>NC_071389.1:196950472-198444172 GCF_022682495.2 Desmodus rotundus
CATCCCCCACACTCTTGAGTGCTTCAGCTCTTGGGACACCTCCAGGGACTACTTGCCATGTGCGTCAGCGAGAAGCATAGCGTCACACACACGCCCCCTTCGCCATGCCCCAGTCCTCCCCTCTCCTTCTTTTCCCTCTCCCTCCTCAGTCTTCTCCCCTCCCTTCCTTCCTCCCCTCGCTTTTCCCCTCCCCATTCCTTCCCTCTTCTCCCCGCTTTTGTTTTCATTTCAACCAGCACGCCCTGCCCGGGCAGAGTCCCCGCCGACCCACAGGGTTCCAGAGAACTGAATAGCTAAAAATATACCTGGTATGTTAGCAACAGCCTTCCCATTGGTCGAGTACGGGGGAGAGGCGGCATCTGATTGGGTTTTCATCCAACCGCTGGGACAAGGGTTGGGGGCCCAGAGCCGAGAAGCCGGGCCCTTGGGCCGAGCAAGCGTTTGCGCAGTGGGGCATTGCAAAGGCTGCTGGTATTCGTAGTTATTTATTAGAGGTAGCCATGGAAATATGTGGGTTTCAATCCTAATTCTGCCACCAATCATGTTATCTTGATTTAATGGCAATAAATCTCTTTACATCATCAAACTTGTCTTCTCATCCTTAAACTGGAGATCGTGTGGATTAAACATGATACTGTGTGCAAAGCCTGACAAATAGTTGCTATTCTTAAAGGTAACCATTCTGGCAAATTACGTTTTACACAACCTGTGTTCAGTTCAATGTGCATTCCCCAATAAGAAACCTCACAAGACAGAATGGTAAGAAAGGAGCGGGTGAGCTGAAAGGAATTCTCCTAGAGTGCCTCAGGAAGCGAGCAATGTCGTCCACATAAGCAGATGCCAGGGTGGAGGACTCCTACCGTTCAATGCAGGCTGAGAGAGGGTGGACCGACCCCTGGAACGAAGGCGCTGAATTAGTGTGTTCATGTTTTTATTCGTATTTCTCCTGCACTGCTGGGAACGTCACTAAAAACGAACTGAGAAATCCAGGCTCCTTCTCAAATGGGAGCCCTGTGTAAAGGGCTAGCGTGCAACTAGGAAAAGATAAAACACAGGGGAAAAGGTAATCACCCTCCTTAACTGCTGATGTCTCCATTTATGATGTGGTGAGAAAGATGTTTTTTCTCTTCCCAACATGATTTCATCTTGCCAGGGCTTGTGAGCAGAATCCCGACTCAAGCATTCCACAGTCCCTTCCCATTTTGAATAATCATCTCTTCAGAAGCACACACCATGTTTTAGAAATGGTGAGTTTCAAAGTAAACGTGCAGAGGGGAGAGGTGGGGGCAGCTCCCCTGAAAGTAAGCAAGTTATGCCAGATGTTATGTTACTCTGACAAGTCAGGCTGGTCATAATTAGGACCAATTAACTGTCAGGGGTGAGTCACTCTCATATATACATGCCAGGGTGACAAGTTTTGTGGTTTCTTTTATGTTATCCAAGAAAACAGTCACTCAGTTTGATTCTTCAAATACATTGCCACAGTGGGGGTAGGAACAAAGAAAGCCACAGCAGAAACTGGCTTTGGAGAAGAGTGATTGGATGTACAGGGCAATACAGTGAATTCTAGTGAATTCTAGTAAACCAGTGAACAAACCTATCTTTTGCTGAGAGTAACATTTTAGTCTAGGTGGTGGATGGAGTTGATAAGGAACTGAAAAACTGGGAAAAGATGGGAATTGGAATGTTTTTTTTAGGCACAAAAATTCCAACCAAGGCAAAAAATCTTTCCACTTTATGTCCTAGCTTCAAATTACTATTAAGCAGCTACAGGTCAAAACAGAGTGACAGTCTCTCTGAAATTTAGTCATTTCAGTTTGATTCCCTGGGAAGTTAATTTTCTTAATTTAAAAGCTGCTAATTGGGCCCTGGCCAGGCAGCTCAGTTGGTTAGATTGTTGTCCCAATACTTCAAGGTTGCGGGTTTGATCTCATGTCGAAGCATATACAAGATGCAACCAATGAATGCATAAATAAGTGGAACAACAAAGTGATATTTCTCCTTCTCCATATATATATAATCCGCTAATTGGCGGGCCAAGGTCCACATCTGTTGGCATAGACTGACACATTAAAAATTTTTAAATGAGTTGACCTTTTAAAAAATTCTGTCTCAAGGACATATTTTCATTTGCTTTTAGGGAGAGAAACATCAAATGGTTTTTTTTCTCTCTCTCTTTTTTTAAGGTTTTACTTATTTATTTTTAGACAGGGGAAAGAAGGGGGAGAGGGTGAGAGACATCAATGTGTGGTTGCCTCTCATGTTCCTCTTACTGGGGACCTGGCCCACAACCCAGGCATGTGCCCTGACTAGTAATTGAACTGGCGACCCATTGGTTTGCAGGCCAGCGCTCAATCCACTAAGCCATACTAGCCAGGGAAATTGGTTTTCTCTTGTAAGCACCCTGACCAGGAATGGAACCAGTAACTTAGGTATGTGCCCTGACTGGGAACTGAACACATAACCTTTCAATTAAGGAACAACGCTCCAACCAATTGAGCCACACCATCCAGGGCTTAAAGTGACAATATTTAAAAATTGGAAGATTGTACAAAAATCTTATTTTACCTCTTGTCCTTAATTCAAAAGATCTGATAATACTGGGCATTGAGGATGACAATTCTTTGGAGTTGAATGGCAGCCGTCTCCTTTAAAACAGAGCCTGTGCACTCTGGTTCTCCCAAGGTCCCCACCCCCCCATTATCTCCCAGACTGGAAAGCCAAGGGTCAGATACCATTTATCATTGTGTTTGGGCTATGCTTACACTCCTCCCTTTTCAATCAATTATATATTCACCCTGACTCCTGTGTTTGTGACCCCTTTTCCAGTTTGATGTAGTAATTTTTTGAGGGGCTGCCTGTTGTGTGCCCTGAAGTGGTGGGAGAGGCAAAAAGGAGCTCAAGGATCTTATGATCTAATTCAGTTTTGAAACTCTGCGGTGTGATCCATTAGTAGGGTCATGAAATCACTTAGTTTAATGGATTTCAGCCAGAATCTTTAGAATAGAATGGAATAAAAGGAAAATACTGGATTGCAATACACACAGTAAATATTGTTTTATGAAACTCATATGTGTATGCTAGGCATGAAGATAGTCCAAGTGGGATTGTTGTGGGGCATGTGGAGCATTCATGAGATGTCAGGAGCTGAGAAGGAAGAGGTACTGAGTTGGCTGGCTGATGTGAGGGTGAAAGGGTACTTCAAACAAAGGAAAACAGAGCCAAGACCACAGGAGTGTGCAAGGAATGTCCCTTCAACTGCCTAGTGATGAACAGAGAGAGAAGTGGAGAAAAACCTTGGGGATAGGGGAGAGAAGGAACCATTTGGAGGACCTTCAGTGCCAGGACTTAAATGTTTCTCGGTGAAGAAGTAGAGACTCACTGTAAAAGAACCACTATCTTTGCCTGGCTGGTGTAGCTCAGTGGATTGAGTGTGGGCCTGCAAACCAAAGGGTTGCTGGTTCAATTCCCAGTCAGGGCACATGCTTGACTTGCGGGCCAGGCCCCTAGTTGGGGGCATGTGAGGGACAACCACACATTTTATGTTTCTCTCCCTTTCTTTCTCCTTCCCTTCCCCTCACTCTAAAAATAAATAAATACAATCTTCAAAGAACAAACCCACCGGGGAGTAGGGTTTTCAGGAACTACTATAAAGGACACATAGACAAAACCAAGTGGGAGGGTGGAAGTACGGGAGGGAGGTGGGTTTGGCTGGGGTGGGGTAGAGGGGTGAGAAGAAAATGCAGACAACTGTAATTGAACAATAAAATAATTTAAATTGTTAAAAACAAAACCAAAAAAAACACCCTCACAAACCCACCATTTTTGAAAAGCTTTCCCAGTAAAGGTCAGGCACTTACAAGGTCCAATTTTTATTTTATTTACTTTCAGAAAGAGAAGGGAGGGAGAAACATCAATGTGAGGGAGAAACATCAGTGTTAGAGAGAAACATCGATCAGCTACCTCTTTCTTCTATGAGCCCCAATCAGGGACTGAACCCGCAACCCAGGCATGTGCCCTGACCAGGAATCGAACCTGCAACCTTTCCCTTTACGGAAAGATGCACAACTGAGCCACATCAGTCAGGGCTAACAAGGTCAAATTTAATCCTTTGTCTCAAAAAGGTGGGCACTATTGCCAGTATTTAGTAGATAAAGAAGCACAGAAAGGCTCAATGACTCACTAAAGGTCAGTAGCAGAGCAGGAATCAAGGTCTCATTATAAAGCCGACACACTTCTCGTTACTTTTTTTTTTTTGAGCAGGAGCAATGTAATAAGTGCGATGTTTAAAGATTAATTAATCATATCCAGGAAAGGGAACCACTTTCTCTATGTAGGTAGTGCTCATTTCAGCACTGGAGAGAGTAATTTTGAAGCCCGTTCTGATTTTTTGTGGCCATACACAATTATTATTTTAATTCTCTTCACAGAACTGTATACTGTTAGAAGTGAAAATTCAGCTTGTAAGCGATGTTTTCCCCACAGAGAATTTGTACTATCATTATGCCAATTTTTACAATCAAAAAGGAATTTCTGAAGTCCAAGGTAGACAAAAATTAAAATCAAAACCATTTACTTTATCTCAGGTGTTTTTTAACTCATTTATTGCATTATATTGTTCCCTTGGTCTCTTAAAAGAAATGAACCAAGAACGGGATTATGGAAGTAGGTGACAAGAGGAGTGGTGTTTGGAGGCATCACTGGGCTAAGGCCAAACTTGCCCCATTGGTTATCAGCGTGGAGGGGGTATAATCTCTGACATCCTACTGGGCATTATTCTTTCATTTTTAAAGATTTTATTCATTGTTAGAGAGATGGGGAGAGAGAAAGGGAGGGAGAGAAACCTCAATGTGTGGTTGCCTCTTGCGTGCTCCCCACTTGGGGACCTGGCCTGCAACCCAGGCGTGTGCCCTGACTGGGAATTGAACCTTGGTTCGCAGGCTGGCACTCAATCCACTGAGGCACACAAACCAGGGCTGGGCATTATTCTTACGTTTCCATGGAAGATGTTTTGGAAGCATTCACATGGAGGTTGATAGAGCACTTGGGAGTGTTTTGCTGAAATTAAGGAGTTTTGGAAACCTTTGTAGATGCCAGATGTTACATTGACCAGGGTGGTTAATAAGCAAATTTTAAAAACGTAATTTTTTTTTGCGAAACATTTTGACTCATATCATACTTTAAAATCACTATGGACTCAATGACAATTCTAATCATAATGTGAAAATGACCTGTTCTCTGCAACATTTTGACATACCATATCCCTTACCTGGTGCTTTAGAACTCCTTAGCTCCCAAACACATCATCCGGTTCAGATCGTCTCCCCTCATCCCCTTTGCCTACAGGTCCCAACATGTACTTCAAAGCCCAATTTATTACCTGGTTTCCTTGACTTACATTATTTATTCAGTACAGAGCACCTGCTACCTGCTGGGCAGGACAGACTTGGTTCCTGCCACCACAGAACACAGTCTACTAGCTGTCCATAATTACCAAATGCTATAAACTGAATGCTTATGGTGCTCCGTAGACATGTAAAAAGGAAAACTTAGATTGGGGGTCCAGAGGCATTTTTGAGCAAATACTTAGCTGAGGTCTGAAGGACAACTAGGAGTTAGGTGATCAAGAGTGACTGAGCTTAGAGAGGGATTAACAGGTAAAAAGCACTGAGGCAGGAAAGAGAGCAGCAGTTTCAGGAACTGAAAGGAACCCCAGTGGCTAGAGTGCAGAGAATTGGTGGCAGGAGACAAGATGGGGAAGCCGTAAGGATTTTTATCTGTGTGACCGTGAACTTGCCCAAGCTTCCCTGAGGTGTCCCAAAGCTGGGTCAAGAACCCTGCCTTTGGCCCTGGCTGGTGTGGCTCAGTGGATTGAGTGCTGGCTTGTGAAACAAAGGGTCCTCGGTTCGATTCCCAGTCGGGGCACATGCCTGGGTTGCAGGCCAGGTCCCCAGTGGGGGGTGGGGGTGGGAGAGGCAACCACACACTAATGTTTCTTTCCTTCACTTTCTCCCTCCCTTCCCCTCTCTCTGAAAATAAACAAACTCTTAAAAAAAACAAACAAACACAAACCCTTCCTTTGTGCATTCTCGGGGTTAAAACTCCTTTATTAAATTCCTGAAGGTAGACAGTACATCATGAATAATCAAGTTCTGCTGATTCTTCCTGTGGTTTTGCCTCCAAGTTGCAGGACAACCTTGGATCAAGCCCTTGGATCCTAAAGACTTGTAACCATTTCCAAATCAATGGTGTTGGAAGACCTACTTAAACCAGGTGCCTCAAATTATGAATGTGCCTCAAGTTAACCTGCTTACCACCTCTACGGGGCAAAAGTACAGATAGCTGAGTTAGGGTTAAATGTCTGAATTTGTCCTCAGTCTATTAATTTAATTAAAAGAAAATCCTTAATGTGAATATATATGCACTTTATGAAATAAATCAACTAAACTATCTCTTCAGTTCAAAAATAAAGTTGGACAGCAAGAAAAAATGTTAAGTTCCTAAAATTGACTTTGGTCTACCTACAATGAAGAGAACAGCTAGTTTTGAATTCCGTCCAGTAGTAATAAGAGAATGAGGCGCTCGATGAATCCCAGTACTTCTATTCTGAATCACAAGTTCCTGGGTGACTAAAACAAATTCCTAGAGTTAAACTTAAATTGGACAGTGATCAACTACCAGAAAATAAACACCTCCTTTATTAATACAATAGCAACAGAAAGGGTTTTCCATTTTCTTAAAAAACAGTAACAAGAACCAGCACTACCTGGTAAATGTTATCAAGATTAAATGCCCACATCTATTGTTCCACGAGCTCCCTGCCACACTGCGGATGTTCCATTAAAGACAACTGCCATCAGAGCTGTTGTGTGAACACAGGCACCTCACAGTCAACTCAAGAACGCTGAAAGGATACTATTTCTGTTTTAGAAGCTCTTGGTGTAGAGAGAACTTATCGATGTGGAAGAGTCTTGCTTCTTGAATGCAAGAAAAACCATGAACTAATTTATCATTTTTTCTCAGATACAGTCCACCAGAATACTCTGTGATGATCCCTTTCCATTCCTATCACCTCATCGGGGTGAGAGGAGAGGAAAGGGTGGGAGGGTGCCAGTGTACTAAGAGGCATTCGGGCGATGTTCTGTGCTCCATTCCCTTTCTGTTGGCAGTAGTAGGCATTTTTTCTGGCAGCTGTGGCGGCCTGATGAAGGGAGGGAAGGCCACCCACCAATCACCTCTTCTTAAAGCCATATTTTTTCCGTTCATAGAAGAGATCTGTCTTAGAGCTCCCCAAATTGACAATCTTTGGGCAACCATCTCTCTGGAAAACAGAAGAATAGAGAAGTTGTCAGAAGTCTTTGGGCCTATACTGAGAGGAAATTAACATGAAAATAACTTCTGGATTATTGGTCCAGCCATACATCTCACCATTTGTTATCCTATTCAATCAATCATCAAGAACTTACCAAGCAACTAGAATGTGCTCAGGGCCCGTCTACCTTTCCAGTGGCCTGAGCTTACAATGTTGGATTCTCAGCCCACGTCAGTGCTAATATGACACAGTCGAGGCAGGATCTAAAACTCTTAAAATATCCAAAGGGTTTTCTTCTAGTGAAAGGTAAAAGTAACAATCATCTACAAATCAAGCTCTCTAGCTCTCTTCCACTATCCCACAAAAGGTGAGACTACCACCAAGGAAGGAAACTGAAAGACTTCAGATAATAGTACCTTACATCTTAAATCTCACAGGAGGCCCTGGCTGGTGTGGCTCAGCGGATAGAGCGCCAGCCTGTGAACCAAAGTTCACCGGTTCGATTTCCAGTCAGGGCACATGCCTGGGTTGCAGGCCAGGTCCCCAGTAGGGGGAGTACTAGAGGCAACCACACATTGATGTTTCTTTCTCTCCCTTCCCCTCTGTCTAAAATAAAGAAATAAAATTAAAAAAAAAAAAAAAAAACCTCACATGAGGACACCAGGTTTGATGTGTCCTTATTAATTCACTCAATGTGACACATGGTCCTGGGGGAAGAGTGTTTCAGTGCCCTGTTGATGTCCCTACTCTGATTTGTAATGACACGCTCCCCTGGCCATTTTGTGAGATTTGAGCTTGAGTGGTTTCGGTGAGGCCCCTGGGAAGCTGTGCTCTGCAGACGTGATGACTCCATCAGTTGATCTGGAATGACGGGAGGAAAACTGCGACTTGCTACTGCATAAAACCTTCCAAGGTCTGATGATCTTACTTAACATCCATGTCAGAGGAGGCTGCTTCCTGTGACACTGGGCTATAGAATGAACCAATAACGTCCTTAGACACCTCATTTCTAATGCAGCTGACTCCTCTTTTCAGGGACTGATATCAACACTACAAAAATATCTGAACCCTGGCTGGGCAGCTCAGTTGGTTAGAGGGTGGTCTTTATAGGCCAAGATGCAGGTTCAATCCCCAGTCAGTGCACATCAGAGAATCAAACAATCAATGCATAAATAAGCAGAATAAATCGATGTTTCTATTTCTCTCCCTAATATCAATTAAAAAAAAAAAAAAAACCCAAACAACCCTGAAAACATAGAAAGCCAACATTAACATTTCATTATTTTCTAGAAAACGTGTACCATGTATTACATTGAGAACTACGATTTGTAGAGTTTGGTGTGCTGAGGGAGCCAGGCTATGGGCCCAGCCCCCACTGCGGCTTGCTCGGTGAACTCTAATAAGCCATGAAGTTTGTATTGAAAGCCCTAGTACAAATGAGGGAACAGCTGCCCCTTCTTTTGCTCCAGGTAGCCTGACCTTGAACACAAGAGTGCTCTAAGACCTTTAGAGATGCTACGAAATGTGGCGTGATAATAACCTGTTTAGGCTTATTGTGCTTTACTGACTTGTGTGACTGTAGGTAAATCACTCTTCTTTGGACTCATATTCCTCAACCATAAAATAAGTAGACTGGTCAATGTTTACAAATTTGTATTTATCTAGCCCTAGAGAGTCTTGAGAGACGCCACCCCAACACCTGCAGCTCCATTCTCATTCAGAGCCTAGGTTAAGGTGGTGGGCACTGAAGCTAGGCAACCTGGATTTTGGTAAGTGTATTAACCTCCCTATGACTCATTTTAGTCACATTGGCAAAACCTACCCCCTAGAGTTAAGAATCAATAAATATACTTAGAACAGTGCCTGGTGTATAGTCAGCTCTTAGTAAATTTAAGAAATTGCCAAAACCAACTACCAGCAATTTCATAATGGTTCAAACACACACACACACACTCTTTCACACAACTTCAGTTTAAGATATTTCTATGAAGATAGGACTCTACATATTTTTTAAGGAGTTGATAAACCCATGTATTGGATTATTACATCTTTGGGGTTTATGGCATTTTCTCTCATTGACTCACAGGTTTCCTGTTTTCTCACCTAAACTCCTCTGTTTTTTCTTTTCTACGTATTTCCTACGGGTCTCATGGTTGTCCCTGATTTCTACCAATGCTGTGAAAGGTAAGGGTGTGGGCACTGGAACTGGCTGGCTTTCACTGGAATGCCTGTGAATGGAGAGCAAGGGAAGGAAAATGGAAGGGCTGGTAAGGAAACTTGGAGGATGGCACAGGAGAGTATCTGGGAGTTCAGCTAGAAGATGTTTTAAAAATACCTGCAAATTATCTGCCTCATGGCAGGACCTCTTCTAGCAACTATATGTGTGAGTACTAAAACTTACATCGTCTGTCACACCTCCAAAGGACAGACAGATTTCCCCATTCCTAGCACAGGGAACTATTATTTTAGGCAGCTGTGTATTGAATTGAATGCCCAATGTAAAAATTTTATGACCACTTTTACCAAAATTTCACAAAAAAAGTAGACCCAGGACCGCCAAATGCCTGTTTCCCTTACACTAAACATGCCCACTAACACGTCACCAGGAGATCCCTAAGCTGGGCTTCTGGAGCAACCACCAAGGAGAACACAATGCCTCTGGGTTTCATTCCAGGGGGAAGCTGTGTGTCAAGTTCATTTCTATGGCAGGAGAGAAAGCTACAAAAGTTACCCTGTACCAGTGTCGAAAACCCAGGGCTTTCTAGTAAAACTTTAAAACACTAATCATGTACCAAAATATCACACACCAAAGGGAAATCTGTACAGAACTGAAATGCAGGAAAAAAGTCAATTAAAAATTCTGAGATCAGAAAAACACACTTACTGACAATGGGTCCACAGACACCTCTATTTCTTACAAATGGTAGCAAAAATGTATGAACAGGTGACAGTGGCAAGACCTGCTTCATTTTATTTTAAAAAATTTTTATTGGCTTTATTTAATTTTTTTTTAAAGATTTTATTTATTTTGAGAGAGAGGGGAAGGGATGGAGAAAGAGAGGGAGAGAAACATCAATGTGTGGTTGTGTCTTACGTGCCCCCTATTGGGGACCTGGCCTGCAACTCAAGCACATGCCCTGACTGGGAATCGAAGTGGCGACCCTTTGGTTCACAGACCTGTGCTCAATGCACTGAGCAACACCAGCCACGGATTTTTATTGATTTTAGAGAAAGAGAGGAAGGGAAGGAGAGAAGGAGACAGAGAGAAACGGAAACAATGATTTGTTGTGACACTTATTGATGCATTCATTGGTTGTTTCTTGTCTGTGCCTTAAATCAGGATCGAATCCACATCCCCAGTGTATTGGGATGTTGCTCTGACCAACTGAGCTACTCAGCCAGGGAAAGACCTGCTTTATTAACAAACTTGAAGGTGAAATGTTGCCCATCCTTCTGGCAACTGCTGAATGAACACCAATGATATGAAAACTAGACTACACACTGGTTTGGGTACTATGAGTAGCACTATGTTTTCTATCTGAAAGTTGACTTTTAAAGACCTTCACACTTTCAGTAAATGCATCCATGAAGTAACAGGGCTTATCACTTCCTTTTTGTAGATTTCCCCAAAGCCACACACAGCATGTTAGTAGCAAAGCCAAATCCTGAACATGCGCCTTCTGCCTTCCAGTCTGGTGTTTTTTTGGAACAGGGCTTCACAAGAACCAAACTTTCCACATAGTCTAGGAAGTTACGAGATAATGTTGAATTTGTGAATTAACTTTAAAAAATACCATTTATCTTTTGCATCTATCTGCTCTGCTGGTCATTGAAATGGGGAGAAGAGACTGGGAGAAATAGCGAGCGGGAGGCGCACACATCCTTAAGCACCCTGAGAGCAATGTTAATGAGGTAGTCAGAGTTAAGGGCTTTGAGTTAGACCACGCATCCTCAAAGGGGATGAAAACATCTTTGATATTATAGTGGTTTATGATCTAAAGCTCCTCCTTGTCCAACTAAGTCTTATTCCTTAGTTTTTAATTTCTTTTGTTAGGGAGGAAATTTAAATTTTAACTTTTCTCCTTGGGGGGCAATAATGAAAAACAACAGCAGCAAAACAACAAATAACCCACAAAAAAACAGTTGTGAAACACCGTGTTAGAAAGACCTCAGTTCTAGTCCTGGATCTGCCACTTACTTGCCATGTGACCTAGAGCCAAGTTGCTTAATTTTGTTTTTCTTTTAAGATTTTATTTATTTATTTTTAGACAGAGGGGAAGGGAGGGAGAAAGAGAGGGACAGAAACATCAATGTGGTTGCCTCTTGTGCACCCTCCACCTGGGACCTGGCCTACAACCCAGGCGTGTGCCCTGACTGGGAGTCAAACCAGTGACCCTTTGGTTCACAGGACGGTGCTCAATCCACTGAGCCACACCAGCCAGGGCAACACTTCTAAGCCTTAATTTCCTCATCTATATCCATACCATTTTTGGAAAAGAATGTTCAGCATAGTGTCTGGCACTTACTAAGAACTCTATAAACGTTAGCTGCTATTTTGTTTTCTGGTTCAGACCACTGAGAAAACTGGAGTAAATAAAAGGAGTAAAGGAATCAACAGTTACAAGGGATCAAGACAATGCTGCATTAGAAGAAACCACAAATTACTCCTCTGGCAGCAACCCCCAAGGTATTATCCCTGACTCCTGAGTTATTTTTTTTTAAAGTTTGATTTTAGAGAGAGGAAGAGAGGACAGAGGAGAGAAAGAAAGACAAAGAGAGAGAGAGAAACATCGATTTGTTGTTCCACTCATTTATGCATTGACTGGTTGCTTCTTATATGTGCCAAGATTGGGGATCCAACTCACAACCTTGGCCTATTGGGACAACTCCTGAGTATTCTCGAATCTCTGAAAAACTATAGAGCAGCCCTGGCTGGTGTAGCTCAGTGGACTGAATGCGGGCTGTGAACCAAAGGGTCACCGGTTCAATTCCCCATCAGGGCATATGCCTGGGTTGTGGGCCAGATCCCCAGGGAGGGCCACATGAGAGGCAATTAATGTTTCTCTCCTTCTCTTTCTCCCTCCCTTCCCCTCTGAAAAAAATAAACTTAAAAAATCTTAACACCCCCCCTCAAAACCCCAACCTACAGAGCACACCCAGCTTAGTTTGTTGATCTAATTCCCCTAAAAATGGTTAAAATTGCAGGAAAAGAACAATAATGATGGTTGGTTTGGTTGCAGGAAAATTTCTGCACAGGAAAAAGTCTTAGGCTCTTAAGCTACATGCTGATCTGTAAGATGAGAGGCTGGATCATGTCATGGAACTGCTTTGTGTTCCTTGGAAACTACTGCTGAGTAGTGTGAGCTGGGTGCTATCTCAAATATCCTCAGAATGAATTCCTGTATAATGTGAAGTAGCGGAAGTGAGTCTAAGACAGTGCTCAGGGACAGAATGAAGCACAAGGATCCAAAGGTATCGGGTCACGCAGACAGGAAGGTGAGTCAGACGGCAATTAACATTAAGCACTCTCTGGCTGCATGGAAGCTTATGCCAGATAGTAACTCTAGCTACAACCATGAAAAAGTTCAAGAAAATTTCCTTAATGGACTCTTTAGCTAGTTTAAGATCATTTGTACTTTCCGCTTCACTGCTGTTGTCTTACCATGATTTCGCTGCTATAGACTATAAATTACCAAATACCAACTAGGTACCAGACAGTTTGCAATGGGAACTCCTGTGGATGACTTGGAGGGGCAGCACCAAAAATGTGTCCCATGCTTACAACACGTCAGGGACTTTACCAAGAAGTGGGGAAAATGGGCTTCAAATGCACAAACTAACATCCTTTCTCTGAAGGAGTGGAACTGAGCTGATTCAAGCAGGATATGATTTGCCAGTCATAGGTAAATAAATGCCAATCAGGGCTTAGGTCAGGAGAAATTTCAAATCACCAAATGAAGTTATGTTTTTCATACTTCATCTATGACCCTTCTCATCTCCCTAAGTAAGACTTAACTGTGTGAGGCAGTCTTACCTGGACGGATATGTCACACTGACCTGACTGGGGGTAGGGAGAATCCAAATGCTCAGACTGCTGAGGTGGCTGGGTTGTTTCTGCTCAAGATGGGCACATCCGACCGGAAGGATTTATGAAAGGACAATGCAGGCTGACGCGACACCACTGGGTTTAGTCGGACAGTCTGGGTGTGCCACTTACTAGCTGGGGAAGGGACTGTAAAATGGAGATGATAATAATCCCTACTTAACAAAGTCATTGTGAAGAATAAGGGAAGTAATGTCTGTAAGCTACCTACTGCTTGCTTATGGGTACATTAAGAATCACACGTCTTTTGCCTCATTCTAGATTAGGTACCAGATACCTTCTATTCGCCTATCGGTACTGTATCACACTTCCTTTTATCCTGTCAAAGGAAGAAACCACCACCAAGAAGTCTGCTAAACAAAGACAGTAAAACTCATTCTTACTGTGGATCTATAAGCCTTCTACCCTGCATTTGGTTTAAGAAGTGGAATAGCTGGCCACTGACACCACATGATGTCAAGAGGCAAAAATGTCATGAGACAGAATCACAATCAATTCTATGATATTAAACTAAAGGCATTCTTTAACTGCTTAAAGCTGACATCAACTTGAATTGTCCCAAATGCAAATGTCACTATAATCACCCAAGCAGTCCTTAATAATAGAAGGAATTACTGAGTGGGTATTACACACCATGCCCTGTGCTGGGACTTACAAAATGTAGAGTGTCGTTTCCAAATAAAAATAGAGAGACAGCAAATAGAGAGAGGCCTCTCCAAATTGCTGGTGTTGACAAAGATTTGCTCCTCTTGCATTTTTACCCTTGATGGAAAATAACTGCCTTTTATTGTACTACACCCACCATGGCTCACAGAATTTGAAGAAATTATAACCCAGGTGACTAGCTGAACACGGTAAGCTCCACAGACCATAGGAGTTTGCCCTGGAAAGCAAAGTGTTTTTAAATAGAAGAAAGGTCAGATGCAAAGCTCAGAATACACTCACGTCCTTCTCCTGGATGGTGCACTCCTTACAATAATAGGCATCGGAGACTCCGGGGCCTCCACAGATCACACAGCGCCCCTGATAGGAGCCGTAGTTACACTCGTCACATATGCGCACCAGGGTGCAAGGGCGCACATAGGAGTCGCAGATCACACACTTGCCATCACCTGTGAGGACAAGAGAATGGAGTTATGCCCACTTGCAAGTACCTCAAGTCCTCTGCCCCCCTCGTGTACTGGGGAAAAACGCTAGTCTCCATCTGAGAGTGACTTTGGAGCCTTCTACTTTGGCATTGCAAAACTTGGTTTACTCAGTGTCCACCTCAATCCCCACCACAGACAGGAAAAAGTCAATCAGTTAACAAGAGCTTAGCACAGCACCTGGTAGAGGGTGTCCATTCAATTACAGGCAAAAACTGTGCGTGCTGGAGACGGGCTCATGCTACTTCCTGTCCAAAGCTACAGATTTTTCTCGAAATCTAAACATAGAAAAATGTGCACGTTGGAGTAGTGAGGTGGAGGCCTTTGGTGGCAGCCTGGCACTCAGTGTCCATGTGCTTCCAGGCACATCTACTTAAAGCCCTCTTTGCGGCCCCACAGGAAATGCCCGTTTGCTGTCTGCAGACACAGAGCACAAGGGTGGGGTGTTCGGAAGGGCGCGTTCCACTCACATTTTTCACACAGTCTTCCGATGGCTGCAAGATCAAAGATGGTAGAGTACTGTTAGAATTAAGAGTTTGACGAAGAGGGAAGAAACATCCTCGAGCTTGGGGTGGGGACAGAAGCAGGGACTTCAGTGAGCCCTGAGCGATTTCATCCGCCTTTACCTCATAAACTTTCCAAACCCACAGCTGCCTGAAGTCCATCACAGGTCCTGGACAATCCGAGTTTCTTGGATCCCACCCCTGCCACCCACCTTCGGCTCCCAGCACCGCGCTCCGCCCTCTTATTATTGGAGACCCCAAACCTGCGCGCTCCGACGCTTCGCGCCGTGAGGCGGGAAACGTGGCACCCTCGAGGCCAGACCCTAGGAAGAGACGGGACTCTCCGATTCCCCAACTCCTAATACCAACCCCACCCAGAGAGCCGCGGACAAGGAAGCTGTCTCACCAACACCAGCCTGTTTGCGGCAAAAGATCAAATCTGGGTGATGTTTGGCCATAGCTCGCACTCAAGCAGGTCACCGGAAGCTCCCGGAACTTCCGCCCGACCTTTAACCCCCATTGTTCCTGCCTCCTAGTCGCCGTCATTGGTCCTCCAGGCTTCCCTCGGCGGTCACAGTTTTTGCACCGAGCCTCGCTCGCTCTCGCGGGATCAAAACCTTTACTTTCCAAAGAGCAGTTTCCGTCGTAGCTGAGGAGCTACGTACTGGCAGGCCCCTGAGTAACAAAGAAAATGCCTTTCCCCGATTAGGATGGGAGAGACAAACTGAAGCACAAATATAAAATTTGCACTTGGATAAGTCATCTTTGTGTAGGCATTTACTCCCAAAAACGTTTTTATGCAGCTTTCTCCTCTTCCGTATTGGTTGCTCACACAGGAGCTCCGCCCACTGCGCACTTGGGACCTGGAGCCTCTTGGAAGTGCCGCCTGCACCGTGACGCCCTGCGCCAGGCCACGCCCCCTCCCCCAAGGCTTTAAGTACGCCTCGTGGGACGTCATCTCTCACGCGACCTCATCTTTGTCAGTGCACAAAATGGCGCCTTACAGCCTCCTGGTGACCCGGCTGCAGGTGAGCGAACTCAGGGCCCTCTGGGTTCATGGGGGCGGGGTGCCTCCCAGCCTGCCTGCGGCTGTGGGCGAGGCGAGGCAGGCCCGACCTGCGGTGACTTTTTGTGTACCTGTCTCGGCCTGGGGCCCAGCGTCATGCCCGGTCGTCCGGCGCCCGAGGTCAAGGCGTCCCCGCTCTGTCAGCTCTCCCAGCACAGTTCCCGCCCCGCGGGAAGTGTAGGTCTGAGCAGTGGCGGCCGGGTGAAGAATGGAGGCACTTCTTTCTCTTTTTTGAGGACCGGTTCTCCTTCCCTGTAGGGTTTCTTTCTGTTCCTCAAGGTGAGGACAAGGTGACTGCGGGGTACGGTCGTTGTTGAGCCAGTTAGGCTCAGAGCCTGAAGGCCTCAATTCACCTCTAAGAAGCAGAGACTTGCTAGCCAGGTGCACCTACAGTTGCCAGGCCTGGAGTCTGGAGAAGAAACTAGTGTCCTGTTCCATGTTTGGGGGATCTTGCGGAACACGTATCCAAGAATGAAAGGGGGTCTTCCGGCCCTAGACGTAGTAAATGGTGATAACAGTAATCTCCCACCTTTGCGCAAGGTCGAGAGACTGTTCTGGTTCCTTATCATATTTTGAGTCATGTAAACATCTGGTGAGATGATTATTCTCGTTTGATAGGTAATGACACTTCAGAAAGTAGGTGAAAGTTACTGCTGTCATCGAAGTGGCCTGAGCATCTTGTCCTATAGCCCCTCTGTTCTGCTTGGTCATGTCA
Organism: Desmodus rotundus; assembly: GCF_022682495.2. Lineage (NCBI taxonomy): Eukaryota > Metazoa > Chordata > Mammalia > Chiroptera > Phyllostomidae > Desmodus > Desmodus rotundus. Next base: position 196,967,317 of record NC_071389.1, read on the forward strand.
ACCTGTCCTCACAAAACTTTCTGAACCAGAGTGTGCTTTTTGAGCCAACATTTGCATTTTTGAACGTACCAGAATATTTTGAGTTTACGATTAGTTGCTTTTCAGTTACTAGATGGAAGGGTAGAGACTCAACAGTGTGACCTTGACCCTAAGAAAGCATCTAAGAAAACTGTCTGATTGCCACATGGGTTTTCACTCCTAACACGACAGCCCCAGAAAGGTGTACACTCAAAAGTTCCACATCAAGTGTGTATTTTGTTAATAAAAATAAAGCAATTATTTCTATATTCTCTGACAGTCTTTTAACTTTGTGACTCTATTTTGAATCAAGTGGCACAACTTTGACTTAAAAAGAAATTGTTACATGCTGTACTGTCAGGAAGCATTGATACTAGAAGGTTTTTTTTTTTGTCACTTTGCTTAAATTAAACCACGTGGTTAAAGTGAAATCATTTATCATAAAACACTTTTGATCTCTCAATTCTGGGCAAAGACAAAGGATTTTCCCTAATTCCCTTTTCAGATCTTTTGACTCTCCAGGTTAACGATGTGAAAATACTTAGTTGTTTCTTCCTGATCCTGCTCTCCCATGCTGTAGTGAAGCCAGGGAAGATTATTTAAGATAAATGATTACAGATTTACTGAGTTTGGAAGAGAGGACTAGTATCACAGTATTTTTAAACTGCAAAAGGATGTTAGAAAGCATGGATGTTACACCAATCTAGAAGGAGACCTGGGCTATGCTTCATGTTCTACCCTGACTCTGTGACCTTGAACAAGTTACTTTTATATCTTAGTTTCTTCATCTGTCAGTTGGGGATCACCTTCACTGATGAATTTATTGAACACTTGGTGAGTGGCTTGCATTCAGAATTTATGATGATTGTTATGAAGTTATGAGGAAGTAGAATATGCTTCTTTGTGACTATCATAAAGAAGTGACCATCATGTACACCTTCCTCTTTTATTTATTTTTAGAGAGGAGAGCTGGGGAAGAGAGGGAGAGAAACATCAATGTGTGGTTGCCTCTCACTTGCCGACACCGTCGTGTCCCCCCCCCCCCCACCCCGCCCCAGGGACCTGGCCTGCAACCCAGGCATGTGCCTTGACTGGGAATCAAACCAGTGACCCTTTGGTTTGCAGGCCATCACTCAATTCACTGAGCCACACCAATCAGGACCCAGCTTCCTCTTTTACAGAGGGAAAATTCTAGACTTTGAGAGCCTGGGTGAATTTCAGGAAGAGAGTCAGGATTAAAATTCAGATCTTTTTTTGTTGAGATGAATGAACAACGTTATACCTCGCTGCCTCCCAATAGCCAGGCTGTGTTAAGTAATGGCCAAATGGCCAGCTAACACTGTCCTCTGAAAACCTTGTAAATTTACCTTTTTTATATTTAGCTTCGTTTGAGATGTGATGGTATTCCTTTGGTTTGTCATGTCTGCAGAACCCTGTCTACCATTAAATTTTTTCCTACCTCATTCACTGTGTATTTGCTGAGCACCCATGACTGACTTCGGATACAATGATAAGCAAAGCAGACAATTGCTGTTCTCATGGAGTTTTCACTCTATTCTAATGTATTCTGCTCCAGAGAGCCTTGGAGATCTTTCTTACCCAAAGTCTTTTTCTTCTGCCCTTAGCTGGACCAAAGGTGAAGGTGGATGATAGAATGATGACAATTACTGCTACCACTAAGGGTTGCTAACATTTACCTGTGTACCAGTACTCTCACATGACCTTGTGAGATGGGGCAAACGTATTAGCCCTGTTTTATAGATGAAGAAATAGGAATAGAGCAAAAACGTAGATTAATGGTTAAGAGCATGGATTCTTGCTTCACACTACCTTCTTTGCTGACTGATGCTCACTAGCTGTGACTTTGGGCAAGTTGCTGTGCCTCTCTGCCTGTTCCTTCACCTGTAAGATACAGATAACAATAGTACTTCAGACTTCTCTAGTAATCATATTATAGTCACAATGTATTTAGAACCTGCCTGCATGTAGTAAGTGCTATGTACTTATTAAGTGAAATAAAATAAACTTGCCTAGGGCCTTATTGCTAGATGTCATTTGAATTGGCACCTTTCTTTTCTCTTTTCTTTCTTTCTTTCTTTTTTTTTTTTTTTTTTAAGATTTTTTGTTTGTTTATTTTTAGAAAGAGGGGAAGGGAAAGACAAAGGGAGGGAGAGAAACTTCAATGTGAGGTTGCCTCTCTCATGCCCCGTACTGGGGACCTGGCCCACAACCTAAGCATGTGCCATGACTGGGAATTGAACTGGTGATCCTTTGGTTCACAGGCAGCGCTCAGTCCACTGAACCACACCAGCCAGGGCTGATTCGGCACTTTCTGTTCCAAAGCCTGAGGTCCCAGCCCCTGCGCTCTACTGCTTTCCTTTGGCATCATGATTCAGCCTGTCGCCCAAGGTACCATTAGTGCCCCATGACCTGAGAATGGTGCTCTTTTTAAAAATTTTTTAAAAATTATAATTTATTGTTTATGCTATTACAGTTGTGCATTTTCCCCCTTTTGTCCCCCCTCCACCCCGCCCTGCCCCGACTCCCTCAGGCAGTCCCCACAGTTGCCCATGTCCATGGGTCATGCATATATGTTCTTTGGCTAATCCCTTCACCTTCTTTCAGCCAGTCTCCACCTCCCCCTGCCCTCGTACAGCTGTCAGTTTAGAACAGTGCTCCTTAAGTTGAAAGTGTTCTATCATTTGACAGTACCTGCTACCAGGTATAAGATTAGAAAGAGTGAAGAAAATGGAGGTGAAATTTTTGCCTTCTGGTTTCTATTACTTATTTTTGTGAAAAGGGCTATGGGTGGTACATGCAAGGAGTCAGGTATGTGCAAATCAATTCGTAGGTCTTTGGTTTTGCCGTGCGGTACTGGGGTGCTGAGTTTTCTTCGTGTCACTTTCAGGATGCATGTATATAACGTAACCTCAGATGTAAATCTGAGGTGGCAGTTAACTACAGAGAAGCCTGACTTTGGGCAGAAGTTAAGTTAAAAGTGCCTCAAAAAATCTTGTTTTCAGTTGTGAAACAGTTCATTCTGGTTGCATGTTCACTGTGGTACTTTCTCTGGTGTCCTGTAGTCAACTTGATTTGAATTGAGTGAGTGAGTGAATGAGTGAATGAATGAATGAATGAATGAGTAAACAAACTTCCAATCTCAAATTTGGGAGAGGGAGTCAAAGCACTGTCTTGAAGACCAGGGGAGCACACTGTTGCCTTTTAGACTAGCTGTTCCCAAATGTTTATGAAAGCTTACTCGGCGCCTGCGCCTAGCGCTGTAGTGCTGTTCTAGACCCTGTGAGTTCAATAGGGAGCAAGCATAACGGAGCTTATGTTGCAGTTCTGGGGAGACAGAAGATAAACAAGTAGACAAATAGGAAAATTGTAGCTACTAAGTGCTAAAAGGAAGATAAAATAGGATAGTGTGGTAGAGTAGGAGTGGGGATATGGCCTGGCTGGTGTTCTTGGGGTAGGCCTCTCAGAAGAGGTGAGATTTGAGCTGATACTTCAATAAGAAGGTAGCCCTTCAGCGCTGGCTGGTGTGGCTTTGTGGATTGCGCTCCTGCCTGCAAATTGAAAGGTCGCCAGTTTGATTCACAGTCAGGGCACATGCCTCGCTTGCAGGCCAGATCCCCAGTTGCGCGAGAGGCAACTGATGATGTGCCTCTCACACAATGATGTTTCTTTCCCTCTCTTTCTCCCCCACGTTCTCCTCTTTCTAAAGTAAATAAATAAAATCTTAAAAAAGAAAAAAAAGGTAGCCCTTCAGTATTTTGCGATGGGAGACTTCAACTACAAGGAACAGCATGGACCAAGCACCCAAGGTAGGTATGAGTTTAGTATGTTGAAGATAAGAAATAAGGCCACTGTGGCTGGGGTGTTGAGAGGAGAGGCCAGTCTGAGCAAGAGGTAGAGGAACCCAGGGTCATGTGTGCTGTGATAAGGATTTTAGATTTTACTCCAAATGTAATGAAGATTTTAAGCTGTGGAGCGACAGGATCTGACTTATGGTTGAGAAAAATCATTTAGGCTGCTGCTTGGATGATGGACCACAGAAGGGGTAAAAGAGGAAGCAGGGAGACTGGTGGGGCTGATGGAATTAATCACAGAGGACTGAAGGTGTCTAGGGTTAGGGTTCTGGTAGTGGAGATATTTTGGAGGCACCTGGGTTGGATTCGGAGTGTGAGGGATAGGGTATAAGTAAGGATGACTTCTGGCTTTGGTGCTTGAGCAATTGAGGGTTGGGTGGACTTGAATTCAGTCATCATGTGTTTGCATAGTACTTGTAAAACCTGGGTGTAGGCCGTAGCTTGTTTATAAATTCTTGATCTTTTTATTAGCTCTCAGCAAATCACCTGTATTTCACAGGTAAGGAAGCGGGATGGGGTCAAGTGCCTTGCCCTAGGGTCCCTCACTTGAGTATGAACATAATGCATGAAGTGAACCTTGTTCTGTCTCAGGCCTTATTCTGGTACCTGGCATCTCCAAGAGGACCATCTGGGTACCATTTAAAATCAGTGTTGCCCTGGCTGGTGTGGCTCAGTGGATTGAGTGCCGGCCCTCAAACCAGGTGGTGGCAGGTTCGGTTCCTGGTCAGGGCACATGCCTGGGTTGTGGGCCAGGTAAGGTCCCCAGTGGGGGGTGCGTGAGAGGCAACCACACATTGATGTTAATAAATAAATAAATAAATAAATAAATAAAATAAAATAAAATCAGTGTTGATGTTTGAGCGGTCTCTCTTTATTGGCTCCAGCTTTCTTTGACCCACCTGGTTCAGAAGGTGGTGGTGGGCCCTGGGCCTCTCAGCATAAGGGGAGGGGGACTGTGTGGAGGCTGTTAGCTGTCTTTAAAAAGCAGCACGTAGAATATCAAGAACCTGAGGGACAGTTCCTCTACCCACAGACTTACTGTGTGGTGTGGCTTTACACACTGTCTCAACCCTGTGGCCTTCAGGTTACACATCTGCAAAATGGGACAATTAATAGCTACTTTCCCGTTAAGAGGGGTCCTGAAACCCTAATAATACTTGAAAAGTTCTTTAAGCTCTAATGCACTATAAAAATTTGTGAATAGTTTCTGGTGTTACTTTAGGAATAGGCCATTTCTAACATTGAGAATAGGGACAGACTTTTTCCTCAGATTGTTCCAGAATGAACTTGTTGAAACTTTATTTGGCGGCCGGGGGGGGGGGGGGGGGGCGGGGGCAGGGGCGTCCTAAAAGGCATGGAGAATGGTTTTCTTGCATTCATTCTGCAAAGGCTGGGCCAAAGGAAAGGGCACCAGCTTGGAGCCAAGATTGGAATATTACCTTTGCTGTGTGGTCCTGGGCAAAACAGTTAATATTCTAGACAGGGGTGTCCAACCTGCGGCTCAGGATGGTTATGAATGCGGCCCAACACAAAATTGTAAATTTTCTTAAAGCCTTTTCTTTGCTCATCAGTTTTCCTTAGTGTTTGCATATTTAATATGTGGCCCAAGAAAACTCTTCTTCTTCCAGTGTGGCCCAGAGACTCCAAAAGTTTGGGTACCCCTGTAAGAGCCTCAGTTTCATAATCTGTAAAATGGGCCCAGTATCTTCTGCCATAGATAGTAGTTGTGAGTATTAAATGGGACCGTGTGTACACAGTACTTGAGGCAAATCTGGCACAGGGTATGGGCACTGGGTGAATGTTACATAGTCTCTGTCCCTAACCCCGGAGAGAGCCTGCCACCTCCATGGCCACAGCATTTACCTGCAGCCCATATGTTTAAAACAGACTGGCTCCTGGGAAATTGCCTGTTCTTTCTATAGTCTCCATGGAGACTGGGTGTGTAGTAATTGTTCAGGAAAACCTTTTGGGTGCTACTCTAAGAGTTGGGAGAAGAGGTAGAAATGAATCCACTGGTTTCTTTTATTTATTTATTTTTTAAAATATTTTATTTATTTATTTTTAGAGAGGAGAAGGGAGGAGAAAGAGAGGGAGAGAAACATCACTGTGTAGTTGCCTTTCATGTGCTCCCTACTGGGGTCCTGGCCCGCAACCCATGAATATGCCCTAGACGGGGAATCGAAGCGGCGGGCCTTTGGTTTGAGGCCAGCACTCAATCCACTGAGGCATACCAGTTAGGGCTTTTTATTTTTATTATTTTTTAAATTCTGGATTGGCACTGCTTGGTAAATTTATTGAAGGGAAAGGTTAGTTTTCTACACAGCTTTATAAGTAAACTTACTTAAACCCTCACAATTTAAACATGTTAAAATTATGAGGAGTCCCTTCCTAAAACTACATCATCCTGAGGTTCCTATATGTTACTAAGTTGAAGGGCAACATTGAGAAAACAAGCTCTAGAGTTACATTTACAGTATTTCCATCATTAAATATTACATTCCGCCCAGACCATTGTGGCTCGGCGGGTTGGGTGTCATCCAGCAGAGCAAAAGGTCTCCAGTTCAGTCCCAGGTCAGGGCATGTGCCTAGGTTGCAGGTTTGGTCCCTGGTCAGGATGTGTATGAAAGGCAACTGATCACTGTTTCTCTCTCGAGAACATTGGTGTTTCTCTTCCTCTTTTTCTCACTCCCTTCCCCTCTCTCTGAAAATAAATAAGTAAAATCTTTAAATATTAAATTCCTTGGGTATTTGAGGTCCAGTAGGAGTATTCTGTTTTCACACTATAGAAATTGAGACAGTTTCTGATTGGGAGCTTCAATTCCTGGCCAGTGCTGGGAGGTGCCTAAGGGGTCTCAGGAATTCCTGTAACCCCTGCCAACCCATTCACCTCTGGGCTCCTTCACCTTCCGCTAGGTATTGTGTTGTTACTGTTATTTTTATTCATTGAGAGAGCTACGGAGCTGGTTGAAGACGAGGACTCTGCCGGTGAAAAAACGTATGTGCTGGTGAGGAAGAAGTCACTTAATAACTGTAATACACTAGGCTGAAGCAAGGGGAGGGGCTGCGTGCTGGGTGGGCTAACCACCCTGCACTGTCCTGGACCTCAGATATTGCCGGGCACGTTAGTCAGGCTGCTCCATCAGTCACGGAACTAGGTCTTGTTTTATAAATACTACCTGCTTGTCCCTCACAACCACTCTGAGAAGTAGGTATCATTAGCCTGTTTTCAAGATGATGAGACTGAGACCCAGGGAGGTTAAATAGTTGTCTGAGGTCACAGCTAGCATGTTAACACCCAGATTTTGAATGCAGATCTGTTTGGCTGCAGAATGCAAGCTTTCTACTACTCAACCAGACTGTTTTCCCAGAGTCCTCTCCTGGGGGTAGAGAGGAGAAACTAGATGTCTGTTGAGTAGGCTCAATAGAGGGGACACAGTTCGGTTGGCTCCATGCTCCATTTGGCTGTTTGTCTATTTGGGGCCGTGAATGCCTCCTGCTCAAAATACCTGCATAGCTTGAGGGAGGGAGGCTAAGCTGTGCATCAGCCTCACAGGCTGAGCTCCGGAGTGCTCCCAAGTGCTTCACTGTGCAGAGCTGCTGCCTGGAGGCCACAGCAGGGCTGGGCATTTGCATGCAGTTCACAGTGTGCCTGGAGTCTCTGCTGCTGACGCCAGCCACCAAGGAGAACTAGACAGATGAGTGAATCTATCCACTGATTCCTTAAAGGAACCCCATACTGCCTTGGAGCCCATTAGAGGCTGCGACTTGGAGAGACACCACTCCCTGTTCTCTTTCCAAGCTTCTGAAAAGGGCTACATCACTTTTGTGCCTGTCAATTGCATAGCAACCAGACTAGCTGATTGCCTCCTGGCAGGAGGGAATTGTGTAGGTTTGGATTTTTAGGAGAGGTGCCAGGCTTCGCCTACCACGGGTGGGAGAAAATTGTTAGAAGCAGCGGAGGTGTGAGAAGATGCTTTTTTTTAAGGAAGGTGTTGACTGACATGCATTCCTGTGTTGTCCACCTAGGCAGCGCCCACTTGAGACTTCCCTGCTAGGAAGAGTTAGGCAGCAAGTTGCTCTGAGCTGTGAGCCTGAAGGGTCATGGTGAAAGGAACCAGCGTCTTACCCCACCCAAGACCTTGAAGGCATCTTGCTGGTAAAATAGGCTGCCTCATAAGGTACTGCATTCCTCACCACTGGAAAGGGCCGCATAGGTTGGATGACTCCATGGTAGGCATTCAAGGACAGAAAGAGTGGATAAGTGAGACCTTTTCAGTCCCATTTGCATTCTGAGATGTGCTGTCCTGGTGCTTGTGACCTGCTCCTGGTGTCTGGGTGGTTGGGAAGTGAGTAGAAAGCATAGTAGGAAACAGCAGCCTGCAGTTCTTTTCCGGTACACAGGCAAGCGGTGTATCAGTGGCAGCATCTCATTCTCCCAGGAGAACTGAATAAAAGCAGCTTACATTTACTGACTGCCTACCAGGAACCCAGCTATCAAGCTTTGTACTTTTCATATATTTTTTCCTTAAAGAATGCAATATATTCATAAAGCTCTCTTACCTACTCTCCATTCCAGTCCCTAGAGGCAACCACTGATAGGAATTTTTTATGTATCATTCCATATTGTTATTTCTGCATTTCCAAGCAGTAATTCGTTGTGCTTCACAAAGTCTCTGCTCTTTTATCCCCATTTTACAGAAGAGGAAACTGAGGCTCAGTGAGGTAAAGAAAGCTGTCTCAGGTCCCAAAGCGTGGGGAGCTGAGATTCTAAGCCAGATCCATCCAGCTCTCGAGTGGATGCCCTTTCTGTGACTTGGCACTGGGTTTGGGGTGTTTCTAAAGGGCACTGGACAGGTCAGATGTGGCTGGTGACTTGTCTGTCTCTTGCTAAAGCAGGTGCCTCAGGAGAGCAGGTGTCCTCCAGGAGCCCAGCTTATTTGGACAGTTCACTTGCTCTGAGCATCAGTGCCCATGACAGCCCCTGAGGCAGTGCTGGCGTGTGCGGTGCTTCGCAGGATGGACAGGCGGTCAGACTGGCCCAGCTGGGCTGGCCTTCTCCCTGAGAAGGCATCAGTCCCTTTGGTTTGGACTGTTCTCTGGGTACAAGTGATCCCAAGGGAAGTCACCTTTTCTTTGGGGAGAGAGCAGCATGTCTGATCGTGGCCAAGGGGGGCGGCCAGAGTTCTGAGAGGGTGTGTATGTGACATGCTGTGGGGTGGACCACTTTCCCACGTGCTTGGTTCTGAACGGGCACTGCTGGCTCAGCATGGCCTCTGCTGGAGGGACTCCCAGCTTGAATTTGAAAGCATGGTGAAGAGACTTGCATTCACTTGACTGCTTTGCCTTTGTTTGTTTTGTCATCAGGGATTTTTTGAACAACTACTATGTGTCAGACATTGTCCTAGACTCTGAGTATTCAGAGGTGACCAGTATAGACAAGTTTCTTGTCCTCGTGGAACTTACATTCTAGTGGACTTTGTCTGAGTCACCATTTTCTCTTCTAAACAAGGAACACGATGACCTGTAATAATCCCACTAGGCACAGTTGTTGGGAGGGTGACATAAGGTGACTTTTGTGATCCCGCCCAGCATAGTTTCACTTTGTTTCTTTCATTTGTTTTTTCCATTCATGTATTTTCATTTCATTTCTGGTCTGGCTCCCCAGTAGGGTCTACTTTGAGTATGTTCCTTCCTTCAGAGTTTGTTCTGTGTCAGTAAATGCAGGATCAGCAGAGCCTTTGTTAATCCTTGGGGACCCTGGAGATTTGTAACCCATCCAGCAAAGGAGGGGACATTAATAGACTAAGGAGCCACACTCCACTAGAGGCACCCTGAGGGTCCCCGTGGAGGACTGAGCCCTGCCTCCTGCCCCCTCCCCAGCAGAGGTTGGGAAACACCGACTGGAGCACAGTGAGAAGGGCATGAGCTCAGCAGGTTACCAGCTGTGTGACCTCTGGCAGGCCACTTCCTGTCCCTGAGCCCCTGTATCTTCTGGGCAGGTAGGGAGGCTGAGTTCTGTGCAGTGTCACTGGCACAGAGCAGTGTGGCACTAACTGCTATTTACTCTAAAACGGATCTCAGTGCATCCGGCTACTGGTCACCCTGATGCGAGACTCATGCCCAAGTGTAAAATTCGGGAGCTGTTTTAAAGCAGAGGAAGCACTATAGGAATGCCTAGCATGGAGCAGACATGATTATGGTTTCCAGCGATATTTGAGGGGCTGAAGTGTGGGAGAGTGGTTAAGTTCATTTGGTCTGGTTCCAAAGGATGGTCTGGGAAGGGAGGCCTAGTGTGTGTCAGGCTCTGGGCTGGGTGCTTTCACGGAAGTACTCTTCCTTAATCTTCCCTGCAGCCTGGGAAGGTGTTAACTGCACTTACAGAGGAGAAAAGCAGTGTTTAGAGGCTTAACTAAAAGCATGCAAGGTTACAGAGCTTGTCCGAGCAGAGCTGGGCTTTGAGCCCAGATCTTCAACACCTGAATCTGTCCTCTGATGTAACGGAGGCATGCTTCGGTGAAGCATTTGTTGTTGTGAAGTATTAGAACTATCCAGTAGTGGAATAGGCTTTGTGGAAGAAAACGAGCTTCTTAGCCTAATCTTGTTGAATCAGGCTTCTGGAGTTTGCCAGAGAGAGGTTTTCTGCCTTGAAGCCACCCTTATCCCCTTTGTCCCTTGAGAAAATGATGGGTGAGTTCTTCGAAGTCTGTCTTCTAGATAAGGGCTTGGTATTCATCCATGAGAATTTCACGGGCCAGAGACGTGGGCTGCAAGGATGGGAAGTGTTTCCCATTTCCTAATTGTGACATCTGGGTTGGGTGGCCTTATGGGCGAACTTTGGGAATGTCTCTGGGCCCTCGAGTCAGGTATGTTTTACTTTTTGACTTAGGAAATAAAAACAAAACCCCAGTAAGTGATTTTCTCAAAAACATGCCTAAGTCATCATTCTGGGGTTGTTGTTTTTTTGGTGGAGATGCCGGGGAATGAACCCGGGCCTCGTCTTTTTTAAATAATAATCTGGACTACTCATACCCCCACCACAGTGGTCAGCATATTATTATGAGACTTAGTAATATCTACTTTTAAGGTAAAAATAATTTCTTACCTTTTTAAAAAGGTATTTTTTTAAAGATTTTATTTGTTTACTTTAGAGAGAGGGGAAGGGAGGGAAAAAGAGAAACATCAGTGTATGGGAGAAACATTGATTTGTTGCCTACTGGGAATCTGGCCCACAACCCAGGTGTGTGCCCTGAGTGGGAATCGAACCTGCGACCCTTCAGTTTGCGGGCCGGCTCTCAATCCACTGAGCCACACCAGACAAGGCTTTTTTCACTTTATAATTGAATTTTGGGGTGATGTCGGTTAATAAAATTAGATAGGTTTCAGGCGTACAGTTCTATAACACATCATCTCACGTCAAGTCTCCTTCCATCACCATTTACCCCCTTTACCCTCCTCCGCCTCCCCTCACCGCCTTTTCCTCTGGTCATCACCATCCTGTTGTCTGTGTTTGTGAGTTTATTTCCTTAATCCCTTTGCCTTTTTCATTACCTTTTTTCTTGTTTATGAAGGTACCTATTGTAGGCAAGTTGGAAAATACAGAGGTATAAAGAGTATCATAAAAATTACCTATAATTAATTTGTAATATCCCACCTCACCCTGAAATAACTACTGTTAATATTTTCGGTAAATTCCCTTCCAAGGTTTTTTAAATTTTACAATTCAAATTAAAAACATGTACAATAAATAACACATGTGTTTATACAGGTAGCAATGAGAACATTCTTATAAATATGTGGACACTACTGATAAAGCTAAAATCCTCCTTTTCTACCAGCCCTTACTTGAACTTCCTCCTTCCCCAGGAGTCGCAGCAGACCCTTTGGGTTGTGTCCTCTTTGGTGCACCTGTACATACAGAGATGTGCATACGGAAGTACAGAGTCTTAAAGTGCTCTGTTACACATTTCACCTGTAACTTAATGAGCCTTGGGGTTTTCCCTAAAGTGTTGTACAGTGTTCCACAGAATGGATGAAACGTAACTTTTAAAAAAATAAACAGACATTTACGTTGCTTCTGATTTTTTTTAATATTCCACTTAATGGTGCAGTGAGCATTCTTGTAGCTGCCTTTGTGTGTGCAGGAATGGTATGGATGGCTATGGGGAACGGGGGTCGCCAGGTCGCAGTGCGTGGTGGTGGTGTTCAGTTTCAGTAGCTATTCCAGTTCCCACTGAGAAGACTTCCCTGGTATTCTCCAATATCAAAATCCTGGGTTACTCTTTCCCCCGAACCCTTGCTCATATTTTATGTTGTAAATCTTTAAAAGTTTTGCCAGTTGCTTTTTCCATAATGGGGGTAAATATTCATGTTCTTTAGAAAACTCTACTTTCATTCTTTTGCTTTCTAACAATCTGAAGTAGATTGCAAATCATAGGAAATAGCACGGGAAGTGCTTAGAAGTTTATATTTCTTTAAAATTTTTTTCTGATTCTAAAATTAGTATACATACAGTATTCAAGGTTTAAAATTACATAAATATAAAAAGTTAAAAGTTCTCCATAATTTCACCTTCCAGGGACAGCCACTGTTGTCCATTCCTTTTTTTAATTTGATTTGATTTCTTTTTCAGTTGCCATTCAATGTTATTTTATATTTGTTTCAGGTGACAGCATAGTGATTAGATTCCTTCGACTTCTCTAATTCATTCATGTCCAGATCAGGACTCAAAGTTGTCCGGAGACACCTATGGGCCCAGGGTCCGGGCCCTGGAGCCCGGCTGCGTTTGAGTGCTGGCGTTTTTGTTCGCTGCCCGTGAGGTCTTGGACGAGTCGGTGCCCTTCTCCAGGTTCCTCTTGCATTAAGTGGGGCTCATACACAGCAGGGCTGCCCATCCATGTAAAGGGTTGTAACTTGGCACTCAATGGAAAGTATTATGTTACTAATAATGATTATTATTATTATTATCGTTGTCTTTGCTTAGAAACCTCAGCCATGATACCTGTTCGGTGTGGGTACTGTGGGTACCGCGGTACCAGAGACTGTGGGGAGGGATAGATTCATCGTGGAACCAGTATTGGGTGCCTTTCTTGGAGTTACCTCGTACCTGGCATCAGGCCAGGGAGTCTGGTGGAGGAGTGGTGGTGGTAACTCTGGGTGGGCCTCAGGGACTTATAAATTGTGTGTTTAATGTATTTTCTAAATATTTTCCATGAAACATATCCTGCTTTTTAAAATGGAAGGAAAAACCCCAGTAAATGATAATTTTTTAAAAACCCTGCTTGTAGCATTTTATATAATAATGCTGTTCTTTGGGGCCCATTCATGTCATTTCTTGCCTCGTGTAATACTGTAGGTATTACTCCCTTTTTCTAAATGAGGAAATGGGTTCAGAGGTGAAACCTGCTTGAGGTCACACAGCCGGTAAGTGGTAGAGCTGGACTTTGGAGCAAGGTCTATGTTCCCTTTACTGTGCTGTCTTGACCCTTGTAAACCACAGGTTGTAATTCAGGTTTTGGGGTGGTGAACCACACCCTCCCTGGCCCTGTCTGCTTTCCAGTTGACCTTTCATTTCCTGCTTTGTCTTTTACCTCCCACCATTGTGAGTGATTTTTTTTTGACAATACAGACTGTCCTCTCTCAGTGCCTTGCAAAATCCTCTATGTCCTCCACAGTCCTACTCAGTGAAGCTTTGTGTGTGTGTGGGGGGGGGGAGGGGTTCTGGAGGAGAGTTCATTGCTTCCTCTGCTCCACTCCTGCCCCTTCTGTGTGCTTCCCTCTTTGCAGGGGTCACAGCTTGTTACATTTCATTTATGTGCTTATATTGGCCAGACTAATGTGTACTAGTGTAGGGACGGTCTTACTCTTCTTGGTATCTGTGACATGTTGCTTGGTACAGAAAAGTTGCTGAAGTGTCAAAATACAAATGTGCTTATAGGAAAGAGGTTACATGATGAGTTGCCATCAGCCTATTCTACTTCCGCCCCTCTCAAATGTCTTACCTATGTAGCAGCCATGATTTAAAAAAAAATGCATATCTGATCTTGTCATGATCCCACTTACCTGCAGTTGGCTTCCTGTTGCTTTGGGATGAAGTTAAAAATTTAACATCTTCTATAAACCTCACACAGGACAAGGCCTGGTAAAGGCACAGTGAGCCACTGAATGAGCCATATTCAGATAGTTCATTACTTAGATACAGAGGGAGAAGAATAGGCCAAAGGTGCCAGCTGCCTGGGTCCTGGTCCCACACGCCAGAAGGGGTGACACCAAAACAAAAGGAGCTGTGGCCCTGGCCTGAAGGGGCTGGGCTGGAAAGCTCGGAGCTTCATCAGGTCCGGGGAGTGAGGAGCTGCCCAGTGGGGATAAGGAGGCAAGTGGGAGGTGGCTTCATAGCTCCTTAAAGGCCTCCCACCTCAGGGCTCCACCAAGACTCTGATAAGCCGTGGTTCTGGGTTGCTGGGGTGCTTTTCTCTTACTACAAGGCCCGTAATGATACCCGTAATGGCTCTGTTTTGCCGCTCAGCTTTATTTATTTATTTATTTAGGCCATTTCCACTGTGCCTTGTTCACTTTGCTCCAGCCAGGCTGGCTTTCTCTTCCTTCAGTTACAGATGGTTTCCTGCCATGGGGCCTTTGCACATGCTCTCTGTTCTCGCTATGTGCCAGGCTCCCGGGACACCTGGCTAACTCCTAGTAACGTTTCAGTTCTCAGATTAAATGTCGCTTTCTTAGAGAAGCCCTTTCCCTATTCTAGATTCGTTTTTCCAGCTTTATACTGTTATAGCTGCATAACTTTTCTTTCATAGCCCTTCTTGGACATAATTGCTTGTATGTCCCTGGAGTGAGTACTTGGTACCTGTTTTTGCCCCCAAACTGTAAGCTCAATGAGGGCAGGGGCTGTGTTTGTCTCCTTAATTCAGGCACCACAGCACAAAGTCTGGGACTGGAGAAACATTTGTTTAATGAATCAGTAACATCTTAGTTTAAATTAGGGAGGTGGTGCAGTGGGAAAAGCATCGACGTGAGAAATGAGCCCCAAACTGCTATTAACTAGGTATGTGACCTTGGGCATTTATTTCTTCAGCTGTCAAATGAAGAAAAAAGATTTTGTGATCTTGTGTCACCTTTGGCTCATAATCTGTGATTCTAGATGAACCATTTAATGAGCAGAGTTCTAGAGGTGCGGATCCTAGGATTAGAATCCTGCTGCCTTCTTAACATCTCCACCTGGGTATCAGGTAGGCAGAGGTTCATAACCCATCTCCTGATCCCACCCCCAAGCCTGTTCTGTTGCCTTCCCCATTTCAGTTTCTAGCACCTCTGGTCTTCTGGTTACTCAGGCCCAGAACCTCAGTGATAATTCTTGACTCTTCCCTCATGCACCTTGGCTAATTTCTCAGTAAATTGTATTGTTTCAGAATATACCTGGACTCCAGCCCTTTCTCACCACCTCCACCACCGTGACTCTGGTCTAAGTCACCATCGTCTCTCCCTGGGCCATCGTGTTTGCTCCCACCGGTCTCCCTGCTTCCTCCTGTTCTACGTACAGCAGCCAGGATGATTCTTATAAATAAGGCAGGACATGTAATTCCTGCTCAGAATTCTCCCTTAGCTTTACATCTCACACAGAGTAAAGTCTGGAATCTTTACTGTATTCTACAAGCTCCCGTATCACTGATTCTCTGCTCCCTCTTCATCTTATCTCTTAACTCACTCCCCCTTGTTTATTCTGCTCTGGCCACAGTGGCTTCCTTGCTGCCCTCCCCCCATCCCCATATGTTTAACAAATTTTTTAAAGACTTTTATTTATTTTTAGAGAGGGGAAGGGAGGGAGAAAGAGTGGGAGAGAAACATTGACGTGTGAGAGAGACATTGATCGGTTGCCTCTTGCACGCCCCATACTGGGGACCTGGCCCGAAACCCAGGCATGTGCCCTGACTGGGAATCAAACCAGCAACCTTTCAGTTCACAGGCCGCACTCAGTCCACTGAGCCACACCAGCCAGGGCTAAAAAAAAAATTTTTAAGAGACCATTTTAAACATTTTTAAGTGTATAGTTCAGCACATCAAGTGCATTCGCATTGTTGTGCAGCCATCACCTCCCGCCATCCGTCTCCAGAACTTTTCCATCATCGCGAACTGCAACTCTGCCCATTAGATAATAACTCCCCGTTTCCCTCCCCCACCCCCTGGAGACCACCATTCTACTTCCTGTCTCTATGCTCTTGATTACTCTAGGTACCTCATGTAACTGTAATCATATTCGTCCGTTTTCCTATTTCTTTTCTTTTTAATTTTTATTGATTTTAGGGAGACGGGGAGAGGAGGAAGGGGAGAGAGAGACAGATTTGTCGTTCCACCTATCATTCATTGGTTGCTCTTGTATGTGCCCTGATGGGGATTCAAACCTGCAACTTTGGTGTTTTGGGACGACACTCCAACCAGCTGAGCTACCCAGCCAGGGCCGTGACTGCCTTATTTCACTTAGCATGTCTTCGGGGTTCATCCATGTTATAGAATGTGTCAGAATTTTTTAGGCTTTAAATTTTTTTTTAAGGCTGACTAATATTCCATTGAATGTATGGACCACATTTTGTTTATCCATTCATCCATCAGTGGACACTCGGGCTGCTTCCAGCTTTTGGCTGTTGTGAATAACGCTGCTGCCAATGTGAGTGTCTCTACAAGTGTCTCTACATGCTGTTATTTGAATGCTACAGAGATTTCCTCACGTTACTCAGAACGGTGTGCAGTTTAAAACTTAATGATTTGTTTGTTTCTGGACTTTCCACTTAATATTTTCAGACCATGATTGACCTCTGGTTACTGAAACCGTGGAAAGTAAAATTGGATAAGGGGGAGCCTACTGTGCAAACATTTTACATTTAATAGGTAGTGCCTAATTAATTGTCTTTAAAAAATGTTGAACTTATTTACAGTCTAACCCAAAGCATCTGAGACTGGCAAATTATTGATTGGTCTTGATAACAGTTTGCTCTCATTCTGTATTTAACCCTGCTCACTAAGAGATCTGGTTGATAAAGGAGAAGCAACATTCATTGGCTTAGCGGACTGGTGTTTTCATGGCACCTCCTGTGTGTGAGACCTGATGTTCAGGCAGGGGGAATTTAGTTACTAATAAAGAGACACAATTCCTCCCCTACGGGAGTTTACAAACTACTGCAGACTGCTCTCACAGATGAATGTCAGGAAGTAATAAGTGGGAATATATAATGGGCTCTGATTGGGCTGGATGTCTGAGGGTGATTCTCTGAGAAAGTGAAATTAATTTGGAACTTGAAGGATCAGTGGGAGTTATGTAGACAAAGGGCAGATGGAGAAGAGAGTGGGCAATTAATTTACAAAAAGTGATAGCTCTGTATATAGGCCTTGGGAAGATGTGTATGTTGATAAATGATAAAGGCCAGTTGCAGAACAGCTTGTGAGTTTCTCATTTGTGTGAAAAACACTCCACAGGGGGCTGAGTGTATGCTTAAAAATGCACAGGGGTAATAATAGAAACTGTGCCAAGTACTTTATGTAATCTTCCCTGTCATCACCGCAGCTGTGTGGAAATGAGTGCTGAGCGAGGCTAAATTGTCCAGATGACTCAGGTAGTAAATGGCCTGCCGGACTTGAGCCCAGGTCTCCCCACTGGGATAGTGGCGGGTGGTGGCTACAGCTGTGGTGTAGCACGTCCTTCTGCACACAGGCTATTGAAAGTCCTTTGATGTGGTGTTGGCACGTTCTTCCCCCCTGCCCAGTGAGGCAGGCAGTGGGGACCCCTTGGTGGATTTGGAGCTGAAGGGCAAGTGGCTCTGAAGTCTGCACTGGGAGCTCAGTCCTGCTGTGGTGGGGAGGTGGGTGGTGGTAGGGGGTGCTATTCCTTCTGGGGTGGGCTCCCACTGCTGGACGACCTGAACAAGGTGTGGCACCAGTGCGCTCCTATCGGTCCAGATGCTGAGTTTGGCAGGGGTTGGATTTAAATGTCCAGGGGACACACAGAAGGGATCCTGGGGCAGTAGCTTGAGCTGTTGCCTTGTCCTTGCCCGAGGGTACATTCCCCCTGGGACAGCAAATACCTCCGAGAAGGAAAGCAGCTGTTTCTTTCCCTCTGTCGTTTCTCTGGGTTCATTTATTCTTCCCTGGTCACAGCGAATGCTGTGAGGATTGTCACCCACAGTTTAAAATGGACTAATACAGACCCCATCTGCAGTTTATTGCTGCAGGACAGATTGTTGCCCTTAAATTTAGAGGCTTAAAACCACAAGTACTTCTTGCCTCTAGTCTGTGGGCCAGGACCTTGGGAGCGTGGGGGTCGCTGAAGAAGTTGCCGTCCACCTGTCCGCCCGGGCTGCACTTATCTGAAGGTTTGGGCTGGCAGGGGAGCGCTGGCAGCGAGGTGGCGAAGTGGCTGCGAGGGGGCATTTCACACCCCTGGCAACCGTTGTGCTGGCTGTTAGCCTCAGTGCCCTCCAGGTGGGCCTCCCAGGACTGCTTATGTGTTTTAACTCCTGGTGACTGTCTTCCCCCAGAGCAACCAAAGATAAAGAGAGCCAGGTAGAAGCTATCCTTTTTATGACCTTTTGAAGGAATGAGAGAATATCCAAAACTCATGCTTGGGGTTTTCCTTGTTAATTCTCCCATCTATTCAACAGTTATCTGTTGGCTCTCTAGCATGTGCCAGGCAGTCTAGACACAGAGATAAGTAAACAACTGCAGCTTGATACCCACCCTCAAAGAACTTAAGTGCAGGTAGAGTGGCAGCTGTGGTGTGCGGTGCCTCACAGCTTAGCGAGAACTGTCACATTCTGTTCTCATTTGTCCTTTCCAGTAACCCCGTGATCACCAGAGCTGGTTGGGCCTCCATTCCCATCTTCTCTGGTGTTCAAATGCTGGGGGATTTTCTTAGGTTGATAGAACTTGACTTTGACCTAGCAATTCTGATTACAAATCCCTTGCCCTTTCTCTTGTCACAAGCAGTGTTCCTTGTGGCTGCTGTCTCATCCGTATCATCCCTATGCCTCAGATGAAGACACGGGGCTGCAGTCACTGAATACCCCTGACACTGTCACTCCTCACTTACTCACTGCACTGACCCCTCAGGGCGGTCCACCCTAAGTCCTCCATTGACAGTCGCTGTTGTCTGTCTTCTTGCAGAAAGCCCTGGGTGTGCGGCAGTACCATGTGGCCTCAGTGCTGTGCCAGCGGGCCAAGGTGGCCATGAGCCACTTCGAGCCCAGTGATTACATCCGCTACGACCTGCTAGAGAAGAACATTAACACTGTTCGCAAACGGTAAGGCTGCCAGAGGGAGCTGTGGAGAGGGCTTAAGGTGCTGCTTCTGCTACCTTCTGCTCCTTCATTCCCTTTCAGGGAATGGAGGAGGTGCTTGATAAAGGATGGTTGATGACGGTGGCAGGACCAGGAATTTAGGGTACAAAGGTCCCTGCTGAGGAAAGGTGTTCTACATTGGCGGTGGCCCTTCTGCCCTCTCTGCTAAGGGAAAATCTGTTATCAAGAAGCCTGGTGATGCGGACCTTAGGGAAGGTCTCAGAGACTCTGGTGCTTAGGGCTGACCTTTCCAGACATGGGGACAGGCTGCTGACCCTGGACCAACCCTCTGGGACCCACAGGGCCTAATTGCTGGAGGAATATGTGCGTTTCCTCTTCTGTGAGCAGGCCCGGAGGAGAGCTCAGGTGGGGTCTTGACTACACCTTTTTGGGGGGTCTTCCTTCTCTCATTGGGTAGGATGGTGGCCATCTTTGCACTGCTGTCCTGTGAGCCAGGTGCTGGGCTAGGTGCTGGCTGCCGAAGGATGAATAAGCTGCCACAGGAGAGTGGGGGGCTGGTAGGATACCCCAGCCAGCACTGCTCCTGGAACTTAAACGACCCCCCATCTGGTGACAGTGACTCTGGGAATAAGAGAAAACAGATACGAATGCACCCATTTTATAGCCCACACGGGGAGCAAGTGGTGGGGAGCTTGTCTCCATGTCCTTGTCCAGTGCTCTAGCCACTGTCCCCCACCTCCTCTCTGTTGCCACTGTTTGCCTCCTCGCTGTCTCCTCACTTCAGTTCTAAGGTAGGGGCTGCCCTTGTCTTATCTAATCATAGTAAGGACTTGCGAGTGTTCAGCAAGGGGCTGCCCGAGTGTCCAGTTAGGTTGGGCATGTCACGCACATGATTTCTCTTTTCAACAGCCTCCTAGGTTGTTGGTACTCCCCCTCCTCATTTTGCAGATACGAAAACCCAGTATCAGATTGGGGCAATACCTGCAGATCTGTCTGCCTCCAGCACCTCCCAGGGTTAGTTCCAGCGTTCCTGTGGGGTTCACCCAGGCTGCACGTTGGAGGCACCTGGGAAGCTTGTGAAACTACCGACACTGGGCCCCCAGCGATTCAGATTCAGGTTGTGAAGGTCTTGTTCCTGAAAAGGTGGTCCACGGACCAGTACCACTCCCCCCACCCCCCTCCGCCCCGGAAGCTTGTTAGCGGTGCAGAACCTCAGGCCCCACACCGACCCACTGAGTCTCAGCCTTCTGTTTAACAGTGTCTCCGGGTTACCGGTGCTCTGGTGCTCCTTATACTGCGAGGTCACGGCCAGTTTCCCGGCTCGTTCTAACATGTCATCAGGGTTGTGAACCACTGTCCCCATTGGGACAGTATGGAACCTTGTGCAAATACTTTTTTCCTCTTGGGAACAATATTTTATTTATTCTTGGAGCTTTCAGACCATAGCTCAGTGGAAAACAGCAAAACACTTCCACCTTGATCTTAATTTTGCTCAGAAGGAGAGTTAACACAGAAGTTTGCCTTACAACAAAGTGACAATACTCGCTTCCGGTCTTTGCGCTAAAGAAATTAACCAGAAAAACTGCCTTCTAAGGTGCTAGGAATATATTTGGTTTTACTTACATCAGTAAAATTAACCAAAAGAAGGTTTTTTTCCTTTGCCTAGTTATTCCAACCCTGCTTTAACCAGAAAAGCCCTCAAATGTTCAGCATTTTTCAGATTAGTACAGATAAGGAATGTTAAGTGTTCATTGTTGCCATAGAGCAGGGCTTCTCCCTGGGGGTGGGGGTGTCGATTTTGTTCCTTGGGGGAATTTGGCAATGTCTGGAGACATGTTTGGTTGTCATAACCCGGGGTGGGGTGGGGTGGGGTTTAGTGTAATCTCGCGGGAGGAGACCAAGATTGGTACTGAACGTCCTGCGATGCACAAGACAGCCTCCCTGCAAAGAATCGTGGGGTCCAAACTGTCAACGGCACCGCGCTTGAGAAACCTTTGGGTAGAAAAAGAAGGCACAAGGGAGACTATTCTAAAAAGATAGTAGTGAATTAAAATACATTTAAGGGTGTTTTGGAAAGACAGGGGACTTACAAGGGGACTCTTCCTCCACCCTGTGTCCATGACAGGAGGGGCCCAGTTCTGTTCCTGGGAACTGGCTGGCTGTCATTTGGTGAAGTGGAAGGAAGGTAGAACATGGAGGACCCAATTTGCTGTCCTCAATTAATCCTCAAGGAAATGTGGTAATGAGCTATCCTTAGGCTCTCATCACTGTCAGGCTTTTTTATACAACTTCAGGCATCTGCTGTCAAGGTCTTGAGTTTTAAGCCCGTGTGCTATTTTTCGTCTCCCCTGGAGCCCCAAAAGAGGGGCTGCGCTGCATGCAGTGGGCACGGCAGCCTTGGAGATGCTGCCGCTAGAGGGGCAGGCTGTACCTCGGGCCGGTGCTATTTTTCAAGGTCCCATGACAGCAGAACGGTAGGGATTCTCAGAATTGCCAGTGGCTCTGCTGTTGCCCCCAGAGCCAGTGCCTTGGGGAACTCTTGCTCCCAGGGACGAGGTGAGCTTAGGAGTGAGGGGCTGGAACCCAGGCTAGTGGGAGAAAGGTTCTCTGCTTTCCCGGCAGAGTCAGATCAGTAGGGACAATGATGGCAATGACTGAACACTTACATGGGCCTGGCCCGTAGCGTCACGTAAAGAGCACGAACTGTGGAGTCACACTACTTGTCCATCTGCTGCTTGTGCCACTTGGTAGCTTTGTGACCTGGGCACGTCACTTCACCTGTGCTTCAGCTTCCTCATCTGTGTTGTGAGGATGAAGTGATTTATATACAGTGAAGTGCTTAGAGCAATGCCAAGCTGAAAGTAAGTGCTGTGATAAAGCCAATCTATAGTGACAGGAGCAGACCAGTGGTTGTTGGGGACGGGAGCCGGCGCCAGGCTGCAAGGGAACTTTGGGGTGCTGGGTGTGTTCATTATTTTAATTGTGGTGTTTATTTTATAGGTGTATACATATGTAGAAACTTATCAAGTGGTATACCTTAAATATATGCAGTTTATTGCACTCCCGTTATACCTCAATAAAGCTGATGTATTATATGTGCTATCTGTTATCTCATTCCAGTTGAAGCCCTGGACTTACGGGTTGGTAAGCTCCCTGTAAAGGGCAGTTGCTTATGTGGTTACTCAGTGGGTTTAGTTAATAGGGTCAGGTCATAACCTGGCTGCTGTGGCTCAATGGATTGAGTGCCGGCCTGCAAACCAAAGGGTGGCAGGTTCAGTTCACGGTCAGGGCACGTGCCTGGGTTGCGGGCCAGGTCCCCAGTTGGGGGTGTGCAAGAGGCAACTGACTGATATATCTCTCACACATTAATCTTCCCCTCTCTTTTTCCTTCTCCTCCCCTCTCTCTGAGAAGTAAATAAATAAAATCTTTTTAAAAAATTAAAAAAAAAATAGGGTCAGGTGTAGACCCAGAGCCTCTGGCTCCTAATCTGATACTCTTTTCCCCTTAACTTACTGGGTATAAGTGGAACTCTTCCCCTTCCCTGAAGGCCTCAGGTTTGGCATAAGCTTTGTGAGTGGTGGGAGGCAAAGTGTGAGGTCCAGCCATGGCTGCTGGGCCGTGTGGGCCGCCCAGTTGAGTGGGCAGCAGCAGGAAGTCATCAGGACGCCCCAGGGTGGGTGGTTGAGAGTTGACTTGCACTGACCTCAGTCTGCATGGGGAGAATGGGGCATGTGAGTGTTGGCAGGGGCTGCATCTCCCCCAGGGTCAGGCTTGGACTGCCATTTTGGCCCTGATGAGGAAGAGGGGGTGAGACCTACAGGGGAAGGGGTGTGAAAAGAAGGGGACCAGTGAGAGGCTAGAGGCAGTGATACGGGTTTCTGTTCTCGAGAGCTGACAGCCATGCCTCTCTTAATGGAGTGAGAGCAAGCGCTAGTGCAGCTAATGGGCAAGGCGTTAGCACAGTAGGGTAAGGAGGTCTCCAGTACCTGGGGAGGTTGTGGGTGGAGGGTGGGGCAGGTTGGGTGAGGGGGCTGCTGGTTCGGATCCTCTGTCTTTGTGGGGCCGACAGCACAAGGGAGTTGTTGGTGGACAGAGAGAAATAGAGGGTTCAAGATGAGACTGGCTGCGAACTTGAGCTGTTAACACTGCTCTGCTGAACCTCCACTTCCTCTTGGTTGTTTTATTAAGTGCCAGGGATACAATGAGGATTAAGTGGTGCAAAATATATATAATAGATGCTCATCAGATAACAATTAATTTGCTGAAAAAAGAATCCTTTAAAAAAAATCCCTGCCATCTCTTGTTATGTTGTCATTCACTTATTCCTCAACTAACTTTCGAGTACCTAATAAGTGCCAGGTTCTGTGCCGTGTGCTGGAGGTGCCACAGTGAGCAGGACCATTCCATCCCCACCCTCGTGGAGCAAAAGGTCCCCTCCCTGCCCTCTGTCAGGGTGTCCATGTGCACAGAGGGGAGTGCTATGTGTGGGCAGGGGATTGTGCAGATGGTACCAGGCAACCCCTTCCATTCCCCCCAGATTGAACCGGCCCCTGACCCTCTCTGAGAAGATTGTGTATGGACACCTGGATGACCCGGCCAATCAGGAGATCGAGCGGGGCAAGACATACTTGCGGCTGCGGCCTGACCGGGTGGCCATGCAGGACGCCACAGCCCAGATGGCCATGCTGCAGTTCATCAGCAGTGGGCTGCCCAAGGTGGCCGTGCCATCCACCATCCACTGTGACCATCTGATCGAGGCCCAGGTCGGGGGTGAGAAAGACCTGCGTCGGGCCAAGGTGAGCTGATGGTTTTGTGGGGGCAGTGGGTGTGGCCTAGGATGAGAGGCAAAGCCCTCACACTGGGCATGCCTCCAGATTCTACTGGGCTCTTTCTTTGGGTTAGTCTTTTTTTTTTATTGTTTTTGTTCTTTTCTAATTCTTAGAATATTTTTTGCTCATTGTGAAGATGTTAGAAAATACAGAGAAAACCTAAAATCATAATCATCCTTAATCTTACTACAGTCAAGGTATTTGTTTTCCTGGTCCTTTTTCTGTTACATTTGAAAAATGACGCAGGCATCAGGTTCTGGTGAGCACTGCCAATTGCTCTGGAGAGCGTGGTTTAAATTTTCCATTCTGCCAGCATCATGTGTGTGCTCGCTCATTCCTGT
This sequence comes from Desmodus rotundus, assembly GCF_022682495.2. NCBI lineage: Eukaryota > Metazoa > Chordata > Mammalia > Chiroptera > Phyllostomidae > Desmodus > Desmodus rotundus. The sequence goes on from NC_071389.1 coordinate 196,991,671, forward strand.
CTGACCCCCAGAGGCCCTATCAGGGAGGTGGGCTGATGGCTGTGTTGTAAATTTGAGGCAACCAAGGCACTGTGCCGTCGAGTCCTATAGCCTCATGGCTGGGGGCAGGGGCATATGACTGGCCTCCTTTGGCGGCTTTGTTCTTCTGTTTTGCTTAACGAGATACAAGGGACCGTGTACCATGCTGAATTCCCCACTACCCATCCTCATGAACCAAGTCCCAGCTCCTTCCCAGGCTCCACCTGAGGTACCTTTGTGTGTGCTTACTCTTGGCAATAGCAGGTCTCTCCCAGATCTGGGCACCACCCTCTCCACCCCCTGCAATGGAAGTGGGCGCCCTTCGTGGGGGGCTGTTGGCAGGAGCTGAATGCTGGCAGGCCCTTGGCCGGGCTGGGCACAGAGCGTGGCATGCTATTGAAAGTGCTGCGGCTCCCGGGGTCAGCACAGCTCAAAGAGCCCCCAAGGCCCATGGGAAACGCTCAGGACAGCTTTCCCATTCAAGGCCTTTCTCCCCACCCTGGCGTGCCAGTTTGTGTCCTTTGTGTCCTGGTTGCACAGCGGCTTTTTCCACTCAGCTGCTTTTTCCACTCAGCTGCTGGTGGTTCCCATGTTAGCACGACAGCGGTGATGGTGATGCCACAGGGGTGCCTGTGTTGCCAGGAACTGGTTGTGGTCAGGAACTGGGGCCTTGTCACCCCTGTGGGTGACTGCCCACAGCAGGACCACTGCTTCAGGGTCTGGCCCTCCCCTCACTTTGTGGATTCAGAATATACCTTCTGGAGATGAGAGTCACAGAGTCATAGGATTTCAGAGTTCATTCCCTCATTTATTTAACAAATGTTTATTGAACATTAATTATGTGCAGGACGCCATGCTAGGTGCTAGAGATGCAGTGTGAACCGGACAGGCCCTGCCGTCGTGGCTCTGAGAGTCTAGTAGGAAAACAGAGCTATCACACAAATAGGTAATTGCCAGTATGTATATGTTACGAAGGGAAAGCACAGGACTCTGAGAAGAAAAGAAGGAAGGTGTCTAATCTGTACTTTTGGGGAAAAGGACACCTCTTTGAGGATGTAACATGTAGGCTGAGACCTACCTGCGCAGATAAAATGATGTTAACTGGAGGAAGAACATTCTGGAGTGTGTGAAGGCCCCAAGGCAGGAAGCAACTGCATGCATTTGTGGAATGGAAAGCCGGTGCTGTTGGGCTGGAGCTCTGTGTAGAAGAAGGTGGGGAGGAGGTGGGCCGGGGCAGGTGTGGACAGGGCCTTGAGGGCCAGGGGTACCATCCTAGGAGTCGTTTAAGGGTTTAGGCAGGAGAGGGATATGGTCGGATTTACATGATTGGGGCCCAGAGAGGCAGAGTAACCTGTCCAGGGTCACACAGACAGCCAGAGGGATCTAGGCTGAGTTCAGGCCGAGCCACTGTGGCCTCTTCCCCGACTTGCACGGGCACACGTACATATTTACCCAGACACACGACCGCTTGCCTCCTGCCCTTGGTGCCAGTTTTATAAGTGACTGATTTGTAAACGAAGAAGCCAGTATTAATAATTAATCACAAAGAGACCACTCTGGGGACCCAAGTTCTTTGTCTGCTTTTTTTTTTTTTTAAACCTGGAAGAACCAAATGGGCCCTGAGAAGGATGTGTTGCTGGTCTGGAGTTTGGGTGAAGGGAGTTACATGGTCTTGAGGGGATTCTGTTGAAGGCCCAGGGGAGCTGACAATGGTTCCCTCCTCTACCTTGGAGTGTGCCCAGAGGCTGGCAGGTCTCATTTCCTAATGCTGCCTTCAGGACTCTGTGCCGTCCGTAGTGGTCCTGTCCCTTTTGACACTGGTGTCTCACCTGTCCAGGGGCAGGCCATGGCTTCCAGGTAAACCCTGGCCTCACATCAGTGTGCTAGGAAGCCTGCCCTACCCTCTGAGGAAGCTGCCTTCAAATTACAGACAGATTGGGTATAGCCCACCCCTTTGTTTTGTTAAAACCCACATAACAGAGCATGGTCCGTTTGGCAGTCCTTCTTTTGGTGACCGTCATACATGTTACAAAGTATTGAGCATCTCTGCCATGTGCGATGCTGGTCTGGGTGTACTGAGATACAGGGAGGTGGCATTATTTTATATCAGAATGTCGCTCTCAGGCTCTGGGGTTGAACAGGCCTGGTTTCAAACCCTGGCTTTTATCTTTAACTCTCTGTTTTTGCGTCTGTAAAATGGGCTTGATGACAGCATCTCTCCCCTCATGTGGTGGCTGGGAGGGTGTTCAGCATGATGCCATTTCCGTAGCTGGGCATTCACTCAGTAAATAATAGCCAGGGTCACAGATGAGGCGTCTGAGGCTCAGGTGGAGAAGCAGCACCACCATCCTGGTGCACCCCTCACTGCTGGCCTTGGTGGAGGACTGAATGCCAGAGGCCCCTTAGAGGTGACGTAGCCCAGTTCCTTCTACAAATAAAGAAACTGAGACCCAGGGTGGGGAAGGAACTTGTTCTGGACCCACTCCCTGGCCAGGAGTCACAGAACTGGGGCTTTCTCTCTGCTCCCTGCTTTTCTCCCAGGCCTGCCAGCTGAAACTGGGCCAACATCCAAGCCCTTGGGATGTTTGTAGAAGGCCTCCAGGAGAGGGCTGTCCTCACAGTGTCAGTGTTTCATTCACTGGGGTGGTGGGGTAGAGGGAGGCGGGCATGAGCAAAGGTCGTCCCAGACACAAACTGTGTTACTAATGCTCTGGTTATTGATTTGTCTCAATAGGACATAAACCAAGAAGTGTATAATTTCCTGGCAACTGCAGGTGCCAAGTATGGTGTGGGCTTCTGGCGGCCTGGCTCTGGAATCATTCACCAGGTAAAGCAGGACTTGGCCTGCCTTTTGTGGAGGGGGTGGCGGGGTGCTCCTAGGGAACCAGAGAGCTCCTCCAGGCCTGTGGGAGCAGGGGGCTCGGGATCAGGGAGGGGGAATTTGATTATGTCGACATCTCAGTCAGCCCTTGGGCTCCTCTTCCATTTTTAAATTAATTTTTATTATGTCAAGTTACACATTCTCACTCGCCATGTAAATTAAAATAGTCCCTTCTGACCACTTTAGTAACCAACATTTTAAGTTTGACATGTTTCAAAAACAAAAACAAACCAAGCAAACAACAGAATGGGAATAGAACCACAGAAATGGAGATCACATGGAGGGTTATCAGCAGGGATGGGGAGGAGGGAGAATGGGGGAAAAGGTACAGGGAATAAGAAGCATAAATGGTAGGTACAGAATAGACAGGGGGAAGTTAAGAATAACATAGGAAATGGAGAAGCCAAAGAACTTACATGTACAACCCATGTACATGAACTAAGGGGGTGTGGAATGTGGGTAGGAGAGGGGTGCAGGATGGAGGGGGATAAAAGTGAGAAAAATAATGGGATGACTATAATAGCATAATCAATAAAATAGTCTTAAACAAAAAAGATCATTGAATGTAGAGGCTGGTTTGGGGATAGTAGCAAGAGGACGTAATAATTGTCAAGTACAACATGTAAATCCAAGAGTCTTCTCTTTTACTTGTGAGGTAGTGTGATTTAATGTAAATATATTACTAATACTTTTTAAAACATTTTTTTTAACTTAAAAAAAATTATTTTTAGAGAGCAGGGAAAGGAGGGAGAAAGAGAGGGAGAGAAACATCAGTGTGATGTTGCCTCTTGCATGTCCCCTACTTGGGACCTGGCCTGCAACCCAGGCTTATGCCCTGACTGGGAATCAAACCATGACCCTTTGGTTTGCAGGGCTGCGCTCAACCCACTGAGCCACACCAGCCAGGGCATATATTATTAATACTTACCAAAAAAACCATTTATTGAGTCTTGCTTTAAAAAAAAGTGTGATGTGTTCCTTCTTCTAAGCATTATAGTATTGTATCATTTTTTGTTTTGCTTTTTTCCCACAAGTGCTACTCCTTGCCACATGAATAGCTAACAAGATGGGAGCATCCTACAGGTAGTAGCATCCTCACGACCCTGTGAGGTGGGTGGTTTCATTAGCCAGGCATTACCGAAGAAGAAATGGAGGCCCTGGGAAGTTAATCTACTTACCCAAGGACACCCAGCTTGCCGACCGAGAGAGCCCAGACTCACACCAAGGCGTCTGGCCCTGGTGCTGGTACCCCACTGTGTGCTGCTCCTGGGCACCTCCCCTCAGGGCGCAGCACTTTGTAGGATGGAGGTGCCATAGGCCACGGGGCCGTGTTGGCCAGGAGTTCTTCCAGGGTCTCTCCTGGGTCTCGTGGTTGGCAGTTTTGTTTCTGTGAGTGTGTTTGTGTATGTGTGTCTGGGGAGGTAGTCACTTAGCTTTCATTAGAGGACCACTGGCCTGGTTTGTGGGATGTGCTCCGGTTTGTGTGTCTATTTGCAATCCGCCCTACATGTGAAACCTGCCTCTTTGCACCTTTCCAAGGTGACCCTTCTCCCTACCTCCATCCCAGGCCTCACTTCCCAGGACTCCTTCAAGTGCGCTGAGTCAGGCTGTAATCTGACCCTGTGGGCAGCCAGCACCGCCCCTTCTGAAACAGCCCACGGGTCACTGCTCTGCCCTTTCCAACCATCGCCCTCGCCAGCACAGGGCTGCCTGGGAATAGCAGGTCACAGCCTGCGGGGGCCAGAAAGCCTCTCTCAGCAGCAGGGCCAGGGAGGATGGAGGCCCAGCCTAGGCCTTTGGTTGCTAAGGGCATCCCAATCCAGGTGTCCCCTGTTCCACCTCAGTTCCACTTCAGTACAAATGCCCAGGCCTGTTTGGAAGCTCCTGGGCCAAAGTTTGGGGCTGTGAGTGACAGCAGCTCACACCTGCCACTGGCTACCAGCTGAGCATACAGCCTGGTATATCTGTTCCTTTAAAAAGAAAATTCTAGCCCTGGGTGGTGTAGCTCAGTGGATTGAGCGTAGGCCTGCGAACCAAAGGGTTGCTGGTTTGATTCCCAGTCAGGGCACATGCCTGGGTTGCAGGCCAGGTTCCTGGTGGGTGGCGCAGAAGAGGCAACCACACACTGATGTTTCTCTTTCTCTACTTCTCCTTCTCTTTCCTTCTCTCTAAAAATAAATAAATTAAAAAAAAGAAAATTCTAGGGATCATGTGATCCTGTGCAGCTTTACTTTTCTCTCCCCTTTGGTGACTGGCCATGAGCAGCTATTAATCCACCACGTCCCAGCCAGACCTTACCTCCTTTCCCTCCCCATTGAATGCCCTGGCAAGTCTGTTCCACATCTCCACCTTCTGGTGACCTGCCAGCCCTCCCCCCTGCCCAGCATTGGTATTCTCTTGTGGGACACCTTCATAGTATGACCCCAGTGTGCCAAGAGCTTTCCCTGTCCCTGTCCCCATAGAGCATGTGGCCCAGTGGCTCATTCTTCTCTAGCCCTGGAGCCAGGGTAGTACAGAATAGGTCCTCAGTGTATGTGTGTGTTGTGTGGATGAACGGCTGTATTTCCAGCTTTATGTTTAGATGTTAGTTGAGCCCAAAATATACTTCTCTCACCATCATCCCCTACCCCCATTCCCTCAGCCATATCCAGCTGACTGCTGAGGTCACCGTTACAACCAGCTTCATTGTGACACTTTCTGCAGTCCATGGGTCTGCACTAGCCTCTCCCTTCTAGACGTGGACTACACTGAATCCTGTGTATCTGGTCTTCATGGATCAGTCTTTCACAGCCTTGAGGAAATTTAGAGATTAACTAGTTTTAAAGTTTTGTACATGGCTGATGTGGCTGACGCAGGGAGGGCTGGAGAAATAAAACCATTAACCAGAGTCAGCTCCAACAGTTGTTAGAGATTTCCTCTGTGCTGGCTGGTTCTCCCAGCCAGCTGCCAACTTCTGGGGAAGGAACCAGATATTCTAACTTTCTGCATTCCCAAGAGAAGACCCCTCGTACCTTGCTGAGTCTACTGGGCAGGGGCCCAACCCAGGGAAGAGGCCCTGGGGTTTCTGTGATGTTGCAGGGAGTCTGCCCTCCATTCAGTGGATCTTGGCAAGTCATAGAGCCTTCTTGTCTCTGATCTCATTTGTCCTCCCCAACACCCCTCTGCATGTGTTGGGGGGTAGTTCCATCCGACAGATGGGCAGCAGAAACTCGGATAATGGATCGTGCCACAAAATAATAAATAAAATAATGCACCTCCCAGGCACTATTACAGCTTAATGTACGTGATCTCCCTGAGTCATCACTGTGATCCAGTGAGGGGAGTGCTACTGTCCACCTCTTCTGTGCATGAGGAAACAGGCTGGGAGAGGTGGAGTGACTTGCCTCAGGGCCCACAGCTACCGTGTGGGCGGTGGGGCCAGAGCTCAGACTCAGCACACAGACTCCCGGCCTGCCCAGTCGTATCCTAAAGCCCTCAGAGCGTCCGCCACCTCCGGGCCACACTGGGAGGGCTGACCCTGTGCCACCATCGGATGTGGGGGAAGTGCTCACTGCCAGCACCTTCCCAGCGAGGAGGAGTGTTGATAAGGGAGCTCCGTGCCATGGGAAAGGTGATGAGACAAGTCACCGTTTCCCTTGAGCAAGCCACTTCAATTCTCGGAGCCACCACCAGCCTGCTGGGGTGGGAAGACATCGCCTGCACTTAAGCGCAGCGGTGGAAAAGCTCACGGCCGGTGCTCCCTTTGGGCCCCAGCGCTTCCTTGTGGGGGTTGGTGCCAGGTCACGAAAGAATTGTCTGCCCTGATGAGAAGCCAGATAGGCACACTCTGCACGTCCACCACGTGAGGCGGGGACTGTCATCAGGAGCACCTTTCAGTGGTTATGCTTGTCCCAGGCCTGTCACAGATACATCCTTGTATCCCAGTTTATTTAGATGGTTCTCACCACTATCGGTATGGCCAAGAGGGTGGGGTGTTCTCACCACTGTGCCCACAAATGAGGAAACTGAGGTGCAGGGAGGCACTTCCAAGCCCAAGTCAATCAGCCAGGAACCGTCAGAGCCATTCACAAGCCCTAAGGCCGCCTCTCTACCAAGTCTCTGCCTCTTCTGGGCCCCATTGGAGGGGCCCCAGCCTGGAGGGGTGCCTGGGAATGGCCCAATGGCCCATTGTCAGAAGGGGGCAGTTTTGCAGATCCCTTTTGGGCCCTACATTCTCTGCTGAAGACTTTTAAAGCTTAAGATCTTGGATTCTTTTCCAGATCATTCTAGAAAACTATGCATACCCTGGGGTTCTTCTGATTGGCACTGATTCCCATACCCCCAATGGCGGTGGCCTGGGGGGCATCTGTATTGGAGTTGGGGGTGCTGATGCAGTGGACGTCATGGCTGGGATCCCCTGGGAGCTGAAGTGCCCCAAGGTAAGGGGTAGGGAAGGGCTCGCTCCTCAGTGGCTGTGGAGGGGTGGTCAGTGGGGATGAATGGGAGATGTGGAACCTGGAGGGGATGCATGATTAGATGAACCTCACACCTCTTTGGGAGGGAGGCAGGGAGAAGCAGGCAGAAATGGGGAATGCAGCAGGGGAGGTTCCTGGTTGGCACGTGGCACTCAGGGCCTATGATTGCTGTCTTGCCTCACCTATTCAGGTGATTGGTGTGAAGCTGACGGGCTCGCTCTCTGGTTGGACCTCACCCAAAGATGTGATCCTAAAGGTGGCGGGCATTCTCACAGTGAAAGGTGGCACGGGCGCTATTGTGGAGTACCACGGGCCTGGCGTAGACTCCATCTCCTGCACTGGTGAGGGAGGCGCCATGTGACATGGCCCTCAGTCTGCGTGGGGCCTGATAGGGCCTGTAGTTGAGCTGTAGAAGCAGTGACTGGCCTTCCCTTGAGAATCTGTCGTTTGGGGACTTGGGGCGGACACTTAGAGGCAGAGGGGAGTTGGTTAGTCCAGGTCCCCATTGAACAGGAAGGGATTGAGGCCCCTCAAGGAGGGTGGGCTACCCTGCTGAGCAGAACAGGCAGTCCAGAGCTGGAACTTGGCTTGTAGAGGCTGAATCCTGTGTTCTCTTCGCTCCATACAGCAGCTACTCTTGAGTGCCAGACGCTGCACTCTGGCTGCATGGCCTCCCTTCCCTAGCCCTGGCTTGAACCTGGGCCACAGGGAGGAGTCTGCCCACTGCCACGAGGTGGCCGTGTGAGTGAGGGAAGCAGTGATGCCCACTCCCTGGTGTGGAGATGGTGAGCACATCTAGTAGGTGCGTGGGGCCCACACCAGTGCTCAGCCAGCCCCACGGGCTCTGTTCCTCTGCAGGCATGGCGACAATCTGCAACATGGGCGCAGAAATCGGGGCCACGACTTCAGTGTTTCCTTACAACCACAGGATGAAGAAATACCTGAGCAAGACAGGCCGGGCAGGTGAGCCGGCAGGGGCAGTGGGGTGGAGCGCGGGTAGGGAAGAAAGCCGTCAGCTGCATCTTTCCCTTTGGGGCAGGGGTCCTAAATCCCGGTGTCTCCAGCCTGGCTTTGGGAGCTCTGAAAAGCCCCTAAAAGGGTAAGAAAGTTAAGTGTGTATTACTCTTTAGCAGTCGGGTGTCTTTAGTTCTCACCAGCCTCTCGAAGGGACTGGCATCCAAGTTTGAGATATCCCTGCCTCAACTGGAATTTCGGTTCACCGAGAGGGTGGCTGATGAGTCGTCTTGGCCTGGTCCCTGGTGCCCCCTGCAGGAAGCTCTGGAAATGACATGGATCTGCTTCTGTTTACAATTCCTGCCCTAACAAGGAGAGCAGGACAAACATTTGGACCAACAACCTCTTTCCCAGCCTCCCTCACAACTTCCCTGAGGTTCTAGCTTGGCTTCTCTGAAGCTCAGAGTGGGAAATGGGGCTTGCGGGAGGGATCGTCGGAGCCTTCGAAGGGAGGTGAGCGAGGGCGATGGGTGGGGCCCGAGGCCAGGCAGCTGTGGGGAGAATGTGGCGGTTTGCTTGGTTTGCTTCTGGGCTCTGGGCACTTGAATCCTTCCCGGAAGGCCCTTCCCTCCTTTCCATCACCTAGTAACGTCTCCTTCAAAACTCGGCATTTCTCATCTCCTCCAGGAAGCATACCCTGACTCTGAACCTCAGTCAGTGCTTCTCCCGTGTGTCCCCATGTTCCTGTGCATCTGTCATACCATATTGTCACTTCTGGCTCACTGATAGCCCCTCCTCTAGGCTGTAGCTCTGGAGGGCAGGGCAGTGTCCTGGGCTGTCGTTTTGTTTCTTTGTTTGCTGTCAGGGCTCAGGGCCTGTCATTAGGCAGGTGCCGGCTCACTGTGGCTCGGATGGATAGATGGTTGGATGGATGGATACGGTCTCGTAACCAATTTCTGTCTCACACGCTTCAGTCTCCCTTCCTTGTTGATTTCAGACATTGCCAACCTAGCTGAGGAGTTCAAGGAACACTTGGTACCTGACCCTGGGTGCCACTATGACCAACTGATTGAAATTAACCTCACCGAGGTGAGGAAGGCATTGGGTTTGAGGGGTTTCTGAGGGTGGAGAGTTCAGGCCCCATTTGGTGTGCCCTGGGGAGGTCAGGGAGGGCTCTGGCCTGTGCGCCAGCAGGGCTCTTGGGCCCGGGGTTCCCCAGTGCCCCTGCCGACTACTGCCTGAGTCGGGCTGCAGGAGGGCTACATGGCCAAGGGGAGAGCAGAAGGGACTGTGGCTGGTGATTCAGAAACTGGCCCAATTTGCCCTACCTTGGCTTGAGCAAAAGCCAAGATTACGTCCTGGAGTTTGCTTCACTGTCAAGAGTTCAGAGGTCAAGGCCTGAGATTCCCAGGCCTGAGTAGGGTGTGGCGCCCTGAGACCTGCAGACCAGGCCAGAGGACAGGCAGGCTGCAGGAACGGAAGCAGCAGGGGAGAGTGGTCAAGGGTTTCGGCCCTGAAGCTAGTCTGCAGGAATTCAAATCCTGGCTCTGCCACTTAAGCCTGTGACCCTGGGCAAGTCAGTCAACCTCTGCAGATCTCACTCTACCATGTGTAAAAGCTAAGGTGGTCATGGGTATTGAATGAGCTCATTCATGTCATACCAATTGCTAACATGTATTGAGTGCTTTCTGAGTGCCAGGCACCTTGCCAAGTGCTCCATGTTTGTTGATGAGTATTATCGCACATACAGCATCTGGCCTTGAGTCCGCTGGTCATAAGACTCCCAAAGCACCGGAGTATGGGACATAATGGACTTAGGAAGCCGGCAGCCTTGATTCACTCCATGCTTCTGCCGTCTCCTAGTTATGTGACCTTGAGCAAGGCACTATGGAAGACTGGAGAGAAACATGAACCTGGCAGGGCCGGAAGGATCCCAGGAGCTGTGCCTGGGAGGACTTTTGAACCTAAGAACAGTAGTTGGCTTCCCGGGCCCCCTGTAGGCGCTTGGCGAGCAGGAGCCAGACAACCTCTGAAGAAGAGAGGCTGTCCACACTCCGAGATCTGTTCTCTCCCCCCTCTTCCTGCTTCTCATGACTTCCTCTCTCCAGCTGAAGCCGCACATCAATGGGCCTTTCACCCCTGACCTGGCACACCCTGTGGCAGAGGTGGGCGCTGTGGCAGAGAAGGAAGGATGGCCCGTGGACATCAGAGTGGGTGAGCACCTTGCGCTCTGTCGGGTTCATGGGCCTCAGGGCCCACAGGTCTGCCCAGGGCTGCGGACAGCCTGCCTGTGCTCACCGGCTGTGAGCTGCCTGTGCTTCGTAAGTGTACCAGGCACCTTCCGAAATGGTTCAGTTTTTCTTCATGGCTTTTTAGAGGAACTTTTTCTGGGCATAAAAGAAAAACCTTCATTGTAAAACACCCCTAATCTCAGCCCCAACCAGAAACCAGCTCTAGGAGCTCTTTGGGAGGTACGCCGTTTCCGTGCGCACACACACATTGAGGCGTGGCTCTCTGTCTTACAAACATTTCATCGTGTTGCCCGGGGTGCCTGGTCTCACTTCACATATACGGTCACACTGGCGTGTTGGTACCACTAGCACCTGCCGTTGTCACAGTACAGCGTGGCTGAGAAGAGCATGGACCTGGAGCCAGGTGGCCTGGGTCTGAATCTGCCTCTGCCACCTGGTAGTTGAGTGACCATGAATGAGTAACTTCACCTCCCCATCCTGGTTCCCTGTCTGTAAAATGGGGGTGATGATCGTGTTTCCGCATTGAAGTTCTTTGGGGAGAGTGACGATTTACTGTGTGAAAAGAGCTTCCACAGTGCGGGGCACAAGGCACGCTATAACGTGTCGCCCGTATTAGCTGAAGCGCACACAGTGTGTGGTGGTTTAACAGTCAGAACGTACACAGCTGAATTGGTGAAGTCTGCCTCGATATCTGTAGACAGCACGATGTCGTCCAGTTTTTATTGACTTTCTTAATAACTGGTAGACTTTTTTAAAAGAACTCTTTTTTTTCCCCTGATTATAAACCAACTTTAAAAATCCAGAGAATTCTAGAAAGTCTAAAAGAAGAAAATCAGTCCTGGCTGGTATAGCTCAGTGGGTTGAGCGCAGGCCTGTGAACAAAAGGGTTGCTGGTTCAATTCCCAGTTGGGGCACATGCCTGGGTTGTGGGCCAGGTCCTCAGTAGGGTGTGAAGGAGACAACCACACACTGATGTTTCTCTCCCTCTCTTTCTCCTTCCTTTCCCCTCTCTCTAAAAATAAATAAATACAATTTTTAAAAAAGAAGAAGAAAATCAGCATCTCCTATAAGCCCTCACCCAGCGGTGGTCTCTCCATGTTTCCTTGGGCCCGCTGATGTGCACACACGTGCAGTGGTTCTGTTCGTGTAAGAGTAAAGGCGTGTCCAGCAGCCACGCTGCCTTCCCTTAATGGCTGGGTCATGAGTAGCCTGTTCTTCACTGTTGGACAGTTAGGTTGCTTCCGACTTGTCTCTATTAGGAACAGCCCCTGACCCAGCATCAAGGGTGAACACTTGACCAGGTCTGGATAGTTTGAGGTCAGGTGGAGACCTCTGGTCACTGTCTCCTCCTGACTCCTGCCCTCCCCCCCTCCACAATGCACCAGGTCTGATCGGCAGCTGCACCAACTCCAGCTATGAGGACATGGGGCGTTCGGCAGCTGTGGCCAAGCAGGCGCTGGCTCATGGACTCAAGTGCAAGTCCCAGTTCACCATCACACCAGGCTCTGAGCAGATCCGTGCCACCATTGAGCGGGATGGCTATGTGAGTGCCCATGTGTCCCTACCCCTGGCTCCCACCTGCTGAATAATGTGGCTTCAGGACAGGACGAGCCAGAGCCTTCTCGGCTAGGGCTTGTGCAGGGCCCGGCAGCTACCCCAGGCTTCCAGTACAGCTCTTCAGCCCTCAAGCGGTGGAACCACCCTTCCTTGCCCGACAGGTCCCTGTCTCCCTTTCTCCCCTGCAGGCACAGGTCCTAAGGGATGTGGGCGGCATCGTCCTGGCCAATGCCTGTGGTCCCTGCATTGGCCAGTGGGACAGGTGAGAGGCATGTCTTTGGTAGGACAGTCCCTTGAGTATGGAGCCCCAGATGTTGAAGGGAGACATCATTGGGGCAGAGGGAAGAGACTTGAGCTTCAGGCAGAATTGGGAAGTTGGGCTGGGAAGAGAAGCAGGAGAGCCCTGCAGCAGTACTGAGCGGGCCACCTGGCCAAAGCCTCAGCCAGTGGGAGGAAGGCGAGGATACCTCACCCTAATGGACACTACAGGGGCTCTCTCAGCCATTCGAAGGGAGCGGTGGCCCAGGTCAGCACAGTCAGGCTGTGGTCTGGGCTCTGCCTCCACCTTACATGCGGTCTCGGGGAACCTCAGTGATCTGCAGGGTTCCTGTTCTGTCTGTGGGAGTCCCACAGTGGAGGCCCGTCTCGGGGTCTTTCTGTTACCCCTTCTCTAGAGAGCTAGGCAGAATGGGCCAGGTGATGAAGCCAGACATCCCTAACCCTGTCCTCTGACCTGGCAGAAAGGACATCAAGAAGGGGGAGAAGAACACAATCGTCACCTCCTACAACAGGAACTTCACGGGTCGCAACGACGCAAACCCAGAGACCCACGCCTTTGTCACATCCCCAGAGGTGAGATGGCCTAGCCAGGCCCTAGCCTGGGACTGCCTTGGGGGACCCTGCCCCTGGCCAGTTAGGGGAGGTAGGGGCACATGGGACGTGGGGCCAGGGCACCTGACCCACAGGCCTGCTCTGGGAGTGTTGGCATTGCAGGGCAAGGGGTTATGGGAGTAGAAACCAAGAGTCACTGGCCTTGCTGGCACCAAGCATCGTGCTCCCTGCATACCCCCTGCCTGGCCCCGACACGTCCCAGCCGCCAGAGGTGCTTGTTTAGTACAGTCCTGATCACAAACAGGAGCTTTGGAATTAGCACCTGAGACACATGCCAGCCCTGCCTCTACCCAGCCACGTGGGCTTGGCCAGGTCACTCTTTTCCGTGCCCCAGGACCCTGTCAGGAGTATGTGGGCAAGCACAGAAAGCCCTGGCACTACCTCCAAGCCATGCTGATTCCTTGTTTTGATGAACCTAGAGCGAGCCCAGTGCTCCGGGTACTTTTGGGGGTTCAGTCTCCGCCATTGTCGGCATACAGCCAGTCTTTCTTGACTTGATTTTTTTAAAAAGATTTTATTTATTTTAGAGAGGAGAAGGACAGGAAGGAGAGAGAGAGAGAGACATCATTGTGGTTGTCTCTCATGCACCCCCAACTGGGGACTGGGCCCACAACCCAGGCATGTGCCCTGACTGGGAATCGAACCGATGACCCTTTGGTTCGCAGGCCAGTGCTCAATCCACTGAAACATACCAGTCAGGGCTTGACTTAATTTTTTAAATGAGTGTTTCTGAAACACTTGTTTGCTAAAAACGAGTGACGAGATGGCCTTTCATGTTTCCAGTGTGCTTCCCATGTAAGGACATTCTCATCCCAGCAGTGTTTCTGTGCCAGTACCTCTCCCAGTCCAGGGTGGCACCCCTATAGGAGAGGAGAGTGTACCCAGCTATGCCGGCCCTGCCCTGCGGGGCGCCGAGGTCCAGGCCCCAGTAGGGTGTGGGCGAGGCCCAGTTGCCCTCAGTTAATGAGTCCTCCGCAGACTAGCTCCAGCCCCTGCGGAGAACTTGGAAATTTCCTGGGCTTCACTCTGATCTAGGCTTTGGCTAGGGTTAGGGCACGGGAGTGGTGTTCGGTGCTGACCAACAAACTGGTCACCTCCATTTCAGATTGTCACAGCCCTGGCCATCGCTGGCACCCTCAAGTTTAACCCAGAGACTGACTTCCTGACAGGCAAGGACGGCAAGAAGTTCAAGCTGGAGGCTCCGGATGCAGATGAGCTCCCCCGCACGGTGAGCATCTGGGCATCTTGGCCCTGCCCGTCTTAGACAGGCTTGGGTGACACCTTTTGTGAGAGCTACTTTCGCTTCGGGCATGGGGAGCTCGTTTTCTGCACTCGAGGGGACTGAGGATTCTGCCGTACTCAGCATGTCTCTGTCTCCCGTAGGAGTTTGACCCTGGGCAGGACACCTACCAACACCCTCCCAAGGACAGCAGTGGGCAGAGAGTGGATGTGAGCCCCACCAGCCAGCGCCTGCAGCTTCTTGAGCCTTTTGACAAATGGGATGGCAAAGACCTGGAGGACCTGCAGATCCTTATCAAGGTCAGGAACATGGGGACGAGGGAGAACAGCCCCCGCCTGCCAGGGCCCTCTTCCCAGGTCACCAGAGAGGCCACGAGACCACGTGCCCTCCTCTGGGCACAGGGGAAGGAGCAGGGATGGTTGGGGGGGGGGGCAGAGAGGGAGGTTTGGCTGTAGAGGAGCCAGGGCATCTGTAGCCCAGAGTCCCCTTCTTCATGGCCCCGTGCCAATTGCTGTCTGGGGCTCTCAGCTGTCCGGCTATAACTGGTTAGTGCCACCTCTAGTTGGTGTAGGCAGTGAATGCACCACAAGAAGGGCAAGAAAGGCACATGTGACCCAGCACAGCAGGTCCCCACCCCTTGGACTTGACCAAACAGTCCCCAGAAGCCATTGATTGCTGTTCCCGTAGTTGGGCATCAGCGGTGTGGCCTGTGTTTGGGCGCTGAGCTGACACAGCCTTTGCAATGTGGCCAAACATGCAGGCCATGAATCTCTGCTGTTGACTAAGGGGTCTCCAGGCAGTGGCACCACCAGTATTAAGCCCACATGGTAGATGAAACTGATCAGTGGCTTGCCAGGACCCAGACACACCCCTTTGCTCCACTTTCTGAGTCCAGCATGAAGATTGTAACTGGCCTTCTAGCCTGGGTGTCTCTTACTGGGGGCTGAGGCCCCAAGGGTGAGTGAGCAGATGTATCTGTCCACTCAGTCTCACCACTGCCCCCTTTGAGTGTGCCCTTCCCTGGAGCTCTTACTCCCATGGCCTTTGAGAGGAGTGTGATGGCCTTGCCTGGGTCCTGGCTCTTGGCCTGCTGCCTGCCTCTGGAGGGATTCTCCCCTCAGCCCCCAGTCAAGGGCCACGGCCCAACCTCTGTCCTCTCTGCCCACCCATCCAAGGTCAAAGGGAAGTGTACCACTGACCACATCTCAGCTGCTGGCCCCTGGCTTAAGTTCCGCGGCCACCTGGACAACATCTCCAACAACCTGCTCATTGGTGCCATCAATATCGAAAACGGCAAGGCCAACTCCGTGCGCAATGCCATCACCCAGGAGTTCGGTCCTGTCCCCGACACTGCCCGCTATTACAAGGTGGGTCCCACTCAGCAGAGACAGGGGTGGGGTCCTCTGGTACCTCTTGGTGGCTGGGTGGGGCACAGTAGGTGGTCCAGGGAAGGGGTGCTCTCCACCCAGGAGCCCACATCTGAAGCTCTGCACTTGAACGATGGCCAGTGCCGTGGAGCAGTCAGCTCTACTGTATACCCGCTGCTCTGGGTTCTGTGCCCTCCCTGGGGCCCTCCACCCCAGCCAGCCTCGTGCTGAGCACCGATGGGGGCGTTGCACCTTCCCTTGCCCACGACAGACAGGGCCCATGTCTCATCACCTCTGTGTGCTCAGGGCCTTGTTTGGACCTGATTCACCTCTGCCTTCACCTGTCCTTGGGGAGCAGGTGACGAGGGGACTCTGCAGCCCCTTGTCCTATGAACCTCAGGAAGCCCAGGAGCACAGGCCCTCCTCCCTCATACCTCACCCCTCCCATGCCTGACAGAAACAAGGCATCCAGTGGGTGGTGATTGGAGATGAGAACTATGGCGAGGGCTCAAGCCGGGAGCACGCAGCACTGGAGCCCCGCCACCTCGGGGGTCGGGCCATCATTACCAAGAGCTTCGCCAGGATCCACGGTGAGCTGGAGCCCCAGCCCAGCCCCATCCGCTCTCCTCACCGGCATCCCAAGGTCACCAAGCCTGCTAGTGGCTGAGCTCGACCAGGGCCCAGGCTTTGCTGGCTGCTCCTGTCTTCCACACACACCACGCTCCACCTCTTCAGACTTGTGCTGAGTCTGACTCCCGTAGCTTCCTGTCTCTGGAAAGCACCAATCTTCCTTCCAAACTTGTGACCTAAATAGTGGAAATCCAGGGCTCACAGTCAAAGGGGTTTTTCCTGCTGGTGAACATCTATCAGGAAGGCTTCACAGAGACACGAGCACCCCCGCATGCTGGTGCGGGGCCCTAGCCCCAGGTCTGTCCTGAGTGGTAGGTCTAGGATGTGTCCAGAGCCCTAACTGAGCCTAAGAAAGGAAGCTCTCCAGCTGGTTAGGTTCTGCCAGGGAGCGAGGGCTGCCCACCGTGGCCTGATGTGCCTCTGCCTTCCAGAAACCAACCTGAAGAAGCAGGGCCTGCTGCCCCTCACCTTCGCCGACCCAGCTGACTACAACAAGATTCACCCCGTGGACAAGCTGACCATCCAAGGCCTGAAGGACTTTGCCCCTGGCAAGGTCAGGGGGCCAGGGAAGGAGGGCAGGCTGGCCATGCCATCTCCCCAAGGGCCCTCCTGATGGGGGAGTACAGGGGACAGCCACCTTGCTTCCCCTTCTACACCCCACCTCACCTGCACCTCTTCCCATGAGCCTTTGTTTCAGCTGGAAGGGCCCTTAAAATTCTCCATGCAGCCCCCCAGAGAGGGAGGAAGGTGCCTTCCCAGAGGGTGGAGCCAGCTCAGGCCCTCCTACTGTGCACTCATTAGCCCAGGCTTGGCACTGAGAGGCCAAGAGCTCATGCTCAGCAGGACGCACTTGGCCTCAGGAGTTATATTGTTCAGGTCTTACCGCTGCCACTTGGGCCCAGATCTGGCCTAGAACTTGGTTCATCTGCTGGCCCCCAAGGCCCCAGATGTGGTGCCCTGCCTTCCTGACCCTCGAGCAGAACCCAGGGCCATGTTGCTAAGGGCCACTCCACCCACACCTGCCTCCTCTCTTGCAGCCCCTGAAATGTATCATCAAGCACCCCAACGGGACCCAGGAGACCATCCTCCTGAACCACACCTTCAACGAGACCCAGATCGAGTGGTTCCGCGCCGGCAGTGCGCTCAACAGAATGAAGGAGCTGCAGCAGCAGTAAGGTCCCACCGGGCCACCATGGCCTGCCCACCACAGTCCACCCTGCTCCTCGGACTCAGCTCTGGTGGCACAAGTGCAGTTCGGCATGTCATCAGAACCACACCTGATCCGACCCGGCCGTGGCTCCCTGCACTGAGATGGTGTGGCCAGGTGTCCTGTCCTCCCCGCCCTCAGCCCACAGAGTGACCTGTGGTTGCAGGGTTGTTAATCTGCCTTCCTGTTCTCAATTGGTTCAGATCTTGAACCAACTCTATTTATTTTTGATGACAAGACTCCCATCTAAAGTTTTTCCCCTGTCTGATCATTTCACTGGTGGCCGAAGGATTTTAAAGAACCTTTTGGTCTTGCAAGGAAAAATAAGAATCCACATTCAGCAGCTGCTCCTGTGTGAGTGGTGGTGGCATTGTCACCTCCAGGGTTCACAGGGGTCTTTTCACAGGAGTCAGTGGAGGCCCTTGATGACCACAGTGCAGCAGGACCCAACGCTGCAGTAGAGATGTGTGCTGGCAGGCTCCCCACTTTGCAGCCCCTCTCCCTGCCCTAGCCCACTTCTGCCTGCAGGGCAGCCTCCCCTCCCTCCATCCCATCGTGCGCCTGGGGCTGGGCCCAGGTGGAGCACCTCAGGGGAGGTCCTTCCCCTCCTGTGCAGCTAAAGCTAGGCCCTGATGCTGCTTTGCCGGAACTGCTGTACCGCTGCTTCCCTTTCCCCCAGCATCCGGTCTTCCAAACTCAAGTAGGCACAGCTGCCATCTTCCACACAGGCCACCCTGTCCAAGGTCACAGCTAGTCCACGATGCTCACTGCCTCCTGGCATTACCCACACCTCCATGCTCCCATGCCAAGTGTGTGCCAAAAAGGCCAGGACAGGGGGCCCCTTCACCAAGACAAGACTTAACTATAAAACCAGTGTCCTGGTCCTGGCAGAACTGAGCAAAAGGGCCAGAGGAGCCTGGCAGAGCCATTCTGGTGAACAAACAATGGGGTGCTTGTCCTCCTATCAGGCTCTGGGGGTCCGTGGCAGACGCACAGGGTGCTCCTGATGTGGCCGTGATCTGAGAGTGACAGCTGTCCTCAGGCTTCCTACTCTGAGAGAGAGACAGCTGGTCATTTGCCCTTACCATGGGCCAGCAGAGCCCACAGCGTCCCCTTTCCATATGCTGGTGGGAAGGAAGGTGGTCCTTTACCCTCAGGCTCTTCCATGGCTCCAGGCAGCCACCCTAGGCCAGCCTCTCGCTCCCTGTATCACCTCAGGGAGCCATCAAGCTCAACCAGCCCAAACCCTGGCCTGAGGCAGCCTTGATCTCCCAGCCCCCAAGTTCTGCTACATGTAGGGGACCATCTGCACAAGTGATTTGAAGAGAGGAAGGACATGCTGTCCCAGCTGTGGCAACTCAATGACCTTAGGTCAGGGCGACAGCCAGGGAGACTGGTGGCTCCTCAATGGATGTTGCCATGGTTTATTAAATGTCTTTGCTGTCACTGAGAGCAGGACTTCCAGGAAGAGGAATTAAGGCCTGGGTGGCAGGGGAGGGGACAAGCTGGCAGGGCACTCCTGGCCCCGCCCTGCATCTCCACACTGCACAGACTCAGTTCTTTGGCATCTGTAAGGCTGCCGTGTTGTTCAGGTCCCTTAGACAGGGCTGGAGTGGGGTCATCAGATGTGGGCTGGTCCACTGTCAAGCCCCAGGGCTAGCTGCTAGTCCACCAGGAGAGGAGGCCCAGGCCCGGCTCGCTAATGGATCCCTGCCAGGAGGAGAGAGAACAGGCGATTTCATCTACCTTCAGGGCTTGAGCCAACTGGGACAGGAGGCAGAAGGGGCCCTTTGTTGGGGTACCTGGCAGGCCCAATGCTCACAGCTGGCACAGGTGAGCACACAGACTCCCCTCTCCTGCCCCAGCTTCTCCTGAGGCCTCTAAGGAAAATGCTGGTTTATTAAGGACAAGGCCCCTGGACTCAAGGCCTCGGGGTCAGGTCCCCTTCCTTGTCCCCATGCCTGTCCAAACCTGGGCACCTACAGGCCAGTCATGAGCATGCCCTCCTGAGCCCCCTGTGGTCTTCCAGAAAAGCCCAGCCGCCAAATACATGGGGAGGGGATGCCCTGGGCCACCTGGATTCCCAGCAAAGACAGCTTTCCCAAAACATAACCCAGGGTCCACATTTCACCAGAAACCTTACTAGGAGGCCCCCAAAACCCCACTTTTGCCATGTGTCACTGTCTCAGTTTGTGAAAATAAAAGGCAAACCGAACCCAAGTCAGATCTGGCTGGGGAGCAGCCCTGAGGGTCACCCTCCCTGCAGCCTCATCCTTCTTGGGGCTTTGCCTCCTGTCCGCTGAACCACCTCACCTCGAGGATTGCTGCCCAG
Source organism: Desmodus rotundus (assembly GCF_022682495.2). NCBI lineage: Eukaryota > Metazoa > Chordata > Mammalia > Chiroptera > Phyllostomidae > Desmodus > Desmodus rotundus. The sequence goes on from NC_071389.1 coordinate 197,011,454, forward strand.
GGCGCGGTGACTGCCTAAGCCCACACACGCACTTGTACCCTGACCTGCTGGGAGAGGGGGTTCTAGGACCAGGACCCAAGTCACCACACCAGGAAGCAGCTCCCCCACCACCCCCGCAGCGGGGTTCCGCCACCACATGGTCCCCGGGGTCTCAGCAGCACGTCAGGATGTCTCACCACAAGCGTGTATGGGGCCTCCTTCTTTGGCAGCTCCTCACTGGTGGAGGCGGCCTCGGCGGAGCTGGGCCCGCTGGGGGACGTGTCCACAAAGCTCTCATCCACCACCCGGAAGCGGACCTCCTCCCCGATGTCCATGTACAGGTCGTGGGCGCCTTCCTCCGTCTCGTACTCCCACACCCACATCTGCTCTGCCTCATCGCTGGGTGGGGCCCAGGTCAAGGCAACTACAACTATCAAACCATGGGGGAGCTCCTGAGGGTTGGGGTTTCCTCCCCCAGCACCTACCCTCCCTTTGGCTGGGAAGTCACAGGGAAAGCAGGCCCACGTGCCAGGTCCAGGCCCCCCAGAAAGAAGCAAGAGCTGCTGGGGGCCGGGACATGGGCTGGGAACACGGGCCCCTGCCAAGCACCCACAGGCTTCCTCAGGTCATAAAAACAGAAAGGAGGCTCAAGAGTGGAGCTCAAGTTCGCTTGTCAAGATGGAAATGACCACGGCCTGTTGCTGCCTGGGGTCCCCTCCCTGCCCGGTCTGACTCTGCCTGAGGGTCCTCTCAGAGGCCAACTGCCAAGTGCAGAACCAGCTCTACCATCTGCCAGCTGTGACCTGGGGTCAGGCCCAACCTCTCAGTGGCTCAGGGTCCCTCTATATAAAACAGTGACTGTGGCAAGGCCCACCCTCGCCAGGGTGTGGCGAGGAGGAAAAACACAGAAAGTGCTTCCAGTCGGTCCTCCCACGTTCGCTAAAGCTAGCCTGCTTCTGTGCACCATGCAATTCCACATCCCTTTCCATCCGCACCTCGTGACACTGACTGGCAGTGCAAGGACTTCCCAGAGTTCAAGGGGTTGGTGGGGGGATGGAAGGTGACGTGCCTGAGGGCCCACGGCTGGCAAGAGGACCAGCAGAGGTGGGGTCAGGTTTTCTGACAAATTCTGGACTCACACAGACCTTGGCCCTGGTGCTGCACAGGCCCAGCCAGGGCTGTGTGTGGGACAAGCAAGGTAGCCCCTGGTCACCCTACAGAGCCCACACTGAGAAGCCACGCTGCCCTCCGGTGGCAGCCCGGGGTCCTGCCTCTCCTGTGCCCGGTCCTGCAGTGGGCACCCGTGGGTACAGTCATGACAGGATGGGGTCCCTCCCAGTGAGCAGTCTCAGTGAGGATGCGCAGAGACAGACAACTTAAGTGTAGCATGCGAAGGGCTGGGACAAGGACAATGGGGAAGACGAATAGAGGGCACCAACCCCACCCAGGACCCTTACAGCCAAGCCCTCAAATGCTTGATCCTACTTCCATTTGCAGTTCAGGGAGGAGGGAAGGGGAGCCAGCTGGGCAAAGCTCTTGAGGGAAGTCACCTTTGAGATGATTCCTGCAGGGACAACCAAAGCAAAGGGGACAGGAAGTGAACAGCACCCTGCCTACAGTGTACAACCTACACACCACCGGGCCACACCGCCCAGACAGAGGACAGGCGCGTGGACACCATGGGCAGTGTGGGAAACCCAGGCAGGGCGTACACAGAGGCCAGCAGCATCAGATCACAGGACCCAAGGCCACCCCCCGGGGGGGAGGACCAGCCTTCAGAGTGGCCCGAGCCCCCCTGCAACCGACTCTAACCTTGGGAGGATACAACTTGGCGGGCTGCTGCAGCGATTCTGGGGGGATGAGAATGTCATCGAAAAACCCTAGGGAGACTGGAAGAAAGTGGCAGCATGGGACCAGGGCTCACAGTGGACAGTTCAACATCGAGGGGTCTGGATACTCAAGAGGCAAGCCCCTTACCACATGCTGCCCAGGGGGCAGATGTCACCACGGAAACCTGGGTCTCACCCCACCCTCAGAGTCCCACATGGGCCTCTGCCTGCGCCACTCACACACCCTGAGCAGCCACCCAAAACCAGAGGTGGACACCACACACAGCATGGACTAGTGGGTGCTCAGGTCCCTGAGTCACCTTGACCAGTTCCAGGGTCCACCCTGACGTTTGGCCTCATGGTGAAGCCTCACAGCCTGCCGAGGTCCTTACTGTTACAGGAACGCAAGAGGGGGCTGTGTGTTCTCGCTGACAAGCTTTTCTGACACCACGGGGACATTCTGCTTCTGTATCTGACTGCTCCCCTGACCACGTGGTCCAGCACAGAAGCTAAAGGGAGGCCGGCTGGCCTGGCCACAGCCCCAGCCACAGGCCCCACTGTGCTCCCAGGTTTGGTCTGAGGAGTCAGGGCCATTACCGTGCACGCCCTCGGGGCTGCATCCTTTGATCTTCCCAATCAGAATCTCGTCCAGGAACGGATGGAACACCACATAGCGAAAATGGACTGGAAACAAAGAAAGCACGCCAGTGATGAGCAAGCACGCGAGGAACGGCTGCTTCCACCAGGGCAGTGCTCACTTGCCAGCACACTGACCCAGAGGGCCTGTTGCTGCTCCAGGAGCCTGCCCGGCAGTCTCCATGGAGCCCCTCTGTGGGCCCAGACACGGCAGTGGAGCCAGAGGGGACTTCACGCCGTTCCCTGCAAGGCCGCAGCTTGGCCCTCATGAGATGCCAGCAGCAAGGCCCCAGAACTGGGCTGGCTCCCAAATCCATCACATAAGTCACAACCGAGCCCAAATTCTGGGCAATCAATGACCCCAAAGTCACTTCCAATCTTCCTCCAGGCTCTCTCCTTTAAATTCTAGAAAGGGCAGCAGCACCTGGCAAAGGCTCCCACTGACCAGTGCAGTTTGCCCCAGGCATAGCTCTGACCTGGAAAGCAATGCTAAAAATGCCCTGACATTAAGGGGGACAGAGTTGCTCACCTAGCAAAAATGTTTCTGCAGCCCTGGCTGGTGTGGCTCAGTGGATTGAGTGCCAACCTGCAAACCAAAGGGTTGCTGGTTCGATTCCCAGTCAGGGCACATGCCTGGCTTTTGGACCAGGTCAGGCCCCCAGTAGGGAGCACATGAGAGGCAACCACACATTGATGTTTTTCTCCCTATCTCCTTTCCTTCCCCTCTCTCTAAAAATAAATGATAAAAATATTTTTAAAAAAATGCTTCTGTGGGCTCTCGGGCCCTGCCCTAGGTGGCCCCCACTTGCTGGACTCCATGGAAAATATCAGGGGAGGTCTCTGCCCACATCACAGACTCCGACCCCAGGGCCTGGTAGAAGTCATCACCTTGTCACTCCTGCCCGTTGCTTAAAGCGCTGCGGTGGGGAGGGAGGTCCACCACTTGCCTGGGAACCACCAGGGCTAGAGTGACGCTGCCCCCTGCTGGTCATTGAGTGACTATCTCGGTGTAACCATGTCAGCTGTCATGCCACTACCGCAGAGAGAGACTGGATCACCTGCTCACAGTCACCCTGTGTGCTGTTCAGCCCTGTTTGGCCACAAGGAGATGCGGAGTCTTCCTGGACCACCAGACAGGGCCGTGGGGCTGAATCTGCCTTCCTCAGACAGGCTTACTCCCCACACAGGCTTCTGACACCGGCACCCTCAGCCGCCTGGTCCGCCAAGGGACAGCAGGCCCACGTGGCCCCCAGCACCCTGCCAGGCTGCCGCCTCGTGACTCCGCCGGGCAGGGAGCTAAGGGGAGAGGAGAGCCATCTCAGCCATCCTGAAGATGGCAGGTCCTCATCTGACCTCATGGAGAGCAAGCAGACAAGGGCAGCCAAGGGTCACCCACCCAAGGGACGGAAAGTCCCTGTCCCCCACATGACACAACTTCAGCTCAGTGTAACAAACCCCCACAGAGCCTCTACCAAGTCTGTGCCAGGCCGGCTTCGGCACTGGACTCCCGAGGAGGGGGCAGGACGATAGGGCCCTGTGCCCGGGTGCACCTGTCCGGAGCACCCACGGCACATCCAGAAGCACACGGCGAGCCACCCAGGGCACGATAGGAGGCTGGTGAACACAATGGTCTCTCCGTGCGACGCGATGGTGCTCCACCTCAGAGGAAGAAGTGCTGGCATGCGCTCCAACTCGGAGGACATCGCGCTACGTGATGGAAACCACTTACTATGGCCACTGAGTGTGTGACTCTCCCTCTGTGACATGTCCAGGATAGGCAGACCCAGAACAGAAGTAGATTAGTGACTGCTAGGGGCTGAGCGAACTAAATGGATACAGTGTTTCTTTGGGGTGATGAGAATGTTCTGGAATTAGCGGGGACAGTTGCAGAGCTCTGTGAATACAGTAAAAGGGTAAACGTTAAAAGTTTGCTTTAAAAGGGTGAACTTTGTGGTACGTGAATTGTATGTCAGTTAAAAAACAAAAAGGAGGCCACAGACCAGCTAGAGGGCCAGCGAGGACGGGGCTGTGTGGGGCTGTGTGGGGTTCTGGGGTGCTCAGCGTGCAGAGGGGAAGTGTGGAAAGTTGAGAAGGACCGCTAAGAGTAGGAAGACCTGTTCTCAGTTGTGGGCTTGGGTAACATTTGTTCGGGAGAGGAGGGCTGCCTCAGGACGACCAAGTTTCTACAAAGGACAAATGCCACAGGAGTCCGCTTCCGTGAGGTTCCCAGGAGCCAAATGCATGGATAGAAAGTTGGGTGGAGGCTGCTGGGGCCGGGGAGTGGGGGTCAAGGAGTTGTGTAGTGGGCAGTTTCTGTTCGCAATGACAAAGAAGCTCTGGAGCTGGGTGATGATACTGCACTTAACATCACCGAACTGCACACTTAAAACTGGTTAAAGTGGTAAGTTTCATGTTATATATGTTTTATCCCAACTTCAAATAAAAAAGGACAAAGCAAACGGCAGGCACGAAGACAACAGGCTGCTGGGGAGCCCCGAACAGGCCCCAGTCCAGCCTGGGTAGGGTGTCGGAGCAGGTCAAGAGGGCTTCCCGGGGCGTCCACGTGTTCCCAGGGACGTGGGGCTGGTGCCAAGCAAAACCCTAAGTGACAAGACAGAAGGCTGGCCAATCGGCCACTGCCACAAATCACAACGGCGGACATCTTGTGAGTGCTTCCTCTGTGCCAAAGGCCACGCGGGTTTTCCCATCTACTCTTCGCACTCATTTTAGGAGATGGGTAGCATTACTACTATTATTATTATATTAGTTTTCTGGACGTGGAACCCCAGTCTCAGAGCGGTAAAGCGATCTGGCCTGGGCAGAAGCAGAAGGAACAGAAACTGGCAAATGAACCTTCAAAGCAAAGGCAGAGCCGCGGCGCTGAGCCCTCCGTCGGCACATTCTCAGCCACCGCCCTGGGACAGGGTGGGACATGAGGGACGGTGGCCAACCAGGGATTCAGCACAGAAGCAGGGCAATTAATCCCCACCAAAAATCAACAACCCACCCTGCACGGTACTCAACGGGCCACGAGGAGCCTTATAGCTGCCAGTGTTAACCCCATTTCACTGATGAGGAAACCGAGGCTGAGAGAGGTAGTTACTTGCCCAAGGTCTCCACTCAGGGGGCCAGAGCCAGAATTCAAATCCAGGCCTATGAGGGGCCCAGCCCAGTGCTCTACTCCTCACACCTCACCCCCAACAAAACGTGGGACCAAGTGACTGGAGGGATGATGAGGAAAACCAAGTAAAAACTCATACCCGGTGGCAGTGGCAGAAACGACTGAATGAGTGGAGAGGATTTTTTCAAATTTAACTTTTTTCCCCCAGTTTTTCCTGAAGTTCTGGTGCCTCTTATTACTTGTCCCCTGGACAACCAAGGCCCCACCCAAATGCAGAAACCGGGCTCATCTGGACAGCACCCTTCTCTGTAGACAGAGGCTCCGTTGTGTTCTCCTGCTATTGAAACTGCTCCGACTCCCTTCAAACAGCGGAGCACAGGGGCATCTTAAGAGCTAATGAAGCCTCTACATCCCCGGACACGGACGCCAGGCAGCCTCTGGCACGTTCTGACATGTTTCACATCTCTGCGCCTGAGCCAGGGGGCTGAGCAGCATGGACGAGGGCAGGGCTCCTCAAAGGTGGCCCCGTGTGAGAACCACCTGGTCCCTGGTGAGAACAGTCTGCGGGCTTCACCACCAGACACTGTGATTCTGCAGGCCTGGGGCAGACATGGCAGGTCTCTCGCGCAGACTCCCACTATCCCCGAACCACCTAAATGGCCCCCTTGCCCTCTGCTTCTGATTTGGCTGGGTCCAGGCAGGAGAGTGAAGAATGGCGCACTCCCTCAGGGAGAGCTCTTCTCAAGGGGACGCTTCCTCTGCATCTCCCTCCTTCCCCCCCAGGTCTGGTGGCCATCCCTCCCACCCCTAGTGCATACCCCTTGGCAATGGGACAGCATGGAGAGGTGGAGCCTACTTCTCCATCCCCAGAAGCTTCCTTCAGCCATGTGACTTGCTTTGGCCAATGGGATAATAAGCAGGGTCTCTCAGCAAAGTCTAGCCTACTGAAAGGTGAGACCACATAGATCAGAGATATCAATGTTTCTCTGTAACGTCGGTGTTTCTCTTCCTCTCTTTCTCCCTCCTTTCCCTTCTAAGAATAAATAAACAAAATCTTAACCCACAGATTTGGGGGAGAAAAGTTCGCTATGTACCCCGGTCATGTCCTAAGAGCATTCCACGCATTAACACAGTCATCCTCGCAACAGCCCTGTAACAGCAAAACTATTGTCAACTGCCTTTTACGGGGCGGGGCGGGGGGGGGCGGGCCACCAGGCACGGAGACTCACAGTGAAGAAGTGGCAGAGCTGGGGTTTGAACCCAGAGGCCACACTGTCAGCTATTGCGTTCTAGTACCCCTCGAAATCCCTCATCCCCAACCAGCCTTCCCCTGGAGGGGCAGCTGCGCTCCCCCTGCTCTCCACACTTTTGACCTCTCCAAGGGTCGGTCTTAAGCTGTCCATCCTGCTCCCTCCCTCTGCCCTGCCACCACCCCAGACTGACCAGCCTGAGGGCCAGGCACAGAGCGGGGCTCAGGAGTAGGTGAGACCAAGGGGGCACAGACACAGAGCCGCAATCTCAGGGCTGGAGAGGGCCTGTCCACCTCCCATTTCTTTCTTTCTAAAAAATTTTTATTTAATGACTTTAGAGAGTGAGGAAGGAGGGAAAGAGAGATAGAAACTGATTGGCTGTCCCACTTACTTATGCATTCACTGGTTGATTCTTATATGTGCCCTGACCAGGGAGTGAACCTGCAACCTTGGCGTCTTGGGATCACGCTCTAACCAACGGAGCTACCAGGCCAGGGCCCCCTCCCATCTCATATAGGTGAGGAAACTGAGGCCCAGGAAGAAGATTCTGCCCTTCGTCACCCGGTCAGTTCCTGGCAGAGTTGGGACTGGGCCCCAGGTTCCCCAACGCCCTGACCAGGACTCTCACCACTGAAAACTATGCCTCAAAAGTCCGATGCCCCAGGAGGAGAGGGCACCCACCTTTGGTGTGCGACGCGCCATCCCCAGGAAACACGTAGGAGTCCTCCAGCTTGGTGATGTCGAACAGACAGATGCAGAGTCCCACGTTGTACACGACCTATGTGCGACAGCGTACACACACACGGTGACCCCGAGGCCCAGCTCCCAGGCAGTCTCACTTGAGACCTACCACCTCAGGGCAGGTCGGATCACCCCACTTCATGGCGGGAAATGAGTTGGGGGCACTGCCTAAAGGAACCACAGGTGAAGAACCTCGGAAGAGGCAGAGCTCTGGAAGGAACAGGGCCTTTGATGACAAGGCAAATCCAGGTTACAATGCCAGCTCTGCTACTCACTGTGTGACCTCCAAGGTCACCTCTCTGAGCCTCAGCTTCCCCATCTGCAAAAATGGACATACCAGGCCACAGGGTTGTTAAATAGAGAGAGAATGGATGGATGGGAAGCTGCTATCCCAGTACCTGGCTCACATACTAGAAAAAAAAAAAAAAAAAACAGGGAAAGAGCATGATTATTACCAGTAAGGATCAGTGGTAGGGGAACCCCTGGTTAAACCTACACTTTCCAAGGACCCCAGGTCCATCCTAGAGCTCACAGCTCAGTGAACATCAGAACCATAAGTAATCTCCCTTCTGCTCACAGTCTCAGACACACAGACGTGGTCACAGGGACTGAGGCTGGCAGGGTGACACATGGCCAAAGTCCCAACACTGGGCAGAGAACCCCATGGTGCTCCAAAAAATTGGCCGCTTGCTGGGTGTCTGCTAATCTGCCACTAGTGTCATCACCGCCCAATTAGAGACCTTGTAGGACTGTTCAAGGATCAGCAAGAAACTCAGAGATCTCGGAGTCCTGGCCGGACCTCACGGTGGTGAGGCAAAGTCCAGCACAAGCTCTGTGCCCTTTGCTGGACGCTGGACCTCTCTGTGTGGTCTCCTCTCAAATGACTCAGTGATTCAAACACAGAAAGACTTGTCTCAACAGGTCACTGAAGGACCCATGCCACAAAGGGACTACATTCCTTTCTGGGACTTTGTACATCTTCTCCCTCCATGAGGTCACACTTCATCCCCCTGCAGACTCCCTGGCTCTCTACAGCACAGAGTAACCAGAGCCCCTCTACCAAGGCTCCATGAGTGCTCTCCACCGCCACCGACTACCCAGATCTGCACACCCCCTTCTGCAAGGTCGGCCTCTATGGACGGGATTTGCCTCCTGTCAAAAGCCAGCCAATCTTCCCCTTGCTGGCTCCTCCCCACCTATCACCTCCTGCTGTTGCAAGGATGCAGACTAATACCCCATGAAGTCCTGCAGGCCCTGGGTGGCCTGGCCCCTGCCACCTTATCGGCCTGCCAGGCCATACCAGCCTCCTCCAGGCCATAAAGGTGCAATATTCTCTCCAAAGGCCACAGGACCTTTGCTAATGCTGTGTCCTCTGCCTGCACAGCCCAGCCCCTCCCACTATGAAAAACTAATACCCCAACTAGCTCCCCCTGGCCCTCACAAAGCAGCTTGTGTCCTTCATTGTAGGTGAAATTCCTTTCTTCCACAGGCTTGTGAACACCTGTCCTTCAAAGCCTTTACCTCAACTTGTCATCACACTCAACTGTGGGGGCCTCTCATTCATATCTGCTTTTCCCAGCACGCTACTCAGGAAACCTTCTGTGTCCTTCATTCAATCCACAGACCATTATGGGACATCTACTCTGTGCCTGGGCAAGGGTCCTGCCCTCATGGAGAGGGAAAGAGAAAAACAGTAACCCGGGAAACCAGTAAGAAAATAGAGAATGGCAAGTGAAGTGCTGAGAGGGAAAGAGTGATATGACACAGAATGACTGAGGAGGGAGGGTCACTACAGAAAAGGCGGTGGAAGACCTCTGGCGGTCTGGCACCAGGCACAAAGGCCTGGCACACAGACGGCACACATGCATTTTTCCTGCAGGAATGAATGGATAGGCCTCCTGCCCTTCTGTCTTCACAGAAACAATGCCTGGTGGGACAGCAATGATTGTTTCTACTTTACAAATGGGAACTGCGGCTCAGCGTCGGTAAATGCTCACCTAAGACTGCAAAGCAATTTGGAAGTGTGGAATCTAGCCCTGCGCAGTTACAAGGGCTCTTCTCAAACCCTGAGTCCCTTTTGATTCCCTCCAGCATCCTTGTGGGATACAGGTTACCACATTCAGGTGAGGAAACCAAGTTCTGAGATAATCTACTTGCCCAAGGCCAAGGCTTAGCATGGCCATGGCCAGGCCTGCACCATGCGGGTGGGCAGTGCTGGGCCCTGCGTGCCAAGGCTTCCCGCCACCCCCTGGGCCCATGGGGTACCTTGTTGGCCAACTTCTTATTCAGCTCCTCGGCAATGGAGTCGTTGAGCTTCCGCTCAAACTGCCACGGAGGTATCCGCACAGTGTCCACCATCTCCACCAAGACGAACATCCTGGCCTGCGCTGGGGGCTCTGGGAATGGGAGGGTCAGTCACGCACCGGGGACTGAAGCTGTAAGGATCCCCGGGCTCCCCTCGTCCCCTCCCAATAGCTGAGACAACCCTCTGGCCGTCAGTGGGGCTGCGCGGTGAGGCCTACGTACCCCGTGAGGGGCAGGTTCCGCTAGTGCAAAGGGAGGAAACTGAGGCTCAGAGCGAGAATATCTCAGTCCGGTGTGAAGTGAGCACGCCCGCGCCTCGTGAACCAGCCCGCCGCCCCCAAGCCACACGCAGCCGCCACGCACCACGCACCCACACACAGCCGAAGGTCTCAAGACGTGGGTGTGGGCGAGATTCCGAATCCTATCGCTTCCGGAGAACCGACCAATGAGAAGACTCTGCCCGCCCCACTTCGTAGGAAGCTGCCTACTGGTTCCTTTGCGAACAGGGTGAGGCGGGGCCTGCATGGGGCGGGGCGGGGCCTGGATGGCCTTCCCCCTGGCGGAGTTGTCAACCCTCAGAAGACGCTTTCTAGTTGCTAGGCAACCTGGCCTCTGACATGCTGTCCTTGCTGCTTTCAGGCTGCCCTCTGCGCCCGCCTCAGCCAGAGTGATCCCTTCAAAACGCAAACACAGTATAGTACTTAGACCCTTCAGTATTCTGGACACGGGAGAACTGACTGGAAATGGACAGGCAGGACCTTTATGGGGTGATAGAAATGTCACAGATGTATACAATTCTCAAAATTCATGGAACTCAACACTTAGGATCTTTGCATTTATAGTAGGCAGAGTACATCTCAGTTAGAAAGTGGTAATAAGTTGTGACAAATAAACCACTTCAGTAGCTTCCCACCAGACTAATAAAGTCCAAAACTTTTTAAAAAGATTTAATTTATTCGTTATTTAAGAGAGGGGAAGGGAGGGAGAAAGAGAGGGAGAGAATCATCAATGTGTGGTTGTCTCTCACGTGCCCCCTATTGGGGACCTGGCCTGCAACCCAGGCATGTGCCCTGACTGGGAATAGAACTGGTGACCTCCCGGTTTGCAGGCTGGCACTCAATTCACTGAGCTGCACCAGCCAGGGCATAAAGTCCAAAACCTTTCTGATAGCTCACAAGGCCCTGCAGGATCTTGCCCCATACCCACACTTCCACATTCTCTGCCCTCCCTCACCCCCACCAGTCTCATTCATCTTGATATGATAGCTACTGTGGGCTTGGGCTAAGAGAATTTGGTAACTTGTCCAAGACCAGGGGCCACTAAGTCTAAGTCTACACTGCCTCTAAAAGCTGGTGGGGTGTGAAAATATACTGAAGTGGGTTTTAACAATAATTTGGGAACTTAAAAAGAGCCTTGGGGTAGGTGACAGAGGACTCAAAAATGGATGATGCTTTAATTTGCTGATTTTACACATAGATCCTTCTATGAGACTGGCTGCAGTGGTACTGAATTTGACTTTCCCTGCATCCATATTTTTATTTATAGATCTGTCTGCCTTTCCTAGGATTTGAGTTACTGGAAGACAGGGGAAAATGCTACTTCTGCTTTTTATTCCCTTAATCCCCTAACATCTTTCCTAGAGGCATTCAGTAAAAGTGCTCAGGAAATTATATTCTTTCTCTCAAATTTTCCTTCTTCATTCTATTCCCACAGCTACTGTCCTGGCTCAGACCTCTGCACTGTTCCCCTGGAGCTTAGCCATTTATCCAGCTCCAGGCCTCAGTCTCTCCTGCAAGCAACTGCCTCTGCCACAAAAGCCTTTCCTCCCTCATGAATACCCATTGCCCACACAGAAAAGTCTGGATTGAACTCAGCCTTCCTCTCCAACCTCATCTCCCTTCTGTTCTACAGGCCCTGGGAGCCTCCAGCCCTGAGGGTGGAACAAGCCCTTTCATAGCCCTGCCTCCACCCCTTCTTTACCTGGAAAACGCCTATTCATATCCATTAGAACGCAATGCAATGCCCTTCTCATTCATTCATTCTTTTCAGCATGCTGTGTGTCTGGCTGTTGGAGATATGGTGCAATAGAACTAGGCCCCTGGATTCAACTCAGAGGGGTTGGAGAGAGGACAGAGTGAGAGAGAAGTTGATGCTTTCAGAAAACCAAAAGTGTTTCAGCTGTTATGTAGAGGAGATGGGAACTGGTGGGACTATAGACCTAAACGTGATCCAGAGCACAGGGCTTATAGTTATAATACTCATGACCTTTTTTGATTTTGAGAGTATGTTTATTAAAGCTGGGGACAGTGAAACAAGGAAGGGCTTAGGATAGAAGGAGCAACAAGAGAACCTCGGTGGGGCTTCTTTGGCTCTCTAGACATGTTATAGGAAAGAAATGAGCTTAGGCGGGCTGCTTTGGCTCACTGGAAAGTCAGAGAAAAGGGGGCCTTGGAGTTGGGTTCATGGGGTTAGCCCAGAACAAGTTCCTTCCACCTGTTGCTCCCCTGGTTGCAAGTCTCCTGGGGACCCTCAGGGTTTACGGTTTGCACACCTGGGAGGGGAGTGGGCCTCATTAACTTAATCCTCGAAGCAGCTATAACAGGTAGGGGCAATTATTATTATTATCCAATGTATCTCATTATCATTTATCATTCTTGTTTGTCATTAAAGTATCTTCAGTTTTGCCTCATCAGAGAGGTTTAGCGGGTCCCTCAAGGTCTCACAACTGATAAGTTGCAGAGCTGGGATTTAGGCCCCAGAGCCCACTGTCCTAAGCACTGGGCTATTTCTCCAGGACATTAGTCTTAGGACAGCAAAGGGAAGCCTTAGAAGGTTAGAACAAGGAAATGACACAGTGACACATCAGCTGGATGGACAGTGGATGGGAAGGGGCTGGCGTGGAGACAAGACCAGGGAGGAAGTTACTGGGTGACTCCTTTAAGAGAAGGCCCCTGGCAGGGGTTGGTAGCCCCACAGAGTGAAGTTGGGCAGAGTCCAGAGATCTTCAGGGGGTGGTGTCAGGATAGGGTGGATGACCTGAGATCGGAAGTGGGAGGGGCCAATCCCTGAAGGCTTTAGTCACTAGCTGGGTGGTGGGCCTTTCACAGAGATGGGAAAGTGGAGGAGGGCCAGGTGGTGGTGGGGAGTTGGGGGGGAGTTGGGGAATGGGGCCAGCATTGCAGAGTTCAGTGTTTTGGGTTCCCAGGCTTCTTTTATGGTGTTCAGCTCACAGGATTGTCACAGTCATTCGTTGGCACGTTTGGTTTCCTCATTAGCGAAAACCAGGGACTAGGCTTCTTTATTCTCTGTGTCATTCATGGAAGACTGGAGGTGGCTTACAAAACACACAAAGACTTGGTCTGCAAGCTCCTGGGTGGCAGAGGACTTCTCTGTCATGTCCTTCACATCCTTTGGGCCTCGGCCTGTGCCTGGCACATGGTCAAGGCTTGTAAATATGCGGTATTTGCATGAACAAAAGGGTGGCAAAATAGTCGCTGAGAGTGTAGGAGTTAGGGAGAAATAAGGGTTGGAGACTAATCCAGGAGGCAGAGGAGAGCCAAGTGCAGGGTTGAGGGCGTGGAGTTCCCACTGCAGCAAGCTGGCTGAGCTGTCACGGGGAAGCCGATGAACCTGCCAGCACCTCGGTTGCTTCTCTATAAAGTAGAGATAATAATAGACCCGACCTCAAATGACTGTCCACCACTGAGGGGCTGGGTAACAACACATACAGTATTCCCTGGAATGGAATAATACGAAGCCACAAACAAGGATGAGAATGGCCCTGACTGGTGTAGCTCAGTGGGTTGGGCATCATCCTGCAAACCAAAAGGGTGCCAGGGCCCTGGGTAGGGATGTGTGAGAGACAACCAATCAATGTTTCACTCACACCCCTCTCTCTAAAAATAAATAAAATCTTCTTTTAAAAAAGGATGAGCCGTGGCTGGTGTGGCTCAGTTGGATGAAGCACTGGCCTGGGCCGGTTCGGTTCCTAGTCCAGGCCCATGCCTGGGTTGCGGGCCAGGTCCCCAGTAGGGGGCTTGCGATAGGCAACCACACATTGATGTTTCTCTCCCTCTCTTTCTCCCTCCCTTCCCCTCTCTCTAAAAAATAAATAAAATCTTAAAAAAAACATGAAAACAAAACAAAAAGAAAAACCCTCTCGGCCCCTGTTCCCTCCACCTACCACCCTATTTTCGGCTCCCTTTGCCAGCAAGACTGCTTTGAAGGAGACGTCAGTGCTTGCTGGTCCCAAATCTTCTCTTCCCGTCCTCTCTTCAGCCTGCCCCAGTCAGGTGAGGGCCATGCCTCTCAACCCAAACTGCTCTCTCAGGCTCACTAATGGCCTCCACGTTGCCATAGCCTGTGGTAATTCTCAGTTCTCATTGGCAGCATTGGTCCCAGCTGATCACTCCCTCCTCTTTCACACACTCTTTCCACCTGGCTTCCAGGACTCCAGGCCCCCCCACCGCATACACTCTTCTCCGCACCTGGGAACATGGGCAGGCAGCCTCAGGCCTGCTTTTTGGGGGTCTGTACTCCTGCCTGATGAGCCCTTGGGGCTGGGCCACTTTCAGCAGCATCCACCGACAGCTGGCTCCTGTGTCCATCTCTGGCCCACCCTCTCCCTGAGCACCAGATTCAAACATCCTGCGTGCTCCAAATCCCCCTTTCTCAACTCAAGCTTAACCTGGGCCAGAACGGAACTGCTGGTCGCCCCCACCCCAAACCTGCTTCCATCACAGTCTTCCCACCCTGGACAGCGACTGCTCTGGCTGCTCGGGCCAAACCTGGGAGTCGTCCTTGACTCCTCTGGGTCTCTCACACCCTGTGAACCTTGAGGAAATCCTCTTGTTTCTACCTCCAAGACGCATCCAGATTCCAAGCCCTCCCTAACACTTCCATGGCTACTCGTGGGTCCCAACCACCCTTCCCCCTCCCCCCTCCCCTGGGCCTTTGTAGCAGCCTCCCCTGGTGTCCTATCCTCCTCTCCCTGTCCCTCACAGTCTACGCTCAACACAGATGCCAGAGACACACTGTCATAATAATGCTCAGAAATGCTCTGTCCTCCCCTCCGGAACCTGAAAGGCTCCGTCTCACTCGGGGATGAGCCTTTACAGCCCTGGGGTCCTGCACCTCATTACCCCTCTGCCCGATGGCTCTTCTGCCTCCGCACTCAGGGCATCTGTCTGGTGCTGTTCCCTCCCCCCAGAACATCCTTCCTCTCACCGCCCTCTCGTCTTCATCCCTCACCTCCTCCAAGTCCTTGCTTTAATGTCACCTCGCTGTCGTTTTCCCTGACACATATACCCCCTTTTTAAATTGCAAACCAGCCCGCTCTCCCTTCCCTGCTTGCCTACTTAATAGTTTTCTGTAGCGTTTATTGCCTCTGCCATATGGCATAGGTGCTTCTTAGGTTGTTTTATTGCCTCTCCCTCTTGCCTGTGAGTGCCCTGAACACAGGGGTTTTGTCTGTTTCGTTCACTGCTGATCCCCCAGTGCCAGGTACACAGTAAGCCCAGGACAAATATTTCTTGGATGATTAAACGAAAGGATGACAAGAAAAGATTAGCCTTGAGAGAGTCATGGTCCCGTAAACTTGCTGGCAGGAGAAGAATCTGGCTCTGGACTTTCTAGCAATCAAAGCAAAGAGAAAAACATTTCAATTACAAGTGGAAACTAACCAGGTGTCCTTGATTCTGGACCCTGGGAGAACTCTCTCCAGGCTCGCGAGGAGTGCGGGCTCTGGGGGGCGTAAGGATGCCCTGGGTGGTGTCTGGACAGGCACAAGAACCATTCTCATTCAAGCACTTTTAAAATGACCCCTCCATGGGGGGCAAAGACACAGCTGAAGTGCCATTGGGAACGGTGATTCTGGAAGGGACCTACACAAGGTGTCCCAGTAAGTTGCTCTCTGTGAGCCAAAACAAAAGGCAGAAAGTCAACAGGCATTTGTTGGGGCTGCTGTGCCTGAGGCTGCCCCCTGCTCTGGGGGAGCGGGGACGGGGGCAATAGAAAACGGGGAACAAACAGATGCAGGAGGTCATTTCAGGCATTGCTATCAAGAAAGGTCACACAGATAATGTGATAGCGTGTGACCGGGGACTGACACTTTAGTCAGGGAGGTTCAGAGACAGCCTCGCTCAGAAGGTGAGGATGGAGGTGAGCCCTAGGTGTTGAGAAGGTGGAGGCGCACAGCCCGGGGTGTTCAGGAATGTGTGTGTGTGTGTGTGTACATTTATGTCTGATGGAGCCCTGGCTCATAGCCCATCCCAGCCCTGCATCAGCGGGGGGTCAGCCTGGCTGCTCCAGCCCCAGGTCCTCAGGGCAGAATGCAGGAGGGGCCCAGGCCGGGGACCCCTCCGTGCTCCCTCATTTTTCTGCCCACATGGATCATTACCCTAGACAGGGCTGCCAGGCTGCCAGCGTCACTAGAGACAGAAGCATGTCATTTCTCCCTATCTCATTTCAGATGAGGAGCCTGCCTCTCACTAGGTCCCTCGAACCCTGCACAGAATGGTCCCTGCTCTTCTCTCCTTCCTGCTGTAGCCACATCAGTGACTTTAAGTTCCTTGAATACGCAGAGTTCTTTCCTGCCTCTGAGGGGAGTTCACCCATGCTGTTCCCTCCTTAGGAAACACTTTTCCCTGCTTTTTACAAGGCTGGATCCTTGTCATTTTGGGGGTTTAGCTTATAGGATCCCTTGTCAGAGTGCTTGTCTCTATTTCAGCAGCTAGATTTGGCCCTACTACTCTCCTTGGTATCAAATTCATTGTCCTCAAATTTGTGATTATACATTTGTTTGCTGGTTGTACTTGGTGCTGTCCCTTCCTAGATGAGACAGTTTTGTAAACTCAGGGAAGGTGTTTGCCTTATTCACTGCGGTATTTGAGCCTAGACCATCTGTCTAGGTACATAGTAGGTAGTCAAAAAATATTTGTCACGTGTATAAACAAAATGGACGGATCATGTGATCAGAGCTGCAGAAAAAGATCTCTAGCAAAAGGGCAGTAGTGAGGTCGGAGAAAGGGACTGGAGGACAGTGAGGGAAGAAGGAAGGACCAGTCTGATTTACTAGACAGGGTGGAGGAGATGGGCATCCAAGGACCTCAGAAGGCATTTCAAAGACAGTGTGGTGTAGCAAAGAATAATAGTGCAATTATTCTTTAAATGGAAGCCAGAATTCCTGAGTTTCAATCCCAACTCCATTACCAGCTGTGTGACACTAGGCAAGTTTCTTAACCTCTCTGTGCCTGAGTTGCTACATTTGTCAAGTGGCACCCATTAGGGATATATATACTTTAAATGGTTATGGGGATCAAGGTCGTGGTTGTTCAGGACTGGCCCCCGTTGGTGGGCTGACAGTCAGTAATGGAGTGGGAATTATAATTCAGGTGGAGGGAATAGGATTCAAGGCCTGCTCAGCTCTGACCCACATCTTTAGCTTCTCCAAGATGAGGGAGGCTTTCAAGGAGACGAGCTTTTGAATTCTCAGCTTTTCACAAAAATAGCCTCTAAGGCAGAGCCCCTGGTTTGAAGCAGACAATTTCTTTGTTACTCACTGCATGTGGGTGGGTGGGTTGTGCCACGGGCTGCTCATTTCCTGAATGAACAGCTGTGCCCTCTCCTCGCTGTCGAGAATATCACAACACTACTTCAAACCTCGGCCCAGCCTCCTCCATTCACTGTTCCGGCTGCCTGGCAGCCCTGCACATGTTCACCAGCTGGCGGGGAGGAGCCTTGGAGAAAAAAAGCTGGACAGGGAGGGAGGGTCGGGCCAGGCCCTTGCCCAGCCCTTGGCCTCATTCACAGCGCACCAGGCCTCTGGGCCACACCAGCCTCCTTCTTCTTCCTCTGGCACACACGGAAGCTCGTGCCCATCTGAGGGCCCTTCTGACCCACCACCCCCTTCCCATGATGTCTTCTCTCTGGATTCTGACAAAGCTGGCTCCTCTGGCCAGCTGGGGCTCAGCTTAAACATCATTATCTTGGAGAAGTCCTCCCTGACCACACCTCTCTGCCGGCCCCTCATTTGTAATCCACCCACAGCCCAAGGCCAATGCTGCACCGACTCAGGAGCCATGCTGAGAGGAACCAGCCACATGGAGATTCCAGCCCAGGTCCTGAGGGGTTCTCACTGGCCAAGCCTGGGCCAGGGGTCCTGTGGACCAAGAGAGTGGAGAGGGGAGTCCCCAGGCAAACACAGAGAGGCAGTTCCCAGAAGGGACAGTGGGTGGTGGGCAGCGAGAATCACAGGGGTCCTCCGTGGCCAGGACGGCCCAGTCTGGAGCCTGGGGCTCAGGCTGCTGCTCTGCCATAGTCCCTTCTGAGCTCTGTGACTCCAGGGAGCTCCATTATCCCTCCCAGCCTGTTTCCTCATCCAGGTAAACCTCACAGACTTATTATAAGAAGCAGATGAGATGATGAAAACTATTATTATCTTTGGAAGAGAGGAAGGAAAAGAAGGAAAAAAATTAAAAGGGGAAGATTCTTCTGGGCAGGTTCTCTGAGGGGTGACATGGAGGAGTCAGAGCTGTGGGCCTCGGGCAACTGCCAGTGGCGAGCATCCTGCCTCTCTCTTTCTCTCTCTCTTTCTCTCTCTCTCTCTCTCTCTCTCTCTCTCTCTCTCTCTCTCTCTCTCTCTCTCGTAGCATCAGGAACCCAGACTGTGTGAGCTGGATCTGGGAGGTTCTGGAACCACAGGGTATGCGGGAGCGTTGGATGTCCTGGGATCAAACACCACTCTAACTGGGTAGTGAATGCAGGCAAATCCCGCCTCCCATCTGAGCCTGTTTCCGCACCAGTAGACAGGGGCCACAGTAATAAAGTGCTGGGCTGTGTGAGCTTGAAACGAGGGCAAACCAGGTGGCCTGACAAGTGGGACGCCCTTGGTGCACCTTACTAGCTATTTTTATTCACCTTTGGTATTTCTCATGGCTGTTTCCCTGTTAAATCCCCCCCTTTTAATTTTAATAAGACTTCTTTTGACAGTACCAGGCTGCCTCAGTAGTAGTAAGGGTATACGAGGGAAAGGCTTCCTTCTTTCCCCTCTGAGGCTAAGGAGAAGGGGCGGGACGATGGAGGAGAAACTCCTTTGTAGATGCTTCCTCCACATGGTCCCAGGCTTATATTGGGCTTTTGTGCTTATTGCACTTGAACTCCAACAGCCCTCTCTTCCCTACTCTACAGATGAGGTTGTGGAGGGTCAGAGTCATAAGAGAATTGCCCAAGGTCACACAGCTTAAAGTGCTGGGCTGAGATTCACACCCGGGGCTTGTCTGCTGCGGAAACCCAGCACTCTCCAGGAGGGGCGGAGAGAGACTCCCAGGCTGTGTGTGTAGCAAGCCTATCACTCCATTAGGGTCCTCTTCACTTCAAGACAAATATCTCAAGGGCCTCCCGAGAAAGAGGTGAGTTCTTACGGCTTGCCAACGTTCATTCACTCACAAGGATCTCAGAGCCAAGCGAGGGGAAGACGTGAGCACAGTGTCGGTGCTAATGGAAAGCAGGGGACGCTCTGAAGGTCCAGAGGGTAGAGGGAAGTATGAGAGTCCTTGGGGACCCGGCCCCACCCTCCCCACCCCCACCCTCGTCTGGAGCACCCTCTGGGGGGCGCTTTCTGCTGTGGCCTCCACCCTCCCAAACTCAGCCCCACCCCGCAGCCCCCCAGCATGCACACTCACAGGTATACTCATGCTCGCTCGCCACCCCATTTGCTCTCTAATTGGCAGGAATGCAAGCTGCCCCCAGCTCTTCCTCCCCAGCATTCCTCAGCAGTTACTCCCACCTGGCAGGGCAAATTATACCCTGGCCTGGCAATAAAAGCCACCTTCCAAAAAAAGAAGCTTTAGGGCCCTGAGAGACGCAGCTAACTCTCCCCCCACAGCCTGCTCCTGACTCGGGAGGTGGTGTCTGGGCCTCGTGTGCCTTTAAGCAGGGAGTACAAATTCCCACCCCAGCCCCTCCCTCCTGCTCTGTCTGACGTCAGGAGGAAGGCGTGTGTGAGTGAGTGAGGGGCTGAGGTGCCGCATGCTCACACACACACACACACACACACACAGAGGCACGCGCTCATACACACAACACATCTTTCAGACTCATCCCCTGTGCCGGCTCCAAGCACCCGGGAGCGGTGGAGTGCTGAAGCCGGCTCCCTGACTTCAGCCGCCAGAGAGAGGTAAGGGGCTGGAGGGGGGCTGAGGCCACACTAGCTCTAGAAACTGGTTTGGCAGGGGCAAAGGAGGGAGGTACAAAATGGGGGTGGGTGCTGGGAAGGTGGGTACCTCCCCCGGGGCTGGACCAGTCCCATCCAGTTTACAGAGGGGGTGTGGGAGAGTATGTAGAGGAGCCCACCCTGCCTGTACCCCTCCCTCCCTCTCCCTGGTCCCCAAGGGAAGCTGAGGCTGTGTGGCTCCCTGTGAGACAGCGTGTGTCTGCGTGTATGTGTCTGGGACTCGTGTCTGGCTCAAGAAGCAGAGCGAACAGGCACCTGCCAAGCCGCAGCCTCCTGTGTGGGAACAAGGCGGAGAGAAATGGCTGGAGAAACAATCTGAGTAATCCTGTTCCTACCAGATGTTGAAAGTAAAGTGCAGGAGGGGACATAATGGGCCTTGTGTCCCCAGGAATTTGGGGCTGTGGCGGTGGGGGGGTGGGGGGAGGGGATGGGCAGTCTGGAGCCGACAGTTGGATTGGGAGCAGCTGTCCTATCCTGGCTCTGTGTTTTCCCTATGTGATGGGGTTAATTATGATGATTGGCTTGGAGAAGGAGCTCTATGCTATTATTTTCACCTTGGAGCCACCCCACCTGTCCCTTTTGCCTCTCCTGAGGCCACCCCTCTCCCCTGCTCTGACTGGGGAGAGCAGAGCAGAGCTGAGTGCTCAGTGTGGAGACTCTGGCTGGGGTGCAGCCCCTGGAAGGCAGGGGTGATAAGCCAGAGGCTTCTAGGCCCCCAGTGGTAGGATGCAGGGATTGGGGCGCCTCAGCTGGCGCCAAGTCCCTGAGTAGCCTGACCCTGGCACAAGGAGTCCAGGCAGAGATAAGGGGCCATGATACTGGCAGCCACAACGGAGACAGCAGGTTCTTGCCAGGCTGCCAGCCTGCAGCCTCTTCCCAAGAAGAGGGGAGGGGGATGCAGAGTGAGAACAATAATAAACACAGAGTGTGAACTGCTGCATCCGCTGCGAGGGGGGAGGGGAGGCGGAAGTGCGCCCCAGTGGGGGGTGGGCAACCTCTGGGAGCCTGTCATCGGGCCAGCCTGGCTCTGCTCCAGTATAGGCCTTTCTTTGGGAAGGGGTTGTTTCCAGCCCCCTGGGGAATGGGGAGCCAGTTCCCCAAATCAGACTCCATCCCAGAGGTCTCTGGGTCCTCCACATTCTGGAGGTTTCCTCCTCCCAGCCTCCCTTCTACCATTTCCTTCAAGTCTTTTCCTAAAACGTCTATGTTCCCATACCTGCCCCGCCCCTCTGGGTTTGTCTGGCCCACCCTCCGAAAGAAGGACGGATGGAGGCAGGAACGCACGCTGGCCTGGGAGAAGCCAGAGGGCGGGTCCAGGCCTGGAGACAGTGGGCCGTGTTCAGGGGTGGCCACTGGTCACAGAGTGCGTCTCGCTTGCGAGCACCTGGGGCCCCACACAGCTAGTGGGTAGGGAGGGGACACCTGGAGGCTAGTCTGGAGTAGATTCCCAAGAGTGGCACCAGCAGAGGGCGCTCAGGGCTCAGCTGAGCTGGTCACAACCAGGAAGGGTCCAGAGCCTGGTGGAAAGGGGGCTTGGGACAGTTGGGACCTTTGTCCATGCAAGATAGGGAGCAGCGAGATGAGGGGGTATGAAAGGCAGCATGGGGATCTTCATCTGCACCCCAAACCAGTAAAATGATGGTCACCGGGATGAGAGGCAGGATGCGCTGGAAAGGTCAAGGGCTTTGGGGTCATGCTGATGGGAGTTCAAGCCCAGCCACTTTACACGTTACTTTGACCAGTCTGTTCCTTTCTCTAAAGGGACTCTGAGTGGGAAAGTGAATTACCCAGGGTCCCATCGCCTGGCAGAGCCGAGATATGAGCGTGGCTCTCCATGTACCCATCCTGGCATCCCTGCCCCCACTGATGCCAAGAATGCCCGAAGGCCTAATCCCAGCAGCCCCCCAGGCAGCATGGGCATGAGACAAGGACCAGAAATAAAGTGTCTCAATTAAACTTAAGTATTGGCTGGGGCAGCCCCCCCCCCCCACCCTTCCCCCAACACCGTGAAGGGGGAAAGAACCAGGCTTAATTAGGTCACCTCCAGCTGCTGGAGCAGCTTTGGCCCTGAGGTATTTTAAGGAGTGTCTGGGAAGCAGGGTGGGGGAGGGGCCAGGGAAGTGCCAGCCTCTGCCTGGTGGTCCTGAGACTGTTCCCTCCCTTCCTGGGGCTCACCATGGACAGGACCTCAACGTTCAGAAAGCCCTTCCACTATCATCCTGTGTCCCTTGTCCTTCCCGTTTTTAGGCCACCATATCCTTCCTCCCCTGTCTGCTTCTCCGCGCTGGGGTCTTGGGCTGGCATGCTTTTTTGGGGGGAGCTGTTTTTAAGCAGAGTTGGCGGGTGACTCACCCAAGGTCATGATCTGACTCAGCGCAAAGCCAGGAATAGAGCCCAAGCCCTGAGTCCCCAGTTCTTCCACACCCCAGCCCTCCCTTCTCCAGGGACTTGCTGGCCCTCCCCCAGCCTTCCAGCGGGAGTTGAATCTACACCCCCGGGCCAGTTTCCGGGTTGTGGAAGCGCTGGCCCTGACTGGCTGGGTGACCCCAGCGAGCCTCTTCATCTCTCTGAGCCTCAGTTTACTCTTCTGAAGAGTGGGGGTAATCATGTGGCTGTCACACAGTGCTGCAGTGAAAACTGAGGAAATGGGGCAAAGGGCCTGGCACCCCACTTGGCACACGGTTGATAATCAGTAGTGTTGGAGTAGCCGTGACCTGTCCTGTCAGACTTCCCGCACCAGGCTCCAGTCCTGTCTGGGCGGGGCTGCCTCCTGGTGCCCGGCACTCAGCGCTCCTTCACTTATGCCCGTATGTTTGGTGACTTCAGAGGACAGTTGGACGGACCCTCATTAGTCATCTTGACCAATGGCGACTTGTGTAGCTGTGGGAGCTGGGTCAGGTGCTTGTCCCAGGTCACTGGGCACCCGGCACCCGGCACCGGGAGGTTAAGCCGGCTTGCTTCTCCGGATCTGCCCCGAAGGAGAGCTTATTCACGTGGTCAAGAGAGGACTCTGACAGCCATTTCCTGTCCTGTCCTTTTGGAGGAGCTGAGAATTGGAGGAGCCCCAGCACCAGGGCCATGGTCACCTGCTGACAGGGCTGAGTCACTGTCCCATGGTCCCATAAAGCTGGCTGGATCACAGGGGCCTCCCTCAGGTTATCTCCCAACAGCTCTGATGTTTTGTTTTTGCCTCCCTGGGAGCTTTCATCTGCAGAATCACGGCCAGCTGGGGTTAGGCCTTCACACAGGCAAATGAGGAGGGGCTTGGCTGGGAGCCAAAACACGTGTCCAGGGAGCTGCCCCCTCACAGGTGGGCCCACTCACAGCTCCCTGGCTCCGGCCACAACCAGGACAGGGTGCTCCGATTAGCCATATTTGACAAATGAGAAATCTGAGGCTCAGAAGGAGGGGTGGGGTCACTCTGCACTGTAGAGCCAGGGACAGCTGGTGCCTGAGCTGTCCCCCCCCTGCTCAGACTGCCGGTTCTGAAGGGCATTATTCCCGGCAGGACATGCCCCCAGACCCGCACACCGGGGCCTTTGGGAGCTGGATTTTGGGTCTGAGTTGAAACAAATGTTCTACAGACACATTTGTTTCTCTGCTCTCAGAGGAGTTTATTTGCCTCTTTAGTTTCTCAGGGAAAGTTCTGTTTCTCAGGGAAAGTTTTTGGGAAAACTCCGGCATCATCTTGGCTGAACTAGGAACAGAATCTGTCCCCACAGGAAGAGCACTGGGTGCCTGCAGACAAAGCTGGGCTCTCTCACTTACCCTCTCTGAGCCTCAGCTTCCTCATCTATAAAATGGAGACAATTCCAATTTTAAGCTTTCAGGGCAACGGGGAGGTTGAAAAACGAGAAATCATCTCCGAAAAGGCTCTGCAGATGTATGGCATTACGACAATAAAAGCTCGTCTTCACTCGCCCCTTTCCGCAGCAACACTGTGGAGAAAGGACCTGACCTGGAAGCTCTCTCTGCATCCCTTCTCCCTGGTGTCCTAGGCTGCTGGGCATGGTGCAGCTCTTTCAAGTCCAGGGCTCTGGCCCAGAGAGGGAAAGACTCTGTCCCAGGTCACAGAACAAGTCAGTAACAATGCAGGGCCTGAACCCAGGAACCCTGACTTCCCACTCTGGGCTGCAGAGTCAGATTGCCCAGGTTTGAGTCCTTGCTCAGACAATTGCTGTGTGACCTTGTGTGAGTGACTTAGCCTCTCTGATCCTCAGTTTTCTCTTTACAAGATGGAATAATAATAACACCAGCTTCAAAGGGCTCTTGCAGAAATTTAATAGAAGGAGAAGCTGTGACAGATGGGGCAGGGATCTAGTGGATAGGCGTGTCCCTGGGGAGGCAAGGAAGAGGAGATAAGGGTGGGCTTGGCTTAGCTCAGCTGGGTCTCTCCTTCCCCCTCCACCCTCCTTCCCTCCTTGCCCAATTTAGCAGCCTTGTCTGGGAGGAGCAACCTCTTACCCAGCACCTACTTGGTGCTTCCCACATTCCATCCCATTTCTAGGATGGTCTAGGAGCTCTCCGAGGAGGGAGTCTTGTGATCCCAGTTTCTGGGAGAGGAAAGAGATGGGCGGAGGGCCCAGAGCAGCTCCGCTGTGGAGGCTGCCTCATCTGCCCCTCCTGCCCAAAGGCAGACTCCCTGCTTTTTCCCAAGGCCACCACCCCTCACCCCCAGGGGAGAATGTGGTGGGGGAGCAGCCTCAGCCAATCCTGTGGGGGCCGGATGCTGCTGGCCCATTTTGGGGAACCCACTGATGGGAGGGGAAAGAAGAGGGCTGCTCTTCAAGGCTAACCCTGGATAATCACTGAATTTTTCCCCTTCTCACCGCCTGGGAGCCATGCTCCCTTGGCCTTGGCTTGGGAGGCCTGGCTGGCCAGTGCCTGGCCCAGCTCAGCTGCATCTCCCTGGTAACCAGTGTGAGCTGCCTCTGCCCCTCCCCCATCTCCTTCGCTCCCCTCCACCCCCCAGGACCTCCCTGCACTGGCTGTCACCACCAAGCACAGTATCAGGCCTGGAAAAACCGTGCAGTGGGCAGGGCCTCCCTGCTCCCTGCAGAGAGGAAGGCAGAGCTTCTGTCCCCACCACCTGCCACCTTCGCTCCAGTGAGGTAGGGGACACCCAGCCTGGCATCTGGTGCTTTCCTGGTTGGCATCTTATTGCTGCCCGTCTTCCTTTTTGGTAACAGCTTTGCTGAGATATAATTCACATGCCATGTAATCCACCTGCCTAATGAAGGTGGACAAGTCCGTGGTTTGGGGTACATTCACAGAGTTGTGTACATCAATTTTGGAACATTTTCATCACCCCCGAAAGAAACTCTGTGTGCATTAGAAGTCACTCCCCATTTTGCCTTCCTCCAGGCCCTAGTAAACACTAATCTGCTTGCTTTCTCTGCGGATTTGCTTATTCTCATCACTTCTCATGAATGGAATCAGGCACTCCATGGTCGCTTGTGACTGGCTTCTTCCCCTGGCATGACGGCCTCAAGGTTCCTCTGTGTCAAGCCTGTGTCAGGACTTCCTTCCGTTTTCTGGCCGGATAACATTCTGCTGCACAGCTGCAGTACGTTTCGCCTGTCCATCCACCCGCCGAGGGGCCTTTGGCTCCGTGCGCTGGCTGTACGCAAGGATACTGCCGTGAACACTCAAGTACAAGTGTTTGTGTGAAGCCTTCTTTTCCTGATGCTTCAGTTTTCTTGTCTCTAAAATGGGGACAAATATGCCAAACCTAGTCCACTCCTGCCTCCTGGAGTAGGCTCTGAGAGAAAGACTTGGCCTCAGCCTGAGGGGGTTATGGGGGCCATGAGGGACTGTGGGGGCCCATGACAATGACTATGGGGGCCATGAGGGGCAATTCTCCACCCCTCTAGCTCTGCTGGCTGGAGGAGGGGGATACCTGGGTAGGGCGGAGGCAGTCTTACCTGCATCCCCAGGGCTGGCAGAGCTGCTCATCATCTTGAAACACCCTCAGAAACACCCAATTTGCTGTGTAATCTTTACAGCGGCTGGGAATCCTGCTCCAGGGATGGGGGTGGAACAAGTGACTCCTTGCTCTTCCAGCCCTACCTTGGGGTGTCTGGGGGGCTCCTTGGGCTCTCTAGACTCCCGGGAAGCCTTAAACTCCTCTCTGGAAACTCTAGGCTTGAGGGTGGGGCAATGTGGAGGCCAGAAATAGACTTGCAGCTCAGGGATTCTCCTCTGACTCCAGAGCCTCTGGGTGAGGGGTTGGGGGAGCAAAGGAAGGGGAGTGAGAAGGTGGAGAACCCATCACCCTGACTCCTACATGACTATGGACTCTAGGAGGGTTTTTTACATCCCTAGGCTCAGCCAAGCCCCCCGATATCCTGTGAGGGGTGAAGCGGGGTTTATCAGTTCCTTTGTGCAGAGAAGCCCTGCCCTTGCTCCCCAAGGTCATAGCTAATCCACAGCCAAGCTGGAACTCTTCCGTCCAGATGTCCTGCCGGCCCCGCGTGGCAGGCTGCCGACCCAGGCTCAGTCCACAGCCTGGCTCGGTGCACTGAGTTCTTCTCCCCAGGTGCCACAGCAGCGCCTCTTGGGGTCCATGGCTCCCCAACCCCTCTGGGGAGGGAGGGTGGGGAAACTACCATATTTTGCCATGTATAATGCACACGTTTTTACTCAAATTCTTGAGGGAAAAATAGGGATGTGCATTTTACATGGGTACAAATGATTATATGCCATGGGTTTAATAATCCCGGGCATAATGCGCACAAACACCTGGGTGCACATTGCGCGGCCAAATACGGTCTGTTCGCCTCCTCAGTAGAGGAAGGAAGACACAGGATGAATTTTTTCAAGGCTATCTACACATTGAGCTGTTGACCTGGGAATTTCTGTTGGTTTGCACTGATAATAGCAATTTATTGGGTATCTACAAGATGCCAGATGCTGTCACACACACTAAGTCATTGAATCCTCAGCAACCTTGCGAGGTAAGTGTTCTCAGTCTCATTTTAGAGAGGAGGGAATGGGGCTAAGGAAAAACTACCAACTTTCCAAGAGCGCACCACGTCTTTGCCCTGTTCTAAGCATGTAGAAAGTCACTCAGCCCTCACACCAACCTCTCCGTGAAGTTAGAACCAACACTATCCCCATGTTACAGAACAGGAAACTGAGTCAAAGTTTGAGTGTTGACCATGGTCCCAGAACCCCTAGGCAGAGAAGCCACGATGCAAACCCAGGCCCTCTGGGCCCACGGTCCACACACCCACCCACCCACCACGTTGGAACAGAGGTCGCCAAGTTACGAATGACCAAGCTGAGGTTCAGACCCAGATCTGTGGATTCGAAACTGCGGACACTTGGGCCAGGCTGTGTTCCTGACTGTTGTCAGCCGCCTCACCCATCCCACCTCCCTGGCTCCCGGAGTTGGTGAATCGAACGTGAAGCAGGAAGGACTTTGAGGCCTGTCTTCCTCGGTGCAGACCGCCGTAACAAAATGCCACAGACAGGGCCTTAAACACCAGACATTCCGTCTTACAGTTCTAAGGCTAGAAGTCCGAGCTCACGGTGCCAGCATGGTGGGGCTGGCATCTGCTCATTTGCAGGTGGCCCTCTTCTCGCTGTGTCTTCACAGGCCAGGGAGAGAGGAAGCAAGCTCTCCAAGGTCTCTTCTAGGGACACTAACCCTGTCATGGGGCCTCACCCTCCTGACCTCATCTAAACCTAGCTGTCTGCCACAGACCCCATCTCTAATACTACTGCACCGGGGGTAGGACTTCCACATGCGAATTTTAGAGGAATACAGTTCCACCTATAGCAAGGCTCTGTTTTGTCTTTCTGGTGAGGACACTGAGTCAGAGAAGGGCCTTGAGTGGCCTGATGTTGCTGTGGGAGGAGTGGCAGGCAGGCCCGGCCCTCCAGGCTGGTGCTCAGTGTCCAGAAGTTGCCCATCCTGGACCACACTCACCTCTTCCTCTCTTTCCTTCTAGACGGAGCCTGCAGCTGGAGAGGCCTCCGAGCAGGGCCAGGCCGGGCCCTGCCCGCAAGGACACCCAAGCCCTTCACCGGCCCCTGTGCCCGGGAGCCCACCAGGCTCTCCCTCTGGCTCCACCATGACTTCGGAGCCCACATCGTCCCCAGTTGTGCCCCCACTCCACTCCCCAAAGTCTCCAGTCTGGCCCACCTTCCCCTTCCACCGGGAGGGCAGCAGGGTCTGGGAGAGGGGCAGTGTCTCATCTCGGGACCTGCCCAGTCCCTTGCCCACCAAACGGACCAGGACGTATTCTGCGTGAGTAGCTGCCCCTCGCTCAGGCTTCAGCCCCATCCTTCTCCGGCCCCTGTCATTCTTTCCCAAGGACAGGAGAACTGTGTGTGAACTTTTCAGTAACTGCTGGGGTTCATTCATTCCCTCGTTCCCTCATTCATTCATTCCACAAAGATTTACTGAGCTCCTGGCCAGGTGCTTCAGTGATAAATTCTACAAAGTCTCAGCCCATGAGTTGCACACAGTTCCGAGGGAATTCGTCCACCATTCACTGCCTCCAGCAGGGGTGGGAGCGAGGGCCTGGGGTGGGAGCGAGGGCCTGGCGTTAGGCATTAGAGACGGTGATGTCTCAGCTGGGTTTGGAAGATATATCAGGAGAAGCACAAAGTTGGAAGATGGAACAGCCTGGGCAAAAATGGAGGCATGGGGTTGACCTTTGGAGTGGGATGGGCCTTTGGGGACAGTCATTGGGTGGGGTCAGAAGGGGAGGGGATTGTCAGATCCACAGGGAAGTTGGCTTGGCTTGGCCGAAGGAGTTTTTTGATGGCAAGTGCTGAGTGTCACTTGTGTCCAAGCCGAGGCCAGGCACAGAGCAGGTGTCTAATAAACAATCAAAAGCACTCACCTTCCCCTCCCCTTCTCCTTCCCCCAGGCCCTTTACCTGTGCCTTTCCCTCTCAAAGCTCCCAGAGCCCTTCTTTTGCTTCTGTAACTTGTTTCCTGAGTCCACGCTGCCCAATTGGCTCACTTCTGCTACCTCTGTAACTTTCTAAATAAACTTTCTCTTATAATTTGAAACATACATACATAAATAAATGAGGGAGAATGAATGAGTGGCAGATGAGTGAATAGGGTACCACTGCTGCAGGGGAGAGTGAGGAGGGGGAGTGCTGTGCAGTGAGGGGCACTGGCTGGGAGTCAGGGGACCCACTTGCTGAGTGCCCTGGGAGAGCCAGCTCCCTGCTCCGGGCCCCAGTCTCCTGTTCTGTCAGTGCAAGGAGCCAACTGAATGCAGTTTCTGGCCTGGGGAGGGTTTCCTGAGGTGGGCTCCCCAAGCAGGACCCAGGCGGGCTGTGGGGGTCTGGGTGGAGGGTGTCCCTAGGCCACAGCTGCAATTCCCCTGCTCTATCTTTAGGACAGCCCGCGCCTCTGCCGGCCCCGTGTTCAAGGGCGTTTGCAAGCAGTTCTCCCGCTCACAAGGCCACGGCTTCATTACCCCTGAGAACGGATCCGAGGACATCTTTGTGCACGTGTCAGAGTGAGTCCTGACCCCACCCCTATCTCAGTGGTCCCTCCCATATCCTCCTCCTCCTTGGCTGCAGCGTCCTCTAGCAGGGCCTCTGAAATGCCTCCCCAGGTCTCTCCCCCTACAGCTGAGGTCTGTGCCCCCCACCCCCACCCCCGGCATCCTTCTCCTCTGCTCAGGGGCTGGGTACACAGTGGAAGGAGGAGGAGGGCTGGAGTGCACGGCAGGAGGGGGCCACCTAGCACCCCCACAGCTCTAGGAACCACTAGCAGAGCCCTGGGATCCTGTCTCAGTCTCAGGGGCTTGGGAGGACGGGGCCAGCCCTGGGCCCTTCTGCCTGGAAGGGGCCTTTAGGCAGGCAGGCTAGGAGGGGACAGGCCTGTGTCCTAACCCTAATGCTAGGCATGACCTGGGCAGGACACAGATTCTCTGCAGCTTCAGGGACCTCCCTGCGCCCTTTCTCATAATCCCCAAACAACACAGAGGAAAGGACAGTTTATGCTTCCTCTTTTACAGGGTAGAGGGCTGAGGTTCTGAGAGGGAGGCTAGGCCGCCCTTAGGCCAGGCTGCAGGGAGTGTCCACGGAGGGGGCCTGCTGTGGGGCTGATGACCCTTTCCTGCCTCCAGCATCGAGGGGGAGTACGTCCCCGTGGAGGGCGACGAGGTGACCTTCAAGATGTGCCCCATCCCACCTAAGAACCAGAAGTTCCAGGCTGTGGAGGTGGTGCTCACCCAGCTGGTCCCCCACACTCCCCACGAGACGTGGTCCGGCCAGGTCGTGGGTTCCTAGGCTGGGCGGGGAGTCCCCCAGGGTGGACAGGCGGCAGCCGGTTCCCTGCCCCACTGCACTGGCTGACTCCGTCCTCCGGGCGGCCTCGGTGTGCACGTCTGTCTGTCTGTCTGTCTGTCTGTCTATGCTTATGGCCGTGAGTGTGTGCCTCCATCCAGCCCTGTGACCTGTGACTGTTATGTGAGCTGGACCGAGGGGGCAGCCACCAGACCTGCCTTCTCTTCTTGCCCACTCTCTCTCCTTCCTCCCTTCCTCTGCATTGGCACAGCACCTCTCACCCCCTGCCCACCGTCCACATGCCCACAGGGGGCACCCCTGGGCCCTGCCTCTGCCTGAGGCCCTGGCCCAGGGGCCAGGTCTGCTTGTGCTATCCCACCTCCCCCTGGGCCGGGGTCTCCCACAGTGGACTGGACCCCACCCTCAGAAGCCAGGCCGACAAGCACTTTGGGGGCCTCCCAGCCTGTGGCAAGGAAAGAGGGTGAAAGGTGGAGGCATGCAGGCCCTCTTCGGCATCGCAGCCCGGCCTTCCTCCCACTCTCAGCACACAATGGAGGTGGGAGAGGGGGCGAAGGCATTTGGGGCCTGTCCCTTCTCCTCAGCCTGGCAATGGCTCCGTGAACCCCAAACTGAGGTCGCATCTTCTCCCCTGGGCCACGCTGAGTCGGCTGCCTCAGCTTCCCCAGGAGCATGGGTC
This sequence comes from Desmodus rotundus, assembly GCF_022682495.2. NCBI lineage: Eukaryota > Metazoa > Chordata > Mammalia > Chiroptera > Phyllostomidae > Desmodus > Desmodus rotundus. The sequence continues at coordinate 197,042,504 of NC_071389.1, forward strand.
TGCTGGGGGTGGGGACGTGTCTCCCCGAGCCTGGATTGAGGCCTCTCCTTTGTCCTGCTCACAAGCCCCACCGATGCTCAGCCCGTGCTCCACACGATGGCTGCTGAGGACCTGGCACTGGATGGACACAGGTCCCCTCAGGCAGGGCCAGGCGGGGCACCCACAAGGATGGCCCTCAGCCTGGGAGGCCACTAACCCTGCAAACCCTTGCTGGTCCCTCTTCCCAAAGCGGTGGGACGGTGGCTTCCACCGGCCCCCAACAAGCCAGTGATGAAGTCATGGTCTCTATGCTGTCCAGCCCTTCAGGTGTGTGTGGTGTGCATGTGCGCGCTCACTCTCGGGTGGGGTCGGCCTGGCCTGGGAGGCCGGGAAGGAGGGCTTCCCTCCACACCCATCCCTGTCCAGAGCACATGACCTCATTCAGATTGAAACGGGGCTTAGGGGGGGGCTGCAGGACAGTGACCCTGAGGAGGCGTAGTCTGTGTGTAATTGGGGCTCAAACGCCCAAGATGTGGGGACGACGACTGCCTAGGACCCCCAGCTCTGAAGACGCCAAGGCTGTAGGGTAGAGATCAGCTGGGATGTACATCCCCATCCTCAATCCCCACCAGGGTCTGGGAGCCCCAAGCTGCCGAGATGTGCTGGCCAGCCCCCCAAAACAGAATGGCCCAGCCTGACACCGGCTCTGAGCTGGGGCTGCGCTGGCAAGGCCCGAGGCCTCTCCCCTGAGAATAAGGACTCCCTGGCCTCCTTGGTAGGTTTACTGGTGCACACTAAGCCCTGGAAGCCCCCGGGACCCCCCTCCTGTGAGTAGACCCCCTTTTTGAGGAACTGGCAAGGAGGCAGGATGTGGGGACATCAGCCCTGGGGCCACCTTGGGTGACAGAGGAGCAGCAGTACTCCCGTCACCTCAGCCCCGCAGTGTCTAGTCACAAACCCTTCTGAGCCCCCAGGCCACCCGGACCCCCCGCCCCAACACTGGCAATAAACCCTCAACTGTGACTCAGCCTGGCCCAGAGCTGCCTGTGTGTCTGGTCCCCGGGGGAGGGGCTGGGGGCACCCCAAACCACCCTCCTTCACTGGATCAAAGACTTCCTGTGTCACCTGTGCCCGCTTCCTCATCTGCGAAGAGGTGGCTATGACGGCATCTGTGACTGGCACCACTTGTCCATTCAGATGGAACTGACGCCATACCTTGTCCTGGGAACTTTAATATTTGTGATAAAGTTCTAGTAAATACACACCCTCCCCACCGCCTTGCACCCCATCTGGGGCAGGAAGGCAGGGGGGGCTCTGTCTTGTACCAACACTCACGCACGCCTCCGTCCAGTGCAGACAGAAATGTGTTCCGTTCAGAAGTACAAGCAGCAGCTGGAGCCAGGGCTGCTGGGGTGGAGGACGGAGCCAGTCCCACCAGGAGCTGACCACTAGGGACAGTCCGCACAGACCCTGGCCCCATCAAGGTGGGCCTTGCAGCAGGCAGTGAGGCAGGCGTCCTGGGCTGGAGGAGGAGGGGCCTGGCACCCACCCAGCACCAGGGCCAGGGGTGCTCCCTCGGCCTGGGTGGAGGTCTCTGGGAGTTGCGGTCACGCCTCATGGGCTGTCTCTGGGAAGAAGATCTCACGACATCGCTGCACTGTGTCCTGAGGGGAGACCACGCTGTGGCCCACAGTCCGGGGGTCGGCATAAATCTCAAAGTCGTTCCCACCCTGCGCACAGAGAAGACAGAGAAGGTGGCGCCTGGACAAGGCTCCTGGGGTTGGGGACCAGCACCCACCCCGACACGGGGTGTCCTCCCACACTGGCTCCTGCAGAGCTGCCCCTCTGGATGTCCCTTCAGAACATTCAGAAAGCCGTCCTCTGCCCTTACCAGGTCTGCCCTGACTTGTTATGTGACATGGGGCAAGTGTCCAGCCAGCTCTGGGCCCCAGCCTTCCAATCTGTGTAATGGGCTAGTGAGTGCGGGCTGTCCTCTGGGAGTCCCCCAAGAGGTCTGTTCTGTCAGCCTGTGTCCTGGCCTTGACCTGGGGGATGACATGGAGTGGGAAGGACCTGGGCTGAGCCACACTCACGGGGCTGGTCTCGTTCCCGAAGAAATGGATGGTGTCGAAGCTGTCCTGGCCCAGGCTGTCCAGGCAGTAGCGTTTGTCCCAGCCCTCGGGGAAGACGTCAAAGCTGATCATGCCTCCTGCAGGGGCGGGGCGGACAAAGCCAGCAGAGGGATGGCTTGCAGGTGAGCCTGCGTGAGGCCCTTCGTTCTTTATTTCATTCAACCACCCTGAGTGCCTCCTGAGGCCCAGGTGCAGGGCATGGGACGGACTTGGGGTCCTTGTGACAGTTTTGATCCAGGTGAGTCAGTGGGGTGGCAGCGGGTAGTGGGGAGCTCTAGCCAACATGGTCAGGGGAGACCTTTCTGAGGAGGTGACCCTGAGCTGAGATGTAAGCCAGCACAGTGGTGGCTGGGGAACAAGTACAGTCCTCATGGGAGGTAGGGGTGTGGAGTGTGACAGGTCTGTTCTTCTGTAAGGGCCCCTCTGGCCACTGTGGGGATGGGTCGAAGGGGAGGAGGCAGTGAGAGGCCAGCCACAGCCTGGGCTGAGGCTGTTGGTAGGGGTCAGATTCCAGATGGATTCCGAACAGAGGGCTCCGGGACTTGCTAGCAGACTGGACTTGGGAAGGGGTGAGGGAGAAAACTCAAAGGAGATGCTTGTTTTTGCCTTGAGCAACTGGGTGAGGGGGTGCTGACTGGGTTTAGGTGCAGAGGAGTGGGAGGTGGTAACCCATAGGGTCCCTGGCTGTTTGGGCTGAACCTGCCCCTACTCTGCCTGGGGGAGGAGGTGGGGTTGGAGTGCAGCGAGGCTCCAGGGTGGGTGGACGTACCTCGGGAGAACCTCAGCCCTTTGCCGGCAAACTCAGTTTTCAGAGCTTCCACAAACTTCTCCCGGATCCTCTCCTTCTGCAGGAGGGAAGAAAGCAGACCAGGGCTGAGCGCCTCTGTGAGCCAGGCCTTGTGCTGGGCACACAGCTGTGAACTCACTAAGTCGCCCAGGTGGATACATGACCCCCTCTTGACCTATGGGAGACCGACTCAGAGAGGGCCTGTACGTGTTCAAGGTCACCCAGCCTCAGTGGCAGAGCCAGGGCCTGAACCCAGGTCTGTGACTGAACTCAGTGCTACATCTCACCACTGGGGACACAGGGGAGTACTCTGAAGGACACTCTAGAATAGAGGCTAAAGGAGGAAGGTTGAAGGGAAAGGGCAGTCTGAGCCCCAAGTCACAAAGCCCACCTCAGGGCGGGGCTCTGCCCAGTTCAACAAAGTGAACCATGGCTGACAGCAGAGGGGAGTGTAAGGAGCAGAGAGCACGTGAAGGCCTGTGAATAAGTGGCAGTGGGCGCTCAGAGAGAGGTCAGCAGGATGCCGGGCACGAACACAGCACCAATGTTCATTTGCTGAGCGCCCCTGGGTGCAGTGAACTGGCCTGGGCTGGGGGAGCCAGCAGTGCCCAGGAAGCCCCAGCCCCCAGCCCTGGGGCAGCACATGTACAAATGTGCAGTCAGGGGACTTGCACTCACCAGCCAGAGGTTCCCCAGCCCAGCCCTGCTGGGACCACAGAAGGGGACCGCCATGCTGAGGCTGGAGGGGCGGCTGTGCTAATGGGAGCCAGCACCACAGGAGCGGTCAGCTCCCTCAGCCCAGGCTCTCTGTGGCTGAGGGATGGAGGTGGGCTGTCCCCACGGGACCCAAGCAGCTCGGCAGGATGATCAGCCCACGGGTAGCCTGGAGGCCTGGTTTGGAGAGTTAGGACACATCCTGGGGGACCAAAAGCCACCAGGGATTTCAGAGCACAGGAGTGGAGTGCCTCATACTGTGCTTTCGGCAGTCAAAGCCTTGGGTGGCACGAAAGCAGAAAGGGAGGCAGGTGATGGCCAGCGGTTTGGAGCCTAGAAGTGGTCCAGGGAGCACATGAGCTGTAAGGCCTGCTATGACCCAGGTTCCAGGGGTAGCTACTGTGCTTCTTGACTGTGTGACCACGGGCAAGTCACCTAACGGGTATGAATGAATGTTCCCAAACGGTTCCAGGGGCTGTACCTCTGTCTCTGGAGAACCAGCCCCATGTGTCAAGTCTAGCCTCAGCAGGGACTAGCACTCTGGCCTCAGTGTGACCTCTGGCCTCAGTAACCTCGTCCAAGGGAGGGGACTACTTGTCCTTGGGGTCCGAGGTACCGAAGGAGAGCAGAGCATTTATTTGCATCGGATCTGCCCGGTGCAGGGCACGCAGGAGGCCCAGCGTCCCATGTCCTGCTGCAGCACCAGGAGCAGGTAAACAAGAGCCAGAGAGATGAGAGGAGACCCTCCTCGGGGTTGTGGGGAGAGTGAGTGTTGCCAGACCTCCATCCTGCCCAGTCCTCGTTACACCCTACAAGGAGGGAACTGTGATCACCCCCACTTTAAAGATGAGAAAACATGCCCTAGCTGGTGTTGGTTGAGCGTCAACCTGTGAACCGAAAGGTCGCTGGTCTGATTCCCGGTCAGGGCACATGCCTGGGTTTTGGGCCAGGTCCTGGGTTGGGGGCATGCAAAGCAACCGATAGATGTTTCTCTTTCTCCCTCCCATCCCCTCTCTCTGAAAAATAAAATCTTAAAAAAAAAAAAGAAAAAGATGAGAAAACAGAGGCACACAGTAGTGAAGTCACTTTTCCAGGTGACTGACTCATCAAGTAGAAAGTGGAGCTGGGACTGGAACCTGCGTGGCCGAAGAAGGGGTCATGTGTGTGGGAGGGGCTGTCTGCCAATGGTCAATCTTAACTACTCCAACAGGAAAGTCTCCCTGCCCGTGGGGCATTGTCTACCCCAAGTCTCTGGACAGAGAGTTGGGGTGGGGTTCACTGAACTGGGAGGTCTCACTGAGAGTCCCACCCACCCTCAGGGAAACTTGTCTCAAGTTCAAATCTTTGCTCTGCAACCAATTCCCTATGTGACCCTGAATAAGTCACTTGCCCTCTCTGGACCTCAGTTTCCTCATTCATAAAATGGGGATAATACCACCTATTTCATTCGTGTTTCTTGAGCCCTTGCTATGTGCCAGGCATGTGCTGGGCACAGGGGATTCGGCAGTGAACAGCACAGAAATCCTGGCCCTGAAGGAGCGTACAGCTTTGGTGGGGGCCAGACAACAGCCAAGGTTTAAAAAGCAGGTGATCCAGTGTTGAGAGGGTGGTGAGGGCTGCTTGGGAAGAAATCAAACAGAGGACTTGGAGGTGCAAGGGGACGCAATGTTAAATGTCATGCTCGGGAAAGGCCCCACTGAGCAGGTGACATCTGAGCAGACGTGAGGGACGTGAAAGGACGAGCTGTGTCTGAGGGCACAGCCCTGGAGCAGGAGACTGCCTGCTGACTTACAGTCAGCAAAGGGGGCGTGGCCAGGGTAGAGGGCAGAAGGGGGACGGCAGACTTCAGGTCAGAGAGAGGACAGGGACAGGCCAGCGTGAAAAGGCTCGGATGGATGGGCTGGCTCCATCCCTGGAAGGAAGAGGGGGTGAGGATGACAAGCAAAATGCAAGTCAAGATTTAGCGGGGGAGGCACACAAAGGACCTTGGTAAGTCCTACGCACAGGTGCAGACAGAAGGCCGAACAGGTGGGCCTGAGCCAGGCAGACCCTCAGGACACGATGGGAGGACACTGGGACATTGTCCGGTTGGTAAGGGGGGCTAGGGAGGACTGTGAACAGAGAGGAGACAGGACAAATGTGCTTTACGAGGTTCTCAATGGCACTGCTGGAGAGCAGACTCGTTTTATGGTGTGTGGGGAGCAGGGCGCCAGGGGAGACACAGGTGAGCAGATCTGAGACCAACTCCAGAGGCTGAATCAACAGGAATGCTCGCTGGACCCTGTGTGGCTGGGAAGGTGTGGAGGATGCCCGAGGTGTGAGTTTATGTAAGTAGGTGGCTGGTGGTGTGGGTCATCAGAGGAGGCAGGCCAGCAGTGTGGGAAGGACGCACATGTGCCTACAGCCAGGGCACTCGGTAGGTGTCCAAAAGGGTATCGGTTCTATCAGAACACCCCACTCCCAACCCATTTCACTGGTGAGAAAATAGAGGCTCAGAGAGGTTGAGTAACTGAGGTCCTACAGCCTAAGGCGGCACCTTGTCCAGTTCAGAGAACTCGATTCGCTCCTCCAGGGTGCAGCTCCGGCCGATGGGCGAGATGTTCAGCATGCCATTCCGAAACTCAATGAAAGTTCCACTGGTGGTGATGGGGGTGGGAGGGAGGGTGGGAATCAGAGAGAAGGAGACAAAGGCCCTGAATTCAATCCAGCCCCATCTGGACTGCACAGGGGACAAGAATCCACCCGTCAGTAAGTCAGGGCTGGAGCACCTGCAGGTCCCACCAGAAACCCGCCCTTTCCTCCTCAGGCCCAGAACTGGGGAGGTGGGGCTGGACACAGGCTGGGCAGGGTCTCACCGCTTCTTGGGCAGTCTGAGCAGGGCCATGTAGCGGAGGCAGAAGTTGATCAAGTCCTGCAGCAGTTCCTCCCCAAGGTGGTTCTGGATGGTCTGGGCAAGGAACACAGGGGCAGGATTGAGTGGGGCAGGCATGGTGCCCCTCCCCACACCCAGGTCAGAGGGCTCCATGGACTGCCTCATTCACTATGGAAAAGTGTCCTTGGGCTTAGGGCGGCACTGACCTGCTTGGAGAGCAGTCGTCCATGCTTATACTGCACTGTCCCGTTCTCGGCAAACACATAATCAAACTTCTCAATGACTTCAGGGACATGCAGAGGCCAGGGGAGAAAGAGAAAGCATGAGACCAGGTGTCCAGAGCCAAGGAGACGAGAAGGGACTGGAATGCGCAGGAGTGGGGAGGCAACAGGGAACACAGCCGGAGGCTGTTGCACGGTCCAGGTGGGAGGCGATCAGTGGTGGGGCCGTGGAGATGGACACATGGGCACATAGGGAGATATTTTTGGACTTGCTGATGAAGAAGGAGGTGGGGGAAAGGGAAACTCAAGGAGGTTTCTGGTTTGAGGAGCTGGAGTATCTGCCTGAGCTAAGATCAGGAACTTGGCTGAGAACAGGGGTTCTGGGTCCAAACACTTCCTGGGTGACTTCAGAATCCTCCTCTATAAAATGGATAATCATGTACACCCTGAAGCACAGTTGTGAGAATTAAATGAAAGGAAGTTAACACATGGTCATTTTCAAGAAATGGTAGCCATTATTGGTTATGCCCATTTTAAAGGTGAGGAAATTGAGATTCAGCAGAGAGAACTAAGAATGTAAACTACGTAAGGGCAGGGTTCTGCTTTTGTTCCCTGCTGTTTCTTCAAGAAACAATGTCTGGCTCTGGCTGGTGTGGCTTAGTGGGTTGATCCCACGACTGCAAACCAAAAGGTCACAGGTTCGATTCCCAGTCAGGACACATGCCTGGGTTGCAGGCCAGGCCCCCAGTTGGGGGCGTGCAAGAGACAACCGATCAACATCTCTCACACCAATGTTTCTCTCCCTCTCTTCCTCCCTTCTCCTCTCTCTAAGGTGCTCACTAAGTGGTTGCTGAAACAGTGAGGGAAACATCTGGCTGTTTCCTCTACTTCCTTTGCCCCACAGAAGCAGGGCTAGGTCTCTGAAGGCACATTGATCCAGGGATCTCCCCAACTCCCCACTCCCGCCCCCAATTCAACTGTGGAGCTGGCTCTGGCCAGCTCCTCCTACCTTCATCCCCCTCTCCCAGCTGCTCAGCAATCTTAGAGTAGTCAGAGCCGCCCACCACACCGATCTGTACCCTACTTCGCAGCTTCTGCAGGAAGGCAGCCACCTCAGGGTCAATCTTCTGCAGCGGGGCAGAGAAGTAAAGGATGCTGGCTGTCAGCACGTCTGGGGCCTCCACTCAGCCCTCCCTCAGTGCTCAAAATCCAGGGAGCGCATGTTCCACCTGGATCTGAGGCAGTTCAAGGTTTAGGACACAGATCATAAAAAATCAGATGCACTTGGGCCCTGGCTGGTGTGGCTCAGTGGATTGAACACTGACCTGCAAACCAAAGGATCACTGGTTTGAGTCCCAGTCAGAGCACATACCTGGGTTGCAGACCAGGTCCAGAGTAGGGGGCGTGTGAGAGGCAACCACATGTTGATGTTTCTCTCTCTCTCCCTCCCTTCCCCTCTTTCTAAAAGTAAATAAATAAAATCTTTAAATGTCCCTCAATAGCAGGATGACCTTGAGCAAATGGCTTTGCCTTTCTTTGCCTTCTTTGTCCAATCTATAAAATGGGGATCACAGTAGCAACACCTGCAGGGGGTCCCTGCTAGGAAGTGCTTAGAAATGACCAATTAACTGGTGACCGATTACATGAAAAGATTCCCCACCCAGGAAGTGTAAACTAACATGGAGTTATAATCCATGTTTTCAAACATTCAGATATTCAAAGCTGACAATATCAAGAGTGGACCACGATATGGGGGGGTGGGGGCACTCTCAAGTGCTGCTGGCGAGAGTGCAAACTGGCCGTTCTGGAGGGTAATTTGGCAAAGTCCACTAAAACTTAAAATGCACGTGTCCTGTCACCCAGCATTTCCACTCCTCGTGCCCATGTGGAGACAGAGGTTCACAGGGGTTTATAGTAGCGGAAAACTTCAAACGGCTTCCATGCTCATTAATCAGAAAACGGCACATACCCGCTCTGACATATTATACTGTGGTTACACAGAATAAGTTGGGCCTGTACTTCCAACACGGGAGAGTCCTCAGACATGCTAATTGTCAAAAACAAGTTGCAGGAAGACACACACAGTATGATGTACGATACCACTTATTTTTTTAAAAGCCTCATAAAACAATGCTTAATGTTTCCTCTGGGCAAACAGAGATCCAGATAAAAGTCTGGAAGGAAGCCACACAACAGGCAACCAGGTTACCCTGGGGAGGGGATTGGACCCTGACACAGTAAGAGGACAATTAGCCTTCTCTGTTGTTTTCATTGATTACAACAGAATGCATTTTTAATGATACAAGTATTTATAAATTATACTTGCATCATTTAAAAATTAACTTTTGCCCTGACTGGTGTGGCTCAGTGGGTTGAGCATCATCCCAAAAACCCAAGGGTTGCAGGTTTGATTCCTGGTCATAGCACATGCCTGGGTTGCGGTCCCCAGCTGTGGGCATTCAAGAGGCAACTAATTGATGTTTCTCTTGCACAGCGATGTTTCTCTCCCTCTCTTTCTCCGCCCCTTCCCCTCTTTCTAAATAAAATCTTAAAAAAATTAACTTTCAGAAAGTAGTAAGGACAGGGCCTGGCAATAACATTGGTGGGCAGCATTAACAACACTGTTCTCGTACAGGCTGTTGGGTCAGAGAAGCAGAGTCAGAGGAAAGGGGCTGTTCTTAGACCCTGCAACTCTCCGTTCACTGTCTGCTCTCTCCCATCCCAGAGGACTGGGGAGCTGCCGGAGGGCAGGAAGGCCTGATTCCTCCATGTGCCCCTAGGGCCCAATCCAGAGCACTCCCACAGGGAAGAGGATGGGGCATGCAGGACCTAAGAGTGGAGGCCAAGACCTGTGTTTCCATCAGACTCTGCCCTGTAACCCAGCCCTACTGGCTCCCCATTCTAGATCCTTCAGTTGGTCCATGTGGCCCCAGACTGGAGGCTGGAGTACACTCAGGGCAGGCAAGAAAGAGGCCTGTTTATCCAAGCATCCAGCCAGTGAGGAGGGGTCTGGTGGCTCATCCAGGGCGAATCCAAAGGGAGAAAAACAGGGTGTGCAGCAGAGGTTGGAGGATCCACGGGGTGGGATGTCTTTAGAACTGCACTCCCAGCTAACCAGTACCACAATATCCCCATTGTGACCAGGTTAGGCCTGAGAACTCTCACCTCCAGGTGGGCAGAGCCCACAGTCAACCCAAAAGGTATAGTAAGCTCTCCCTCCTTCCCTCCACGGCTGGGGTGGGAAGTGGGAGAGGGGCTTGAGGAAGTAAACCCAGGCCCAGGCTTGCAAAGGGCAGATGGGATGGTTCTGAAATCCCCTTACCCCCACCAGATGGCGACCCTGACACTTGGGTTGGCTCCAAGCCCCATCTGAAACCCAGGTTCAGACGCCAGCTTCCGGCTACCGGTGCATCCTAGGACTGAACTGCGGTGAGCCCCAGCTGGGGATACGGGGGTCTCCGGGAGGCAAACGTTGGCATAGGGAAGCCTGGCAGAGGGTTAGGGAGGGAAGCTAGGCCCTCCCTCGCAGCCTCCTCCTTCCAGAATCGACACAGCCCGGACGCTCGTGGGTTGTGACGTGTGCGCCCGGGTGTCCGTCATTCCTAGCGGCTGTCAAGGGTGTCAGGGACCGAGTACGGCTGCATCCCACACTCGGCCTCTGAGGTCGGGGTCACGCCGCTGCAGGCCCCACATTCGGCCTCCGGGTATCTGCGTGACAGTCCTGATCCGAGCTTCCGAAGGTCGGGGCCCTACCTGGCGAGCCGGCGTGAGGGTTCCGTCCACGTCAAATAGACAGAGCACTCTCTCCTTCCTGCGGGCGCCCTCAGTGGTCACAGCCATGGCTGCAGCTCCGCGCTCCCGGCAGAGTCGAGGGCTGTGGTCGCCCCGGCTGTGCCGCAGGCGGGCTAGATAGGGCGGGGCTGGGAGGGGCGGGGCCCGCAGTCAGTCGGGGTAGCGCCAAACTCGAAAGGGGCGTTCCAGGGAGTGGTCTCGGCGGGAGGTGGAGGCCCGGACGGGGGGTATGGGCGCGGCCTGAGCCAACCGGTATGGCTGATTTTGGTTGCACAAGGCAGAGATGGGACGTGAAATGGGGCGGGGCAGAGCCCGGCACAGTCGGACTGTTCCAACCCACACGGAGGCGGGGCCTGGGCCCGGAGAGGAGTGAGGGATAGAACCCGGAAGAGAGGGGTTGTGCCAGAGCGGGGCGGTAGATGGATGATTTGGATTGCTTCTGGCGGTGGAGGGGCTGGACGGGGGCGGGGCCTTGAGGCCGCAGTGCTGGGCCGCGCGGGGCGGGGCGAAGGCGGGATTGTCTCAATTCCCTGCGCCCGCCTTAAATCACTCTATGACTCCCCCCTGGCTGCTAATGCCTTTGCCCTAAAAATCTTAACATTGAAATCTGATGGCCTTTGCTCAGGCTCCGGACTTTGCCAGATGGCCTTACCCTCTCTTCTCCTGCTGTCATTCTGTCTACTCCATAAGGCTCAGCGCACGGCCCACCTCCTTCAAGAAGCCTTCCTGGATCTCTCTTTCACAACTATTTAATCATCGCGTTGACCCTGGGGTCAGTTCTAGGTTGTCTTCCCAGCTCCACTACTATGTGACTTAGAGCAAGTAATTTCACTTCTCTGAAGCTTTGTTCGTCTATCTGAAGAATGGGAAGAACACCTACATTGTAGGGTTGCTTTGCACATTTTACACAAAAGAAATATTTGTGTAAAAGAGCCCGCAGAACACCTGGCACACAGCAGGCTCACACCAAAGGAGAATTTGTATAGATGTGCTTGATACTGTTACAGATTAAACAGCCATGGCCTGTCAAAATCTAAAAAGTTTGCAAACCTTTTGCGCCAGCAGTTCAACTTCTAGAAAATAAGAAAAGGAAAAAAAGGGGGGGATTAATTCAATTAACTATGATTCATCTATAAGATGAAGTCAGAAAAATCCGTGTTGTAGAATATTTATTTTTAAGATTTTATTTATTTATTTTTAGAGAGGGGAAAGGAGGGAAAGAGGGAAACATCAATGTGTGGCTGGGTCTCGAGCTCCCCCTACCGGGGACCTGGCCCGGAATCCAGGCATGTGCCCTGGCTGGGAATCAAACCGGCGACCCTTTGCTTCACAGGCCAGTGCTCAATCCACTGAGCCACACCATCCAGGGCTGTGTTGTAGAATATTTAATATGGAAAAATTATGACCTCATTTTTGTAGTAGAAAAGTAGCAGGCTATCTCTGGGTGTTAGTATCATCATGAAATTCAAGGATATTTCCCCCCTTGGAAATGTGTTGACTGCAGCTTCCTCTTCTCCAGGGCTTTCTGTTTCTCCCTTCTCACACACTCCAGAGCCAAAGGCCTGCCTCCACATCCCTCTGTCCTCCCAGGGGTTGCCCTTCAGCTTGAGGCTGTGCCTGGGAAGGGATTTTTGCCGCACTTGCCTTCCTTGCCCTGATTCCAGTGATCAACTAAGGCAGTTTGGTCATGTAGAGACACACTCCTCCACACGCCTGTGAGTGACACCATGTGCACCATGTTTTTGATGGGCTGCTTGCTTTTCTGTTTTGGTAGCTGCCCTGAGGAGACCACTGGTGTCGGAGTCCAGGAAACTGCAGTTTGATCCCTTCTAACAATAGGGGTTGAACAGATTACCTTCCCTCACTGGGCCTGTTTCTTCCTCTGTATAATGGGGACATAATTCCCACCTGTTAGGACTATAGAAAGTGAGATAGTAAAAACTGGTATTTGTTGATCCCTGATCATGTGCCAGTCATCATACTTGACCACACATCTTCATTTACTCTCACAGCAGCTCTGGAAGGTATTATTGTCTCCACTTGATGAAGGAAAAGGAAAGGGATGTGCCCAAGGCCACACAGAGCACCTAGCAGGCTGACAGGGCTAAGACCAGGCCTCAGGAACAAAATTTAAGCAGGCACAAAAAAGCTCAGTAATCAAGATAGTGTTTTAACGTAATGTGCTTTTTTTTGTCTTTGTTTTCTTTTTAGATTTTGTTTATTTATTTTAGAGAGGGGAAGGGAGGGAAGAAGAGAAACATCAATAAGTGGTTGCCTCTCACATGCCCCCCTACTGGGGACCTGGCCCGCAACCCAGGCATGTGCCCCAGACTGGAAATTGAACCTGTGACCCTTTGGTTCGCAGGGCGGCACTTAATCCACTGAGCCACACCAGCCAGGGTTAATGTAATGTTTTGTTTTGTTTTGTTTTTAAAGATTTTTATTTATTTATTGAGAGAGGGAAAGGAGGGAGAAGGAGAGGGAAAGAAACATCCATGTGTGGTTGCCTCTCGCATGCCCCCTGCTGGGAACACCTGGCCGGCAACCCAGACATGTGCCCCGACAGGGAACAGAACCCTTGACCCTTCGGTTCGCAGGCTGGCACCCAGTCCACTGAGCCACACCAGCCAGGGAATGTAATGTTTTTGAAAAATAAAATGCAAGAAAACTGGTGATGGGCATTGACCTATGTGGCTTAGCAGGCTGAGAGTCCTGCAAAGCAAAAGTGGAACCAGAAAAGCCGCTTCCTGTCACTACCAAAACCAATAAGCAGAGACAGGGATCTAATCTTTATGGGCGATCTGAGAAGACAGCAGGTTATGTACCCTAACAGACTGTCTTACATTCCATTTTAAACCGACCCTTTTTTAAAGAAGAAGAAAAGCGTAGGTAAGAGGTTTGGAATTCAGGGAGAAATTTAATCAGATAAAAAGCTGCGTCATTCTTTCATCTATGTCCTGGGCGGTGGTCAGGAGGTGGTAGTACTTGCCTTGCAATACAATGGCTCAGATACCATCTTGACCTCTTGCAGTCCTCCTGAGGCACAAAGGTGGAACTGTTTATGGTCTCACAGAGTCAAGGCAGGTCATACCTTCAGTTTCTGGAACAATTGTTTTTTACATGCATGGATTACTAAGCTTATTGACTATTACCTAGAACTAAAATTTTCCATTCCTCGAGTTCCCCCATCAAAAGCTCGCCAGTTTCATTCCTGGTCAGAGTACATGCCCAGGTTGCAGTTTTGGTCCCTGTGAGGCACGTAGGAGAAACAACCAGTTGATCGATGTTTCTCTCTCACATCAATGTTTCTCCCTCTGTTTCTCCTTCCCCTCCCCTGTCTCTAAAAATAAATAAATAAATAAAATCTTTAAAAAAATGTGTGATATACAAAATATCAAAAAAATTTAAAAGACAGGCCCCCGCTGGTATGGCTCAGTGGATTGAGTGCCGACCTTCGAACCAAAGGATCTCTGGTTCAATTCCCAGTCAGGGCACATGCCTGGATTGTGAGCCAGGTCCCCGGTAGGGGGCACACAAGAGGCAACCACACATTAATGTTTCTCTCCCTCTTTCTCCCTTCCTTCCCCTCTCTCTAAAAATAAATAAATAAAAATTTTAAAAAATATTCTGTAACCATAAAACAAATTTAAAACACAGAATCAATAATCATGCTGAGAAGCCGTACTGAAGTCAGAGACAAAAGGAAAAATCTTTTTTTCCAGGCCCTGAAGCAAAATTCGGTTCATTGGTGAGACAAATGTATTGTGCCAGACATTGTTGTGAGTCCAGAGAACACTATAGGAAAACAAGAAGCTTTTGTTTTCTGTTGGATGCAGACAGAAAGCAGAAGCATCTCCACAGGAGAGAAGACAACTCTTTCCCTTGTACTTCCTGCTCCAGTGAGATCTTGGTCTTTAAGACTCCAGCCACTGGCAGCTCTAAAACCCCTTCCCAGGGCTCACCTGTGGGTGGAGCTATAACTGGCCAGATTAGTCTCTAACATCTCACAGCTGACACCTATTCTATTGCTTACGAATTCCTAAGGAGGTGGTTAAATGCAAATGCCTGGGCTCCACCCGGTACTGGAATCCGGAAGCTGTAGGATGGGGCCCATAGGGCAGGACAAGTGTTTGTCTCCCATGGATTGTGTCCACCTTTTCAGAGAAGAGCAACGATAAGCTCCCAATAATAGCACACCTATGCTTTAGACCTGTAGTGACCCAGTTTCTTCACAAATACCTTTCATGGTCTCTCCCTAATGTCTCACTACAACCAATTTCAGTGAGGTGGATGGACACTGAAACCGAGAGAGGGGAGTGAACTGTCCTGAGACACAGACCCAGGAAAATCAGATGGGGTGGCTCTTATGGCCACCAGTATGTCCCTTTAAGAGGGAGACTCATCCCTAGCAACCGGTGTTCAGATGTGGCCCAGGGGAGGCCCCAGGGAAAGCGAGGAGCAGGACCAAGGAAACTGGGACTGAGATGCCTGGCCAGAAGTGTGTTTCCAGAGCACCAAAGGAAGCCAGGCTTGAAGGCAGGGGGCCCAAGACCCCATCTGGGCAGGATCCTGCTCAGGAAGGAAGACTGGGCTCCTCTGGGCCAGGCAGTTGGCTAAGGTTTGAAGGTTAGTGACTTCCATGTTTGCTTTGGGTGAGTACAGAGCTCACACTTTGGGCGTTTCATTTACTTTCGCTAGAATCCTCTGAGGTGAGTACCCTTATACTTAATTTCCAGATATAGTTACTGACACCAGAGAGGTGAAGTGGCTTTCCCAGGTCACACTGAACAGTCAGGATTCACACTCAGTTCCAGTCCCCTAAGCCCATGCTTTTCCTTGGCCCCTTGGTGGAAGGCCTAGTGTCAGCTGTTACTGAATGAATATAGGGGTGTTGACCCTCTTTTCCTCTAGCTCAAGTATGACCTTCTGAAGGTGGGTCGTCCCAGCCCTATGCAGTTAGACTGATAATTCCTGGGGCTGCCCCTCCCAGCCAGATGACCTTGGGCAGGTCCCTCCCACCCTCTGAGCCTGCTCCTCATTGCTAAATGGGCCCGCCACTATGGCTTGTCTAGGCTGTTAGGAAGATGAGGGTGCAGGGGAGATGTGCTTAGACTGGTCACTAGAGGCTCTGCAGAGAGCAGGTCAGGGCTGTTGCTGGTTTTAGTTCCATCTTGGTGCTGAGCAGTGGGTGGTTGGGGAGACTGTGGGTGTTGGCTGTTTTTCCTTCATTTTCCAAAATGCCTGCAGAGCTTACATTGTTTTTACAATAAACAAGTGTGTTACATTTCAACAAGCTTCAGTGTGCCTGTTTAGAGGTGGTTTGGGGAGTGGTGGAAACTGTTGCTTGGCACAGGCCCCCTTGGGGCTCCCTTGGGGCTCCCTTGGGATTCGCTCAGCCAAAGCCAGTGGAGACAGAAATAGTCCCAGCACCGCCCCACCTGGGGGTGAAGAGCAGGAACAGCAGCCTTTTGACACCTGGGGTTAGTGATGTCTGTCTCAGACCTGAGTCTCAAGGACTGTGAGGCCTTGGGCAAGTCACTCCTCACCTCTCATACCCAGGGCAGGGAGTCCCTTTAAGAGGGACCTTAGAGACTATCTGATCCATAGTTTTCATTCTACAGAAGAATAAATTGAGGCCCAGTGAAGGGAAAGCCTTAATCAAGGTATCTGAGGTAGAGGCTCAATCCAGGCCCATCAAAATGCAGGTCCTGGATTTTTTATGACCCACCCCTCCCCCTCAATGTGGGCCTACGAGGACTGAACTGGAGGACAGATTCACTCCAAGACGGCAGCTCTGCGCCAGGTCCTGTGCTGGGTGCTCAGGGGATCACAGCCAGGCTCTGCCCCAGCTGGCGGAAGTGTTTGGGGAGGCACCGGCAGGAGGAAAGGAGCAACTGTGGGTGGGTAGAGGTCAGGAAGGCTTTGCAGAGGAAGTGCTGGTGCTGGGCCTTTACCACCAGGTAAAGGGTTGCTCTGAGGATAGGCGGTGCGGGTGGGAGTGAGGGTGGGGTGGTTTGGGAAGGGTAGGAATCCTGCTCCAGCCAATAGTAAATTGAAGCCAGATATGGAAACCACCTGCAGTGATAGGAGCCTGCTCTTAGAGCAGGGTGTGGGGATTGGACAAGTCCGGGGACAAGTTCGAGAAGGGCCTCGACAAATGTGTTGCCCCAAGGGCTCTTTGGGGGCCAGCGAAGTGTAGAAGTGTGTGGGGAGCACAGCATGCTCATGTGACCTGCAGTACCCGAGGCCCCCCGAGTTTGGGGGTGAGCTGGGCCGTGTGGGTTCCATAGCGCCATCTGGTGTTCATCTCTCTCACTGCAGCGTGATGTTGCTGGGGAAACAGTGGGTGGGAGATCTCTGCAAGGAACTTCAGGTTCCTGGTCAACCTTGTAGACCAGGGGTTCAGTCCCCTTCCAAAGCAACCAGGCTCCGTGGCCAAGGGTTCACGATCAGGAATACACCAGACCCCTACTGGGTTCTTTGCCTGCCCTCGGGCCAGAGCCCCAGTGTGAGTGAGCCTGAGGACGCAGAGGTCTCACAGTGCAACCTGCCAGCCTGGGCAGTCGCCTTCCTACTTATTACACCATCTCACCATCCTCTGCCGTCCTGCTTCCATGCACACATCTGTGATGAGCAGCCCACTCTTACCTTGCTGGAGCCTCACTACATGTTGCGAGGACAAAGCCAGGTACCACACAGCTCGTCTACTGTGTGTGACTTCAAATCCACAGGAACTTCTGTAAAGATGTTCACAAGATTCTCTCTTTCAGGATGATGGAATTTTAGGTGACTTTCCCTCTCACCTCTGTGCTGTTATTGGTTGCTTATATTTTCTAAATAAATATATAAAATCTTTATACTTATATAACCAAAAACTTACTTTCATTTTGGAAAAAACAAATTAGGAAATCTAAGCACACTCCAAATCAGAGTTGCAGTAGCCCAGCAAAAGCTCATGGAAGCAGGGCAGTGGCTGGCAGTGGCTCTGTAGTCCCTGTAGCTTTTTTTTTTTAAGATTACATATATTTTTAGAGGGAAAGGGAGAAAGAGAGCGAGAGAAACATCGATGTGCGAGAGAAACACCAATCAGTTGCCCCACACACATCCCCAACTGCGGACCTGGCCTGTAACCCAGGCATGCGCCCCTACCAGGAACCGAACCAGGGACCCTTTGGTTTGGGGGACGATGCCCAACCCACTGAGCCACACCAGTCAGGGCTCCCTGTAGCTCTTGCTTTCACATGTTTCTGTTGTCTTCTGTTCCTCCCAGGGGGCAGGAACCAAACTAATTTCCAAGGCTTCTTCACAGCTCCAGGCACATAGCAACACACAGTACACCTCACCTGCGGCCTGACAACTGCAGTACCCCCACCCTGGGGCCCCTACTGCCCCCTGCCCCAGACCGTTCTTGGTATAGCAACTGATCATGTCACTGTTTGACCTACAAGGCCCTGCACCATCTGGCTCATGCGCCTCTCCAGCCTCTCCCCCCCACTCCATTCCCCATTGCTCTGGTGTTCCAGCCACTCTGGCCTCCCTTAGTGCCTCTGATGTTCCTTCCACTTTCTGCTCCCTGTGCCTGGAATGCTCTTTCCTCAGATCTGGGCTTTGTTAGATCAGATTAGATATCACTTTGCCACACAAGGCTTCCCCAACTCCTTACATGCCCCCCCCGCCACCGAAGCTCCCCCGCTATGCTGCCACCTGGTTTTATTTCTTCCCAAGCACTATCACCACCTGAGATGACCACGTGTATACCGTTTTGTCTCCCAGCCTTCCCAGACATAATCCCTGCCCAGCAGGGCCTTGTCTGACCCCTAGCACAGGGGCCAGCGCTGCTTCGCACACGGGCTGCTCCTGGGGAAATGTTTGTGGGGTTGAGTGAACTTATTCCATACAGACTTGCCAAATCTAAGGGTAAAGTGTGTTTTCTGCCATTTCCCCCAGAAGCAGGCAGTGAATGTCTATAGTACCTTGTCTTAAAAACTGTCCTCAGGAGAGAGGATTGGCTGGGGCCTCTGTGTGGAGCTGGAACCGTCAGCAGGTGGCAGGTGAATGAACTCTCCTGGCAGTGTGACATTCACTGAGCACCTAATCTGTGCCAGGCGCTGGGCAAAGCACCTCACAGTGACTCTCTTCAAAACCGCAGGTGAGAGTCCCATTCAAATGCCCTGTCTTAGAGATGAGACAGACAGGCCCAGAAGCGGCAAAGTTAGGACTTAGGCCGAGGAAGGATCAGGGCAGACACTTTTAAGGACTCCTGTCTCTGCACGCATCAGCTCTTGGGAAGCAAGTATCAGTCAAAGCCACCTGTCCTGTATCCAATGAGGTTCTGTCTCCTCTATCTGGAGACAGAACCTCATTTTATTCTTAAACTAGCATACTGGAAAGACACAGTGCTTCAGTGGGGTGGTGGTGAGAACATGACCTTGATGCAGGGGCGCAGCCACCTGTCACCTGGATAACTCTTTCCCATCTGTGAATGGGAACAGTACCCACATCTCCAATCCATTGTGTGAAAACACCCAGCACAATCCGGGCTCACTCAAAGCGGGGTGACTGAACCTGCAGATATCTGCAGTCAAGCTGGGGTGTCTGGTTGTAGCGGGGGGCATTTGGAGAGCTGTTATTCATCCCAACACTTGTTCAGTGAGATAACAAGGTGGGGAAAAGATCCTTGGGGCTGAACTGAAACCAGAAGTGAATACTTCTTGGTGAGGTCAGACATCCCGATGGACCTCCTAGAGGTCCTCACAGATGTTGGGGCCAGCAGACCAGGCTTTTGAGTCTTAGTCAACCAGCAGCTGTGAGGTGACCTTGGGCAAGTAGTATTCTTTTCAGGGCCTGTCTCTATCTTTATAAACCAATGGTGAGTGTCAACCACTCTTTGCTGCTATCTCCACTTCTTATCTGTAAGGTTTAAGACCAAGCAGAGGCAGCATATCGAGACTCAGCAAAGTCAAGCTCAGAGGCAAACAGATCGCAAAGCCAGGGCTGCTTCGTGTTGGGCGTACACCCAGAACTTCAAGCATGACACAAAAGCAGCAGGCAGAAGTGTTTATTGCATTAGAAAAAACATCAAAGAAAACCAGCAAACACCTCCATATTAAACAGTTATTAGTTTGACTTCAAGGGCAAAAGAGAATCTCAAAGGTACAAGCTTTATTTCTGGGAGGGGGTGCTGGTCTCGTTCCTCTTCCTTCCCTGTTCCTTTAAACCACTAGACCTCTATGGAGTGTCTGCTGCGCACTACAATTAAACACACGGCTCGCTCGTCACTCTGCTTGCCCATGCACGCCCATGTGGAGCTAGATGGACACCGTGAACATGCTCCCGAGGTGCTGGGAGACAGAGAAATGCAAAGATGGGTTGGGGGCGGGGAGCGCTGAGCCTGCGTCTGTACTTCCAGAGTTAGTGCTGCTGGGCCTTGGGTGGCACAGTGGGGGAGAGCTTGCTTTCCTGCAGGGCTCTGAGTTTACTGATCCCTGTTTCCCCCCTGGGACACAGGCACTGGCACAAATGGCTGTTGGACATGAGAGGGACCTTCCATGAACCAAGTGACTCAAAGTCTCTCAGTGGAGCCAATTCTCAGTACCGCCCTGGGTCTGGAGGTGACTGTTGGGAGGGACGAACCCCACCCTCTGGCTAGAGCTCTGTGCCGAGAGGTCTGGAGCAAGAGCCTGTTAGAGAGGGAGGCCTGGGCAAGGCAAGCTGGAAAAGGCATGGACAATATACTGCTTTACTGGGACATAACCAGCCTGAAACCCATTCTCCACGGTCCATTCCACCAGTCGGTCAACGTCAAACAGGGTTCCCTGCCAGTTCCTGCTCTAATGTATCATCGCTCTAATGTAGCATTCTGGCAAATCAGTGGGTCCTGATTAGAAGTAAACTGCTCATTAGTCTGGCCTCCAATCTTAAAAGTTCCAAAACGTTACTTGACATCACAGCTGGTCATCGTGCACGTGCCCCTAGTCAGGTCACAGGCAAACAGTAAGGCAGAGGAACATCTCTTCCTCTGGCTGAGACCCTGATGATGCCAACTGCTACAGCTGACAGCGCAGACAGGAGGAGAGGCGGCCGGGGTGAGCAGCAGCTTTTGGAGAGGAAAGGCACCTGCTGCAGGCCAAACCCCAGGAAAGACAACATAATTCAAGTCTGAGAAGTGGCAGGAGGAGTGGCAAGAGGGGCCCGAGAATGCCAGAGCTGGGACGCAGGTACCTGGCAGCTCTGAGGCCTCTCCCCACCTCACTTCCCCAAAAGCTAACTTAAGGGGAGACTCAAGTGAAGAAAAGGAATCTGAAAGCTACTCTAGATAAGAAACTTCCAGATTGTTCCCTGCCTGTAAGCTCTTAACAGCAGCTTGTAAGGAAAATGCCCACGCACACCACGCCTCCTTAAAGTCAGAATGACAACGGAAACAGCACGTGTCTTCAAAGCACATTTAGGATAATGTAAAAATTCCTACCAACAACAACTCTAAATTTTCTTGCCATCTTGATTGCGCATTATTGTTCTTTCTGCATCAGGGATCTCCTCCTGGAGCAGGGAGTCATTTCCCCTTGGTGACTAGGTGCAGACTGCATGCTGGTCTGAGGGGGTGGGTCCAGTGCCTGCATATGACCTACATTATCACTTGCAGACAAAACGCGGGTCTCTGCAGCTCCAGCCCAGCCCTTCATTAATTACGACAGGTCAGCTCTGCTGAGGAAGAGCAGCCTGTGGGCAAGCAAGGCAGGTTCTCTAAAACTGATGTCAGAGGGTTGGCAATCAGTCTAGGAGGAAGGAGGAGTGGCTTTATCCTGTGTTCCACGCCTGACACTGGCTGTCACTCTCCCTCAATTTGCGGCTTCTGGCTGCTCCAGCTCTGGCCCCGTGGCCTTCCTGGGGTACAGGAGGGAAGGTGACACAGGTTGTGGCTAAAGAGTTCACTTAGGTTGGGTGAGTCATCCTCAGACGGGTTCCACGTGCACCAACTCCTTTGGTTCGTTTAGCACTAGAGAGCAACTGCTTCCAGGTCATAGCTGTTGTAATACTCACCTGGGTAGAGCATGGGTGTTCTCTGGAAAGAGGTCCTAGGTTGGGGCTCCCCCAAACTGTGATTCCACTTTCTGCGTTAACAAACCCACTCCCTTTCTCGAGCGTGGAGGACGCTTAGGAAGCAGGGTCACAAGTGAACTCACAGACAAGGCAGCCTTAATAAATTAGTATAATACTATTAGAAGGGATGGCGTTTTGTTCTGTTTCTTAGCAGCATTGTCCTACACGCAGCCTGATGATCTCCTTCCCTGGGAAATTTAAAAAGCTGTCCCCTGGTTGTTAGCTCTGATGTAAAATTATAAAATAGAAATCTGGTAGGGTTTGTTTTGTTTAAAAAGAAAAAGCCCTGGCGAGACAGGGCGGTCCGTGCAGTCCTGTTAGCTCTGGCCATTGGGTCGGCCCACGGTGCTACCCCCAGGAGGCTGGATCTGGATGGAGTCCAGGAGGGGCCGCAGGGCCTGTCCGAAGGGGCTGCGGAGGAAACAGACACAGGAGCTGTGGTGGGCTCTGGGTCACAGGCTGCCGCAGCCAGCACCATCACGCTGGGAAGGGCTCCGTTACCCCATTCCATTTTCCCACCTATTTCCCATGTAGTTTTTCATGGCTGGAGGGGTGGGGAATCTCTAAATAGCCTGCTCCACATTTTGACTCCTGAAGTCCCCTCCTCAATAGATGCTACTACTCGCTGCCTTTGCTTCTAGATCCTCGTTAGCTGTGGCTTGAACAGGCTGACTACATACAGGAACTAGAGCTTCCTGTACTTTCTGTACTTGCATCTTGAATTCTCATGGTACGAGAAGATAAAAATAAAGTGTAATGAGGAAGCTGAGTTTAATGAAAAGAAAAGGACATGAAAAAGGTGAAGTCAGGAGTGAAATTCCTCCAGGAACTGAGGTCTGCTAGGGAAACAGGGAAGAGTCGGGGAAAATGACAAACGCAGGTTGTCAGAAGGGCGCTGCTCTGTGCAGGGCTCCCTGTTTGTTCAAAGGAGCTCAGATGGAAGAAATACTGCACTGTATCTCAGAGATTCTCCAGGATTACTTCACCCTTAAAACAGGTTGCCCGCAACACATCTCGGTTACTGGGGTTTGTTTCCTTCTGTGGATACTGCCATTTTTGAAAATCATCCCCAAGCTCAAGGGAATGAAATATTCCAAAACATAAACAGGTGAAACTGAGAAAAGTAACTTTAATTCAGACAAGCTCAGGGACTCCACCCAACTAATAATAACAGCAAGAATATTCCAGCTACTAAAGTTTGCTCTGGGCCCCATATCCTAGATCCTTTAGTAAGGCGGTGGGGTTTAACACGCCCGCCAAGGCAGGCAGGTGGGGCCAGGGCTGGGAGACGGGCTTTCCTCACCAACTTGACACAACAGCCTCGCTTCCTATGAGAGTGTTTCCTGAGCGTTCCTACCTGGGGTGGAACAGCTCACCCTGCCGGGCTTGCTAAACCTGCCAGCGTCCCTGTTGGACAGGGCCCCAGCTCAGGAGAAACTGAGTCAGAGCCAGCAAACGGACATGGTCCTGGCGTGGGCAGAGGCTGCTTGAACGTGGTCAATAGCAAAGGCTGGGAGGGGTATGATGGCTTTGGGTGGGTGTGTCCTTTTATTTATGATTCCTTATTTGTTGATTTTAGAAAGAGAGGTGTGTTGGGGTAGAGAGGGAAAGAGACAGAGGGAGAGAAACATAGATTTGTTGTCCTACTTGCTTATGCACTCATGGGTCAATTCTTGTATGTGCCCTGACTACGAATCAAACCCGCAACCCTGGCAGGCCAGAGCAAAAAACCCTGTGTTTTAGGCAGGCACTCCCGGGGAGTGGCGTGCTTCGTGTGCAGCGGGAAAGACTGCACAAGTGGGTTTCCAAGTTCTGTGACTGCACTCAGGCCTGGTAGAGGGGTCAGCTCCAAGTAGGGTGAAGGTAACATAGGTGAGCATCGCTGAGTAGAGGAAGCAGTGGCCCTCCACGTTCGAAGCTGCCTTTATGACAGGGCCCACCCTGCTTGGGGTGAGTCTGCTGACACCAGGGGAGGGCAGATGTGGGCAGAGAAGTAACACTGACTAGGAAGGGGGGGCGTTGTTTCAAAGGCAGGAACAGACACAGAGGCTACTTACGTGGAGAGAACTTCAGAGGGAAGGTCAGTGATGTAAGAAGGGATCTTCCGCCCGGTCAGGAACTGGGCCACTTCGTTGCTAAAGGTGTTACAGTTGTGTTCAAAGAGGTTGTAGGCCTCGCCTCTGTACATTGTGAGAAAGGTTTGGAGAACAGTCATGAGACAGCCAGCCAGCAAGTGTAGGGAATAAGTCACACCAGGTGATGGAAGGGTGAGCCCTTGAGGGCTGTGATTTCCCTTCTCTCCAAAGGACTGCTCGACTTGCCTCTCTGGACCATTGAAAACAGATATCAAAGGGAAGGATGAAATATAAACATGAGGCTCCTCTACAATTTCAGGAGAATCTTTACATTCACAAAAGCAGAGCTCTAAGGTTTGAGTTTAGCACTTACTGACTAAAGCTTCTTTAAGAGAAAAATCTGCTCAAGTTTGTATTGTATCCCAACCCCTCTAAAAACCCTGTTTTGTTTTTAAAGATTTTATTTATTTTAGAGAGAGGTGAAGGGAGGGAGAAAGAAAGGGAGAGAAACATCAGTGTGTGGTTACCTCTCACACGGCCCCCACTGGGGACCTGGCCAGCAACCCAGGCATGTGCCCTGACTGGGAATCAAACCAGTAACCTTTTGGTTCACAGCCCGTGCTCAATCCACTGAGCTACACCAGCCAGGGCCAAACTCTGTTTTTGATTTTCATGACAAAATACTTGGCAAGTGTGGGTGGAGAGCAGTGTTTGCTAAAATAGCAGCATCTGATTTTCATCAGAAAGAATCAATAGTCCATCCTTCCCTCGAAGTTTCAGCAGTAGGTCTGCTGGGGAGGAACATCAGCCTCCAAGCAATGCTGAGCTCTTCTGTGGGACAACAACTGCCTTCTCTTCATATTTATTTAGCACGTGCTGGGCCAGAGCTTGAGCCGAGTGCCCTGGGGGCTATGACCTGGTGGCTGCCCTCTGGGGGCTGACTCGTTACCTAGTAGGGGAGACAGACACAACTTACCACCACCCGTCTCCACTCACCGGAACTGGGACTCCCCCAGGGAGGACAGGTACTCCAGAAAGATTTCTTCTGTGACTTCTGTGTTCCCCACATCAACCACAGAGTCTGGGGGCCCAAGCAATGTCCCTCCCTAAAAGAGCCAACCGAAAGTAAGTCATTAAATTACCATTTCCATAGAATTTTTTAATGTGGCTTTCCATGGAAGGCCACAAATGCTCTGTTCCAACACCTTTACCTTTCAGAGCATCCGGGGCAGATGAAGAGTGTTATTTCCTATTTGCACCAGGGCTACAGTGGCTTGCAGGGGTGCCCGACCTTTTGGTGTCTCTGCATCCCACTGGAAGAAGAGTTGTCTTGGGCCACAAATTAAATACATCGTGACATGTAGTCACAAAAAAATCTCATAATGTTTTAAGTAAATTTACGATTTTGTGTTGGGCCACATTCACAGCCATCCTGGGCCACATGCAGCCCACGGGCTGGACACCCCTGGTTAGAGCTTCCTGGAGACTTTCGCCAGTGCTAGAAGTTGGGCTTCTAGTTTCTGGTGGGCTCTGGGAAGCTGAGTCTCACGCAGGTCAGGCTCCCGATGCTGTCCACTCATTCAGTTGATAAAAAGACAGGCATCCAAAACCTGAAGTCTCCCTTTGTCCCCAGCATGCCTGATCACGAGGGTGGAATGGCATGTCTGGAAACATTCCCACTTGACAGGCAACCTTTCTGTGCCTGTATTCAGAGGGTAGGCAGTCAGTGTTCCTAATGACACACTAGACATCCTTTGAACACTGGGCAAATGTGAAGGACTGTGAGGAATCTCACAGGTTGGCCAGCATTCCACAATTCAGTTCTTCTGTGATCTGTGAGGATAATCTAACCATTGTAAGAGGGCTCCCCAGGCAAAGGGTTAATGGCCCCTGGAAGGCCTACAGAAAGCCCTCGGCCATGGGTTAACAGACTGCCCTAGCAGACCAAGGGAGAGACTGAGGCCCAGTGGTGACACCAGCCAAGGGGGAAGCAGCAGGGTCACTGGGGAGGACAGAACTGGGAATGAGCTGGGAAAAAGGGAGAGTGCTCCGGAGCAGGGCTCCCTGCAAAGACCACGAATTTATGCAATAGCTAAGGAGCACCGACTATGTCTTTGACATTGTCTCAGGCACTGGGGAAGGCATGGTGGGCAGGGCAGTCACAGTAGCCAGAGAAAAATTATCTGAGTTACAAGACTAAAAAGTCACTACTTGACACCCCCCCATTATTCACTTATATAACATATATTTATTGAGAACTTACTGTGTGCCAGGCCTTATGCTAGGCACCGGGGGTATGAGGTGGACGAGATTCTTGCCCTTGGGGAAGGCAGACAAAAATAATCCCATAAACCAATGTATGATTAAGAGTTGCAGTAAAGATCTTGCTGGAAAATTATAGGATGCTGTCAGTACACATGACAGGGGACCATCCCAGTCAGAAGGGCCAGGGAAGGCTTGCCTGAGAAAGTGACAGTGAGTTCAAATCTGAAGGATGGAGAGGCATAACAAGCTGAGGGATGAGGCAGGTGGAGTGAAGTCAGAGGGCAGGTTTGAGTGTCTGAGGTGTGTTCAAGGGGTGGGAAGAGAAACGGGCAGGCAAGGGCGTGACTGGAAAACAGGCCATCCAGAGACCAGGACCAGAGACTGAGTCCAGCTAGGGCCTTGCAGGTCATGCTGAGCTTTCTGGTTTTTATTTCAAGAGCAGCAGGGAGAATTCTGACTTAGGCAGGGGAATGCCATGATGAGATTTTCATTTTGAAATGGTCACGTTGCCTCCCGTGGGAGAAGTGACTGACAAAGGAGAGCAGACACTTTGCTGTGGTCCAGGCTAGCCACAAGCATGGCCTGGATTAAGGGGAAAGCGCTGGAGAAATGGGGAAAGGTGAGGCGAGATAGCTTGATTTAAGACACATTTACAAGGTGGCGCTGACTGGGCTTAGTGAAGGGTTCCTTATAGAAGGCGCGCGACTGGTGAGAAGAAACCAAGAATGACTTCCCCTCTGTACATATCAAGATGAACGGCTGTGTGTCCTTTGTCTGAGTGCCTCTGGTGACAATCCTTAGATAGCTCAGACGGACACATTGTGGAAAATGGCATGGGCTTTAGTCAAAGACCTGTCAGAACTAGTGCCATTTACCTGGCCGTGTGACTTTGGGCAACTCACCTTACCTCTCAGAGCCCTCATATGCAGCTTCATACTGACTGAGTGCATACTATGAGCCAGGCACTGAGCTGGTCATGGGGACAGAAAAGTGAGACACAGTCTCGGCTTATCAGGAGCTTACACACAGCTCCTTGTACGTAAGGAACAGCCCATTTCACCATAACATGCTCAGTGTGACACAGAGGGACCCAAAAGTGCCATGGGAATAGAGTTGAGTGACTGGCTGGAGGGTCTGGGAAGGGTTTTCTTGAGCTGAGTAGGTATGAGAACTATGTCACAGGCCCACATGTACTGGGCTGGAAGCCAGAACACGTACATAGAGGTCAAGTCCCTGGTCTCTTGGAACCCCCAGGAACCGGAGGCTGCAGGACAGGGCGTGGGGAAGACTCACCGGGGGACAGCTGGAGATACCACCACTGCCGAAGAAGAACTCATCCTTGTGTACAACTATGGAGGTGTGCCTGCAATGCAGAGGAGAGGCAGCATGAGCCAGAGAACGCCAAACCACCCTGAGAAAGAGCAATCACCACCCTGCAGTGAGAATCATTTCTGCCCAAGGATATGACTGTGGTCAACAGCCTTATAAAACAAACCAAGCAAAGGCAAGATCAAGAACATGGATTACAGTTTCTCAGCTTTGGGCTATTGACATTTGGGGCTGTGCTGTGTGGTACAGGATGTTTGGCAGCATCCTGGTCTCCACCCGCCAAGCCAGGAGCACCGCTACTCCCCTCCGTCGTGACAACCAAACGTGTCTCCAGACATTGTCAAATGTCTCAGAACTGTCCCTGGCTGGGAACCACTGCTGTAGATCATGTGAGCAGAGGGGAGTCCCTAGAGATTCACCCTGATTTTGACAAATCAATTTCCAAAATAAAGAGCAAGGTGAGTCCCCAGGCTTTTTAAACTAACAGGAACAGTGCATCTGGAGCAAGCTGATGCAAGAGCAATGATGCAAAAAGTGTGGACCTGGTTTCAGGTGAAGGTGTTCATATTATTTGGTTCAAGTTAAACAAAGCAAAAGGTTATTCTGGTCAATCCAATGTCAGCATGGGAGTCAAGACTGAATGCCGACCTATAGTTTCCTTATAAATGGAACTGAGAGCTCAGTCACCATCCTGTCTGACAGGGACGAGTTTGTAGTGAGAGACCAAAGTAGAAGCGTTTTAACACGGGCATGTGTGGCCCCGGGCCTTCTGCAGTTAGAAACCTTGGTTGGGGTGGGCAGCACATCCCTCTGCCTTTCTTGAGGACAGGGTTTCTCAGTCTCAGCCCCACTGCCACTGCTGGCTGAAGGAAGTCTTTGCTGCGGAGGGCTGCCTGTGCCTTGCCGGATGTTTACAGCAGCATCCCTGGCCTCCTCCCACCCACCAGAAACTTCTCTGGAACCTGACAAATGTCCTGGGGAGGGGGGGGGGCAAAATAATCCCTGGCTGAGAACCCTGCATTACAACTTGAAGATTTGTGATACAGACAGCCAGGTTTCAAGCTGGAAGCCACAAACTGGAACCTGCAATGCCTGGGTACAGCTTTGTTTCATAAACCAGTCACTGTAAGGCGTCCCACCCAACTTACCAGATGCCTTCCAGTTGTTTCCCTGTGGAGAAAAGAAGAGATTTAGCCACTGGGACCAGACTGAAGGCCTCCCAGCCTGAGTAAATTCAGAACATCACTCAAACCCAGAGGAACCCGCTGTAAATCTCTTGAGGGACTTTCTAGGAATGCATTTCTCCTCCAATAAGGTCCTGAGGTCGAGACACAGGTATGTTGTGTTCAGTAAGTTGAAAAGTGATCAGAATCCATCAGAATGCAAGATAAAAACACTGTTAGATGTACTCCAATTTTACGTCCGCTTTTCTTTCCCCTATGGGGTCAGTTCAACTTTACCTTTCTAATATGTCTCATCTATGCAGACTGTAGTAGAATAATAGTATAGAAAAGCTATTATCCACTTCTTCACTGAGCATATGTGGGATAAAATCCTTCAGAAAGGAGAGCAAAACTTTACTGATGCCATCCACTTAAATAGTCAATGCAGTTGTATTCTGTAACTCTATATGTCAGAAACGATGTCAGGTGTGAAAATGTGAATATAAAGAGATCACTGCCCTTGCCTTTAAGGAGCCCAAAGTTAAAGGGAAGGAGAGACACACAGAACTAACTAAAGCATGGTGCTGGCTTTATAATATGATAAAAAATAAGGTGCTACCTGTAACAAAGATAAAGAACGACCTTCATAAGCTGCAATTCACCTTGTGAACAAAGAGGGGCAGGATGGATGTTTCTGCCAGGGGGAGCAGCATGCAAATGCACGACCGTCTTGCAGGGTAGAGCAAAGGGTGCAGTGATGGTGACAACAGGACAAGTGGGCAGCAAGGGTGCCAGCAAAGGAGGATGAGCCTGCACTGAAGGCCGTCCCACACGGTGGGGGTGCTGAAGGTTGTTAGGCAGCAGAGTGCCTTGATCAGATCCGTGTTTTTACAAGATACGGTAACTGTGGCCATGACCGGTGTGGCTCAGTTGGCTATGTGTAGTCCCGTAAAGCAAAAGGCCACTGGTTCAGTTCCCTCTCAGGGCACGTGCCTGGGTTCTGGGTTTGGTTCTGATCGGGGCACGTACGAGAGGCAAGTGACCAATGATTTCCACATCGATGTTGTTCTCCCTCTCTTTCTCTCTCCCTTCCACACCCCTAAAAATCAGTAAACATTAAAAAGAGATAACTCTAGGTACAGAAGATGAATTGCACAGAGGAGAGTGAGGACAGCAGACTGGGGTGAGGTCTGTGCAGTAGCCCAGGGGAGCAGCACTGCACCGCAGTGCTGAGGATGAGAAGGAGGGGCAGTGAGAAACGTGAGCACCTGATCAACACATGCCCTCACCTTTGGTTATAACTTCACGTTAATTGTTTACTGATTGCTAAATGCTACTTTCAGTACTTGCCCTGTGACTTTCTAAAGGATGAAACTCCAAGCACTGTGTGGAAGGAGTGGTGACATGCTTGTGCTTCTTCTCCCTTTGCATTACACAACTATGGGATTGACCCAGGAAATAAATGGAATATATTTCTGGTCCCTTTAAGAAAACTTTTTAAATGGGATAGAAAACATGGCTCCTCAGGAGAACCTACTGATGGCTCAGCAGAGTGTCATCAGTAGCAGTTAAGAGAACAATAGGTTCATCCCTGGCTGGTGTGGCTCAGTGGATTGAGTGCTGGCCTGCGAGCCAACGGGTCGCTAGTTCGATTCCCAGTCAGGGCACATGCCTGGGCTGCGGGCTGGGTCCCTGGTGGAGGTGTGCAGGAGGCAACCACACATTGATATTTCTCTCCCTCTCTCCTTCCCTTGTCCTCTCTCTGAAAATAAATAAATAAATAAATAAAAAAGAGAGAGAACAATAGGTTCAGATCCTGGCTTCTCCTGGTACTAGTGGTGGATCTTGGGCAAGTTTACTCAACCACTCTGAGGCTCAGTTTCTTCAATATAGAGCTGTTGGGGCCAGTAATGATAACGCATAAAAGCATCCCAGCTGTGGTACAGAGTTTGGTAAATGTAGACTATTATTAGGTGTAACGCCCTCCTTGGGGAAAGGGGTTAAAACCTCCAAAAGAGAAATGAAATCTGACATCAGGATTGGTGGGTGAGATCTAACAACAGATTCATCAATGAATTCGTATGAAACGCTGTATCTATTTTACACATAAACATTTCATTCTTTGCTGTTGGTGTTGTAAGGCTAAATGAAATAACAAAGGAAAACAGATGTAGCAGAATTCTTCTGCCTCTCTTCCAGCTCCAGATCTACTGCTCTGGCCTACAAGATCACAAATGGAAAGAGGGGTTCTGGCCTGGGGTTTCTGGGGTAGCCCCCAGAAACTGGGGGATACACTCTGCCCTTATCCAAGTTGAGCTAAATTCCAG
This sequence comes from Desmodus rotundus, assembly GCF_022682495.2. NCBI lineage: Eukaryota > Metazoa > Chordata > Mammalia > Chiroptera > Phyllostomidae > Desmodus > Desmodus rotundus. The sequence goes on from NC_071389.1 coordinate 197,073,260, forward strand.
AGGTGGATGAGAAACAGCCTGGAGCGTCAGAAACAGACTCTCCAAAGGGGAGAGGCAAGCCATTTCGGACAAGCATCTTCAAATACTGGCTTACTGGGCTATAAGATAAATTGGCTTAGATTCTCATCTTTTCTAGCTGACTCTAGAAGACAGGTAAGCCTCTTCCTTCCTGTTTACTATGTGTAAAATGGGGAGATGAACATTGTGTTTTATTTTATTTTAAATATTTTATTTATTTTTAAAGAGAGGGGAAGGGAGGGAGAGAAACATCTATGTGTGGTTGGTTGTCACGTGCCCCCAACTGGGGACCTGGCCCACAACCCAGGCATGTGCCCTGACTAGGAATTGAACTTGCGACCCTTTGGTTCACAGTCCGGCACTCAATCCACTGGGCTATACCAGCCAGGGCTAACATTGTTTTAAATAGAGCTGATGGCCCTGGCCGGCGTGGCTCAGTTGGTTGGAGCATAGTCCTGTAACCGAAAGGCTGTGGCTTTGATTCTCACTCAGGGCATGCGCCTAGGTTGTGGAATTGATCCCCAGTCTGGGCATGGATGACCCCTGGTTCTGGTGCACAAGGGAGGCAACCAATCAATGCTTCTCTCTCTCCCACCCTCTCTCTCTAAAAGCGATGAAAAAATGCCCTCGGGTGAGGATAAAAAAAATAATAAATAGGGCTGATGTGCTCTTCCAGACTGCCATTTATAAAATAGCCTGTTGTCTAAATGGCAGCAATTTTGTTGTTTTATTTCCTTGAAGACATGTAATAATGCAGTGAAATTTGACAGATTAGGGATACCGCTTTCTTTTGCCTGTTCCTTCTCTCATTCACTTTGGGAGGAGCACTACACTCATAAAACATAGTGTAGTGAGTAAGAATACAGGTTCAGGTGTGGACAGGCCAGGCCCGAATCCTACCAGTCCTCTCAGTGAACTAATGTTTACTGAGTGACTACTGTATTTCAGGCACTATTCTTGGCACTAGGGGTGTATCAGTAAACAAAGGAGACAAAATCTTCATGGCACTTATAAGGTGGGGGGAGGGGACAGTTAATAAATAATAATAAACATGCTATCATAATATGTTAGCAATAATAAGTGATATAGAAAAATTAAGAACAGGATAAGGGAGATTGGGAGTTTCAGGCATGGCTAGGATGGGACTCTTTGAGAAGGTGACACTTGAGAAAAGATCTGAAGGAGAGAAGGGAAGGAGCCATGCAGATGTGAGACAGGCCAGGTGTATCCGAGGGACCTTAAGAAGGCCAGGGTGGCTAGAGTGGGTGGGTGAGGAGAAAAGTAGGACATGAGCAGAGGTAATAGAGGACCAGATCACATAGAACCGTGTAGAAGTTGAGGACTCTTCTAAGCCTGACTGTCCAATATGGCAGCCACTGACCCCATTTTAATTTACATTAAAATGTAAATTAAAAGAATAAGCTCTGCTCCTCAGCTGCACTCCATACTTCCAGTTCACAACAGCCACATGTGGCTAGTGGCTACTGATAGGGCAGTATAGATGTAGAGCATTTCCATCGCTGCGGAAAGTGCTACTGAACAATGCTGTTTAAAGGTTAGTTTCCTATTCTGTTAAAAAAACTCCCATAATAATAGTGTCCACTTCATAACATTTCCAATATTAAAAGAGATGACGCATGAAATATGACCAGCACAGTGCCTGGCATATAACACACATCTAAGAAAGGCTAGTTCATTTCCTTCAGGCTTTATTTATTTATTTATTTATTTAAAGATTTTATTTATTTAGAGAGGGGAAGGGAGGGAGAAAGAGAGGCAGAGAAACATCAATGTGCGGTTGCCTCTCATGTGCCCCTTGTTGGGGACCTGACCTGAAGCCCACCCATGTTCCCTGACTGGGAATTGAACCGCCGACCCTTTGATTTACATGTGACCCTGTGGTTTACAGGCCAGAACTCAATCCACCAAGCCACACCAGCCAGGGCTCTTTTAGGCTTTAGAATTTGAAAGTTTTATGGCTGTCCATAGTACCTTGGTATCAAAACTACCTATTTTTGTGTCTTTCTCCCCCATTGGACTACAAGTGGCTCAAAGACAAGGGCAGTTTCTTATGCATCTTAGTAATTCCAGGACCAAGCAAAGTACCTGGAACACAGATGCTGCGTGCCCATCTGCTGAGATGAAGTATTCTGTTTCATTAGCTCCGTTGGTTGACATACAGTGGTATTGAGGCCAAAGTTCTTAACCCCAATCTTAGTTGCCCTGGCCTGTTATTCATATGACTTTGCAACTTTGGCATACTGCACTCTGAGTCTGCTATTGTCCTCTTAGATGCCCATGCTCAGTGACCTAGAAAGAGAGCTGGAGATGCACCTATTCTAACCCAGCCCTACTAAACGAATGGAGTTTTGGAAAGGGGTCTCAGAGACCATCCTGTCAGTTATTTTATACCTGAAAAACAATTCAAAAGTTGCAAGATACAAATTCTGCTTTATTCTCTTGATAGTTTCTGTACTGCTCACTAAATGTGTCTGGAAGCTGAACATGATGCTTCTTCCTTACTCAATTACATCAAGGGACACTCAAGGTCTCACCCACTCAGAGAATGGTGATAGGGACTATAGAAAATAGATCCAAGCACGTGGATTGAGCGGATTCACATCTTAATTTAAAGTGCTTCAACCCTGTCTGGTGTGGCTCAGTGGATTAAGCACTGGCCTGTAAACTGAAAAGTTGCTGGTTCGATTCCCAGTCAGGGCACATGCTTAGGTTGTGGGCTAGGTCCCAGGTTGGGGTGTGTGAGAGGTAACTGAACGATCTTTCTCTTCCTCTCTTTCTCCCTCTCTTCTACTTTCGAGGTTAAGAAAAAAAAAAAGAGTGAGGGCCACGGTTTCCTGCACAGGGTGATAGGCAATGGAAAGCTGAACTAGATTGATTCTTAAATGTCTCTAGCTAGACTGGGGTGGGAGTTGGTGAGTAGGAGGTGGCAGTTTGAGCCTGAATTAGGGCACAAGGCCATTCTGAGACAATGAATTAGGCTCAGTGGGTATTAGCACATTATAGAAACAGATTATTTTCCCACTAGGATTTCCTCAGTTAGCTGGAGATCAGGTGGGTCAGATGGCTGCCTGTCTCCAAGCTTGTTAGCAAATCCAATGCACTGATTTTGAGGTCTATGAAATACGCACATGAAAACAAACAAAAGATCAGCCTTGTTTTCCATCATGAATAACAAAAAAGTGAGGTCCGCATTAGCCTTCCACTGACTGTAAGAGTAAATCGAGTATATAAAAGCCACAGAGAAAATAATCCCTCCACTTCCTCATCCATTAAGATAGTCGGAGCTCGTGCAGATAGGCACACATGCTGGTGCTAAATAAATGTCTGTGAATGAGTGTAAGGTGGATGACGGTGATGGAGCTCCCGGGGCGGGGCCTCTGTGCAGGCAGCGTTAGCTCATCTGTACAAATCAAATGTAGTCCCAGCTCACCTCACAGATTCCTCCCCCAGCGGCAAAGTGTTTTTAACTAAAAATGTTTTAATCTGAAGGTTGGCTCAGTTATTTGCCAGATTACCAGCAATGTGAAAGGGTTAATGTTAACCTAGAAAATCAGCTTAGTCTTCTCTGGGACCCCGTGGATATTGAATCTAGGTGGGGAAAAGTAAAAGGATTCGTATATCACATAAGTGGGTCACTGTGCCAATATTGTAAAAAAAAATCCTATTGGCAGGGGTCTTGCCCTTTAGGCAGAGAAAGCTTATCACAAAATCAAAATGCATTACAGTGCTGAACACTGAGAAGGTACTTTAATCCTCAAAAAAAAATGTAGATTTCAAACTGTTGTACCTAATATTCTAATTCGCTAAGATTTCTTGGAGTCAGTACAGGATCCTTTCCTAGCATAAAATAACTGATGTGTGAGTTCTTTTCCTCAGTACTGAGAGGGTTACCCCTTGATTATTGCCTGTTCTTATCAGTCAGGCCCTGTAGCAATGCTCTGAGGTAGGTGTGCTACATCCCACCATTCACTCAGCTTGTATTTACTGAATGCAAAGCATTGCTAGACTCTGGGGATGCAATCGAGAGTTCATCCCCCAATGGAGCTTCCAGTCCAGTTGGGGCAGGTGTGGACAGAGATGAGAAGACAAGAAATTATAAAATAGAATGATGAATGCTATTGAAGGAGAGCAGAAGATGTTATCAGCATGTAACAGGAATGCATGACCAAGATTGCTGGAGGGGGTTCAGGGAAAATTTCCTGGAGGAAGTGACATTTTAGTTTAGACCTGAGTAGAAGTTAGCCAGGCCAAGAGATGAGGAGAGGCAGTGTCCCTGGCAGGAGGCACAACCTTTAAAAAGCCTGGAGGTAAAGAAATTACTGGCCAGGTTCAGCCTGGTAGGGTGCACAGCAGCCCTTCTCCATTGGGGTTCTGCAAGAGAATCAAGCCCTAATGTCCCTTGGTAGCTATTGGGGGAATGAGAAAAGTCACTCAGATCATTTTCCCTAGGGCTTAATTTTCTTGAGAAAGGATCCTGTCAGTACCTGGAGACAGGTGAGGGTAGAAAGAAAAGCAGGAGCTGGATCACAAAGGGCCTTGTAAGCCACATCAGTTTTCATTTTGCCATAAAGAAATTGCATGATCACTAAATTAATTCATTAGCTGGATATAGAACAGCTCGCACAATGAACAATACACATCTAAAACAAAGCACAATAGATGGCATTAAAACATTAAAAAAACCCTCAGCTTCAAATAAATTCTACTTAATTGTCAAGTCTCAATCATTCGCACATTTATTGAGCACTAGCTCTGACTGGCTGTTGGGGATACACAGAGGAACGAGACAGAATCTCTGTCCTCCAGAAGCTCAAGGTTTTTGCCGAAGTGTTTCTGATACATTCCGCTCACTATGGTCTCTCCCTTCTTCTCCTTCTTCTTCTTAATCCTAACTCCAGGATATATTTATTGATTTTAGAGAGAGAGAGAGGAAGGAATTGAGAAATAATAATTGGTTGCATGCTTTGACTAGGGATGGAACCCACATGTACAAAAAACAATCAGCAAATATAAAGGTAGCTCTTACTACAACTTAAAGAAAATCCAAACCCCCTGCACTTATCTCTATACTTTAGCATAGAAAGAGGTCAAGAAATTTAAAGAGCAGTCGAAAGTATTAAGAGGAAGAATGGAATGGCAATTATAATAGCTAATTATCTTAGGTGAATGGTGACTATGAAAAAAAGTGGTACAACCAGGCTGTCTGCTAAATTAGAACAATAAGGTAGTTTTTGGATCATTTTCCTGGTGATCAAGGGACTGCGCACCAGGAATACCTTCATGGGAAGCATTAGGACACAGGGTAAAACAGTGGAGTCTACATTGTTTTGGAGGAGAAGAGAACTGGGCTTTATAACCAGTCCAATCATGACTTCAATAGAGGTAGGTGGGGTTTTATCATGAGGAACTGCCATAATAAGAATAAGAGGGAACTGCTGATGAGGTCACACTAATTTAGTTTGGGAAAATTAAGGCTAAGAGGGGTGATCATGAACCTATGATTGTAAATGGCACATACACATTGAGCCCAGATTTTTATCTCATCCAAACTTGAAACACTTGGCCAAGGATGCCTTTATAAGCATGAACAAGGCACCTACTTTGCATCAATTGTAAGGGAACACCTTACACAGCAGAGGTGGTATGGCAAAATGACTGAGAACATGAGTTCTGGAAGTCAGACTGTCTTTGTTCATCACCCAGCTCTACCTCGACTAAAAATTAAAGGTAACAACAGAGCCCATGTCACAAAATTGTGGTGAGCATTATAACACATGCAAAGTTCTCAGAAAAAAAAAAGTCTGGCACATGGTAAGCTCTCAATAGATGCTAGCTACTAATATGCTCATAGGAGTCATTGAAAAATCAGGAAACAAACTGATTTTTTAAAGGTTCAAATATATTTAGGAATGGGAATGATTATTAACAGAATTGGGTTAGTGAGGTCTGGATGGGATGAACCAATAAAGCAATGCCCATTTTTCTTAAGTTTTCAACTCTAGAAAGTAACAGCTATTAGGTTGATAACTCTGTCTTAATTGCTTTTGCAAAAGGCATAAAGGCAATATGGAAAAAAGGTGGAGAGAAGGGAGAATTAGATTTGGCTACTTCTTCCTCATCTTTAAATTCTCAACTTAAAAGTCACTACTCCTGGTAACCCTTATTTAAAGTAGGTCTCGTTACTTTCTTTCTCAGCAACCAGTTTGCTTCCTGTACAGCCCAGCACTTATCATGTCTTACCATTACTTTACGTGCTTATTTATTTTTAAAGATTTATTTATGATTAGAGAGAGGGGACAGGAGGGAAAAAGGAGGAGAAACATCATGTGAGACAGAAACATTGATCGGTTGCTTCCTGTAAGTTCCTGGAAAAGGACTGAACCCTCAGCCTAGGTATGTGCCCTGACCAGGGATTGAACTGGCGACCTTTCACTTTGTGGGACGATGCCCAACCAACAGAGCCACACCAGTCAGGGCTGCTTATTTATTTTTAATGTCCTGCACACTATGTAGCTCTGTGATGGCACAGAGTACCTTTGTTCATTATATCATCTTTAGTTAAGCTTAACACATGGTCGGCACATAGTAAGCACTCGATATGAATCATGAATCACAAAATAATGATCTGTAAGACCTGTTTCAGCTAAAATCAATATACCTATTAAGTAATAGAACAACAACAAAAAACACCCAGTGTAAAGGGGGAGGCTTTTATTTTTGGATCTAGGAAACATTTAATGCTTCACTGTGATAAAACCAACCAAATGGCTCCATTCCAAGAAGTTTCATTAGAACATAACTGATGAAATCTCAGTAACCAGCACCTTCCCCAAACAGTGACTTCGTAAGTTTTGCTCTCAGATTTGCCTTACTAATTTTAACAGTGCAGGCCCAACTTCTGTCCAATAACAGATCAGCTACACAGAATTTTCTGAGGAGCTTTTTAAAAATACAGATTTTTGGACCAAAATTCCAGAAAAGTCTTATTTAGTACTTATGTACTGAGGCTGTAGAATCCATATATTTAAAACTTTGCTTATTTTGAATAGATAATACATGTATGTACTATACAATTCTCCTGTCTTTTAGCTTCAAGTTCACTTTAAAAAAATATTTTATTTATTTATTTTTAGAGAGAGGAGAAGAGAGGGAGAAAGAGGAGAGAAACATCCATGTGTGAGAGAGACATCTCACACGCCCCCAACTGGGGACCTGGCCTCTAACCCAGGCATGGGCTCTGACCTTTGGATATGCAGGATGATGCCCAACCCACCAAACCACACCAGTCAAGGGCAAGTTCAGTTTTCTATAAGCTATCACTGTTACCATTTCTTTTGTATTCTTCCAGGTAATTATTTGCCTAAGCAAGTATGTACATATCCTTTGCTTTAAAGACACACTTGCGTATTTAATGAACTGTTCTAATTTTGTTTTTCCTATACCCATTTCACAATGTATGTTGAAGATGAAAGTGTCTTTGTATTTTTCACAAGCACCCTAGGTAGTTCTGAGGTAAAGCTGAATATAGAAACCACTTATTGGCCCAGGGTTAAGAGGTTAAAATGCAACTCACTATATAGCACATTAGAAACTCAAGGATATTGAAGAGATGCCCTCAAAAGTAGCCTTGCTTAGTTGACCTCTGCCCTCTTATGCACATGAATCAAAACATTCTCTAATGTCTCCACAAGCCAGGAAAAACCAGTCACTCAAATGGATGTTGCCAAAGTTGTTTGATTTTCAGCTCCTGGAATCCTTTCCTGCCCAGTATCACCTGAAATCACAAATCTGACAATCACTATGTTACTTACACAAGGCATTTGGTATCTGGATTATAATGGTGTTTGATCCTGGTGGTTAAGTAGTTTAATGGAGCACAATTTAGTAATCCTTACGGACAAACAATCCTCTCCGAGAACTGCAACAGCAACACCACATTGTCAGGCCGAACTTGGTGAATTCTCGAGTTCGGGGTCCAGGAGACCTGACTTCAACTCTATACAGGGACTAGGGCTGGGTCCCTGTGCAGTTCTAGCTTTCTCCTCCCTCCTACCCTAGCGACTGCAGAAAGAGCTTCCTTTTGGCACGGAGGGTAGGCTCTCCGAGGGCCACCCGCGAATCTTCTCCGCAGTGTCCCTTTCACCACGAGGCGCACCACGCGGCAGGCATCCTCACCTCCGCGCCGTGGAAGGAGCTAGAGGGCTCGCCAAGCGAGGTACGGAACCCCGGGCCCAGTGCCGGCTTACCCCACCTCCCAGCTGAACGGGCTCTGAAGGGATAAGGGAGGGCGCGATTCCTCTCATCTTCCCTTCCTCCAGTATTCAAATGGGAAAGTGGGGCGTAGGGGGCCCAAATCTCAGACCCCTCCCTTCTTTACCCGGGCTTTTCTCCATCCTCTGAGCCCCACGTCTCCGAGCCTCGGCCCAGGCCTCCCCACCTCCGCCGGCACTCCCGGCCCTCCTTCCTGCCCACCCCCAGACCCCTCACCCAGCATGATGGGGCTGAGCCGCCGGGCCAGGCCCTTGGACAGGTCGTACACGTAGAGCTTCACGGGATAGAGATTCGGTGGCTCCATCGGGACCGTGGCGGCAGCGGCCACAAAGTCCCTCTGGCACCCGGCAGCGGCTTGGACCTTCCCGTACCCGACCGGGATGGGGAACGAAAGGAGCGTGGGGGAACCGAGTCTAGGCCCGGCCTGAGGGGCGGTGGAGAGGCCGCCCTGAGCTGCTCGCGCCCACACGCCCGCCCGCCTGGGGCAACGACTACTGTGAGGTGACAGAGCCAGGGCCAGCAGGGTCCGAGCGGAAGACAGGCGGGGGCGGGGACGCACTTTCACGCATGTGCGCACCATCCAGGAGGGCGGCGAGGGGCGGGGTTTCGCAGGAGGGGGCGGAGCTTTCGCAGAGAGGGTGGTATTGGGCTGGTTGTGGGAGTGGGTGTGTCGGTGTGACGGGAAAAGTGCGCGTTTTGCGTGATGACGTAGGGCGTTGACTAGGAGAGAGAACTGGAACCCCCGCGTGCGAGGCATCCCACTTTCAGCCCGATTTGATCTTTTCCCTACGCGGGAGGTAGGCCGAAACCGTGTGGGGCGTGTGTGTTGCTGGCCGGTGCGGGCTGGCCTGACCCTGCTTCGCCCACTCAGTCTGGAGCGTCCCCCTAACCTCGCTGCAGGGCCCCCTCGGTCAGGAGTGTGCGGCCCAAGGGTAGAGACAGCCTCTGGTTCCCCTTTCCTCCTGGGACAGGCCACACCCGTCCTTGGTTACCACACTGGGCGGGGCCGCCTGAGGAGTTGAGGGAGATTTCGGGGCGGGATGGGGACAAATAGGTCCGCTAAAGGACGAAGTATCTGGAGCGGGAATCCCTCAAGTCCAGATGGTGCCGAAGGTGGAACGGACCTCTGTATCGATTAGACCGGCCACCCTGGGCCACCCACCACAGGTCCTGGAGCGTCTTTAAGAGACAGCTGAGGTCGGGCTGCTGGCTTGATCTCCATGCTCATTTATCTCTGGGTCTCAAATTACCGCCTCCAGGCGGCAGGATCCAGCATGCCCCTTGCTCGTGACTCACCGCCCTAAGGACAGGCCTCAAAGGAGTAGATGTTTTTAGATTCAGATTTGTTTGTTACTGATCTTAACTTTCTTTCACTTAGCGAGCAGTCACCAACATGTCAGAGTGGGAGTCTTATTACAAAAACGAGGGCGATGAAGAAGAAGAACAAGAGGAGGGCCTTGAAGCAGGTGGTCGGTGACTAACTGTACTGTTCTGTGTGTGGAAAACATTCCCTGCCTGTCTTTGCGGGTTGTCCTTGGCTGTCTAAGGGCCCACCCTTCTCTCCCCAGAGGACCTCGAATACCTTTTTCCCTTTGAACTTTACACAGTTACTGTAAGCTTTTTAATTCATGTTGTACTCTAGCCTTTGGGACATTCTAGCCTTAAACTTTTGCTAGACACTGGTAGATTGCTACCTGTGGAGTTCCAATAAATGATCCCGAACAGTGGTATCTTTTGTCACCTTAGATGGCACAGGTAAGCCTCTTCCTCACTCAGAAAAGTAGTTTTACTCATTTTAGGACCTTAGTATAAAAATACCTTCACCTACCAATAATTGCAGCCACCAAAGAGTAAACCTTAGCAACAGTCCCAAGTGTCATTCCCTCACCATAACCTCCATGTGGGGAGTATATGTTCAGCCAACACAGTAACACACAGACAAAGAGAGAGAAATAAGGGCTTAGAGGTACTCTAAATACTGGTTAATTTAAGCCCTGGGTAGAAAACTTTGAATTGTTTTTATTAAAATGGATAAACATATAGGAAATACTGAAAATAGAGGAAGCTTACAGTGATCTATATAATCTGCCACCCTAACACAATTTCATTCTGCATGTTTCCTAACTACATATATCTGTTTTTCTTTGTATCTGATTTTTTTTGTATAGTGGTAATTGTAGTATATATATGTACACTTAGAATTTTAATTTATACCAGTCTTCTAACAAAAGGAATTTTAAACACATACATAATTTTATGTTCTGCCTTTTTTCCTTATTTATCATAGATACATCTTTTTCCTATATAAGTACATAAATATAATCTTTATAACTCATTTTAAATTTATTATAATTTATTCATTCTACTTCCTGTTGGATATATTTTTAAATTTTTAATTGACTTTAGAGAAAGGGAGAAACATTGATTTGTTGTTCCACTTATTTATGCATTCATTGATTGATTCTTGTATGTACCCTGAGTGGGGATCAAACCCACAACCTTCATATCAGGACAATGCTCTAACCAACTGAGCTACCCAGCCAGAGTCATCAATATGTTATTTTCAATTTCTTACTTTATTTTATTATTATTTTTTTAGATTTATTTATTTTTGGAGAGGAGGGAAGGAGGGAGAAAAAGAGGGAGAGAGACATTGATGGGAGAGAGAAACATCAGTTGGTTGCCTCATATGCACCCCAGCTGGGAACTGATCCTGCAACCTAGACCTGTGCTCTGACTGGTATGAATGGCAGCCTTTCACTTTGCCGAACAACGCCCAACCAACTGAGCCACAGCAGTCAGGGCATCAGTTTCTTACTTTAATAAACAACATTGTGAAAAGTTTTGTATAAGGATTTTTCCATATCTTTCTTAAGATAGATTTTTTAAGCCATAGGATTCCCTGGGTCAAGATACAATTTTGTTTAAGGCTTTTGACACATATGGCTATATTGTTTTAATAAAAGGTAGGTAATTAAATTTGTTTTATTAAGCAGCAGTATCAAAAAGGGAGACAACCAGCCCTGGCTGGTGTGCCTTGGGGGATTGAGCCTTGGCCTGTGAACCAAAAGGTCACTGGTTCAATTCCCAGTCAGGGCACATGCCTGGATTGTGGGTATGTTTCTCTCCCTCTCTTTCTCCCTTCTTCCCCTCTCTCTAAAAGTAAATAAATAAAATCTTAAAAAAAATCATTATACAACAAAGGAAGACAACTGGATATGAAAAATACAATACATCACTCATGATGTAGTCATGCCAAGATAAGAAAACCTGAATCTGATGAAGCTTCTCTGGGTCCTTAGTAGGAAGAACAAAGGACTCTGTTTATCACACCAAAAGGATGCCCGCAGCAAAATCCAGAAGATGGGAAAGTGCACATGGCACAATATCCTGGTTCTTCAACAAGTAAACTTGTTTTGAAACACAAAAGATGGAGAGGGTTATCTATAGATTAAAAGACTTGAAAAACATTTAAAAAAAATCAAAACTAGTGTTGCCCTGGCTGATGTGGCTTCGTTGGAGCGTTGTCCCATAGACTGAAAGGTCACCAGTTCAATTTCCAGTCATGGCACATGCCTAGGTTTCGGGTTTGGTCCCCAGTTGGGGCAAGTGGGAGAGGCAACAGATAGATGTCTCTCACATCAGTGTTTCTCTCCTTTTTCTCCCTCTCTTCCCCTCTGTAATCAAAAAGCATGTCCTTGGGTAAGGATAAAAAACAAAGTGTTTAGTAGTGTTCACTTGGTTGAGAAAACTATTTTAAAAAAAGGAAGTGAAGTCAGGATAGTGGTTACTCTTGGGAGGAGGGTGAGCATTATAATTGGGAGAAGGTGCATGGAGGGGAATTCTGGGGTGACTGGCAAGATTTAACGTGGGTGGTGGTTGTAAGGGTGTTCACCTTATAATTCATCAGGTTATAGTTTTGCTTAATGGGCTTTTCTCTATTTTATTAAAAATAATAAACATAAATATGAACGCAAGGGCAGAGATTTTCTTCCATTTTTTTCCCATGTAGGAGAATATACATATTCAGGAAGAGATAGTTTGATATTTTTGGTTGATGCTTCTAAAGCCATGTTTATTAAATCAGAGGATGAAGATGAATCGACTCCTTTTGACATAAGCATCCAGGTAAGATTACCTTTTTATTTAACACAAGCAAACAAAAACCCCGACGTATTAATGCCACTTTAAAAAGTATGGACTCTGAAAATTTTGTTTGTGAGTGATAAATGGTGGTTAGCCTCCTGGGATGGCTGTCTTAACTTACAGCTGAAGAAGAGTAGCAGTGGTGGAGAGCAGGCCCATTTTATTCTGAGTTTGAACTCTGGACCCTAGGAATATATTGCTCCCACCCTCAGCATTTGCCTTGGTAGTGGAAGTGGGCTGCTCCTGCTATAGACATGGGAGTGCAGAGGAAGAAAGGAAGTTCCAGCAATTATTGTTTGGAAATGAATTCTCTTGTAAGTAATAGTTGGAAGTTGGGTGTTATCTGTGATTGAAAAAGGTTATTACAACCGAATGAAAAAAAAAAAAAAACAATTTAAAAATGGGCACAGGGTTTGAATATACATGTCTTTAAAGATATACAAATTGGCCAACGAGCACAGGATATTCTCAACATCTTTAGTCATCAGAGAAAAGCAAATCAAACCACAATGAGGTATCATACCCGCTAGGATGGCTATAATTTTTTTAAAAAAGGACAATAAGAAGGATGTAGAACAATTGGAAACCTCATACATTGCTGGTGGGAATGTGAAATGGATCAGCTGCTACAGAAAAAGAGTTTGGCAGTTCCTCAGAGTTCAACATAGAATTACCATCTGCATTACTCCTCCCGGGTATACACCCAGCAGAATAAAAATCAGCTACTCATAACCTGATTCTGCCACTTATAAACTGTCTGATGTTATGTCCTGGCTGGCATGGCTTAGTGGATTGAGCGCTGGACTGCGAAGCAAAGGGTCACCGGTTCGATTCCCAGTCACGGGCACATGCCTGGGTTGCAGGCCAGGTCCCCAGTAGGGGGCACATGAGAGGCAACCACACATTGAAGTTTCCCTCCCTCTCTTTCTCCCTTCCTTCCCATCTCTCTAAAAATAAATAAAATCTTAAGGAAAAAAAAACCTGTCTGATGTTAGAAGGGTAGTTCAACCTCTTGTTTTCTTACTTGTAAAATGGAGAGAAGAATTTGCCCATCAGGTTACTCTGAGGATTAAATAGTTTAGTTTTTTAAATTGAGGTGTAATTCACATAGCAAAATTAACCATTTTAAAGTGTACAGTTCAGAGGTATTTAGTCATTCACAGTGTTGTGTAAATACCACCTCTTGTCTCATTACAAAACATTTTGAATGAATAAACAATGTTTATACCTACAGTTGGAATATTACTCAGACATAAAAAGAAATGAAGTACTGATACATGCCACACAGTGAATGAACCTTGAAAGCAATATATTGAGTGAAAGAAGCCAGACAAGTGGTCACATGTGATTACATTTATATGAAATATAGAATTGATAATGCATAGAGAATGCAGGTTGGTGGTTCCTAGGGGCAAGGGAGAGAGAGGTATGGGGAGCTATTGCTTAATGGGTATGGGGTTTGCTTTTAGGATGGGGAAAATATTTTGGAACTAGATAAAAGTGGTTGTTAAATAACATTGTGTATTTATCAAATACCACTGAATTGTCTTTTTTTAAGTACATTTTATTGATTATGCTATTACAGTTGTCCCATTTTTTTTCTTGCCTTTATCCCCCTCTGCCCTGCATTCTCCTCCCTCCAACATTCCGCCTCCCTCTCATCCCTTAGTTCATGTCTGTGGGTTGTACATGTAAGTTCTTTGGCTTCTTCATTTCTTATACTATTCTTAACCTCACCCTCTCTATTTTGTACCTACCATTTATGCTTCTTATTCCCTGTACCTTTTCCTCCATTCTTCCCTCTCCCCGCTGATAACCCTCCATGGGATCTCCATTTCTGTTATTCTGTTCCCCTTCTAATTGTTTGCTTAGGTTTTTTTTGTTGTTGTTGTTTTAGGTTCAGTTGTTGATTGTTGTGAGTTTGTTGTCATTTTACTGTCCATATTTTGATTATCTTCTTTTTCTTAGATAAGTCCCTTTAACATTTCATAATAATAAGGGCTTGGTGATGATGAACTCCTTTAACTTGACCTGATCTGGGAAACACTTTATCGGCCCTTCCATTCTAAATGATAGCTTTGCTGGACAGTCATCTTGAATGTAGGTCCTTGCCTTTCATGACTTGGAATACTTCTTTCCAGCCCTTTCTTGCCTGTAAGGCTTCTTTTGAGAAATCATCTGATAGTCTAGTGGTAACTCCTTTGTAGGTAACTCTCTCCTTTTCTCTTGTTGCTTTTAAGATTCTATCCTTATCTTTAATCTTGGGTAATGTAATTATGATGTGCCTTGGTGTGTTCCTCCTTGGGTCCAGCTTCTTTGAGACTCTCTGAATTTCCTGAACTTGGAAGTCTATTTCCTTTGCCAGATTGGGGAAGTTCTCCTTCATTATTTGTTCAAATAAGTTTTCAATTTCTTACTCTTCCTCTTTTCCTTCTGGCACCCCTATGACTTGGATATTGGAACGTTTAAAGTTGTCCCAGAGGTTCCTAAGCTTCTCCTCATTTTTTTGAATCTTGTTTCTTCATTTTGTTCCGGTTGAATGTTTAGTTCTTCCTTCTGCTCCAGTTTGTTGATTTGAGTCCCATTTCCTTCCCTTCACTGTTGGTTCCCTGTATATTTTTCTTTATTTCACTTTGTATAACCTTCACTTTTTCCTTTAGTTTGTGATCATATTCAACCATTTCTGAGCATCTTGATTACCAGTGTTTTGAACTCTGCATGTGATAGGTTGGCTATCTCTTTATCACTTAGTTCTATTTTTGGAGTTTTGATCTGTCCTTTCTTGTGGGCCATATTTCTTTGTGTTGGTGCACTTGTTTCATTGTAAGAGGCGGAGCCTTAGGTATTCACCATTGCGGGGCAACCCTCTACACTGTGGCACTGTATGTGGGGGAGGGGTCTGAGAGGGAACAGTGCTGATTGCTTGGCTCTCTCCCCGATTTCAGTTACTTCCCTTGCTTCCCACAAGTGCATTGTGCCCTTTCAGGTGCTGATTCCTTGGTGGGTGGGCTTTTGTGTCATCTAGGACCCTGTGGGCCCTTCCAACGGACTCTCCTGTGAGACTGGGAGTTTATCCCACGACCGCAACCCCCATAGATTTTTATAGCCAGAGGTTTTAAGGGTTTAGTTTCCCACGCTGGAACCCTGGGTTATACTGTCTATCTCACTCCCCAGTTGTTCCTGCCAGCTTATCCTCATGTGAATGGGAATCCCGGTCCACCAGCTGCCACCTCACCTGCCCATTCCACCAGCCGCCACCTTCTTGCATGTCCTCCTGCCCTGGCTTCCCATGTCTGCCCCTCCTACTAGTCTGGATGAATGTTTTTTTCACTCCTTGGTTGTTGGACTTTCATACAGTTCAATTTTCTGGCAGTTCTGGTTGTTATGTATTTTTAAATTTGTTGTTATCCTTCTTTTGGTTGTGCGAGGAAGCAAAACATATCTACCTACACCTCCATCTTGGCTGGAACCTGAATTGTGTATTTATTTATTTTTATTATTGATTTTAGAGAGAGAGGAAGTGGGGAGAGAGAAAGTCATCGACTTTTTCTTCCACTTATTTATGCATTCAGTGGTTAACTCTTTTATGCGCTCTGACCAGGGATTAAACCCACAACCTTGGTGTATCAGGACGATGCTCTAACCAACTGAGCTAACTGGGCCAAGGCTGAATTGTTTACTTTGAAATGATTAATTTTGTGTTGTGAATTTCACCTCAATTAAGAGGATCACTATTTCTTTATACAGAAGAATTTCTAAAGATTTATTGTGTATGTCAGGTATCCTATTTTTATTATTTTAAAGATTTTATTTATTTTTAGAGAGATGGGAAGGGAGGGAGAAGGAGAGGGAGGAAGACAGGGAGAGAAACATCGATGTGTGAGAATCGTTGACCAGTTGTCTCTCCCACATCCCCAACTGGGGACCTGGCCCGCAACCCAGGTGTGTTCCCTGACTGGGAATTGACCTGGGAATTGACCCTTTGGTTCACAGGCCAGCCCTCAATCCACTGAGCCACACCAGCCAGGGCAGGTCTCTTATTTTTAGAGGTTGGAACCAAACAAGTGTCTCATGCTTTAATTTGTATATAGACAGTTCTTGTAGTTGGCAAATGAGAATATCTTGCCTCTAAAAACTGAATTAATAAGAACAGTCCTTTACCTTAAAACAGTGGTTTTCCAACTTTAACGTATAAGAGTCACCAGCAGAGACTTGGTAATACAGACTGCAGAGCTTTTCCCCAGATTCTGCAGGTCTAGAGCTGGGACCAAGAATTTGCATTTCCAGAACTTCCAGCCAACATGGAGGCATAGGTAGACACACTGTGCCTTCTCGCACAACCAAAAGGACAACAACAATTTAAAAACAAAAATAACCAGAATTGACAGAAAATGTAACTGTATGGAAGTCTGACAACCAAGGAGATAAAGAAGACACATTCATCCAGACCGGTAGGAGAGGCAGAGATGGGCAGCTGGGCAGAGAGGACTCATGGCAAGGTGGTGGCTAGAGGACTGGGGTGGGCAATACGGCAGTAGGCGGACCCAGCAAGGTGGTGGATTGTGGAGCAGGGTGGGCAAGGCAGCAGCTGGCGTACCAGCAGCCGACCCTGCAATGCAGTCTCAGGGCGGGGAAAGAAAGCCTCAAACCACTAACTGAAAACACCTGTGAGGGATGAGGCAGCAGCAGCAGAAACTCCCAGCCTCACAGGAGAGTTCACTGGAGAGACCCACAGGGTCCTAGAATGTACACAAGCCCACCCACCCGGGAATCAGCACCAGAATTTGACTGTGGACCCAATTTGATTGTGGGTAGCGGGGGGAATGACTGAAGACCGGCAGAGAGCAGAGCAAGTGCCATTGTTCCCTCTTGGATCCCTCCCCCACATACAGCATCACAGAGCAGAGTCGTGGGTTGCCCCGCCCTGGGGAATACCTAAGGCTCCGCCCCTTTATGTAACAGGCATGTGGAGACCAAAAAATGGCCCAAATGAAAACACAGATCAAAGTTCCAGAAAAAATACAACTAAGCAATAAAGAGATAGCCAGCCTATCAGATGCACAGTTCAAAACACTGGTAATCAAGATGCTCACAAAATTGGTTGGATTTGGTTGCAAATTAGATGAAAAAAGAAGGCTACGTTAAGTGAAACAAAGGAAAATCTACAGGAAACCAATAGTGATGGGAAGGAAACTGGAACTCAGATCAAAGGTGTGGACCAAAAGGAAGAAAGAAATACCCCACCAGAAAAGAATGAAGAAACAAGAATTCGAAAAAATGAGGAGAAGCTTAGGAACCTCCAGGACATCTTTAAATGTTCCAACATCTGAATTATAGGAGTACCAGACGGATAAGAGGAAGAGCAACAAATTGAAAACTTACTTGAACAAGCAATGAAGGAGAACTTCCCCAATCTGCCAAAGGAAATAGACTTCCAGGAAGTCCAGGAAGCTCAGAGAGTCCCAAGGAAGCTGGACCCAAGGAGGAACACACCAAGGCACATCATAATTACATTACCCAAGATTAAAGATAAGGAGAGAATCTTAAAAGCAGGAAGAGAAAAGGACACAGTTACCTACAAAGGGGTTCCCATAAGACTGTCAGCTGATTTCTCAAAAGAAACCTTACAGGCAAGAAGGGGCTGGAAAGAAATATTCCAAGTCATGAAAGGCAAGGACCTACATTCAAGATGACTGTCCAGCAAAGCTATCATTTAGAATGGAAGGGCCGATAAAGTGTTTCCCAGATCAGGTCAAGTTAAAGGAGTTCATCATCACCAAGCCCTTATTATTATGAAATGCTAAAGGGATTTATCTAAGAAAAAGAAGATAAAAAATATGAACAGAAAAATGACATCAACCCCGCAGTTATTAACAACCACACCTAAAACAAAACAAAAGCAAAGTAAGCAAACAGCTAGAACAGGAACAGAACCACAGAAATGGAGATCCCATGGAGGGTTATCAACAGGGGAGTGGGAGGGGAGGAGGGGGGGAAGGTACAGAGAATAAGTAGCATAGATGATAGGTAGAAAATAGACAGGGAGAGGGTAAGAATAATGTAGGAAACATAGAAGCCAAAGAACTTATATGTATGACCCATGGACATGAACTATAGGGGAGAATGTGGGTGGGAGGGGGTGTGCAGGGCGGAGGGGAGTGAAGGGGGGAAATGGGACAACTCTAATAGCATGATCAATAAAATATATTTAAAAAAAAAAGAATTTGCATTTCCTGCAAGTTCCCCAGTGATTTTGATGTTGCTGGTTTGAGATCACTCTGGAAGGAGCACTGCTTTAACCTTTTTAGGATTGTGGACCTCTCTTTACAATGTGTTGAAAGCTATCTACCCTCTCCCCAAAACAGTTGTACTTGTAGTTTCAAAGTATTCCTGGAACCCTTGATGTCTAAAGTACCCACAAGAAAATGTAGTATTATGTAGTAAATAAGTGAAACATTCACAGATGAGATAATGTATTTATTGAGAAGCCATGAAAAAGAATTTGTTTAAATTATGTTTTAGTTTTCCTTTGTGTGTGTTTTTATTCTTGGAATCTAGAAGAAGGCTTCACCAATTTCTTGTAAATATTTATAGATTGATCCAAAACCAGATTGAAAAAACATAGAATACTTGCCATGCAGATTATTGTCAATGAGTAAAATACTGTAAATTCTGCATTTAATGAGAGAATTGCTACGGGGAAAGGCTGGTTAGAGGCTCAGGCAGGACATGGAGGGGTCACCACGGTTGGTTTATTCCTCAGCTTTGCAGATTCAGAAACTGAGTTTGTCAGTGTCTCCAGTTTTGAATAGGCTGCCAAGACTGACCAACTCTTAAATGAGACATTAATTTACTGGATGCTGACATTAATTTAAATACATAGCTAACCTTTCCTGGAATACTGATGTCTTTAATTGTGTAATTAGATAAGTTTTATTTCAAAAGATGTTGTCATAGACTTATTTTCAGGTCACATATACTTATTGTTAGCTTAACCCTTTTTTAAAAATCCTCATCTGAGGATATATTTATTGACTTTAGAGAGAGAGGAAAAGAGAGAGGTTGAGAGAGAGAGAGAAACATCAATCAGTTGTCTCCCGTTGCATCCCGACCAGGGATCAAACTGCAGCCAGAACCCACAGCCTTTTGGTGTACAGATGACGCTCCAACCAACTGAGCCGCCTAGCCAGGCCGGTTTAAACCTTTTATACGCGTAATTATTTCATAGATGTAAATTCTGTTTCTTAGTATCAAGCTGCGTGAGGAAAGATCAAATGGCCTGTCCAAACCTAGCCAACTAAGTGACATCAGTGAGACTCATATTCAGGTTTTCTGATTCCATTACTGGGCTTTTCCCGTGGAGTAGAGTTTCCTCCCAGAGTACATGCATGTTTTTAATTTTCTGACTTCATAGTAAGGACTACTTATACTTCTATTATGTACTTACCACACTCTGCTTTTTGTTACAGTATAGTATATATGCCCATCACTCTCACTGATTTATGAATTTCCTGAAGGTAGAAGTCATACCTTATTCTAATGCCATGTACACATTCAACAAGTATATATCAAGCACCTATTATGTGCCAGGCACTTGGAGAGTTTAAGTTCAGTGGTAAGTAGTTAAACATTAATTGAATTCTTGTTCTTATTTTTCCAGTGTATCCAGAGTGTGTACACCAGTAAAATCATAAGCAGTGATCGAGATCTCTTGGCAGTGGTGTTCTATGGCACTGAGAAGGACAAAAACTCAGTGAATTTCAAAAATATTTATGTCTTACAAGAGTTGGATAATCCAGGTCAGTAGCATTCTAAGATTAACGTTTTTGGGGTTTTTTGAAGATCTTATTTATTTAGTTTTAGAGAGAGGGGTAGGGAGAGAGAAAGTGAGAGAGGGGTAGGGAGAGAGAAAGTGAGGGAGGGAGACATCAATGTGTAGAGAAACATTGATCAGTTGCCTCTCACACACCCCAAACTGGGGGACCTGGCCTACAACCCAGGCATGTGCCCTGACCGGGAATCGAACTGGCAACCTTTCACTTTGTAGGTCGATGCTAAAGCAACTGAGCCATGCTGGTCAGGGCTAAGATTATCTTTTCCCTTAAATGAGAATGTTATGGCTCTGAACAGAGATGAGACGGGAGCAGATGACACCTTGACTAAGAGTATGCTTCCTGCACTAGGGGGTTCTTACCAGGATGTGGACTTTGGCTGTAGGGGTTGAACAGCCCTGGGGTGAGGACAGGACCTTAGGCTCTTCTGTTGCCCTTGTAAAGGCGTCCACTGCCACTGCTCTGACTTTTCTGCCCATTTGACTCCCTGTCTCTGATCAGGTGCTAAACGAGTGTTAGAGCTTGCGCAGTTTAAGGGACGGCAGGGGCAGGAACATTTCCAAGACCGAATTGGCTGTGGATGTGACTACTCACTAAGTGAAGTACTGTGGGTCTGCGCCAACCTCTTTAGCGATGTCCAGGTCAAGATGAGCCACAAGAGGATCATGCTATTCACCAATGAAGATGACCCCCATGGCAATGACAATGCCAAAGCCAGTCGGGCCCGGACCAAAGCTGGGGATCTCCGTGACACAGGTTGGCATTTTCTCTCTTATTTTAAATTGGTACTTAATGTTATTGCTTCTTTATAGTTGATGTCAAACATTTGCTTTTCAGTATTCAGAGCAAAATGAAAGAATAAAGTGAAGCCAGAGGAGACACCTGTGTAACATTCCCAGTGAAAATGGCCAGGCCGTTAGTAGTCTGAAGGGCTGTCCTAGAGCGAGATTTTCTTGGTTTTAATGCTACTGTGAATGGTGGTTATTTGAATATGTTATCTGAAGTCATTATAGTAGCTGATTCCCCTAGCCATTTTCTCTAATTCCTGAAATGTTTCTTTTTTAATTTTGTTATTCAATTACAGTTGTATGCCTTTTCTCCCCATCCCTCCACCCCACCCCATAATTCCTGAAATGTTAATAATCAGTGTAGTTCTTCGGAAGTTTAAAGAAGCATGTTTGAGCTTAACTGAAAAAAAAATTATTGCTGAAAATTGTTTCCCCTCACTTTTATCTGTCTTCGTCCCAGGTATCTTTCTTGACTTGATGCACCTGAAGAAACTTGGGGGCTTTGACACATCCTTGTTCTACAGAGATATCATCAGCGTAGCAGAGGGTGAGGACCTACAGGTCCACTTTCAGGAATCGAGCAAGCTAGAAGACCTGCTGAGGAGGGTCCGTGCCAAGGAGACCAAGAAGCGTGCGCTTATCAGGTGGGCACCGAGCCTGGGCCAACTGCCCACAAGTCTCCTAACTGATCGGAAACAGTGTATGGCCCTGGCCAGGTAGCTGGTTGGAGCGTCGTACTGATAGGCCAGGCTTGCAGGTTCAATCCCTAGTCAGGACACATACAAGAATCAACCAATTGATGCATAAATGTATGGAGCAACACATTGATGTTTCTCTCTCTAAAACGAATACATTGGGGGGAAAAAAAAAACCCCACAACAACAACAAAAAGGAAATACAGGAAAAACCCCCACCAGTGCACGACTCTGACCGGCCTGGCTACCTGACTCTGGGCTGTGCCTCTACTTCACTGTGCTCGTCTAAAAGACTTGCTGGATTTCAGAATAGCACCAGTTATGTGCTTCTCTTCCCTGGAAAGAGCTGGTATATTTCTTCAGAATAACACAGCCCCCCACTTTCTGGGGGCAAACAGTTGTGGTCTAACAGTATCCTCAGTTGCACTCACTAGTTTATTGTCTGATTGCTTCTCTATAAATTGGGGATAACAGTAGTACCTGGTATAGAGCAAAAACTCCATGAGTGTTAGTTATTATCATTGTTGCCAAAATCGTATTATTCTGATTGCTTATAAGCCCGAGTGCGATAGGAACCAGATCGTTAGATTTATCTTCTTTAGGAGAGCTTTGGCATTGGGGTCCTAAGGGTCCTCAATGTTCCTTCCTAAAGAGCGTCAGGTTTGCATTTTAGACTATTTCCTCAGCACAGGGGGGTGTGACATCTGGTGGGTTTTGAGCAGTTTTCAAGAGACGCCTGGTACTCTGCTAGAAGACCCGTGACACTATTATTGTAAGGAAACCACGGCCCAGCTCACTGCCACGGTTGTCGTGTTGTCATTGCCTGCCTTTTCCCTTTGGAACTGTTACTCTTTCCTCAGACAGGCACCCTGTTACCTCTTCTCCCTTCCTGAAATGGTGACATGCTGTTCCTGTGACAATGTGGAAATCTACACATTTTGGTGTGGGTGGCAGGGAGCCTAAAATTGAGGCAGATTGCTTGGATTCTAGTTATGGCCTCTCTGCTGTGTGGCCTGAGGTAAGGCATGTAACTTCTCTGAGCCTCAGTAAAATGGGAGCAAAACTGATAGCTCCTTACAGGACTGCTGTGATGCTTAAATGGGATAAAGTCAGCACAGTGTTGGCACATAGTAGTTATTTATAAATGTTAGCTATTCTTACTATTCTGTGGAAGAGTCATTATAGGCTACTTGATATGAGTAATAATACAATGTACTGTTTGAGAACTAATAATGCCTTAGGCCGAAGACCTAGAAAATTATTGTAGTTATTCTTGCTATAATCAAATAATAAATTTACTTTATTGCATGGTTATTGTGTGCCAGGCACTGCCCTAAATTCTTTGTGAACATATTAACTTATTTAATCTGTAATGACAACCCTTTCAAGTAGGTTGAAACCTACCCATTAATAACATTAAAGACATTTCAAATGAAGTTAAACACATCAAGCAACTTGTTTTGCACTGTGGGCTTCTGCATCTTCCCTGGCAGGTTGCGACATACACCATGATGTTATAAACTGTGATGCTATACTGTAACTTTAGGTTGATTTAGACTTATGACATTTTTAAGGTCAAAAGTTACCTTAGTTTATAAATCTGAACATTTAAGACTGGGTAGAAGGAGTATTGGATTTGCTGTTTTGGGTTAGAAATAGAACCAAGGTCACTTGAAGCCTGAGGTCAAAGTGGACTACATTGGCCAGTGCTTTTCTCCAGGATACAGCAATTTTTTTGAATTACTTTCGAAGACTGTGCAGTTTTTAATTGGTTACATTTATTCTCAGCTCTCCTTCAGCAGCCTTTAGACAACTGAGTTTAACTGAGTCAGCCAGAACAATTTAAAATGGGAAGCCACCAGATGGTTGGTGGTGTTAGTAATGCCATCTGTTACTAGTACTCACCTGGGGACCACATCCTGCAATATCCGATTGATCTGGAGACATACTAGGTGCTTGTTCCAGGAGCCAATAGTTCTAGGTAGTGCTCTGTCTTCAAGCAGTGTTCTTTCCACTCTGTGAACCAATATACCTTTGAACAGGGTAGATAGTCTAGGAACCAGAGTGGCCCCAAGAATCTAGGTAGTAAGAACTAATGACAGTGTCTTCAGGATGCCACTGTCAGAAAGCATCCCTTTGACCATGCCCTTCCTTGGTCACTGCTTAGGACCCAGACTCCAAAGAGAATAGGTCTGATGGCTTGAGCCTGGATCAGATATGCCCACCTCTTGGCCAGGGAAGAGCATAGCACCTTCATCAGTACTCCCCAGACTGCAGCGGTAGAAGGGTGATTCCCACAAAAAAATTGGGGTTTTTGTTGTGAAAGGAAGGGGGAAGGGATACTAGGCAGGCAGAAACAACAGGTAATCAGTACAGCACTTACATGGGTATTATGATGATTAAGTGAGTGAATAGCTGTAAAAGGATTGGAATAGTGTTGGGCTCAATTTAAAAAATCATTATTTTTATTACAGTATTTTCCTTGTTATAATTTTACATAGTATATTCTGGAGCTAATTTTTGTGGTGTAGACCCTGACATACTATTACAGCAAACTCCATTATATTATTAAAATGAATTAAATGGATACTCTAAAAGCTCATTTAGGGTTGTAAGAGAGAATGAAACAAATTAAGGCTTGGGTGCCATTAAGGAATTTTAGATAGGGAAGTATAACCATTCAGGCTATGCTTTTTTATTTTTCTCTCCTCCAGGTTGAAATTTAAGCTCAGCAAAGATATAGCACTCTCTGTCAGCATTTATAATACAATCCAGAAGGCTGTCAAATCTCCTCCAATCAGGCTTTATCGGGAAACAAATGAACCAGTGAAAACCAAGACGCGGACATTTAATGTAAATACAGGAAGTTTGCTTCTGCCCAGCGACACCAAGAGGTCTCGGGTAAGCCTGCCTACTTATTGAATTTCGTCCCATTGAAGGGTTAACAGGGAGGGGAGACTTTTATCAGCCTAACCAGGTAACTTTCATATGCGCATCTTTCTAGCCAAGCTGTTCAAACTTTGGAACTATGGCATCTAGACCAGTGGCACCCTGAGAGCTGAAAAAGTAGATAGAGCCAGTGTTTCAAAGAGATGTCAGTGAAACTTCAGCCCCTGATCACTCAGCACAGGCTGCTCTGTGTCTTACAGTCTCATTGCTTGCTCAGGTACAACAGCAGAAAGTGCTTAGAGTTAACCAGACGAGGAGCTAGGGAAAGTGTGTTAGGTGTCAAGTGCAATTTTTCTTTTTAGGGAGGAAATGTTTTTGTTTGGTCAAACTAACTAGATTTTTCTTGTGATTTAAAATAATACACATATGCCTTTCTTAATCTGAAGGACCAACTTTGAATGTAGAACATTATCTTTCCCCATCCTCTCACCTTTATTCAGTCTGAGGAATGGTTTGATATCTGAAATTAAAATCAAATGAATCATTCTTCCTTTTTGTTTATGCAAAGTATGGGAGAAGATCGAAGTGTGTGAGGTGTTTTTTGGAGCACAAATTTCAAGCCACAGTGTTCTGCCCTGCTTTCTGAAAGAGAGGAGAACAGAAGTTTCCTTTTTCATTTTGGAAGTAATTAGTTTTCCATGTTGGTTTAAAATAGGAAGCTTTTCTAGTCCCTGAGTTTCTTTCTCTTTTCTTTTTTCTTTCTCTTTTTTAAAAGATTTTATTCATTTACTTTTAGAGAAAGGGGAAGGGAGGGAGAAAGAGAGGGAGAGAAACATCAATGTGTATATTGATCGGTTGCTCCCTGCACACCCCCAACTAGAGACCTGGCCCACAACCCAGGCATGTGCCCTGACTAGTCATTAAACCGGCGACCTTTCGGTTAGCAGGCTGGTGCTCAATCCACTGAGCCACATCAGCCAGGGCACTGAGTTTGTTTCTGATTCAATGTCCCTAAAGAAATCGAGGGTTCTGTTTGTCATAAAACCCCAGTTTCACTAATCGCATATCTAGGATCGCAAGGCAAACATTGAAGTTTGAACATAGTACTTCCGGTGTATGTGCATCTGCCTCCCACACTAACCTAGACCCAGCACACTCCCTGACACAGGTCCTCTCAATAAATAGGTGTGGGCTTTTCTTTCTTTTTTTCCTTCTTTTAAAAATAGATGTGGTTTGAGCATTCTTCGTGTGTCAGGGATGAGCGCTCCATACATGTAAGTGAGGGAAGGCACAAATGCTTGAAGAGCATGGTCTTTGGTACCAGACAGATCTGGGTTTACAGCCCAAATCAGTTGTATAACCTGGAACAAGTTACCAACCATTGAGCCTCAGTTCACTTATCTTAAAACAGTTTTTAACATCTACCACCAACTACTGTTACAGAAGGTACATTGGATGACAGGTGTGAAGGGCCTGCTGGGCACTCAGTAAATGTTAATTTCTGGTGGTAGGGGGACGATGGCCCTAGTGAGCCATACTCCTGCTCCTCAGAAGAAAGCAGGTTATGACTCGCTATTGTCACATGGCAGCCATTTTGCATCTCTGGCAGCCTGTCTGTGTGGCCCCTCCTTGTTCCCTGCCTTTAGATCTATGGGGGGAGTCACATCGTACTAGAGAAAGAGGAGACGGAACAGCTGAAACGGTTTGATGAGCCAGGTTTGGTTCTCATCGGTTTCAAGCCCCTGATAATGCTGAAGAAGCACCATTATGTGAGGCCTGGCCTGTTCGTGTACCCCGAGGAGTCCCTGGTGAATGGTGAGTGGCACAGACCGAGGAAAATGAATGAGCAGCACAGAAGGCAACTTGCTGAGCAGCATTTCCTGAATAGGTGCTGCTTGGAAACTATATTGGGTGTGTTACTGGGGTATATTGAGAGTGTTTCATGCTCGAATAAAGTTTAAAAAGGTGGGGCTGAACCTAGTGAAAGAGATTTCTTTAGAACCTTATAATACACTGGTATGCATTATGAATGTCCAGGAGGGGATATGGAAATTAGTATTTTAAAAACTTACTTCTATGGAATTCTTTATTTGAGGCATCAGATGGTTTGAAAACAAAACAAAACAAAAATCTTCTTCCCTAGTTGGTGATTAAAGATGATATGAGCTCAGCCATTGAGTGTTTTTGCTGTTCAGACCTACATTGTGCTAATGAACCTCCCTGATCTGACCTGATTGGTTTTCACTACAATCGAGGCTTGTGTGATTAGCCTAAAGATGGTAAAAGTGAGCTGCCATTAATAATTCACGCTCCTAAATTGAGTATTTGAGACATCCAGTCACTTACTCCTTTCCACACTTCTGTTGCCCCCACTTTCCCCTCAGCTCTGGGTCATCACCCCATTCTACTGAAGTATCGTAAGCCCTTTTAAAGAATGGAAGAAAAACTGTAGGCTTATAACGTGGGCTAAGAGGGAAGAAAGGAGAAGACACTGTAGGATGTAGTCCCCTCGGATGTTTGTTTTCCAGGGAGCTCCACCCTGTTCACTGCTCTCCTCACCAAGTGTCTGGAGAAGGAGGTCATGGCGGTGTGCAGATACACCTCCCGCCAGAACATTCCCCCTTATTTTGTGGCCTTGATGCCACAGGAAGAGGAGCTGGATGACCAGAGAATTCAGGTGACTCCCCCAGGTATGTGAAAGATATTTTCAGTGTTCCTGAACTTTGCTTAGGCTTTGGAATCACTCATGGGATTCCAACTCAGACCTGCGGTACCAGAGTCTCCAGGAATGGGGCCTGGGAAGTGTGTTGTGACGTTTCGCAGGCGAGTGTGATGCACAGTGTGCGGCCGCAGGGGAGAGAGCTGCACGAGGCGTGCGTGTTTGAGGGTTGACTGCTCAATGGACTGTTTGCAGGTTACTGATGCAAGTTCATGGGGTCTCACTGCTGATGCCTGTCTTTACTAAAAGCCATTGCTTGGCACCCTTGTCATGCTTAGTGTTCCGTTTATCTCCTGTATGCACCAGGGCACTGAGCTATAGTGGAAAGACATGGATTTTGAAGTTAGACTTTACCTTATGCTATGTATCTGGACGCTTACTTCCTTTTGTTTTAGGGCCACCTCTGCCACTCATTAGCTGGCCATTTTGGGCAAATAATTTAACCTTTTTATTTATACTCCTTATCTGCAAAGATGAGAATTCTGGAACACCTTTGTCTCAAGGTTGTTTCACATTTGAAATACACTAATAAACATACAAGTGCCTAGCACAGAGTAGCCTATGGATGATGGTCTTCCTTTTTCTCTAACCATGCTAATAAATATTAACTTTATAAGGTAACTCTTTGAACATATTTTATTTCTAAGCCTGGTCATCCCAATGCTCAGGAATAGCTTTGTATATCAGTTTTAAGCTATTACCACTCAACTCCAAATTCACCCTTCAGTGCCCTGAGGCTGAGACTCCCCAGACCCAGTTTCTCGAAGAGCAGGTGCTGGGGGAGACTGCAGGGCAGAGGAGAGCGAGGGGCCTTGCTCCTCCCTCTTGCTCTGTGCTGTCAGTATTGCCTGCAAGGGCCCTTCAAGGGCAGCAGCAGCAGCTGGTTCCAGTCTCCAGATTTTTCAGTCTTTAGAATGAGCCCACGACTGCAACAAGTTCAACTTGAGTGCTCTCACGCCTTTCAGTGTGTGGTGGAGGGTGGGAAACAAAGGGGGGCTCAGAGGAGGGCCTGATGGAGCTGGGACTTGGTCTTCCTGGGAGTAGGTGCTGTCCCGCTGGCCCTGGTGTATCAAAAAAGCTTGAGGTGGAACCAGCAGCTGCTACCAGGTGAAGAGCCAGGGCTGGAGCAGCAGTGACAGGAACAGGAAGTATATGGAGAGGAGTGTCCCTCCCTTGGGGTGGTCCTCTGGAGGGATTCTCTTAGGCAGATGCAGCATCATAGGACCTAGAAGGGTGGATTCGGGGCTGAGGGACAAAGGACAGCTCAATCACTGAAACCTTTTGTTAAGTCAAATCTCAGAAATCTTATCTCCCTTCTTCAGGCTTCCATCTTATCTTCTTGCCCTATGCTGATGATAAGCGGAAGGTGCCCTTTACTGAAAAAATCATGGCAAACCCAGAGCAGGTAGACAAGATGAAGGCTATTGTTCAGAAGCTCCGCTTCAAATACAGGTGAGTAGGGGGTCAATCACAGGCTTCCTTCTGGAACTGCCTCCTAAGTTGAAACTCTCGTTGGAAATTCAAGTTAAGCATAGACCAAGAGAATGAGATTTTACTCTTTGCAGTTAACTGATAGATTATTATTTTTTAAAAGCAATCTAGAGACTGGAAGCTCTTACTATGCAGGATGGGGCAAAAATAGATTTATAGTTGTGAGTACTATGCAAAACACAGAGTTTATTATTGTATTATTTTCCATACAAGCAACTGTAAACCTACTTTTGCCCCAGCCTGTATTGAAGACTGGAATTGTGCTGAATGCTTACAGCTGGTTGACCTGTTGTGTTGTGCTCAGAAAGCCAGGTTAGTTGAGCAAGTTCAAAAAAGCAGCATTGAGGAGAGGATTCTTAGTTGGCCTTTTCCTTAATTTATTCACACAATGAGTAAAAGTAAGTAAATCCAATGTAAATTGTCACAGGATTAAAGTATGATGATATATTTCAAGGCATTCCCTTTCATGTACATATAGACCATCTCTCAGAATCTGCATAGTGTAACGGACACCAAACATATTTTTTCCACATTTCTCCTTTGTCTTTAGACTACTTCCCTATCTCTGCCGACCTCTGGGCAAATACCTTCCCCTCCAAACGTGGTCCTTTATTGGGAAGTGGAAGCATTATTAAGATTCTATCCTGTGCCAGGCACTGTTCTAGATACAATTTTTTTTTTTAAGACTTTACTGTATTTTTCAGAGAGAAGGGAAGGGAGGGAGAAAGAGAGGGAAAGAAATATCATGGTGTAGTTGCCTCCCATGCGCCCCTCCACCGGGGGCCTGGCCTGCAACCCAGGCATGTGCCCTGACCGGGAATCAAACCAGTGACCCCTGGTTCGCAGGCCAGCACTCAGTCCACTGAGCCACACCAGCCAGGTCTAGATACAATTCTAACATTATCTCATTTATTCTGCATAAAAACCCTGAAAGATAGATTTCATGACCATCTTACAGATGAAGAAAAAGGCTTTGTAGAGTGAGGCAACTTGTGCAGACTCATCCGGATGGAAAGAGCTAGATCTTTCTGACTCTAGATTCTTTCTCTTTTTACTCCCATGCTGCAACTGAATACGGGAAGAAAGAGTCCTCAGGTCTATTACCTCCTCATCTTTGACCACCTCTCCTTTGTCTTTTCTCTGTACTTACATAGTCGTGCCTCCTCCATTTCTGTCTCTGCCCAGAGCTTCCAGTGACAGACAGGAGGGCAGCTCTTGTTTGCTTTTAAATTAGCTTTTGGACCTGTAGCACCAGACAATAAATTGAAAAATTGGAGAAAGGGAGGTTGATTCAAAAGACAAGATTCCCAGCTCTTCATTTGGGGCATTTTTCTCAGCTGATCTTGGATCTGGGCCGAGTTGGGTTTATTCAATTTTATTATTTTTTTAATGCTTATGTTTTTATTTTGAAAATTTATTTACGTTAACCATTATTATTGTTTTAACAGAAGTGACAGCTTTGAGAACCCAGTGCTGCAGCAACACTTCAGGAACCTGGAGGCCTTGGCTTTGGATTTGACAGAGCCCGAGCAAGCAGTAGACGTGACATGTAAGAAGGCTGTGCCTGAGCTGAGAAGTTCCTGTCATGGGAGCCGTTCTTACTGATCTCACTTTGGACAGTCGTGTGCATGCATTTCCTAGCACCCTCTCAACACTTACCCTCGTTGTCCAGCCCCTCTGTGTCTCAGCGGTTTTCTAGACTAGCGTAGCCTACCTGGGAACAGATTCGGCTAGTCCCACAGTGAGAGGAGGAGGGGAAAGTGCCAGGCTCTGAGGCCTGCCTCTGAGCTAGGCCGCCCGTGGTAAACTTTTAAGAAACAAAACCTACGCCATTTATTGAATAGTTTCTGCCTGAGGAAGAACGATCAACTTCCCCGAAAGTCTTTCCTGACCCGCACCCCACCCCAGCTTCCCCTGTGCGCTGTACAGTCCCTTCATTCCTGGCATTGCTCTGCTGTAGTGCATCGATGCTTTGACCACCTCCTTACCCTGACTCAACTGTAAGCCTCGCGAGGGCACACTTGTTTGCATCCCCAGAATCCAGCCCAGTTCTCCACTCTACCACTTCCCAGCTATTTGACCTCAGGCAAGTCATTATCCTGTTTTCCTTCTTTGTAAAAAGAGACAAATTTACCTACTCCAGAGGTTAACAAAGCATTTAGAAGGGTGTCTGGCTATCATATGTGCTCACTAAGTGCAGATGTTAGAAGGTACTTGGTAAATGTCAGACGGACTTTGTTGATGTTTTCACGGCCAGGTCAGCTGTCTCCTTGTGAACCCCTTTGTCTCCAACCTTCCCCAGTCCTGTTAGGTGCTTCCCAGAAGCCAGGGTTTGTGACTCACCAGGCCACTTTTCCCATGTTGTGATTTTCTAGTGCCTAAGGTTAAAGAAATGGATCAAAGACTGGGTTCCCTTGTGGATGAGTTTAAGGAGCTTGTCTACCCCCCGGATTACAGTCCTGAGAGAAAAGTTCCCAGGCAAAAAAGAGGTGAGAGCTGGGTGTGGGTATCTCTGGGCTCTTTTGAAACCTTTTCTTTATGGTCCTATCACAGAGTGTAATGCCCCTTCCAAAATTTCTATACAAGCCTACCTATTTAAATACACAAACACATATTTCAGCATAAGTGGAATCGTATGCATGTTGTGTGTAGGTCATTTTGTTACTCACCTGTGTATGTTAGAGAGTTAGTTATATCCACAGTTACATATCTACCTTATTTGTGCTAGTTTGTTCGACCAGACCTTTATTGACGGATATACTGCAGGGAACATGGGCCACCGTTGTGTACTAGTGGGAGCAGATCCATAGGATAAATTCTTTGCACTGGAGGGAATTGCTGGGTCAAGGTGTAAACATTTAAAGTTCTGATAAGAATTGCCAGTTTGCCTCTGAAAAAGTGATACAGTTTATATCCTAACTAAGAAGGGATGGGTGCATTTCTCTACACTCTCACCAATCCTGGACTTTATTTACTATTTTTAAAAAAATTTTCACAAAAAATATTAAAAGGAAAATTATATTCTGTTTTGGTTTACAATTTTCCACTTATGAGTGAAATATAGTTTTCTTGAACTTCTTTTTTTCTGTGAACTTCCAGTTTTTGGCCTTAACTTTTTTTTTTCTATTGGACTGTCCTTTTTCTTAAAGATTTTTATTTTATTTTTTATTTTTAGAGTGAGGGGAAGGGAAGGAGATAGAGAGGAAAAGAAAACATCCATGTAAGAAAGAAACACCGACCGCTTGTCCCACTAGGGGCCTGGCCTGCAACCAGGCATGTGTCCTGACTGGGAGTCGAGCTGGTGACCTTTCAGTTTGCAGGCCTGTGCTCAACCCACTGAGCCACACCAGCCAGGGCTGTCATTTTTCTTATCACTGGATCCAAAGTACTATACCATGCGTGACACACAGTTTTCTGGACAGCCCATTGTGAGTTCCTCACCACTTGGGAATAGTTCCTAGGTTGTAATCCTTTTGGTTACCTTTGTTCAGGTAAAGCCAAATTTGGGCCTTGCCTAAAAGACCAATGAGGGCAGTGGAGCTGTGTGAGGGAAGGTGTGGCTGTGGTACTTTGTCCTTTTTGCATGTGAAGTGCCTTTAGCATCCTTTGTGAACATGGCTTGTCATACTTGTGTGTGCTCTACAACTGTACTTTTTTTTTCACCTTTTAAAACTTTTTAAAACTTTTAAGCCTTTGATTTTAGAGAGAGAGAGAGAGAGAGGAAGGGTGAGAGCAAGAGAGAAACATCGATTTGTTGTTCCACTTATTTTTGCATTCATTGGTTGATTTTTGTATATGTCCTGACCAGGGATCGAACCCGCAACCTTGGTATATTAGGGTGACACTCTAACCGACTGAGCTACCTGGCCAGGACATGATGTACTTGTGTATCTCACTCAGCCTGCACGTTCTTATCACCTAGCATGGTACCTTGGCACTTACCTGGTGCTCTGTAAATGCTTTAGAAAGGCAGGAGGGAAGGAATGAATTACTTGCTCATATAGAGTACACAACAGTTTCAGGTAAACTGATAGGACTCAGACTACTCTTAACTCCCTCCTGGGTTGATAGTTTTGATTTTATGCTTAAATGAAGCTGCCTTATCAAGACACCTATCTTTCCCTGATGTTTTAAGTGGGTATCACAGCTTTATGGAAAATGGCTGACCGTAGCCCAGATCTTATGAGGGCCCTGTGCAGTGTAGCTGGGATGCTGCTCACTGGTAGCATTTCCAATCACTCCCTCCTGACCTTTCCCCCCAGATGATGGAGGTTCTGGAAGCAAAAGACCCAAGTTGGATTTGTCCGAAGAGGAACTGAAGGTCCATGTCAGCAAGGGCACGCTGGGTAAGCTCACTGTGCCCATGCTGAAGGAAGCCTGCAGGGTGTACGGACTGAAGGGTGGCACGAGGAAGCAGGAGCTGCTAGATGCACTCACCAAGCACTTCCAGAAGTACTGACCAGAGAGCAGACACCCAGCCATCCTTCCACCCGGTAGCCAGGCTGCCTGGTTTTGTTCTCATCAAGTTAAAATGTGTTCCTCCTGAGCCAGGAAGAGTCTGCCTGATAGAAGCCAGAACTTCATTAGACTTTCTGTTGCCATGGGGACATCATAGTTCTCCCACTCTGCAGTGCCTTATTCTATTGTCTGAATAAAGAGCCCTAATTTTGTACTATCTACTGTTCTTTAATGTGAAAGAAAGACGTGTCTGCCTCGAATACAAATATCACTTGCTATTGGCTATTAGCTTAATTTTCTCTCCCACTTGGAACACAAATCATCACAATGTGGTGACAAAATGGACGGGAGAATGTGATGAATAAGGACAGATAAACATACTTCAGGAGTGACAAGCCCAATCAAGATCCTGACTTCACACCTGTTTTCCTTTGTGTCATATTAAGATCCAAAGATCAGATTTCAGAAGCAGTAAGAATGTAACATTTCTAATACTGGTACCATTTGCTTATGAGTAAATAGCACCTCCTCATGTTGCATTCCTCTTAGTGTGGCATTCAAGTATATGAAGGTACATGGTTTCTATTGCCATGAGAATTTGGGTTCCAGTGTAAGTGAAATCAGTTATTTTTCACAGGAGCTGTAGCAAGTTCCAGAAGAGAGGTGCTTGTGTTAGAAGGGGAAGAGGAGGCAAGTGTCTTTCCCTCTGTGTTCCTCCCCCCATCCCTTCTCCATCCTCCCTGTCCCTCTCCTGCTCTTTCTGCTACTGCTTTTGAAAAATTCGCTTGAGATAAGGAAGGAAAACAACTGGAAGGGTTTGTGTCTTCTAAGGGTGTTTGAGATTCAGGGTTTTTAGAGATTCCGGGTCCTGTGTCTTTCAGGGCTAGAATGAGCATCTCATGAGACTGTAGGAGGGGTCAAATTACTCTTGTAAGAGATTATCAGTTTTGAGTTCTTTGCCCTGATGTTTATAAAGTGGTTCTTTTTGGCCCTGGCTGCTGTGGCTCAGTGAATTGATTGCCACCTGCGAACCAAAAGGTGGCCAGTTTGGTTCCCAGTCAGGGCACATGCCTGGGTTGTGGGCCTAGTCCCCAGTCAGGGTGTGCGAGAGGCAACCAATCGATGTTCTCTCCCATATCAGTGTTTCTCTCCCTTTGTTTCTCCCTCTCCTCTCTAAAACTAAATACAATCTTTTAAAAAATAATGAAGTTGTTTTTCACTTGGTTTAGCCTTTTATTTGGAAAGGAGACGTATATTCTTGTCTAGATTTTTTTTTTTGAAATACATTTTATTTCCTCATTTTTTTGGATTCTTGTTTCTTCATTCTTTTCTGGTTGAATGTTTCTTTCTTCCTTCTGGTCCACATCGTTGATTTGAATCCCGGTTTCCTTCCTGTTACTGTTGGTTCCTTGTATATATCCTTCATTTCACTTAGCGTAGCCTTCATTTTTTCATCTAATTTGTGACCAAATTCAACCAATTCTGTGAGCATCCTGATTACCAGTGTTTTGAATGTGCATGATAGGTTGGCTATCTCTTCATTGCTTAGTTGTATTTTTTTCTGGAGCTTTGAACTGTTCTTTCATTTGCGCCTTTTTTTTTGGTCTCAGCGTGCCTGTTATGTAGTAAGGGGTGGAGCCTCAGGTGTTGCTGCTCTGTGATGCTCTATGTGGGGGAGGGGTCTGAGAGGGAACCGTGCGCTTGCTCTGCTCTGTTCCCTTGCTCTGCTCTCTGCTGGTTTTCAGTCACTTCCCCTGCTACCCACAAGCAAATTGGACCTTTCTGATGCTGATTCCCAGGTGGGTGGTTTTGTGTACATTCTAGGACCCTGTGGGTCTCTCCAGTGAACTTTCCTATGAGGCTGGGAGTTTCTGCTGCTGCCACCGCCTCAACCCCCACAGGTGTTTTCAATCAGAGGTTTGAGGCTTTATTTCCTCGCTGGAACCCTGGGTTGCATGGTCTGTCTCGCTTCCCAGTTGTTCCTCCCAGTTTATCTGCACCCAAATGTAGAACTGCCCAGTCTGCAATCTGCCGCCTGGCAGAGTCTGCCAGCTGTCATCTTGCCTGGAGTTCTCTCTGTCTGGCTGCCCGTCTCTGCCCCTCTTACTGGTCTGGATGAATGTTTCTTAACTCCTTGGATGTCGGACTTCCATACAATTCGATTTTGTCAGTTCTGGTTGGTTTTTGTTTTTAAATCTGTTGTTGTCCTTCTTTTGGTTGTGGGAGGAGGCACAGTGTGTCTACCTACACCTCCATCTTGGCCAGAAGTCTCTCTTGTTTGGATTTCTTATATGGGGAAAGGGAAGATAATTCTCTAATTAGAAGAGATGCTGGGGGTGCTGGGTGGAGTGGGGCAAAGGGGAAAAATTGGGAAAACTGTAATAGCATAAAATATATTTTAAAATTATTTTATTGTTCAATTACAGTTGTCTACAGCACAAAACATTTTTGAAAAAGATGGTTTATTAATCCAATAAAAAGTTGAAAATACCTTTAAATTAAAAAAGATGCTGTGAGTATACAGCAGGGTAATGCAAAACCATTTAACAGAGTAAGCGCTCATTCATGTTGAGAAATGAGACCATCCCTCCTCTATGAACATGCTTGGAAACCGGGTTCTAGTTGGGGTTACTACCAGGACAGGTTAGACTCAGGCTAGTCAGAGTGGGAAGGTGAGAATGAGTACCGGCAGTGGGCCTTTGTTTTCACCCATGGATTTCCTGCTAGCCAGGGGGAGCCCCAGGCTGAGTGCCAGGTTTCTGTGCATCCCTGAGGGACCTCATGCCAGTCTAGGCCCCTCTCCTCTGCTCTGTTTACAAAATGGAGAGAATGAGAGCTCAAGGGTCAAACAACAAACACTTCTCCATAATGATAGCAGAAAATTACCACAGGAGGTCTGTGACAAACAGCAGTTGTGTGAGCTGTGGCTTGCCTTCTCTGCTGTTGAGCTGCCCACGGGAGAAACATCATGTCCAGACTTCAGCTACTGTAAGCTCGCAAGTCAGATTTAGTAAATTTGTGTCTTGACTCCGTCACGTACATACAAGTGACTGTGGGAAATGGACCTGGCATTTTCAAACTTCCGTTTCCTCATATTTATAAGGGGGTACAAGATGAAGGCAGAAGCAATGTCTTTTTAAAAAAATATATATTTTATTATGCCATTACAGTTGTCCCATTTCTCCCCCTTCACTCCCCTCCACCCTGCACACCCCCTTCCTCCCACATTCCCCGCCTTTAGTTCATGTCCATGGGTCATACATATAAGTTCTTTGGCTTCTACATTTCCTACACTATTCTTACCCTCCCCCTGTCTATTTTCTACCTATCATCTATGCTACTTATTCTCTGTACCTTCCCCCCCTCCTCCCCTCCCATTCCCCTGTTGATAACCCTCCATGTGATCTCCATTTCTGTGGTTCTGTTCCTGTTCTAGCTGTTTGCTTACTTTGCTTTTGTTTCTGTTTTAGGTGTGGTTGTTAGTAACTGAGTTTGCCGTCATTTTTACTGTTCATATTTTTTTATCTTTTTTCTTAGATAAATCCCTTCAACATTCCATAATAATAAGGGCTTCGTGATGATGAACTCCTTTAACTTGACCTGATCTGGGAAGCACTCTATCTGCCCTCCCATTCTAAATGAAAGCTTTACTGGATAGAGCAATCTTGGATGTAGGTCCTTGTCTTTCATGACTTGGAATACTTCTTTCCAGTCCCTTCTTGCCTGTAAGGTCTCCTTTGAGAAATCAGCTGACAGTCTTATGGGAACTCCTTTGTAGGTAACTGTCTCCTTTTCTCTTGCTGCTTGTAAGATTCTCTCCTTATTTTTAATCTTGGGTAATGGAATTATGATGTGCCTTGGTGTGTTCCTCCTTGGGTCCAGCTTCCTTGGGACTCTCTGAGCTTCCTGGACTTCCTGGAAGTCTATTTCCTTTGCCAGATTGGGGAAGTTCTCCTTCATTACTTGTTCAAATAAGTTTTCAATTTCTTGTTCTTCCTCTTCTCCTTCTGGCACCCCTATGATTCTGATGTTGGAACATTTAAAGCTGTCCTGGAGGTTCCTAAGCCTCTCCTCATTTTTTTGAATTCTTGTTTCTTCATTCTTTTCTGGTTGAATGTTTCTTTCTTCCTTCTGGTCCACATCGTTGATTTGAATCCCGGTTTCCTTCCTGTTACTGTTGGTTCCTTGTACATATCCTTCATTTCACTTAGCGTAGCTTTCATTTTTTCATCTAATTTGTGACCAAATTCAACCAATTCTGTGAGCATCCTGATTACCAGTGTTTTGAACTGTGCATCTGATAGGTTAGCTATCTCTTCATTGCTTAGTTGTATTTTTTTCTGGAGCTTTGATCTGTTCTTTCATTTGGGCCTTTTTTTTTTTTTTGGTCTCAGCGTGCCTGTTATGTAGTAAGGGGTGGAGCCTCAGGTGTTCACCAGGGCAGGGCAACCCATGTTGGTGCTCTGTGACGCTGTATGTGGGGGAGGGGTCTGAGAGGGAACAGTGCCGTTTGCCCCGCTCTCTGCTGGTTTTTAGTCACTTCCCCTGCTACCCACAAGCAAAGTGGGCCCTTCTGGTGCTGATTCCCAGGTGGGTGGTTTTGTGTACATTCTAGGACCCTGTGGGTCTCTCCAACAAACTCTCCTGTGAGGAGTTTCTGCTGCTGCCGCCTCAACCCCCACATGTTTTCAGTCAGTGGTTTGAGGCTTTATTTCCCCTCGCTGGAACTCTGGGTTGCTTGGTCTGTCTTGCTCCCCCTTTGTTCCTCCTGGTTTATCTGCATCGGAATGTGGGACCACCCAGTCCACAAGCCGCCACCTCTTGGAATCAGCCAGCCACTGCCTTGCTGGGAGTCCTCTCTGACCGGCTGTCCGTCTCTGCTGGTCTGGATGACTGTTTCTTTATCTCCTTGGTTTTGGACTTCCATACAGTTTGATTTTCTGTCAGTTTTGGTTGTTTTTTGTTTTTAAATTGCTGTTGTCCTTTTGGTTGCGCGAGAAGGCACAGTGTGTCTGTCTATGCGTCCATCTTGGCCAGAAGTTCCAGAAGCAACGTCTTTTTATGGAACCTTGGACATCTCACGTCATTCCTCAGTACTCTGAGTCCCACTGAGTGGCGATGGGTGGAGACTGTGCAGGCATGAACTGTACAAGGTGAGGATCATTGGGGGCCATCTGGGAGCTAGCTGCAACAGAGCATCATGGAGATTTTTTAAAATTTTTTTCCATTCCTTCAGAAAATAATTGCATTCACCTACCTCTGCCCCACTGTAACATGTATCTGCTAATGCCAGAGATACATATCTGATTTTTCAAAACGTAACTTAGCTGACACTAAAAAGAGGATACCCAGGGACATTAAATGGCTTGAACAAACCCTCCCTCCCTCCCTTAAAACATCAATTGGGGATTTAAGATAATCAAAATGCATTATTTAGTACTTAACAATAGAACAAATGAATAATCTCTCTCACGAGGTCATTATCATAAATGTAAAAGTATTCCTCAATCATAGGTCCTCCTGAAAAAATGGTTTCAGGAAACTTACTCTAAAATAGAAGGTCCTGTCACTATAGAGTGTTCCAGAAACTAAGTAGGAAACACTGAGCAAAGATAAAACATGGTGGAGAAGACACAGGACAGGCAGTGGAGACCATTAGAGCTACAGGGCTTTTGTAAGGTGATTGCAAATTGACACCCTGCACTCTGAAGGCTTGCAGTGTAGCTATGGGCACTGAGCCAACACTCCAGAGTAGGCTGGGCACCAGGAGCCCCTGCCCCACCCCATTTCTTAGGGCTCTACCCACTAGAGCCCTAACTCTAGTGTTAGTTTAGGTGGAGGTTGGACTTATTTCCCTGGGCCCCCAAATTATTTCTCTTTTAGGGTATGACTATACAGACATATACGATAAAAGTACAAGAACTATCCCAACTCTACCATCCACAAACATGAAACTGCTGGGGTGGGACTGGGGGACGGTGTATAAACAGTGGAGTGAGCTGGGGGAAAGGACCACCCTGCAGGCACAGAACGGGCCTTAGCAGGCCTGGGTGGTTCCCAGGTCCCCCAACATGCTTTTTGCTGGAGTGGGTACACAGGCCAAGCTGGCGGAGAGGAAACCCAATACAATGTGGTCTCATTAATCTGACCATTCAGGACCATTATTTGTTCTTCAAAGCTAATGTCTCAAGCTAAGGTAGCAGGCTCTCACAGTACACTTCTCAGATAAAAAATGTAGGCGAGGCTGGTGAGGTGGCAGTGGCTTCAGGCACCAATACCACTGCCCCCCACCCCCACTGGTATGTTTCAGGGGCTACTAGGAGCCCTACTTCTGCAACAATGATTCTTAACTAGGGGCGACTTTACCAGCAGGGAACATATGTCAATGTCTGGAGGGAGGGCTTAGGGCTGCCATGACATCTAGTGGGTAAAGGCCAGGGATGCTGCTCTACCTTCCACAACATTCAGGCAGCCCCTACCACATGGATTATCCAGCCCAGAAGGTCAGATAGTGCCATGGGGAGAAATCCTGCTCTGGAGTGATAGCAGCACCTCAATGATGAAGTCTGCACAAGGCATTTTGAACTGCCAGAGATCATCGCGTGGTGATGGTTTTTGCACAGCTTCTTTGTGGAAAGTTGGGAAGCTAACACCATTCTACTAATGAGCAGTTCTCCATTCAAGTAGTAGCTGGATCCCTGCCAAGAATCACACTTTTTCTTCACACTGGAATACGAATATATTTCTTTACTGGGACTCATGAGAATGACACATTAGCACTGTCCTTCTGATGTGATAAAGATACATACATCTAACCCACATCATGGCAGGAAACAGGGGTGAGGACTCTCAGAGCAGGTACCAAGTGTCCACTGAAGAACTCTCCACCAAAAAGAGGATGTTTCCTTGAATCCCATCATCTATGCTGTAGCTTCCAGGCCCCCAAGACTTGCCCAGAATCCTTCATTCCAGCACCAGTTGATGCTATTTTCTCTTGTCATTCCAGACTACTTTAAGACCCAGGTCAACCGCCCCATGTCTCACCAGCACAGGCCACTTCTGGAATTTAGCAACACACGTCTTTTTGGTATGCTGTTGTCCTGCCATGTTTAGGGGCACAGCTGGGAGTTGGGGGTGGGGGGAGACCCACATAACATCGTATTATCAAAAGCAAACAGTAGGGGTACATTAGCAGTTGACATTTGGGCTTCCTCCCCAAATGACACATGGTCCCCTGGAGCGCAGAGGAAACCCCTAGACCATTTATTAAATGCACATGGAATGACTCCATATGCCAGGCACGAGGGAAAACCAAGCGGGTGGCGTTTACTTCACCACGCCCCCGACACAGAAGCAAGTCAGTGCCTGAGAGCTGGAACCAGACCTCCATCCTGGCTCGTCCCTGCCTCTGGACTGTGTCACCACTCTGCTCCCACCTGTTCGGGGCCTTAATTCATTTTTCAAGAGAAGATGTCAGAGAGGTGAAAGGGGAGGTTTAGGGCAGGAGTGGGGTGACAACCTGTAAGACAAGAAGAGTAATACAAAAGTGTAAAAACTAGATTTACTAGAACAATATTTTATAACAATGGCAGGTAGCTGGAAATACTACGTGTGAACACAGACAATATGATACACGACCCCGGGGGGAGGAGTCAGCGGGAGAGCATGGAGGGAGCCACGGGTTTAGACTAAGAGCCTTTCAATGGACTGCTGAATGGACTGGATCTGCTGCTTCAGCTGTGAGCCTTCTTTGATGGTGACAGAACATGCGATGACAGGCCTGGAGACGCCACAGGCCCGCCCCAGCGCCTGCTTGGAGCGCACGAACACGTAGGGCACGTTCTTGTCTTCACACAGCAGCGGGAGGTGCAGGATGATCTCCAGGGGCTCGGCGTCGGCGGCCATCACGATGAACTCAGAGATGCCTCTGTTGAGGGTTTTGGTGGCTGTGGACAGAAGGACATGAGGCCAAAAGGTGATGTGGGGTTGGGGCAGGGAAGTCGTAATGACATAATGACATAATGTCAATTTCTGAGGAAAAGAAATACAGGTGAAAGAAAGCAGGCACGAGCAATTCTCTGTCTCTGTGTCCCATAGCAGCCTTGGAAAGTGATGGGGGGTTCAATCACCAACTGGCTGCCGCAATGCCTTTCTGAAACCCCCATCAAAGCCCTCAGCTCTGTCAGCACGCCCTGTATCAGACAGACCCCTTCTCTCCTCTCCCCTGTACCCCCTGTCCAGGTCACAGCCGTCTCTTGCCTGGCTGACTGGGACAGCTTGCACACAACTCCACCGGCACAAAGCAGTGCACTGTAGCACTTCTCAGGCGCTGAGACCTGCAAGGGTCTTACCATCCCAACCTGCTACAACCGACACGATGAGCACACACCACATGCCTCTCACCAAGGATACGCGGCACCACACAGCATCGTTCAAACACCCATTCCTGATTGCGTATCTCTGCGGCCCGATGCTAGCCCACGGACTGCACTCTGCGTTACTGGGGGGAACGTGCCAAGGGCACAGGCCCGAGAGCAACACTGCCCAAACTCAAATTCTGGCTTTCCTTTTCCTTAGAAGGTACATGTGACAGACAAAAGGTTAACAACTGGTGGATCTAAAAATATTCTCA
Source organism: Desmodus rotundus (assembly GCF_022682495.2). Classification (NCBI taxonomy): domain Eukaryota; kingdom Metazoa; phylum Chordata; class Mammalia; order Chiroptera; family Phyllostomidae; genus Desmodus; species Desmodus rotundus. The sequence continues at coordinate 197,115,220 of NC_071389.1, forward strand.
GTCCATTAACCTTTAGCATCTAATGCCAAAATGCTGCTCTCGTGTCCTCCCACAGGTCTCAATTGAGTACCCAGCCCCCTTTCCATACTGTAGATCTAGACCAGGGCCTCCAGAGACAGGTGACTTTGACATCTGCCCCGAACACTCCGGCTACCTTACCCTCATTGGCTCCTTTCCGAAGTTGCTTGTAGTTACATGACTGCTGAACGAGATCCAAGAGTTTTTTGGTGAGGTGGGCATCTGCGAGAGGGTAGGCCTTCGGATTTACATCAGCCTCAGTCTGTGGGGCGGAAACAAGGCATCAGTGGAATGGAACCAGAACTTGCCCCAGACAAGTCACAACATGGTCAACAATTGAGGCACGATGGTCAGCTTCCCAGCTCCCTCACCCCCAAACACACACTTAACAAATGACACTGGCCGGCACACCCCCAACTTAGAGAAACTGAATCAGGATTTTAAAAAGGCTAGTAATTACATAATCTAATAATGCATAAAAAAATGTAGATACAATAATGTATACTTTTTAACTTGCCTCTCTTTAGCCAAATGCCAAATAAGACCATAGCAAATGGATTGAAAATGGGTTCCCATGGCTCAGCATCCATGAGTCACATGGGGGTAATCTTCAAATTTGGATTTCCAGACTCCATTCTAGGTTTACTGAATTAAAATTAAGGTATAATTTATAGAAATGCAACACAAAGTTTCCCCTCTCCATTCCTCATTCAATATTTGAATTTCCCTTGTCCTCAGTTAGAACCCTTGTTTCCAAAATAGCAAAATATTTTCTCATTTATTCAACTCTACAATAACATACAAAATGACTTCAAAATGGCTGTAACAATATTGCCTCAACCAACAACAAGCTCACCAAGGTCAAAATTGCTTTCTGTTATTAGAATATATCTGCCTAAAGCCACCCAGTCAGAGTATTACATTCAGAAGTTATTTAAATTAAAATTTTTCCGTGTTGTTATCAATTTGATATACAAGTAAGATTTCTTTGTATTCAAGCCTGTTTTTTAAAAAGCATTCTTTTAAACTTTATTTTTCAAATATACAAGACATCTGATGTTTCCAAAGTCAAAGCTGTGCTAGTGAACCAACAGTGTTCTGAGAACTGGTATTAGTAAAACATCTATCCCGCCTTTCCTGTACAGCCCGTACCACTGTGTGACCAAGCACCAGATGAGAAGTTTCTCTCATATCATTATCTCCTAATAAAGAACGATACAGTTAAACATAGCCACCTGATAGCCTATATTAATTAACCAATCCAGAAATAAATTAATTAATGGATCCAGACAGGGATTAACAGGTACTGACACTACAGAAGACAACAGGTGCTTATCACCCCCTCTCGAAGAACAAAACATCTATGATCAAGTAGTCTTAGGGGAAAAAAACAAAAAAATCTGATCTAGACTTTGATTCTAATACTAGATATTTAATATTGAGGAATTATTAAACTTTGGAGTGTTATAGTGGCATTGCGGCTGTTAAATGTTTATTTTATAGATATATACCTTAATACCTATGGATAAAATGTATGTCATTAGAATCTGCTTCAAAATAACCCATGCAGGGAACAAACTGGATAGGATCCACCCTATACTATTCCTTCCAAGTTTCGAGTTTAACAATTTTCATTAATTTCTCATTAGTTTTCCCTGTGATTCTTTTTACAAATATATTTATATCACATATATAACCCAATGCAGCCCCCATGTCACCATCGCATGCACCCTGTGGTTTGCCAGTGGCAGTGTGGTCCAACCCTGGGTTTGGGACTGGACCTCGCAGGCAGCACGTAGCACCACCAACTGTAGATAGGCAGTTGACCTGTGAGTGATGGCCAGGTGAGAACTCTCACAATTGCATCTGCTTTGGTGGTCTCTTGAGACTGAAATGACACCAAAATGACCCACCTCTGGAGAAGCAGGAAGTAACACAGGAATGATGCTGGGGGAAGTGACATCAAGGGCAGATTTCACCAAGACACCTGGTCCTTAACACATGGCACTGGGTGAATCTGTTATGACCCTGCCTGTGTGATGGGGAATTAGGTGAGGGCTAGAGGAGTTCCCTTGAGAAGTGGGTAAGAAAGTCTCCTCATTATCTGTCTGCTCTTCTCCATACACATTAGAATTAGCTTTTCAAGGTCCATAAAAAAGCCTGTTGGGACAATCTGTCTTAATTCATAGATTTGATGCAATACTAATTCTGGTAAACCACCTTTAGGATGCAGAACCTGCCAAACCATTATAATATATATACTAACACTTTAATGCTTTCAAATAAAGCTTTATTATTTCTCCAAAACACTTAATATCTTTCAGACTTACTCCTAGATAATTCAGGCTAAAAAAATTCACTGTATTTCCTAGTGTGCTAAGGATTTTTTCTTTTACAAATGAATTGGTGAAATATATCAGGGGTTTTTTTTGTATGACTCAGGTAAATAAGACTTTTCTTCTTTAATTTTTAGTTTTCTCAATGTTAAACCAATTTTGCATTCTGAAGATAACACCAACTTAAATAAGATTTTATTTTAGGACTTCCAGCCAAGATGGAGGTGTACGTAGACACACTGTGCCTCCTCGAACAACCAAAAGGACAACAACAATTTAAAAACAAAAAAACAACCAGAACTGACAGAAAATTAAACTGTATGGAAGTCCCACAACGAAGGAGATAAAGAAGACACATTCATCCCAACTGGTAGGAGAGGCAGAGACAGGCAGCCAGGTGGAGAGGACTCTCGCAAGGTGGCGGATTGTGGAGTGGACTGGACGACAGACTACACAACCCAGAGTTCCAGGGCTGGGAAATGAAGTCTCAAAACCTCTGACTGAAAACACCTGTGGGTGTTGAGGCGGCAGCAGCAGAAACTCCCAGCCTCACAGGAGAGTTTGTTGGAGAGACCCAAAGGGGCCTAGAACATACACAAACCCAACAACTCGGGAAGCAGCACCAGAAGAGCCCAATTTGATTGTGGGTAGCAGGGGGAGTGACTGAAAACCTGCAAAGAGCAGAGCAAGCACCATTGCTCCATATCGGACCCCTCCCCCACGTACAGCATCACAGCTCTGGTGAACACCTAAGTCTCCGCCCCTTTACGTAATAGGCGCACCAAGACAAAAAAAAAAAGGCCCAAATGAAAGAATACCAATAGTGGCGGGAAGGAAACCAGGATTCAGATCAATGATGTGGACCAGAAGGAAGAAAGAAACATCCAACCAGAAAAGAATGAAGAAACAAGAATTCAAAAAAATGAGGAGAGGCTTAGGAACCTCCAGGACAGCTTTAAATGTTCCAACATCAGAATCATAGGGGTGCCAGAAGGAGAAGAGGAAGAGCAAGAAATTGAAAACTTACTTGAACAAGCAATGAAGGAGAACTTCCCCAATCTGGCAAAGGAAATAGACTTCCAGGAAGTCCAGGAAGCTCAGAGTCCCAAGGAAGCTGGACCCAAGGAGGAACACACCAAGAAACATCATAATTCCATTACCCAAGATTAAAGATAAGGAGAGAATCTTACAAGCAGCAAGAGAAAAGGAGACAGTTACCTACAAAGGAGTTCCCATAAGACTGTCAGCTGATTTCTCAAAGGAGACCTTACAGGCAAGAAGGGACTGGAAAGAAGTATTCCAAGTCATGAAAGACAAGGACCTACATCCAAGATTACTGTATCCAGCAAAGCTATCATTTAGAATGGAAGGGAAGATAAAGTGCTTCTCAGATAAGGTCAAGTTAAAGGAGTTCATCATCACCAAGCCCTTATTATATGACATGTTAAAGGGATTTATCTAAGAAAAAGAATATAAAAAATATGAACAGTAAAAATGAAGGCAAACTCACAGTTACTAACAACCACACCTAAAACAAAAACAAAAACAAAGTAAGCAAACAACTAGAACAGGAACAGAACCACAGAAATGGAGATCACATGGAGGGTTATCAACAGGGGAGTGGGAGGGGAGGAGGGGGGGAAGGTACAGAGAATAAGTAGCATAAATGATAGGTAGAAAATAGACAGGGGGAGGGTAAGAATAGTATAGGAAAGGTAGAAGCCAAAGAACTTATATGTATGACCCATGGACATGAACTAAAGGGGGGGAATGTGAGAGGGAGAGGGTGTGCAGGATGGAGTGGAGTGAAGGGGGGGAATGGGACAACTGTAATAGCATAATCAATAAAATATATTAAAAATAAAAAACAACAACAAAAGATTTTATTTTATATCCATTGGCTAATGGACATAAGGTTTCTTTGGGGATAATAAAGATGCTCTAAAATTCAATACAGTGATGATCACACAACTCCATAAATGTATGAAAACCACTGAATCACATACTTTAAACAAATTAACTTTGTGGTATGTAAATTATCTCAATAAAGCTATACAATAAACGAGGTCTAGACTTCCAGGGGCTTTTGGTGTCTCTGGGCCACACATTAAATATACTGCAACATGCAATTATAAAAAAAATCTCATAATGTTTTAAGTAAATTTACAATTTTGTGTTGGGTCGCATTCATCGTCCTCCTTAGCCACATGTAGCCCGTGGGCTGGACAGCCCTGGTAGAGTTTTTTCCAGGTTAAAAAATTTTAGCTCAGTTTATTATTCAAGTTTTTAAAAATTTCTACTTGAATTGGTTTTGATAATTATATTTTTTTCAGTCATTTGTTTATGTAGTCTAAAATTCTATGTTTTGGTATAATGGGACTAAAAGGTAATGTAAAATAAGTACAATAAAGATTAAATTAAAAAGCAAATAAGATAAAAAATAAAACCGATTATAGGTATCAAATTGTGCTTAATATCCTTTCTTTCTAATGTCTGCAGATTATGTCTCCTTCATACTGTTACTCATGTATGCCTTTATGCTTATTTTCTTGACTAATTTCACTAAATGGGCTTCAAAGAATTGTCTTCTGATTTTGTCCACCCTATAATATTAGCATCTATTTTCTATTTCAGTAATTTCTGCTTCCTTTGGGGTTATTTGCCCTTTTGTGCTTTTCTTATCTGTTTAGTTCTTTTCCCCCAACACAAGCATTTTAGGTACCAAATAATACTTTAGGTACCAAAAAATACTTTAGGTACCATGGTATTCTACATGCCCTGGTATCTAGTATTTTCATTATTGTTCAGTTCTGTTTTCAAATTTCCATTCCACTTTATTTGGCCCAGAGTTATTTACATCTTCTTTCCAAACACTTTGTTACTGATTCCTAATTTATTTGCATTTGGTTGGGAGAACGTGGTCTGTATTATTAATAGTCTTTTAAAATCTGTTGAACTTGCTTTATGATCTGGTTCCTTGCTTGAGAAGTGTCTCCTATACATGCCAGGTGCAATATTTACTACACTTACTATGACCAGTTAATCAAGTTTACTCAGTGCTGTTCAAATCTCTATTTCCATACTGATGTTTTTGTCTTCATAATCTGACGATTATACACTTAAATGCTGTATGACTGCTTATTGTCTATTTCTTTTTGTAATTATGTAATTTTCATATTTGTCCTGTATTTTTGGGCCACTCTATCTTTACAGATCATTTCTTCCTGAGGTTTACATAGACTACACTACACTTGTTTAATTGGCATATCTTTTCCATTCTTTTTACTTCAAACTGTCTCAACTGGAGCATTCAGTACCTTTTTATATTTACCTAAGTACTAACCTGGTAAATTAGGTAAACATTGAGTTCAAATCTTTTTGTGCCTTATATTGGCCCCACGTTATTTCTTTTTCTTTTTTTTCTTCCTTTGGGTTATTATTTTTTCTTCACTATTTTCCCCTCTGCGAGTTTGGAGTTATGTATCTTTATCCTTTTGGTGTCTACCTGAGAAATCACATTTGTCCTTAACCTACCAAAATCTAATTCTCACTAACAATTATCACCCTCCTAACCAGTAAAGGACCCAACACTTGAATGCCAATCACTCCTCCAAGTTACTTCTTAAGAATATCAGATATTTCCACTGTGGCTTCCAACAACCCATCTCTGGAAGTAAGTATTCTCAAGTCTGAATAAACATCAAGAGCAAAAAAGGGTAGGACTTCAGGTGCCCAAACAACCATCAAAGAAGAATCTTATTGTTTTAATATCAGACTACGACAACAACAGAAGGCCGGCTCAACTTTATAACCAAACTATCTATCTTACAAATAGCAACTGAAATTCCTTACTGTATTTATCTATCTTTTAACTTTTTAAAGGATTAACTAAAGGAGTGAAGAAAATCATAACACTGGCTAACTTTACCTCTAGCTCCAACAGTTTGGTCTCCTGTATACCAGACATCCCCAAACTGCAAGGTTTTGATTGAACAAATACTGTGACCACTCATTCCATACCAAGTATTATTAGGTCTAGGTGTTTATTGTGCAATATCTCATTTAATTCAATCCGCACAACACTGAAAAGTATGCAGTGTATTTCCCGTTTGACATCATTATCCCGTTTGACAGTTGAGGGAAATTTCTCTTATGTTCAACCTGCTACCATCGATTCCAAAACTTCACCGAACTGCGTTAAGACAAGCACTGGTTTAGAAGCTTCAAGTTCTAGGATCAGCCGAGCAGTATGAGGCAGGTGGGAAGGGGTTGGGAAAGTGAGGGAGGATAAGGTACCCACCTGGATCCAAGCTCTATGGGAAGGATTAAACCTCATTATGTAAGTGGAAGTACTTTGCAAACCCTTCCGTCCTTAATAAGTGCCAACCCAAACTAGCTACCAGACTACACAATTTGATTAAAAGTTGGAGACCACCAACAGTTCGGAGGGGCCACACATGGTTCACCATACCAAGATCTCTGATTTCTGAGACTGCCACCTCGCAGGAGGAGCCTTTGCTGTACACCAGGCCCCGTCGGGCTCGAGAATCCCCCACGTTCCCCACACCTCCCAATGTCAAAGGCTCCTTTAGGTCCCCGGCACGTGTAACTCGCGGCGAGCACTGGGCGCAGATCCATGGAGATCTCCCTCTCCTCAACATCAGCAAAGGGAAGTGGGGTAGGAGAGACTGATCCTAATTCAGGGTTCCACACCATTCTCTAGAGATCCCTGTCCCCTAAATTAAAAATGTGGAGTCAAGTATTCTCATCCAACTTTCTATCCTCATCCACGTGGGTTGGTCTCTTTACCCCAGGTCGGACCATACCCGCCTAGGCTCACCAGAGGCCTTCGGCTGCATGCGCAGACTCCCGCACCCTCGCCCGGATCACAATAATTGGGACCCTAAGACTTCCGGAGCTGTAACCTCCAGCGGGGCTGTTGGGACCAAGCAGCTGCCGGAGTTCAGACGCCCGGCCCGGAGGCCGACGCTACGCAGCTGCCTGAACTATAAGTCTCAGGCTAGCGGTCAGACGGAGCGGATTTTAAGACCCTTCAGGCTAGTGAGTGAACCGAACTCCTAGTCTCCCGCTTCCCGGCCCTTGGGCCGGGGGAATGCACTCACCATAGCTGCGGTTCCGCGGTCTCACCTCACCTTAAGAAGCGCGGAAGCCGTCAGAGGAGTAGCTCCGCTCTGCCGTAAAGTCGCACGCAGGAAGTAGAAATGGCCGTGCTTGAGGCAGGAAGCGGAAGTGAAGTCACTGAGAGTGGGCGGGCCTCGCCAGCTAAGGAGCTACTGGGAGGGAGCGCGGGGAGTGGACTCAGTGCTGAGCGAGAGTTCATTTTGCTGTTATTATCTTCATTATACTATATATTATTGGCAGAAACGAGTTGAACATTTTTAAAAAACACCAAAAGAGTTTCAGTGGTGTTACTATACCATTGTCAGCGTATGTTTCAGCACATTCTTGTATTCAAAATCTTTTTGACACGTCACTAGTGAAGGAAAAGTATGGAGGTAATGACAGGTAATCCTAAATGTTTTCCTTCATATTCAGATATCGTTGTTAAGATCTCTTATGGGGAGTGGAGTCTACCAGAAATGGAATCAATTGAGTAGGGAATTCAGGAAGGAGCAGGTTTGGGGATGGGAGTTGAGTTCCTATTGTAACAGGGTGCAGCCAAGATGGGGGCCCCAAATAGGGATTTGTAATTGGGTCCAGAACTCAAGGTGTCCAGGAAATATTAGAAAAAAATATATAGGATGCCCTCACCCCCACAAGCCTGAGCTGGGGGAAGGGACACATGGAGCAGGGCCATTCAGAGCTGTTTTGTACAGCAACAGCTGTGCAGCTAACCTCTGGCATGGTCATTTAACAAATCTGTAACCTTTAACTGGTTTCGTAGATATGTTAAATTGCTGTGGCCATGCTTTGAGCCAGGGAGATGGGAGTGACTTCCACCCAAGATATAACTGGGGCTCTGGCTGGTGTGGCTCAGTGGATTGAGTGCCAGCCTATGAACCAAGATATAACTAGGAAGCAAGTCCCCCTGGTTGCAGTGCCTCGGTGAGAGCTTGGGGAAGATTGGTTCCATGCCATGGGGTCACACCTGCCCAGATTTACTATGGCAGCCCAGTAAAGCTGGAAGAATATGGGAATCTGGCAGGTGTAACTGATTGTAGGAGGAGTCAGAAATGGGGCTGTGGAGGAAGACTGGTGCTGGGATTTAAACCCAGGCGTGGCAGCTATACCAGGGAGAGGAGCATGTGGCTTTGGTGGAGAAGGGAGAGAGACTAACGCTGCTTTGGCAGAGTGGGGACCCAGTGGTGGCAACACAGCTGATGATGCTGGGGGTCTGAATCACTGACTTCTATTTCTTTTCCTGAGATATGGTACCCTAGCCTGGGCAGAGGGAGAAGGAAGGACTGTGTGCATCTGTGGGTATTCTAAAGGACTTTAGTATTTTAATGAAGACATTAAGTCATTACTCTAAGTCTGTATAACTTTTAAATAAATAATTCCTTTCCTTTTCACCAATCTCTGGCATCGAGAGACATCTTTCCTCTAGCAGCGGGCAAGGCGAACCTAGTAGGTGGGAAGGACCCCCAGAGAGAAAGGGGAGGTCCTTTTGGTAATAGTATATTGTTCATCCCCCACCCCTCCCACTGGGTCTATTCTGTAACACTATCAGGTTGAGTTTGGAGATCTCGTAGGACACCCATTTTCTTCTGGACAGCATACTGTTCTCACTATGTTTTGCCAACTCCCCATTATTTAAGGCTAAACTCATGCCTCCCCACTTTCAAGAGGATCTGTCTGATTCTCATAGCCCTTTCTCATCTCTCTCCAACATAATACCAGGCATATTTTGGGACCCATTTGGATCTAGCCAAAACTAGACCATTAAAGCCTTTGGAAGACTTCCACTTAATTCCTTTGGAAACCTAGAGGTAGAGAACTGGAAGGACCCTTAGGAATTATGCAGCCCAGCCCTTTCATTTTAAAGATACTGAGACCCAGAGAGCGGAAGCTGCTCACCCAACATCACAGAGTGAAGAAGTGGTGGAGCCAGAACTGAACCTTGGCGCTTTTGGCTATTGGCCTGGGTTATTTCCATTGAATCTGGTTGCTCCACCTGAGGTGAGTTGTGGCACTGGGCAACTGGATGGGTTTGAATTGGTTCCAGGACTTTACATTTACTACATCAAAAATATCCCCATCAAACTTCACCTCACGCAAATCATTCATTACTCTCAAAGAACAAAATCTGCCTTCAAATTAAGAAACGTCTATAGATGTCTCCTATGTAAGAGCAGAACCTGTGATTTTGACTTTGTTCCTCACCTCTCTTAGGTCCTCTTTCTTGCTGCTAAATTAATTGGACTTATCATCCACCACTGTTGGGGGAATGAAACCTTATTATTCCAATTTAGGACACAAATAGATGTGTCCTTATCATTTGCTTTTTGTTGTCTTTTATAACAATTTCTGATTGTTGTTTGGCATACCTGGCACGTTGGACAATCATATCCCAGACCTCTTCAGTAATGGCTGATAGGGACTTGATGGTTTTATGACCAAGAGTAATGAGACAGTATACTTTACCTAATTAATTATATTTCCCACCTGTATAATTACTTAATTTCCATAGTCTTTCAGAGCTGGCCCACCTTTTTGTATCTTGCTGTTTCCCTTGCTAGTAATAAACGTTGACATATGATCAGGATTAACCTGTCTCAGGAATTTGTCTTTTACCATCCTCCTGTGCTTAAAAACCTAAATCCTCGCCATGGCTTATTAGCTCCCTTTTCAGTAGTCCCTGCCTCACCTCCGCGTTACAGCCCCACCCAGCTTCTTTTTCTACCCTAAGCACACCCCAATCTCTCCAACCCCTTTCATCACCTTCTGTTGGGAATGATATGCTCCACTGTTCTGCCTGGCTAACTCCTATTCATCACCTCTTCAGTGGAACCTCCCTGATGACCCAGACCAGGTAATTGCCCTTATTAATGACCCACAAGCCCCTTGTACTTGCCCTTTGTAGCACTCGTTGACCTCATCTTTATTCAGTGCCCACCTGTTTCCAACCACAGAGTGCTGTGAGAACAGGGCTTGTAGCTGCCTTGGACACAGTGAGTACCTATCTTCTGGCACAATGCCTGGCCCAAAGGGAGTCCCTGTTTCACTTAGGGATTTTTGGAGGCACGCAACCAAAAAGGAATTCGGGAAAAGATTCTGTGGTGGAGCCCAGAGGTTCAAGGGGGGCTGATAACGACAGCAGGACCTGTCCTGCAGTCTCGCTCCACTGTCAATGTCCTCCAGCCAAAGACCACCAAGAACACACCTGCAGTGTTATTGCAAAAAGGGAGAACGCACACCATAAGGGACTCTGGGACTTCTCAATAAGAGGGTGTTAGAAAATATTTAATACAGGATTTGGGCGTGTGTTAGGTGATTTTGGGGAGGGTTCAAGGAAGTGGCGTTTGCTCTAGATTAGAGGCTGTCAGGAAGTGTAAGTAATCCTATGGTTGGACATCATAATGAATCTTATCTACAAGGTGGAAAAGATGAAGCGAATCTAAAGCTGTAATTGGTAAAGAAATAGTCACTCATATTAGTCAGGATAAGGGGATGTTTGGTTATTTTTACGCTTTCAACAATATTCGTGTTTTTGCCTGTGTTCAGACATGGTTAAAGAGTGGTCTTATTTTTGTCTTCGTTTCACAGTCAGAGTGGCTTCATCTGGTATTGATATTTTATGAAATTGTTTATGTTTAGCAGAACACCAGGGCCCAACTACGACTGTCAGGCCAGCTCCTAGCAACACCAAGGCCTAAGTGATAGAGCTGGGCCAATTCCTAGCTGCCATGAGCTGCTTTTCGTTTTATCACCAGCTTCCTATTCCTACTTTGAATTTTTGTTCTCGATAGTTAGAGCCCTGGCAGAGAAAGCCCACTTGGCCAAACTAAGGTCACTCCTCACTCTTTGACTATCTTGGGTCTGTGAGAGAGTGTCAGGTATAAGCTGGGGTGACATTCAGCCAAGGTATATTGTGTGGCATATCAGGTTCTTAGAATAGAGAAATACTTCCCAAATGGTTGGTAAATAGGTGATGCCCTTCTCCCAGGACCCCAGGGGCCACTTACCACACAGCTATTAAAGTGTTAAGCCTTGGCCCATTCTGATGAGCTGGTATCCCTGCCAGCTTTGTTATTCAGTATTTTGAATATAACCTTTAGCTGAAAGACAGTAGCATTTATTCAGGGTAGCATTTGTCCTCCCACCAACACTAATCCTGAGATGGAAAGAGCAATTCTGAGTGGTCAAACAAGAATACACATGTCCAGTATGGTGTTCATTAGGTGTTTGATATTGGATAGACATGGACAAATGGATAAAAGTATCTAATAGGCAGAAGGAAATAAGTAGGCCACAGGTTACATCACCCATCATCCATGGGGGAATTTAGCCTCTCACTCCAGAGGACAGGTTGTTTAAAACAAATCCTTCCTCCTCTTAATTACTTTTGGGCAGCTCCCCAACATTGCCTGCACCTGCACTGGGCATGGGCACATTAGCTAGCTCTGGTGCCAGGTTCAGCAGCTGGAGCTGAGGCTGGAGGATCAGGCTCCTTTGTGAGGTGGCCTCAGTGACAGGTGCTAGGAGGCAGGAGTTACCCCACCCAAACTGGCTGGGGTACCAGCCATACCAGTCCTGTCCTCCAACTGTCTAATACCATCTGCCTGACCTACGATTTTTCATGTTGCTGTCACTGCTGGGAGCCTGCATCGTGGTGGGGCCATTCCAGGGCCCTGAGTGGGAGCCAGTGTCGGGCCTGCTCTCCAAGGACCATAGCTGCAGGAGTCCTCGGTGCTGTGGCAACCTGCTTGTCCTCTGCCTCTTTCTGATCTGGCAGGTCCGGCACTATTGGCACCAGATCACCAGGACCCATCCCAGCATGAAGAAGGTCATCAAGGTGAGGGGCCCACACACCTCGTCCCCTCAGCACCATGATTGTTTCGGTGGCTTGCTATGCAGATCCTATTCTATGGCCTCTGACGGAGATGAATCAATCCTGGGGAACTCGGACTGGTCAGCGAGAACATCATCTGCCCCAAACCCAGCAGTTGCCCTGGACTCCTCTTTTCCTCACTCCACACATTCAATCCATCTATAAGTTCTTTGGGCTCTACCTGCAGACTGTATCTCAAATGTGATCACTCCTCACACCTGCCTGGGCAGAGCTCCCTTATGTCTCACCTGGACTGTGGGCACTGCCTTCTGCCTGGTTCCCACCACCTCTCTCACCCAGCCACAGTGCTCCATGCAGCTGACAGAATAACTTCCTCCCTCCCTCCCTCCCTCCCTCCCTCCCTCCCTTCCTTCTTTCCTTCCTTCTTTCTCTCTCTCTCTCTTTAAAAAAATTTTAATACAAGGGTAATATACACACACAGATTATAAGTGTATAAGTCAATGAATTTTCCCAAACAGAACACAACCATGTGTAGCACCCAGTTAAGAAATGGACCATTACCAGAAACTCAGGAGCTTGCAGTCACAAGTATGCTGATTTCTAATAGCATAGACTGATTTTTGTCTGTACGGAATCATATAGTAAGCTTTCTTTTGCACCTGGCTTACGTCTAACATTATGCTTGTAAGCCAGAACAAACTTTTAAAAGCAGATCATTGCATTTTGCCACTCAAAAACCAGTAATAACAATATTACTGGCTCTTAACAATACACTCCCCATCAAAATCAGAATAAAATCCAAACTCCTAACTTCAACTCCAAGGACAGTATGTTCTGTCCCTACGTTTCTCTCTGACCTAATTTCCCAGCATTCTCATCACTCATTCCATTCTGACCACACGGGTTTCCATGCTATTGTGTATATGACCTTGTTCTGTCTTCAGGGCCTTTGCACTAATATCTGCTGTGCCTACAATGCTTTTTCTTCAGATGTCACTTGGTTTGCCTCACTTCCCTTAGGTCTCTGTCAAATGTCACCACCTCTGAGAGGCCTCCTCTGACTACCTGTCTGATGGAGCTAACCCCATTCCCTTTCTGCTTTTATTTGCATCAGAATTAACATACCTAACATTATATTGTATACTTGGCTATTGTCTTTCCATGTCTAGAAGGTATTTGTTTTGTTCATGGTGGTACCTCCACCATCTAGAGTAATGCCTGGCCTGGAGTAAATGTTTTCGCTTTCTTGAATGAATGGCTACTGTTTGCCTTAAGGAAATGATTCCCCCTTTCCTGAGCCCCAGCATCCTCTTCTGAATAACGGGCATTACAATTCCGATCTGTGACGATTAGGCGAGATGATGTGTCCAAGAATTTTGCCTCTCTGCTTTCACCTACAGGTGCCACCGCAGAAGTGGGCAGTGCCCTCCATGAGACGTGACACTTGTTTGGAGCTGACCTCTAAATTATTCTGCAGTAATGGCAAGTCCAGGGGCCTGGATGCTCACGTTCGGCAATGGGCACAAAAGAAGAGATGGGGATACCGGAGGAGCCTCCGGGAATCAGGGGCCCGATACCTGCTCTCTTGGCAGCGCCAATGCCAGTGCCCACCTTGGGATTTCCACACTCCTTCTAAGACCACCTTTTGCACCACCTCTTTTTCAAGCACCTGTATGTTCCCTCAGGACAGTTCCTGGGATATACGGTACATACCCTGGTGTCTCCGTGATGAGCACACTCACCTGATTGGCAAGTCGCTGCTGCCTGACCTGGACTTGTATTATCAAAGGATGGAGCAACCGCTGGCCCACTCCCAAGAAAAATTAGTGCTGCTGGAACCTGCTGTCAGCATGTGCTCCCATCCCACCTCCATGACTGTAGCCGCTGTTCTCCCAAACCTCTCTTCTCAGAGACCGCAGTTCTGCTCCAGAGAATTCCTGCCTTTTCCTTCTACCCAACAAGTAGGAATACATACCTGGAACTGCCCACAAGAGGCTTGGGCACCAGGGATGGAAAACCAGACCCAGGCACATATACTAGATAACCAGGAACTGCTAAGATATAAAGTCGACAGAGAGAACCAAACTCCAGAGTGGGGGAACCAGGATAAGAGTAGAAATAAGGATGCTATAGAGACTCAGGTATTTGAGAAGAACAAGAAAGAGGCCGGGGGGGAGGATGAAGGAGAGACCCAGGCACAAGGATTGGGGAAGCAGGGCCCAACTGGCAGTGAGAATGGTGAGGAGTTCCAGGTGCCATGGAGGGGAAAACAAGACCAGACTAGAGATGGTACTGGTGCAGAAGTTCAGGCAGAAGAGAGAGGAAACAAGGGCCACGTTGGAGGTGAGAATGTGCAAAGCCAAATACCGGGGAGGGAGAACCTGGGAGAAATAAAACAAGAGGATGGTGTAGAGATCCGGGCCCTGGGATGGGGAAAACAGGACTATGTGGAAAGTGAGAATGTCAGAGAGATTCAGACACCAGGGTGGGAGAAGCAGGATCAGGGTAGAAGTGAGAAAGCTGCGGGAGAATGCCAGAAGCAACTAAGACATGAATTTCGAGTGGGATTGGGAAGCCAGGGCCTGAGAGGAGGCAAAGATGCTGGGGAAACCCAGATCTCTAGAAGGAAGAACCTCAGGGAGATAAGAGAGGAGGATTGGGTAGTGATCCAGACACTGTGGTGGGAAGACCAGAGACCAGAGGCAATTGAAGTTGACAGAGAATTTGAGAGAGCATGTTGGGGGAATTGGGTCCAGATTGTAGGTGATCGTAGAGCAGAAATTCAGGCACCAGAGAAAAGAGACCAGGGGAAGGACAGAGATGAGGATGGTGTAAATACCCTGGCACCTGAGATAGAGAACCAGGGACAATTAAGAGGTGACACTCATGTAGACACCCATCCACCAGACAAGAGGAACCAGGAGCAGTTTGGAAATGAGACCAGTACAGACATGCAGGTGCCAGAGATGGAAAATCCGAGAGCAGTTAAAGGTGAAGATGGTAAAGAGGCCCCGGAACATGGAGGGGCAGAAAACCAGGGTCAGTTAAGCAAGGAAATTAATGGAAAGATCCACACACCAAAGTGGAAAAATCAGGAACGCATGAGAAGCAAGGATGGTGTAAATATCCAGGCATCCGATGCAGAGAACTGGGGAGAATTAACAAGTAAAATTGATGGAGAAACTTGTTCAACAGAGTGGAAGAAAGAGAAGCAGGCTAGAGGTGAGAATGGAAGGGAAAATCAAGCTCCAGAGAAAAGAAACCATAGAGAAGCTGGAGGTGAGGATGGTACAGAGACCTGGGCACCTGGGGGAGAAAACTGGAGTCAGTTAAGAGGTGATATTGATAGAAAGACCCATTTATTAGAGTGGAAGAACAAGGAGCAGATGGGAGGTGAAAATGGAACAGAAATCCAGGCTCCAGAAAAGAGAAACCAGAGAGAACCAAGAGGTGAGGGTGGTGTAGAGACCCAGAGACCTGAGAGAGGGAACCTGGGACAGTTAGACAGTGAAAATGGAGAGAGTCATTCACTAGGGAGGAGGAACTGGGAGCAGAGTGGAGGAAAGAACAATGCAGAAAATCAGACTTTGGAGAAACCAGAGAGAAACCAGAGAGAGGTTGGAAGTGAGGATGGTAGAAAGATCCAGGGACTTATTGGGGTGAACCAGAAAATGTTAAAAAGTAAAGTTAATGGAAAAACCTGTACATCAGAGTGGAAGAATCAGGAGCAGATTGAAGAGGAGAATGGGGCAGAAATTCAAATACAAGGGGAGAGAAACCTAAGAGGGCCCACAGGTGAGGATGGAAGAGAGACCCAGGCCCCTGGAGGAGATAACCAAGAACGGTTAAGAAGTCAAATTGATGGAGAGATCCAGATACAAGGGCAAGAGAACCAGAAAAAGGGTGGAGAGGAAGATGCGGCAGTAATCTGGAATGTAGAGAGCCAGACAAAGTGTATAGCTGAGGATGCTGAAGAACCTGAAGTTCCAGCGGGAGGAATCAAGGACTGGGTCAGAGAAAGGGATGCTGCTAAAGGCAGTTTCCAAGTTGACTGTTCTGGGGTTGAGGGGCTCCCAGTCCTTGCTGGGTCTGGGTTTGGGACCATGGAACAGAAACAAGCAGTGTCCTCTGCTACCTGTCCTGAGATGAAACCTCTCCCCAACCAGGGTGAACTCTTTTTGCTCTCCAGTGGGGAGGGAAAGCATCTGGCTGGCCAGAGCATGGCCCCTGCCAGGAGGCACAGAATGGGGACCAGTCCAGGCTCCACTCAGGCCTCACTTAAACCCAAGAGAAGACGACAAAGGACTCCTGGGAAGGTCTCTGGTCTGGCTTGGCAGTTCCAGAAACCATGCTCTCTGGCTGCTTCCCTGAACCTGCCCTCCCCCTGTCCCTCTAGCCAAGCACCCCAACTTGCCACAGCTCTGGTGGGTATTCCTAGTGCCCACACTGTCCTGCCCAAGTGGCCGGGCCTCAAGAAGAGCCAACAATTCCTCCCGGAGTCACCCATGCAGCGGAAGATTGTACATCTGAAGTGGGGCCTCCACCAGCGGCTGATCCTGGAGTCCCATTTGCTCTTGAACTTGTTAGATACGAGCCCACTGCCCTTTGCTGGGGTACGGCTCCCTGGATTATACATAGCCTGTGAGCTCCAATGGCAGCAGGAAAGGCTTTGTGAGGCCCAGGCCTCCAGGCCAGGCTTTAAGTCCCCTGAGAAATCCCAGAGGATTCAACCCCCAAAAAGAAAAAACTCAAACCTTTGTACACAGGCCAGAACTCTGGAGAAGTGCGGTCTACAGGGATTGGAGCCCATGGGCCTTTCCATCCATCTGCCAAAGCTTCAGAGAGTCAGGCCATCAGGTGGCCCCAGAGAAAGACAGGATGTCCAGAAAGAAGCTCCTCCTAGGGCCAAGCGCCCTGCTCCCAGGAACCCCAGGCCTTCAGCAGAGCCTGGGTGTGGCCAAAAAAGGGTCCAAGAACCTTCTGGTGGGAACAGCTGGGACAGGAAAATGGTCAGGCCAGGAGCCTCACAGACCGCAGAGAGGGCTCCCAGCAGGGTGAGAACCTCGTACCCCAGGGCAGTCCAGGATCATGGCAGGAAGGAGAGCTCATCCCGGGAGTCCTTGAAGCCACCCAGGCTCAAATGTCAGCAGCCCACACCCTGGAGAAGAGAAAGCCTGGAGGGCAGAGGGGCCGAGCAGCAGTCTTCCTCCTGCTCCACAGACACAACCGGTTTCAAAGGGAGTCTCCACTCCGCCACCGTGAGCCTGAACAAGACCGTTCTGACCAAGACATCCTGGTCCCCACACCTGGCCAAGCCCCAGCACTCAGCCCCCAATCTGAACCCGAAGGTTTCTGATCCCCCACTGCTTCCCAAAGTGGGTGACCCACATGTAAGGGAGTGTAGCATCGGAGTCCACACTTCTTCAAAGAGGGACCTTCAGCCACCAGGTCACTGCTGTACTGGTGCTGTTTTTCCCAAGACAGAAAGCGTCCAGGGTCAAGGGGAACCTGAAAACCCAAATGGTGCCCCACAGAATCCACCAACCTCCAAAAAGTTTGGTTTTATGAAGCGTTTGAGGAGTTTTCTGCTCCGGCTTTGCTTTAGAAAATAGGCTGCAGATCCAGAGTCCTCAGAACACGTCAGAGGAGGCATGAGAGTGGTCTGTTCACCCCTAAAGCCTCTAATAAAATTAGTTATTTGGAACCTGTGGGGTTCTGACTTCTTTGGCACATGTTTTCTAAGTGCCCCTTTTTGGGGTTCGGAATACTTTGTAGGTGCCGTAGTAGCCACTTTTACTCTACGATTTTGAAGGTTTGGGGAATGTGGGTCAGCCCATGTCATCTCCTAACAGCTCCCCTCCCCAGCCCCTCACAGCAGGGTTTACTGAGATTCATGTCATGGCTTTGTCCTGCCCTAGTCCAACCTAACTGTGACTGAGATAAAATGTTCAGACAGCCTCAGTGGCTTGGTGGAATGGTTAGCACTCTGCCCTGGAAACTACCATTCACGTCCTTTGGGGCACAAGGAAGGGAGCTGATCACAGGGCATCTTGCCTGCTGGGATTCTGCTGCCCATGGGCAGACTCCACAGAAAAACCACCCCAGCTCTCCAATTCTCAAGCACTGCCAACCATAATTACTTGTTGCTTTGCCTGGCCCACCTGCAGGACATCCTGGAGCCAATTATTTGTTTTAGTCAAGAGTAGAACTTCTGAGTTAAAGGGCATTATATCTTATGACACCTCTGTAGACAGCTGCAGCAGGTGGAAACAGATTCGCAGAGCCTAACTCAGTGAGTGCTGGACGTGAAAATTTAATTCAGGTTTCCTCCTTCTTTCTCTCTTATCGCCCCTCCCTTCTTTCCTTTCTCCCTTTCTGTTTTTCCTTTCATTTAGCTTTCTGATTTCTTAAATTCACTGTCAAACCCATACATGCTCATTAGAGTTTAGGCAATTCAGAAAAGGAAAAATAATCTATAATGATATGACCCAGTTAATGTTTGGATATTTTTCTTCCTATGCATTGCTGCCAGCAAGGTGTTCCCATAGCAATTTGTGCCTGCCTTTCCTGTAGCGCTTGTCCCGTGGTAGGCAGCCTCTCTCCCTCCTGGTGTTCCTGCCCTTGTGTGTTCTCCTCTCCTTGAGGGTGGACTGGATCTAGTGACTCATTCCTAACAAATGCAATACAGCAGAAATGTTGGAATGTCACTTGAATGACATTCCATCATTGGTTACAAGAATAGGTTACAAAGACTGTAGCTTCCATCTTGGGCACTTGTCTCACTCTCTTGCTTGCTCCCTTGCTTGCTCCATGAGGGAAGCCATCCTCCATGCTGTGAGCTGTCTCATGGAAAGGCACTGTGGCAAGAAACTGAGGAGGGCACTGGACAATAGCTATCACGAAAGTGAGTCCCTTACTCCAACCGCCTTTGAGGAACTGAATCCTGCCACCAATTATGTGAGCGAACTTGGAAGATCTTTCAGGCCTAGTGAGTCTTGAGATGACTACAGCCTCACAAGAGATGTTGAGCCCGGGTCACTTAGCTACTCTGTGCCTGGATTCCTGATGCACAGAAACTATGAGATGTTTTGAGCTAAGTTTTGGGGCATGTTAGTTTTCTAGGGCTACCATGACAAATTACCACAAACTTGGTGGCTTAAAACAACTGAAATTTATTCTCTCAGTTCTGGAGCCAGAAGTCTGAAACCAAGATGTCAGCAGGGCTGAAGGCTGTAGGGAGCAATCAGTTCCTTGTCTCTTTCAGCTTCTGGTGGCTGCAGGTGTTCATTGGCTTGCAGAACCGTCACTTCGATCTCTGCCTCTGTGCTCACATTGCCACCTCCTTTACTCTGTGTGTTTCTTCTCAAGACGCTTGTCGTTGTTGGTTTTAATGCCCACCGGATACTCCAGGATGACCTTCTTATCTCAAGGTCCTTAACTTAATTACAACGGCAAAGATCCTTTTTCCAAATCAGGTAACATTTACAAGTTCTGGGGATTAGGATGTTATATTAGTCTGCTCTGGCTGCTACAGACTAGGAGGCTTAAACAACAGAAATTTATTTCTCCCAGTTGTGGAGACTAGAAGTCCAAGATCAAGCTTCTGGCTGATTCAGTTTCTCATGAGAGCTTTCTTCCTGGCTTGGAGATGGATGGTCACCTTCTCACTATGTCCTCACATACCCTCACATGCACTTTCCTCAGTGCATGTACATGGATAGGTGAAGAGATCTTTCTTCCTCTTCTTCCAGGGCCCCCCTTTATTACTTTCTTTAACCTTAATTACCTCCTAAAGGCCTTATCTCCAAATATAGTCACATTACGTGTTAACGCTTCAACAACTGAGTTTGGGGTGCACAATTAAGTCCATTGTAGACACGCAGATATCTTTTTGAGGTTCACCATTCAAACCAGCACATGGGGTAATTTGTTACCCCATGTAATAGGCATTGGCACATATGCTATTGTAATAATTTGCTTATCTGTTTCCGTGACTGGACTTCTAGTTCTTTGAGGACGTGGACTGTCTCTTGTTTACTTTTGAATCCTCTAATTCCTACCCCAGTTCCTGGTTTAACAATTTGTCAAAAAAAAAAATACACACTTTGTGGATATTTAAAATATGATAAGTAAGATGTACATGACATATTTTTCTCTGAGAAAGCTGTTTACAACCTTTGTATATTACTGGTGTAAAATGTATAGAAAAAGACTGGAAAAATATATCAAAATATTTAAAACATTTTTTTGTTGAATATGTATTACTGCTACAAAATGTGTTGAATGTTTTTTGTTTGCTTATTCATTTTGCACACTTGAATACTATATAATTATGCATTTATTGTACACTTAACATTTTAATGGGGATTTTTTCATATTAATATCTACTTTTTTCAAACATTACTTCATAACACTACATTGAATAATAAACCATTGTTTCCCAAACTATTTTGCCACGGAAAGCATTTTTTTCCACTTAGTCACACCGCTCTGAATGTAGAAAACACCTCTTGAACTTGTCTCCTTCAACATTAACCAGTTGCTGGGCATTTTGGTGCTAAATATATCCTTGTAGATTGACGGATTGTTACTATTAATATATTTAACATAATAAATTTTTCTTCTTCAGTATTCCTGGTGAACTCACAAAGTCTCAAGTGCTGTGGGAGCCCTCTGTGAGAGGACATTGTAAGGGTAACATTTTAGATTTGACAGAAAGGTGTCATGGAAATTTAAAATAATAATAGCAATAGCGTTTAGATAAAAATCCCCGAAATCATTCATTTAATTTTAAAATAGAAATAGATTGCTTTCTTTTTCCAGGCTAACGACAGCTTCTTTATAAGTGCTTTTCAACCTTCAACGCGATGAAGATTGCAGACGCTCGGATCAACCCTTCTTTGGGTTAAGCGGGACACGCTCCAGCCCTTGCGCAGGCGCAGTATATGACCCCCGCCGTGCCGGGCTGTTTCAAGTGCGCTTGCGCACAAGTTGCGCGGGGAAAACGCGCCGCCGCGGTAGCGTGCGAGCAGACAGATGGCTGTGAGGGAGGCTGCGGCAGCCCCTTCGCGGTCTGGGAGGGACGAAGAGGCGGCGTTGCTCTTTGAGAGGGCCCATCCCCGGCACGACCCGCGCTGGCTGTTGCCCGTGCCCCCACGCCTTTGCCTGGCCTGCGTGCTGGAGCTGCTGCCCGAGCCCGGCGTGTCGGTGCGAACTGGCTCCCCGCCCCCACCCGCGTTCTGTCACCACACGGGGTGGCCCTGGCCGGCGGCGTTCTTCCCTGCCACACCAGCCGCAGCCCACCCCTCCGGCAGCCCTTTGCAAACCCGGCCCAGCGCCGGCTCTGTGCCTCACGCCGGCCTGGCCCTGCGTCCCTGCGCGCCGTCCCGCTGGGGCCCCGGGGACGCGGCAGGACCCCCAGGCTCACCTTCCCGCCGCCCCTTCCCCGCCTCTCTCTAGATAGCTGTCCCGCTGCATGCCGACCCCCTCGCCAGAACTAGCCTTAGGGGGCTCCCTCCATTTTAGAAGGCGCCCGCTCACCCCGGCGGCCCTCACGTGCGTGCGAGTGGAAGCGCGGAGGGGAGGGCCGCCGGGGTCTCCGGGAGCGCGGACGCCGGAAGTGAGCCACGCGCCAGTGAGGCCCGGGGGAGGCAGCGGGGAACGAGTGTAAAAAGTAAAAATAGCTATACTTTCCCAAACAAAGAAGATAGTGAGAGGACTGGCTTTGTTTTACATTTTTGCAGGTCTCTTTCATGTTTGGCTTCCTAGGAGAAAGCTGGCTTTTCATATATGCATTAAATCTGTTACCGCGTGGCACGTAATACTTGAAAAGCTTCACTGTACCCTTGTGAGAGAGTAGGAGTGAAAAAGGCAAATAGCGCCTTAGTGTTCTGTGAAACTGATTTGGACCTCATGGCTGCCCGAAAGGGTTTTGGGCATTCTCAGGGCCCCCACCGAGAGTTGCTGAGCGAGCTGAAAGCATCTGGGACAGCGCTGAGGCCAGAAGTCCTGAGGCTGTCATTCCGGGACAGTGAGTCAGAGGTCCAGAGGGGAGTGAGACAGTGAGTAGGGGAGAAAATCAGAGAGCGGCTACTGGGAACTTGGAGGATGGACCTAGCTGGTCAAGAGCTGTGTGGGGTCAGGAGGGAAATTGGGAAAAGGTTTTAGAGGAGGAAGCATTCGAATTAGGCTTGAGAAGACGGGTAAGATTTGGAGTGGAGGCGATGGGGGATCTTACCCTAGGAGGTGGGTATTAGCAGGGATGAGTTTGGGGGAGTCATTAGTGTTTGAAGGAAAGTTGAAATTGGAAAAGTAGGTTGAGATCAGTTCTTTGAAGAGTTTGAATCCAAGCTAAGGAGCTGGGACTTAACCAGGTCAGGTGCAGGAGAGTCACTGAGATTTTTCGGAGTGACTCATTGGGATCACTAGCTTAAGGTACTGTGTAGGAGGAATTGGAGAAGGAAAACGGATTTGCAGTAGCACAGGTTAGAGGCAATAAGAGGCGCGACTTCTTTTACTGAACACACCCTGCTTAGCTTCACCTCTCACCAGCGGAAAGGGGGGATGGAGTCCGTTGTACCCATGTTCCTGTTCTGCCCTCTGTGCACACCCGTGTTCTGACCCAACTTTTGCTGCTGTCTTGAGTGCTTCGCACAACTACTACCCAGATCCCTGTTCAGGGAGCTGAAGTGAGTGTGACGATTTATGTTTACATTGAATGGAAGGATGCATTTTTTCCACCTACCTCTAAGGTTCATGAAGGGTCCCCCGGTATCACCCTCCTGGGCTGTTGAAGTGGAAAGAGCTCTGACCTTTGACAGGGTCTGGTTGGAGACTTAGATTTGAGTCCTTGGGAAAGCCTCTGAACCTCAGTGTTCTTCTCTCCAAAATGGCTACAATGATACTTGTTTCTGCTTGCTTTGCCAACTTGTTAGGCTTAAAGAAGCGAGTAGACAAAAGAGTGATGTGTGAACAGTAAAGTGCAGTGTACATATAGGGCATTAAGAACCTCAGCCCATGTATATCCTCTGTGTGAACATATGGATTCCTGTGTGTGAATGATACCCTTCTCTATACTCCCTTCAGGAAAAATGGCCTTACCATGAATTAGATGACGCTTCCAGTATCATCTTGTAAATGTATTTGTATTGTATGTATAGTTACAACTGTTTGGGTTCGGGATGGCTGAGACTTGGTTGCTGTTGATTATTTTTCTTTACCTACCCAAAGTTGGTGCGCAAGAAGCATGTGCTGTCCTGCTTCCGAGATGTCCTCGTGAGGCACACCTCCCTGATCATGCAGCTGATGGGTCAGGATCAGCGAGTCTGTGTCCACTTCATAAGCATGCTTTTTGGTGAGATTAAAAGGGAAACCTGGCATGTATTTTGCTACAGCATGTATATTTGGTTTGGGGGTCTTGCAGAGATAGTTTAGACTTTTTGCGAAGTAACAGTTTAACTTACTGGCAAATTGTTTTGTCATAATGGTGAAGAAAGGGTCACCTTTCTAAGATACCTGATGTTTTATACGGTAATTACAACAAATTGATCAGTGAAAATGTGAAGATGAATATGGAAAACGTGTGATCTTTCCAAGAGTCTAGTCTTATATGGTCTTTGAACAAGATCAGAAGGTCCAGACTAGAGTCTGCTGACCTGGCTGTGGCCCTGATTGAGTTATTTCCCCTTTCTTGGGCTTTAGTTTCTTCTTGTGCAAAATGAGATGTATTAAGATGTCCCTTCTTTTAATACAATTACCATGTCCTTTGGAAGGAGCCCTTTTAGAGAGGAGGGAAGCTAACTCATACTGCGTACTTTGCTAGAGGCTTTTCAGGCTTTTAACTGCCAAGACAGTACTTTAAGGGAGAGAGGATGATCCCTAAGGCTCAGGGAGGTCATAGCTGACAACTGGCAGAACTGGAATTTTACCCCAGGTCTGTTATAGACTCCAGAGCACACAATTTTTATGCTGTGCCACACTGACTGTTTAATTCTTTTAAAGCCAGAGTGGGTCATTGAAAATTTAGGTGTTTGGTGCTGAGGATGGCTGGGACATTGCTTAAAGCTGCTATTAGTTTTAGGCTTCACAGTGTGCCTTTGTGGGTTTGTTTTTCTTTTAACTATTAACTATCCCCCTCTTACCTCCCTCTGCTCCAAGGACTGTTATGTAATGTGGAAGATGGGAGTATGGCAGAGCTCTGTATTGAAGGTAAGGTGAAACTGTGTGTACCTAGCACTTGAAGCTGGGGATATTAGCCTCAGTTGCAGCTCTGGTTACTTGAAACTTTGATGGCATGTTTTATTGTAGATACAGATAAAGAGATCTCAACTAGTTGTCAATTATTAATTCTGCATTTCTTTCTTGAGCACCTACTCTGTACCAAGTACTGTATCAGACACTAGGGATACACAGATGAATAAGACATGGTTCCTCCCTTCAACAGTCTCCAATGTAGAGGAGAGGTTGACTGCTAGATGGCAAGAACTGCTGAGTGCTGTTACAAAGATGTACAAAACTGTTTTTATTGTATTCATATTGGTTGGTTGGAAGTTGTCTGCACATGGGTTGGCGGCTAGCTGTGGAAGGCTTACCTATAAAGAGCTCAAGGAGAAGGAAGACAAGAGTACTGGGATGGGAGGATTCTTGCAGAAAGCAAGAACTGTGTCAGGGTCGAGTCAGGAAACAAACCACATAAGTGATTTGAACAGAAAAAAACTTTAATATAAAGAATTATTAGCTAGGTAACTGAAGACAAAAAGAGAATACCAAATTTTCACAGAGGTACAGTTTCCGAAAGCAGCTCCCACTCCTAGGGCTTGGGAAACAAAGGGAGAGGTTGGAATTATTAAAACTACAAGTTTGGAGGAATGACACTGTGTATGAAACTTGGACCTCTGCGGAGAGGGTGCTGCTTGGCTGCTGCTGGGTCCATGGCCATTCAGTTAGCAGCTGTAATAGATCATAACTTAACATGATCCGTGTGTACTTCTGGCACCTGAAGTTCTGACCACTGACGGGAGGGGAGATTTCACCATTTCCCTCAAGGCCACTCTTGAGTTGGGCTATAATCCTAAAGCCATTCACTTCTGGTTGGTGCCAACATAACTTGCAGAACCCACTCATCAGACCCCAAGAACTTTACTGAGATGGTCGGCCCTAGATGGAGACTGCAGAACTAGAGGGAGAAGGAGGACATGCTCCTTCCTCACTGTTTCCTGTTTGCTTCCTGCTTTCTTCCTGTTTCTGTGTTATCCTAGAATGCTTCTTTACCTTGAAAGTGGCAGAGCCTTCCCACAGCAGCAGATGAATTTTATTTACAGCTTTTTTTCACTCTTGCAGAGCCAGCCTCTTCTCCACTTCTCCCCCAAACACCAGCAGAAACATCACAAATGATTGTATAGAAGAGTGGGTTTGGGGTTGAGAGATAATATTGTTCGCAATTATTGGCAAGGAAACTCACTCATAATTCTATTTTCTAGCCTATGAAGGAGCGAATTCTGAGGAAGGAAAAAAAGTAGAGATAATATAAAAATAGTGGTTGTCAGCCTCGCCTTCACAATAGACTCACCTGGGAAACTTTAAAAATATCTAGATGCTTAGTTTCTTTCTCTAGAGATTCTGATGTAAAATTGGTCTTGGACATTAATATTTTTTCAAAAACTTCCTAGGTGATTCCAATGTGCAGTCTAGTTGTGAACCACTGATATAAAAGAAATGAAGAAGCCATAAATTTTTGTGTTTGGATGTGCATGCGTGGTTTAATGGGGGAGAGACAGAAAAGACTAGTACCAACTAGCACAAGCAAGTGACTTTGAGTAGAAGGGCTTTAAAAGGTGAACTCCGGGTTGCCTTCTGATTAGTAATGCTACTGTGTTTGTTCAGTCCTTATCCAGCTTACAACTCAGCTGAAATTAGAGCAGACCGTTCGCTGCCTGCTGGATGAGTGCCACAAAGAGGTCAGTAAGTAGCTGTGTGTTCTTGAGTACCCCCTGGATCCTCAGGTATCACAGCTGGGCCAACCCTTCTTTGGATAGATGAGAGATTTAAATCCAGAGAAAAACCCTGCCTGGTGTGCTCAGTTGGTTGGGTGCTGTTCCACAAAGCGAAGGGTCTCCTGTTTGATTCCCAACTCAGGTACATGCCTGAGTTGTGGCTTTGGTCCTCTGTCTGGGCACATGCGAGGGGAGGACCAAACCTCCTCTCTGGCATTGATGTTTCTCTCTGGCATCGAAGGTTCTCTCCCTCTTTTTCTCCTTCCCTTCCCTCTCTCTAAAAATTAATAAATAAAATCTTAAAGGAGAAGGGACTTATTGTCTGAGGTCAGTGGCAGAGCCAGAGCTAGGGCCTAGGTCTTCTGTTCCTGCTCCCATGACCTTTGCAGCGTCCTACCTTCCCCTTTCAACCTCCCGAATGCTACCTCCATGTGGCGAAGTCCCATCTTTCTGGCATAATCATCCCATGGCCATTCTCAATGTTCTCCTAAATGCAATACAGATTTCCTTGGTGAATTTATCAAAGAAATATGTTCACTATGTCTTGGCTTAGTATTTTTATTTGGTTTGAATTGGATACAGCATTTTGTACTAAAGGCATTTGCTTTTATCATGATTTAAGGTAAGCATTGAGTGGGTATGTTTAACCTGCTTTCTCCAGTATAGTCAAAGATATCAATTAAACCAGCAACTTTTACATTGTGTTTAAGATTTTGGAATGGTCAGAATCACTTTCTATTTTTTTTATTTTTTTGCAAAAGGAAGACAAATGTTCATGTTAACACCATCGAGAGCAACATTTAATTATAAACGATGTTAAATTATCATGTCATTATAATTATTCTGCATGTGGTTAGTAGATCAGATTGGATTTATAATTATATGTATCAGTACTTAAGGTGACGATGCCACTTAACACTGTGAGCACCGTCTATGTGCTAGGAACTGTTTTAGGTGCTTTACATGCACTACCTCACTCAGTCCTCCCAACGGCCCTGATTAAATTGGTACTATTGTCATCTACCACAGGTGGAGTTAAGAGTCTTACTTAAGGTGCTACAGTTAGTCAATAGAAAAGGTGAAATATATACTATTGACTCTCCCTGTAAAGTACCCAGCATATAGAGTGTTCCATAATAGTAGCTAATAGTAATGATAATAACAATAATTTTTTTTTTGCACTGAGCCAGAATTTTGTCTTTATGACATTGCCAATTTAAATCTCCCAGTTTCTGGCTCTACAGGAGACATAATATGCTAAGTTGTTCATTAGTTTGTTTTTTAATTCAGTTTAACAAACGTACTGAGCTAGGTACTGAGGACTCTGAGAGGAATCTGCTTCAACCCCTTTCCCCTAGAGCTTCCCAGACCCATGGGGGAGGCAGTCACTTAGCCAAAGAGGCTGATCGCTGATTGTGGTGGGAGACATGCACCATACAGGCTTGGTGTGGATAGGGCAAAATTAATTTTGGTGGGAGCTTTATCCTGACCCTAATTTATAGAGTGGAGTATGTTCACTTTCTGTAGCTCTGTAACATGCCCTCCATGCGAGGCAGCCTGGCCACGCTGACCCTTCTCGGCAAGTTGGTGGATGCCATCCCAGCTCTGGCAGACAAGCTTGTAATGGAGCACTGTGAGTGACCTCTGAGGAAGAGCTTCCTTTCGCCTTTACCTGCTTTGATCACACTTCCATCTGGGCGGTCCATTACACCTTCATTACTTTCCTTCTCTAAGCTTTGGTTTCCCCATCTGCAGAATGTGCTGTATGTTGGCCAACTTGAAAAAGTGCTTCTCAACTCTGGTCTTGGCTATTTGTATTCACTATGTTAAGACAAATTAATTAAGTACCTAGTATGAATCTTCCTTTTGGGTGGAAGGGGGAATTAATTCTGAAATATTAGAAGTACTCTTTTCTGCCAGTAAAATTCAAATAAATATCTCACAGGATTTATCCAAGGGTAAATCATTTAACTTTTCTAAACCTTAGTTTTTCCCTTTGATTAAATGGCCAGAAGTCATTTGTTGTGGGGGGTTATTGGGGATTACCATTACTATCCCACTGAGGGCAGTATTTGAGTTACATATAGCGTTGAAACTCACATTATAACATTGTGTGGTTCCCCTGCCCCTTGGTTGTTTTCCGGACAGGTGACATGACGGAGCACCTGTTGAGAGGTTTAGTGTACCCCAATGAGGGGGTGCAAGCTTCTGTTTGTTACCTCTATGGGAAGCTGTACTCCTCACCAAAGGCAGCTGAGATGCTTTCAGGCCATTTCCGGGAGAAGCTGTGCCCTCTCTTCCTTTCTACGCTGGATGGTGCCCAGACAAAGGAGCTACAGATCAATTGCTTGGGTAAAACATGAAACTGCAGGGAAAACAGAGAGAAAGGGTTTGAAATTTTGCTTGAGGACTTGAGATACTGGTTCTCTAAATGTGCTGCTTCACCAAGCCCCCGGTTTGGGAGATAAGATGCATAGATTGTGAAAGATGTATAGAATTGGTGTGGCATCTTAAGAATGTAGACTTTGGAAGGAGAAGAAAGAAAGTGGGACAGCAGTTTTTCTGCCTCCAGTCTTCACTGCCTATCCTGGTGCATCATAGTGCTGCCAAGTTAATCTTCACACTACACAGCTTGCATCCTGTCAATTTCCTTTTTGGAAAATCATCTGTGGCTCACTCTAGCCTCCAGGGTGATGTCCAGGTTGCTTTGTGTGTTATTTGAGGCTCCTTAGGCAGGAGCTACAGGGAAACACATAGTTTGTGGGTGACAATAGTTTCTTTTCACAGTTTGGACCAAAAGCTGTGTTATGAACAGTCCAGCCACACACAGTGAGCATTCATTCCGGGCTAGGCTATGCGCTGGGCTCTGGGGCCATAAACATGTCAAGCTCAAGCTCTGTTCTGAGGGAGCTCAAAGTCCAGATGTGGACAGTTAGAGTCCAGTGTGGCAAGTGCTGCAATGGAGGTTGCACAGGAAAGGCTGTGATTCTATATAAAGTAGTACTATAATTCTTACATATAGAAAACCCTAATAACTCCACCAAAAAACTTAAACTAGCAAATGAATTCAGTCAAGTTGCAGGACACAAAATCAGTTTTGTTTCCGTATACTAACAACCTGTCTGAAAAAGAAATTAAGAAAACAAACCCTTTTACAATAGCATTACAAAGAATAAAATACTTAGGAATACCTTTGGAGACATAAAATTCTAGGAATGTGTGAGGAGCTACCTAAAGTGTTCTCTGGTGCCTGTGCTCCTCTTGCGTGACTTCCCAACCCCTTGGTTTTCTAGGTTTGCTGAGGCAGCTGCTGAAGTATGATCTCTTTGTGTCCGTGATCATGAACAAGTCAGCACTGGCGGAAAGTGCCGGCAGTGGTGAGGGGCCACCAGGGGAGACCTCACTGCCTTTGGTGCTCAAAAAGGTCCTTGTCTTGTGATTCCTTGTCTCTAGGTTCAGTAACAAGGCCACTCTTTCTGTCTAGGATTTATTTACAAAGTATTTTCTTACTAGCCAAACAACATGCCATTAGAAGACTCAAAGTACTTTTTTTTTTTTCAGTTGTGAATCCTTATATTGCATCTTTCCCTTCACATCCAGGCTGCCTGGGAATGAAGTATACATGCCACAACAGAAACAAAGCTACCTCAGTTTTAGGGATACAGCTGAAGCTTCTCAGCATGGTACCTAGAGCCCTCTTTCTCTGGACCCTGTTTATCCCTTCAGCCTTACTTACCTGTTTCTTCCACTCCACAACCCAGTGCTCTAGCCATATGCAACCTCTCCCTGGACCTACACATTCTAGGACATTCTGTCTAGCTGTGCAGATGCTCTTCCCCTTAAGCCTTTCTCTCTCCTTTATCACCTTCAAGGTTCGTGTGTTCATGGTAACGTGGTTAGAACAATTGGGCTCAGCAGGGGCACAAAGTCTTCTGTCCTTAGAGTGCACCAAGGCAACATGATGATGGTGGCCAGGACAGAGATTAGAGAGCACTTTCCTAGGTAGAGACAGGAGTTTTTAGAGGTCCCACCCTCTGTCTGTATGTAGAAACTGTCCTTCCATAGGCCACTTTGGATGATTTTGGATGATTGTTTCTTTTTTTTAAAGATTGATTATTTATTTATTTTTAGACAGAGGAGAAGGGAGGGAGAAAGAGAGGAAGAGAAACATCAATGTGTGGTTGCCTCTCATGCTCCCTGCACTGGGGAACCTGGCCTGCAACCCAGGTATGTGCCCTGACTGGGAATCGAGCCAGCGACCTTCTGCTTCATAGTCTGGCACTCAATCCAGTGAGCCACACCAGCCAAGGCAAGGATGATTGGTATTTTATTTTACTATAGCAGCCAGCAAGGTTGGGACTAGGGTGAGGTGAGTGGGACACTTGCCTTAGGTGCAAATTTTAAGGGGGAGAAAAAAATTCAGCAGTCAAGATAAATAATATTTTAATGCAATATTCTAAAAGATCAAAGTCAATGCAAAAAAATCATGATATACAAAATATCAAAATTTTAAACAAAGGTAAGATCAGCACATATCCTTATACCTCCATTCTGGCTTCTTTTGTCAGAGTCTAATGCTGGCTAGTCCTGCTTTTGGCTGATAATCAACTTATTCTCTCAAAATTTAGGTCCCTGGGAACATATTGTCAATGTTTGTGTTCCTGCTGTTGCAATACTGATTCACTTAGTCAAATACATAGTGAGCACTAATGTGATATGTCGGTCACTATGTTAGGCACTGGGAATATCATGGTATGTAAATAAATGAGTTTCTTGCCTATTCACAAACTAGTGGGAAAGGCAGATAATAAATGAGTAAATGAACAAGCAAAGTAACTGCAGATTGTGATAAGTGCTATAAAAAAGAGGGGTGATATAGTAGCAGAAAATGCCACCTACAAGTTGAGTGGTCAGGCAGGGCCTCTCTGAAGGATTGACATTTGAGCTGACACTTGAATTAACGTAGGCCAGTGATCAATTATATCTTAATGAAGCTGAAAATAAATAAATAAAGTAAGTAAGCAAGCTAGTGATATGAAGAGCGGGCAGAAAAGCATTTCAGGTAGAGGGAACAGCAAGTAAAAGCGTGAGGAAGGGAAATCCTTCATGTGATCTAGAAACAGATGGAAGCCAATGGAGTGGGATGGGTGGGAGGTGAAGTGGTCCAAGATGAGGCCAGAGATCCAGCAGGGAAAGTCATGCAAGTCCTGCTAGGTCATGGTAAGTTACCAGGGTTTTTTAAATGACAGATTTTAGCCCTGGCCAGGTGGCTTAGTTGGTTGGAGCAGCATCCTGTACACCAAAAGGTTGTGGGTTTTATCCCTGGTCAGATCACATACCTAGGTTCTGAGTTCAATCCTCGGTTGGGGCACATACTGGGGGCAACTGATTGATGTCTCTCTGTCTCCTTTCCTCTGTCTAAAATCAATTAAAAAAATATCCTTGGGTGAGGATTTAAAAAAAGATTTTTATAATTAATTTTGTTTATGATGAAAATGTAGGGTTGGAGTGTTTTTTTTTTCTCAATATGACTTATGAGGACTATACATTTTAAATCAAGAATCATTGTTTAATGGTTAAACACCATTTTTGTAAGACACATTTCCCCCCCCACATTTTTGCAGGTCTGAAGTTGGGAGACATGTTACTATTAATGGTGTGTCATAATTTAATTATAGCTCTTTTTCTTTCTTAGTAGTACATAAAATAACGGTTTGCCTTCTATTAGTAGAGTCTTAAAAAATATATGTCTTTTCCTATATAAAAGAGAACAAAATAGAAATTAATATCTAGAAACTCCTTTGCATGCTAACAGAAAGGGTTTTTATGTGTCTTTTTTTAAGTCTAACATGACTGAGATGGGTTTAAGCATGCAGTCCTCAGATGCCTCTCCACCGGACATGAGTGCGACTTCATCCTTTTCTTTTGAGGCTCTAAAACCAGGCATACTCCCCTTTGTCTTGTGATACATGTTTTACTCATTATATCCCCCCAGGAGGCCAGTTTGTACTACACTTAAAGTCTGTGTTATAGGGTCTCCTAAAAGCTATGGTGTCCAGTCAGGATTTGGATGTTATACAATGGAAATTCACTGAAATGTTTTGAGTGGAGGAGTAACCTCATATAAAATTTTGATGTGGGAGGCATCTCAGTTGTGGGAAAACTAGATTTGGACATGGCTTGCCTGAATTTCTGCCTTAGCT
Source organism: Desmodus rotundus (assembly GCF_022682495.2). Taxonomy (NCBI): domain Eukaryota; kingdom Metazoa; phylum Chordata; class Mammalia; order Chiroptera; family Phyllostomidae; genus Desmodus; species Desmodus rotundus. The sequence goes on from NC_071389.1 coordinate 197,147,741, forward strand.
TTGCCCCTTATTAGCAAAGTGAGGCCTGGAGTAAGTAACTTAACCTCAATGTTGAGGGTCCCCAAGACCAGCCCCCAGGTTCAATGATTTACTAGGAGGACTCCCAGGAATGAGTGTAGAGTCATACTCACAGTTCTGATTTACTAAGTGAAAGAATACAAAGTGCCCTGGCTGGAAAGCTCAGTGGGTTAGAACATCATCCCTGTACACCAAGGCTGTGGGTTCCATCCCTTGTCAGGGCACATACAAGAATCAACCAATGAATGAATGCATAAATAAGAGAAACAACAAATCAATGTCTCTCTCTCTATGTCTCCCCCTCTCTCTCCCTTCTTCTGTCTCTAAAATCAATAAATAAAAATGTAAAAAAAAAGAATACAAAGCAAAATTAGCAAAGGGAAAAGGTGTATGGGTGAAGTATGGGGGGGAGGGGCAGAAACAAGGCACAGCTCCTGAGAGTGCTGTCCACGTGGATATAGGATGCACTTTATTCCTCCAGCAGTAAATTGTGACGGCTGTGAAAGGTTGCCTAGCAGGGAAGCTCATTAGAGTCTCAGTGCTGAGGGATTTTACTGGGCGCTGGCTGGTCAGGTAGGCACTCTCTGCCTCACATATACCCAGATTCCAGACTCCAGAAAGAAAGCCAGTGTTCAGCATAAACAATATTGTTTATACAAATTGTTTAGTCACAGTGAGCCACTCTTATGAATTCTGGGAATGATGGGAACTGTCCCGAAATCCAACTTCCCAGACCCAGTCAGTGGTCATTCTTGCAGGCAGGCGTTGTGAGGATAACAGTCTCAGGCTGCCATGTTAACTCTTTTCTGCACACTCTGTAAAGTGAGGCCCATAGTAGAAGCTTCCCTTGCTTCATCCCAGGCTTGTTACAAACATCAAAAGCAGATGAGGGCTGTGAAAGGACTTCTGTCAATGAAGGCCTCAGCCCTTCTTGGTGATGGTTTTAATGATCTTTGAGTACCATTGTGTTCTTTGGTTCTAATTCTCACCTGCTGCTATTCATAGGCTCCTTTCCATAGCCCATAACTTCCCTCCCTGAGCCCCATCCTCATGGCTGGTGACTGGTAGAGCAGGAGGGGTCAGGAGACAATTAGGCTCAATGTCTAATTGAGGGAACCACTCAGGCTGCTTCCCTCTAGTCCTGTCAGTGGGGTGACTGCAGCACTTTCTGCTTCCTGTTTCTCCAGCTCCTCCTCTCCAGAGATGAGATTCTGCAGGTGGCCAGCGCCCACTGTATAACTGCGGTGCTGGTCCACTCCCCAGCAAAACATGCTCCAGCCTTCATTCATGCTGACATCCCAGGTAGGGGGCCCTTTCTAACCTTTTCCTCCAAGGACCCTGGAGTTCTGACTGGAGACCCCTGAGTCACAGAAGTAGCAGCAGGCTTGCTGGGGTTCTGTGATAATGCATACCGGATAATGCATTCTGTTGATAATGCATAAACACCTAGTGTGAGGTGGTGGAAAGACCCACAGCCCAGGGAGGTGAAGGGAATTAATATTTCTCAAGGGCTTGTTATGAGCCAGGAAATATTCCCTAAGGTGCCTTGTAAATGTTTCCACCTTTAGATTCTTATCTTTTCTATTTTATGGATAAAGAAACTGAGGGTCAAAGAAGGGAAATAACTGCTTTAAATCAACAAGGCTAGTAAAATCAAGCCTCTCTGGTTTTAACAACTTTTCTCTGCATCATTCTGCTTGCCCATCCTGAGAATTAGGGGGGTCTGAGTTCTAGCCCCACCTCTACCACTAATAATGCCTCTCCCTGGGTCTCAGTTTCTCCATCTGTTAACAAGGTGAGGTTAGACCATAACCCTGAGAGCATTTTTCAGGTTTGCCTTTGAATTGATGATCATGTCTCATGGAGAGGGTGTGTGAAGAGATGAAGTGATAGGTGTGAGATGCTAAATAAATCCAAGGCCCCATTAGTTAAAGGATCATGATTACATAGCTGTTGTTTATTGTTTTCTTTCCCTCTCCTCGCCAGAGTTCCTCTTTGAGCATCTTTCCTCTTCCAGCGAAGTACTTATCTGGTCCACCTACAACTGCTTGATGCTTCTGGCAGAGGAACCACTGTTGTTTTCCAAGTGCCACACGGTGTACGGTTCGTAGTGAGGTCCTATACTAGCTCTGGGTTGGGTGGACAGCACTTAGAAGTTGGGTAGCCACAGCAGTGATGAAGGGCTAACCTGCATTTGGAGGGGCATGCTGGTTCTGATCATTTCCATCAGGCCGAACTCCTTACCAGATCCATCCACATGGAAGCAGTTCTGCTTTTCACTGATTAGCAGAAGTATGTGTGTATCTACACATCTCAAGAGAAGGGCACTCCTGTTAGCCACTAAATAAATTCCTATTGCACCTTAACAACTTTAGTCAACCTTAGATTCAGTCCTTTCCTGTGTTCCAGATATCTGTCCATCTTAGTCCCTAAGTTTTGCTGATTCATCCTTTAAAAATTTCTTGAACATGTCCCTTCTCTTCCTTCCTGGTGAAGTAAGGAAACACTTGTCAAGGACTTTTTATATCACATATGGATTTTTAGTCTGAGCACATTCAGTCATTCATTTTTATTCTGTGTCCCTGTTCTGTGCCAGGCACCAGGCTGAGACCTGGATATTTAGAGACACATAGAATGTGGTCCCTGCCCTCTGGAAAGGGAGACAAATATAAACGAGCTGATTAGGGCTCTGCTAGAGGAAAGAGCAGGAGGTGCGGGAGCTCGAGGAAGGCCCACAGCTCTGCCCGAGTGGATCAGGGAAGGCTTCCTGGAGAAGTGGAGTCCAGTGTGATTCTTCGAGGAGGAATAGGAATGTCTAGTGGAGAAGGTGCAGTTTAGTCAGTAGGTATTCACCAAACACCTCAAGTGCTGGGGTCTGCTTTGGTTTGTGCAGGGTTTCGGGAAGATAGGGATAAGTCCGATAAGCGCCTGCCCTCAAGACCTCACGGTCTTGTGCCAACAGCCCAACCTTGTCAGGACCCCTCCATGAGGGGCTGCTAGCAAATTTGTGCCGTGCAGAGCCTCTCACCTCTCCCGGGCAGGCAGTGAAGGGACTACTAAGCACTGACCCCTGCCTCTGCCATGTTATTTTGAGGTAGGGATCGAGTCGGTGGTGAGGAGCCTACAGGGAAGCCTGAGGATGAACAACACAGAGCTGCACAAGCAGGGCGTGCTGCTCTTTGCTGAGATCCTGACTCGGTGAGCAAAGCAGTGGAGCATCAGGCCTGTCGGGGCCAGACTGGAGAAGGAAAGAAGTGAAGTATTGATTCCTGCTGGGGTGAGTGACAGTTCACTCACTTGTTCTTCATTTATTGTTTCTCAGGCAGCCAGCGGAGATCAAGCTGTTCACAAGCTCAGCCATGTGCCGAGACGCCGGCCGTGCCCTTCAAGAGGCAGTGAGCAGCCCCGTGCTGGAGGTGGCCACTGAGGCAGTGAAGGCCACTTCTGCCTTTCTGAGGTGAGAGGCCCGGGCAGGCTGAGCTTTTCACCTCTGCGTGTACCTGAGGGCCAGGTTAAAGCCAAGGCAGCTGCCAAGGGCTACTTGTCAGGGAAATTTTCTTGATTTTTTTCTTCCTTATACTCTGTTGTTCTCTCTTTTTGGAACTGCCACTCAGATGTTGGACGTCCTGGATGGGTCATCTAATGTTCTGTTTTATGACAGCTTTTCATCTTTTTGTCATTATACACTAGTTTCTGGGAGATTTTCTTGACTTTATGTTTCAATTCTTCTATTGAGTGTTTTATTTCTGCTTTCATATTTTTAAAAATTTTTACTTTAAAAATTTTATTATATGCTTCATAACACACTGCATGCTACGTGATACACTGCATAACCTTCTAGCAGGGGTAGATGAAGATAACTGCACTATTTTTCATCAATCTGGAAAATGCTTCCTTAATCAATGTTCTCCAAACCCTTTGAACATAGTAACGATTAACTCCAGAGATGCACCTACCTCTTCCCATCAAAGTCCACTGATATGAATAATAGGCAAACTTTTTTTCCTCTTGGCAACATTTTGTCAGACATCACAGAATTCTCAGCTGCAGTGGTTCTCGGTAGCTAGCGGTATCCCAGCCAGGGAGTTCTGGCTTACTGGCCAAAACTGTTAGAAGAAAAATTTCACTCTGCTTTTCAAGGTTTTTTTGGCTGGTCTAATTAATTGACATGAGACAGATTAGCAGGAGTAAAATAAAGTTTAGAAACATATATACTTCCTGTATACATGGGAGAGACCCAGGAAAACTGAGTAGTCTGCTTTCATATTTTTAATTTGGAAGAGTTCTTTTCAATTCTCTGAATGTTTTAAATAGCACTTTTATTCTGCATTTATTTCATGGATGTACCATTAGTTTTTAAAAAAATCTCAGTCTTTTGTTTTAGTCTAGACTTCCCTCCCACTTCCTTTCTACTAATTGTTCCTTCTGCCTAGAATATTCTTCCCTTAAATCTTTGCATGATTGACTTCTTTCTGTCATTCAAGTCTCATTCAGAGCATCCTTCCCTAACTGACTAGTTAGGCTGTTATAGCACCTACCAAACACTTGGTAGTTCTTGTTTACTCATTTGTTTTTTTTTGTCCCTCCACCCCCTGCCACTATAACATAATCTTTAAGAGATCAGGGTCCATGTGAGTTTTTTCCTGCTATATAATTGCCTTGCTACTAATGAGTAGTCAGTACAGAATGTAGGGTGTTAAAATGGATGGTGAGACTAAGAGAACCTAGGGTCAAGATGGCAAATTTTTTCCATCTTTCTGGACAGTTTTGGCCAGTAAGCCAGAAGAACTCACTGGCTGGGATACCGCTAGCTACCAGGAACTGCTGCAGCTGAGAATTCTGTGATATCAGACAAAACGTTGCCAAGATGAAAAAAAGATTGCCTATTATTCATATCAATGGACTTTAATATCTTGGAAAAAATAATGGAGGAAAGCGTTATTTATTTATATAGTAACTTTTATTTTGTTTCCATGTTTTCACTTTGTAAAATTTTTTTTAAAAAGATTTTATTTATTTATTTTTAGAGAAAGGGGAAGGGAAGGAGAAAGGGAGAGAAACATCAATGTGTGGTTGCCTCTTGCACGCCCCCTACTGGGGACCTGGGCCACAACCCAGGCCTGTGCCCTGACTGGGAATTGAACCTGCGACCCTTTGCTTCACAGGCCCGCGCTCAATCCACTGAACTACACCAGCCAGGGCTCCATGTTTTCACTTTTAAAAATCTAACAAAATATTATATTAAAACTCACCTGTAAGAGTAATTTAATGAATAAAATAAAATAACCAACAAAACAGGACCATAGACATGGAAACATGGAACAGACTGAAAGTGATCAGAGGGGGGGTGGAGGAGGATAATGGTGGAAAGAAAGGGAAGGGACTAGACAAAGAACATGTATGAATGACCCAAGGGCATGGACAACAGTGTGAGAATTGACTCTGGGAGCAGGGGGTGGGATGGGTGGAGGAGGGCAAAGGGGGAAAAATTGGGACAACTGTAATTGAATAACAATAAAAAATGATTTAATGAAAAAATAAAATATACAGAAGGTTTAAAATGAAATGGAATAGTCCCTTGTTCTCACTTCCTAAATGAAACTAACTCATTTTGGTTTTAGCACTGGTGATTAATAACCTAAATCTTAACAGTAGTCTTACAGTGCTGTTTATTTGTCAGTTTAGGACATTATTTATTGATTTGCCAGTAAGAAAGACTGAGCTTTAGCTTATATTATTTTGTCTTCTCCACATTTCCTTAGCATTTTTGCTAGTTAGTATTTTACATCTTCAAACCTTTAAGTAATATAGTTAAAACTTATGCTGTTTGTTCCTTCAACCTGAAGTGGTATCTCTCGACTCCCCACTTGTTAGCTGAGTATATTAGTACCCCAACTCATCCTTTCCCCTTTCCTCCCTACCTTCTCCTCTCAGTGTCAGCTGTACCTTTAATTTCACATTGTAAAGATTAATATTTATAGCCTCTTCTTAGACCATAGCTAAGTCTTTGTGATTTCACTCTAGGTTCATTCTAAAAATTAAAACAAAAAATAGCATTTACATTACAATGACTTCCATCTGTCTCTTTTCCCCTTTTGTCCTTTCCTAGATTTTTTTTTTAATAGTTTGTTTTTTATTGTATTTTTCCAAATCCTTTCCTAGGTTTGAATCTCTAAATCTGGAGCATGAGCCCCAGTGAGGGTGGGATGAGTATACCAACAGGGAGGGTAATGAAGCCACAGAGGAAGAGCAGTGTCAATGAGAGGTGCTCACGCAGAGCTGGAAGTCTCCCAGGAGGTCCTTGTTAGGGAACCCGTAGCACCTCTAAGACAAGAGGTGGTATTTGAGCTGAGCTATGAGGGATGAGAGAGGTAAGATTTGTGGAAGGACCAGGGTTAGCCAGAATGTGTCTGTGGGAAAGCTAAGGGGTTACTGAGAGTATAGCAGCCAGTGTGGCCAGCAGGTTGGTGAAGGGGAGTTGCACGTGAAGAACCAAAACGCCGGTTGGGTCAGAAAAGTGGAGAGTGATGGGTAGGGGGCTGTTTATTAATCCTTAGACTACTTTACTTTTGACTAATTTCCCAGGGTGTTTACTGAGGTGGTCCCCCTAAAGTGGAGTGGTTCAGTGGGCCTCTGGGAATCACACCTGGAACAAGGAAAAAGGAGTGAAAATTGCTGAAAAGGATTAAAAGATGGTAGTACCAGGGCTTGACAGTCAGTGTAGGATAGAAACTTAGAACTTCCAGAAATGAAGAAGGAAAGGGGAAATCAAGCCTTAACTATAGACTGCCTGTTAGAAGCCTCAACAGATTACTCTCAGTGTTCAAAAAAGGCCAGGTGGTGAGGGTTAACATAGGTTTCTTCTTAGCTGCTGCACTGGGTTGAATAGCAACCCTCTAAAATGAGTTAAGATGAGGTCATGCGGTGTGGGCTCCTAAATCTAATGGCTGGTGACAGACACACACAAGGAAGATGGCCATGTGAAGACAGAGGCAGAAATTGGAGTGATGCAGCTACAAACCAATGACAGGGACTGCTGGCAACCACCAGAAGCTGAGGCAAGGCATGAGGCTTGCCTCATAAAGGCTCTTCCTAGAGCCTTTAGAGCCTAGAGCCTTTAGAGCCAGTCCTTGATTTCAAAACTCGTATTACCTAGAACTATGGGAGAATAAATTTCTGTTATTTTAAGCCACACAGTTGATGATAATTTATTATAGCATCTCTAGGAAACCATTACTGCTACCTTATACCCTGTGAAGTACGCATTCATTCATTTAACATCTTTTTTATTTAGCATCAATTTGCAATGCATCTAGCTCTGTTTAGGTAAAGTGAAAAGGTGGAACTGGTCCTTGGCTTCTTGGGGCTCACGATTAAACTAGTCAATGACCCTTGCCTTCCCTGAGTCTATAGAATATGAGGGTTCAAATGGACCCTAAGTGTTACTTTTCACATTTACCCCACACTCACAATGATTGACTCCCCAAAAGTAGTTCTCAGTCTCTGCTTATAATCTCCAAGAATAGGGAGCTCACTTCTTCCTAGATAGTCCCCTCTACCTCTACAGAGTTGCGACCCTTAGAAAATTATTTCTTATGCTGAAATAAAATCTCGGTCCTGATAACATTTACCTATTGATCCAGTTTTTCCTCATCAAGATAACAGAGGACAGTCTGATCCCTCTTCCCCAATAAGAGCTTATCATGAATTTGAGAACAGTGGTCCTAATATGTCTCTTGATGCACTTTCAGTTCTAGACAGTACTTTCACCAGCAGGCCCTTCTCAGTGAGAAAACCCACTGTATCCTTAGTAACAATAATAAGAGTCATAGCTGTCATTTATAAGGACTTACTATCTACTAAGCATGCTGCTAAGTGCTTGGCATATATTATCTGATTTGATTTTATTACACAGTAATTCTGTGAGGAGAGTGCTACTAACTCTCAGTTAGTAGAAGAGGAAACAGGGTTAGAGAGGATGAGGAATGTGCAAAAAGACATGCAGCTAGGTAAGTGCTGGGGCAGAGATTTTTATCAGAGCACATCTGGACCTGTACTCAGATCGGCCCCACTGTCCCCCATTGCCCGACAACCCGAGGATATCTTGGAGTACCCTTATGCCACCCTAAGCCTGCCTTTGTCTCTCTGGGCACAGGAAGGACCATCAGAGTGCTCCCCCCGTGCAGTACAGGGAACTGCGGGCCTTGCTTGAAGTCATGCTGAACCGGTGCGCTGATTTCTCCCGGACCCCGTCAAGCAGGCGGTCCCTGGTCAGTGCACTGCCGTCTGTATATCATGCTGTAATGTGTTTTTAGAAGACAATTACCCTACCTTTGTATGCTACTTCATAACTTTTTCTCATGCCCATATACCTACAATATGTTATTTTTTCCCCTAACTACAGAGCTGTGAGGCTTTAATAATTGCTATTTTTATTTTTACAGATTAGGAAACTGAAGCCACAGGGTTAAATAATTTTTCTCTAAAGTTCAAAACTAACAAATACCTGATTTTGGATGGTAAATCCCAGGGTGTTTGTACCCAAGCCTATTACATGCTTTATCTTTTACATTATTCAAGTAGGTATGATAAACATGCTCACAAAATTATTTGAGACTGGATTTACTAGAATCGTAGAAAGAATCTGACCAATCTGCAATATGCTGAATTGTTGGCTTTTTTAAAAAAAAGATTGTATTTATTTATTTTTAGGGAGAGGGTTTGGGGGGAGAAAGAAAGGGAGAGAAAAGTTGATCAGTTGCCTCTAGCCTGGCTCAGAACCCAGGCGTGTGCCCTGACCGGGAATTGAACCAGTGAGGTCTGCAGGTTGGTGCTCAATCCACTGAGCCGCACCAGCAAGGGCGAACTGTGGACTTTTAAATGTTCATGGACTTAAAATATCAGAAAAGGTACTGTTAATGCGAATAATGATTATGCTTTTGAGGATTAACTTTGGGAATTAAGTTCTTCAAACCTGATGGGGTTGAGGTTTTTGTGTGTTTTCAAGCAACTAATGTGCATTACAGACAGTTAGGCCAATGCCACCAGCCTGTGGCAGCTTTCTGCATGTGATAGAAGAGCCAGTCCTGTGGTTCACAGGGAAACAGATGGTTATGGCTCCCTCTTCTGCCATTTTTTAAAGGACCTATTAGATGGCTGGATTTGTGAGGGTATAACCAAAATCCCCTGGAAAATGTTAGGTGTGTGGGAAAGCCAGGCTCCAGTGTGAGAGGAAGAGACCTGAGGTCCTCAACGCACAGCCTGGGACACAGAGTGGCACTTGACCAACAGGTTCCCTTGTCTCCTTCTCACCTCAGGGTCATGCCTCCACTAGAGATTTGGAGAAGGCCATTCTTCGAAGGGGAAAGTTTCTCCTGAGCACTCTGGAGGGATTTAGAAATGCCTGCAGGTGAGGGGCCCTCTGTGGTGTGAATAGTAGTATGGAGGGTGGGCTTGGAAGGGAATCACAGAGGATAAAGCTCTGGACGCAACACTTGATTTCTGATGCTTTGCTGCATAGTGAAAGGACTTTGGCTGGTGTGGGGCTGGGAGATATGTGTGAGTGTGGAGGGGGTGTGTGGAGGTCTGAGGATATATAGCCAGAGTAGGAGGTTTCTAGAGATTCCCTCTGGTGAAGTTTGTGTTACTGTGTTATGAGGTTGTGTCTCATTCAGCCTTGTTCCTCTTCCCAAATAACCTAGCCCTGTAGGTGTTCACTGAATACTTGTTGGATTAATTCAGTTCACATTTATAGTGTTTTTTATATCTACTATGTGCTAGGCTTGTTGCTAGAAAGTGGAAGTAGAAAGGTGAGTCAGGTTAGCTCCACAAGGAGCTCACAGTCTCTTGGGGAAGAGACCATTTTGTGTATATACATGAAATTCACTGTTGTCACAGATCCCTGGAAGGTATTCCAGGTTGAAGGAGCAACATATGTAAAGGCAAAGAGTTGTGAAACAGCAAACAGGATGGTATGTTCAGGGAAGGACCTGTTGTAGGGTAGAAGAGTCATATATTATGAGAGAGGGGGTAGGGAGCATGAAACCAGAGATGTAGCCAAGGACCAGGCCCTCCTCCAGTGAGGCCCCTTGAATTTTCTCCAGATCTGCTGGTAGGGATACTTTCCCTGGATCCTGAGCTCAGGCATTCCTGTAGGAGGACGCTTCTAACCTTCATGTTCCGCAGGAGGTAGTGGATGTACTCACACATTGATTTCTCAGGTTGGCTGTGGAATTCCAGAGCGACCCTTCAGCCCAGGAGAATCCATTCACAGCTCCCAGTGCCGAGAAGGAAGACACCTTGGAGGCCTTCTCAGAATTTCTTCTCAGTGCCTGTGACTCCTTTTGTATCCCCATGGTGATGGTGGGTTCCCCTGAGCCATGGACAGAATGAAGCTTGGGGAGAGAAGAATGAGAAAGTGAGCTGGGCCTAGAGATGCAAGGCAGTGACTACTCAACTGGACCTTCTGATGTTCTCGGCAGGGTTGTTCTTGCAGCCACTTTTCCTTTGGTTTTAAAAACAAAGTATAGTGTTTCATTGTAATACTAATAGATGCCACATGGGAAAAAGTAGGTAATATTTATAGTCATAACCTAATTTGATCACCCTAATGACCCTGTGAGATGGATGCTATAATTTCCCCAATTTAACGATGATATTGTCATTTCGTATGGTTGTAAGGCAAGTGCATGAAAAAGTCACATGAAAAATAAATGTGAAGGTAGTTTATAAACTATATTATTATTACTATGGCTATAGTAATAGAAACATTGGTGTCACTCTGCATTATCATTTAGAATGTATTTCTCACACATCAGGTCTCATCTGTTTCTGGGAGGTAGACTAGTTGTTACTCCTGTTGTGCTCTTTTTGATACAGAGGCCCGGAGAGGTAAAGTATCTTACACACATTATCAAGTGATGGATTGTAAACCTTGGGTGTAGGCTTGTGACTTGAGGTTTCCTTTAAGTGAAAAGGTTTAGTTTACAGTTTTAGGTTTGATTCCAGTTTTGCTGATGATTTTTCTTTTCAGAGGCTCATTCCTGATGGACTATGCTCTCCTCCCTGGTTCTTTGCAGAGGCACTTGGAGCAGGCCACTCACCCACCCTTGATGGAAGTTTTCCTCTCAATTCTACACAGCCTCTTTTTCATCGTTCCCCACATGAAAGAGAAGTTCTCCAAGAAACTTGGTAGGCAGCAAGCAAGGGTGGCAGTTGGGAGGGAGGCAGGCACCTTAGGCAGCTGCTCAGATAGATACTCAAAGAGCATGACCCGTGAATAGGACATTTACGTATTTGCTCAGAATCAAAACCCACTTTGCCCAGTGTTGATTGGAAGGGAATATCCAGAAAGCAAAGTCTTTAAAAGCAGTCCTCAAATTTATTAATAATTCTCTGAAAGTGTCCAGGAGGTTCTAGTTCAAAGCCCGCAATATACCTCTTTCCATAGTACTGTCATACTCCATGTTCCCTCAAACTTCACAAGATGTTTAGCATATTTTATGCCTAAGCACTGAATGCCAGAAGGACCCCCAGTCATTGTGACAACTGAAAAACATCGCCACATACTTTCAGATGCCTTCTAGGGGAGTGGTAGCTGTGTGAAGGCTGCTTTCTAGCTAAACACTGAAGTGCCTTCCTAAAATTGAACCCAAGCAGCTCTTGACTCCTTTATCCTTCTCTAGGCTGTCTTGCATCTGTTTATTTTTGTCTCTCATTAGTCATTTTTCTTCTCTACAGTGTAAACCTTCCTTTCTCCAGTTTTCACCCTATAAATACTTAAGTCTGCAGAATAAGCCCAGGAGTCAGGGGCAGAGTCTCCTTTATCTTCCTTAGAAAGTGGTAGTGATGGTGAGAATGGGCAGCAGGAACAGCAAAAAACAGAAAGGGGAGGAGAAAGGTAGGAATAATTAATAACTAACATTTATCAAATTCTTACTATGTGTGAGACACTGTTTTAAGTGCTTTACATGCATTGATTATTTTAGTTCCCAGAGAAACCCTAGGAAACATGTACTATGATTATCCTCATTCTGCTGATGAGCACACTGAAGCTCAGAGAGGTTGAATAACTTGCCCAAGGTCACACCAGAAGTGGTATGCCCAGGATTCAAACTCAGAACATGGCTCTAGAGCTTCTTTTCTTTTCTTTTAAAGATTTTATTTATTTATTTTTAGAGAGAGGGGAAGGGAAGGAAAAAGGGAAACATTGATGTGAGAGAGAAAAATACATCAAACGGTTGCCTCCTGTCTGCAGACTGAACCCACAAACCCAGGCACATGCCCTGGCTGGGAATTGAACCAGCAACCTTTCTCTTTGCAGGATGATGCCCAACCAACTGAGCCATAACAGTCAGGGCTAGAGCCTATTTTCTTAATCTCTGTGTTATGCTTGCCTCTTATCATTATCATTCTGAGATGTGTAAATCTCTGGATGGCAGTACTGGAGAGCAAGGGCTGTAGAGAAGGGCTGTGTGCGGGGAGATCTATGTAGCGTGAAGCCATATAGAACAGGATCAGGGGCCCATCCTGCAGGAGAGAAGAGGGAAGCAGGCACTGCCAGCCAAGTGTTGGGCAGAGACCTGGAGTAGGGGGTGGAGAAACCCTGGGTCCCTGAGAGACTGGACCAGGAGGAGCCCTTCCAGCAGGCAAGCTGGGCTCCCCCTCCCAGGGGGAATCATGGGTTAAACTGCTGTCCCAGAAAGTTGTTGTGAAACTTGGAGAGATTAAGTCCTGGCTATATGCTTTAGCCCCAGGACAGAATACAGATTATCCCCAACACTGGAGCTGGCGCAGGGGGAGCTCTTGATGTTCTTCTTTAAAATCCTCCTTTTATCTCAGTTTCACAACCTGTGAGATACTAAACTGATTCTCAGAGAAGTTACTCAAATGCTCCAGATTCAGAGTCGCAATACTAGATGGTGATGAAGCAAAATTTGAACCCTCTTCTGCAAGAGAACTTCAAACCTAGTTCTCTTCAGTACCACCCAGATTTGGGAATCTTTGTGATATATCTGGTTTAAACATTTCTCTGCTTTCTTCCCACTTTTCCCAAGCTGCCTCCTCCTTCATACGACTAACTCTGGAACTGAAGGCCAGGTTCTGCAGTGGCCTGAGGTATGTATGGCCGCAGGCAAACTTAATGGCCAAGGAGCCAGCATCCTCCTTGACTAGACAAGTGGAAATTTCTGACTGGTTTAGTCATAGGACCATGGTGGGGGTGGGAGCTGTTGACACAGTGTCAGAGTTACTCAGCAGTGGGTGACATGAGCTGTACTTGCTTCTACCACTTTTATTTAATCTGGTTCTGGTAAGGGCTCTCCTTCCATGTGATAATTGGATAGGTACCTATCACATCAAAACCGGAAGGGTTTTTAGATGTCATTTATGTATCCCCTCATTTTACAAATGGGGAAACCAAGGCCCTTTGAGGGTAAGGGATGCAGTGTCCCCCAAGAAAGAGTCATGCTCTAGTTGCTGCCAGCTCAGCAATTGCAGAGGAGACTCTGTAGAGAGGTTGTTGCCTCAGTCTGTCTTATTAGGTTTCTAGAGCAGCTTTCTTTACCTTCACATTTATTATTTGCTACCTGCCCCTGCATGTACTTGGCAGGTTCCATTTGTTACTGTCTGCTGCCCACAAGGTGACCGCAGTGTGGTATCTAGTGCTCCTTTCATGTGTCTGAATAGAACACGTACTATTCAGGAGAAAATAACAGGATCCATCTGCATGCCAAGTCACACTTTTGGATGTTTGTGTTTCTTCTTGAGAACCCGTCTTGGGTTCAACCAAGGAGCACTTTTCTGTTTGTATGTTATATGAAATTGGAACTTAGTAGCCTTCCTTGATTTACTTTTCAGCAAATTTTTAGTCAATACCTGTATGGGCCAAGTGCCTAAGTTACAGTGCGGGGCAGCAGGTTCCACATTTGCTTGTCACAGCCACCTCCAGACCTCTACCAGGGCCACGGCTAGAAGCTCACTGGGCTCTGGCACAGAGCAGTGGCGCTTCAGTACATGGCAGGGATAATGCTGTGCCGGCCAAAGTAGCAATATCTTCTCTCTTAGTCTCTTTTTGTATCCCCCCCTTAGTCACTCAGCCCTGAACCAAGCGTGTTCCAGTTTCCTCTACTACTTGTGCATCAACCTCCTCTCAGCTCTAGAGAAGACAAAACCACCGTCTCAAGAAGGTAAGATGCTGCTATTTGACTACTCATGAGGAGGTCTGTGGTGGTCTTTGAGAGTTTGGATACCTTATTATTTGGCTGGGTAGTGAGTCAGTTCAATAATAAGATCCCTTAGCTTGAAGCTGCCCGGAGGAGCCATGGAATCATGGAATGATGGAACTATTGCTTGATTCTAGGGAGCTGAGATAATAGAATCAGAAAATGATGGAATCTAAGGCTCCTGGACCCTTAGACTCTAAGGGTTGAGAAGGACCCCAAAGCTCATCAAGCCCAGTTCCTCCCTCGGCCATCGCTCTGCCACATCCCCCAGACCAAACCTCTTGTCCTCTGCTTGCTACCTTCAGAGACCTCTGCTTAAAATATTTGAACCTCTGAGCCTCTTTCATTTCTTTCTTTTTTCACACAAGAAATATTTCTTGAGCATCTACTATGTATCAGACTCTATTCCAGGCTCTGGGGATAGAGCTAGGGATACAAAGTCCTGTTCTCATGGAATAGGAGAGGCAGACAATAAACTCATAGATACAGGATCAGGAATGGATAGGTGCTACCAAAAAAATAAAAATAAAAATAAAGCTGGGCAAAGGGCTAGAGGGTGATGGAGGAAGGAGGTACCTTTTAGCTAGAGCAATCAGGGCAGACTTCCGCGAGGAGGTGACATTTTAGCAGAGCTCTGAGTGAGGTAGGAGAAGTCCATGCAGAATGCATGGCAGCTCCAAGTTTTTCCTTCAGTTGAATATTCAGTGAGCTTCTGCTACATGCTGGGGATGCCTAGAAGCTGCTGGGGACATGATATGGTCTTTGCCCTCAGGAGTTCTTCTATCCTAGACCTCTCTCTTGGTATAACATAAAACAATTTAACCATTATTTTATCCATTCAACAAATATTATATCTTCCTTTAGGGTAAGACTTGGTGCTGCTCATGTTTCATCTTTACATTTGTGAAGAGTAAACTCACTTTCCAGTGAGTTTACTCACTCCCTCACTTCCCAGACTCTCTTTCATTTTTGTCTTTCTCAGACACCATGCTGAGGGAGACAGAAGCCCAGGTGAACATATTCATTCCTTCCAACATGGCTTGGCTCTTGGTTCTCTCACTATACAGCCACTCCCCTCTGCGTGGTCTGCAGCTCTCTGCCTATTCAGGTGTGCTCTGGCCTGCAGAGGGAATAGCACAACGACTTCGGCCCTGGTGGTAGTCTAAGGCCACGTTGGAGCCCCATCACAACAGCTTCTCGTGCTCACCAGTGCCAGCCCCACTGCTGCCGGCACCTCCCTTACTCGTCCGAATATGAGAAACTCCACATAGCTGCCCCCTTGCACCCAGAAACGTTGTCACATCTCAGAGTACCAGGAAGGGCAACAGACCTTATTACAGGCAGACTGCTTCTTTAAAATATCAGAAGAGAGGGCAGGTGGATGTGTGAGGCTCGAGGATACTAGTTTCATTATCATCATAATGCTCAACGTGTGCTTTGTTGGAAAAAGCACTAAACTTAGAATTTGGAAACCTGACCTGGCTCTGGTACCACACTGCTGTGGAGCAGTCTCCGTTTCCATCTTCCACTGTGTCCACCAAACTCGCAGGAGTGTGACCTCCTTTTGTTTGACCTCCAACGTGGCCCCTGTTTTTAGTCTCTCATCCTCCATCCAGTCTCTACCCATGCCGGAAGGATCTATCTGAAAACCAGGTCTTAACATCGTAACTCCCCTGGCCTTCAGCCACGATCCCAACGCGTCAGTCTGTGGGGCGCTGTCAGATGGTGATGGAGTGTCTTCTGTCTGTGACGAAATGTGGGAAATTAGGGTCATACAGGAAATTTTCCATAATGTTGACTTTATTCAGATTTTAAGCTCTGAGGTCCCTTTCTTTCATATTCTTTTGGTATTAAAATACCCTTCCTTTCATGAAATAAAAGTTCCATAAGAAATTTAGGAACCTGCTCTCAGGATAGAACCTAATTCTTTACTCAGCAATCAAGGTTTCACAGTCTAGCTACAAATCATGTCACATAGTTCCACAACTCCTGACTCTGTACCTCTGTTCACTGACCGTCTGGTCACACTGATGCCTTGCTGCCCCATTAAACATGACGTGTCTTCCTATGCCACTGGTCCTCTGAACACCTTGGTTCCTGTCCCTAGGTTCTCTTGCCGTCCTTCTCTGCCTGTTTTCTGCTCACCCTCCACAGTTCCCTCCTCTTTGAGCTTGTTCTGCTCACTCCAGGAGGCATGAGGCACTCCCTCTCCAATGGCACTGATCACCTGGCCTACAGGGTTTTTTTGTCTCGTTATCTGTTTTCCCCATCAGCTGTCAGCTCCTGGATGCAGAGCCTGTGTCTCACAGCCTGGCCTAGAGTAGCCACTCAGTGAACATTTGTCAAATGAATGAATGAATGAACCAATGAACGTATGAATGTCAACTTCAGTCTGTCCTGGCTGGCTGAAAGCTGCATAAAGAGAGAGGGGATTCTGATTCCCTTTTATCCTGCATGTACCCTCGCTACCTTGTGCAGTATACTCTTCAGGTAGTAGATACTCATATGTTCATACCTGCTCTCCTGTGTTCTCTGTGTGGCCTTCTCCCGCTCATTTCCTCCCCAGAACTCTCTGCAGTGTCTGAGGTCCTGCAGCACGGGCTGCCCCAGATAAGCAGCAGGAGCCCTGAAAGCCTTGCCTTCCTGTCTGATTGCCAATATGTGGAGGGATCTGCTCGCCAGAAACAGTACTGCATCCTGCTCCTCTTCTACCTGGCCTACCTCCACGAGGACAGGTCAGTGCTCTGAGCTGGTGGCTGGTGGTGAGTGCTGGGACCCAATGCAACTTACTAAATATTTACAGAGGCGTCTTCTTCAAGCCTGGTGCCGGGCACTGGGGACACAGACAAGTGAGAGATGGGTTTTATTACTGAGGGGTTTATTTATATCATGGAGTGGGGAGGTTAAGACATGTGGGCAGGCACAGTGCTGAGAGACAGGCCTGGAATCCTGATGAGAATTCCTTGTAATCCTTGAGGGTATTTTGTGCACAGAAAAAAATTTCAGTGATTTACTTTGGTTTTAAGAATTATTAAACAGTTTATTAAAATTTCAAAATCAAAGGACTATTCTTTGTTAAGGTTTTAAAAAATTATGTATTGAGGTAAAATTCACATATCATAAAATTAACCATTTTAAAGTGAACAATTCAGTGGCATTTAGTATATTCACAGTATTCTGCAACCACCACCTCTATCTAGTTCCAAAACATTTTCTTCACTCCAAAGTAAGACCTAGTATTTTGAATGTCTTTGAGGAAATACCCTGCTCAGTTCCACAGTGGCTATACCATTTTACGTTCCCACCAACAGTGCACAAGGGTTCAACTTCTTCACATCATTGCCAACACTTGTTATTTTCTGGTTTTCTGATAGTAGCCATCCTAATAGACGTGAAGTTGTTACTCTCATAGTTTGGGTTTACATTTCCCCAGTGATTAGTGATGTTGAGCATCTTTTCATGTGCTTAGTGGCCATTTGTATATCTTTTTTTTGGAGAAATGTCTACTCAAGTCCTTTATCAATTTTTGAATCAGATTGATATTTTTTATTCTTGAGGTTTAGGAGTTTTCTATATATTCTGGATATTAATTCCTTATTAGGGATATGATTTGCAAATACTTTTTCCCATTCTGTGGGTTGCCTTTTAATTCTGTTGACAGTGTCTTTTGATGTGCAAAAATTCTAAACTTTCACAAAGTTCAATTTGTCTATTTTTCCTTTTGTTGCCTGTGTCTTTGTGTTATATCCAAGAAATTGTTGCTAAATCCAATGTCATGAAACTTATGCCTTATGTTCTCTTCCAAGAATTTTATAGTTTAGGTCTTACATTTATGACTGGATCCATTTGGGACTAATTTTTTTAAAAAGATTTCATTTATTTTTATTTTTAGAAAGGGGAAGGGAGGGAGAAAGAGAGGAAGAGAAACATTAGTGTGTGGTTGCTTCTTGCATACTCCCTACTGGGCACATGGCCTGCAACCCAGGCATGTGCCCTGACTGGGGATCAAACCAGCAACCCTTTGGTACACAGGCTAGCATTTAATCCACTGAGCCACACCAACCAGGGCTGGGGCTAATTTTTTATATTGTGTTAGGTAAGTGTCCAACTTCATTCTTTTGCATGTGATATCCAGTTTTCCTGGCACCATTTGCTGAAAAGACTGTCATTTTTCCATTGAATGGTCTTGGCACCCTTGTTGAAAATCATTTCATCATATATGTGAAGGTATAATACTTATTAACTAAAATTTATTCAGATTTCCTCTGAATAAAGAGGATTGCCTGTGTTTCCTCTATTGTTTCTTTTCTGTTCCAGGAAGAATCTAGGATACCACATTGCATTTAGTATTACCCATTTTTAAATTTTCTTTTTTTGGTACTTAATCTGATAGGTGAGACATATATCATGGTAGAAAAATGTAAAGGTATAAAAAGACAGTGAAAAGTCAAGCTCCTTCTTATCCCCATCTCCCTCGCATATACAAGCATAGATGTCTCCCTCCCCCAGAAATTAGCCCATTGAACTCACAAATGTTTAATAGTAAGTACAAGAAGAGAGGAGTGGGCTGGCAGCCAGAGCAGGGCCTTCTTAACCCCAGAAGTAGCATTCTTCTTTTTGACAATACTGGCCCTGCTGGCTGATGTTTCACCTTCTAGGTGTGAGTGAGGAGTCTCTGGTCCCTCATAGAGCCTTGCACAAAGCATAGAACGATATGTTGTGCGTATGATGATGCTTTGGAAGTATATATGGCATATTGTTTGTGCAAGGTGTCATTAGGCTGTGGACATGCTGGAGCAAAATGACAGTGGCTAAGGGAGGATGTGGCAAGGCGGGACAGCTATCTGTGCCTTTCTCACTGAGACTCTCTTCGGTTGACAGGTTTGTCTCAGAGGCAGACTTATTTGTGGCTGTGCAAAGCTTCCTCCTGTCTCTGCAGGACCAGGGTGAGCACCCTCCACTTGTGGTCTTCAGAGCATCCATCTATCTGCTTGCAGTGTGCCAGGACAAAGACAATGCACTAGATGAGGTATGGGCCCAAACGCCTGGGACTCTTCCTCCTCTTGCGCCTCTATATAGTGTGGTTCCTTGGGAGACCATGATGTTGTATGTATAGAGAAAGGGGATAGGAGAGAGAGGGGGAGAGAGAGAGGTGCGAGAGGGGGAGGAGGTAGGGTGCTGACACATACAGAGCCTATGTAATTTAACTCATTCTCTCAACATTCCTGGGAAGCAGAGATGATTATTTCCCTTTTACAGACAAGTCAATCAAGACAGGTTAAAGTCATTCTCTAGGTCACACAGTTAATCAGTGCGGGGAGCCAGGGCTCCGACTCAGACTGGACCAACTCCCATGGCTCTTTTCTTAGTACCAACTCGGGTGTGTGCAGGAGGAGAGAGGTGTGAGGTTTTCCTTCTGGTAACAGTTTGTCAAACAAAGTGGGTTGCTGGGACCCAGATCAGTGTTAATCAGGCTGACCTCAAGTTACTTTTGGTGGTAGTTATGTGTGTACAAGTTGCCTCTCTCCAGATTTTTTATTAGCTCTTGGGGATAAAGGACTATGTCTGATTCATCCATGAATCTCTCCTGTTTTTTACTGAAGATTGCTTCTACTCCTAAGATGTGGACCCTTCAGCTTCAGCCTGAGGATACTCTTCCTTCACTGACTATTAATTTTGCCTTTTTTGATTACTGTTGGGGCAAATGTGATATAAGCAAACCTGTTTTTTTTTTTAATCCTCACCTGAGAATATATTTATTGATTTAAGAGGGAGGTGCGGGGAGAGAGAGAGAAACATTGATGTGAGAAACATCGATCGGTTGCCTCCTGTACATGCCCCAGCCAGGAATTGTATCCACAACTTAGGTATGTGCCCTGATTGAGGATTGAACCCACAACCGTTTTGGTGTACAGGATGATGCTCCAACCAACTGAGCCACTCAGCAGGGCTAATTAAACCTGGTTTAATTTGAATGAAAAAGGAAGGTGTAGTGAAAGTGCAATGGATTTTCAAGTAAGATAGACCTGGATATACACTGTTGCATCGTCTCTTTTTGTGGTATTAACAGCCATTGGTGATCATTGCCTTTATTCATTGATTCATTGGGGACTACAAAATAATAATATTCTAATTCTATCATTCTCTCTTTGTTTATTAACTGGAACACTTGTATAAAAATAAACTTCCCCTCCTCTGGCTGGTGTAGTTCAGTGGATTGAGCATGGGCTGCAAACCAAAGCGTTGCCGGTTCTCTTCCCAGTCAGGGCACATGCCTGGGTTGCAGGCCAGGTCCCCCGTGGGGGCCATGTGAGAGGCAACCACACATTGATGTTTCTCTCCCTCTTTTTCTCCCTTCCTTCCCATCTCTCCAAAAACAAATAAATAAAATCTTAAAAAAAAAAAACTTCCCTCATCAACTTTTTGGTTACTATGAATGGTAAATTGTATAGATAGAATAGGTGGAATGTTTGATTTTTTTCCCCTTTAATTACCAGTTTTAAAAAAATGAATTGGTTGCCTAGCATTCTCCAAAGGTGACCAAGGAAATTTTTTTAGTATTGTTATGAACTCATGGGTTTAAAAATATTTGATGTATTTCAATCTACTGTAGTATTATTATCTCCTTGAGGCTCAAATTGTTCTATCTTTGGCCAATGGGAGCCTATTCATGATAGTTCCTAAAATCTTTTGACACAAACTTAGGAGTCTTTAACAGAGTTTGGGCTTTCTAGCATGACGAGATTCTTCTGGGGTGGGGACCCCCAATAGTTATTATAGAGTGGGTGTCTCTGGGGAGTGGACATTTCAGAATGTCAAGCCCTAGTTATTCCTGGAAGCTCTTTCTTTTTAGTAACTTCTCTCCAGTTTGATCAGCATTTCATAAGCCTTGAATACTACTCAAATAAATGAGCACATGATTTTTAATTTGTTTCTCAACATTTTAGCAACTCAGCCAATGTGGATTGACCACTTGACATGTGCCAGATGCCATGTGGGGCCCTGTCAGGGTTGACGTGAATCAAACATGTTCTCTACCCTCAGGGAACAGTGGTTTGCCAGGAAAGACAAAAATATTTTCTGTAAGGCAGGCAGAAACAGCAGTGGGTGTTTCCCTGAAGCCTGAGGGACTGGCCAAGCACTGAGAAAGCACTTGGGTGATTGTTGTATCAGGAGAGGCTTCCTGGAGGAGACTGGGGTGAAGGGAGAATTTTTAGGCTTAGAGTAGAGCAAGATTTAAGATACAGAATTAGGAAGTTGCCCAGTCTAAACACTCAAGGAAGTTTAGTGTGCCTTTGCTAAGACATGGGAGATAGTGGAAAGAAGCTGGAAAGGTAGACATATCTTTAATAGAATGCTTAAAATGAAATGAAGAAAACAATTCCATTTACAATAGCATCAATAAATAATATACATAGGAAAAAAATTAATAAAGTGCAAGGACTTGTATTATGGAAATTATAAAACATCATTGGAACAAATTAAAGATGATCTAAATAAATAGAAAGGCATTCTTCTGTATTTATGAATCAGAAGACTTAATAGCCAGTTATAAGGCAAGTAAGTTCTGGGAATGTAATATACAACACAGTGACTATAGCTAGCAATACTGTTTTGTACATTTGAAAGTTGCTGAGTAGATCTTAAAAGTTGTACCACAAGAGAAAACATTTTGTAACTGTGTGAGGTGGTAGATATTAAACATTGTGTTAATCATTTTATAATGTATATATTTATCAAATCCTTATATTGTATATCATAAATTTATATAATGTTATATGTCAATTATATTTCAACAAAACTGGAAAAGACTTAATAGTGTTCAGATGTCAGTATTCCCCAAATTGATCTATAGATTCAACACAATCCCAATCAAAATCCCAGTTGCCTTTTATTTTTTTTTAGAAATGGATAAGCTGATCCTAAAATTCATATAAAAATGCAAGTGACCCAAAATAGCCAAAACAATCTTGAGAAAGAAGATCAAAGTTAGAGGACTAGCACATTTTGATTTCAGAATTTACTGCAGAACTGCAGTAATCAAGATAGTGTGGTTTTGGGCCTGGTTGGTGTGGCTCAGTGGTTGTGCCAGTTTGAGAATCAAAGGGTCGCCAGTTCGATTCCCAGTCAGGGCACATGCCTGGGTTGTGGGCCAGGTCCCTGGTAGGGGGCACCTAAGAGGCAACCACACATTGATGTTTCTCTCCCTCTCTTTCTCCCGCTCTTCCCCTATCTAAAAATTAAAATAAAATCTTAAAAAAAAAAAAGAGTGTGGTTTTGGCATAAGGATTGACATCTAGATCAATGGAATAGAATTGAGAGTACAAAAATAAACCCATATATTTATGATCAATTGACTTTTTATAAGGATGCCCAGATAATTCAATAGGGAAAGAATGGTCTTTTAAACGAAATGGTACTGGAACAACTGGATATCCACCTGCAAAAGAATGAAGTTGGACTGCTACCTCATACTATACTCAAAAATTAACTCACAAATGGACCAAAGACCTAAATGAAAGAGCCAAAATAAGCTATAAAACTCTTGGAATAACATATTAAGGAGTTTGAACTTTTTTATATGTGTAATGGGAAGAGAGAGGATTTTGAGGGTTAATAAATGATTCAGCACACCTTTTGCTGTGTCTGTGCCAGGCCCTATGCCAGATGTTCACTGATTAATCTGCCACAGTCCCTGCCCTCAAGCAGCTCAAGTCTAGTGTGAGAGGTAGACACATAGGCTGCCAATTACAAAACATTGTGGTAAGTATATTTGTAGAGCTGGATTTGTCAGCTTTGGTACTATTAACCTTTTGCGTGGCATAATTCTTTCCTGTGGGAGGCTCTCTTCTGCTCTATAGGATATGTAGTGGTATCCCTGTTCTCTCCCACTAGATGTCAGCAGCACTCCCCCAATCAAGACCATGAAAAATGTCTAATCTTTTCTGAATGTCCCTGGGGAGCAAAATCACCCCCAGTTGAGAACCACTGTCATAAGGTAAACACAGTGGGGTTTTCTTCTCCCGAGAAGGCGTTGGGATGAGCCAGTGAAGATGTCCTTGGAGTACTGAGACACCAGTACATTTTTTCCTGTCCTGTCTTAGCTATATATGTTGGGGCTTCTTGGGTCTTCTGCAAGGTGTATTTACCTCCTTTCTTTTTCTTTTTCTTTCTTTCCTTTTTTTTTTTTTTTTTTTTTGCCTCCAGGCTGTGGTCAATGCCATCAGAAAATTTCTAGAGGGCATCCCGGACCTGCAACTCATCTACACCCACCACCCCCTCCTGCTCAGATTTTTCCTGTTGTATCCAGAGTTGATGAGTAGGTTTGGGCATCGTGTCCTGGAACTTTGGTTCTCCTGGGAAGAGAGCAGCTATGAGGAGCTGGATGATATCCCCTCTGCTGGACAGCCCACCCTTCCTGCCAGCTTAGCAGCCCTGTTCCACATACTCAGAAGCAGCCCCAGCATCCTGCTTATTTTGCTAGTAGGTGACCACTTGCTCATTTCTGCATTCAGAGGTGGTGGGCCCTCTCTCTCTGGGAGCTGGTTTACTGAGGTCAGGAGGCACCAGCAGCCGCTTCTGCCTACATCTGGACTTAATGCTGTTCCCATGTGAGTAGGAAGTCCTTTTGGCTGGCAGGTGTCTGGTTTCTGTTAATTTGTACCCTGTCCTAAGTCTGATGGAAGTCTGCTCACTGAGAGATAATGTGTCCCTCTACTCCCCAGGGGATATGACTATGAAGGGCTGATCTCAGTCACCATTCCCTCTCACCTGTCTTCTTTAAAGCAGATTCTGCTAAGAATGGTTTAATATCGAAGGAGATCCCTGGGACATGTAGATGGAGAGGTCTGATTGCAGAAGGCTATGCCTCTTTTCTGCCGTGGCTAACGTGATAATGGTACATGTGCAAACACTCCCCTGGGCCTGCCCAGAATTGTTAGAAACGCCAATGCTTTTTATAAAGTAAGACATCCCTATAATTCCTATCAGCTATAACAGATAAGTTCTCTGCTTGTTGTCTGCAGTTTCTAACACACTGACTTCAACTCTGCCTTTTTTTCTTTCTTTTTTAAAATTGACTTTAGAAAGAGTGGGGGACAGGGGGGGAGAGAAAGAAACATCAATTTGTTGTTTCTTTGTTGTTATTTACTGTGTAGTAGGCATTGGGGATACAAAGATAATTCAGTTATGGTTGGTCAGTTCTTGCCCTTGAGGAAATCACAGGTGCTGGTTTCATCTCTGTCACCTTATAGAGAATTATAAAGCATCAATGAAGGGAGGGAATGGTGAGGCTAGAAAAAAATCTCAGGTTATGACTCTGGGCTGTGGGAGTGGCTGGAGAGTCTAAGCCCCTCTAGGCTTACTCCTGGCTGCTCTGAATGTCTTCTACCTGGACCCAGATTCTCACTCGTCCCTGTCCTCTCAACCCTGTCCTCTCAACCCTTTCCACTCCTGTATCTCTCCCTTTACTGCCAAACTCCTAGAACTAGTTCTCTGCTCTCGAAATTACCATCTCTCATTCCTCTACCCATTGGCTTCCGTGTCCATCACTACTTGAAAGCCCTGTCACCTGAATCAGCAATGATGTCCTTGTGGCTAATTACAGTGGACTTTTTGGCTCTCATCTTATAGATCCTCTTAGTATTTGATGGTTGTCCACTTCATTTTTATTGCTTTGCTCTTGGTTTCATTAATTCCAGCTCTCGATTTTTTCTCCTACCTCTCTTGGTGCCCCTTGTTAGTCTGTTTTATAGTTTTCTCTCTGGCTAGTACTTGAAAGTTTATGTTCCTCAAGGTTTTGACCTAGGCTCTCTTTTTCACTCTGTATATTCTTTCTGGGTTGTCTTATTTATTTCCAGAGCTTCGTTTGCCTTCTGTCATAGGCTGATGACTCATATCTCTGCCCATCCCTGACCTTTCTTCTGGGTTCCAGACCCACACAGCTAACTATCTATTTGACATTTCTGTTTAAAATGGAGTTCCTTATCTTTCTCTCCCAAGTTATCCTTCTTGGTCTGGATCTGCCTAGGGTGGAGATCCCTCCCTAACTGAAGGCTATCGTAGGCTACTAGCTTCAAAGGACATAAGTACAGGAAAGAAACGAGCCAAAGAGAAAATGAATCTCAGGAAACCAAATTTTATTTATTTATTTAAAAAAATTTTATCATGAGCCCTGGCTGGTGTGGCTTAGTGGATAGAGAGATGGCTTGCGAACCAAAGGGTCACCAGTTCGATTCCCAGTCTGGGGCACATGCCTGGGTTGTGGGCCAGGTCCCCAGGGGGAGGTGTGTGAGAGGCAACCACACATTGATGCTTCTCTCCCTCTCTTTCTCCTTCCCTTCTCCTCTCTAAAAATAAATAAATAAAATCTTTTAAAATTTTTTCATAATATGAAAAATAACACAAATGTCAGGATGGCTGGTGACGCAGGTGGTGATGCGGGCTGTGAAAGAATTCCCAAAGAGAGGAAAAGGCAGAGAGCAAAGTTTTATTCACTTTCCAAGAGAGGACAGGAGCTGGTGTGAAGAGATATACCAGCAGCAAAAAGTTGGGGCTATGAGTTTTTATTGGGTGATGAAGGGGGAGGAGGATGGAGCTAGGTAGACACGGCAATTAGTTGTAAATTAGGAGGTTTCTGGCTGGTTGTGCAGGCTTCAGTTTGTTCTGCTGTTATCTTTGGGTTCTGGGTCCAGGAGCTCCTGTCTGGCATGTCTTATTTGTAGAAGTTTTAAGACACCTGTGTGGGAAATGCTTTTAGTAATCTCTCCAGTCCTGAGAATAGAGGCTCAGCGAAACAACAGTTAATGATGCCTGACAGACTCAAGGAAGTGATAGCTATCTCTAGTAAAGAGGACATGAAAGGAGCTTTTTTTTGTCTTTTCAACAAGTGTAGAAAATCACGCCAAACACACACACAGCTTAATTATTATATGGGAATATTCCAGTAACTGCCATTGTGTGTCAGGAAAGAGAACTTGTAGCCACTCTGGAAGTCCATCACATGCTCCCCTCAACAGTGACTCATATCTGTCCCCCTAGGAAAACTACTAGCCTGGCTTTTATAGTAGTAGTATCTTTCTTACATTTACTTAAAGTTTTGTCAGTTAAGTATAAACACTATAGTTTAGTCTTCCTTTTTTTCTGTGTGGATATGTGTTTTGAGTCTCCATTAATCCATAAACTTTGCCTCCATTTCTTTTTTTTGCCCCCCTTGCAATTTATTTGGCCAAGCAACCAGATGGTTGTTCTGTTGAGTTTCAGATACAACCAGATGCAACAGGCAGGGTTTGCTGTTGCATCTGAATTTGTCAGGAAACCAAATTCTTAGAGAAAAACTGTCCCAGGCAAGCTGGAGCAGGTACCCCAACCTTTGTTGTGGTCTCCCAGTTCTTGTCCTTGAATGTACATCATCCTCATCACCCCTCCTTCTTGGGGGGAGGCAGGGCAGAGAGGAGTCTTGAGCTTTGGCAGGTAGAGCTCAATAAGAAGGAGCTGCACTGGATGCTGTGTACAGTTCCAGGAAGATGAAGGCTTCTCTGAGCTTCAGATTTCTCACATGTAAAATGGAGATAATGGGAGGATAAATGAAAGAATACATAGGGCCTTGGCCCTGGCCGGAGTGACTCAGTGGATTGATTGAGCACTGGCCTGGGAACTAAAAGGTCACCAGTTTGATTCTTGGTCAGGGCACATGCCTGGGTTGGGGCCAAGTCCCCAGTTGGGGGCATGTGAGAGGCAACTGGTCGATGTATTTTTCACACATCGATGTTTCTCTTCCTCTCTTTCTCCCTTCCTAGCTCTCTCTAAAAAAAAAAAAAAAAAAAAAAGAATTCATAGGAACACTCTTAGTATGACTGACTAAACCACAATGTTAATCTCAGGAAAGCTTATTGAATTGCCCAAGGTCATTAGCTAATAAGGGTCATGATGATAATTGGAGCCTAAAGTTAATGAATTTTGTACTAAATCAGGTTCTAGAAACATCAGTGGTTTAAAAAATAGAGAGAAACAACTTTGTTGTCTGTTCACATATATAATTCCTACCATTTCTACCCGGTTTCTAGCCACAGGAGGGGAAAAGAGTCTAAAAATATGCATTGGTACCAATTTCTGTTTTTGATATGGGTAATTAACAACCAAAAACAAAGCTGTTAATTGCCACTCTTATCAATGGGTGGTCTTTTGTGTAGGTTGTTTAGATGTGAAAAAACAATGGTGTCACAGAAGCTGTGTTTGTTCCCTGCTTGGCCACGTCACCCAGGTTGGGCCAGTCCCAGAGAGTTCTGGACAGTTCTGGGCAGGAGAGATTAGCGTGGGCTGTGTTCTGCCCAGGGCCTTCGAAGTCACCCATGCGGTGGGGAGCACTCCTTCCCCTGGCATTCACCATGGCCACCAAAGGCTGAGTAGCCCCCTTTCTTTGGGCATTTAAAATATACTAACTCAGGTTTCTGAGGGACCAGCTCTGGCAATCAGGCAGATACTTGCTGTTGAAGGAGCAGGGCCTGGAAGCTGGTTTAGCCTTGGGCGCTGTGACCTTGGGCAAACCACACCCCCTCTGGGCTTCAGCCTCATACTCTATGAAGTAAAACGGCTGACAGACATAAACTGAGATTCCCCCTAGCCCTCCGTTCTGTGATTCTCTCCTTCCAGAAATGTTTTCTCAACCCTACAAGGTGACAAAGATGAAGCCGATCTCGTCTCTGTCCTTTGTTAATTTGTAGTTACAATGCCACTGCTTTCTTGATAGCAAACTACAGTACTTAGTTTGTCCCAGTTTCCTCACTTGAAAAATCGGGGTGAACCTACCTGGAAGAGTTATTATGAAGACAGATAAACAAACATATATAGCTACTGGGTTTTTTTTTTAAGACTTTATTTATTTATTTTTAGACAGAGAGGAAGGGAGGGAGAAAGAGGAAGAGAAACACCAATGTGTGGTTGCCTCTCGCGTGCCTCCTACTGGGTACCTGGCCTACAACCCAGGCATATGCCCTGACTGGGAATGGGACCAGCGACCCTTTGGTTCACAGGCCGCACTCAGTCCACTGAGCCACACCAGCCAGGGCATATATAACTATTGTTTAAACAACATAGTACCTGACATTATTAGGCTCTGATTGAGAGTGGTTGTTGTTGGTATTATAGTTGTTTCTCTGGCAGCTATGGAGGTCTGTGAAGAGCCAAGGCCAGACATCCCTGTGCCATCCTGTGATCAGCACATCCGGAATTGTCTAGTCAGGTGCCTTGTAGACATGTCTCTGTGTGTCAGGAGCTGTCCTTCCTGGAAAGGGAGTCTGTGTGTGACCTTGTGTTTATTGCACCCAGCCCTAACTGGCTCTGCACGTTAGCCTGTCCAAAGGAATTGTCTTGTTTCAAGCTGGTAGGTGCTAGAAGCTATCAGTGGGATTGCCTCTGGTGCAGCTTCAGACTGGCTTTGCCTTTAACATATACTCATTAAACTAACTGTGAAAGCACATAAAATGCAATGTCCTTTCCCACCATCTGAACCCAAGACCTGTATACAATAGCTTGGAGCAGAAATAGCCAGATTGCCATGGCAGAGAAAGGGCCTGACCTGATCCTCACTTTTCCCTGTGCCCCGAATCTGTCCTGAATCTATCCTAACCCATCCTGTGGCATCTCCACCCCTCTCTTCTCTTTTCCCTTAAGGCACACTCAGGATCTGCTGTCCTGAAATAACCTTTTCTTGACCCTGGTGCTTCCACTTACATGAGAGAGGCATCCTGGAAAGTAGAAAGAACTTGGAGTTAATAGACCTGCATTCAAATCCTAGCTGTGCCACATATTGGCTTATGTAACCTTTGGCACCACACTGTCCACGTAAGAAACATCCAAACCTATAGAGAATTTTGACGAGTTTATTTGAGCCAAACTGATGACAATTGCTGGGAAGCAAGATCTCAATGGATTGAGAAAATGCTCTGGAGAAAAGCAGTTTGCTGCTAATCTTCTACATTAGAATCAAAGGAGGGTTACATGAAATCCATTGGTGGTAGAGTAAGGGGGCAAGAGAACACAAAAGAGGGTGGGAGGGTAGGAGGGAAATCTCTGGGATTGGATAAAAAGTAAAAGGGAAGACATACTTCTTCTACATTGGTGGGTACAGGAGCATTAACAGTTATAGCATGTAGAGATGGTATGTGTGCCTTGAGGGGCCTAGAAAAGGAGATTACTTGGACATTTCAAAAGTATGCTATCTTAGCTGTAAAAAGATAATGAACAGGCTCACTTTTAAGGTAAAGGTTGACCCTTTGTTAAGGAAGCTACAGGCCTAGGATGTGACTACCTGCATCACTCACCTTTAGTTAGGAATTTTTATGTTCCGACCACCCTATGTGGTTACATTCAATCTCTGAATTTGTAGGGTGCCTGCTGCGCTGGCCTTCCCTGAGCTTGTCAGGTTCAGTATGCGGCCCCTTTTTGTCCACATCTTGTAATCTCTTGAAGCCTCCATTTACACCTGCTTAGAATGGGCCTATAGAATGTCAGGAAGGTATATAATTGGTGCTGAGTAAGTGAATGCTTCTTTCCCCAGGTTCTATGGTACCATCAAGCCTGGGCCCTTTCCCAGACCCTCTCTGTCTTCTGTCACCAACCAAGATACCCTTTGAGCTCTGACTTTCTTCTTTCCTGCTCAGGATCTCATCTATTCCAGCCCTGTGGACATAGCCCGCAAGGTACTAATTGTCCTGAGGACATTTTTGAGGAGGAATGAGGATGTTCAAGTGGGTGGTCTCATCCGAAGTCACTTCCTGCTGATCCTACAGCATCTGCTGGTGGAACACGGGGCTTCCCCGTCAGAAGGTCAGTATGCAGCAGCTGGGGGCATGTTTTGACCTGAAAGTCAGTATGATATGGGTGTCTCTGCCCTGGTAAGTCAGCTATTGTGGCATCAAGCTAAATTTTACCTCCTTCCTCTCTTTGGAGAGTGGGTGCTCAACATATTTGGTGTGTGGGGTGGGTGTGTGTATGTTCGTGAGTGTGAACATTTTTGTGTTTAATGATTCTGTGTGTGTAGCATGGGAGGGTATGTTTGATGTATGTGTGCCTGTCCCCCTCTACATGGCATGTGCTCAGAGCTGTCACGAGAATGGCAGCCTCCAGTTGGGAAGAAGAAAGCTGGAAATGTTGGGGAGGCCGGGCAGGCAGCAGCAGCCAGCAGGAGCCTGGGAGGGGGTGGATCTGTGATGTACTGGAAACTCCCAGTGAGATCCAGAAGGATAGTTTCCAAATCTGGAATGGGACTTCCTGGAGTCAAGGAAGCTTGATGTTTGGTATAGGATGGAGACACTGAAAAGGTTGGGATTGGTTTGTCTTATCCTATTTTTAGAAAGTTGAATTTTTAAATTAAATTTCTAAGCAATTTAGTGCTTAGAAATTAGAGGAGAGCTGTGGCACTTGGTCCACTCATGACTGGAGGTGGGGTTTGGAAATAGATTTAAGAGTGTCTGGAGGAGCTGAGTCCTTTCTTTACAGGACAGGATAAACCACATTCCAACTGACAACAGTGTTGGAGAGCCATGAGATGCAGTGGAAGCACATAGTAGAAAGAATGTGGGCATTGAATTCAGATTTGGGTTCAAGTCCTGGCCCTGCCACTTATTAGCTGTGGGACCTTGAAGAAGTCACTCAGCCTCTCTAGGCCTCAACTTTCTTTACTGCAAAATAGGAATAACAGTTCCTGTTTCACGTGGTTTTAAGGGGATTAAGAGAAATGCTGAATTCTTGTTACCCAGCCCCGAGCTGGCACTCAGTATTTCAGTTGTCCCTGTGCCCAATGAAGAAGGAGGAAGGAGGAAGTGGGGTAAATCCCAACAAACTATTTACAGCTGGATGGGTATCTGTCTGACCTTGAACTGACCTGAGCATCAGGCCCCTGACCAGCCCTTCTTCTTCTTCACAGCCTCAGGGAACCTGCCATTGCTGCTGGGCCTCCTTTCTTTAGTGCAGCTAAGGAACGAGTCAGGACAAGAACTGGACAGCATGTCCATGAAGCTCCTTCACCAAGGTGCCAGCTGTTTGGCACAGTGCTCAAGGGCCCAGGGCTGGGTGGGCTGGGGATGCTCCTTTCTTCTCTCTCTTCATCCCTTTGAAAGAAGCTAGTGCACTTTCCCATAGGCTTCTTGCTAAGGGACCTTTCAGATCTTTCTCTGCTGTTCCCTAGGACTGCTTAGGAGACACTCCCCAAAATAGGCGTATATATAAAATTATGTGATACGGACAAGCACTGGAGTTGGGAGGGCCTGGGTTTGTTCTCAGGTTAATCACTAGTTGTATAACCTTGGACAGTCACCTAGTCTCTATGGACCTTAGGTTCCTCATGGGTAAAATAATAATACTTCCTGATGTAGGGTTGAGATAAGGAATGACTTTACACATAGAATCCACACAGTGTTTGGCACACAGTAGGCCTCCAATGGATACTGTCCATGTAGATCATTTTTCTGGCACAAGTACAGTTCTTCACCTCACCCCCACAGCTGACTCAGGATCTGTGAACTGTCCAGTTTACAGTTCTCTAGGCCTCTTTTCTACCCCCACCCCAAACCTTATTAGGACTTTTCATTGCCACTAATTCAGTTAATTCAGTTGCCACTTCATAGGCGGTGCCCTCAGGAAGATTTATTGAGGAAAGGTTGAAATTAATAGGAAAAAATGGCATCTTCAGTACCCGTGAACTGTCAGGTCCTCTGGCCACAAGTGAGGATGGTTCTTTTCCTGCCTGGAGTTCAGACCTCCTCATGAGAAGGTCAGTGTCAGGCTCAAAAAGGACCTCTAGGCCCAGCCTGGTGCTGCTCATTGTTGGCCTGTCTGTCAGGTCAAGAATGACATTCAGCTGGCAGTGAGGTCTATGTGTGACAAAATCAGCTGTCACAGGGTCTCTAAGAGGGAGGAATAAACACACACGTTAAATGTAATACACATTACATATCACCACCGAGTACTTTTATTTGACAGTTTTGGTGGTAGAGGACTATATGGTTCAGGGGTGAAGGTACGTGATTCTTTTGGGAGCGGGGGTAGTGGGCCTGATTGTCTGGTTGACCATAGGCAATTAGAAGTCAAGTATGATGTCGTTGACAAAAAGGTGAATGGAAACTTAGGTAGGTTTTATATTGGAGTCATGGGAGCAGGGAGCAAGGAGTGGCAATTCCCAGGAGGAAAGGGATGTGTTTTATGTACTTTACGGCCTAGTAACTGCTCTGATGAGGGCTTGCCTTGAAAGGTTAAGGAAGACTTCATGGGGGAGGTGGACTTTGACCTGAATCTTGATTGCTGAATAGGAATTAAGGAGTTAGCCAGATGGGGGTGACATGAGAGAGAGAATATGTTAAGTTCAGGGAATTCACATGGATGGTTACAGAGCTCCTCTGGGAAGGTGGTTAGTGGCCCATTGCTGGGAGAATTTGGAGTCTGGATCTTCTGCCTGTTAAGGGGAGCAGGTTGGCCTAGATGACCTCTGCACAGCCTCCAACCTGGAGTCTGTGCTGGCATGAGCACTGTTATGGGATCCCTCTTGACCACCCAGACTTGTGCAGTCTACTCTCATGTGCAGCTATGGGCCGCTTGCCAGATGTGTATTCAGGTGGAGAGTGTGAAGATGACTTCAGGTTTGTCACTGTGTTTCTTTTCATTGGCTGTAGTACTGAGGACATTTAGTTTGTGCTTGGTCCCCAAGACTGAAGTCTGAAATTAGTTGAGGGCCACTATCTGTGAGAAGAGTGTCTAAGGACTCTCTCGTCTTTTGCAGTGAGCAAGCTGTGTGGGAAATGCAGCCCCACTGACACAGACATTCTGCAGCCCTCCTTCAACTTCCTGTACTGGAGCCTTCACCAGACCACACTGGGCAGTCAGAAAAGAGGTGCTGGGGCCCAGGCTGTAATAGTGAAGAGAAGGGGTGCTGGGCAGTGTATGTGGCCCTTGCTGCCCTCAGTTTTCCCACTTAAAAAAATAAGGCGGGGGGGGGGGGGTCACTGGACCAGATGGTCATAGGGCCTTTCTGGTTCTGATAACCTGTGGTTCTGGAATGAAATTGGGACCCTTAGAACCTCTAGCTGATCCTTGGGTTCATTCACTGTGTATGTGAAGCCCCTATTGGGTTGCTAACTAACCACTATGTTGGGGTCCCATATAACTCATGTGGCCCCTGCCTTGCTGGACCTTCTACAGCTGCTGCAGTGCTCCTGAGCAGTACATCCCTGATAGAGCTTCTAGAGAAGATGCTGGCACTTACCTGGGCTGAGGAAGGCTCTCCCAGGACCACGCTCCTCTGCTCTGCCTGGTTGCTCACTGCCTCCTTCTCTGCCCAGCAGCACAATGGCAATCTCCAGGTTAATCTCTAACCCCTGTGGCTTTGGGGCATAGAATGGTATAAAGATCCTGAGTTCTTGCCCTGGCTGGTGTGGCTCAGTGGATTGAGTGGTGGCCTGTGAACCGAAAGGTCACAGGTTTGATTTCCAGGGCACATACCTGGGTTGTGGGTCAGGTCCCCAGTTAGGAGGCATGGGAGAGGCAACCACACATTGATGTTTCTCTCCCTCCTTTCCCCTCTGTCTAAATAAGTAAATAAATAATCTTATTTTAAAAATTAAAAAAATAATAAAGTGACCTCTAGGTTGCAGATCTATGCTATAGCAGAACAGCAGGTGTGCAGGAACCTTTCCTGCTTTTCTGTGTGAAACTCTTGGACCTCCCCATGTCCCTGGCAGTCACTGCCTGGGCAGAAGCCTGCACATGTCCTTAGCTCTGCCCTGGCTCTCAACTCATGCCTAGCCACTTACGTAACTACCTTCACTTTGCATCCTCTCTCCTGCCCTAGAGCTTAGGCCTGTTGTTCTTCCTCACTACTAATGTGGCCTCTTCATAATTTCCTGGCCCCCACCCTCTCTCCTCCTCCACATCTGTCCCCAAAGCCACAGTCTGTCTAAACTTCCCCTCGGCCTACACTCCTTTGGCTTTTTGTTTTGCACATGGCTGCTGAGACCTTACCTAGCCCCTCTGCAGCCTAATTTTCTGCCATTCCACCTCCTGCCCGATCCTCTGATCAGGTGTTTTCAATTCTCCCTATCAACTGTGCTCTTTCGAATCTCCATACCTATGTTTGTTTTTGACTGATTGATTCTTAATAGCCTTTATTTTTAGGACAGTTTTAGATTACAGAAAAATTGAGCATACAGCACAGAGAGTTCCCATAGTGTTAGAGGATACCCCAAACAGTTTCCTCTGTTAACATCTCACATTAGTATGGAATCACCCTAACTTTACACAAGTTGGTTCTTCTGCCTAGAACCGTCAGCCTACAGATGTTTTTGAGGAACTGCTTTGTGCCAGAGCGTGACAGATCCAAGCAGAGGAGAAGCAGTTTCTGCAGCCTGTGTTCTAGATGCAGAATGCAGAGCAGACTCGTGGCTTTGAACCTGCCACCCCCACTAACCCCTCAGGGCCCTGCTTTTTTAAAAAAAGTTTATTTCTTTTTTTAAAAATTTTTATTTATTTATTTTTAGAGATCGTGGAAGGGAGGGAGAAAGAGAGGGAGAGAAGCATCAATGTGTGGTTGCCTCTCATGTGCACCCTACTGGGGACCTGGCCAGCAACCCAGGCATGTGCCCTAGACTGGGAATGGGACCACTGACCCTTTGGTTTGCAGGCTGGTGCTCAATCCACTGAGCTACACCAGCAACCAGGGCACAGGGCACTGCTTTGACTTTAAGGATCACATTCACCTCTGGAGGGCATGAAAGTAGGTGACATTGTCCCCGTTTTATAGCTGAAGGAAGGAAGTGCAGTGGCTTGCCCATGGCCACACATCTGGCCAGTGACAGAGCCAGGATTTTGCTTCTGGACTGCCTGACTCCAGATCTAAGTTAGTTAGATGGTGTACTGAGGCAGAGACTGGACCACAGATGAGGCCAGAGAAGGCTTCCTGGTGGAGGAGGTTCTTGAGGATGGGGGAGATTTAAGAGAAGTGGGGTTCTCCAGGTAAGGGTTTGATTTCCCTCCTCACATTCCGGAATCCAGGACTATGTGTGGCCTCCTCTGCCCTTCGGATGCAGCTGGGATGTGTGGGTGGGTAGAACTGATACTGGGGTAGGTCATTTTCTGTCTAAGCTCCCAGAATATGGGTGCTATCCTTTCACCCCCTGCCCTTCCAGGTCCACCAGACACTGTCCGTGGAACTGGACCAAGTATTGAAGGCTCTCAGCTTTCCAAAGAAAAAGGCTGCGCTGCTCTCAGGTGTGGGCTCAGGGGTCTCTAGCAGTAAAAGAAAAGCTTTCCCCTTGGATTCATAGGCCCGCCCCAGACCAGCCTATGGTTGCCCCACTATTATCAACATTATTTTCCCCTTCTGACAGAGTTGGGTGGAGGTGGGGAAGAAGGCAGGGACTGGATGTAACGGGTTTCTTGCTTTCAGCTGCTATCTTACGCTTCCTGCGGACAGCTCTGCAACAAAGCTTTTCATCTGCCCTGGTGATGCTGGTGCCCTCAGGGGCCTGGCCACTACCAGCCCCTGAGGACACTGTCCTGGCTCCACTGGGAACATCACAAGTGCTGTCCTTGGTCATTGGACTGCAGAACCTCTTGGTGCAGGTAAGGCCTTTGCTGAGAGGGTCCCTAGTAGTGGAGCCTGCTTCTCCCAGGCCAAGAGCAGGAAGGAGTGGCTGCCTCCCAGGGCCTGGAGGGTAGATTGATTGTGGGACTTTTAAAGTTACAGTGATAGAAATGAAACTCATTTCTGGACTGGCTCATAACTGAGAAGTCCAGGGGTCAGTGCTGGCTTCAGGCAGAGCTGGATCCCAGAGGCTCAGGCAGTATCATCAGAACTGTCTCCATCTCTTGGCTTTATTGTCAGGGGATGGCAGGATGACCAACAGCTGCCCCTGGCTTATATCATTCCAGCAGAAAGGTTTCTCCTTTTCCCAGCAGTTCCCAGTAGCCTGGCTTGGGTCATGTGCCAATCACGGTGGCTGGGGCATGGGATGCTCTGATTACACTGGCTTGGGCCAGTGCCCTCTCCTGGAGGCTGGGGCTTATGGTCAGCTCTCCACAACTTACATGGAACAAACATGAGAGAGGGATGGTCTGCAAAAGAAAACCGTTCCCAGAAGAAGGAGGACTGGATCTGGGGCAAGCAAGTACAGAAGATGTCTACCCAGGAGGGGTTTGTGTTTTACAGCTTAGAGGATTCTTGGAGATCGTTGTTCAGTCAGCCAGCACATACTGTGAAGGGTGGTGGGGACATGGAGATAAGTAGGCTGCCTGCCTTTAAGTAGTTAACAGTTGTAGGGAGGATGGTGCCTTGTGGACAGGGGGTGTAACACAGTGTGTGGTCAGTGCTGGGCTAAAGCACTGCACTGTGGGGGCACAGGATGTAACTAATAGGCTGTTATAGGGTGAGTGTGGGGCTGGCTGTCAGAGAAGGCTTCCTGGGGGAGGTGCTTGAGCTGGGCTAAAAAGACCAAGTGACTTGTCCTAGGTCCCCAAAGGCAGGGGGCATCAGAGATGAGATTGATTTGGACAGCAGCACCATTTCAATCTCTACTATGGATTCATTCTCTGTCCCTGGCCTTGTGGCCTGTTTCCTACTCTTGATTTTTGTCTTTCAATGAGCTTATTGTTTATTATTTTCAAATATGAGCTCGTCACTATAGGGTGACCGAGGATCCAGACATTTATGCTGCTTTAGTTGGACTTGGACTCTCTTTTCCTGCCCTCGGGCGCTTGTTCAGGACAGACGTCACAGAGCCACATGGTCTGATCTGATGGCAAAGTACTCACAGGCCAAGAAGAGGGAGGTGGGGCAGCCTGCAAATGAGTGAGAAGAGTCACAGAGACATCTTGGGGGGCCTTGAGTAGGGTAGGTCCCACACAGTGCCCAGATAATGACGGCATGTGTATGATATGGCTATTGATTGTGGGAGATTATGTTTAAGGATTGATCCCCACAGGGCCTGGGCACAGGTTGGGGAAGTTGGGAAATGTAAGGAGCTAGAGGGTGCTCCAGGAGTGGGCCCTTAGCTGGCTCTGTGGTTGCAAGTCTTGTCCTGTCAGCACATCTATGTACAACATTCACATTATTGTGCAAACACCACCAGCATCCATCTCTAGAACTTTGTAGGTGCGCTGGCCAGAGTCACACAGATCTGCATCATAGCCCCTGGCTTGCCCCTAACTCTGAAGGAGTTTAGCAAGTTGATCCTCATTTTCTCTATCTGCAAAATAAAAGTCAGCATTAAGCAATGTGGGCCTTTGTGCAGGAATGGAGCATAGTGCAGGGAAGTTTTGGTTGAAGTGAGGGTAGAGATAGTGTCCAGGGTTCCCTGTGATGGGTCACATGGGGGGAAGAGGACAAGTCTGTGGCAGTGGAGTGTCCAAAGAAGGGCTGTGGTCCCTGGTGTGATTTGGGTGGCATGGGAGTAAGGAGGAGCCAGGGGCTTCTCTTCTGCTTAGTTTTAAAAGGGTCACATGACTGTAAATCTCTGAGTGCCTTCCAGAGCAGAAAAGAAATAATTTTGTTCCAGGTTTTTCTGGAGATGGAGACTTAGGCCAGTGAGTGGAGCTACAGGAAGATAGGAAGAAGCCCTTTCTCATGGCCAGGACAGTCTAACGGTACATTGGGAGGAATGGAGAGGAGTGTCTTATGGCCAGAGGCTTCTGAGCAGAAACCAGGTGTCCCCAGCAAGAACTCCTGCTAGAGGGTGGGAAGGGCATTGGTTTAGGTGACCTTAAGATTTCTTTCAATACTGGGATTCTGTTTTAGGAGAAGGGAATGCTCATGAAACAAAGGTCCAGGAGTGCCCTGTGGAAGGACAGACCCAAGTCACTGAGGAGGAGACTGGAAATAGAGTTAAAAATAGCAATGTCAGTAAACATTATGTAGTTAACACTTTTCCGTTTCCCAAATCCTCTATATCTGTGATCTCATGGTTCTCACACAAGTCAACCTTATGAGATAGAAAACTGTAGATCAGAGAGGTCATGTCACTGCCACAGGGTCACATAGCTTGTGAGGTGACCTGAGATTAGAGGTGGAGGAAGAGCAAATGAACTTCTCAAGGGACTCATTTCCTGGCAGAGCTGGGCAGTGGTCCAGTTTGTCGGGGGCACAGCAGCCCTGGGGATGCAATGAAGAGAACTGCAGGAATTATGTGTGGTTAGAAGGAAATACTGGGTAAACTATTTGAGGAAGAAGGTGAGACCTCTGGTTGGGACTAAAGGGTCAATGAGGAATGCTCCAGTCCCATATCCTACCATCTACCAATTTGAACCATTTGGATGGTAGACAGAATTCAGATGAAGATCAAAACTTCCATTTTATTGGTAAAGCCAAAGGGAGAAAATGGCTAATATATAAGGATACTGACCTTCCGACAACCTCACACCAGAATTAAATGTACTCACCTAGTCATGGGCAGAGCTGGACAACCCCAGGACTCCTTTCCCCACCTCCTGCTGAGTCTACCCTTTGGCCAAGAGTAGACCAAACCATCCCTCTCTATAGACAACGGGTTCAAGTGAGTGTCTGCTGTAGAGGCTGAGCTGAGTGTATTTCTCCTCGAAGAATCATCTATTGGTCTAGTCGTTCCTTCTTCTATGGGGAGGAAGTGGTCACGGGCAGAGGTGGGTGTTACTCTGGGAGAGGAAATGTGAGGATGCTCTGAAGTGGTAGTAGGTAGTTTGTGTCTCTGGAGGAGAGTGGGATTGCAGGTTTTGGACTTGCTGAGCAGAATGTGCTGAGTGAGGAGAGGTAGGCTGCTTCCTCCACCCTGGGTCCCGGTGCTCAGACACACCCTTAAGTATGCACTAAACAGGTGTTGACAAGTATCAGGTTTGAAGGGGTACAGTGGCTGAGCCTGCTCAGAGCAGCCACGTGTCTCCATCTGGCCCTGCACCTGGAGGTTTAGAATGAGGCTCTCTGGACTGGTTGGTTTTGTTTTCTATACTTTTCTAAACAGGGTCAGATGGTCCCAATGCTCTTTCGGGCTGGCTTTTCTGATTCTGGTGCAGCTGCTACATCCCTGTGGAGTCTTGTGGGAGGGAAAGTGTGGACCTTTTCCCTCCTTGTGGGAGACGTGTCCTTTGTGCTCAGACTTCACTTTCTGATTGGGGTGGGAGTAGAATATGTTATCAGTTTGAAAACCAGGGAGCCAATTAGTTTTACCAGACTTAAGGCTTTGAGTGAAAGGATCATTCCTACAAGCACAGATGTTGATGTCAGGTTAAGGGTCTAGGAGAGTGGGAGGTGGGGAAGACAGGGAGATAACCTTTACTGACTGCCTACTCTATACAAGCACTTGAACTGTTATTTATTCATCATGACTGTGTAAGGTAGCAATTATCATCCTCAGACAAGGAAACAGAGTCCTGGAGACACTAAGTAACTTGCCTAAGGTCACAATTCAAACCTAAGTCTTTTGGCTACAGGACCCATGTTCTTTCAGTGTCCCAAGAAGCGCATCTTGTGAATAGGAGCCATTATTGCCTGAGAGGCAGTCCCTGGTTTTCCTAATGCCCAGCAGCCCCAGCTCCTCACTCACCATCCTGGGGGCCCTTGCTGGTTGTATGGGTAATAGGACACAGGGTCAGAGAGTGGCACTATGGCCATAGCTCCTCACCAGGTTGGGAAGCTGGGGCAAGCTGGCCCAGGGCTCAGTGGTTTTGAGTACCTGGAAAAAGGATGGAAATGCCCACTGGTTAAGAGTTAATTTTAGATTGGAGAAGGAGAAAGGGCACAAAGCTGTTAACCTAAAAAGAAAAGATCTCTCTAAGTGGAAGGCAACAAACATTTGAGATTTAAAAAAAAAAATCTATTCGGGAAGCACTGATTCAGGCAGAAATCCAAACAGGATTCCAATTAGGAGGCAAAGGCGAGGGGTTATGGGAGGGAAGAACGATTACGTCAATAGAAGGAAGGCATTTCTATTAGTGCAATAAACTAACATAGTGATGCTGATTCTAAACAATGTTTTAAATTTTCAGTCTGGTAGCCATCAGTCTTCTAGTCATAGTATGCACTTTCTTACTCTTTGCAAACAGTTCTTTGGGACACAATGTTGCTTGGAGCGCAGTTGAAAGGTTATTTTGCCCGTTTTAACATTCCAAAAGTTTGAGGCTTAAGACTTGCAAGGCAGATCCTCTTGGACGGCAGCTTCGACACCGCATTTTAAAGTGACTCCATCTGTATCATTATTATTTTTGGGTTTGTTTGTTTGTTTGTTTACGAGGCCTAGGGTTTGGTTCTAGACTTGCCACCTACTAACCAGGTGTCCTCAGGTCAAGTATTTTTTTCCTTTGGGCCTCATTCTCTCAGCAGTAAGATGAGGTTGAGTGTGTTAGCTCACCCACTTTAAGCTGTGTGCCTTGGAGGCCTTAGGGGTTCTGTGCAGGAGAAGGGGTATGATTGCCCGTTATACAATTCACTAAGATATTCATCATTTATTGAGTGTTTACTCCGTGCCAAACACTGGTTAAACACTATATCCATTTCTCATCTCACCCTCTCAGCAACCCAGGTAATCTTTATATTCCCACTCAGCACGGTTAAGTAACCTTGGCCAGGATCACACAGATGAAGTGACGAAGCAAGGACTGAAATCTGAGTCTACCCCACACCCTTAACCATCAGG
This sequence comes from Desmodus rotundus, assembly GCF_022682495.2. Taxonomy (NCBI): domain Eukaryota; kingdom Metazoa; phylum Chordata; class Mammalia; order Chiroptera; family Phyllostomidae; genus Desmodus; species Desmodus rotundus. Next base: position 197,188,626 of record NC_071389.1, read on the forward strand.
CCGGGTGTCTTCTGAAGAATAGCATGAGGAGAACATAGGGTTTTGTGTTAGTTTGCTTTTGCATTCTAAAATTTTTGTCTTATTGAGATGTAACTTATATGCGATAAAATTCACTGATTTTTAAATGTAGAATTAGGTGAGTTTTATTTCTCATGGTATGGAACATTTCCATTACCCAAAAAAGTGTTCTTGTGCCCTTTTGAAGTCAATCCCCGCTCCCCATTTCTGACCCTTGGCAAAAACCAATCTGCTTTCTGTCGCTATAGTTTTACCATTTCTGAAATTTCATATATAAATGCAATCATACAATAAGTAGTCGTGTGTGTGTCTAGCTTCTTTCACTTAGGTTAATGCTTTTGAGATTCATTCATACTGTTGTATCATGACTTCTTCTTATTGGTGAGTAGTAGTCCATTATATGGCTGTCACAATTCGTTTATCCATTGACCTACTGATAGGTATTTGGGACTTCTAGTTATATGGCTGTTATGAATTATCACTCTTAATACTGAAGTACCAGTTTTGGTGTGGATATATGTTTTCATTTCTCTTGGGTAAAAACCTAGGAGTGGGATTTCTGGGTCAAATGATATATTCGTTTTCTATAGTTGTGTAACAAGTTACCACAAACTTAACACAACACCCATTTATATCTCACAGTTCTCCACATCAGAAATCTGAGCGGGCTCAACTTAGGGTGTCACAAGGCTGAAAATGAGGTGTTGGCTAGGTTGGGCACTTATCTGGGATGTCTGGGAAATAACCCATTTCTTCCTCTGGGGCCCCTTCCAGCTCTTTAAGGTTGCCCACATTCTTTCTCTCATGGCCCCTCTTCTTCTCACCAGCAATGAGTGTTGAGTCCTTCTCACATTTCTAGTCTCTCTGGTTCTTCTGCCACCAGCCAGAGAAAACTGCCTTTAGAGGGCTGGTGTGGATTGATTGGACCCACCCGAACAGTCTCCCTTTTGCCATCTAATATAACAGAGCCACAGGAATAACATCTGGGGGCAAAATCATGGGACCATCTTAAAATTCTGCCCACCACATACACTAAGTGTATGTTTAACTTAGCAAGAAACCATCAAACTATTTCCAGTGGCTGCCCCATTTTACCTTCCCAGAAGAAGTAAACGAGAGTTTCAGTTGCTCAACATTCTGGCCAACATTCGGTATCATCAGTCTTTTTAATTTGAGCTATGGGTGAGTGTGTAGTAATACCTCATGGTGGTTTTAATTTGCATTTCCCTACTGACTATGATAGTGAGATCTTTTCACATGCTTATTAGGGCATAAAATTTTATTTGATGAAAGGTTCAGGTACTTAAATAAAAAGGTTGAAACCCACTGTCTTAGATAAACTGTAAATCTCTTAGATCTCTTAGTGGGGCCTAGGGTGCATCTCCTCTTCTGAAACAAAACAGTCTCTGTAGGTAAATCATCAGCATAAGCACTGTGCTCTGTGAGTGGGTGAGAGATGAAACAACCAATGGCAAATCTGAAATTATGAAATCCAAGTTGTTCTGAAAACCAACATTTTTTTTCTTGGTTGGAACCAAAATCCATTGGTAGCAAAACCTGACATAAACACCTGTGTGTTTTGTTTTCTTGCAGAAGGACCCTGTGTTGTCCCATGCCTGTGTCGGCTGCCTGGAGGCCTTGCTTGACTACCTGCATGCCAGGAATCCAGATATGGGTAGAAACCCTCCCCATTCTCTGATGTTCCCATGAAGGAAATGGCAGGGGGGGCAGCCTCTGTCACCTCCTGCTCCAGACTGCCATCCCCTTGTCCTGCAAGTCACACTAATTTTGTGCAATTCTTTTAGCAACACGGCATGGGCAGTGTTGTGCCCAGTATACAGATGAGGACACTGAGGTTCAGAGAGATCAGGCAATATACCCACCACAGTCATGAAGCTCTTAAGTGGCAAGGCTCTTCCTGTTGCCTGCCCCCCTCAATAGTGGGTTACATCGTCTCTCTGAGCCAGGCAGCGGAGGTTGATAGAGCCCAGGGAAGAAACTTCCTGGGGTCAGCTTGTCCAATATCCTGCCTCTAGCTGAGTATCCCTTTTTGAGCCAATAAGAGAAAGTCCTTCTTAGTAATGTTCCAAGACCTTTGGAAAAGCAGCACCAACAACCCCTGGTGACTGGTGTTTCCTATAGCACTACATGTGGCCTCCCAGCCCTGGAATCGGTTTTTGCTGTTTACCCTCCTGGATGCTGGACAGAATTCTTTCCTCAGGCCTGAGATCTTGAGGCTCATGACTCTGGTAAGTGCAGAAAGGATGGTCTTGTGGTCTGAATATTATCATGATCTGGATGGTCCTGAGGAGGCCAGGGACACCTTAGTTTTAGGTAACCCCAATCCTCAAAAGGTAGAGGGGGCTGGGTAGGCCTTCACCCTGCATGAGGTCTGCTCAGAGAATTCCTCTCAAGGCCCACGTCTCCCTACCCCAGAAGAGCCAGATATTCTCATTCACTCCCTCATAAAACATTGACCAGAGCCGGCCTGCCACATGCCAGGTCCTATACTAGGGACCAAAGATGCTGATGAGCCAAATGCTCTGCCTTTAAGGATCTCTCAGTCTAGAAAAGGAGATAGATAAGGAAACTATAGTTAAAGTGTGATGTTATTAGTGGTACAGTAGAAGAGATGCTAAGGGCCTGTTCACAGTAAGTGCCCATTGAATAAACAACAAAACATTTGGAGAGCTTCCTGGTTAGTGAACACTTAAGAGATTTGGGACGTGCAGCATCTGGTTAAGCATGGAGGCTATGTGTCCTTACATCATACCTTGACCTGTGCATCTCTTCCATTTGGCTGTTCCTGAGTTATATCCTTTTATAATAAATTGGTGATCCAATGAGCAACAAAGGCCCAGATGATTTAAATAATTTGCCTAAAGTCCACACAGAGACTTTCTGCTCTCAGGCAAATCAGGGATCCTGGCTGCTTCTATCCCACAGCTCCACTCTCTCAACATGGGGGCTCCATGTTTGCTGCTGAATGGCAAGGGAAGCATGGAAATGGCATACTGGCTCCTGCCTAACTACAAATGGATGTTCCAGGAAGGAGGGAAAGACAAGATGTGAATGAGCACTTGTAGTATCTCCTATAAGCTGTCATATAGTAGGTGCCCAATAAAAAGCAACTATTATTTAAACAAAAAAACAGCGAGCCTGTAAATGATAATGAAGTGGATCAGCGAATAAATTAGTGCTAGGATGGGAAGAGAATAAGTGACTCTGAAGAAGAAAGGAAGTACTCTGCCAGTGCTGGGAGGGAGAGGTGAATAAAAATGTAGTCAGCACTTGGTGCCTGTCTTTAACAAAATGAAAGAACATCATTAGTGAAGGTAACATTTTAGCTGAGGCTTGAAGGATTAATAGGCAAAGAGGAGGAAATGTAACCCAGGTAGTGAAGCAAGGGCAGAACACATGAGCGCATGGTGGTGTTTGGGTAATCACACATAGTCCATTTTGGCCACAAGTGTGAAGTGCAAGGCCAGGGGAGGGGGGTTACTGAAGGGCCACCTCTCTCAGGGTCTGAAGTCTGCCTCATTTACCCCACTCTCCCATGACACAACCCCACCCCTGCTCACCACCTCTGAGCTCCTTGAAGGCAGGGTGCTGTGGGCTGCAGATCTGCGTCCTTAGCCCAGCGCTGAGCACAGCAGGGGTACAGGCCATGTCTGTGAATGGAAATGCTGAATTGCTGCATGTTTGGGGCTCCCCGGGCCAGTTTGTGCGGTTCCAGAGCAGCAGCATCCTCTCTCATGAAGAGGTGGGTCTTGTTCTGCAAGGCGCAGCTTTGGCTGACCTCTCCACCCTCTCGAACACCACAGTCCAGGCTCTGCGTGATTTCCTTCTGCAGGTGTGTAGGAAGGGGATGTGTGTAGTCACTGTGAGGCTAGACCCTCCATACCATCATCTCTGTGGAGGGTGGGGGCTCTGGCCACAGCAGCCAGTGGTGGATCAGGAGTACAGAGGGTGGAGGGTTCAGGGCCTGCATGGAGTAGGCTCTGAAAAGGCCTGTCTTCCCTGTCTGCTTCTTCCCTCAGGTCCAGAGCATGGGCCTCCTGGCTGATCATAGTGTGGCCCAGACGCTGCAGGCCTCCTTAGAGGGCCTTTCCACCAGGGCCTCCTGCGCCCAGCCGCCCCTGCAGGACATGCTGTATCTTTTCTTGCATCTGGGGGCTTTGGTCTGGGCAAGGATACCCAGGCTATGGGATGGTGTGGCCTCATACTTCAGGACAGAGAGGTGCACTGTCCATAGCCCTGTCCTCTAAAGCAAAGCAGGGGTCAGTGAGAATGACTAATAGTGATAGCAGTGACAATGACTTGTTCTGTTTATTAATAAAGATCCTACCCAGGGCCAGTCACATTACATGCACTCTATCTAATCCTCATAGCAGCTAGGAGTATTAAGGTAGTTGTAACTTAGACCAGAGAAGTTAAATGACATGCTTGGGATCACACAGTAGTAGCATCAGGATTTGATCACAGATTTATCTGTTTCCAAAGGCACATTACCAGACTATGGAAGGAGCCAGTTCTTCCCTAGGAGCTTTGGAGAAAGTCGCCCAGCCCAGTTGGCATAGGTGCTGCCCTCAGCCCAAGATGGTGCTGGGTGACTGGCATGTCCCTGAGAAAGCCTGGGGTCGTGGACAGTGGTCAGAGACCCTCTGGGGGTTGTTGTGTTGCTCCAGAGACACTTGGTCGGGAGGGAGGGTGTGTGTGTGTGTGTGTGTGTGTAGGTGCTTGCTGTCCATCCTAGTGGCTGCCTTCCTGGCAGTCTTCCTTTGTCCAGGGAATAGTCCCCTGTTGTGACAGTACCTAGCCCAGGTGTTCAGGTTCCAATCTTAGAATCCAGCCCACTGTTCTCAGGAGCACCTCTGTTCGTCTGACCGTTCGTTCTTACCCTTCTGGGGCTCTGGAGGTGTGGTTCTCCGGTGGTTGGCCCTACCTCTCCGTTGTTCTCCTCTCATTTTTTGCTGCCAGCTGCCTGGGAGGGGTGGCTGTATCCCTGTCCCATATCCGAGGCTGACTCTCAGCATCTAAAGACCCAGAAACGGAGAGGACTGAGACCTGGAGAAGACAGTAGGGGCACAGTGGTTTGGGGAAATGGATGGCAACTGCAGCCATTCATCTGGAGCCATTTACTCATCAGGAAATAAAATGATATCCTCATATGCCTGCGTGAACTCTCCAAAAACCTTTCGCTCTCAACTTATCTTGGCCCCTTCCAGCTGTTTCTTTAGTTAGGATGGATGGCTTCCTCAGGGAAAGAGGGAGCGAGATGTGTCCTAACACAGAAAGAGCACCATTGCTAGCTGGTTGCTTCAGTTGTACCCAGAAAACACTACCCATCTTCAGGGCCGGAAGGGCCATGAGAGGCCATGTGTTCTGCGCTGCTGTTATCCAGGTCTCTCAGAGGCGTTTTACCTGCCGCCTCACCTCCAGTGGAGGTGGAGAGAAGTAATTTCCAGGCAAGGAAGCTGAGCAGATCGAATCCTTCTCAGCCTTCCTAGCTGAGCGGAACTGTACCAGCCCACCCCTTCCCTGGCTAAAGGAGGTCCTCTGTGTTCTTTTAACGGCCCTCCTTGGAGCTTGTATACCCACGCGTGCGGTTCTTTTAATGTCTTCGCTGCATAACTGCCCGCTCCCATTCCGCGCTCAGCCCACGGGGCCTGTAGCTCCTTTCTAGAATACCTGCCTGCAAGAGCCCCAGTGCCAGGAACTGACCCTGCCAAAAGTGGTTTTAACTCCGTCCTAATGAACCGACAGGGAAGCCCCGGATACACAGGATTTAGAATTTGGTGGGCCGGGGGGGCGAGCGGGGGATGCGCCAACTCCGCACTGCTGGTTACTTAAAAAAAAAAAAAAAAAAAAAGTGCGAGTCACGACGCACTAAACTGATTTTGCCGAAACCCTGTCAGATGACAAAACAGTTTCGGGGAGGGCGCCCGGCCGGGTCAGGGCCCCACTTTGCTGACGCACTTTCTACGTTGGGCGCCGTGAACTTCCTCCAATCCGATCTTTACCGATCCCCGCGCTGCGGAGCTCCACGCGCCGGAGCCCCCGCGCAGTGTGGATGAAACAAGGTTTCAGAGAACCTCACACATGAACAGCCCGAAAGTCCGGCTGGGCGGAGCCGGAAGTGAGGTCACCGTCGTCGGCGTCGCGGCCCGCGCTCATTGGCCAGGAGTGGCGCGGTGGGCGGGACGGCGGTCCTGGAGCTACAGCTCACGGGTACTGTGGGGTTCCACTCATTTGCGGGTGTCCCGGCGGACCTAAGAGCCGCATGCCTAAGGCCTACGGCTGCCCTTTCCTGCAGCCCTGGCCTGGTAGGTGGGGGTCGGGTCCCGGACAAGTAGGCTCCCAGGGGTGGGGGGCAGAGAGCGAGGGCCCTCGAACCGGCGGCAGGCGGTGGGTGTTAAGATTCTCCTCTTCCTTTTGGAAAGATTCCTCTCCTCCCGGAGCCCTTAAGGCTGGAGTCAGTAACCGGGGTCTGCGAGCCCAGATACCTGGCTCAGGCCTGGCCCACCACAACCACGCTACTCTTGCAGAATGGGTTCAGAGTAGTTCACGGAACTGGCAAGAGCTCTAGCGACGCACGTGCGGGGAGCAGGATTGGGAGGCCGGAAAGTGGAAATAACGGTAGGGAAGGCAGACCCTTCCCCTCGCAGTCTGTTTTTTTTCGGCTTTTCTTTACCACTCTTCCCCTGCTTCAGTCATTATCGGCTGTCTGATAACCCCCAACCCCCAGGTTCTCTTCTATCCTGTGTGCAGTTCCCTTGAGTCTTGGATGTGACATTGGAAGGGAGGGGCTTCTGGGTGAACTTGGACTACTTTTCATTCTCTCGGTTTCAGTTACACCACCTGTGTGTGGTGGGGGTGGTTCTCTGGGTGACCTCTGCAGGATCTCACCGTCAGTAACTGCACATCTCTCCCTTGAGGCAGGTGTCCTGGTAGAAAAGTGACCTGCTCTGGGATAGTCTATGCTCGTTTAGACTCTTGGTTTGGCCTGGGAATAGTTGAGTGACTGGGCAGTTACCTAACTTTTCTGTGCCTTGGTTTCCACGTTGGTAAAATTGAGCCCCTGTCATCTGAAGCTGAGGCCTTATCTGACCACTGTATTTAATATTGCACACAACCAACTTCCTCTCGTTCTTCTGTGCTTGTTTTACAAGTTTATTGGTTATCTCTTACTCCTACTAGGGAAATAACTACAATGAGTGCAGGGAATTTTATCTTATTCTCTGGTGTATTCCTAGCTCTAAAACAGCGACTAGAACATTGTAGTTACTCAATAAATAATCGGAGCATGTTGCCTGAATAGGAATAGGTGTTGCTTGTGGTGCCTATGGTCCAGAGTGAGTAGCATCCCTTCTACCCCAAGACTGCCCTGCTTTCCTTCCTGCTGTGTGTCCCTTCCTTTCTGAAGGAAGTCAGGAAAGGAAGGAAACACCGAAGTTTCACACCCCCTCTGTCTGCCTGGGCCTCCTTGACCAGGTACCTTCCCGGGAGGCCAGGATGGAGGGCAGGGGGTTGAGAAGGAATGATATTGACCAGCCCCTTATCCCTATTTTACAGTGAGGAAGCTGAGGCTCAGAGAGGAAGAACAATTTGCCCAATGTTCCACAGTCAGGAAGAGCCAGGGCTCCAGCTCAGAGCTCCAGGCGCTGACCCCTGTGCTCTCAGCCAGCATCCCTGCATCGCTGGCATTTATCTTCCTCCCTCCTGCCTACTATCCCACGGTCTTTATTCTGTCTGCTGGCCACAGGCCCTGGGCTAGGGACTGGGGCTCCAGGGCTTCCCAAAGTTGGGTTCTTGGTACTTGGAGGCTATGCCATGTCAGGGGAAGTTGCCGTTCACCTCCTCTGTTTTACAGAACACCAAACTCCAGGTCTCACTTCGTTTCTCTAGGTTACTTGGCTAGCTCCAGGGTCGTGGATATGGACCTCTTTCAGTTCCTGGTCTTCCTGTTTATCCTGTTGCTGTCTGGGGCAGGAGTCTCAGGCTCCCTGAGGACCTCCCTAGACCCCGGCCTGGAAATCTGTATCCTTTGGCGTTGGAGTTCATGAACTGTGCCTGAGGGGTCTATAATGAGGTCTCTGGCACAACCTCTTGGGGCATCCTAGGGATGGATCAGGCCTAGCTGATGGGAACAAGGGAGAACAGGTAAGGAATTCTCATCAAACCTTGATCAAGTCCACTGTCTTCTGAGTCTCAGTTTCCCTATTGTGTTCAATGGAGAAGGTAAGGTACATCACTCAGAGCCATGAGGGCTCTAAGAATTGTACATATGTGTCTAGCACCTTGTGGGTGAGACCCTGGGCAGGGACTCAGGCGCTGGTAAACTGGGCCATCTCCTCTGGGCCAAGCCTTGGGGACATAGAGATGAGCCAGGACCAGTCCCTGGCCTTGAGGCCTTCATAGCTTCACATCATACTCTGTGATCAGTGCTTTGATTTAGAATGTGGGAGAAACACTCTGCTCTGGCTTTTGAACTGTATCTTGAAAGAATAAAAACTCATAGAGAAGGGTTGGGGACATAGTGTGCAGTGTGAGCAGAGGAGCGGAGGTTCTGAGAATGGCGGTGGTTGTAGGAGTTGGCAGAAAGACTGTAGGAAGGAGTGGGCAGGGGCCAGGTCCTGAAGGGTTGTGTTTGGGCTCTTGGGCGTGGGATCCTTTGCGAACTGGACAAATGATACATTGCAGGATGCGAGGGCTTCCCAGTTTGTTACTTCCGTGGTGGGGCTGGGCCTCAGGCATGGGCATCCGTGGCCTTTGCAGGTATTCGCTGGTCAGGAATGGGCCCTCTGGGTCGTGACCACTGGATTATCCAGGCAGGAGTGTTGGTGCCAGCTTCTTAACCTAATGCTGCCCAGACAAGAAGCTGTTTGAGGTGAAGCGGCGGGAGCAGCTGTTGGCATTGAAAAACCTGGTCCAGCTGAATGATGTCCACCAGCAGTACAAGATCCTTGATGTCATGCTCAAGGGGCTCTTTAAGGTGTGTACAGGCATGGGGCAGCCCATGGCAGACCTAGTGTTTAATCTGGGAATCTTCGTATCTCTTTGATCAACTGAAGGATGAGTAGGAGTTCCTTAAGGGGATGGGGTTCAATGGGAGAACTGTGTGCACAAAAGATCTGAAGTAGGGTTTAAGTAAATGGGGCCACTGCTGGTCTGTGAGGTGTCTGCAAAGCCACTCAGCCAGGTGGGGTTCCCTCAGGTGCTGGAGGACTCCCGGACAGTACTCATCACTGCGGACGTGCTGCCAGACGGGCCCTTCCCCCAGGATGAGAAGCTGAAGGATGGTACAGTCTTCCCAATCTCTCTGTCTCCTCCCCACCACCTTGACCTTCTCTAGTTGTTCCTTCCCTTCTGTGTTTGTCACTCTTCTTTTCCCTCTGGTGTTCCCCTTTGGTGGGTAGGCACTTAGTATTTGGTTCTCCAAGAATTCCTGGGCTTCAGAGCCAATTTCTATGTCCCTGATACACATGTGTTCCTTGGTCCTGTCCTGTGCTCAGGGCAGGGGAACCAGGGAGGAAGTTCTGCCCACTCCCACTCAAGGGATCCTTGCCTTCTCCACCAGCCTAGCCCTAAGGGCACAGGTGGCAAACCCAAGGCCCTCAGGCTGGATCCGGCCCTCCGCCTTGTTTTATCTGGCCTGGTACCTTGTTTCTGGTACCTTGTTTCTACTCGGCGGCAGCGCCAAGCTCCTTGCCCCTAGTTAAGGAGTAGTTACATTTATACAGTCCTAAAATTACATTCGGCCCTTTGAAGGCAACCACGAGGCTGATGTGGCCCCGGTGAAAATGAGTTTGACACCCATCCCTAAGCGGGTAGAGAAGACCAGGGTTGTTCCCATTCACAGGAGGAAAAACAGGCCTATTGAAGTGACTGGGCAGTGGGGATCACTCCTCATGGGGCAGTGGGGGACACTCTTTACTACTGTTCTGAAAGCCTCAACCCCCTTAAGTTTTTATTTGACACTACTTGGGACAAACATCGATAAGTAAGGTAAAAGAATATTCTGTGTCCCTTTGTCCCCTCTTCCAAGAATTTCTCTCCAGTGGTAATTTTTCCAGTAACTGGTAACATTTTAACAGTAAAATGTCTTAGATTGCACTAAGAGAGGTTGGAAGTAGCCTTTATGTAGTCAGTGGTGGATGCTCTTACAGATATCTCTCATCTCCACTGTAACTGAGGAAGTTATGTATATCTTAGCTCTTCAACCAGGCTGACTCCTGAGTTCAAGATTCTTCTAAAGCCCTGGGGTCTGCCGCCACTCGTCTCAGACCCAGCTTGGCGTATCTTTGGAAGAGTCTGCTTATCTCTGTGTGTGGCCCGGCCTGTGCTGGAGGGCTGTCTGGGCCCGATCTCAAACAGGAGCTGCCGCCAGGGCTGGGTCTACACTTATTCTTCATGCTAGCCTGGCTCAGGGGACCTGCCATCATGATGGATGCTGAACTCAGTCTGAACTGACCTATTAACCAGAGGAAAGATATTAGTGGGGAAATTGGTGAAATTCAAATGAGGTCTATGGGCGTATTGTATCGATGTTAATTTCCTGGTGTAGACTGTTGTATGGTGGTTATGTGAGATGGTAACAATAGAGGAAGCCAAGTGATGGAAATTTGTGGTGTATTAGGTAAGTCTAAAATTATTTCAAAATAAGTACTTAAGCCTTTAAAAGAAAATAAAGCTGGAAGAACATTTTTAAAAGACAAACCCTGGTGTGTTTCCTGGCCATCCCACCAGACCTGAAGCCTCACTGACACTGCGGTTGTGCTAACAGCAGGCTCTGGACATTTGGGTACCAAGTTGGGGGGAGTAGGCCCCAGCAAAGCCTCACGTGACACCTCTGCTTCCCTGTGCAGAATGACACCCACCTCTCATCCCCACAGCGATGAATCCTCTAAGCCATGAGATACAGGGAGAAGAGCAGGGCATTGGTGGTCAGACCGGGGTTTGCAGCCCAGATTGCCACTCGCTTTCTCCCGTGTAAAATGGGAATAGCTGCCTCATCTCCCTCTAATGGTGGTTTGAGGATTCAGTGATCTGGTGGACATAACGTCCTTAGCACAGAGCATACCTGTGGACAGCAGGCATTGGTGCCTTCTCTGCTTAGTGGGCCTGGTGGGCTTGTCTCCATTCCCTGGGAGGTACCTGGGGCTGGCCAGGAGGGCAGTAGAAGGGCATTTGCCCTGGGCACTCATCAGGGTCTTCTCACCAGCTTTCTCCCAAGTGATGGAGAACACAGCCTTCTTTGGTGACGTGGTGCTGCGCTTCCCAAGGATCGTGCACCATTACTTTGACCACAACTCCAACTGGAATCTCCTCATCCGCTGGGGTATCAGCTTCTGCAACCAGTCGGGTGTCTTTGACCAGGGGCCCCACTCACCCATCCTCAGCCTGGTAAGGACTGGGGTGGAGGCGGTCCGGAGCCCCGTCTCCCAGTGTCCCGTGAGTCTTGCAACTGCCTGCAGCTGGGCCTGAATGTCAGCCCTTGGTTGTGTTTCCTGTGATCAGCCTCAGGGCACCTCAAGGTGCCATGTTAAGGGGTTCTGTGCTGACTTCTGTCCCTAGGGGTCATCCCCTGGCCCACATCTGCCCAAGTCTTGGGCCCTGGGTTCCAACGTGGAGGGAGTGCCTCACGGGTGAGCAAGAGGCAGGAGAAGGCAGAGGATGACTAGCTTTTCCTCATCTGCAGATGGCCCAGGAGCTGGGGATCAGCGAGAAAGGCTCTGACTTCCAGAACCCGTTTAAAGTAGATCACACAGAGGTGAGCTGTGGGGGCTGTGGCCACGACTGTCTGCCTCTGCTGGGCCGCGGGAAGCCAGGTCCTGCAGGGGTTGGGGTGCCTGGGGTGGGACATGAGGGTCTTAGACTTGGAGCCAGACATGCCCGGATCTGGGTCCAGGAACCATCATTCACTCACTGATGCCTGTGGGCTGCCTGTTTATTCATGGGACGGGGACCCCAGCTGTGGGGCAGTCAGAGGCTGTGAACATACCCTCCTCCATATGTAGTAGACACCCCACAGCAGGTGCGTGTGAGGGAAGCCGGGGAGGTCAAGCCATGCTTTTCTCTGTCACAGAGTCTCTGATCACCCAGCGGGCCTCTGTCCTACATTCTCGCACATGTGTCACCCTAGGGGGCTGAGGTGGGCTCTGAGGGCTGGAGGCTGTGGGGTAGCATGACAGACAGGGGCACACACAATAGAGGAGAGGAGAGGATCATAGGTGGCTGGGGGCCAGAAGGGCGGGAAGGAAGGGCTGAAGAACTGGGCTCGTCAAATCACAAGCTCACCTCTGGTGCAAGAAGGGGAGGGGTGTCAGGGTCCGTGAGAGGCCTCAGATTTTACACCCTGCTTGCAGGCTAACGAGCCAGCCTGCTCCTGTTGCATGGGTACTGACATGTCAGAGACATCAGAATTTACTACATTGTCCAGAGTAAGGGCTTGGTCACGTTGGTCCCCCTTGTTCCCTGAGTCCCACAGCGGTGACATGGAGGGACCCAGGTAGATGCTACACAGGCAGTGGGTTTACATCGTAGCCGAAGAATACCACGCTTGGGACATTTACCGCTTTTTAGTAAACATTCAGGGGGCGGGATGTGGGAAAGACACCTCCTCATCCTTCAAGGTTCTCTGCAAACACAATCTCGAGGAATGGCCCAGGTACAGAGTGGTCAGGGCTTTGCATTCTTGGTGCACCCAGCCAGAACATGCAGGGACGCGCAGGGCTACGTGGACTGCCTCCCCCACAGTCAACCCTGCATGTCGTGGCTTAACTCAGACTTCTCCATGAATGTGCTGTTCAGTCTCTTAAGTTGACCAATAGAGGCTAGGACCAAATTTGTTCAATTTGTCTCCAACTGCATTTAGTTAAGGCTTCTGTCAACACGACTAAGCAGCAGGATGAGGCCGGCCTGCAGTACTGATCTCAGCCATGTGCTCCAGGGTCCTGGACTCAGCCAGCTGCGATCAGTTTGGGGGGAACTAGTAGGTCTTACTCGAGACAGTCAGATGTGGTCAAAGGCCAATCTCTATCCATTATCACCACCCAAGAGTTTAGACTGACTTGCTTGTCTTTCTTGTTATTGCCAGTGATGACAAGGGCAGTAGATGGACCTGCAGCGACCCTCAACCCTGGTGGAGAGATACTCTGTGGCCCACTGTCTCCCACACGTTACACTGGATGTGGGCCCCCATTACATTGTTTGGCTGAATCCCAAGTGTCACTGCGCAGTTGTAGCCTCAGTTGCCCTACCTGACAGAACCCCGGGCCACTCAGGAGTCAGGAGAAGGGGAGGGGTTTGGATCGGGCAGACTGAAACGAGGGTATACTGGCCTGTGTGTCTGCACAGGGTCGCTTAGGAGCTGCCATTGATGGCGTCAGGCACACTGGGATAGTTCAGTACTGACCATGTCCCCGGCAGGTTTTCTATCACGTGCTTGAGAATGACACATCCAGCAGGTGGTCAGATTGTCATCTGCAGCTGCTCCTTGGTGAGGGCAGACCCTAGGACTGTTTTGCCAAGGGGCAGTGCTGGATCTAAGGCACAAAAAGGATGAATTGTTCTTCCCATTTCCTCGGACCTAAGGCATTATCCTAGATGCTGGGATTATTGCTACAAAATTGGGGTGTCACATCCAGCCATCCCCCAGTCTCACCTAGATCTTTGCCCAGAAGGGTCAGATGTCAATGAGACAAGGGCATTTTACAACATTTTCAGAGGCATAGCATATCTCCATCTTGGGCCACGTGGGCCACGGTGGGGGGACTTGGCAAGGAATATACTCAACCAATGGTCATTATCCTAATGACCTGGGGCCATACTGTTCCAACCTGGGACTCCGGGTCGTCAGACTATAAGTGCAAAGTCAGTTTGTGGTACAGTGATGCCTGCACGTGGCAGACTCAATCCGCCGCTTGATTCCGTCGGTCTTATCAGGGAAAGGGCCTCACCGTGGGCATCTACGTGAGGGACCCAGACTGTCCGGATGTCACCCACGATTTGTTTATGCATTTAATAGCCCCAAAAAGGGATGGCTGTCTTCAATCTGCCAGTCTGTAGTCTTCTGGGCGGCAGACCAAATGGTAGGACACTGACAGCAGCTAGTAAAAATACAACACGCCTGGTCACAAAGAGCGTTGACTAGGCAAAGGTGACAGCTTTCATTCAGATCATTGTCTGGCTGGCCTTTGTGGCAGCTGGTCTTTCATTGTTGCGAGGGCCAATGGCTCTGCTGCCCATAGACAGGCATGTCAGGGATCCCCCACTCCACTCCCAGGTTGGTGACTCGCTAGGACTCTGTGTACAGTCACATTCACAGCCATGATTTGTTACGGTGAAAACCCACCAACCAAAACCAGCAAAAGGGAAAGGCGCAAGGGCGAAGTCTGAGAGAAACCAGGCACAAGCCCCCGTCCCCTCCCAGTGGGTCATAAGGCACACTTAATTCCCCCAGCAACAAGTTGTGACAGCACGTGTGAAAGTTGTCTATTGGGAAAGCTCATTAGAGACTAATGCCCAAGGTTTTTATCGGGACTGGTCAGGCAGGCACCCTCTGCCTGGCACAGACCGAAATTCCAAACTCCCAGGAGGAAAGCAGACGTTCAGCATAAACCACAGCTCACGCCCAGTGAGCTGCTCTTGTCAGTCAGAGTGGTGGGAGCCCTCCCAGAGTCCCAGTTCCCAGCCGCCAGCCACAGGCCACCTTGGAATTAGGCCTTTCAAAGAATAGCAGCGAGGTAGGCTCTGCTAACTTTTCTGCACCCCATTGGCTAGTAATTCAGCTGAACTGTCAGTGTACAGGGACTGAGTATTTAGTGTAACTTGTGAATTTAGGGTCCTGTTGAGCCAGTGGCTTTGTCACCCCTTCATGTAAACCCAAGATGACATATTTTGCCAAGGCTGCTTATGGTAATCACATCCTGTTAAATGGTCCCGGTGAGGAACAGTCAGTTCTGGGTTCTTGGTGTACCTGGCAAGAACACGCAGGGATGCATGAGTCCACAGCAGATTGCCTTTCACAATGCGGAGCGCCCACAGGGATGCTGTATGGCTGTGATGCTGGCTGTCCTCACCCTGCAGGTCATACATAGGTGCCCCATACAGGTAGAGGGTGAGAACGTGGGCCTCAGAGAGAGTGGGCTCCAGGTAGGTTTAGTTTAGTTCATCGTAATGTGCTCACTCTGCTTGCACAGAACCAGAGCAGCAACATGCTTTCCCTACTTCTCATCGTCTGGGGACAGCCCCAAGGTTTTACACATTAAAAAAAATTTTTAATTTACTGATTTTAGAGAGAAAGGGGGAGAGAGAAAATTGCTTTGTTGTTCCACTTACTTAAGCACTCATTGCACGCTTCTTGTGTGTGCCCGGACCAGAGATCAAACCTGCAACCTTGGCATATCAGGACGATGCTCTAACCAACTGAGCGAGCCAGCTAGGGCTTACACACTTTAGATACCCAGCATGGACCCATCTACTGGCGTAGCCCAGGCTTGCTCAGCTCCCGTCATGCACTTTCTCCACTAGTGAGTGTTCCAGGTGCCTCCCCCACTGTATGCAGCTATCACAAGCTCTGGCTTGTGTCAGGCTGAGTGCTGGCCATCGTTCCTCTCCAGAGGGGTGGCCCTCTCCCTGCCCTTCAGATGCTGATAGTCTAACAGGGAAAGAGGCGGAGAAACACAGTCCCAGTCCAGCATGATCACTGTGAGTGGAGGAGGGAAGTGATGAGCGTGGGACCCCTGAGGGGGCCTGGCCCAGCCTCTGCTGGTACGTGGTGAAGGCTGTGGGAGAAGTAAAAGCTGCCAGGTGTACTCAGGGAAGACCTTCCAGGCAGAAGGACTAGCTTAAACAAAGGCTCAGAGACACGGCCCATTCCTTCATTCCACATTTACTGAGCGCCTACTGACTCACTGCCACTAGAGAAACAGACTAGCCCTGCTCTCGCTGGCTGGGAAGGACATTCTAGTTGGAGGAGACAGACGGTCAATAAAACATAGACACTATGAGAGGTGGCGACCATGGCTGTGGAGAAAAATGTGGGGGAGAAAAATGTGGTTAAGGAATCCCGGGGTAGGGTGGAGGTACAGTTGCTATCTTGCATGACGGGATGCAGAGGGTCTCAACAAGAAGACCGGAAAGAAGTGAGTCGGCATGTCATCAGGGGTGGGGGGAGAACTTCCTTGGCTGAAGGAACAGCAAGTGCAAAAGAGTTGGAAGCTTGTTTGGAGGGGTGGGGAGAGCGAGGAGGGGAAGTCAGAGTTGTTGGCCAGGTAACAAGGCCCTTGGAGGGCTTCCAGGAGCCTTGGCATTTACCCTGAGAGACGTGGGCAGCAGGGTGACAGGCTCTGACGTACCCCTTTAAAGGATCCGGCTGCCGTGTGGGGCATAGTCAGGGGGCCAGGGTGGAAACAGGGACACAGGTGAGGGGGCTCCTGTGCTCTCCACGTGGGACTTGGTGGTGGCTTGAACTGGCTGACAACAGTGGGGCCGGTGAGGAATTTGAGATTCTGGTTCTGTTTGAAGGCAGAGGCAGCAGGACTTGCTAAGGAAGCAGATGTGCAGTGAGAGAGAAACATTAAGGGTGACTGGAAGATTTTTGGCCTGAGCACAGGGCTGCCATTTTCTAAAATGAGCAGGCTGGGGGCTGGACTGGGAGCCAGGCTTTGTTCGCGGACCTAGTGAGCATCTGAATGGAGATGTCAGGATGGCAACTGGCCACATGACTATAAATTTCCAGGGAAGGGCTGAAGCTCAGGTTAAAATGTGAGCCACGCATGCAAAGAAAATATCAAAATCCGTGGCCAGGAGGCCATCACTGGTGGTCGGAGGGCAGGGGAGAGGGTCAGGGCAGATGGAGAAGCAGTGGGAGGGCTGAGGCCTGAGATGTGGCTGCAGCTGGAGCTTAAGGGAATGAGGAGGAACTAGCAAAGAGCCCCAAGAAAGAACAGGCAGTGTGAGAGCAATAAACCCGAGTCGTTTCCCAGAGGTCGCATGAAGAAAGTTGCAGGAAGGAGGAGTGATGGGCTCGTCAACCCTGGGGGAGAGGTTAGGAATACGAGGCCTGACGCCCAGCCCCTGGATTTAGCAATATGGAGGCCATCGGAGATCCTCACAAAAGCTGCTTTGGTGGAGGGGTGAGGACAAAAGATTGGATTTCGAGAAGATGAGGGGAAAGGAAGTAGATGCAGGAAGTATAGCCAACCCCTTTGAAGAGTTTGTTTTCCTGGGGAGCAGACCAGTGGGAGAGTAGCCAGAGGGCAGTGTGGGCTGGAGGGGAATTTGAATTTAGTCAGATGGGAGAGACAGGGAGAGACCAGCACTCCTGCATGCCCACGGGAACCACTCATGAGGGAGGAAGGACTGATGGTGCGGAGGTAGGAGGGAGGCCAGGCCTCCATTGCTTGGCAGCACGAAGGGCCCACTTGAGTTTAGCCAGGAATTTAAAGTAGGCATTAGCCAGGCCTCCCGGGGAAGGGACCCTAGAGAGAGATGGACAGTGTTTCTCTCCTGCCCCAACGAGGTCTGGGCTCCCCTACTGAGGCTGAGCCATCTGGGGCTGAAGGGGCCAGGGTCTCTTAACTGGCCTTTCCCCAGCCAGAGCCAGAAGGTATGGGGGGGGGGCCTGAGGGGTCTCCCGGCTCCTCATCTCCCCCAAGAGGACCAGAGTTAACTCGGAGGGGCAGGAGGTAGAGTGTGGTAGGGGAAGCACTGTTAATGAGGACTGGGGTGCTGGAAGGGGACTGGGTGTTGCGGAGCTTGAGTCATGCCAGGCTGGGGGCACATTTGGGACATCTTAATGGAGGTACCAGGTGGGCACCTGGATATGAGGTGCACATTTCAGGGGTAACTGACCATATAGACATAACAGAAGCATGGGTTTGGAGAGAGTTGGGGGAGAAGAGTGTAGGGCCTGGGGTTGTACTTTAAGAGTACCCCAGCTGAAGTCCTCACCCACCTCCCACTCCTGCTCACCCTGTGTTCCCTTTTCATCACCGGGCACCACCCTTTCCATGGCCTGTCAGTTTGACCTGTGATCCACCTGCTTCCTGTGCACTCCCTCACCTAGACAGGATGCATGCTATCTCTTATCCTCCCCAGTGGCTTGCAGCCAGGGCAGGGCTTGGGGGTGTGGTCCGGTGTTAGCCCCGTCACCCTGGGGGGAGTCTGTTTACTATTTCTCTGATGCCAGTGCAGGTTCACACCTCGGCACCTGTCCCTCTGCCTGGAATGTCCTCCTTCCCTCCCCCTGTTTGCTGTCGGCCTCTCGGGACCCAGTAGCCGTTGTCCCCAGGCCCACTGAACCATCGCCATGTCTGCGGGCTCCCTGAGGACAGGGCCTGCGTCTAAGTAGCCTTTCTGTCCCCACAGCCCGCAGTGGCCTAGCTCACAGGAAACTGCTGCCAGCAGACTAAATCAGACCACTCTGCTCTTGCCCTCAGTTCATTTCCAGCGCTGACCCTCTCCAGAAGGCCCTGAGAGAAGAGGAGAAACGCCGGAAGAAGGAGGAGAAGCGGAAGGAGATCCGAAAAGGCCCGCGGATCTCGCGATCCCAGTCTGAGTTATAGGCCCGTTGCAGCCCAGGGTTCAAGAGGCCAGGAGGAAGAGGAGGAGGCAGCATGGCCAAGGTGAAGCAGCGCTGACTGCTTGGTGGTGAGAGCCGCCCCAGTGAGAGGGGAGGTCCTGTTTGCTTGGTCCCCTGGAGCTGGCTTTGAGGACCAGCTGAAGGGACTGGGCTGCAGAGGGCCGGATTTCCTCCCAGGGGCCTCCCCTGGAGGGAGTGTGGAGCGGACCTTCAGAGGACATTATGCTGCAGATCTAACCCTGTGGAATGCTGGGGGAGGTAGGAGGGGTCCAGGGCTGTACCCTCCCAGTGGGTGAGGACTGATGGCCGGCTGGCTGCTGCCCTTCATGGGGAGGTAGCAGAACCAGGCTCTGAGCCACGTGTGGGTGTGCCACACCTGCTGCTGGCTCTTCTGTGTCACTGAGCCACACACCATGAGTTCCAGCCCCCTGCAGAGACACAGTAAAAGCCAGCCAACCCTCTGGGCAAGTCACAGCTGGTTTGGGCCCCAGGTAGCTATGAAGCCCTTTACCAGGCAGGTAGCAAGGGGCCTGGGTTGGGTAACCAGAGGCCCTCAGAGATGCAGTGAGCCCCTGAGAGGATGTTCCCACCTCATCAGGAGAGCCACAGGCCCTCGGGAGATAGGCAAGGAGGGGCAGTGAAGCAGGGCCTTGGCTTGGCCTCTTAATCCCTTCTCAGCACTGTCCTTAAAGGATCAGTGTTGGAAAGGGACAGGAAGTGTCCTAAGAACATGTTTATCCAAGGTGACCTTGGAGCAAAATGATCTCTATCCTCTACTATCTGGGGACAGTCATAGAACAGGCACAGGGAAGTGTTAGCCTGTCCTCTGTGGCAATGCTGGGAGACCCTCAGCCTTTGGGCAGGGGGTAGGGGGACAGCCTGCAGCTCTGCAGAAGGCTATGCTGCAGATGGCAGAGCTGCCCCAAGCTGGATTGGTCAGACAGTGAGCTCTCCAGTTCAGAAGGTATGCAAGCAGAGACCTGTGCCACAGGGCAGGGAAGCCGCAGAGGCTCTGAGTGAGCAGCTGCTCTTCAGTTGTGCTCTTCCCAGGCAGAGGAGGGAGGGGCTCTGGAGGAATTCTAGCTCTGTCTCTTTGACCTTGGCAAGCCAGGGTCTGCCTCTTAACGGGAGAGACATAACTGTCCCTGAACCCACCACCACTACACCACTGCCAGAGCCCAAGGGAGACCCTAGTTTTGTCTCAGCCCATCAGACTTGCTGAGTGAGCCTGGCGCACTCTCGTCTGTGCTGTGGCTTCACTGACAAAATGAATTTGATAATGTCTGAAGTGCCTGCCCAGCCCTTCTCCAAGGCTGGGATCCGGCTTTTCAGTGACAGGTGTCCTTCTCTGATGGTTCTTCATTTGTCCCATAGATTTGCTAAGCACCCACTGTAAGCACAGCCAGAGAGAGGGGCCCAGTCTTCAGCTCTGCCCCATCTGTTACTTTATCCTCCTGGACTCCTCCTTCTACATCTTCAGCCTCTCTCCAACTTGGTTGATATCTTCCTCTCCATCTTCAAATAGTTCCTTGTTTTCCCACCCGACACCTTCAGAGAAACAGCACCACCTACTTCCCCCTCTCTCCTTCCCTTTGCTGCACTGTTGATTGTTGTGGTTACTTGTTCCCGAAACTCCACCTTGAGTCTTACTGTAGGCAGAGCCTGTCCCCCTCCCCTGCTGGGAGCTGTAGAGGCCTGAGGGTTCTGTTTGTCCAGCCTCCTTGCGGCTGGAATTTGGTTCTGTGGCTGAAGTGCCACCAACCAGATACACCAGCCTGTGTGAGTGGTGCTGGTGGAAGCAGTGGCCCCAGGGGGCAGGGGGATTCCCAGTGGCCACACCAGCTCCACGGGTGCCTAATGGTGGCAGCAGTGATGTCCTCAGTGTTGCTTTTAGCGTGGTCTTAGACCTTGTTCCTGTGTTGAGCTTCCAGGCCTGATCTGAGACACCCGTGCAAGTCTGGGAGTTCCCAATATCCCCTAAGGCAGGGCTTCTCAGCAGTGGCGCTGTTTACACTTGGGGCCACATAATTCTTTGCTGTGACTGTGAGGACGGTTGTGTGTATTATTAGGGTATTTAGCAGCATTCTTGGCCTCTGCTCACTAAATCTGTAGTAATCTCCCAGATAGGACAACCAACAATGTCTCAGACACTGCTAGATGTCCCCTGGGGGCAAAGCACCCCTGACCCACCACCCTTCTCCCTCCTTACCACAGCCCCCATCCTCCTCTGCTGACCCCTCATTGCTGCCTGCAGAGGGGTGTTGTTGACAGTTCTTGAGGATCCGCCCAAGCTTTTGGGCCACCGTGTTGTCCTGCTGCTCTGCCCTTGGTCCGAGCCTGCTCTGTCTCTTCCTGATCCTTCTTTCCTCACCTGCGCCTTAAATAAAGAGGTTTTTGTTTTGTTTTGTTTTGTGTTTTGGTGTAGTCTCCCCTGTGCTCTTCTTGACAGCTGCATCCTCTTAACACCACAAAGCTGATGGCACTCGCCCTCTTGCCACCTGATACCCTCAGTCCTTGTGTTTCAGCTTATCCAAAATCAAATGTATTTCCCACCCTAAAGCCTCAGCTGTATGTCAGATCATGGGGGACCTATTCTTGCTCAATCCTGGAGGGAATGATATCAAAACTGAGTCCAGAAAGGTTAGTGGAGGAGGGAGGAGGAGACCAGCTCTGTGAGCAGAGGCCTGAACGTGGAGGCATCAAAAGTAGTAAATGGAAAAACATGCCAAGTTCTCTCTATGACCTCTAGTAAATGCCCAGTCTGTGGTTGGTATCTGGACATAATGGTCATTTAGTGCAGTCCCTTCCTTTCCCAGATGAAGAACCTAGGTTCTGAGGAGTGACTTTTTTTGAGGCTGGCCCACCCCTGGGAGTCCATCTCAGTTCCCCCAGCCATGGCAAGATGCCAGCTCAAAGAGCTGTTCAGTTAGGTGAGATCCGGGGCCAGAGGGAGAATGTCAGTGTTTTGCTGAGGCTGGGTCCAGTGCCATCACCTCTCTCAGTTCTATGGAGCCTTCATTTGGGTCCCCTCAGGCTGCCTTGCTAGGAACCAGGGCCTCTGGGCAGGTCCAGCGGGGAGCTGTGGGAACAGCTGCAGAATAGCTGGTGCTGTGTCCACCTACTCAACCTGATGCTCCTGCAGCCTTCTGTGGGGGGTTACTGAGGCTGGGGGAAGGGTGGGCACTGGAGCAAAGTGAGTCACAGGGTGGGCCAGCAGATGGTCACCTCTGCAGTGTAGGGAGCCCTGGGAGAGCCACTGAGAGGCACAGTTGAAGGTCGCACTGTCCGGCTCAGCGCTGGGTCCAGAAGAGGGTAACAGGATTTGGTTTTCGGTCTCAGGGTGAGACTGGTATAGTGAACACCAGCTCTCCAACATGTAAACGATGAGAACATTCTTGTCTTTTTTCCTCAAAGTAAGACTATTTATGTTATACAAGTTTGTTATAAAAAGTATGCTGAACTATCAAGAAGAAGGTAAAATTCACCCTAAACCCACCATTCCCATAACCATGACTGACACTCAGCTGTTGGGCCTTCCATCCGTTTGCCTTTCGTGTGAGCAAATAAATCCGTTTTTTTCTATTACAATAGCTACCTTGTGGGCACTTACTATACGCCAGGCCTTTCGCCAAGTGCTGCTGGCAGAGCTTCTGCTGCCTCAGGGCCCTTGTCGTCTGTTGCCCCAGCCACACCGTATGTGGTCCTCTCCTCATAATTTTAGGTTTCATCTTAAATGTCAGAGGCCTTTCCTGACAGTCCCACATCAGGTCCCTTGTTAGTTTTGTCACACCTGTTACTTTCCCTTGATCACTCGTACTGCTACTTATTTTTGTTTGTTTGACATCTGTTTTCTCCACTGGCCTGGAAGCTCTCAGAGGGCAGGAACTATTTGCCTGCCACAGAGGTGTTCAACAAATGTTACGAAATGAATGTGCAGATGATCCCTTTAATCCTCACAACTCCGAGGGGGCACTATTTCCATTTTAGAGATGACAAAACTGAGGCTTAGAACAGTCGAACTGCCCAACGTCACACTGCACGAGTGAGTCCCTGTCTGCCTCCCCACAGCTTCTGTGCTCATCAGTCCTGACCACAAAGCAACAGCTGCCTCTCACACTCATAGGGAATATAGTTATCCCTTTCAACAGTATATTGCAGCCCTGACTGGTGTGGCTCAGTGGATCCAGTGCCGGGGAGCGAACAGCCAAGGGGTTCAATTTCCAGTCGGCACATGCCTGGGTTGTGGGCCAGGTCCCCATTTGGGGGCATGTGGAGGCAACCGATTGATGTTTCTCTTGCTCCCTCTCTTTTCCCCTCCCTTCCCCTCCCTCTGAAAACAATAAAATCGTTAAAAAACCCAGTATATTGCAAAAGTCTGTCAATAGCTGTACATTTGTCCACATGTTTAATGATGCCATGGTATTCCATTGTGTGGATGTCATTTATTCATGCAGTCCCTTATTGGGTTTCCTAATTTTCCAGTTACAAAGGACTTCCCTACTTGTTTGAGCACTCGTTCTTTTATTCCGTAGGATAAATCCCTAGACGCTCGCACATTGGTTTTACGTCGTGACCAGCTCCTAGAAGGTGGCAGTGGGGTGCTTGAAGGAGTGGGAACCTGTGGGTCGGCTGTGCGTCAGAATTCCTGCGCAACTTTAGGAACATGCTCATGCCGCACCCGCCGCAGGAGGCTCGTGGTAGCCCGGGCACTGGCATCTTTTTAAAGGTCTGCAAGCGGTTGAGGTACCCGGGATGAGACCCGGAGGAAGAAGCGCATGGTCGCGGCAGGTGCGAAGGCGCAGAGGTGGTCAGCGCGCCCCCTACTTGGACAATTCGTGGTCCACGTGGAGCCTCTGTTTCCGTCTTTGTAAGGGGAGTGGGAGGAACGGGGTTTGAAGGGTCTCCGGACTGTTCCGGGGCCCAGCGTTCAGGGTCAGGACCGATTCCACTCGCTGTCCCAGGCGGGAAGTGGGGGGGGGGTGTCGCTGGGAAGATGACGTAATGTGTTCACAGCTTGCTCGGGGACCGACTGGAGGGCGGGGGTGGCGAGTGTTAACTCTGCAATTCCCGGCGGGTGCATGGAATAGCTAGAGGAGCAGGCCTGACGGAAAGGAGAGCGGCTCCTTTAAACCAGGGGAAGGAGGTTGGGCTGAGGACCAGGAGGCTTCTGTTCGCATTCGCTACCACACCGCGAGGGGAGGGATTTCGCTATGCAAATCTGAGCTGCTGATCGCTGACGCACAATCACCCCACGCGCGGCTTTGCGCGTCGATTGGTCGTGACGAGCCTGGTCCCATTGACAACAAACTCAGGGGGTACGCGCGACCTGGGGGCGGAGCCACCGAGGGCGCGGATTGGGGCGGGGGAATCCCGCCCCGCCCCTCCCGCGCAGCCCAAACATGGCGGAGGGTGACACCGGCCGGTGAGGCGGTGCCGGGCGGAGGCTGTGGGGTGTCATGGGTGGTGGTGGCGGCACCGCCCCCGCGTCTTCCTGAGCGGGCCGGCAGGGAAGCCTCTACGCCGAGTCGGGCGATGGACGAGAGCGGCGAGCTGGGCGGTCTGGAGACCATGGAGACGCTCACCGAGCTGGGCGACGAGCTGACCCTGGGGGATATCGATGGTGAGTGGTGGGTGGGTGAGTGGGAGTGCGGGGGCGCGCGGGGAGGAAGGGGTTACGGCGGCGCGCGCGGGTGCGCGTGCGCCCCCCGCCCGGAACCCCGGCTCGCGCGGGAAGAACCGACACATGCGGTCGCCCCGGAGCTCCCCAGGCTTTCCGGGCGCTGCGGGTTTGAACCCCGGCCGGCCCGCTCCGTTCCTACTGGCCATAGGATCCGCTCCCGGGAGCCGCGTGTCTTTAAGCGAAGCGAGGGTCGTGAGGCAGGGACTGCGGAGCCCGGGGCGTCGCGGCGGTCCGGCGGGAGCGACCCGAGCAGAGCGCGCGGCCGCCGCCTCCCTCGCGCGCCTACACACGCCTCCCCAGGTCCCACTCTCCCGCCGCCCGCGGCCCCGCGTCGTACCTGTCACTCCCCGCCCCGAAGCGGGGGCGGCTTTGGGATTCCCGGACTCCCCGCCCCTAGCCCTGTTCCTCTGGGGCGGACTCACGGCGGGGTCTGCGGCGTTCGGGAAACTTTGGGCAGCGAGTGGGCTGCAGAAGCAAGTTGGTGATGAAGCGAGCGGTGGCGGCGGAGTATGGATGCATCTCCGTGGCACGGAGACACGGGTGCTCGCGCTTCCGCGCTGTAAAGGGAGTTGAGCAGCAGGAATTTTGAGTTGTGGCCCCTCGGGGACAGGCTGGGGAGCGGGTGGCCTTTGTTCCAGCAGCCTTAACAGCGGAGTGAAAAAGCTGGTAGGAGCCCAGGCATCTTCTCTGCAATGCTCTCATTTTGTTACCAGGGGACCCCTAAGTTTGGAGAGAATCAGCAACCTGCCCAAGGTCACCCAGGTGGTTACAGAGCCCAGTTCCTGGGCCAGTGTTGGTGTCTCTACGTCAGGCTTCCACCTGACCCTTGGGGGTGAGAAGTCCATTGAGTAGGTTTATAATGATAATAACTCTGAATAGTTGGGCTCTTGTGATGTTCTGGTCCCTAGATATTCACTACTTTATATTGTTTCACTTGCTCCTCAGTACAGTCCCATGAGATAGCTATTCTTACCTCTATTTGTACAGGAAACTGAGTCCAGTAGATGTTAACTTGTCTAAGATCACTCTAGATTGTCCAGAACGTAATGCTCTGAAGCAATAATTCAGGTGCATTGTGCTCTTTGCAAAGTACTTTTCACACCTGGGATCTCAGTACAGCCTTGCAGGCAGGTGTGATGGCTCCATCCTACCTGCAGATTATCTTCTAGGGGAAGAGATCAGTGGCAGCAGCTAACTGGAAAGGATCAGTTTCCCATTTTGCTTCTGTCACATTTTTACCCTTTGGCCTATCTTTGCATTCCATTTTTGGTCATCCCGGCAGCGTGGTTAGACCTTTAATTGAAACCCCAAGTCTACCCAGTCTTTTCCACTAAGTGCTGCTAAAACAGAGATGTGTTACTAAGTGGGGAAGGGTAGTTTTTGGAACTTAACAAGGGCAGCTACATTTTGACGACTTCATGCCAGGCACTCTGTTAGATACTCATATACCTTAATGTTCTCAATTCTTAACAGGTACCACCATTCTACTCTCACAGACCCTGGAACTGAGGCCCAAGGCAGTTTATTAATTTAGTCAAGGTCACACAGCCAGTAAGAAGTATGTCTGAAGCTCCCTACCAGGATGTTCACACATAGAAATTTAGGTCTATTTTGCATTTTCATTTCATAATCCATCTTTACTTGTGTTGATTTGTAATGTGTTAAATTACATAGCAGTTAAGAATTAACTTTATTCCTCAGAGATTTCTGAGTATAGTGTACATTCTGGAAATTACCGTAGTGGTTCAGTGGCTTCATAGGTCCCCACACCAGATTTGGGGGAAAGTGGCTCTGTGTTTACTTGGTCAGTAAGTGCCAGTTGTGGTTTCTGGGCTGTAGGGAACATGAAAGATAGGATATAGACAATTTTATGGCCTCACGGAGCTTGAGATGAATAGCAGTAAAACTGTAGTTGCTGAATATGGAATGGCTCACGACTGTGAGCCACTTACTGCACAGAGCAGTAAGTGAAAGCATCGAGGGAGCTTGATGAAGACTGGCTTACCAGGAAGATTGCACCAAGGAGGTAGCCCTTTACCTGGGCCTTGGAGGACAAGAAGCGTTGGGCAGACTGAAGGCCAGTGGTCTGCAGGTGCCAGTATCCCTGAATACTTACTCGTCCATTCTGCCTCCAGAACATCAGCACCACGAGGGCAAGGGCCTTTTGTTTTATTCACACTGTATTTGTTGCACCTAGAACTAAATATTTGTGGAATGCCTGAATGAGCCCAGGACCTTGAACGGGGTAGGACTCTAAGTTGTACTAGACATAGTCCTAGGGGTTTGGGTTAGATCAGCCAGCCCAGATGCTTCTAGATGACAGTCAGATGAGGAAGAAGAGATTCTGGGTATGAATATATATATACTGTTGTGTGTGTGTGTGGTGGGGAGTGGATACTTCCAACCTAGAGAGCTCATACCTTGGAGTGGCAGGCAAGTGGGCAGAATCCTTCTTTAGCCATCATTGGCCCTACTGCAGTTCACGAGGATGTGGACCCACGGAGGCCATATCCATTCACTTATTAAGCACATCTCTTGAGTAGCTTCTGAGCACCCCCCATGATGGACAAAGTGCTGAGAATAGCTTTGAACGAGACATTCAAGGTCTCTTCTCTTTTAGGAAACTTCAGTTCTTGAGGGAGGAAATAAGCTGAACAAATAAAATAAATAACATTGTTGGCATAGCTCTATGAAAATAAAATGGGTCCATGTTACAGAGAGTGACTGGTAGCCAAATTTAAACTGAGTAGTTCAGAGAGGCCTCAACAGAGTGATCAGCATCTCTTCTTTAAGAGATGTCCAAGTCTGGATTTTTTTTAAAGATTTTATTTTATTTTTTAGGAAGAGAGGGAGAGAAACATCCACATGGAAGAGAAACGTCAATGGGTTTCCTCTTGCCTACCCCCAACTGGGGACCTGGCCTGCAACCCAGGCATGTGCCCTGACCAGGAATTGAACTGGCAACCAACCGTTCAGTTCTCAGGCTTGCGCTCAACCCACTGAGCCACATCAGCCAGGGCCCAAACTCTGGATTTTTATGTGAAATATCCAGATTTTTAAATACTGGCCCAACAAAGCATGTGTGTTAATAGGTCTCCAGAGCCTTGTTCCACTGCAGAATGCTCAGTTGTCACAGGCCACCAGGCCTCTTTCGATAGGCTATCTAGAGTATTATCTTTTGTGGTAGGTGTCTGTATTATAAGACACTGTGATTAGCCAGGTCTTCTTGGCTTCTCAGAGGCAGGATTTTCTTCCACAGGGATCAGGAAAGGCGCAGTTGTGGAGGTTTTTGCTGGACCCAAAAGGAGGGGTAGCAGAAGCAGCATGATAAACATGTGGAAAGAGAACAATCAAAAAAAATTATTACAAGCAAGTTCTTGGAATAGTTGGTGTGCATAAGGAAACAGAAAATAAGTTCTGAAAGGTGACTTGGAGCCAAATTATGGGGAGTTTTTGTACTAGACACATGTTTTGTGGAAGGTAGGGATAGTATGACATTAATCATGGATTTAAGGAAAGTCAGCTGTGGTGATGGGCAAGGAAGATTGGGGTCAGGGAGACTAGTTAGGAGGAAACTGCGGCCATCCAGGTATGAGCTGATACTTAGAGGATGATGGGACTTGGATGGGAAGTGGCCATTGTGCAAGTTGCTGGATGTGACAGGACATGGCCTCTGAAGGCTTGGCCATGAAGGCAGAGCAGAGCTGGAATTCTAAGATTCCCATCAAGATCTTGATCTTGGGGCATTGGGAGACTTCAGAAGCCAGTAGGAAGAGCTGGTTTGGGCAGGTGACAGTTTGTCTTAAATGAGCTGAAATTGAGGTGCCTGGGGGATCATCCACTAGAAAAGGAAGGCAGATACTTAGGAGGAGGTCAAAACTGGGGATGGCGGAGTAGGCACTGGATGAGTTGAGGACAGAGGTGGGAGAGGATAGCAACGGGAGGCCAGATCAGGTAAGGGAAGTGTCATAACTGATAGGAGGTGAGCTTTTTGAGGAGTGATTAATGGATGATGGAGACGGTGCTGCAGAGGACAGTAAGGATGACAAGGCCATGCAAGGAGTCATGGGATCTGGCAGTTAGGAGGTCGACCTTTGACAGTAGTCAGATAAGGGAATACAAGGCTAGATAAACCAGAAGGAGTCAGCGGGGAGTAGGTGATGGACAAGGAGAGGTGGCTGTTCTCTTCAGAGACTGTTAGAGAAACTTTAGCGAGCTAGTCTACTTACTGTCTTCATGGATTTGCCTATTCTGGGCAGTTCATTACAAATGGATTCGGACAGTATGCAGTATAATGCTGTGCAGGTCCATCCGCATTGCTACACAGTGTTCGCTTGTACGGATGCACCACGTTTTGTCTATCAGCTCATCAGTTGATAGATACTTAGGTTATTTCCACTTTTTGGCTATTATAAGTGAAGCTGCTATGAACATTTGTGTTCACATTTTTGTGTAGACGTGTTTTCATTTCTCTTGGGCAGATCCTCTACATTTTTTGTTGGTGTTTTTTTCCTAGGGCTTATAATAGCCCCATTTATTCACTTGCTCACTTCCCATGTTCCCGTAACTAATTCAGCCCTAAATCTTATGACAGAAATTCTCCACATAGTGGTTGGTTCCTTTTATCCCCCTTGTTGATGTCTCTCCTGAAGTCTTCCCTCTTGCTGCCCCACCTGGTGGTTCAAGTCTGCTGTCTCGAACTTACCCTAAGTACCCTTAGCTATCTCCCTGGGGGTCATGTTGAAGCCCCTATTCCCTAGTTCCTGTTTTTTCACTCATGTGTTTGACAGAACACATCCTCCAGTAGCTTCCTAAAAAAGAGTACGTTGGAGATAAATTTTGGGAGACCTTGCCTGTTTAAAAAATATCTTTATTCTACCCTTACTCCAATTTGATAATTTGGTTGAGTATAGAATTTTAAAGTTGGACATAATTTTATGTCAGAATTTTGAAGGCATTGCCTAATTGTCTTCTAACCTCTAGAAGTTAAGAAATTGATACCATTTTGATCCTGATCCTTTGTATGTGACCTGATTTCTCCTCTGGAAGCTTGTAGGGTCTTGTTGTGGCGTTCTGAATTCCATAATAGTGCGCACTGAAGTGACTGAGCTGTCAGTCACTGTCCCTACGTGATGGGCTCTGCAGGACTGACGATGTCCGGTACTTGCATTCATTCATGCAGTCCTGCTGGTAGCTCACCCTGCAGCCCAGCCTGCAGTCCCTGAGCCTTTTGGTGGCACTGTCTTGGGTCTCTGTGAGCTTCTCCATGCAGTCATTCCCTTTGGCGGGCTCCCCAGGCACTACCAAGCACTGAGGTGCTCTGTAAAAGGATATCTAATGAGGAGAAGAAAGCACTTGAAGTTTAAGGTGTTGGGTGGGCCCCCAGCCCTGGTGTCCACATCACTGGGAAGGTTGGAGTGGCCAGCCCAGTGAGCCAGGAGTGAGAGTTGGTGAGGGTGTGGCCCGCACACCACTGGAAGTGGAAGTGAGAGGAGTAAAAACTGACTTCCCGTTTTTCCACTGAGTCATAAATTTGGAAAACTGTTCCATGAGGTGCAGCACACACAGATCTTCTTTTTACCCTGTGTATACCTTTTTCAAGACATCAGCTTTGTTTTG
This sequence comes from Desmodus rotundus, assembly GCF_022682495.2. Lineage (NCBI taxonomy): Eukaryota > Metazoa > Chordata > Mammalia > Chiroptera > Phyllostomidae > Desmodus > Desmodus rotundus. The sequence continues at coordinate 197,218,532 of NC_071389.1, forward strand.
AACCCTCCCCCCAAAACTTGAAATTTATTTAAAAATGTATATTTATTCTTACATGCTAAAACTTTAATCACCTTCAAAGTACTGTCCATTTGATGCAACACACCTATCGAGATGGTTTTTTCCACTGCTCAAAATAGTTTTTGAATTCATTGATTTTGATGCCTTTAGTGCTTCTGCCACTTTTTGTTTCACCTCTTCCACATTGGCAAAACATTTCCCTTTGAGGACTTTTTTATCTGGGGAAACACAAAAAAGGTCACTCGAGCGAGATTGGGTGAATAGGGAGGGTGGGGCTCGGGGGTCACGTCAGTTTTTGGTCAAAGACTGCTGAACACTCAGCGCGGTGTGGGCAGGTGTGCTCATAAATCGCCTGTCATAAAATGGGCAAATGCATTGAAAGAGTCGTCAAAAAAATTCACTGAAGCCAAGTACAGCCTCTCACAACAATGCCAGCTGGCACACTGATACAGATGGATCTCTAGAACACTCATTTGTACTACCAGGGACCCGCCCTCCAGAAGATAATTCTGGGTTCTATGCACCCCCTACCCCACCCCATGTGTCAATGTTACTGATGTTTGGGTTGAAAGAGCTGCTGCTAACTCACAGCTACTTTGTTTTCTACCCATTTTTAGCTCTTGATCTCATCGAGGTCCATTTCCTGGGACACGTTTTCTGGGGTTGCTCAGACACCAAACCAGTCTCCTTGCATTTTTCCTCCTTTCTAGGTCAGACGGGCCTCACCCTTGACAAACATTCTCCACCCGGGCCTTCACACCCAGGCCTTTACACCCAGGCCGTTGGCCTAATGTTCTTCAGTGTTGCCTGTCTCTCACTGAACGCGCTTTTCTGTTGGTCTCATACTCAGTTCATGTCTTGGCATTTTTTTAAATGTATTTTTACTTCTTCAACTAGGTCTTTTTTCTCCTCAATTATAAGAGGTTCTTAAGCAACTTTATTCAGATAGCCCTTGAATATCAAATTGTCTGTATCCTTCTGGATTCTGTCTGAACTTTATGAATGTGCACCAAGTTATTGCATTTTCACTTACAGGTTGCTCTATGTTGAAATAGTTGAGGTGTAATAGCCGTGTAACCCAACATAATCCATCTGAAAGGCAAACACTGGCATATCTGTGTCCCTGTGGGACACTTGTGTCTTTTGGAGTTTTTCATCATCTTAGGGACTGATGCTCTGAACACGGATGGGTAAGTCACCTTGGAGTCAGCTCACTGGTGTCTTTGTTTCCCACAGAGGACCCTTCAAGGCAAGAGCTGGGTTTACAGCTCTCTCACACTGCCAGCTGTAGCTCTTCCATTTTTAAAACCTTCCCTGTGCTATAAATTACTGTGTTGATTGGGATTTATGACTTGGAAACAATGTAAATTTTTTTTGAAAAGGTAATACCTTCATGTAGCAAAATAAAAAATATTAGAGGATACTGGGAAAAGTCTTAATACCAGCCCTGTCCACCTTCTCTTTAGGACCCACAACCCCCACTTCCTCACAAGGAAATCAATTTTTTAGGTTCTTTTACCTCCTTCAAAACTTAATGCAAATATAAGCAAATAACAAATATGGATTTTCATTTTTTGCTCCCCCCTCTTTTTTTTTTTTTAGACAAATAGGTGGCATTCTCTGTTCTGTCTGGGCAGTTCAGTTGGTTAGAGTGTTGTCTCAATACACTGAGGTTGCGGGTTCACTCCCTGGTCAGGGCACATACAAGAATCAACCAATGAATGCGTAAATGAGTGGAACAACAAATTGATGTTTCTCTCTCTCAAATCAGTTTTTTAAAAAAGTAGGTAGCACTCCTAAGCTTTGTTCCTCTGCACCTTGGTCCCTTTTTTACTTAGCAATATGTCTTGGAGGTCTTTCCAGTTCTCTTCACTGCTGCACGGTTTTCCAGTGTATGGCTGCGCCGTGTCTCATTCATCCAGTTCCTTTACGATGGACAACTGAGGGCATTTTCACTCTTACTACTGAAAACAGTGCTGTGGTGAAGAAAGTGTGCATTCATCATTGGCACCTCTGCAGGTGCAAGTGCAGGATGAGTGACCATCAGTGGGGCTGCTGCGTGCATGTGTTTGATAATGAATATGGGACCGTTACCTCCGGATCCTGCGCAGACATACTGCCTTTTATCCTGAGGGGCATGGTGTTCTCCAGGTGCATGAGACTTGTCTTTTCTTAGTTACTGATAGGCGCTGCAGTTGCCTCTAGTTCTCCAACCTTCCTCAGGCTTGGAAATCACATTGCAGGCAACGCCAGCCAACTGCCCAGCACCCACAATTCAGGCCCTCAGAGTTCTGTGCTGAGCTCTCAGGGTGGGCGAGGTCCCCACCCTCATACAATATGTAAGGCCTTTTACCTACGGTCTCATTAGTTTCACTTTTAATCTTTTCTCCAATTCGACCACACACTCCAGATGAATAAACCGATGCCCAGATCACAATTAGTAAGAGATAGAATGGTGACCTCAGTCTAGACTTGTCCAACTCCAAAATCCACGTACTTTTCCTCTACTGCACACCACAGCCCTGTTTGATGTAAGGGGGCGTCTAAGTTGTAGAAACAAGGTGGTATGGTGGTGGGCTGAGGCTAGAGAGACCTGGGGCTCAGTTTCTACTGTAAGGGGGCGGTGGGGGGGGTGGGGGTGGGGGTGGGGGGGAGTGGTTGGGGCAGGATCTCACCTCCTCTTTTGATTCTATCTGAGAATGAACCAGGAACTTCAGTTTGCAAGTTGACTCCTAATTAGGACCAAGAGGTCTTTTTTTTAGAATACAGTTTTAGAATGTTTATTTTTTCCTTTGAAAGGACTTTTGTAGGTGTGGTGGGACAAAAAGGAGCAGTCACAGAGTGCAGGGTAAAGTGGTCCATTTCTGGACCACAAAATTCAAGGGTTAAACTTTGTTGACATGATGGAATTTTTTTTAAAGAGTAGCAGGATCCCAGAGCCTGGGACTCAAGGTAAGACTCCCTGGGGAACCTCTGTTTGGAAACTAACCCTAAACCATTGAAAGGCTGGGAAACTGGAAAACAGAACTCTTTCCACATGTCTTAGGCCTTTGGAATTGCTAATGAATATGTGTCTAAATGTCCCTAATAATCTAGCTTCTATATCTGGGCCTGTGGAACTGGTCTGTTAGGTTTAGGGTCTGGTTTGGAACAGTGACGAAATTCTGGCTGCTGGACCTGATGTGGAACTGCCTTATTAGGGTGGTGTCTGCTCCGTTCAGGCCCTCACCAGCCCACAGCAACAGGGGTGACTGTGCTTCTTCCTAAGTGTGGACAGTCCAGTGAGGCCTTGTACTTCACACAAGTTCTGACACACTTGTCTTCCTCACAGTGCTGTGAGGCACATGCTTGATTTTTGCTCCCATTTTTCAGATGAGATACGGAGACAGAGATAACATAATTTGCCTGAGGTTTCTTATGCTGATGAAGTGGCATCAGAGGTTGAACTTGGGCGTCCTAATGTGGAATCCCCTACTACTCATTCCTGCCCTGTGGGGATAAGGTGGGAGATGCCCTGACTCAGGAGGGCTGACTAGGAGCCCCTGCTCTGGTCAGAAGTTGTTTTTAAATTTAATTTAAAAAATTAGTTCAACTCAGTTTGGCTTGAATCCACTATTTCCAGCTCAGTGCTAGACTCTTTGGAGTATAGAGATGAATAAAACAGTTCTGACTTGCAGGGAGCTGACATCTTAACAGCCAGTTGTGGTACAAAGTGAAATGCAACAGAGGCTATGAAAGAGGTACAAACTCCGTTTTTGGAGAACAGAGGAAGGGAATTAGGAAGCCCTTCACAGGGACTTTGCCTCTGAGCTGGGCTGTGATGGGTGAGAGCATGGAATTTTAGAAAGGAGAAGGGCTAGGGTGTTCGTTTTGACAGAATTGGATCAGAATTCAGAATAATTTAGCATGTTCTTCAAACACGTGGTTCAGCGTGGCCAGAGTGCAATATAGGACATAGGTTTCCAAACTACGTGCCTAAGAACCCATCAGGGTACATGCACTTCCAAAGATCTGAATCTGGAAAGGCCTGGGACAGTGTCCAGGAGCAGCACATAACTAGTGGAGAGGTAAAGGCAGAGAAGGCTTTTTGTGGAGGAGGGTACCTTGTAACCTGAGGTATTAAGGGCAAGAGAGAGCTGCCCTGTTCCAAGCTGAGCGAACAGCCCTTTCTAAAGGATTGGCTGGTGTGGGCCATGTGCAGTTTGCACTCTGGATAACTGTTACCTTTCTCAGACATTTGGATCAGGCCTCTCTTCTGCTTCAATGTGTTGTGTGTCAGTCAGGAGCCTTAGTGATAAGCAGCAGAAACTTCTGGTAGCTATGGAATGGACAAGGAGTTCAGGGCAGCAATTTTCAACCGGTGCACCGCAAGAATTGTCAAAACATGCAATACCTGACTAGTCAGGGTCACTAACCTCTTTCCCCTAGATTGTCAAATAAAAAAATGACAACAGTCCACACAACAATAGCTGTCTGGTGTGAATGAATCAAAATTATGCCTTTTGTTGTTATTGTTAGATTGGCAAAAAATACATTTTTGGTGTGCTGCAGAATTTTAGTAATTAGTGTATGTGTGTCATGCGATGGAAAAGGTTGAAAATCACTGGTTTGTTGAAGGATGGTGCAGGGACTGAGAAAAGCTGGAGAGCCAGATTTGGAAAATGGGCCAGAACCAAGGGAGGCTCAGCAGCCGAGGGTAGCCCCACCACAACTGTGTTAGGAGCCTGCCATCATGCTTTCTGCCACATCCCTGCTTTCCTGGGTCATTCCTGAAGAGTCACCTTGCTAGTGGTGTATGCGTCAATCAGAGCCCACTGGCAGGAAGCCTCTCCATCCGCCAAGACCACCCTGTGGGGCTTTTCCAAAAGGAAGCTCAGGGTGCTGATGTGAGGGGAGGGGTGGGTGATGTGCTAACAAAACAAAAGCGGCAAATGTCCACTGCATTAGCTGCGCCTCTCCTTGCCTCTGAAATAAAGCCAGGTGCCATATGGTATTATCGAGGCCTTCCACAGCTTCACCATAGGCAGCTGCATCTCCTCACTCTGTTCCACACCCAGTTCTGCAACTTGCAGGACACTTCCTGGTGCTGTGGGTTTGCGCAGACTTTCCTTTGCCTGTACTACTCTTCCCTCACTCTCAAAACTCTTCCTTTTTCTGGGCTCAGCTTCCACTGCCTGCCAGGATGGACCAATCCTTTCTCTACACTCTTACATCCCTTTCTTTGTGAGGCAGTTGTGGGTTCCTGTCATTGTCACAACTCCATTCATTGGTTGGGTTTCTCTGAGATTGGGAGGTGGGAAGGAAACCAACACTTTGGAGCCCTGCTTCGTGCTGGGTCCCCTGCCTGGCACTCGGGATCCTCCAGCTCCCAGCCATAGTACCCAGGGGCTGGGTGGATGTTTGCAGCATGATTTAATAACCTGCTTTGCAAGTATTATTTTTGTCTTTAATTTTAGGGAGATTTGGTGGGGTGGTAATGATTGGAAGGGTGAGATGATGAGTTGTTGTTGGTATTTTTGGTTTTGGGGTTTTTTTTTAAAGGTTTTATTTATTTGCCCCGGCTGGTGTGGCTCAGTGGACTGAGTGCCGACCTGCAAACTAAAAGGTTGCTGGTTCGATTCCCAGTCAAGGCGCATGCCTGGGTTGCGGACCAGGTCTCCAGTTGGGGGTGCGCGAGAGGCAGCCCCACATTGATGTTTCCCTCCTGTCCCCTGTCTATAAATTAATTAATTGATTGATTGATTAATTTAAAAAGAAGAAAAAGGATTTTATTTACTTACTTTCAGAGAGAGGGGAAAGGAGGAAGAGAGGGAGAGAAACATCAATGTGTGTTTGCCTCTTGCATGCCCCCAACTGGCAACCTGGTTCACAGTCCAGCACTCAGTCCACTGAGCCACACCAGCCAGGGCAGGTTTGTTTTTGTTTTTGTTTTTGTTTGCCTCAACCGGTTAAGGACTGAAAAGGTTGAGGACCATCCCACCCTTGCTATGGAGAATTTCCCCCAGGAGGACAGTTGCAGGATTGCGCCTGACTATTGACACTTGGTTACCTGGTATTATGAAATACCGGGCCCTCATCTTACAGAACAGGATCACGCAGGATGGGTTCCTTGGAGTCTTACTCTCTGCTCTTGCTCACCTTTCAGTCTCTTGTTCCGGAAGAGTGAGAAAGAGTACAAAACGGTGCAGGGCAGGAGCAGGTGAAGAGTTGGGAAATACTGGAAGGGTCGGGGTGACGCTCCTTCTCTTCCTGAGCTTGGGGTGTTTGTGCTCATTCATAAACGAGGCACTTACTGAGCATCTGCCTGGTGCCAGGCTCTGTTTAGTGGCATCCCTACAATAATAGAACCAAAGTGTGGTGGCTAAGAGGGTGACTTCATTTTTATTTAATTTTTTTAATTTTTAAAAAATTTTATTTTTGATTTTAGAGAAAGGGAAAGGGAAGGAGGAGAGGAAGAGAAACATCAATTGGCTGTCTCTTGTATGTGCTCCAACTGGGGACTGCACTCACAGCCCAGGCATGTGCCATGACCGGAATTGAACCGTGACCCTTTGGTTTGTGGGATGATGCCCAACTAACTGAGCCACACTGGCCAGGGCTAAGAGGGTGACTGTGAATCCTGTACCATCACCTGCTGACGGGGTGATGCTGGACAAGTTGCTTACCCTCTGTGCCTCATTTTCCTTGTCTGAGAAGTTGAGGTGATAATAACATGTATCCCAACGTATTCTGTAGGTTAAATAAGGAAATCTATGCAAAACACTTAACATAATTTTTGACACAGTAAGAGTTCAGTAAATGTTAACAATTACCATACTGTTTTTATTTTTTTGGATTTTTAATAACAAAAAAGATCTGAAACTGCAGCTTCTGGAAGAATCACTTGTTCTTGCCAATCTTCTACTTTGAACTTGAGCTTGGCCTCCCTTTGGTCCTTGCATTTCAGAGCAGGGTCTCTGAAGATGTCCTTGTTGATAACAATTTTGTCCAAGGGGATATTCATAGAGTACCTTGTAGGCATGAGGTGATTGTAGTTACAAGCTTTCACAAAAGACTTGGTCTTTGACCTCTTGGCAGTTTTCTTCTTGCCCATGGCAGCTGTTACTTTGTGGGATAGCGGTCAATTCCAGCAACCAGAGCATCACTATAGGGGCAGTCTGAGGTGCCGTGTTCTTTGCAATGACCACTTTGCATCAGGCCAGGACCAGCACCACCTTCCTGGGTTTCATAAACTTGAACAGTCATTTCAAAGTTAAATGGAATAAAATGAACCACCTTTCAAAAACGTAGGTGCTAACCTTCTGATGCCTCGACTTTGGTGTTAGGTTAGGAGGCTCGGGTTCCCTCGCTGGACCCTGGCTTGGGCTCTTGCGTGGGCAAGGCACTTGTGATGGCATTTGATTGTTGACTGGAGCATTCTAGAGCCCAGCTGCAGAGAGGGACTCTGAGAGGAAGCCCCCAGTGTGCTTGTTGGGGCAACGACTAAAGCAGGGTGCTTGTGGAAAGAGGAGGTGCCTTCGAAGAGGGAGGAGGAGGTTCCTGCCTCAGTGGGCAGCTTACTTACCCGCCTGCCTGGGCCGTGTGCCATTTGCTCCCTCTGTAGACCTAGACTTGTTTCTTCCTACGCACGACCACCACCACCATTTTTCAAGAACTTACTAGCTGCTTTACACGTAAAAACTCATTTAAAGGAGTGCTTAAAATAGCTACCTCACAGGGTGATTTGAAGATTATACACAATGCCACAAGTGTGTGAAAGTGCCAGCAAAGTGTTAAAAGCAAAAACAGCTGGGTGACAGTGCTAATGAAGTTCTTTTCCAGTTTAAAAAAAAAAATGGGTTCTAGCTGGTGTGGCTCAGTGGATTGATTGCCAGCCTGCGCGTCAAAGGGTCGCCAGTTCCATTCCCAGTCAGGGCTCCTGCCTGGGGTGGGGGCCAGGTCCCTGGTGGGGGCCATGTGAGAGGCAACTGAACATTGATGTTTTTCTCCCTCTCTTTCTCCCCCCTTCTCCTGTCTAAAACAAATAAATAAAATCCTTTTTAAAAAATCAGTTTAAACTTTGTTTCTAAATATACGTAGACTGACACACACACACACAGAAGAGATAAATAACAGTAAAAATAAATGACGAAAGCTTTTAAAACAACATAATTCCAACAGATTTCTTTTTGTATCCCAACGCTTGGTTCCCGGCCCTGACAGATGTTTGCTAGGGTTTCTCCATCAGAACATGTGTGTCTTGAAGGCATTTAATTTTGTGTCTGGCACCTAGTAGGCTCAGTTAATGTTTGTTGGATAATGTCTTAAGGGACATGTCTTTATTGATTTGTTCTCTGTTTATAAAGAGAGAAACTGTTCTCGAAAGGGGAGTCTTGTCAAGGCAGAAGGTCTCATTTGGAGAGTAATTTAATAATTTGGATAGCAAAGTATACTTGCAAAACATAGCCAGGCAAAAATCTCCCCTATTTCCCTGATGAGTCAGTTACATGCACGCTTACCCTGAAATTAATCTTCTTCCATTAGCATAGAACTTAATATTGGGAGTTATGGGATGGACTACATTAGTTCCCCCCTCCACACACATACCCCAAGTCCTCCTTACTTGTCACTCCAGGTCTATCTTGCATCTTTCAAGTTGTGGTGAGTGTGAATGTAAAAATCCAAGAATGTTTGTTTTGAAGGGGCAAATACTGTGTGTAGAGGAGAGACTCAAATGAGCCTAAATACAGACCTAAATCCAAATCTCCGTTCAGCCACTTTGTAGCTCTTATGTGGTGGGCTTGGGCAAGTTAATTTTCTTTAACCTTATTTTTCCTCACTTGTAAAGTAGAATAATAATACTGGTCTCAGGGTTTATAGTACTAAATATTTAGTAAAGTACTAAGTAGGTATCAGTGGTAGCTGTTCTTATGTTGTTGTCCACATAGCATCTGTGTGAAATGAATTTAATTTCAGTCCCAACCACTTGCTGTACATGTAAATAAAATACAAATATGATTTCCAATTAGAAAATATGTTTATTAACTTTGTCACTGAGTCTTTGTTTTTAAACATAAGTAGTGTGACCATTGGCTTTTATTCAGAGGTTAAATTGGATTCTAACCTCAGATACCTCCTTTTCTAATTTGTTGTTTAAAAAAAACCTATCAAAGAATCAAATACATTTTATTATGTGCTGGACATAGTTCTGTATATTAATATATATCCATCAGAGTTTGGATTCTTCCCATAGTTACTAGTAAAGAAACTGTGTCTCAGGGAGACTGAATAATTTTCCCAAAGCAGCACCGGTGTTACATCACTAGGTCGACAGCCTGGTCTTGCTGATTCCATAGACAGTGAAGTCCTAAGTAGGTGTCTGTGGTGGCTGTTCTTGTGTTGTTGTCCACACAGAATCTGTGTGAAATTCTCTTTGAATTTAAACTTGGGAATCCCCTTTCTGTTTTGTCTTCCTGTGAGTTCTTGGTTTAGCTTTTGGACATCCTGTTCTCCCTTAATAGGATTCTTTGCCTCACTTCCTAGCAGGTGGCCTGTTTCGTGGTGTTGATCTTGTGTGTGTTTTGAGCATTTTTTAACACCATGCCGGGTGGGGCAAAACAGGTTTATAGTTGTCTGTAGGGGAAAAATATATTAATTAATACTCCTGTAATACAATAGTGAGCTGTTTCACATGCTCACAACTGTAGACCTGCTTTTGTTGCACCTGTACATAACCAGAACTCATCTTTAATGGATTTTCAGAAGACTTCATTGGTTGACAAAATTATCCAAGTTTTTGTTTCAGCTATTCAGATGTTCTCCCCTCAAGTCAGAATTTGGCCCTTCAGAATGACTTTTTTTTTTAAATAAGCATCACCTGAGGATTTTTTTTAAATTACTGGTTTTGGTGGGAGAGAGAAACACCAATCAGTTGCCTCCTGTATGCACCCCAGTACCTGTAACCTAAGTGTGTGCCCTGACTGTGTATTGAACCCTCAACCTTTTGGTATATGGGACAATGCTCCAACTAATTTTCAGAATTATTTTTTTCGAGAGAGGGGAAGGGAAGAAGAGAGAAACATCGGTTGGTTGCCTCTCGTGCACACCTCAACCGGGGACTACCCACAACCCATCTGAGTCACACTGGTCAGGGTGCTCAGAACAATTCCTAATGAATTCATGGTGTTATGGGACTCTGGGCAGGCCAGCAGCCCCTTTGTACAAACCAGGGTGAACAACCGCTGTGCTGGAGGGACCCTTCTCCCTAGAGCTTCTTTGGACAACTTGCTATGGCTTTTCCTTTAATAAAGAGAAAAAACAAGTGCACTACCATGAGCTGCAGAACCCTTTATGATTCCGCCCTGCCTGCCCGCCTGGCCTGGTCCCCTGCCCTGTCAGTCCCTCGTTCTTCTCAGCAGCCCACTACACAGCTCCATGTCTCTGGCCTTGGCTCCAGAGATTCCCTGGGCCTAAACTGCACCTTGCACCCTGATCAGCCTTCAATCCAGCTCTCTCAGGACACTGTTTGACCTGATGGAGCCAGTGATTTTATCACATTCCCTGTGTCCTTTTTGTCTGCTGTGACAATCACCACAGACCATATTGTGTCACTTCCAGTAACTTCAAGGTCAAGCAGCATTTTATCATGTCTGGGCCAGCACACAGTTGGTATACATTTCAGGGCACATACAGGCCACATAGATGGGTGGAACAACAAAATCAGTATCTCTCTCTCTCTCTCTCTCTCCCCCTCCCCCCCTTCCTCCCTCCCTCCTTTCCTCCCCCACCCTCCTTCCCTCTCTCCCTCCTTCCCTCCCTCTCAAATCAAAAAATTAAAAAAAAAATTAAATTTATAAATTGTTTTGCATCACACACCTACTTCACCAAATACTGGTGGAAGCTTTGTAGAAATTGCATAGATTTGCCTGGATTTCCAAGGGCAATTTAAATTTCAAAACTATCTTGTCCCATTGTAAGGTGATGTGTCCCTTGCAGTTGTTGTTCAGAAAGAGCGATTGCCATTTTTATAGATTTCATGAAAGCTGCTTTTGGGGGCATTTCATTGAATCGATACCAGGTTTTTAAAAAGATTTTTATTTATTATTTATTATTTTAGAGAGGGGAGAAGGGAGGGAGAAAGGGAGAGAAACTGATGTGAGAGAAAAACATTGGTCGGTTGCCTCTCACGTGAGCGAGCCCCCACCAGGGACCAAACCTGCAACCCAGGTATGCACCCTTCCTGGGAATCAAACTGGTAACCTTTCACTTTGTGGGACAACGCCCAACCAACGGAGCCACATCAGTCAGGGCTGATGCCAGTTTTTTTTTAACTACCAGAGCGCTTAGTGCTTGGAGAGGTACAGGGTAGTGGGAGATTTTGTCCATGTGCTTGTGAATACAAGATAATGAGAAAAGCATTTAAAAATATAACTTACTGTATGTAATGTAGCAAAATTAAATTTTTGAAATGTTAAAAACATACTCAATGCTAATAAATTGTCAGCACACATTAAAGACTTATTAACATTATTAACGAGAAAAACCAGCAGGATGACGAAGTTGGATCTGAGGAGAATGCAAAAAACTGGTATTTACATAGTAGAAAAAAGAATAAAATTGCAATTTTAGATACAAAACTGATTGATGTTGTACAAGCCAATAGAAACAAAGCTGTCAAAGTTATCCCTTTTGCCAGACAGAAATCATTTGCAATTTATCAGTTTCCTACAGGCAAATGTCTAACTTTATGGACTGTGGGCCTAATCAGTAGTAAATAGAAAGTCAAACAAGTGTATGTTTCCATAGAGCATCAGGTGACTTTTAGGGAGGAGGTTAGACATGCCTGCCTCTTGTATGACTTTAAAGGGACATTTTTTTGTTTTGTTTTATTTTGTTTTTTGCCTTATTTTCAAGTTTTAGATAATTTTCTTAACCACAATTGGGTTTAAGAGCTGAAAGGTAGCTGGATCTGAGGTAGAAGAGAGTCCTTGATGAAAGTAATTGTAGGTATTTTTGAGGTGGAATTATGAAATGCAGACAGGAAGAAGGAGGTAAGAAGTGGAAACAGTGAGGCATGATAAACACATTCCGAGAACCCTGCCCCAACTGCCCAGAGGCAGGTGGGGAAAAGGGAGTGTGTGTTTTTCCAGGATGGATGGTGAGATGGGAGAGTGGAAAGTGAAGTCCCCTGGAGTTGGAGGGAGCAGTTGGTAGGAAGCTTTGTTTAAGAAACTTGCTGTGGTGTGAAGGGCTGCTGGACCAACAGGGCACTCAAAGAAGATGATTGTCCCTGGGTAGGAGGCTGCAGTTGAGGTCAGGTGGAGTATGGAAGTGGAGCGGAGGTAACTCTGATACCATGGAAGGAGACCTGCCAGAAATTCAAAGTGAACCTACTGTGGAGGAAAGAAGAAAGAGCAATTGAATGTGGTGCTGAAGATCACTCTTCTGGTTGAAACTCCGGAGAGCTAGCTCCAGTCCCCTGCTGTGTTGCACCAGAGAAGCCAGGAGCTGGAACCCTCTGAGGCTGCCCAAGAGGCAGCCAAGCAGAGCAGACCAGGAGAGCATTTGAGAGTGACTTTGTCTTCCCTTTGTGCCTTCTTTTTCTCTTAATTTTCAAACGTTTTATTTTATTATGTAATATTTGATAAATGCAAAGGCACATATGACACATTTGTGTGTTATGAAACAAGCATTTGAGAAACCCCATCTCTCCACCCACTTTATTCCTTTACTGTTTCTTAGCCAGTAAAAAGAGTTTCCTCACCCCTCACTGAAAATACAGGGTGCCTAGTCACTCGTTTGCTATCCTGTGTTGTTTAGTGCCTCCTCCAGACCCCCTTGCCCCAGAATCCCCGTGAAGTGCATAATGCTGTCCCTGTGCTCCAAGGTTTCGACCAAGTGAATATGCCCCCCTGGTGTTAGAGTGGAGGGATCTTAGGCACCGATTTGCCTGTTAAAATTGCCCTTATGTTCCTTGTGTTACTGCTTGCCTTTCAGGGCAACTGTGTTGAAGGGTGTGGTTGAGCCCATCTCCTTTGTCCCTTGTTCCTCTTGGTGACAAGAATGGGGGTGACTGACGTTTTAGGTCCCGAGAAAGCTATGGTGATCACAAATGGCGGAATGGTGGAGAAATGAAAAGTTATTTCATTGTTGACCCTGGGGTTTGATACTGGTCTAGATTTGATTTTTATTTATATTTAATTTTATATTATATTATTTATTTATTTATTTATTTATTTATTTTAAGATTTTGTAATTATTAGGAAAAGAAAATCCTAGGAGGGGTGGTAGGATCATCGGGTTGAAAGCAGGACACTCAAGAAGGATACTTGTTGGGAATTAGATTTTCTGTTCACCTCCCTCTCCCCCACTGGCTGTGGTCTCTCTCATTCCACGGCCTACACACATCACACACCATGCTTATTTCTGTGTTCGTATGTTTCTTGAACTGAGCTAATGTGAAACATAAAGTGAAAAAAACCTAAATGGAGAAAGTTTAGGTGAATGTTCTTAATGATTTTAGGGACAAGGGATTTTTTTAATGTAACACAAATTTTGCTATGCAATATTAAAATTTGTATGTGGTCAATTTCTGCTGTATTGTAACATGAATTCCAAAAAATCACCATACTGTGTAAAATCATGCAGTAAAAACCACAGGACTTAGGGGGTGGAGGTCAAATACTCAAAAACTCTAGAGGTAACCCCCCCAAAAAAGATAAGAGAAAGTAAAGATAGGATCCGAATAAAACAGTGCAGTTTTAACAGTTAAGTGTCTAAGAAATATATAAATACCACCCAAAATACTGCACTTTACCTTGAAAAAGAGGTAAGGTGGAGTGGGCACTGGAAGGTTACACCTTGTGACTTACAGTGAAGCGGCAGGAGCGGGGCTCCCTGAGGTCAGATGGAAAGTTCTGACTTTGCGATGGAAAGTAGGAGGCTATGGTGTAGAACACCAAGTGACCCTACAAGCTGGTGATTATCTGAGGTGGGCATGTGTGTGCATTTTATGGATCCCTGTGTGGCTCATTTCAGCTGGGTACGGTTTTCTGCATTTTCTAGTGTTTCTCTCATGCATAAGTAAACACAAAATTCATGTTATGCTCAAATTGTTCCCTTAATATATCCGGTGCATTGGAACAAATTTGCATTTTTCAAAGTAAGAGTCAAAGCAAAACTGACAGTCAGAAAAGCCCACTATGAATAACTTGTGCTATCTAATAATAAGTGTCAAGACACTTGTCCCATGGCTTAGATGCAGTTGTGAATGAGAAAACTCCGGCTAACAGAAGTAAAACTTGCCCCGAGTCACAAGGCTAGGACATGATAACTGTAATCACTATACCGTTCTTTTTCCGTTTGAACAAACTAAAAGTAACAAAGTGTGGCAAGTATATAAGAAAGAGCAAATGTCCATAATATGAAATTTTTTCAAATCAATGAATAGAGACAAATAGTTCAATGGAAAAAATGGACAAAGGTCAGGAGTGGGCAATTTGCAAAGGAAGAAATACAAATGGCCAATAAAATTGGAAGAGGAGACATTCAGCCTCATTAGTACTTACTCATACCAGTCAAAACAGTTAGATGTCGTGTTGTCCCTCTGTCTGACGGACGGCAGTAGATGTGGGGAAGTGCTGGCAGGAGCAGGATTGTCGCAACCTTTCCAAAGCACACGCACCTGTCCTTTGACTCAGCCATCTAATGCTAGAAAGTCATCCAAGAAAATAATCAGATAAGTGGGGAAAGATTTTTGTTCAAGATTTGTGTGAGAATTGTTAATAATCCTGAAAAAGTGAAAATACCTATCCATCATTACTAAGTGGTTAAATTCTAGTGCATCAATTCAATATAATACAGTACTTTGGAACTCTCAGAAATGATGATAGTGTAGCCAATATCCGTATGGTTGACAATGAATATTTTTCATGCTTTACTAAGCAAAGGGAGCAGTGCAAAATAGCACAATCCTGTTTTCGCAGAACGATTACATACATGTGTGTGGTTGTGTGTGTGAGCAAGCCCTGTGTCGGAAAAAGTCTGGACGCACACACAGTTTGCAGACAGTGTTACCCCGCTTGGGGCTTCAGACTCATTATTCCTGATGAGAATTAATCTGACAATATTTTGGGTTGGCTGGTCTCAGTCCACAGGTGACAACTGGAGCCTCTAATTTTGCTTACAAGCTTTTAAAGAGTCCAAAACCCAGGTACAGTTTCTTGGGCTCCATCCACTTTTAATCCTTAGTTTAAGCAACAGCTAAAAACAGGAATGTGGCTTGGTGGAGGAGGGTAACTGCCCCAGGGTGGCTCACCCAGCTCCAAGGAGGCCCACATCTGGCCTTCAGCTCTGGGGGCTTCAGCTCATCATGCAGTAACGGGAACTTCATTTTCAAAGCTCCATAAAACCTGTGCCTCCTCCCAGGCCTGCCTTTTCTAGGTCTCATGGCTCTCTGAGGAAATGAGAGCCCGTGTCATCAGAGCAGGGAACAGCAGGAGACGTTAGGGTGCTCCCATGGTGAGGGGGGGTGGGCCTCCTGCGCCTTGTTTCTCTGGGCTTCATTCTTTGAGGGAGCCCCCCCTTCTTTGTCACTGCAGACCAGATGGGGGTCCCAGGGAGACAGTGGCTTTAAAGAGCTTCCCATTACTTCTCCCTTCAAATGCTGGGTTTTAATGGGCCCTTTGTGCCAATCAGCCCACTGCCAATCTGCCTGGCTGGAGATAACATCACTGGAGCTTGTCAAGTGTGGGTTGAAAAGGATTTATTTTTTTAATTTAAGTAGTTGTATTCCATCTGCCTACACACTCTTACCCTGCTTTGTGAACTGAGCTTTGTGACCTCTGTGAGCTACTTCACCACGCCAGCCAGGTCTTCCCCCACAAAAGGCTTTGGAGAGCACTCAACAGGACGACATAAGTAGAGCCAAGTGCCCCTGTAGTGGGTGCTCCAGAGGCACCACTAAGAGGAACCTTTATAAAGGTCTGCCCTTCACCAAGCACTTTGCATAAATTGTCTTATTAACCCTCAAAACAGAGAAGCCAAGTAAGGGTTTTTTTTTAAGATTTTATTTGTTTATTTTTAGAGAGAAGGGAAGAAAGGAAGGGAAGAGAGGGAGAGAAACGTTGATGTGTAGTTGCCTCTCATGCGTCCCCTACTGGGGACCTAGCCCACAACCCAGGCATATGCCCTGACTGGAAATTGAACCTGCTACCCTTTGGTTCACAGGCTGGCACTCAATCCACTCAGCTAGACCAGCCAGGGTCCAAGTGAGTATTCTTGAGGCAGCTTTTTGTGGCAAGGAAACCAAGATAAGTGACTTGCCCACATTCACACAGCAGGTTAGGTGGGTGCCTTGAGACCTACCTAGTGCCAGAGCCTGTGCCCACCTACCAGGCCTCTGGCTTCTTTTCCCTTTTGCCCTTAGCATTCCATGGATAAAAACAGTCAGCCAGGGAGTGACTTTCTTTTGACACAAGTAGGCTTCTGTGTCAGTTTACCAGACTCGGCATTTTAGGGAATTCTGGAAAGCTCAACAAATTATTAGGTTTCTCTTGGTCCTTTTCCTAAAGCTTTTTTATAATCTTGTGTTGTACTTGGAATGTGGCAGCACTAAATCGTGTTTTGTTTCAATTTTGTGCTGAGTTTAAGGATATTCCTTATTTGATCCTATATTAAGGAATTGGAATCGGTTGGTATGAGTGACAGTACCTGCAGCAGTCTGTCCATTTCTCCCTCTCCCACACAGGCCAGGTGGAGACAGAGCTGTGTGGAGGTGTTGGTAAATAACATCACCGAGCACCGCAGCAGTTAGAGACCTGGGAGGGGCTTGCTGGTGGAGGTTTGGGGAAATGAAAGGAAATGGTGTTTAGGGGATTGTTTTTGTTTTGTTTTTTATTTTGGTGAACAAATCAGAGCATCCTGTGGCCTTGAGGGTTTGGAGAGGGAGGTACCGCAGTTCAGGAACAAGTGGTAGCTTTGGGAATATATGGGAGAGGAAAGGTGGGGAGGGTGATGTGGACAGTGTAGAGAATTGCAGATCTAAAAATACTTGGGACAAAGCTGAGGCTTCAGACTCCTATTGGGGACCAGCCCTATGAGGAGGAAGGAAGGAGTCATGAGAGGTGAATCATGGATTAAGTTGGGTTTTGGTAAACCTTTGGAAGGGTGAACCAGGAGAAGAGGCCCTGGAAGCAGAATTGAGGCCCTCTGGTGAGGAATTCAGGGGTCCCACGTACTTGGAACATGAACCGGAGTGGGTGGGGGCAGTGTATCCAGGTGGATGCATCCCGTTGGTCCCATGGACTCCATGCCCTGGGGAAGAGGCACAGCCAGGGGAGGGCCAGAGTGGGCCCTCCAAAGCATGGAGTCCACAACCAGGTTGCTCCGCCCTGACCTTCTGGCAGTGAGTGTACTGCGGGGCAGAGACCTGGCCATGTTCTAATGAGCTCTACGACCTTGTCCAGGTCATTTCCCTGTTGTGGACATTGTGGGTGATTTTCCATCCATTTTTCCCCTAAAGATCCATGACTTAGGTCAACTTCATGAGTGTTCCTGGGGGTACCAGCAGTGCCCAGGGATATGCCCATCTTGGGGAGAAGACCCAGAACCTGCTTATGGTCAGAAGAGAAGGCTGTCTGGGGGCAGGGAGAGTGAGAGTCTGGCACAGCTCTGCAGCCAGACCCACGTGACCTCTGCACTGCCATAGGGAGCAGTGTTGTGACTGGAGGTAGCCTCACAGAGCAAGGTTACTGAGCTCCAACGCCTTAGGATAGTGACCACCCACTTTGCCCCAGCATCCCCAACTGTAAAATGGGACCGTCAATATCCTGTAAAAGCAACCCTCACCCAGCACAGAGGTGGCTCCTGATAGGCCTGATGCAGTAAGGAAGGTGGATAGAAAGGGCTTGGAAGTGGGATCAGGAGAGAGAAAAGCATCAAATGGATGAACTCCTGGCCTGTTGTCCCTCAGTTGGCCATCTTCGCCCAGTCGATAGCCCCACATGAGAGGTGAGGATTTCCTGACCCATTTCTGCCCTGATCTTGGGAATGCTTTTGGATTTTCATGCCTCAGTTTCTAAACAAATTTGAAAGTTAAATATTTTGGATGCGAGTAAAATGACTCCTGTTCATTTGTTCACAGAGATGCTGCAGTTTGTCAGCAATCAAGTGGGAGAGTTCCCTGACCTGTTCCCAGAGCAGCTGTGTAGCTCCTTCCCTGGCGGTGGTGGTAGTGGCAACAGCAGCAGCAGTAATGGCGGGGGCAGCAGTGGCGGAACTGGGGACCCATCGGTACAGCGCTCCTTCAGCCAGGTCCCATTACCTTCCTTCTCTCCCTCGGCCACCTCCCCCCAGGCTCCAGCCCTGCAGGTCAAGGTTTCCCCCACCTCGGTTCTCACTCCTCCAAGGGCAACTCCCGTTCTTCAGCCCCGCCCCCAGCCCCAGCCTCAAGCTCAGCTGCAGCAGCAGACCGTAATGATCACCCCAACATTCAGCACCGCACCCCAGACGAGGATCATCCAGCAGCCTTTGATATACCAGAATGCGGCTACCAGTTTTCAAGGTGAATCAGGAGTCAAGATATGATAGTGATGGGTTATTCAAAAGTTTATGTGCCAGTTTGCTGATGCTTCCGAGGCAGGTTGTAAATAGTTCTGTCCTCTTTGGGGACGACAGAATCTGTCGATTTGGTCCTGTCCCATGAGGTTTTGGTTACTGGCAGTCAGCACAGTGGTGTGGAACAGTCCACATTCTGCCTCTCAAATGCCTTAGTATCTCTTGTGCCTGCTTCAAAGAGTCCAGCAAGCAGAGTAGACACAGGGCTGTACTGGTAACTAAAGGTGGAGGCTTAAGTAGAATTAGTCTTGAAACTTACCCAGGTAACAGCCAAGGCTTGGCACCTGTAGGTTGAAAACTGAGCCTTCAACTTTCAACACAGGTGCTGGGTCTCTGAGTAGCAGGCCTCCTAGTAGGCCCTCGGTGTGTGTGGAGTGAAGGAGTGACTCCCTGTTATACTGTGCCCCAGTGCCTTCTCATCAGACACCCTCGGGCCCTGTGGGGAACCCTGGGTGGGATTAGTGTTGCTCTGACAATTCTTTGGGCTTTCAGGGTTTACGGGATGGGGGGAGGAGGCATCAAGGCCAAAAGCTGAGACAGTCATCCCAGAGTGTACTTCCTGTTTGTTTCATGGGAGGCAGTGAAGCCCCAGGGGCTTGTTATTCTCAGCATCTGTTAACTCCCTTGCTGGGCCCAGTCATTCGCTGATTAGCTTCCCTCACCTCCACCCCAGCACCCAGAATAATAAAATAATTTGCACTCATTCCCTCAGAAATGGATGCATCCCTTCTGTGATGTGCTTGTTATCTAGACCAGCTTGTAAATGGCTGCACACATCTTCAGCAGCAGCAGGTGGGGAGTCGGGGTCGTTATGAGGCACTCCATCCTCCGTTATTGCTGTGGCTACAGTGACAGAATGCATTCCTCATCCATGTGACTTTTTTCTCCTCTTCTCCCAAGTCCTTCAGCCTCAAGTCCAAAGCCTAGTGACATCCTCCCAGGTGCAGCCGGTCACCATCCAGCAGCAGGTGCAGACAGTGCAGGCCCAGCGGGTGCTGACACAGACAGCCAATGGCACGCTGCAGACCCTCGCCCCGGCCACGGTGCAGACAGTCGCGCCCCAGGTGCAGCAGGTCCCGGTAGGTGGTGGATAAGGTTTCAGGGAGGCACTGCTTGGGGCTCTCAGCTGGTCTCCTGTTGAAGATGTGGTCTGCATACTAAGAAGGACCACTGGAGTGTGAGGGAGCACTTATAGGGTGGGTAGGGACACCTGGGCCCTGCAAGGCACCAGTGAGCCTGGTGTAGAGACCTGGCTGAGGTGGCATCTGAGGATGTGCACTGGCACTCACATGGACTCCACAAATGCAGGTGTATCACTCACACAGACAGTGGGTATAAAACTGGGAATAAAGGTGCTCGAATGTTTTTAAGTCATGTATCACAGTAGACATATTTTCTTACAAAGTAATTTCTCTTTGAAAAGAAATCTCGGTTTATCGTTTTTGCTTCTCAGCCAGGTTCCCCGCTTTCCTGAGTTTGTTCAAAATCAGACCTCCCCCCCCACCACTACCTGCCCCACGCCATGCCGCTCTTTCCCTGCTAGGCCACTGGCACTGCTTGCCTCAAAGCCTTTCAGCCTTAAAACTCATGGCCTTCTTTAGCTGTGCTCTCTTTCTCCCTCTTAATCCAGTAATCAGGTTGTTTTCTCGGTTTCATGAAAATTTCATTTTCTCTTTCCTTAGAGGGTCTGCGTAGTCAGAAGCTAGTGCAGAATAGAAAAATAATACCACCTCCCTCTTCCTTTCCCTCCTTCTCCATCCAGGTCCTGGTACAACCTCAGATCATCAAGACAGATTCCCTTGTTTTGACCACACTGAAGACAGATGGCAGCCCTGTCATGGCCACAGTCCAGAACCCAGCCCTCACTGCCCTCACCACCCCCATCCAGACAGCCGCCCTGCAAGTACCAGTAAGAGCCACCTTACCCCTGCCCTCCACCCTCCACCTCCTTTCAGGAGGTGCGAGGCCTCAGAGACGTTCATAAAACCGCTGTGCTGAAGAGGTGCAGAAGCTTTATGGAATATGTCAGTCCCATTGCTGCTATCACCCCCCTGGGTTTTTCCCCTTGAGAAGTACCACCGATGTGTGTTATATGGGAGGTCAGGGACTAGAAGGGGAGAGAGGAACGGCAGAGGAGCCCAAGGCTCTGGGCAGTAGCTTGGCACAGGACCATCTGCCTCTCGGGTCTTGCTGGTGGAGGTTTGGCTTCTGAAAGATGTTAGACCTGGTAGGCAGGGAGGGGCTCCAAGGTGAGGGGCATGGAAAGGACCTATCCTTCAGGTGTAGGGTTTCAGCCACTTTCGGAATCTTTAGCAAGAGAGTTTGTCAAAGTAAAAGGTGATCAAAATTTGAAAGTGAGCTTTATTCATAAAAGCCAAGAACTAGAAGCAACCCAAATGTCCATCCAAAAAGAACTATTGGTAGATATGACTACATGAGTGACCCTCAATATAGTATGTTGAGCGAAAGATAAGTATCAAGGAAGAGCTTGTGCTAATGATTCCACTTATCCACTTATATGAAGTTCTGGAAGAGCAAAAAGTAAGCTGTGGTGGTAGAGAGGTCAGAGTGGATTGTGAGAGGACGAAGGAGTAGGCGTTACTGGGAAGAGGCATAAGGGTACTTTCTAGGGGGTAGAAATGCTCTGTCTTGGTCTGGGGTATCTTAGTTTCACCCATTAAACACGTACGTAAAAACTCATTAAATTGTGTGCTTCAAATGTGTGTTTTTTATTATGTGCAAATTATTTCTTGGTAACTAATGAAGTTGAGCAGCTTTTTATTTGTTCATTGGTCATTTGGGTATTTGAGGACATTTCTGGAACAAAATAAAACTAAAATTAGTACAAATAGAAACAGAGAGAAGAAAGCAAATTTGAGGGGAGAAATGGGGGAAGCCTGTATGGTTGGCCTATTTACTTAATGAAATCGCTCTGATGAGTGTCACTTCTGCCATTGAGCTTTTTGTTGGCTGCATAGTGTAAGGAAATGCAGTAAGGTGCTTCATTGTCAAATGTGTCATACTCTAGGAAAAAGTCCTCCCCGGGGCCAGAGTGATTCGGTGTGCTGCATGCAGGCTCAGTTCAGAGATGGTCGGTGGTTCAACTGGAAAACAGAAGTCATATGACATGTTTCTGGATCCCCAGACCAAAGGATAAGACAATTTTACCTACGTTAGTCCTAGCAAAGCGTGAGTTACGAACAGTGAGTGATTCTGAAAGAGGCTTAGGAACTGAGGTACCATGGCTCCTCGGACTTCTTGGGGCTTCTCGGACTTAACCCAGAAAGGGTCTCAGACCACCCAGAGCAGTACCAGCTGGTGCCACATGGACAAGCCTCAGGTTTGTCTGGTGAGGTTGCTTTACTCAGATTAATGAAGAGGTAACTGCCCTGTGTCTGTGCCTGTTCTAGACCCTGGTGGGCAGCAGTGGGACCATTCTGACCACAATGCCTGTGATGATGGGGCAAGAGAAAGTGCCCATTAAACAGGTTCCTGGGGGAGTCAAGCAGCTTGAGCCCCCCAAAGAGGGAGAAAGACGGACGACACACAACATCATTGAGAAGCGGTATCGCTCCTCCATCAATGACAAAATCATCGAGTTGAAGGACCTGGTCATGGGGACAGATGCCAAGGTAGGTGCCAAGCAAAATGATGTTTCATGCCCTGCCATCTTCCCTCTACCTGTTTTTGCCTCGGGAATTTAGGAGTCTCCAGGCCCAGGCTGAGTGAATGCAAATTGGCTGTTTTCTTATTAAATAAAGCATTTTGGTTTTTCAAGATTACAAAATATTAACCAATATAAGTAGACTGTTGTGGGTTGGGTAAGACAGTGGCCTTCCTGGACCTTTGGCTCTGTTCTGCAGTGATCATGGATCCCAGAGTCATAGGCAGAGAAACGCCTGCCACTCACAAGGGGCCAGATACACAACTGCGTGTACCTTGAAGTCAGCTGATGGCATTGCTGGCCTGTGTTTAATTGTGTTCAGGGTGGCTAGTGATATTTTTACCTATTAAGGAAGAGAGAAACTGGAACTGGCTGGGATCAACAGCAAATAGAGGAAGTTGGGTTTTTATATATTTCTTGGGTTTGTTTTTTTTTTTAAGATTTTATCTATTTATCCCCAGAAAGAAGGAAAGGGAGGGAGAAAGAGAGGCAGAGAAACATCAATGTGCTGTTGCCTCTCATGCACCCCCCACTGGGGACCTGCCCTGCAACCCAGGCATGTGCCCTGACTGGGAATCGTACAGGCAACCCTTTGGTTCGCAGGCCTGCACTCAGTCCACTGAGGCACACCAGCCATGGCTGATTTTTTTTATGTGTTTCTGATGTTTCATTGAATGTATCTTCTTGCACACTGGCACCTAGATTTTCTTTTTTGCCTATTTGTTCTTCAAGGCTATCTTGAGAGAAAATTTCACTTTCATTTGTAGCCTACAAATCTGAAAGGTATCTGATATACCTTTACTTAAGATAAACTATCCAGCAGTACTCTGGTTTTTTGTCATTTGTTTAAAGTTTCTTTGGTGCTAGAATTATTATAGGAAGTAGTCATATAGCTAAATTTATCAAGTGTCACTGTGTGCCAGGCCAGCAGCTAAGCTCTTTCCATGTATTATCCTCTTGAGCCCTCACTGCATGCCTAAGATTTGTATAATTATCCTTGTCCTTATCCTAAGGAGGAAGAAAGTGAGGTTCAGAGATGTCAGGTCCTTTGTCCTGATAGCAGAGCTGATCAGTGGGAGAGTCAGCATCTGGACCTGGCGCCACCCTCTGCGGGGCCTCCTTGCTGTCACGCGCGAGCTCTGGGCCTCTGCTCTCCTCACCGTGCAGCCTGCACTGATGCTGCTGTGTTTTCACCCATCTCCCTCCCAGATGCACAAATCTGGCGTTTTGAGGAAGGCCATTGACTACATCAAATACTTGCAGCAAGTCAATCACAAACTGCGCCAGGAGAACATGGTGCTGAAGCTGGCGAGTCAGAAAAACAGTGAGTGTGCTCATTGAGGGAAGGGCTGTCAGACCTGGTCACAGGCGAAGTCCTGTGCCAGGTGCTGGGGAGGGCCCACTGGTGCGCAAGAGGTGCCTCCAGGGGTGAAGCAGGAGCAGGGGCCATGCACCCCTTGCCCAGCCCAGACCCAGCCCAGGTGGGACTCTGGAAAACAGACTGTTTGCCAGATAGGGTTTTCTTTGCAGAGCTCCTGAAGGGCATTGACCTAGGCAGCCTGGTGGACAATGATGTGGATCTGAAAATCGATGACTTTAATCAGAACGTGCTTCTGATGTCCCCTCCGGCCTCTGACTCGGGGTCCCAGGCTGGCTTCTCTCCCTACTCCATCGACTCTGAGCCCGGAAGCCCTCTGTTGGATGAGGCAAAGGTATGAACTTTTGAAATCTCCCAGCCCCTGATCTCTCCCATCTCTCCAAAGTTAATAGTGGGGAGGCTACAGACAGGTGCCAGGCCTGGTGTTCAGAGGACCTGGGCTGGGTAGGAGCAGGAACTTGGTGAAGTTAGCCAGGTCTTAGACAATAAAGAAAGAGAACACTGATTCTTGGGGGGCGGGGAGGGTACTGTAGGAGCTGTTTAACTGGTTCAGTGTAGTCCCGTTGAACTGGTCTTGCTGAAAGGGCCCATCCGAGAGGAATGAGGGCCAGATCCAGAGCGGAAACGTACAGCAGCTGTCAGGCGGGCACAAGGCATTCCTAGAGGCGCCTCATTACTTCCCTTGCCTGTAATGGGCCTGGCAAGACCACTTTGTGAGGTTCATCACTTGGTTTAGGACGAAGCTGCCTCTGGGCCCTCTTCTGGAAATGATTACACTGTGCAATCTAACAAATAGCGTTCCAACCAAGGGCCTCTAATGGACCAAGAAAGCCCCCCCAGCAATCGCTGTTTAATGGAATTGGTTAAAAGAGGCTTAAGCCTAATGATCTTCCTGGGAACCTGTGGAGACACTGGGTCTGCAGTGGATTTTGACGCTGGCACTTTCTGACTCTGAATGCACTAAGTTCCCTTCCAGTGTATGCTTTTGGCCAAACTGTTCATAATATCATATACTTAGTTTTACTAAGGAGGTTCTATTTTTTCAAATATTGTATAAATGTGATTCTGTTTGATAACAAAGGGCCATATGGCATATGCATCAAATTAGCTAGGCCTCAACATCGTAAGAAATTTTCAAATGATTTTAAAACATTGAAAAGGAGGGGCATGGTTCGTGCACACTGCGGGTGGGGGGAGATCTGACCCCAGCCAGCCTCCCTCCCTCTGTGGGGCTCCCAGGTGGGCAAGGCCTCTGCCTCCAGTTCTCCCTGTGTAAAGTGGGGAGGAAAAAAAAGGAAACATTATGGTTTTAAAACAGGCAAGCCCATGTACATAGATCCGCGCTGAAGTATGGTCTTTAATCAACTTTATTGATGCATAATTTATGTGTAATGAAGTGCTCCCATTTTACAGTGTCATATGGTATTATCGTACGTACATTTCTGTAACTACTGCTATAATCAAGATACAGAGCATTTGCATCACCCACGAAGCTCCTTTGTACACCTGTGTGGGTGGTGTACACACCCCTGTCCAGCCTCAGACCACTGCTCTGCTCCCGTCACTTGGTCAGTCTTGCCTGTGGCGGAGTCACACAGGAACAGCCGTGCTGTGCGCCCTGTTGTGGTAGAGCCCTACCAGAAAAGTGCAGCTTGTCTGCCTCTGGTCTTTAGCATGTGTTCTTTCCCAAGGGGCAAGAGGGCGAGGGATGTAGGGTTCGAGTGGCAGTTTCCTCCTATCTGGCTCAGTGGTCTTCAATTTAAATCTCACAGTCTGATTCTGAGCTATGCGAAAGTAAAATGTTGTAGAAACCCATGTAGCGTTCATTCACTCTAACCTCGTGGCTCTGTGTTGAAGGTCAAAGATGAGCCAGACTCTCCTCCCATAGCACTGGGCATGGTGGACCGCTCCCGAATCCTGCTGTGTGTCCTCACCTTCCTGTGCCTGTCCTTTAACCCCCTGACTGCCCTGCTGCAGTGGGGAGGGTCCCACGACTCGGACCAGCACCCATACTCAGGCTCTGGCCGCAGCGTACTGTCACTTGAGTCAGGTGGGTAGACGGGTCCTTGTGCCACCCACATGGGTGGCTTGCTGTGGAGGAGGTGGGCCCTGTGTGCAGACTGCTCAGCTTATCCACCAGGTCCCAAAGGGCTTTGGTAGTGACCCTGGCCTGCTTGCTTTTGATAGGGACTGGCATAAGTCGCATTTTGGAAGTAACAGAGCAAGCCTGAGTTTAGTCAGAAAGAGCAAAATAAACCATGAACCCGCACTGCTGTAATTCCCGGGGGATGGGGGGGGGGGGCGTTCGAAGGAGGATGTAGTGTTTTCACCTGAGTCCTAAAACCTGTGGCCTAACCCCCTTGGCTAACAAAAGATTTTCTGTGGCACTTGTCACTGACAAGGGTGTAGTGTTCCTATTTAGATTCTAGAATTGTCTCAAGTTCTCCTATAACGCAGGTTATCCCTATCCTAAGCACCTAGACATTGTTAGTAAATGAAGCAATCTTGTTATCCACCCTTTCTTCTGCAAATGAATTAGTAGGCTCTTTGCTGTCACAGTGCTAGGGCTCAGGCAGGTACCCTACAGTCCCAGGGCTGCCCCAAGGTGGGGGGTGGGGGGGCTTCCTCTGGTCGACTGAGAGCTGCTCTTTAGGTTCTGGGGGCTGGTTTGACTGGATGATGCCAACGCTTCTCTTGTGGCTGGTGAATGGTGTGATTGTCCTGAGCGTCTTCGTGAAGCTGCTGGTCCATGGGGAACCGGTGATCCGGCCACACTCACGCTCCTCAGTCACCTTCTGGAGGCACCGGAAGCAGGCGGACTTGGACCTTGCCAGGGTGAGTTCCACCATTCACATTTCCCCTTCCTCCCCCAGGATCAGCCAGTAACTTAGCAAGTTGTATTAAGTACCCCAGTGAATAAAGTCCTGTGGCAGGTGCTTGCAGGGGAAAGGGGGCTTTGAGAGGAGGGAGGAACCTTGCCCCCAAACTCTCCCAGGGCAGTGGAGCAGAGGCACCTGTGCGTAAAGGATTGTATGCATGTGAGATGACAGAGGAAGACTAAAGTGCTGCGGGCGTTTGGGGACAGAAGAGATGTTCTGGCTGAGGGAATCGGAGGCTTGGGCAGAGTGGTCCAGGGGCAGGAAGGACCTGTCAAGCAGAGTGGAAGGCATGAGTACATGGGAAAGTTGGGGAGCAGCAAGTAGATGGGTGTGCCTGGAGTGTACGGAGTGTCAGGAGGGAGTAGGGCTGAGGCTGGTAGTGTAGCTGGGGCCCAAGAGGAGAGGGCTCTGACTAGTAACTGATTGGGGGCTTTTTCCCCAATTCTGTGGAGAACCAGGAAGATTTTTGAGCAGGAAAATTAGCTGGAAGTTTTCTTTTGAAATCAACAAGACAGTTTGTAGGTAGGATTCTGGAGCAGCTCAACCCTGAAGGAAGAGTTAAACATCCGTCTCAGGAGGCACAAGAACCAGAATACCCCATAGCAGCAGAAAAACCCGGGCCTGCTCTCCCCTCCTGAAGCAGCCTGGGTCTGCTGGCACCATACCTGGGGCATGGCTCCTATAGTATAGGTGTGGTTGCTGGGGGCCTACCCCTTGAAGTGAGACTGTTCCCAGAGAACAGAGTCCCAGGACATATATCCTGGAGGCAGGTTTCAGTCTGTGTTTAGAGTGTGATTCTGGAGAGACACAAAAGTGCATGGGAGGAGGTGGGGGAAGATGGCAAGGACCTGGAATTGAAAGGCATGTTGAGGAAGATTTGAGATATAAAATGGAAAAAAAGTGACAGCAACATTGGCTCAAAGATAGAGGAGCCTGGGAAACATGGACTCTGTCTAAGCCGTCGTGTTTGGAAGTGCCATGAGAGGGCCCTATGCCATGAGAAGCCACCAGGCAGCAGGCCATGGGGACTGAGGAGGGTTGGGACTAGAGTGTGTTGGAAGCGCTGCACCTGGAGGGGTATGGGGGTTGCCTGGGGAGAGTTGGATTGGAGAGTTGGAAGAGGCAAGAGCCAAAGGCTGAGCCTTGAGAACAGCCAACCTTTCCCTGGACGGGAAAGACAAGAGGAGCTGTGAGTACAAGAGAAGGCCACCTCCTTTGGAATCTGTAAATACAGGTGCTTCTTCTAGCTGGAAAGATGCCACCACCACTGTAGAGGTTGTCACTCTCAGAGTATTGTCATCCACTTTCCCCTTGTAATAATCTGCTTTCCTGTAATAATGCAGGAAGACAAGCACAGATTTCATACTTGCTGTATGCTGTGGGAAAGGAGAGGAGAGATTACTTCAGGTTTCCCAAGATGGTAGCCTGAGTCTCTGAACCCCCAATGATGAGAGAAACAGAGAAAGAAGGCTTCAGTACAGGGCCATAGACTCTCTCAGGATGGTGGAGTAGTTCATCCACATCCTTGGTTAGAGTAGTTTGTTGTATATTTCCCGGATGTCAGCAGGCATCAGAATCCCATGAAGGGTTGGGAGGTTCAGGTTCCTTAGGCCCAGGAGGGTGGGAGTGGGACATCAAGAATTTGCATTTCTAACAGATCCCAGGGGCTGATGCTGCTGGTCTCCAGGGACCACACTTTGAGATCCTAAAAGGTCACATAAGTTACCTAAATGCACGTTATCATTTTATTTATAAAAGCTACTGTGGGAAACTCTGAAGAGTATTTGCTCAAAGATGAGAGTATTTGCTAAAACACAGTTCAATCCCAATTTAGTAAGAAGACTGGGAGGAAATATATTAAAATGCCAGTAGTCCTCCTTTCTATGGGATAAGATGATAGATAGTACAGATTATTTCCTTCTTTTCGTAGCTTTCTGAATTTTTCCAGATTTTCTTCAGGGAGTATGTATTACTCTGATAATCTGGAAAATGAAGGGTTTTTTTTTTTAAGATTTTATTCATTTATTCCCAGACAGAGGGGAAGAGAGGGAGAAAAAGAAGGAGAGAAATGTCAATGTGTGGTTGCCTCCCACGTGCCCTGCACTGGAGACCTGGCACACAACCCAGGCATGCGCCCTAGCTGGGAATTGAACCCACGACCCTTTGGCTTTCAGGCCAGTGCTCAATCCACTGAGCCTCACCAACCAGGGCAAGGAAATTTTTTATTAAAACACAAAAAGGCCGCAGCAAGGCTAGTGAATATCACACCTTCTGCTGTTTTCTAGGGGGATTTTGCAGCTGCTGCCGCCAATTTACAAACTTGCCTATCAGTATTGGGCCGGGCACTGCCCACCTCCCGCCTGGACCTGGCCTGCAGCCTCTCCTGGAACGTGATCCGCTACAGCCTGCAGAAGCTGCGCCTGGTGCGCTGGCTGCTCAAGAAGGTCTTCCAGTGCCGGCGGACCACCCCAGCCACCACAGCGGGCTTTGAGGATGAAGCCAAGGCCAGTGCCCGGGATGCAGCCCTGGCCTATCACAGGCTGCACCAGCTGCACATCACAGGTGAGCGGTGCCACCGCCGCCTGCTGACCCAGGCTGCCCCAAGCCACCTTCCCACCCCAGCTTAGTTTGCCAGTTTTCCGCCTCATCCGTAGCTATCAGGGTGGCTTGTAACTGTAGTTCATCAGTTTAAGGCACACATGAATGTTCTCATTATCGTCTCTACACTTGGGCTGCGTCTTCTACACAGTGGCATGCTGTGGGTGTGTTGGCAGTGTTTTTCCCTTAGTGGCACTTAAATTAATGGTGAAACTTAAAATTGTTGACATCTTAGATTCAGTGAAATGTGATCATTTATTTCATTCAACAAGCTCCTTCTCTAATAGAGGCAGACAGGTCAGCAAGTGCATTACAGTTCAGTGTGGTGGAGGGAGCAGAAAGATCGGGCTCCCATGGGAGTGGGTACTTGTTGGGGGAGGTTTCATGAAAGGCTTTCTGGAAAGTCTTGGCTTTGCATGGAAGGGTGCATAGCCTTCACCAGTTCTGCAGTGCTCTGGGCCATGCTGTGTGTGCAGCACTGACTTGAGGGGACAGAGGCAACCAACACATGATTCCCACACTGCCCTCCACCCTCCTTCCTCCCTCAAAGGAGAAAGTTGGGAGCACCTCCAGGGGAGACAGACACCTACCACCCTTGCAGAATGAAGTATGGGGGTTGAGGTCTCCTCCTCCGATGAGAAGACCAGGGAGGTAGAGTGGCCTCGTGGCAAGAATGCAGGGCTGGGTGAGGTTGGGAGGCCTGGCTTGGCCCCTGCCTGGACCTCTGATATGGGCCCACCCTGAGGCTCAGCTTTGTCCCTTAGCGAAGTGAGGTGACTGCTTGCCCTGGCCACCTCCCCATCCTATAGTGAGGACCAAAGCAAGCAACAGGGTGAAAGCCTGAGAGCCTTGATGGGCCCACGTGCCTTGGTAAGGTCACTTCAGCCTGGTGTCAGGGCCACCTCGGATGACCTGTGCCGCCCTCATGTGGGAGGGAGTATAAGCCTTTCCTGGCCATCCAGCTACTAACCAAGATATGTGTGGCCGTCATTGCTCAGTGTTGTGTTACTCCCTCCTCCAAAAGGGCGCGGGGTTATATACTGTGTTGGGGTCTGTTTAAGTGAAAATAAATACAAATCAGATGATTTAAAATGTTTTCATCACCAATCTTATGAAGTTTGGAGACACGGGACTGTATTAGCAGAACACTGCTGTGTTGTTGTCACTGTTTTGGGAACTGTTACAGTGTGCACCTCTGAGTCCCCTGTGGGACCTGTAATCACAGCCCTCCCATTTATACACCTGCCCTGGCACACGTTTTCTCCTGTCCCCTCTGTGAAGTAGAAAGAAACATGCAGCTACTAAGTTGCAGGGCCCCGTGCCCCATCCACGTACTTTCTCGTTTAGTTCCGCTGTCACTCTGCTTGTGCTAGAGAAAGCAGGAAAAGCCTTGGGTTGGGGAATGTGTCAACATTAGTGTCTGCCCCCACAGGGAAGCTCCCCGCGGGATCTGCCTGTTCAGATGTCCACATGGCTCTGTGCGCTGTGAACCTGGCCGAGTGTGCAGAGGAGAAGATCCCGCCAAGCACACTGGCGGAGATCCACCTGACTGCCGCCGTGGGGCTCAGGACCAGGTGTGGAGGCCGGCTGGGCTTCCTGGCGGTAAGTCCCTTCGGTTCCCTTCTGTGGCGCTGACTGCCTGAGGGGCACACGTGCGTTCAGTGGGTCCTTCCACTAGTGCTCAGAGCAGTTAAACAGACCGAAACACGCCTGCTGTGGCTCTCACCAGCATAAACAGGGTGTGTTGGTGCTCTGAGATACGATCTACTCGGTGAGACCCCTATTCAAAGGTTAATGTGGACTCTTCTGCTCTTTGAGTGGTGATAAAAATTCTTGAAATCTTCTGATTGTGTCTCCTGGGTCATTTATTTGCTTAGAGAGTTATTTTTTGGGTTCCTTGTGTTGGTCACGTCACTGTGGGTCCAGAAATAGAAGATGGCGCATGTCTGCAGCGAGCCCAGGTCAGACCGGGGTGGGGGCCTGGTGTGGAGCCAGCCTTGGGGTCCACAGAGGTGATTCACAAGCCCTGTTACCTGCTAGTTCACAGGCTTTCTCTCACTCCAGCAGAGGCAGGTGTGTTATTCAGTGCCTACTTTGGTGGGGTGCCAAGTACATCAGCTGTGTTCGTCACATCTCCTTTTGTTTCGTATCTCAGTAAGGGCACTGAGGAGCTGAGAGTGAACGGGGGTGTGCCCCATGGTGGCAGGGTGTGCCTCAATCCTGTTCCCATGACCCTAGATAAAACATTCATTCGGCAAACATTACCAAGTCCCTGCTCTGGGCTAGGTGCTTCTCAGACTGGAAATGCAGCAGCGAGCAGAACATTTGCCCTGTCCTCGGGGAGCGACAGTCTGGCAGGGAATCCAGACAAGGAGCAGGTCTTCAGAATGGCAGGATGAGTGCGAGGTGGGGCTGATCTGGCTGCCCAGAGAGCGCACAGGGGTCCTGACCCAATCCTAGGGCAAGTGGGGGGGTCTTGGGTCAAGGTGAACCCAGACTGAGAGCAAGGGCGTTGGCCAGGCTGCTCTTCTGTTCCATTCGTTTATCCCAGTGCTCGGAGCTGCTGTCCTCACACTTGTGACTTCTCTGCCCCCAAAAGGTATATTGAAAGTGTTAATTTTATTGAAGTACAGTGTACATAGAGAAAAACACACACATTTACAGCTTGATGAATTTTCACAAAGTGAACTCCCCCATGTAACAGCCAAGCGGATCAAGAAGCAGAAGGTTCCCATCACCCCCGAAACCTCCTACGGCCTTTCCCCACTCACGCTGCCCCTACAAAGGAGCCATTATTCTGAATTCTGTCACCACAATTTAATCTGCCTGTTGTTTGTTGTTCCTGTAAACTTTTTATTGAAGTACAATGTGCATGTAGAAAAGTACAAAAATCGTAAGGACGCAGGTCAGTGACTTCACAGGAAACACACCCATATAACCAGCAGACAGCAAGAGACAGAACACAACCAAGACCCCAGAAACCTCCCTTGGTTTGTAGTCTGCAGGCTGCCCCTCCCCCAAGGCTCTCCAGCCAGAGTAACCAGCGCCCTGATCCCCAGGGCTGGGTGGCCTCTACTGAAGAAACTACAGAGGTAGAGTCACAGCATGTTCCGTGGGTGTCTGGTGGCTTCTGCTTGGTGTCATGTGTAATGTCGCTCATGCTGTGTGCAGTTGTAGGTGGTCCGTTCTCATTGCTTTATAGTATCCCTCTGTAGGACTGGACTCTTGTGGATGGACTTTTGCCTGGTTTCCTGGTTTTGGTGATTGTGAGTGTAGTGATTGAATGTCCCTGTTCATCTCTCGGTGAATAAATGCATGACTGACTGCATTTCTAGGAATGGCACTGCTGGGTCAGAGGTTCAGCTTAGTAGATGCTGCCTGACAGCTTCCCGAAGCGGTTGTACTGACTTCCACTCCATGAGCAGTGTAGAAGTTCCGTTGTTCTGCATCCTCACCAAACACATGATTGTGCCAATTTTGTTTTGCTAGCCCTTCTGCTGGTATCTCACTGTGGTTTTTATTTGCATTTCCCAGGTGATTAATGATGTTCGGCACCTTTGCATTGGCCGTTCAGATGGTCTGTTGGCTATTTGGGTAGACTTTTTTGTGAAAACCCTAGTCAGGCCTTTTACCTATTATTTATCCGGGGAGTCTGTCTTTTTATGGACCCAAGGAGGTCTTTGCCGTCTGGCTGTAACCCTGTGTTGGATGTGCGCATCGCATATGTCTCTCCCCTCCGGGGCTTGCCTGTTCTCTCCCTTAATGTGTCGATGGATGAGCACAATTTCTTAATGTTCATGAGCTCCAGGCTCTTAGTCTTTCCCTTTACAGTTAGACATTTTATGTCCTGTTTAATAAATCTTTGTCCTACCTCAGAGTCCTGAAGATAGTCTCCTGTATTATCTGTTGGGTGCTTTATTTTGTACTTTCACACAGAGGCCCACAGGTAGGCCCATTCCTACCTGGAATTGATTGTTGTGTGAGTTGGAGGTAGGGGTGCGAGATCTATTTTTTTCCCACATGGATATGTCCCTGCCCCATATCTGTCCTCCTTGTTAGCATTTTGTGTCCTGCTGAGCCCTGCGTCTTGTTCCTCCAGGACTGCCCACTGGGCAGGTAATATACAGCCCTCAGGAAATTCCCCATGCCCATTTGGGAGGGAAGTGCTGTGGACGCTGGTTGTTTCTGGGAATGCGGATTCTCCCCTGCCCTTCCAGTATTCTGGCTCTGCTGCTCCTGTGGTCACTGCCAGTCTGCAGAAAGTTACAGGATGAATTTTGGGGAAGGACCGAATTTGCCTAACTTGTGTTTCTGTTGTTCATTGTTGGTGAGGGGGTACCTGTTGCGCACAAGTTGTGTGTGTTTATGGGAGGTTATTGGGTTAGGTTTGTCCCACTCATTCACGGTTCTGGCACTGCTATGCGTGTGCTGTCAGGGCTTAGCATTAAATGATTTTCTTTTTTTCAGATTTGAAAAAAATAAAATGATTGTCCTTTCCCACTGCACCAAGGCTGTTTTTTCCTAAACCAAGCACCCTTGTATGGTGGGTCTGCTTCTGGACGCTCTAGTCTGCCCCGGTGCCCTCATACCACACACCCACATTGGCCGGGCCTTTTTATATGTCCGATATCTGGAAATGTCACTCCTCTGGCTTTAGCGGCTAGTGTTTGCTCATCACCCTCCTGTATAAATTTTGAGATCATGTTGTCATCCCAAAAATTCCACCAGGGTTTCCATCCTTCTTTTTGCTGAGACGCAGCTGTCCTTTGAAAGGAATTAGCGAGTCCATTTGTGGGAGACACATGTGGGTGGCAGCTGAGGATCGGTAACATGGTTCCCCTGAAACTGTCCCTGCCTGTGAGCTCCCATCCCCACCACCGAAAATAATTGGTGTGCCTAACCAGTAGTGAACAGTGTGGTGCGTCTCTCCTTAGAACTTCCTTCCTGCGCAGACTGACATATGTATTACAACTTACTTAATGTGATCACACCAGAAACCCTGTTTTACGCTGTTTTGCTTTTTTCAACCTAGTAGTTAAGTCTTGGGTCTCTTTCTCTGTCACCTTGTTAGTCTACACAGGTACCTGGTACTGTAAGCACGTGCTTGTACCGTCGTTGCCTGAGCCCGTTCTGTCGGTGATCATGACAGACTATGGCAGGGAGCGTCCTTGCACACGGGTCTTCACCCACTTCCGGTTAAACCTCTAGGGAGTGGTGACGCTGGTTGCGCTGTGAACGTTGGAACATGAGTGGTACTGACATTTGGCAGTTTCCAGTCAGGTGGTGGGGGAAAGGACCTGACCTCTAGGAGAATAACTGCCCCTTCCATCTGCTTGTTTTTCTCGGGAAGGGACAGATGAAGAGACCCACACAGCACTTTCTAAAAGAGGGAGAAGCTTTGATTTCAGCCGAGTATATTTAGCTAGCCAGTGAGTCAGGCTCTGGGGGCGCGCAGGGGCCTCTGGAAATGAACTGGGCCCGAGGTTCCCTGTCTTTCTCGGTTCCTGGCGCCCTTTGTGTCTCAGTCGGTTTTTCGTGGTTTGCCTGGAGTAAAAGAAACACCTAACAGTTCTGTTAGTATCTTAGTAGATATTTATGTCTCAACAGTTTAGTGGCTACTGAAAAATAGTACACAAATTGAAAGGAGAGATTTTTTCACTGTTAACCATAATTACCTACAAATGGAATACAGGTGCCGGGGGTGGCCCCACAAGCCTTCTCAAACTTTGCAGTCAGGTTGGACACCACCACCTTCATTTTTTGTTCCACATCAATTTCCACACAGTACTTACTGTTTGTGACAACTCCACAAACTCAGCTTCACAACAATGTGATGTCATCCAAAGGAAGGTCATTGAGATCTCGTTGAGACTGAACTACCTCCATCAAGTAGTTTACATGGTGCCCAACTCACGTTGAGCGTTGCTGTATTTACCTCAAAAATGTAACGTCTAGCGGCACCCCTGCAAGTTCTCTGTAGTGCTTCAGGTGCTTTGGCACCCCGTTTGAGAACCAGAAGGTCAGATGGTATGGGAGGGCACAACCTGGAGTCAGGACTGGCCTGAGGGTACATGGCGGCCCTGGGGATCTAAACAGTTCTGAGTCTCCTGCCTCAGCCACTGGATCTAGCAATTAGCAGATGAGTTATGGGGGAGGGTCTCCTCCCCCATAACAGCTTGGGTGAATTCTGGTGCCTATAAAATTCAGGGAGATCATCATGGGGTGATAGTGCCAAGAAAATTAAAAGAGCAACAGAAGTTATTTTCTCAGTTTCCCTTCTAGAAGCCATACTATGGGTGACTGTTCATGGATTTATGTTTCTTATTAATTCAAACCACTAAACTCAAACTTTTCCTGCCGTACCCCCAACTGAGATTTGTTATAACTAAGATTTTTCTTTTTCTTTTTAAAGAATTCAGCTTAAAAATGTATTTTAATTTAGTGATTTTCTAAATGGCTTCTCTGGGTTCCTCTTTCAGTACAACCCAAACAGGCTCTGTGTCTGCTTCGGTTGCTGGGTCACATCCAGGCCTCCCCAGCCCCCGCTGGGGCCCGGCCGCTGCTCTAAGCGCTGCCCTTGCGAGCTTGGTTCAGCAAGTGCTCTCTTGAGGGTCAGGAGGAGGTCATGGGATCCCTTTGTATTTGCCCTGCAGGACCCTTTCGCAGGTATGGGGGTCAGCACAGAGAAGGAAGGACCACCAGTGCCACTGGCCTGTAGTGAGAGGTTTAAGCAAAATGCCCCACCTGGCCCTGTGAGCACTGTGATGGTATCAGAGTGTCTAGAGAGCAGTTTGGCCAGGTCATTTCCTCCCAGGTTCAGGTGACTGCCTCCAGACTCCCACGGAGAGAAGCGGCCTTCTCAGTCCTTGTTCCTTGAGTGGCACTTTGACGGTGCTGTTTCTGATCCTCGCATTCAAGTCTCCCAGGACCATTATATTAGCTGATGGCTACTTAGAGCCCAGTAAAGGTCGGAACCATCAGACTAAACCTCACACGGAGACAACTCCCCTTGGGGCGTTGGCCAGGGTAAAAGGTACCATTGGGGGTCTGCGGGCCTGGCCTAGTGCCCTCCATTGGGCTTCTGAGCTCCCTGTGCCTTGTGTTCCTCCCCCGTACCCTTCTCTGCCCAACTCCTCTTTCAAGTTGGCCTGTATCCAATGGTTTTATGTGTTAGAAAGCATGGATTTAAAATAAAGATACCCTCAGTCAAAAAGCATCAGAATTTCTGAAAACGTAGATAGACAGCATTGTCCCTGTGGTGGTTGTTCCTGGGGCCCTGAACGCGTTATCCTGCAAGGAGAGGAGGGGCCGGGTGCTGGCTCTTTGAATTGCCCCACAGAGTGGCTTTCAAAGTCTTTCTTGGCCTTTCCTAGCAGGCCGGTCACTGGGCCGCTTGCCCTGGTTTCAGTGGTGGCATTTACTTTCAGGCACTTGAGGGTCCCATCCCTCCCGCTGATCTTCTGTCCCCAGCCTACTGCTACCCCGGGGTCACCTGTGGTCCTTGTCCTTCCACAGAGCTACTTCCTCAGTCGAGCCCAGAGTCTGTGTGGCCCTGAGCGCAGTGCCGTCCCTGACTCGCTGCGCTGGCTATGCCATCCCCTTGGCCAGAAGTTTTTCATGGAGCGGAGCTGGTCAGTGAAGTCGGCTGCCAAGGAGAGTCTGTACTGTGCCCAGAGGAACCCAGGTGAGAGCGCCTTTGGGGCCAGTGTGAATGGGGAGAGCCACGAGTACCACCAGGACAGCAGGGTGACTGCGCCCTGACACCTGGAGACATGGGACGTCTCAGTCTGTTTTTTCCTGAAGTTCAGGAGGCTCCTTAGCCTGGTCAGCAGCTATGCTGCATTTGCGGCTCAACTTCCTCTGACATTCAAAGCCTTAAATCGGTCAGACTGTCCTCTCGCCCTTGTTCAGGGTGCTTTGGAGAGACAAAGGACGTGTGGAGTTGCTCTTTGCTGGCCCAGGTCCCACGGGAAAGCAGACAGACATATATAGGGAACACTAGGCGACAGGCGGTCATCAAGCACCCAGAGTGGTGGCAGACACAGGGCTCCAGGCATCGGAGGAGATGCTGGCTTGCCGTCCCTGGTATTTGACAGTGATCGGAGTCGACTCGCCTGGCCTCGGAGTGGTCGAGGCTGGACCGGTTGACTCAGACTTGAGTAGCCCTGTGGGTTTCCACTCCCTGTGTGCTGTTCCCCTCTCTATGCTGCGGGTCTAGGGAGAGTGGGACAAGTTCCCCAGGTGCAGCTGTGTGTGTCACACATTTTGGGGAGTAGGGGGGTCCACTATCCTTTTTAAAAAAAAAATAACTTAATTGCTCAACATAAGAATGTT
Organism: Desmodus rotundus; assembly: GCF_022682495.2. NCBI lineage: Eukaryota > Metazoa > Chordata > Mammalia > Chiroptera > Phyllostomidae > Desmodus > Desmodus rotundus. Next base: position 197,255,997 of record NC_071389.1, read on the forward strand.
GTACAGCACCAAAAAAGTAAGGATGAAAGCGAAAGCCAAGCTGAGTCTCTCAGCCCCTCCCACTGTCTGCTTTGTTCACACCTAGACGTTCACTAGCCTTCTCACGTCTGACAGGCTCTGGTTCTTGGCCTTGTCATCAGGACGTGTGCACAAGTTTCCTGCCTCCTCTTTTTTGTCAGATTGAGGCCCACACCTGTGTGTGAGGGGAGGGAAGGGGCTGGTAACACCCAGCTTTGAGATGACAGCCAGCTACTGCAAGCATTGCAGGTACCCTTGTTTATTAATCAGCTCAGCCAGACCGTCACTGGCCACAAGTCCCATGACAAGGCTTTGGAAAACAGGAGAAGTCTTCCTTCTCATGTTAGGGCAGCATCCACTTCCTTTCCCTCCTCAGATGGCTGTCCTCCTGAGTCACAAGGAGAAGAGGTAGCATCTCTGAGACCTGGGGGAGTCGTCTGCCTTCCCATTTTCTGTTTTCTGAGAAGGCTTGCGACCACTGCCTTACAGCCTCCAGCCTTGATTGGAAGTGCTGAGCTTCGTGCTGAGACACTGCGTGTGTGCACAGCCACACATATAGTCTTGGGTTCTGCACTCTGAGGCTGACCTCTCTCCCCACCCCCATCCCCCTTCCAACCCCTTAACAAGGTAGTTCTAAGCTTTGGATGGGACCATTCTGCCCTGGGTTCCTCTCACCGCCCTTTGTTTTCTATGTAGAGACAAAATGGGCTCATAGGTAAAAGGCCATAAAACCCATTTAACCCTTCCCATGGTCTTCCTCTTCCTCAGCTGACCCTGTTGCCCAGGTCCACCAGGCCTTCTGCAAGAACCTGCTAGAACGAGCTGTGGAGTCCTTGGTGAAACCTCAGGCCAAGAAGAAGGCTGGAGACCAGGAAGAAGAGAGCTGGTAATGTCTCCGGGGCACCTGTGAGGCCTGAGCTCCTAGAAGGAAACAGGCCCTAGGGTCAGGTCTGCAGAAAATGGAATGAATTCCTTTGTGTTCATTCCTCCAGCTTGGGCTCTGCCCTTTTCTTTCAGGCCCATTAGGTCACTTTCCCGGCTTTTTTCCTTTTTAACCATCCCTTCAGCAAGTGAAATCAGTTCATAGAGCAGGTCAGGGATTTGATTTCCTTGGGGTGGGGAGGGATGGCCTAGTAAAAGGATAGGATCGGAACATGGAGAGCTCAGTGAAGGCAGCCACCTCTGGCCTTGGACGTCTTGGAGACCCAGACGTTTACTGACTGTGCCAACAATTCTTATTTTTACACCATTAATAAGCACAGTCTTTTCTTCACAGGGTAAGACCACTCTCATACTAGGCTGGATGCACCTGAGGGGAGGGGAGGGCATTTCTGTCCAGCAGTTCAGAAAAGTTGTGGGAGGAGACGACGTTTGAATTGGCCTTGGGGGCCAGGAATCAAAGAGAAAGCCCAGCCCTGCCAGCAGGGGGAGGGAAGAGTGTCAGTAATGTGTGAAGGAGGAAGCCCTGTGAGTGGTGTAGGGGGCAGAGCTCAGTGTGCTTGGCGTGGTGGAGGAGAAGCGTCCAGAAACCGTCACGGGTCTCAGAACCGGACAACTGGACAGCCAGGCTACGAGTCTGGTCCTTGTGTGCATTTTGATGTAAGTGGGACTCTTCCTTTTCTTTCTAGTGAGTTCTCCAGTGCTCTGGAGTACCTGAAATTGCTTACTTCTTTTGTGGACTCTGTGGGGATTGTGAGCCAGCCCTTCTCCAGCAGCTCAGTGCTCAAGTCAGCCCTTGGTAAGCATCTTGCAGGGTGGCACCCCAGGCCTCAGGTGCTAGTCCCATCCTTAACAGCACCTTGTCCCAGGGTCCCTGGCTCATTGTGAGTTCGCTCTCGAGAATCTTCTGTGGATCTGAGATTTGTATCCACAGACCCCCCGGAAAGCCCTGACCCACAGTTACCCACTGCTGGGCAGCATTCTAGGGTCAGGAAATACAGGTTCTCCTGGAAGTGGGATGAGCCGTTGAAGACAGGTGAATGTCTTCCCTGGGTCCTGGCTGTTGGGGCAACTCAATGACCTTCCCAGACACCCAGAGCGGGCAGCAAGTAGTACAGCACCAGGGGCTGGTGGGGAACTCACCTTTCTGACATGCGGCTCCCGCCCCAGGCCACCCTTGGGTCTGATGCTCTGATGAAAAGACCTGTCATCTGGGCATTTGTGCTGCTCCAGCTGCCCATGGCCCTGGGTGACACAGCGCAGTCTGCTGATTAAATTGGACCAGGACATTCTTTGCTTCTGTCCCTAAAATGCCATCGGGATGATGGCGCATCAGCTGCCACCTATTGTGCTTCTAAGGCTGCTGGGAGAAAGGGGGTGTCAAGCTCCCTTCTAGTCACTCTCCCTAGGAAGGGAAGAGTCCCAGAAAACCAGCTGCCCCCTGGCGACCACTGACCTCGAGGCCTGTCGGTATTTCAGAGCTTAGAGCACGCTCTCAGGCCTTTTATTTTACATGTCTATTCCCCTGCATCTCGAGGTCACTGGCATCATATTTGCAGCTGAGAAAACTAACCGTGAGAGAAGAGAAGACCTAAAAGGTGCTAACGTGAGCCTGTTCCTACAGAGACTTTGGGAACACCATTTGTCATGGCCATTGGGAATTCAGGCAGTTTCCAGTCTTTTACTTAGAGATAATACTACATCTTTGTTAAACTTTTTTTCTTAATTATAGGCCAGTTCCATCTGATAGATTGCCCAAAATGGGATTACCAGGTTAATAGGAGTGAACATTTTTAATGCTCTTAATACATATTGCCAAAAGGTGCTGGGGATACTTCTACCAGAAATGTGTGGAAGGTGAAGACAGCACGTGCCACGTGGGGACTGGGTGCAGCCAGCTGGCCGAGCGCCACAGGTCTGGTTTCTGTGGGTGCTAGAGGGACGTTTGGTACTGTTCCCCCAGGTCCAGACGTCGTCTGTCGTTGGTGGACATCTGCGATCACTATGGCCATCAGCTGGCTCCAGGGAGATGACATGGCTGTGCGTGCTCATTTTACCGAAGTAGAGCGTGTCCCCAAGGCCCTGGAAATGACCGAGTGCGTAAGCCTCCTTGACCACTCACTTCTCTCCAAAGGAATACCAAATGCTGGGAGACCATCCGGGTGAAGGGTCAGGCAGCCTGGGGACCAAATGGTAGATGGAGAGAGAGCGAGAGTGGGGACAAGGGCACCGTGGAGAAACGGGGCTTGCTGGCACATCTGTCTGTGTGTGTCGTGTGTGTCATCTCAGCATCTATCGGCACTGTTTCCGGGGCTCCCCGCTCAGCCTCCATGGAGCCAGGGCTGACAGAGGGAGGGTGGTGTGACTCCAGCACCTTCAGAAACTCATGCTGGAGCCAGGAGGTGTGGTGATAGGTCACAGCCAGCACAGGGCTTCCTTGGGCCCGAGGATCCTTCCCTCGTGTCCTTTCCACCTCCCTCTGCCCTCACCAGCCCTGTCATTCAAAGGGCCTTCAGCATGGGCTAAGCCAGTGTCTTTGACATCCCACTTTGGGGACTTGGCCTGAGGTTTTTGGCCTGCTGACAGTGTGGTGGTTTCTGACGGTTTGACTGAGAGGAGAGGCACAAAGGCTCCACGACACCGTCCTCGGGGCCAAGGCTGCATACAGCATTTCCCTCCCAGCAGACTCCTACCCAGGAGCACCAGAGGGAGCTGAGCAAAGGGAGTGAGAACAGACCCTCTGGCCTGGAAATCACTCAGTCCACTCCCCTAGTTCCTTCAGGTCTCTGCTCAAAAGTCACCTTTCCAGAGAGGACATCCTTGACCATTCTTTATCAGTGCCACCCCCGTCCTCTGAGTGAACTTCTTCTTGGTTCTTGTACTGCCCACCATTGTATATTTGGCATTTAATGCATTTTTTCTCAGGCTCCCCACTAGAAAGTGAGTGCTTGAAGGAGGTGCTATAGGAGTGGGGAGGCCACCCTCACTTGGGGCTGGCATTTCAGATCCGGACCTGGAACCACTATGGCAGCATTTGTTTTTGTTTTCGTTTTTGTTCTGTTTTGTTTTCAAATCCTCACGGGGGGATATTTGTTATTACTGGTTTTAGGAGAGAGAGAGAGAGAAACATTGGTTGCCTGTCATATGCACCCTAACCAGGGATCAAACCCACAACCTTTTAGTGTACGGGACAATATTCCAACCAACTGAGCCACCAGGCCAGGGCTGTGGCAGCATTTGAGTCGACAGACCCACGTGTCCTGGCAGTTTGGGGGCAGTGTGGTGGTTACCTGTTCAGGCTCCTCATGTTACCCAGGTGACTCATACTGACCACCTTCCCGCCTCCCTCTCACTACCCAGGAGCCCCCTGGTGAAGGCCGTCCTCCACGCCTGCAGAGCCATGCATGCCTCGCTCCCCGGGAAGGCAGATGGGCAGCAGAGTTGCTTCTGCCACTGTGAGAGGGCCAGCGGCCACCTGTGGAGCAGCCTCAACGTCAGTGGGGCCACTTGCGACCTCACCCTCAACCATGTGAGTGGGGGCTTATCTGGCCCCTCTGGGAGGTGCACAGCTCTGGTGGGTAAGAACACTCTGACCTGCCTTGAGCTGACCTGGCCTGTGAGGCTGTCCAAGAGCCAGAGACCAAGCCAGCGGCCCCCAAAACGTAGTCTGTTGGCCCAGGTGGGCTCCCTGTTCAGTCCTGGGGGCAAACGTGTTCTACCTGCACCTGAGTCCCAGATTCTGCTCCACGTTTGCTCCAGGCAGCTTGCAAGATGCCCCAGACCTTTCAGGCCAGCCTCAGAGTGGGCCCCTCCCCCTCACACACACCCTGAGCGGACCAGCTGCATCCTCCTGGCGGGCAGCTATGGTGCATTGTAGTTGCATTGCATGTTCTGGTGGTACCCATGCAATGTTTCCACAGTGCATCACAGAGGCCTGCCCAGCCCTCGAGACTTCCCACCCTGGCCTTGTGAGAGGACACTGTTGGGTCCCAGGCACAGCTATCCAGGAGAGGGGAGGGAGAAGTGCACACACAGCTGGAAGTACAGCATCGTCTGCTCACCCGGAGGAGCAGGGCTTTGCTCCAGAAAGGGATGGAAGAGGTATATCCCAGAGGGTCAGACTCTCTGAGCCCTTCACTGGTCTGTGGTGGCCAGGCTGGCGCTTCTAGTTAGAAGTAGCCAGTGCCCCAGGACACTGGGGTGAACCCGGGACAGCAGGCCAGCCCTACAGGACAGGCAGTGTGCAGAATGGGCTGAAGACTAAAGGCCTGTGGGGGAGTCACACCCCATTTGTGCCTTTCCTTTGCTGGTCTCCCGTAGTCTTGCTCTTCAGGAGAGAACCAGCTGGATTTGGGGGACAAGAGAGAGGCTGCCAGCACACTTTGGACTATGTTCCTGGGTGGCAGCTATGTTTGGGACAGTGAACCCAGAGCAGGGAGACCCCATCTAGCCTCATGGCTCTCAGAATCAGCTCCAGCCAACTGCCCCACTCAAAGGTGCACCCCAGTGCTCACCTCCTAGAAGTGCCAGGTTTTGTTTCTGGCGCTGCTGAGTGTTGGTCTTGGGAGGACCTGGTAGGTGCTGGGACCCCTGCCCCAGCACTCAGCCTGTCTCCTCCCCCGTGGCCTGCCCCACAGGTGGTCCAGCTGCTGATCTCTGATCTGCTACTGTCACTTCGGACGGCACTCTGGCAAAAGCAGGCAGGAGCCAGCCAGGCCTTGGGAGAGACCTACCATGCGTCAGGTGCTGAGCTGGCTGGCTTCCAGCGGGACCTGGGCAGCTTGCGCAGGCTGGCACACAGCTTCTGCCCAGCCTACCGTAAGGTGAGATCCAGCTACCTGGTGAGAGAGGGCAGATTGGGGGTCCCCAGGGCCCAGCACAGGACCAACATGGGGTCGAGGAATTGGTCTGTGGAGGTCACCCAGCTGACCTGGAGAGCACTGGTCGTGTGCTGTGTATCCTTTAGTTCAGCCCTTGTGGGTTGAGTACTTGCTGCGTGCCTGACCCTGGAGCATGGGGTGAGCAGGCCAAACGGGCCCACAGACTGAGGGGCCAGCATCTCACAATCAAAGGCTGGGAGGGGAGGGGCTCTTGGCCCCTTGGGAGTGGGGTAGGAGGGACACGAGGAAACTCTCCTCTGGCCTTCGTAGCTGGCCTCAGAGACTGAATATCCTTAGAACTGCATCCAACCCTTTTTCTGAGCCACTGGCAGCTTGTAGTCTGCTGCCTGCATCTGTCCCCGGAACAGCCCATTGGCTGTGGCCACAGGGTCTGAGATAGTTCTCCAAGGGCAGTGTAAAATTGGGCTTACTGCACTTAAATCATTTCCGTGTGTGTGTGTGTGTGTGTGTGTGTGCGCTACTGGTTAGAGTAATGTACTGTATATGTTTCTGCCTGAATTATCTTCACAAACTTCAAGTGAGGAGGCCAGAGTGTCAGTGAGGGGAAAGGGCTCCCAGTGAGGCTGCTCTCACCCAAGGGTGCTATGGGACCTTCAGAGTTACACTGAGACCACTGTGTTCAGTGAGCCAGGACAGACACACAGACAAAACAGAATCATCAGAGAGCCACCTCCTACTGGAAACAGAAAGTACCCCACGGTTCAGTGGCCCTCTGGTCTGCTCAGGGCAGGGCTGGCCACGAGGCCTCCCTTGAAGCACCATTTCCATCCCACCCCAACCCTGCTAGAATCCCCCTGTGGCTCCCCCTTGCGGGTGCGCTCAAGACCCTCCCCGCCCTGGCTGGTGTGGCTCAGTGGATTGAGCACTGCCCTGCAAACTGAAAGGTTGCAGGTTTGATTCCTGGTCAGGGCACATGCCAGGGTTGGGCACTTGAGAGGCAACCAATCAGTGTGTGTCTCCCACGAATTAATGTTTCTCTCCCACTTTTTCTCCCTCCCTTCTCTCTCTGAAAATAAATAAAATCTTTAAAAGAAAAAAAAGACCATCTCCACTCTCAGATATTGAGGTATGAAAGAACCTTGAGGTTTTAAGAAATTAGAGGCCGTGGCCTGGTCCTCCCCCCACTTCAGTGACTCGTATTTACAGAAGAGTTGCAGACTTTCACCTAGGAACGTTCTGGACTCTCTTTCTTTCTGGAGTAACAGACGGAAACAGGACCCTGGGCCTCCCTGGCACCAGCCTAGCTGTCCCCCCTTACCGCTTCTATCCCCGCCTCTCATTCTGTCCTATTTTCAACGTGGAAGCAGCCGCCAAGGACTTGAGGCTTCACCCCAGTTACTTGTCTTCTAAGCCCCGAAGGCATGGCGGCACTGTCTTCGTCACTGGCAGCCCTTTGCCTCTTCTCCCTCATTGTCCCACTGTTGCCCCCTGCCAGCTGGCCTGTGCTGTGTTCCTTGTTCCTGCCATTCCTCCACATTTCTGGCTTGTGTCGGGTCAGAGTAAGGACAACAGAAGTTGCTTCAAGGGCTGAGCAGGGCAAGGTAGTGTGGAGAGAAGGGGTGTCATCAGGTGGCAGGTGAGGTGCTGCAGGGAATGGCACCCTGTACATGCTGGGGTACCGACTGGAGAAGACCCAGGGCCTGACTGTGTTGCCCCTGTGCCTACCCAGGTGTTCCTGCATGAAGCCACCGTGCGCCTGATGGCAGGAGCCAGCCCCACTCGCACCCACCAGCTGCTGGAGCACAGCCTGCGGAGGCGCACAGCTCAGAGCACCAAGCACGGTGAGTCCCCCGGCACCCCAGCCTGACGGCCCGGTGCAGGCCCTGCCGGAGCAGGGGAGGCACCCAGCCCAGCACTCACTCGGCCGTGTTCTCAGAGGTGGGGTGAGAGTGAGAAGTCCAAGGCTTGACTTGGTGTGTTGCCTGGGAGGGTCTGTGAAGGTGCTGTGGGGGTCGGCTTGTTGCGGGTCCAGCCTCAAGGTGGGGAGGGGAGGGCTGGGAATGTTGCCCTGGTGCAGAAGCCAGACTGGGAGCACAGGCCACTTCTCAGTGTACCTCACGATGACAGCCATGTGCTGCCAGCCAGGTTCATCTCGCCCTGTCTGTGAAGGGAGGGAGGGCACTTGGACCCACCTCCCTGGTTTGGCATGAGGACTGAATAACCGAGTCCACATCCAGCCCCGGGAGTAGGACCTGCGTTCTGGGCGGCTCTCAGCAAGCATGTCCTACACCTGCCTCCTCATTCCCACAGGAGAGGTGGATGCCTGGCCCGGCCAGCGAGAACGGGCCACGGCCATCCTGCTGGCCTGTCGGCACCTGCCCCTCTCCTTCCTCTCTTCCCCCGGCCAGCGGGCGGTGCTGCTGGCTGAGGCAGCCCGCACCCTGGAGAAGGTGGGCGACCGGCGCTCCTGTAGCGACTGCCAGCAGATGATTGTGAAGCTGGGGGGCGGCACTGCCATCGCCGCCTCCTGACCACTGGGCCCTGCCTGCCTCGGCCCACTGCCTCCCTCTGTCCCTCTCTCCTTTTGTCTCTCAGTCTCTCCCTCCTCTCTCACTGTCTCTCAGTGTCTCTCTCCCTCCTCCCTCCAGAGCTGGGGATGAGCCTTAGCTTCTGAGGTGTCGCCAGTCAAGGCTTTTGGACCACCTCAGGCCAATGGACTCCTGGGCTGTGGGGAGATGCCGATGGCCCAGGGCCCAGCGGGCCTGAGAGAGCGGGGCAGGAATTGGGGGTACACTGACTTGAAAGCAGCAGGGGAGTACCCAGGCTGCCCGACCCATCTCCAGCCTTCTCAAGATTCTATCTCTGTATGTCTCTTCCCCACTTTCCTGCTTCCTTGTTTTTTATCAGGCTGTCCCTCTGGGGACATGAGTTTCTGGGCACCAGAGCACTTCACCCTTGGCACTGTGCCCAGCTTGCCCTCTCCCCTTTTTATATGAATGTTTTTATATCAGTGTGCTTGGGTTTGCTGTGATGCAGGACTAAGTTGCTGTGGCATTTTTATTTCTCTCCCTGGGTCTGCATCCCCTCCCCTGTGCCTGACAAAGCCAGTTCGTTGTTTCCTCTTTATCATTCAGGACAGCCAGGGGAGGAGGGGAGCTGGCCCTGGGGAGGTGGCCGGGGGACAGGGGGCAAGCCTGGGAATGGATGAAATAGTGTCGGCATTATTTTTTAATTTTTTAAAAAATAAATGGTATCTTATTTAATTGTCCCGTTCCTTCCCACTCCCCCAACCCCTGGGATGTCAGCCCAAGCTCAGGGTAGGCCCAGAGACTGGGAGAGATGAAGCCACCCATTGGGACTGGGGACCGTGTCCTTCAGCATGGGTTCTCAGTTCCCTCCCACCCAACTCCTACCTCCATGGTCTGTTTTTATCCCTAATTTTTGATCTGAAAATAAGCCAGGGTGGTAGGGACCGGTGCCCCAGTGAGAAGCCCCTTTTTGGGGTGGGCACTAGGAATGGAGTCCCTGCCTTGAAAGAAGTCCTTAGAGGAAAAGTGGTCCCACTTTTTTGGATTCCCTGGCCTGGTACCTCCTCTGAGGCTGTTTCTTCAGAGCCTGAGGGCTGCTTGGCACCCCAGAGCCTGCCAGGAGCCTGAGAGGGGCTGCCCTCCCTCCCTCGCTGCGCTTCTCACTCCCTCAGGCTGGTGGGGACAGAGAGTAGGCAGGGCCCAGCACCAGGGGGCATGCACACAGCAGGGACTGCCCTGACCCGGAGTGGGGCAGCTTGGACCACACCCACTTTCTTTCCCTTGCCTCTACCCCCTCCCCCCACTAATTTATGGCCCCTGGCCACAGGGCGAGCGAGCCCTTGTGTCGTGTAGATACTGTGCCTTTTCTCATTATTGTTTAGGGGTGGGAGGGGGTGGTCTTTCACTGAAAAGGGGGATATACCTATGGCAGCCTTGATGTGGAATCAGTCATTCACCATGTCCTGGATGGAGGTTATTCAATAAACACAGATTGGTACCACCCTGCATGAAGTGTGAGAGGGTCTGTAGTGTGACTGCTGTGGTGACTAGGTGAGTGGCTGCATGGCTTGGCCTCCAGTGGGCCAGGGACTGAGGACAGGCCCGCCCTATGTGCCAGGAGGCCCCAGAGGCTTCATTCGCTTGGAGCTTCCTCACACACCACCACACACCACCTTCTGGCACCAGCTACCTGGCGCACACCCCAGGGCTGGGACAGAGCCTGGGGTGAAAGGGGTGGTGCTGCTTCGTCAGTGGTCACACACCCAGGACAAAGAGCTGGCTGTTTGGCTGACAGCAGCAGTTCTTTTGGATTTGGGGTGCTAAGCCCTCTGTGTTCATCCCTCTTGAGATACCACTCTCCCTTATTGGGTTGGGCCACCCCTCAGTCTCCCCATCCTCCCTAGAGACAGTGAGCCTCTCAGGAGACTCACTGGCCCGCAAGTCACATCCAAGTCCAGCTCCTATAAATCCCAGCTGGGTCGCCTTAGGCAGGATGTCAACTCAGCCTTTACTTCCACGTGTGCAGAATGGGGATGACAATCCCTGCCTTTGGCTACAGCCCACTCAGGTTTGTTGGCTGGTTTGAACATGCCAGGTTACATTAAGTGCCTGTGAGGTTGTGAGGGGCCAGGCAGACAACAGTGGGCAGTGGGGAGGGGAGCGTGCTGGGACGAGTGGAGGTGGAGCCCGGGTGCTGAAGTTCATGGTAACCCAGCCTGGCTGAGAAGCCTGGTCCCCTCACCTCTCTCAGCCACTGCCTTCTCTGAAGGGCCATCACAGCAAGCCACCATCCTGGCAAGTGCAGCCAGGAGAGTTGAAGGCGGTCCCCATGCACAGTACTAACGCAGCGTTTCCGTTCACGGGCATGCCCACGACAAACCTGGCACCATGGGCTGGAGACCCAGGGCCCTCGGGACTTGGAAAGAGCAGAGAGGTAGAGCCCACCTCCCCTGGCACAGTCCAACCAGGGCTTGAGTCACCAGGGTGGGTAGCCAGTGTGCCCAGGAATCGGATCCTTTTTGTGAGTCTGGGCTGGCTGTAGGACTCAGTACCCACCCCACCCGCCCTGGCTCTACACAGCTGCAGGAGAGGCCCTGGGGCACCCCACCCCCACCCTGGGTTGAGGGCATGAGGCTGTCTTCCCAACATGCCATGGGGCCCTCACTGCAGGTTCTGGGCTCCACTGCCCTGGGGCTTCTGGGCTTTGGATTCAACAGCCTGTAGAGACAGAGGGTGAAGAGCTGGTGGGGTTGGGTGCCTCAGGAAACCTGAGACTGCCTGTACCCTGGAAGCAGGGGCTGCTCCCTACCAACACACATGCCCATAGCCCCCCCTCCCTCTTCCAGCTGCCCCCTGCCTGCCATTCTGCAGGGCCACAGTAGCAGCAGAACATGGAAGAGTCCTAAACAGGAGTCGGCTGGGTGATCTTGGCAAGTTATTGAGGTCTCGAAGCCTCAGTTTTCCTCATCTGTAAAGTGTCATTCCCATGGGGCTTCGGTGAAGCTTAAATGAAAGAAACAGCAACAAATGGTGGCCATTGTTACTCAAACAGTACCCCGTGCCTAGGGTACCCAGGGGAAAATGGCCCACCTGGGTGGCTTTGTTGAGGTCATATAATGAGGGTCACAGCCCAGCCCTCAACACACCCAGCAGTACCTGTCACAGCAGGTTGATGCACTTGTGCTGCTGGCACTGCCCTGGGGCGCAGCCAGGTACCCAAAGCCTGCCTGGCAGGAAAGGGGAGAGCTGGCTGCCCACATGTGTGGTGTGAGCACCCATGTGGGGGCGCTGCCGAGGCTCTGGATCCAGCATCGCCAGTCCCTTTTCCCTCCACAGTAGCTACTGGGGGGAGGCCCGGCCATCCTGAGCACCAGCTGTCCACTGGGCCCACTGCCCACACCCATTAGGGGGGTGGCCCTGGGCCAAGCTGACCAAGTGGCCTGCAGGCCAGGGGCCGGCCCAGTGCCAAACTATGTCAATGAGGATGAGCCTGGCTCTGCCAACTCAAGCTGCAGAGTGAGGTGGTCCTCTGGAGGGGTGCTCACCTCCAGTAAGGGGATGGCTCGTCTGCCCTCTCACCTGTGCACAAGCCTCAAGATGGCTAGGGCCTAACTGCCCCTCTCCCGCAGGTCCACTGATGTGGACATTAAGCCTGGCATTCAGCCCTGACCACCCCTCCAGCCGCCACTTTCCAGCTCCTAGAACACACCCCATAGCTCTCAGGAACAGTCCTCTGCTCATGCACACGCTGTGCTCTCTGCCTGCACTGCCTTCTGTCCAGTCAATGACCAATGCCTCCGCCGTCAGCCCCTCTCAGAGCCAAGCTGGGACTCCTTTATTCTCAGGGATGGGAGCCACAGAGTAGGGTTTATTTACATGAGGAACCTGAGCCTTATGGTCCCAGGACAGGCCCCTGCTTAGCCCTGCAGGCTCCAAGGGCCCCTGTCCAATTTGGCCAGGCAGAATGCCTGGACTCACACTGATGGTGCCCCTGCCCCTTGTGGCCTGGGCCCCTGGACCAGGACCATGGCGGATCCCTGGTAGACGTGATGCCTCGGAAGAACCAACAGCCCCGCCTTCATACAGTAACCTCAGCTTTGCTGTTGGTGCTCAGGTGCCCAGGTGCACGGCCCGTGCAGCCATAAAGGCCAGGGGGCTGCGTGCCAAAAGCTTCAGGCAGCTTCTCCACGCTGAACTGGCGCCGGGGCGGGCGGCCGGACCGCCGAGGAGCAGGGGACACCTGAGCCGCCAGGTGGCCACGGGGGTCAGGCCGAGCCAGGCGGCTGGTGGTCCAGGCCTTGCAGTGGCCCATCGGGGTGGGGCCGGAAGGGGGCACGTAGCCGGGAGGGGCCCATGGGCAGGCGTCAAGCAGCGCAGGCAAGTCCTCAGGGGGCCGAGGGGCCCTTGATGGCAGGGTCAGTGGGGCGGGCGCAGGTGCTGGAAAATTCTGGTAGAAGTTCTTCTGGGAGGCCTCTGTGGGGACAGAGCAGGGCATGTTGGGGGGCAGGGCGGGGATAGGCTGTCTGAGACACAGCTTTCCACACCCGGGGCTCTGGGTCCCTTGAGGGGCCCCAGACAGTCGGCCTGGTCAGGGTACGGGGCACAGCTGCGGCAGGGGGCCCCTATAGAAGCTGGCTGGAGCGCTGACCAGCAAGGCTGGGGTCTCTGCCACTCCAGTGGGCCCCGTGCTACTTGCACAGACTCAGCCACTCACCTGAGGGCTTCAGCGCCGTTGCCTTGAGGGTGGCACACTTAGCGTAACCCGCCTGCAGCGTCCTGCTGCCACCGCCCTGCAGCCGGGGGCCACGCAGGGGTCCCAGTGTCGCGGACCCCAGGGGCACGTTGTTGTGGAGTTTCTTGTCTAGAGCGGGAGGGGGAAGATGAGACTCAGCCCGCTGACCAGAGGGCTCTGCACCTATGCTACCACCTCTGCTCGGCCCTCTCCCCAACGGCAGTTCAGTTGAGTGGCTATTTGGGTGAGACTGAAAGTGGAGCCTGACTTCATGGCACAATATCCAGCGTCCGGAACAGGGCCTGGCTCAGAATGACATGAATAGCAGCCAGTCCTAAGTGGGTGCTAACCTAATGGGATGATTCGCCAGCGTATTCAGCTTGAGCCAGGCACTGAGTCCCAGGACCTGACGTGGTGGAGAGGGAATGTCTGGGCATTAGAGCCCATGGCGGGGGGGGGGGGACGGGGAGTGTGTGTGTGTTCAAGCCTACCGCTACAACAAGAGGCCAAGAGGGAGGCTCCAGCCTAGAGGAAAAGGCCTTCAGGAGGCCATAGACCCTGGCCAGGCAGACCCCAGGGTGCTGAGCCGGAGCCTGGAACCACAGCCTGAGCTGGCGATCCCTTTATCTGGAACCTCCCTCAGAGTCCTTGAGGCTGGAGGTTGCAGGACCCCTCAGAGGGTTTCCCTCCACCAGGGGGGAGCCCACCTGCATGCCCATCCCCCACTCACACCTGCAGGGGCGGCAGCTCATTTCCCTTGGGGAAGCAGGCCTTTCAGAGCCTCTTGCCCCTCAGCACAGCCCTTCCCTTGCTCCCAGGCCCATCACGGACCAGGGAGACCCAGTGCTGTGGACCAGCAGATGCCCACCCATCAGCCTGCTCACCTGTGCTGTTGTGGGGGGAGCCCTGGGGGAGGCCATCAGCCATCTGCACCTGGACACAGGTACCCAGAGGTGAACCCAGAGGTGGAGGCAGTGGCTCCTGGGGGCCAGGCTGCTTCAGAAGTTCGGTCAGTGTCCTGTGGGAAAGAGGGATGAGAAGCAGCCCCCTCAGGTTCCTGCTTCCCCATCACCCAGGCTCTGCCCTATCGAAGGCCAGCCCCGGCCACCACTACCTCACTGTGTGGCCCTGGACAACTCTCTCAACCTCTCTGGGCCTCCCTTCTTCTCCCCTCTGATTGACCTTATGCATGTAGTTTCCCCTACCAGGCACACCTGTGGCCCCAACGTGGCCACTTCCCACAGCAGGTCAGGAAACTGATGGGCTCGTTTAACCAAGGCCACCTTGTTTTCCAATCCCTCCCCTCCCCCTCCCCAGAGTCTGCTTTCCAAGACCCTTGAGTTCAGCCTCCTCCCTCAACACAAGTTCTGTGAGCGTATCAGTCTCCTGGACCTGCTCATGCTGCTGCTTCTGCTGACAATGTCCTTTCCTTCGTCTCCTCCCATAAAACTACCCATTCTTCAAGCCCCACCAGCATGCCTCCTCCAGGAAGCCTAAAGAAGTCCTACCTAGCCCTGGCCGGGTGGCTCGGTTGATTGGAGCATCATCCCGTACACCAGAAAAGGTTGTGGGTTTGATCCCCAGTCAGGGCACATACCTGGGTTGGGGGTTCGTTCCCTGGTCAGGGCACATATGAGAGGCAACCAGTCAATGTTTCTCTTTCACGTCAATGTTTGCCGCCCTCTCTCTTCCCCCTCCTCTCTCTCTAAAATCTATAAAACTACATCCTTAGGTGAGTATTAAAAAAAGGGGGGGTCTACCTAACTCCCCTCCTGCAGTGGGGTCTTCTGCTGGGTCCTGGGACATAGCTGCCAGCACAGGCATGGAGGACAGATGAGGGAGAGGGAGCCAGGAGCCCCCCTGTGGCAGCCCAACATCAAAGGCTGTGTGACCTTGGGCAGGGGCCCCCCTGAATACAAGGATACGCAGCCCCAATCCAGCTGTGACAGTGACTGATATAGCCTTCCCAGAAGACAGCCACCTTTGGCGCCCACAACCCATGATTTTCTCCCAGCTCGCTCCAACCCCCTTTGGGGTCCAGGCCTCAAATGGCTCATTCATGAAGAATCACACTGGAGGTGGGACATCCGGGGCAGACACAGTTTGGCTGCGATGTGGCGGGGTCTAAAAGCCGCCTCGTGCCTGCCTGAACTAACCTGCACATGCTGCCCACCCCTCAGCCACCCTCCTCATCTCTAGGTAAACACCCCTCACTCAACTCTCCCAAACACCTGAGTAATTTTCATGCCTTTGGGCCTTTGCACAAACTTTCTCTAGGGACAGCGACAGCTCCCATCTAAGCCCTCTGCAAAGCGTTTCCTGACCTTTAATCTGGACATGGCAGAATTAAGGGGGAGACGTGGCGGGAGCACAAGGGGTCACAACACACCCGCAGGTGAGCTCAAGCTGGGTTTCAGGTCTCCCCACAGGAGAAAAGGGGGTAAGGACACGGGGAGCCTGAAGCTCAAAGAGGAAAGGACTGACCCCGGCCCCATAGCACATTAGGGGCAGGCCCGCTCTTCCTGAAGCTTCACCAGACCTGCTTCCCAGTCCGTGCAGATGAAGTAGGTTTGAGGTGAACCTGTCAGCTAGGCTGCCCCAGGCACCCCCTCTCTACCATTATAGCCCTCAGCTCCTGCTGCCCCACTCTGGTCAAGCACATGCCCTATCCTCACCCCCTCACCACGCGTGAGGGACTCCAAGCTCAGGGGGCCCCAGCCCCACCCTTGCAGCATCCAGGTTCCAGCCCCAGCTCTGCCTTGCAGCTGTCTGAGATGGGTGAGCTAAACGGTCTGGGGACAAGGAGTGCTGTGGGGTGCCGAAGAGGCACTCATCCTCTGTCCCTGAGGTCTAGGAGGGGGAAAGCATCCACAGCTGGCCCACCCAGGCATGGGGACTTCTGTTATTGTCACTTTACTAGCCTGTCACATGCAAAGTCAGCACCTACTTGCCCAAGGGAAACAGGACCTGGGTGAACGAGAAGGGCCGAAACCCCAGTACGTGAGGGTGGCTGGGGGCATGTGAGTGTGGCCGTGTGGGTGAGGGCTCCAGGGTCAGGACATAGTCCCTGAGTCCCTAACCCAGTGAGAAGGGGAACCTGGGTCCTGGGCATCCTGCTTTACACAAAGCTCCGAACTCAGCAAGCACCTGTCTAGGCCTCCCACACACGTCCGCCCCTTTCTAGGGGTACTGAGTAGGGTGAGTTGGGGAGGCCTTCTGAAACCTAAAGGAAAGGTCAGGCCTGAGTCACAGCTATGGGAGGGCAGGGAGGGAGGTGGAAGGAGGGAGAAGTGAGGGGAGAAGCTGGAGGGAGACAGCCAAAAGGGCTACAGAACATGCCCCCTACCCGCCATTCTTTCTGGGCCGAAGACACCCAACAATATGCCCCACCCCCACCCCGCGCTAGTGGGGCTCAGGCTCCAGACCCCCTCCCCTGGGCGCTGCCATTGTGCCCTCTGCCCACTCAGGTGGAAGCGGGGAGCCGCGGGGGAGAGCGGCCCAGCACCCACCTCTGCCAGAAGGTCAAGGGGAGACAAGGCGGTATCAACTATCTCCCTCCGTGAAGTGGGGGGTGGGGTGGGGGTTGGGAGTGGGGGAGACGGATAGAGTTCCGAGGGGGGCACGAAGGATGAAGGGTAGCGAGGGGGCGCCCACCGGGTAGTCAGGCTGTCCAAGCGGAATGTGCCGGGATCCCCGGCCAGTGCGCGCTCACCTGGTCACCGTGCGCCGCGCGCGCGGACTGTGCGCCTTCTCCAGGCCCAGGCGCACCCCGATGCCGGTCAGTACCAGCAACGCGGCGACGCCGCAAACCGCGTAGACGGCCATGTGGCTGCGCTCGCGGCCCGGGTCCCGGGGCACGACGGGGTCGCGGGCTCGCGCCGGCGGCCGGCCGGTCTGCACCCAGGCCGGCGTGTCGTAGTTGGAACAGCGGCTCTGATCGAGGCGCCGTGGCCCGTCGTGGCAGCAAAAGCGGTAGCCGCACGTGCCGCAGCAGAAGCTGTAGGCGCCCGAGCTGCAGTTGAAGGGCGGGTCCCACTGGCCCATCACGTCGTAGTAGCCACGGCAGCGGTCGCCGCCGGCCGGGGCTGCCGTGCTGGGTGCCGCGGCCTCCTCTGCCTCGGGGGCCCCCGCGCCGCCCGACGGCGGCCGCGCCAGAAACAGCAACAGCCCCAGCGCGAGCCGGAGCCCCCGCGGGCAGTAGCCACTGCGCAGCTCCCGCACGCTGGCCCGCTCCATCGGGCCCGCACCTTCGGCTACAGCGCCCCGCGCATGGCTGCGCGCCGCGGCTCCCTCCGTGCCCGCAGGGATGGCGCGGGGCCCGCTTCCCAGGCGCTGGATCCCGGCGGATGCCTCCTCGGCCGTCAGCCTCCTCCGAGGACTCCAGACCCGGGTGGGCTCGACCCGAGCTCTCGGGGCCGGTGGGCGCGTCCTCCGCCTGGGCTCACTTCGGACTCGAGCCGGCCAGTGTGCGCCTTAGGACGTCGCCCGGTCCGGGCGGCGGATCCTCACCTGCGCGTGGCCCCGTGCCTCTCCCCAGCCCAGCGAGTGTGCGGGTCCCGGGCCTAGCGGGAAGGCTTTCCCGCCGCCCGCTCCGCGCTGCCCGCGCTCTGGCTGCGGCTCCGGCTCCTGCTCCGCGCGGACTAGGGCGGGCGGGGGAGGGAGGGAGCGAGCGCGGGAAGGAACGAGCCGAGCCGGAGGAGGAGCGCTGCCGCCTCCAGGGGCGGGAGGGGACGCGGCGGGGCCCGCACAGCCGGGACGCCCCACGGGACCTGCCCCGAAGGCCTCCCCAGGTCATTCCTCGGAACTGGGCGCTCCAAGGGTTCGGCTACGGCGCTCCGGGCTGTTGCTTCGGCCACTGGGCCCTCCGCGGCGCGCCTGTGTCTTACAGGTGAGGGTACCGAGGGGACAGAGCAGCCCCGTGAATGTCGTTGCTGTCCCCCACCCCTCCGCCTCCTTCGCGTCCCCCCCTTCAGTTCTGAGCGAGAAAGAGGCGTGTGACACGGGGAAGTCCTTTCCCTCTCTGCGTGTCGATTTTTCCCGCCTGTCACCTGGGAAGGAGACCCCCTGCAGAGCCGCTGCACAGGGACAAATGCGGGTCCCCTCTCCGCGGCCCGGGGCGCAGCGTTAACCCAGGGGCTCGCGCCCTGGTCCCAGAACCTCCCGGACACTGGACTGGGGTCCGGGTATCTACGGTGCCGACGGGCAAGGCCGGGCCGAGGCCCTCCAGAGATCGCTCCGCCACCCTGGGTGTGCGCCGCAGGCAGACTGGGTAGCCCGGGCCAACGACGACGGGGGCTGGGCCATTGGCGGACCCTCTGCCGCGCCCCGCGCGGGGTCCGCGGGCCCTTCCACAAGCCCTGGGCGAGGGGGCGGGCACGGAACGTGGACTGGCCGAGAGCACGTCCGGCCTTGTTTATCTAAATCGGGTCTACCTGGAGAGTGTGAACAAGCAGGAGCGCCTTGCTCCTCTCTGCCTCAGTCTCTCATCTTAACATTAAAAACTCCCTGGAGGGCAGATTCATTATGCGCCCCCCCACCCAAGAGGCAGAGGTCACTATGGTGTCTCTCCCCTTATCCAGATGCGAACACCAAAGGGGTTCAGTTCGGCCCAGTGTCTCCACAGAGCGCAGGCCTGCGCCATGTCTGCTGAATGAACGAATGAAGTGACTCTGGTCTCTAGTGCCTATAAAATGAAGAATTCGGGCTCATTGGGTCTGCTCCTCTTCGCATCCTGTCTTCACTCAGAGACTAGGATCAGCTTATAAAGATAGAGGAGGTGGGAGAAGAGGGAGAAGGATTTACATTTTGAGGAGGGTCAAGTCCTGTTGCCGAGATGAGGGGCTGACAGGCTAATTTCAGGCACTAGTGGGCTAAGACAGGAAAGGGGGGTGGCCTCCCTACAACACCCACCCCTCTCAGGGCGATTCGATTCCTTGTGCCCTGGCTAAAGACAGCCCCGCCCCCTCCTCCCCCCACAAACGTGCCTCTGATCCAGCCTCGAAGACCCCGCCCTGTTGAAACACTATTACAAATTTGGAGAAAAAGAAAATAAATAAGCAAAGGAATGAAATGAAATCGCCTTAATCCCATCACCAGGGACAACTGATGCTAAAATGTCACACTTTACATACCATTTTGTAAATGGTTTTGTTCACTCTTTTTTAATTACCTTCCAACACGGTATATTTGGTTCCCTTTGCTTAGTTTACATTTTGATGCCAAACTTTCAGTTTGTTATTCTGCTTAAGACTTTGTAGCTGTGTTCGCAGGTGCGTCCTTTCCTGCTTCCTTGAGGAATAGAATCCATGCCCCACCCACCCTCTGCCCAGCTGCCCTCTAGGTTACCAGACCTGTGAGGGTGGCCGATTGATTCTCCACCCTATTCCACCCTACTGCTGAGCACCAGGTTTAAAAAGGCTTATCTCAGCCTCCTGGGACTATGGTCTCTTCCCAGGCAGGGTGACTCTACTGGGCCCAGAGCCCAGAGCCCCTTCTTTCTTGCCTCCACTCTCCTGGCATCAGTGGGTGCTCTGCTCAGCTTCCCCCCCATGTCAACCCCCATCATATATATATATGTCCAACAAAGGAACATGTTTCAGTCCCCTCCCACCCCCAGGGGCTGAGGTCCAACCTCCAGCTCCTCCCACACCCATGCTTCCTTCCCATCTCAGTCTGGTCAGACCATCTTTAGTGGTCAGCCAGCAACCAGAGATGCCACATCTACTAGGTCCATGCCCAGCACTCAATGCCCTCTCTGTGTGAGCATACAGCTTGGAGGGGGGGTGGGGCAGGAAGAGGGGGGAAAGCAAAGAGAGACCACAGCTGGCTGGTTGAGCCCTGGGCGTTGGTCATCCATTCAGCTGACACTATCCCCAGGTACCCAGCCATGTGCCAGGCAAGGGGACCCACACATGGAGCAGTCCAGCTTTGGAGCAACCCCTTTGCCCAGGCTGCCCTCCCAGACCTGAGGTCTCCGTCCCTAGCACCAGAGTACTTGCCCCCTGTCTCCTCTGCTCGCCAGCCCCCAAGCCTGTGTCACCAAAAATTGTCCATTGATCCAGGCTTAAAATAACCCCGGCATCTGCAGTGAGCCCCAAGGGGCGGGCAGAGGAGCCGAGTCTCTGAGCCTGAAGGGCACCTGCCCCGCCCCCCAGCTGCAAGTGCTGGCGGCTTGAGTGTGCGGGTGTGTGCCTGCTCACGAATTTGAGCGTGTGCATGCCGGGGCTACTGTGACTCTGGTGCCTTCCCGGCACGTGTGCACACATGTGTGTGTCAGTGTGGATGCACCTGTGAAGGCATGTTCTTTCCTCACTGTCAAGCCCTCACTCAGTGCCCAGCTCTGGCTGTGCAAGGCTCATCAGGGTCCTGAGAGGTTGTGGACATTCAGGGAAGCCTGTGCTGTGGCTCAGTGTCCTCATTTTAGATGGTGGGTGGCCAGTCTGCCCAGCCCTGGGCCAGGGGATTTGGGATTTCCTAGAGAGAAACCCAAGCCCCAGAAAGGGGAAGCGACTGCTGTGACTGGTGCACAGCCAGGAAGGGCCAGTGTCTGGCCTGGAACCTGCACTGTGAGCCCCAAACCTGCCCTCTGGCTAGTTCAGTGCCAACAGAGAGAGAAGCTGGAGGTCCCTGGTCCGGAGTGGCGTTAGTTCCTGCACCCTGACAGCACACCTAGCACCTGACTAACCACCTCTCCAGTGCTGGAGGCACCCTGACTCCTCCGGGAGCCCCCAGCCTTCCCACAGGAGGGTCTCTTCCTGGAAGCCCTTTCAGCCCCTCACACTGCGAGCTCCTACTTATCCTGTATGTTGGAGCCAGGCCAACGGGGGTTGCAATTTCTGTTGTAATAGGGCCATTGAACAATTCTAGGCCTCAGTTTTCTCATCTGCAAGATGGGCTGCTAGCACCTCTGCCACAGGGCTGCAGGGAGCAGCCAGCTGGTCATGCCTGAGACGCCCTTGGACGCAGGCAGCATCGTGCCCCCCACCCCCCGCCCCCGCGCTGGGCTGAGAAGCTGGCGAAGGCCGCCAGGGGTGCCGCCCACAGTCTCAAAGCCCTCATTCCCGGCCCATTGTGCTTCCATTTTCTCCATGATGGAGGCAGAGACTGTAGGCGAAGACTGTGGACTCCCTGCCAGGGCAGATGGGTGCCAGCACTGGAAGAGGGTCTGGAGGGGAGGGCCCTCGCTCCTTTGTCTCCGTAAGAGGCAGCTGGTGACTCAGGCTCCAGCTGCCTGTGGGAGGGAGGGGATGCTGGGCCTCCTGAGGTCGTGAGGGAGTGGAGGACCCGGGTACGGGGAGCTGGGGCTCAGCTTCCCGTCCCAATTCCCCAATCACCCTCTCCCCGCCCTGCCCTCCCCTCCCAGGCCTCGGGGAGTCCTGCCCCAGACGTCACAGCTAATCCCACTGCCTGGAGTAACCCGTTAGTCACCATCTTCAGGACCCTCCAAAGGCCCCAGAGAACATGGAAGTCCGGAGCTGGCCACCAAGACAGTAGGACAGAAACGAATCCAGAGGACAGGGCTCGGCAAATGCCACACAGCTCGTCCACCTGGGACGTGCCCGCCCTGCCCCGCCCTGCCGGCCTGCGGGTTCCTGGGACGCAACTCCGAGATCAGCACCGAGCCCAGAACGCCAGGGGGAGGCGTCCTGCCCCACACCTTGCCCCAAAGTCCGGCCATGCTCTGCATCTGGGCCGCTCCAGCTCAGGGGGTGCATGGGGACCCGGACGCCAGGTGAGCTCGGAGAAGCTTGGAGAAGTGTAAAGTTAGCTCGTCTTCACAGCTCACCGGATTCCTCTATTTCCTCGCCCTCCCTCCGCCCTGCTACTAGCCTCTGGCCCCGCCCCTTTCTTGCCCCTCTGGGGCTTGGGGTCCCTCAGCCCCGCCTCTCTCCTGGACCCCGCCCCCGGGCCGCGTTTCTCGCAAGGACCTCGTCCAGTCCGGGTCAAGCACCTGGCGGTTGGCAATCGAGGTGCCGCCGGGGCTGTACCCGATTCTCTGCAGCTCAAAGGAGTGAAAAGACGCTCAGAAGTCCCCAGGGCGCTGGGACCCGTGTTGTGTTCCCCGGGCAGCCCCCCCAACCGTAAAGAGCCCTGGGAAAGGGCAGAGCCGGTTCGCAGGCTTCGTATCTTCCTGGCTTCTCTTCACTCTCCGTGTGACCTTGGGCAGTTGCTGCTACCGCACCCGGACCCGGGGTCAGCACCAGGCAGCGGGGCAGGGGCACAGGTTGGAGAGAGATCAGATCTCATCTCTGGGTGAGGAAGAGTTGGGCGCGATTCACCACAGCGGAGCAAACAGGAGCTCATTCCGCCCAGAGGAATGCCGGAGGGGCCTGGTGGCCTCTCAGAGGGGACAGGAAAGGGTGAGACACCAGTGGGGCTGGAGGAGCACCCGGGTTCCCTGAGGGTGGCTGTGTGCAGGCGGCAGGCACCGCACAGCCTGTCCTGGGTCTCAGGTCCCGCTGCTCAACCCTCCACCCCACCCCTTGCCCCTGCAACCCTCCTGCCCCCTCTCCTCCACACCTAGTCCCCTGGGGCAGGAATGCCATTGCTCTGCTCCCTCCCAGCAGGAAAACCGCCTTAGGATTCAGGACATATCTCCTATTCTTCAAAGCACTCCCCCCGGGGACGCTGAATTAGTTGCCCCCCACCCCCTGCTTGGGACACTCCTTGACCCTGGAGGGGATCAATCACCCTGGCCCGTCACTGTGCCATGCTCTGTCTCTCCCATCAGACTAGGACCCAATGGCAGGGCCTGGGGCTGACCCAGCACCAGCCAGGGTGGCCTTGGCACAAGCAGGCAGGTCTGGGATCCAGTGTGATCTGGGGGCAGTAATGGATGAATGATGGGGTGGTAACTGCTCTGGGAAACTGACTTCCAGGGTGGGGGGGTTGCTGAAGGTTGGGAGCTCGGCAGGAAGTGTCTGTGTCCCAGGGAGGGAAGGTGGTGGAGGCACTCGTAGGTGGGACTAGGCATTCCTGCTTGCTGTTGACCCCTTTAATCTCCAACAGCTGGGTGGCCTGTGGGCTCCATTTTGAGGATAGGGATTCAGGTCCAGAGCGATTCCGCCAGCTTCTAAACGCAAGGGCTTCATGGGACAGCCCTCGCTGAGGCAGAGGGAGGTCAGGGGTCAGGTCCCTCCTTCCTGGTCTCACCAGCTGGGCCACCCCACCCCCAGGCTGAGCTCAGGACTGCAGGGCTGCAGGGCAGGAAGTGAAAGTTGCCTGCAGGAAGCCCCAGGAGGAACTGAGACTTCAGCCAGCCCCTCCCCTGACCCTCCTTTAGGCCCTACGCACTGGCTCAGGGGGTGGGGGGGCTGCTTCCCTCGGTTCCCACCCCAAAGAGCAGTTCTTCCCGGGTCTATTTTGGATCCTCTTACTGCAAAAAGAGACCAGCTGGGGAGAGAAATCTTTGAGTAGTGATGAAGGCAAGGAGTAGAACCTGGAGTCAGTCCCTCAAGGAGGGCACCTGGGTCGATGACCCGCAAGGGGCAGGGGCAGGGGCAGGAGCCTAGGTCTAGCCCAGCTCCGGTTCTGCTTAATATTTCTGGCCAGATCCTTTCATTTCTCTGGGCCTCTCTTCTATCGGCAAGATGGGCCATATAATCCCTGTACGCGGACATGAACTGGTCCAGATTTGCAGAAAAGCAATTCAACCAACAGGGGCCTTTAAAAAGGTCAAAGCCTTTGGTAGCAACAACCCTTCTTCTGGGAAACAGACTCAGACAAAGACTCATGTACAAGGAAGTGCCACCACCTCCACCACAACACACCGTGGTCCCCTTCCCCCGGGGCCAGCGGTCGAGGCCCCCAGGCGTGCCTGCAGCCAGTGCTCCTGCTGACCCCTATGTCTGCTGTTTTTTCCTACACAGACATACCTGTGATAAAGGTTAACTTATAAATTAGGCACAGTAAGAAATTAATGATAATTAATAATAAAACAGAATAGACTGTATTAAAAGTTATGTGAATGGGGCCCCTTTCCAGTCTGTATGGGCTGACTTCTTTCTGGCACCGCATGATGCTGGGGGTTAGAACATGTTTTCTGTTCATGTCTCTTTTTAAGATTTTATTTATTTATTTATTTTTAGAAAGGGAGGGAGGGAAACAGCGATGTGAGAGAGAAATATTGATCAGTTGCCTCTCATACCCACCAGGTTGGGGAACAAAACCGTCCCTGACTGGGGAATCAAACCGTCGCCCTTTCGGTTTGTGGGATGACGCTCAGCCAGCTGAGCCACACCAGCCGGGGCTCCATCCATATCTTTCACTCACAAAGGGAATGCTTTTGCCATCCTAGTGGACCACTTACCACGCACTGACAGCAAAACCAACAGGGATTTCTTTTCCTTCCTTCACAATTTCATGGACAGATTTGTTCTTACTGTAGAGCTTAGAGGCTTCAGCATACAATCTTCCTTTCCTTATTAGAGAACTTTTACCTTTTCACTTAAAGGAAACACTTTAAGGCTTCTGCTCGGCATATCTGAATTGCCAGCATCCCTACCCTGGTGCTCTGGGGCCATATTAAGTAAAATAAGGGTGACTTGAATCCCAGCATTGTTATCTGATAACCGGGATGGCTAAGGGACCGAGGGGCAGGGAGCGTGCACCGCATGGAGACGCTGGCCAAAGGCAGGTTCCCGTCCCAGGCAGGGCAGCGCGGGAGTTCAGCACGCTATTCAGAACAGCGCAACGCGGGCCGTTTAAAATTCACAAGTTGTTTATGTCTGGACCCTCCCGTGTCATATTTCCAGACCGTGGTTGACCCCGGTCAGCCAAAAGTGAAACTGTGGATGAAGGGGGACCACTGTACAAACTGAACAGAGCCAAATGCCCCAGGGGCAAACTTTTCCAACATTCGGAAGGTTTTCATCTTGTTTAGGAAGGAAGTACTTAAAGACAAACGACGGTCCGGACAGGAACTCCTGGTAGAGCATGGTGACAGTGAAGTAGGAAACCCGGCACTGGGGCCTGGGGCTGCTGGACTGTGGGCCAGTCCTCTGTAGACTCTATCGTAGAATCCTGCCTCAAACTTTCTAAAGTGTCTACAAGACGCATGGCTTGATTTTTAAAATAGAAAACATTTGTTTAAAGCAAACACAAACACACACACACCCCCGCCCACCCCTTCAGCTGCTATTTTAAAGATCAAATGAAGTAACCCTGAGAAGGCTGCTCAGAAAACAATGCCCAGGACAGAGGGCCAGACACTGAGACCCCTGGGAGGTAGGGTCCCTTTCAGGGGCTGGGGGAGACTGACCCCCCTCCTTGTCCACCTCTCCCCTGGCCCCTGCTCCTTCCCGCATGAACCCCCTTCTGTTATTTGCTGGATGACAGTGATGCCAAGTCTTTTCCTCTGGACCTCAGTTTCCTCATCTGTAAGATGGGGAATGGGGCACGAGGACTCTCCAAGGTTCCTTCCAGTCCTTCTCCTCTGAGGGTCACAGGCCAGAGAGAACTTGGCACCCAGCCCACATGTTTCAGAAAAGGAAACTGAGACTCGAGAGGAAGCTGCCAGGGGTCCATCAGCCGGGAGCCCGAGGTGCCAGAGGTTTGCATGTCTGGGCCCCAGAGGAGTTTCGACCACTTGTTTCACCTTCAATCCCCAGCCCCCAGCTCTGGGGCCCCAAGGGGTAAAAGGTGGGTTGGGGATGATGGAGTGGCCAGAAAAAGCTCTGACTCACGCAACCCCAGAGATGGAGGAGAGTGGATGCCTGGGACCATCCCGGGACTGCCCCTAGCCCTCCTGCCTACTGCCTGCCACCTGGCTTCCTGGAGAGAGGGGCATCTGAGATGGTTCAGGGAGGGAGGGGCGAGGAAGAGATACAGATGTGAGGGCCCATGTCCTGGGGGCTCTAAATGCTGCCATCTGCTGACTGTCTTCTAGGCAGGAAGCACGGGTAGTGGTCAGGCAACTCGGATGTCAAGGCAGGGAGAGGCGAGCGGAAAGCATCGGCGCGTGGGGCAGAATGTAGCCAAGGTCCTACGGCGGGACAAAATGGCACCCAGAACCTCTCTTCTGACTCACAGCCCAGTGATCCTTCCAGGGATGCTGAGCTGTAAGAAGTTCCAGGAAGGAGTCTGGTCAGGAGCTAACCCTGAGAAGGAGGGCTCGTAGGAGAGGCTGACGGAGCACGCAGTGTGGTCTGGAGCCAGGGAGATGGTCTCAGCCCCAGGCAGGGCAAGCGGCACCGCTGTCAGAGGAGCAGTTCTATTGGGATGGTGGGTGACCCCGGGGGCTGGCACAGAATGGCCAAGTGATCCCAGCCCTTGGGCCCAGTGCTTGAAGAGGGCAGGCCACAGAGAGGAGGGAGCTCAAGGGACATGGAGTCCAGCTGGTTCAAGGCCACAGGCCTATGAAGAAGCCTCCTGCACGTCCTGGGCCCTCCCTGTGCACAGCTGAGTGAGCTTGGGAGGCAGTGGGACCCAGATAGTCTCCGAGGGAGCTGTCTGTCAGTGCGCCTTCCACGTGCATATACAGTCCCGCCCCAGAGCATGTGGAGTTCCTCCCAAGGGCGAGCCTGGGGCTCCAGGGGCTGCCCCTGGAAGGCAAATGGCATCGTAGCAGACTGGGCCCAGCTCAGGGTTGCACTGGGTCGCAGATACCTGAGAATCAGCACAATCCAGGCTATTTCTTAAAATCATCTTGTGTTAAATCTCCAAGCGAGTCCATCACTTGGTTTTCGGTCAGCGTGGCAGCCGTGTGCATCAGTTTAAAAGCAGGAGAACCCCGAGAACAAGTAGTAAAGAAATACAACACCCAGCTACAAATCATGCCTTGTCCTCCTCGGTCCTTTTCCTAGATTCATTCCGACTCACCGGTGCCTTCCCCTCTCTAAAAGAAAGGCCCCTGCTCGAAGGGCCCTGACCGCTCCAAAGCACAGGAGCTCAGTCACGACCTTCCAGGGCTCCCGACCACGGCGGTGTTTTAACTCAAACGCTGACGTGCTGCACGACACCGTGACAGCTGAGCCTTGTGGTCTGCAGTCTCCGTCTGCAGGTCAGCTGGGGCGCAGCCTGGTTTCCAGAAAAGGGGCAGGTAGATGCTGGGAGGAAGAGCCGAATTCGAGCTGCAATCCCCTGGCCCACGGCCCCCAGGGGGGCAATGGCCACCTCCTGCCCCTTCCGTCGCTACTGTTGCTCAGGGCCGGCTGTCTTGGTGGTCACCAGTTCGGTGGAGCCCAGCTCTGTAGCTGGCACAGGGACGCTGTGGGCAGGTGGGGCGGTGGCTGAATTTTCTCTGGGTGGAGGCCAGACGGGGGCTGTGGCATTAGGGGACCCAGAAGAGAGGACCACGACTTTATCCGGGGGCCCTGGAGGGGGGGAACGCAGGGTCAGAACTGGGTCACAGCCTTCTCCATCTTTGTTCTGGAAGCCCGGAGGGCAGCACAGCCCTCCTGCCGAGAGGTAAGTGGATGAAGCCCCACTGCAGAGGGGGACAGGGGGAACACGTGATTGGCCCTCAGGACAGGAAGCTCTGAGAAGGCAGCAAAAAGGGGGTGTGGGGGGTGCTGGCAGAGGAGAGAGGAACTGTGGCAGCCAGTCTGGCCATCACAGAGAGGACCTCTCTCCCTGGGGCCTGGGTCTCTTCCTCGTAGGTCTGGGAGGCCACGGCTGTGTCCCTCACTTGAACAGGGGTCTCAGCCAGAGACCCTCAGGGCAGCCCTTTCCCCCCTTTTCTGCATGCCCCATGGAGCCCTGCCCCCCCATTTCCCCTGCCACCAGCCCTCACGGTGGGACCCTCCCGGGGAGGGCACTCACCGTCCTGCTCTCTCTGCCGGGCTTCCGGGGAAGCAGGCCCCCGCGTCCGCCGCCGCCTCAGGGTCACCAGGGCCACCAGGACCAGGGCCAGGGCCAGCGCCAGGCCCAGCAGCGCGGGGGCGCCTAAGAGCAGCACGGGCAGCTGCAACGCCGGCTCGGCCTGGGCGGTCACCCCCGTGCCCACCGACTCCTGCGGATGCAGCGGGGTCCTGGGCGCCAGGCTGCTCGGCTCGACTACAGGTGGAGGGGACGGGGAGGGAGGGCAGGGGACACAGGGAGGGGAGGGACGACCAGGGAAGAGTAAAGGGTCGGAGGGAGGCGAGGCTGGGCCGGGGAGGGGAGGGAGGGCCGGGTGTGGAGAGGGTGGGGTCATAGAGAGGGGAGGAGAGACACGGTGAGGGCCACGTGGGGATGGTGCACCCTACCCGGGACCCTGCCCGCGACCCCCATCAGCCCTCCGTCCCCCACCCCCGCCCTGGGGATCGAGCGACGGTGCTGCGCCTCGGTTCCCGCCCCTGGCTGTCCGTGGTGGCGGCACCCTGCCCCTTCCCCCCGAAGCCTCCGGGCCAGCCAGCCGTCGGAGGGGGTCGGCCCTTACCCGGTCTCGGCTCCGGCGTCCGGAAGAGCTTGCAGGCCACGCAGGCGCGGACCAGCGCGTCAAAGCACTGAGGCGAGACGCACTTCGTGGGGTCCGGCCCGCCCTTGACCCCCGGGCTCCCCGCCGGCCGCGGCATGCTGCCGCCGCGCCGCACACCTCGCTGCGACTGAGTCTCCTCCGCTGCCCCACTGGGAGGGACCTGGGAGGGGCCACCGACCCCGCCCCGCCCCGCCCCGCCCTCGTGCCTGGTGGGGTGGGACCGCTCTCGGCCAGGGCCCTGCACCCCAGACCTTCTCTTCCTACCTGTTCTTCCTCCCCTCAACCACTCAACCATCACCCCCAGCCCTCTGCTGGGGCCGGGACCAGGGCCAGGGGCCTGCTCTTGGGCACAGACCTCTGGGGGGGGCCTCCTCTGTCCTGCTCCCAGGGCCACCGGCTATCCCCCCACACCTGCCTCCTCCTCTGGGGAGCCCTCCTGCCCTTCCCAGGCAGAGCTGGTT
Source organism: Desmodus rotundus (assembly GCF_022682495.2). Classification (NCBI taxonomy): domain Eukaryota; kingdom Metazoa; phylum Chordata; class Mammalia; order Chiroptera; family Phyllostomidae; genus Desmodus; species Desmodus rotundus. The sequence goes on from NC_071389.1 coordinate 197,284,913, forward strand.
CAGTTCATCAAACGCACCCCGACTGCCCACTTTGGATGTGTCCTGAGGGACTTCCACACTGCCACGCTGCCAGTGGCCATGGGCAGGCCGTGGTGGTTGGGAAGCCGGTGGCGATGGGGGAGCTGGGGCAGATGCTCACTGCGGCGGGTGCAAGAAAGCTTTGTGGAGATGAGGAGGCTTCTGCTGGATGGAGCGGGGTCTAGCTAGATGAAGCTTGATGGAGGAGCGGCCTGGCGTGAGCACAGGCCTCAAGGCCCAACTGCGAAGGCCAGAGGTCGGAGGGCCTGGCCTGGAGCCTTGACCCGGGTTTGAGGAGCTCAGCTGGTCCCGAAAGCACTGGGGGGCTGCGCGGGCCCTGAGCAGAGGTCCATAGGTTAGTGAGGAACCTCTGGCTGGATGGTTTGGCCCGGAGTGAGTGGGGGGTGGGGGCCAAGCGTGCAGATACAGCGCCTCCAGATCCTAAGCGGAAGGGAGACTCGGATCAACAGATGGACGAGCAGACCGAGACCCAGTGGGTGGCGCACCCACCCCACTCCCTTTTCCAGGGCTGTGTGTGTGTCCTGGGCTGCTCCCCTCTGTGTCTCGCTGAGGCCCCTCCAGTCCGTCTTGTCTCCCCAGGGGACACCTTGGGTTTCCCCACTTGTCCCTCACCCGTGTCTCACAGACTGAGTCTCAGACACACGCGCCAGCTCCCTCAGCCTGCCCCTTCCTGGGGGCAGGGGCTGGCAGAGATCCCAGGGGCCCAGACCAGCCCCGAAGCACTCTAGGGCTGGGGGAACAGAGGAAGAAGCAACTGTCCAGAGGACGGAGGGAGGGGTTGAGCTTGGGGACAGGAGTGGCTCTTTAACAGATGTAAGGAGCAGGAAACCTTCCAGGCAAGAAGGACAAAGACATGGCATGGAGGAAGGGGAAGCTTTCCCTAGGGACAGACATGGCTGCTGCCTCAGGGGACACTGAGTGGGGGAAGGAGGGAAGGAGCCTGAGGCTGCAGGCAGGCTGGCCCGGTCTCCAGCCACAGACATGCCGGCAGTGGGGAGAGTTGTGCTTCTTTAGAAGGGCCTGTCTCTGGCTGCCCTGGAGGTGGAGAGCTGACTGGTGAGCAGAGCAGGGAGGAGGCTGGCACCGTGGTCCGGGGCTGCTGTTTAGGAGACACGAGTGATGCTGTGGAGTAAGCGGAGCAAGGCTGGTCCCAGATGTCTGTCTCCAAGGACCCCAAGGACTCATGCAGAGCCCCGAGTCCGCCAGCCTTGAGAAGCCCTGGCCCACCGCCTCCCCAGCCCCTGCCCACGGGCCAGCAACTCCGTGGCAGGAAGGTGTGGGCGGTGGGGCAGCTGCAAAGGAGAAGTGGGTGGTGGGTGTGGGTGTGGGTGTGTGATGAGGGGGTGGAGGAGCCAGGAGCCGGGGAGCAGCCCCGGCAGGGAAGGCCCTTCTATGGGCAGAGGGGTAGGGGTGAGGGGAGAAGACGTCCCCATCCTCACTGGTGTTACTACCTGGCGCCCTCAGGATGACCGACCTCCCTCAAACCTTGCGCCAGACACTCCTGTGGGCAGAGCTGGTGGAGGCCTGTGGGAAGCCAGGAGTGGGGTCCCCAGCCTGGGAGAGGGTGGGCCAGGTCTGGGGTCATTTATATGAGTCGCCTCTGACTCCTCAGGCAGAGAGCAGAGAAGGTGACCTTCGGGGCCCCATGCTAGAGTGGGAGCTGTAGATGGGCGCCCTGCCTGTGGGCGCAGGCAGCCCTGAGGCCGAAGCGGGGATACTCATTGGACACAAATGCTTCCTTTTGCCTGCCCAGGGCAGGTGCCAAGGATGAAGCCGGCAACAGCAAAGGGCCCTTGGGGTCCACGTCGGTGGGGCGTGCGGGTGCCCGACCCTGGACAAACCATTTTGCTTGAGCCTCGAAGCTCTGCGTGGACGACGCAGCAGTTAGAGAGAGAAATTTCACCATCAGACCCATGTGCTAAATGTTAGGTTGCTCCTCAATATAGTCTTTGCTTTTTCCATAGCAATTAAGTTTATTAATTTCTTTATTCAAGTGATCCACATCGCTTTTTGATCGTGATATGTGGCCAAGAGGGGAGAGTTAAAGTTTCTAAAATCTTCTCACAAACTTTCCGCATTCCTTCAGCAGTGTTTACTGTAAATAAGTGGCCATCATCCCCTCAAAGTATTCCTGAGTAAAATAAGGGAATTTGTTGCTGCCAACCTGATTGAATCTCTTCATTTTCTCAAGTTTTCATTCACTGATGATTTTAAAAGGATGATTAATTTGGGGTCTGTCAGGGAGAAGGGAGTCTCCCTTGATTCCCGCCCCCAAAACACCCTCCCGGGGGGCCCGACAGCCTGCTGGTGATGAGCTCTGTGTTCTCAGAGGCCGTGAGAGCGAAGGGATGACCCAGCACATGCGAGGGGCCGGCCGGGGTCTGTGTTCAGCCAGTTGTGAAGCGTGGCCTGTGGCCTTCATGCCTTGGGGACAGGGCGGGGGAAGTGAGGAAATTCAGGGCCCGTGGGCCAAGCGGGTTTTATGTGGGGGCAGTCCCTCAGGGCAGGGAGGCCCAGCCCCCCAGGTCTGGACATGAAAGTGCTCTGAGACCCAGAAATGCACTCTCTACTTAGTTAAAAATTAGCTTTATATGTAATTCTGTGAGTAATACCTAAAGACATTCTCCTGAAAAAACCCTCAAACAATACAGACTCTCTGAGTAAGAACAGGCATTTCCCTGCTGTCCCTGGGGAGGGGGGCAGGGGCGGTGGGTGTGGCTTCTTTTCACTTGGGAGTCTTTCTTTCCAGTCTTGTGTCTTGCCTTTAAATTCTCCAGTGCGCACCTAGGGAAACATTGGCCCTGGCTGGTGTGGCTCAGTGGATTGAGTGCCAGCCTGCAAACTGGAAGGTCGTGGGTTCGATTCCCGGTCAGGGCACATGCCTGGGTTGTGGGCCAGGTCCCTGGTTGGGGCTGTTGTGAGAACCGATCGATGTATCTCTTGCACATTGATGTCTTTCCCTCCCACTCTCTCTAAAAAAAATAAATAAATGCAGAAGGGGGCTGTGGGAGCCTCCCCCATCCCTGTCAGCCTGGTAGGTGCTTCCCATTTGCTCTCTCCATCTCAGTTTGCCCACATCCCCAGCCTTCTCAAATAGTTAGTTCTGACAAACTGGAGGCTGCTAAGAAGTCCCCCTCCCTGGGGACTGCGGGAAGGGTGTGATGTTAGTCCTCAGGACACTGGAAGAGGGCTAGGAGAGCCAGCGAGCCCCCATCCTGCCCCTCTCCCCTCAAGCCCTTCCCTGAAGCGGTCACAAAACCCACACCCAGGTTCCCACAGGCCTGAGCAGCCCCCACTGTGGGTGCCAACACACACACACAGGCTTGCATGTGCACACACACTCCGGTACTCTGAAGGGCACTCGCGTGGGGGAATGTGGGCCCTCCATGCTTCTATGTCAGGTTGGAAAGGAGTTCCCCGTCCCTCCGCACCCCATCCCTTATTCTCCCTGCCAGGGGGAGTGGAGGGGCCACCTCTTGGAGGCCAGGCCTGAAGGTGGGAAGATGGAAGGAGGTTGGGAGGCTGGAGAGGGGGAAGGGAGAGGAGAAGGGACCCTCCCCAGGGGCCACGTCTTCCTGAGGCCTCCTTCTGGGGAGACAGCAGAGAACCACGGAGACAAAGCCTACGTGGTGAAACCATTTAGGAGGTGAGAGGTGCTGGGGAGAAAAATCCAGGAGGGAAGGCTTCCAGCGAGTCAGAGAAGGCCTGGTGAGGCCTTGGAACAGAAGGAGGGAGGTGCGAGGGATCCCCGAGGCCATCTGGGGCGCAGCGCCCAAGGCCCAGGGAGCCACACAGCAACCAGGAGAGTGGCAGAGCACAGGGCCAACTCTCCCCCTGCCTGGCCCTGCGCCCCCCTCGCCTCAACCCTGAGGGGGAGGTGGCGCCAGATCCTCCTTTACAAAGAGGAAAGCAACCAAGCGCAGGAGGGTGAAGCTGGGCAGCCCCTCCGCCAGGGCTCTCCAGGCCCCTCTCACAGGACCCACCCCTGAGGGCCCTCTCCCTGTCAGCAGACGAGGGCTTAGGGCCGGGCGGCCGAGCATAGTACAGGGGGGTCCATTATCTGCCAAACCAGGCATCTACCAAATGATAGCCCCAGGGCTCCCCAAAAAGCCTTTGGCATTCCTCTGGATGTAAGAGGGTGGCCCCAAGGCAGGCTGCCCTCCTGCCCAGGTCAGGAACACTAGGGACTGCCCACCCACTGTCCCTTCCAGAGCTGGTCCTCAGTGGCCTCCAGACCATAGGGTCACACTCAGGTGGGACTCAGATTTGGGACCCTCCACCCCTCCTCCTGTCCCTCGGGTCTGCAAGTGTCGGGTGAAGTCCCTTCAGTGATTCTCTGCCTGCCCCCTGTGGCCCCAGGGGGTACTGAGGGAGGGCGGGGGTTCCTCCGTGTTGGAGTCCTGCCAGGCCAGCTGGCCCAGCACTAGCTGCGTGTGGGTCAGGGCACGCTGAGGCCGGGCTTTACCTGGGGAGCCCCCAGCTCACCTCGCCCACCACAGCCGTGGGCCTCTGAGTACGGACAGCAGACTTGGGACAGGTACAGGGGATGTCAGCGTCTTTGGTTTTCTGAGCCTCGCAAGAACCTCAAGAGGCTCTGGGGCTTGGGGACAGGAAGTGAGCTGCGCCAGGTGACGCTGCAGGTTGGCCACAGACACCAAGTCAGTGGGACTGAAAGGCCAGGTCCTTTCCCACCGCATCGCTTCCCCTCTGCAGCCTGGTTGCTCCGTCCCAGCCGCAGCCACGGCCCCCCACTACCCCCGCCTGTGCTCCCTGAGGGGTGGAGGCGACAGGTGCCACACTGCAGAGCCCCCTCGTCGATAGGGAGGCCCCGTTCTCTTGGTGGGGATGGGAAATACCCCCATTGGGGCCAGAATACTAGGGCAGGCCCAAGGGCTGCCCACAGCCAGGTGGCCTGAGGGGGCAAAGCACCTATGACCCTGAACAAGCCCTGCCCCCCAGAGTCTCCGATGCCTCATCCATGCAGCAGGGCCGAACGCCCCACTCTCTCCTCTGTGCTCAGAGGGCGTGGACCCAGCAGCTTCCAAGCCCAGTGGAGGGCGGCTCTCGCAGGAGCCTCAGGCCGCCCCAGACCTGTAGCCCATCAGTAAGTGCCTCCATGTAACCGCCTTGGGGCCATGGCCAGCTGAGAGGTCTTAACATTTGTTCCGAACTTTGTTTAAAACAACGGCTTCTCATCCTCGGTCTTCCACCAGCTGGGGAGAAAGGTGTTAGTTAGCCTGCCCCCATTCTACAGATGAGGAAACTGAGGCTCAAGGGGATAAGTGACCTAAGGTCATGAGTTCGGTGGGCAGCCCAGCACCGGCGCTCCTGTCTCCCTCCACAGTGTCAAGCGCCAGTGCTGGGCACCACTGTGCATGAAGACCGGTCTTCCACGACTTCCCTTGGTCACACTGGCCTCCGGACAGTGCAAAGCAGCTGCACTGCCTGGCCGGTGGGGGCCTCTCCGTTCCAGGGCCCCTGCCAAGCTTGCTGGAGCTGGCAGCAGGGACAGCCTCGTGTTCCCCCAGCACCTGGACGGCTTCCAGTCCTTGGCGGGAGAATGTGGTGCCACTTCTCTTGTTAAATGGCACCAGGTAGCAAAGAAAAAGTGGCACAGGGACTGGAGGGAGAAGTGTGCCCCATGCTGACTGAGGGGGGGTGATTAGGGGGTATGGGGAGGATCTCCTTTTGCCTCCAGCAAAAAGTGACATGCCGAGAAAGGACAGCGGCTGGGTCCACACTGCCTTCCCACTCCCCCACCGTGAGAGCCAGTCCCCTCCCCTGCTCACTGCCCTCTCCTTCATGAAGCAGCCCCTGCCCCCAGGCCCTGCGGGACAGGTCCCCAGCAGTCCTGTCCCGAGGGGCAGACCCCGGCGCGAGGCACCGGCTGCTTTCTCAGGCACAAGGCCTGTGCTCCGCCACTGTGTCCCCTGTTCGGAGCCTGCCCAGCAGATGCCCAAGCCTCTGTTCAACAATGAGCCGCCTAAGAAAACAACTGGAGGAAAAAGCTGAGGACTGTGGCCGGAGGCCAGCTCTGCTGCTCATTGGCTCCGACTGTGGACACACCTGATTACAAGTCTCGGTTTCATTAACTGTGAAATGGGGAAACATCAACCTCACAGGTCTGCTGGGAGGCGACAGGAGCGGCCGTGTGAGAGAAGCTCTGTGGAGTATGAAGCGCCCTGCCAAATGTCTGGTGGCATCTGGGGCCTCAACCGAAATCTACACAGCTGAGGCGCTCGGCAGGGCCCAAGAGGCTGCCCCGCAGGCGGGCAGGTGTCAGTGGACCTGAGCACTGGGGGCGGGGCGCCAGGCTGGGTTCCAGGAGGAGGCCACGGGAAAGAAGCCCTGACGTCTGTAACGAGTTGCAGCTGACCCACCTGCCAATGCAGATCAGGTGCCCTGGCGGTGCCGGCACTGCCCAAGGCATGAGGCCGGGCCCTCCCGACACCTGAGGGTGGAGGGCAGGCCCTGGCACTAGCAGGGTGAGCGTGAGGGGAGTGCAGGGTGACTGCTCCAAGGGAGCCAGAACCTGTTTCTCTTCCACCAGACCTCCCACTCACCCCCTAGGCTCCCATGGGTGCAGCAACCACAGAGGAGGGCAGCAGCCCGGGCCGGCTGGCAGGTTCCAACCCTGGCACTTCCCCAGGCTCCAACCAGACCCCAGGGAGAAGCACAAGTCACGCAGAGCCTCTGGCCGCCAACCTGGACACCAGCCCTCCAGCCAGCTTCTCTCGCTTAATTCTCGCAAACTGAGGAATTCAATGTGTGGTCCTGAGTTGGCACCAGTTCCTGAACTTAGCTCTGTGTGATTTCCAGTAAGTCACTGTTCACTGAGTGCTCGCCCGGCAGTAACACAGTTTATTAAGAAACATCGGCGTGAGCGAGGACAGGGAGCGAAGACGCCAGCTCGGGCCTTCCCTGTCGTCGTTCAGTGCAGTCCCCACGGTGCAAAAAGGGAGCACGAGCTCCAGTCCCACCCGGGGAAACTGAGGCTCTGAGAGGCAACAACCAGGTTCTCTAAGAACAGCAAGGCCCAGATGTGGAGACGGACTGGGCTCACAGATGCCAAGCTCCCCGGCCTGGGCCTGCTCTTAATGGCTCTGAGTTAGTTCATCTGCAGCACTGAAGCGGTGGATGGGACCAATTGCTTTTAAACTGTTTTTGGCCACAGACTCCGTGTTCACAGAAGTCCTGAGTGGAGATGAACCACATCTGATGGATAAAGCTGAGTGAGTGGGTGTGGGTGTGGGTGTGGGACGGGGGCTGGTCCCACTGCTGCGCCCCCCCACAGCACTCCCTGTTGGAGCACGGAGTCGGGGTCCCATGGGGAAGCAGCCCCGCTGACCCGGAGCTATCACAGGCCCTCCACAAAGGGGTTCTCAGAGCTGCTCATCAGGGACAGCAGGTTCAGGGCTGACACGCCGGGCACGTGGCCAGCACAGATCTGCAGCATGCGGACCAGGCGCTGGGCCACGGTGACTCGAAAGCCTTCCACCTGCGGGGGAGGAACAGAGAACAGGGTCAGAGCAGCCACACAGACCGCCCGAGGGGGCTGGGGCCCAAGACATGGGGACAGACCAGCGCACCATTGCCCATCACGGCCGCGCCCTTGGCCACAGCACACCTCTCCAGGCAGCTGCCAAGTCCTTCCAACACCCTCCAGGGACACCAGAGATGGTGAGCCCTGTTCCAGAGGAAACAAAGCTCAACAGCGGGGCCAGCGCGGTAGGCAAACTGCCTAGAGTTACACTCAGTGACCACAGAGGTGGGATCCCAACCATTGCTCAGGGGCAGAGCCCTTGAAGCCCCCTTATCTGGGTCTGAGAAAGACGCTCACAGGGATGGGGCAGAGGGGTGGACAGAGAGCGCCCTTCCCGGGATAGGGAGATGCCACCAGCAAAGAGCCCCTTTCTCGGGGCTTCCGTAGGCTGCAGGCCAACAAGGAGCCGTGGGGTGAGTTTCCCAGGACCAGGTGCTGGGCAAAGCAGAGAGGCAAATCAAATCCATAGACGCTGGTGGAAGAGCAGAGTGACGTCCAGATGGCTCCCCTAGCTGACAGGTGGCCTCCGAAGCATCTCCCCTTCCCCTGCTCCCTCTCTAACTGTCCACCCAGTGGCCCAAACTAGAGACTAAGGCATCCGCAAGTCCTCCTGCTCACGCTCCCCGTTTGTCACTTGTCATTTCCTTGGTCCTAAACCCAGAGGTAGAGTCTCGGTCCTCATAGCACCCACATCCCTCTCACGGAGACTCTGCTATAATCTGACACAGCCCCCTGCAGTGCTGCCCCCCCATTGTTTTTTCTCCCTTGCTCTCAGGACCCCACCCACAGTCACCTAGCTTCCCTTCCCACTGCATAGGCTGGCCCCTCCTCTTTGTCCAAAGTCTAAATGTGGGGGCCCCAGGGCCTGGCCTTTGCATTTCTTAGCCCTGCACCCACTCCCTAGGTGACCTCATCCAGCTCCATGTCTCTAAAACCATCTCAATCCCAGATGGCATCTCCAGACCCTTCCTCCGAATGCCAGACACACGTATCAGCAGACCCCTCAATTTCTGTGCAGACGCCTAAGAGAGGCCTTCACCTTAGCTTGTCCAGCGCGGAGTCCCCAGGGTCTCCATCTCAGCCAAAGGCCAAAGCTCCGGAGTCGTCCTCGGCTCTTCCTACACACACCTCACGCCCAGGCCATCAGCACAGGCCACTGGCACCACCCTGGGCCCTCTTCCCCGGATGCCACCAAGTCCAGGCCACTGCTAACTCTTCCAGAAACAGCCCCCGGGCTATCTCCATCCGCCCTTGTGTCCCCTCAGTCTGCTCTCCTCCTAATAGCTGCAGGGACCCATCTGAAACCCAAGTGTGGCCACATCTCTCCCACACTCTATGGCGGCTCCAGTTTTGATGAGAGTAAAAGTCCCGACCTTTCCTATGCCCCACAGGGCCCTGCCAACCTGGCCGCGCTGTCACTCTGGCTCACCTCCCACTGCTCTGCCCCTTGTTCACTCTGCCCCGTGGGACCTGAACACACCAGGCAAGTCCCAAACTCAGGGTCTTTGCACCTGCTGCTTCTCCTGCTGCAAGTGCTTTCCCAGCAGAAGCCTACATGGCCTGCCTTTGTCTTTGTTTACAGGCCGCTTTCCAGTGAATTCCCTCCCCATCACCCCACCTAAATCTTACCGCCTTACCAACACCTGCCACGTCACCTCCCACTCTCTTAACGCACGATGCACTCTCTGCCTGCTTCCTTCACTAGAACGGAACTGGCATTTTTTTTTTTTTACTGTTTTGTTCTGTGATGCGTCCCTAGTGCCTAGAAGAGTGCTTGGCACTCTGCAGACACGTAAGAAATATTGTTGAGTAAATCCTTTTACTCGGAAATACACCTGCAAGCTGCTGACCTCACTCGGGCTCCACAGCCAGCCTCCTGTCTCCGACCAGGCCTCCTCCAATCCGCACACCGCACTCCAGAGACGTGGCCCCCAAACCCAAGTCTGACCAATCCCCACCGCCTCCGTCACCCACAGGAAGGAAGGACTTAGACCCCCTGCCAGGCTTCAGAAGCTCTGCAAGTTCTCCGTTGGGTTAGTAATGACTCGGTGGAGCTCACCAGGCTCTGAGAGGGCAGAGCCAACGCCTGGCTCATCTGTGTTCTCAGGGACCAGCATGCAGCTCTGTCGGCAAAGCGAGAGAATAGTTTCTCTGGGTGAATCCCACACCTCAGAGTGGGTTTCCTCTTGTGTAAAACGGGGCAATAACTGTTGCCACGCAAAGGCCTCAAAATATGGTGCGGCCCAAACTTGATTACGTGGAGGAACACACCCTGAAAAGGACATCACGGGAGCGAGGAGTGACGACTGTCCAAACATTGTGTGCATCTTCTGAGGGATGCCACTGTACGGTCTCCAGTCTCCGCAGGCCTGCTGCTGGTTGGAGGTGGATGCAGTGGGGCAACAGACCTCTTTTCCAGTTCTCAGGCTCCAGGGTAACGCAGGACCTGGCGTGGCCTGCCACCCACTGGCCACACATGGAACTGCACCACTGCCACAAGGTTAGCTGGCACCCTTGTGCACCTGCCATTTTTCCTGGCAAGTCACAGATTCTGCTAATACTCCTGACATCTCTTGCCTGCGCTCACGATGCTAAATTTCACTTAGATGTTAATAAAATAAAAGGAGCAATTGTTGTCTGGCCCAAGTTCACAGATGCCCTGAATTCTCCTCTCAGATCAGAGGGGTCCACAGGCGCCAGAATAAGAACCCCTGATCCAAACGGCGGTGAGGGATGCACGCTGACTCAGTTCTCTCTGCGTCACACCACTTTGCCGTGGAGAAAGGGTGCAAGAAGCAGAACAGACCAGAAACACAAGTCTTCTAAGGGAACCTCAAAGCCAATAAACAGGCCCCAAAACCACCTGAAGAAGCCTGGTGCATGGGCAGGGCAGCCCAGGCCCTGGGGGCCTCAGCAGACTGCCCCAAAAGCCATCAGGATTTCTACTGCAGAAGGAGAGGCTGAAGAGAAAAAAAAAAGAAAGAAAGCAGAAATCTGCTTGGTTCCGCGCACAATTAGGGCTCACCTCGAGAGAAACACCACCGGAGTCAGGGCAGAGCCAACACCCAGGGCATCCCTCCAACATCTGCCCGCCCGCCCACCCACCGTCCCCGCTGCCAGTGGACGACGTCTGTAATCAGACGGGTGAGGGGGCGCTGGGCATTCCAACTGCCGGGGGCACGCGAGGATGCACCGGTTAACGAGACAGGAGACAGACAAGATGCCTGGCCCCACAGCACTCACCCCCTCGTAGGAGAGGGGGGCATTCACAGGCACCCACAGATAAACACCTGTGGCTCGGGTATGAGTGCAGAAAACACAACAAAAAGAAAGGCAACGTAACAAGTGATAGATAGCACCTGGCATGTAAGAGGCACTCAAGATGAATGGATGTCATCACTCCACTTCACATTTGTGTGCCCAAGGCTTAGGGAGGCCTACCCAAGTCACAGCCAGGGGGCAGACAAGCCAGGATTCAAACCAGGACCCCATGTCTGCCCATCAGAGCCCCTCCTTCGGCACTCGGGGCTCCTCCAAGGAGCAGTCCCGCAAGCCCACTGTGTGCGGACTGCCTTTTCCCCACGCCCGCGTGCCAGTCCTCACCTCCAGGTCACAGAAGAGCAGGGGGCTCCGGTAGGCTTGGGCCAGGCGTAGCACAGTGTTCCGGTGGACGCTGCAGTGACTGTCCCGCCCAGCTGCAAAGAAGCCGAGAGTGCTACGGCTGTAACCTCTACCTGCCTGGCTGCAATTAGGGTGCCCTGGGCAAGGCGGGTCCCCTCCGTCTCCGACCCCAGGTTCTGATTGGCGGTGGGGGGAGACTCTCTGTCCTACCTTCTCTTCAGGCTGCCAAGATCATCAAATTAGACAATAAAGCTGAAAGGGCTTTGAGCGCAAACACTAGGAAAATGTGGCCCTCTCATCTACAAGATGAGGATCGCAAGAGCCCCGTGGCTCAGGAGCACGACTACCTAGGTCCACCTCTCAGCTCTACGGCTTTTTCGCTATGGGGCCTTGGGCAAGTTACTTAACCAGTTTCCTCAGCTATACAAGAGACAGCCACATCTGCTCCAAAGGGCTGCTTGTCGTGAAGATTAGTGACACAGAATCAAGGCACCTGGAACAGTGTCTGGGGCGCCGTGGGCACTCAGTGAAGGTCAGCTATCGCTATTTCCGCTGCTAATGGTGCAAAGCGCAGAGGCAGCAGGGCTTGATCACAGAACTGCCAGCTGAACTGGGGAATGGGAGAGCAGTAGGAGGCGAGACTGGCAGGAAGGCGGCGGCCCAGCTGCAAACATGCTGTGCCTTTCCAGGAGTTTGGGTTTTACTCTAGAACTACCAGGCAACTCTAAGCTATGATCTCAGCAGAGTTAGCTCAGTGGAATGCCCTGCTCGGGTGTGCTTTCAGAAAGACCGACAACAGGTCAGATGGCAAAGCCCGTGTTCTTTCCTTCAGCCAGGCCGCCCGAGCGAGGAGTCTACCACAACGCCAACTGCCCTTGGTGGGGGGGCGTGGCACTGCCCTCGGTGCAGGTGCACAGTGGCGGGCAAGGGATGAACTTACCGCCCGTGGCGAGGAAGCTCACCTTCCCCAGGAAGAAGGCGGCGTCCACGTGGTGCAGGGACTCCTCCACATTCTGAAGGCTGTGGCGGCCAGGCCAGGGAGAGAGAACAAACCAGAAGACAAACCTTATAACAGCGAGCCCAGAAGCCCCTGCTCCTCATTCCACAGAGGCCAGAGAATGAGAGGAGGGTGACAGGAAACTGCCCCACAGCAGGACTTTGTCCTTTCATTGCCTGCTTTTAATTACGAGGACCCAAGCCGATGGAATAATGACAGAGTAGATGTGGGTGTAGGTGAAAAGCACACGTCTCCCTCTCCAGCACCACCCTTCAGTTCCGACTCCCCAGAGGGAGCTGCTGCCCACAGTTTAGGGTGCAATTCTTCTGGAATGTTTCACGTGCAAATACAGACAGTGATAGGTACAGGCATCTCACTGGGTGTAGTTAGGTGTGCCACATCTGTCTCATTCTTTGGAATAACCACAGCGCCACCCTGTTTTCCCAGTGACGTGCGTTCCTGTGATCTCCACGTCCTCCTCCGCACAGAGACGTTGCGCGAGCACCCGCTCACACACGTCCTTACACGTCCAAGCACATGTGTCTGCAGGGCAGTAGCTCGGCCGGGGCACAGCATGCGTCCTTTAGAAACATGTGCAGGTATTGCCGAGTTGCCTTCCAATCAGGTTACTGTATTTAAGCCCGGCACCTTGTTTAAACACTCTCATCTTTACCTGGCTGACTCCTTCCTTCTCACCTTTCAGGTGTCACCTCCACCAGAAAGTCTACCCTGACTAACTCCTGAGAGTCAGAGGTCGTTTGGGCTTCACCAGTGTTCGAAGTACAGCCTCTTGCCCCACAGGCCTAGGAGCACGTGGAGGACAGGGGTCTGTGTCATTCGTCACTGGCCTGCCGTCAGGGATGCAGGGCAGACCCCAGAGAGCCTCAGCTAAGTGAGAGATGGCACTGATAGGATTTATCAGTGTCTTCTAAACATCCTGCGCTGGCCACTGGCTCCCCCTGCTCCCCCTCCAGGTTAAGCCCAGGCAGCCTCTCCCGGCCTCCTCTCCTCCCCATCATAAGCAAGGTCACTGTCCAAGTACATTCCTCTGCCAGGTCCACCTGAGCCCCGACAGCCACAGCCGCTGGCTCTCACCTGTACTTGCTGTGAAGGTTGACCACGAACACAATCAGGTCAATTCGGGGGCGAGTCACATTGGAAGGCAGAGGGAGGGACTGTGCCAAGTGGCTGAAAAACATATTGGACATTCTTGTGACCACTCACACGCTGCCCTTCATAGAAGAGACCGTCAAAGGCACCTCACAGATGCACCTGACGCCCGCATGGGAGACCCCTCGGGGGAGCACAGGGCAGGGCAGAGCTGGTCCTACCCAGACTGCTTTCTTCCGGCCCCTCTGCCAGAAAGGAGCTGTTTAGTAGCTGCCTTGCGAGAGGGAGTTTTGGATAGAGGATGGCCCGAGGCTAGCAGGCCACACTGCTGCGAGGGGCACCAGGCTCAGAAGACAGGGTGTTGACCATGAAGTTCAGGGTTAAGGCTGACCTCCTTGGGAGTGTGACAGAAGGGGGCTCAAATTCCAGTTCCGCCAATTAGCAGCTGTGTGACCTCAGACACACCTCATCATTCTTGTCGGGACTTGGTCTCTGGTTGTCAAATACCCACCGGAAGGTTTTTCTTGAACCTTGTATTTCTGCCCATTTCTACATATTCCTCGTACCCATCTCCTACCACCCACCATCTTACCATGCAGGAAACACCAAAAAGTACAAACATGACAGTTAAATTGCTACTATTAATTAACTTAGAGCATTTTCCTCAACATTTCTTCATGTATGTAATGTGCTATACACATTCAGACACAAGAATAGATACAATCTAAAACAGGCCAGTAGCTCAGTGGGTTGAGCACGGGCCTGTGAACCAAAGGGTCATCGGTTCGATTCCCAGTCTAGGGCACATGCCTGGGTTGTGAGCCAGGTGCCCAGTAGGGGGCACGTGAGAGGCAACCACAGATTGATTTTTCTCTCCCTCTCTTTCTCCTTCCCTTCCCCTCTCTCTAAAAATAAATAAATAAAATCTTTAAAAAAAATTTTTAAAGGACAACAGTATTAATTTAATTTTATTTGCATTTAATGAAAGCAAAAAAAAGTAGAACTAAAAAAATAGATGAACTTGGATAAATTATTTTTTAGTCACAGCGACTGTTTCCTGAAAGGACCCAATTAAGAAAAAATTATGAAAAAATTAGCAAATTTGTTTCATTTTAAACCACATGTTTCAATTTTATCTGTATTGCATTGATTCTCTATTGTAAAAAATGAGAAAATTAACATTCTTATATCTTACCCTACCATTTGGACAATACATATTATTATTGCTATTATTATATATTAAAATTTTGCTCTAACTATAACCTCGGACATGGACTCACGAGGCTGCCACTCTGCAACACTGCTGGTCACTGTGGGAGGGGCAAAGGGCACTGAGGGGGTCTGTCAATTAAATAGTTCCCCAGAAAAGGGACAATCATTTTTCTGCTTAGAACTTATCGGCCAGACCTAGTCACTTGGCTCCACAAAACCACAAAAGGTCAAAGAGCACAATCCGGTTCCTGTCATGGGCTCCAAATGCGGAAGCTGGAAATATCTGTCAGCAGAATGAACTGACGACCATATGGGGGACCTGCCTTTCCTGCCTGAAAGTCTGAAGCATCATTTACCCTTGCAGTTCAATAACTTACCTTGACATAAAGTGTTCTATGTCCATTTTTCCTGGAATAAGATGTATATTCCCCTTCTAAGGGAAAAATTAAACTCTTCACTCATTTCAGGGAAGTTCTATTACATCTTTGAACATTTTTTGCTAACATTTTCTCAAATCTTTCCTCTTTGTAAATAATTAAGTGCTGAGTGACATCTATTCTGATTCTCGCTGTTTATATCCGTTAGATTGTGTATTGTATTATTTTTGGCCCTTTTTGGCCCTTAGCTCTGCAACCTCCCTTTTTCTGTCATTCTGATGTTTTATCATTTGGTCTTTGAATGTCTCTTAAAATTTCAGTTTCCTTCCCTGGCCGGTGTGGCTCGGCTCATTTGGTTGAGCGTCATCCAGCAAAGCCAGTCTGATTCCCAGTCAGGGCACATGCCTGGGTTTCGGGTTCAGTCCCTGGTCACGAGAAGCAACCGATGGATGTTTCTCTCCCTCCCTTACCCTCTGCCTAAAAATAAATGAAATCTTTTAAAAAATATTCATTTCTTATTAAATTTCTCAACAGCACACAACACTCAAGAAGGAGTTTTCTTCTTTTTCTAGAGTGGGCTCTTCATCAGATTTCTGCATGTCATGGGACTTGCCCTTTCTCAGCGAGGGTTTCCAGGACACTTCTTTCCACCTTGCTCGATGTAGGCAATTTCGTCCACATTTCCCATTCACCCTGACGCTAACTGAATGAATTATTTTTAGAAAATCCTTTCCCATTTCTAAGTTATGGGTTTGAGACAGCTGGTTGTGTTTGACGTTCTGTGGCCCAAGAGCCTGGCAAGACTCTTGCACGAAAGGGTTTATGGGCAATCTTTCACCGCATTTGTGCAGGCGCCGTAACAGGATTTACTCTACCTAGTAAGGCGCATTTCCAGTTCCCACGGAGGAAATGCCCTTTAGATTTGGATCATCCTCCTTCAACACAGGCCCTGGAAGTTTATCCTTCTATCACGGCAGAAGTCACCCACACACATACAGCAGCTGACCCCCCCAGAAGTTGTTTCTACTTCCCATCAGGTTAGAAGGAAAACAAAATATACTTCCTTAGTCACTTTTTCTCCAAATTTGGGGGACACATCTATGCTGAGCTAGGCACTGCTCAAGGCACCGGGGATTCACCAGGGAACAAAAGCCAAAGGCCCTGCCCTCAAGGGGCTGACCTTGGGGTCCGTGGTTGTGGTGGGCTGGATACAAGTAAACGAACAGGTGAACAAGGAAATTCCTTGTGGTGACAAGTCTTAGAGGAAGAGAACAAGTATGTGGCAGAGGGTGATGGAGGATACTTTAGATGGGGTGCTACCAGACGCCCGCAGGATCAGCGAGGGCAGACCACGCGTTAAGAATTGTTAAGGAGTTGGCCAACCTGATCCACCTTCGCCCGCCTCGGGAGGCTCCTCCGCTCTCCCTCGCGCCCAGGCCACAGCCGAGCGATCGGACAACCCCAGCCTCAACTACTTACACCTTCAGGTCGGAGGCGCAGTCCTCCTTGAGCATCGAATCGGCCAGCCGCTGCAGAAGAGCATCCTCCGTGCCTACCAGCTGCCCAGAGAGATAAGGCTGCCGATTGATACCTGGGCACAGCAGTCCCTCTGGAGGGCATGGGGATCTGAGCACGGACCGAAGGCAGCCGCGATTCCCAGGATTCTGGCTCCCGCGCGCAGGGAGCTATTTCCAGAAGGAGGACTGTGCTAGCCTCGGGTGCAGGGCCTGAGGTTTGCACCGCTCGGGTCTTGCTGGCACAGTACTCACTACCTTTTGGACCCCTCCCTCTGACTGCCGGACCATGCAGGGTGCCCTCGGCGACCCGGGAAAACTAAGTCCCCGCCCCGCGCGGATCTCAGCCACTTAGCTACCTACCCAGCGCGCGGTCTCCCCAAGCCAGAAACCAATCACAAGCCGGAAAAGAGCCCGCCGCGCACCTATTGGTGAGGGGGCGTCCCTCAGCTTCAGCGGAGGCTACTCCAATTGGTTCAGAATGTGGCTATCCCGCCCACCACACCCCTGCCAGAACCGCGCCCGGCCAGCACTTCGGAGAGCTCAGAGAACCGCGTAGCTAAAGCGCAGCCAAGGAGGAAAAGTGGGCGGGGGAAGCGGGGCTGCCGGCGCCTACCAATATGGTGGCCGCGTTCAGGCCAGGCAGCTGGTCCTGTGGCCGCAACACCGCCATCCCAGTCGCAGGGCAAATCGTTATTCGGGCGGCGCGCGCCTGGCTTTCAAACGGCTCGGCAGCCGGGCCCGAGCGCTCCCTGAGGGGCACGTGACTCTCCCTGGGCGGGGTTTCGCAGAGCGGGGCGGAGTCCTCTTAAAGGAAACGCTACCTCCTTTTCTCAGGGGGTGTTCCCGCGCTGGCCTCGGGCTCCGAAGGTGCTGCCCATGGGACAGGCCTTCTATTTCACGCCTCGGAGAAAGAAGGTATTGAGTGATTCATTCGTTCATTTCTGCTCGTTCATGCTCATTCACCCTACTCTTGATTCCTTCCAAACCTGCCCCTTCCCCGTCTTCCCTATCTCAGTTGACTCTAACCTTGCAGCTGTTCAGAACAAAACCTTGGGGTCATTTTTGGCTCTTCTTAACTCACAACCAGCCCTTAAGCAAGCCTATGGTTCTAATCTTAACATGCATCCAGAAGCTGACCACTTCCCACTGCCTCCCCTACTACCTCCACTGCCGCCAGGACAAGCCACCGTCATCTCCCACGGGGACTACTGTAACGGCCTTCTCATTGACTCCCGGTGTGCACCCTGGTCCCCAGGGCTACAGGCTATTCTCCACACAGCAACCAGAGCCATCCTTTTAACACAGCAATCCGAAGAAGCCACATCTCTAATCAAAACCCACCAGCAGCCCTGGCTGGTGTGGCTCAGTGGATTGAGTGCAGGCCCGCGAACCAAAGGGTCGCCGGTTCAATTCCCAGTTAGGGCTGTGGGCCAGGTCCCCAGTTGAGGGTGTGCGAGGAGCAACCACCCATTGATGTTTCTTTCCCTCTCTTTCTTCTCCTCTCTCTACAAATAAATAAAATCTTTACAAAAAACCAAACCACCAGCAGTTCCCATCTCAAAGTACATCGCAGGTGCTTCACTTGGCTGTTGAGGCTCGGCGTGTTCTGGCCCGACGGCAGTCTCCCTGACCTCATCTTCTGCCTCATCTTCTGCTCCTCTCTCTTCTACATCCATCCCTTCTAGCCACATGGACCGTTCGGCTGTCCCTCAAATATTCAACGTATCCCCCCCACCTCAGGACATTTGCCCCTATGGTTGCCTCTGGCTGAAAAGCTCTACTGCCAAGTAGTCACATGGCTTGTTTCCTCACTTATTCCTGTTTCTGCTCCAATGTCGCCCTCTCAGAGCGGCCTTTCGTAATGACCTATCTGAAATAGCAAGCCCCCCGTTCTCCTTATCTCCCTTTTTCTGTTCTAGTTTCTCAATAGCTCTAATCTGTACTTAAAACATCATCAAGAACCGTGCAGCCTCTGAGATTTTACCGTACTTCCAAACCAATAAACTGCGTATTGCCATTTTGTAATAATCTGTTACTATCTCATGGATGCTGGCAAAAGCCATGAAGCTCCTTAGTAAGAGACAAAGGACTTTATTACTTACAGTAAAACCAAGAGCCAGGGCTTCACGTTTGTTTGCGCTAGTTCCCCGTGTCCTGTTCTTTGTCCCTGGGGAGCTATTACATCACTCCTCAGGGTTGCTGGCTGCCATCACAGCCCTGAGAAATGGCCTTGGTAAGGAGCTCTCAGGGTCTAGCTTTCTTAGGATACTCAGGCATGCTCAGGGCCCATGACAGATGGCTTCTTCCAACAGTTATAAAATTACTTGTTCCTTATCTTTCCAGCTGGAGTGCAAGATACATGAGGGCAAGAGACTGTGCCAGTTTTTATGCCCAGCACCTTAAAAAGTGTTTGGCACATGGTAGTTGCTCGATAAATAGTTGTTGAATGAATGGATTGATTTCTATTCATTCATTATATTCATGCGCCCACTCATTCTCAGCAGTGATTGATTTAATCATTATTTTGAAGGGTGGACCCAGTGCCCCATGCTGAGAGCATGGATAAATCAGACATTATTGATCAGCTCGGTGCGTTGGGGAAGTCAGACCGAGATGGCTCAGCGTGCTCATTGCTGTGACCTCTGGGAGAGCGGAGGTGGGTTCCCTGTTTAACCTAAATCCGTCTCGCTGCAGAAGAAACTAATATCTTGCTTAGAAAGAGCTGGAAGTAAATGGCTTCATGGAACCCCTGCCCCAGCACAGATGAGGCTTTGGTTCCCCCGTGGCAAGGTGGTGATGAGCACCCTGAAAATAAAGTAAGGCAGGCGAGGGGATAAATAAATAGAGGTGAGTAGGAAGAAGCTACTTCAGGTCAGGGGAGGCCTCTGGAAGAAGGTGATGTTTGAGCCGATGCCTGAATTTAGTGAGAGGAGCCAGTTTAACTGCACTGGGGCAGAAGCTTCAGGCAGAAGGAGCAGCCAGTGCTGAGACCCCTGGGGGAGCATTCCTGACTCTTCAGAGGAACCTGAAGGATGCACATGGTTGAAGCAGATGGAGAGAAGAGAGAGTGGGAGGAGATGAGGCCACAGAGGTGACTGAGGCCCTTGGAGAGTCATGGAAAAACGTCAGACCCTGGTCATCCCTTTCTGGGAGGGACTGAGCCAACCATTCACCCAGCATGTGCTTAGTGCCTGCCGTGGGCCAGATCTGGTGCTGGGCGAGTGACCCTAGCACCAGACGTGTCATCCCTGCTTCAGGGAGTTGTCTGTGGTGGATGGGCATATGACAACAACCAAATGCGGCACAGTGGGTGACAGCCACCTGGAGCAGCAGGAGCCCAGACGAAGATGCATGAAAGATCCCTTGCAAGCTCGTGCAACACTGCGCTGGGGAGGTGATTGCTGGCTTAGGTGTCAGGTGATTGGGTGCTTGTCACTCGGACAAATGCCATAGCAAACAGCCGTGTGTGGGGTCCAGACCGTGAGGAAAGGTGGAGATTGGCGGGAAGGCCAGACCCAGGCCTGGAGGTTTCGTGACAAGAACACCGTGAGCTGGCAGGGCCTTCTGTGGAGCCCCGGGGAGATGTCTCTGGGGCACTGTGAGGGGCAGGGGGAAGCTGCAAGGCTGGGGTCCAGAAACCCCATCCCACTGTTTAACAAAGCAGCTCTGGCCACTGAGCTTCCCAAAAGCTTTTATGTGAATAAAGAATCATGAGGCTAAAACAATATGTAAAGGCCACTGATCACACTTTTTTACAGATTTATTAGAGTGTAGTTGACTTATAATAAGCTACACATATTTAAAGCATACAATTTGATAAGCTACAACATATGTGTACACCTAGAAAGCCACCACCCCAATCAGGAGAATGAACAAACCCATTCCCCGCGCCCCCCTCCACCCCAGAGTTTCCCTGTGCCCTTTTGTCGTCCCTCCCCACCCATCATCTCCTCTCTGCCCTCCCACTCTAAACTGGGGAAAAGCACTTTGGCAGCTCCGCTCGCAATGGCCCAGCGCTGGAAACAACCCGAAGGTCCTTCAGTGGTGGAGGGACAAACAGGCCGTGGTGCACCCCCAGCGTCAGGGAATAGCGAAAGCAGTGTGCTGAGCAACCAGCCAGACACGAAAAGAGTGCACGCTCTGTGATTCCATTGATACAAATACAGGCAGAAATCAGAGCAGCGAGTGCCTCTGGGAAGCGGGTATTGACTGGCACAGACAGGAGGAAACTGTCTGGGGTGACAGAAATATCCTAGACGTCATTCTGGGCCGTGGTCACACAGGTGTATGCACAGGTAAAAAGGCAAGCCTTACGGTGTGTATTCCCCCGTATGCACCGCACGTCTCACAGGAGAGCCCTCAGTGAGGTCTGACTCCCTCTCCTTGCCCTGCATGGAGAGGACCCAGCACCCTTGCAGGGGCCCAGAGCTGGCAGGGTGTCTATGGGTGGGGGGCCCAGGGTGCTGAAGTCATCTCACTCACAGCCTTTCCCACCTGCCTGCCCTCGGGTTTTTGGGAATGAACCCCTTGGGGACACCCTCTTCTCTGCCCCATGGACCTCTGGGGCTGCTCTCTCCTGAAACAAAGTCACTGAGGTTTAAGGAATACTCACCCGGCACCAGCTTTGCAGACGCTTTGTCTGTAACACAGGAAGGAGGACCCAGGCTTGGGAGGCAGGCCTCACCCCCACTCCCTCCCTAGCTTTGTCCCCTTGAATTTGAGTGACCTAGAAGGAGAAAGTAGGCAGCTTTATCTCTCTGAGCTGTAGCCACCTGATCCCACAATGGGCTCATGATACCAACCAAGTTGGAGGACAAATGTGGGGGACCGTGCCTGGCATATGGGGGTGCTCAGGGCTCGGGACCCATAACTCTCTTAGGCTACATCCCGGCCAGGGGGGCGGTGGGGCTGGTGAGGAGGAACTGGGAGGGGCAGCCACTGCACAGGAGCCAGGCCAGGGCTCAGACCCTGGCATTGTCACTTCCTTGCTGTGTGACGAATAAATGAGCTAACGTAAATAAAGCACTGAAAATGGCCTGGCCCGCGACAAAAGCAACATGGGACCCATGTGTCCAGACTCTTGGTCTCCATCTTTGTTCTCCTCTCTGTAGCATATGACCCTCGTTGGCTCTACTGGTAACTACTTGTGTCCCCACCCATTTGCCAGGGACCCCAATCTCCCTGTTCTCAACTGGCAAGCCTCCAAACCCTCCCATGTATCCCAGTCGGGGTCCCCTCCTCTCCAGGCCCTCCAGCTATGGGGCTGAACGACCTGCTGGGTGGATGGCTCCCACTCCTCCCCAGATTCCCCCCAAACCCACCCTGTCTGTCATCACTGTACCATGTACACAGTGCCAGGGATCCAGAAGAAAGGGATGGTTGCCATGGCAACGGAGGATAAAGCCCTTGTTCTGCCAGGCTGCTGATTGGCTGAGATAGGTCCCACCTCCTGCCATCCTGAGGGTGGGGGGCAGGGGGAAGGGTAGGCTGGGAGAGGTACCAGGGTGCCGAACCAGTCCAGGATTGTTCCTTTCTGGCCCAGCCAGAAGCTCTGGGCCTGAGAAACTCTGTCTCCCGTGGGGGACATTGGCCTCACTCTTTCTCTGCCTCCAGCACCCAGGACGGCCGCAGATGGCAGTGTCTCTGGGGATAGCAGCTGTGACTAAGTCCACAGGCCAATGCTGAACCGCTGAGCTGCTCAGGCTGGGGTGGTGAGCTCAGTGCAGAGCCCCGGACCAGGCCTCTCTGCAGGGCGTGAGGTGGGTCTGCGGGCATGCGGTGGGTGGGGGACCGAGTGATGCCGGTGGCTTGGAAGTCAGGGAGAGAGGGGACTCTGCAACCCACACACTGTCCTGGATGGGACCTTGGCTGGAATGGGACTGGAAAATTCCTTACAGATCACCTGATAACCCCCCACCCCAACCCTGTCACTGTGCATGGTGAACCCTGAGGTCCAGAGAGGGTGAGGAGTGGCCCAAGGTCACAAAGAAGGCCAGTGAGTGTTTTGCTTCAACTAGGCCAGTCCACCAAGAAACCAGGCAAAGGGCTAGGGGTCTTCAGTCTGCCCCTGAATGCCTGGGATTTTGTGCACAGGGCTGGAGCCGTTGCGGGGCCCTGAACTCTGCTTCACAGAGCCACATGCTGCAGCTGAAATGACTTCTGCTCCGCCCGAGCACCCCGTTCTCATATTTAAGCTGAAAGGGGACTGGAGTCCTGGCTGGGGCCAGGGGAGGGGGCACAAATCACCTTAGCTTTTGTCAGGTGGGTTTGGAGCAGCCTTTCTGCTTAGGGACCCCCTTCCCTATGTCCCCCCCACCCCAGGCAGCACCAGGCAATTCTGAACTCTATCCTTGGTGCCCCAAAAGGCAGGTGGAGGGGAGGGCGCTGTGCCAGCTTGACTGCACGCCTTTAAAGCAGTCTTCAACATACTCCTCCAGGAATGGGGCGCCTTGAGGCATCTGTGCTTCAGAACAGCGAGTGGGGACCCTGGGGTGCAGGGACAGGGCTCCAGATGGGTGCAGGACTGGCAAGCAGCATCTGCCCCTCCCCTGGGTCACAGCCTACCTCGCAGGCCCACCTGGAAGTAGAGGCACGAGAGGAAGTGGAGTTTGGAGACAGAGGTCCCAGAAGCTGGGGGTCATTCCTTCTGGCCCCTTCCTCCCACCGCCCAGAAGCCAAGGGGCTTCTGCTCATGTGTCTTCCCCACGTACCAGGAGGACTCAAACCTCAGCACATCACCGGGGCTTGGGCCAGCTCCCAGGTGGATAACACAGGCCAAGTGAGTGAACCCAAGTGGGCCTCAGTTTCTGTCCCAGCCATCCTCACCCCATAGGCCTGTTGTCTCCCTTCCTGGCAGGCAAAGGGGGCTCCTCACCCCAAACCCTTAAGAAGTTGTCCTACTCTGATCCCCAATTTATAGAAAAGGAAAGTGAGTCTCAGAAAATAAAAACAAACTGCTCTATACAGCACTTCTGTTGTGCCAGGCACTGGTTCTCAGCATTTCACATCGATTAATTCACTTAACAGTCACAACAGCCTGGCGACCTTTGGCACTATTTTTGTTCCCATTTTACAGAAGTGGAAACTGAGGCCCTGGTGGCTGTGTCCATACTCCTATAATTTTGCCATCGGGTGTGGGCCTGAGTTCGGGAGCCTTTGTGGCCGCTGTTGATTTCAACCAGGTCCCCTGGGGATGGGTGTTTGGTTGCCACGCTTTCACCAGCCACACCTGGCCAGGATGTATGGGTGGCTGGGGACCCACCCATCTGTGAGGGGACTGGCAGCGGCAGCCTCTGTAACTACACTGCGCAGATGGTGCAGCTCAGAGGAGGCATCGCCCAAGCTGTCCTTTACCGAGTGCTCTGAGGTTTCTGTCACTTCAGTGATCCCCAGGAGACTCTGTTAGTGTCCCCTTCCACAGGGGAGGAGCCGAGGCCCAGAGAGGTGAGGCACCTTGCCTGAGGCTATGTGCTGGAGAGGGGCTGAGCCGCCTGTGATGGGGGCAGCTCCATGCCTGTTCAGGGAATCCACTCTTGCTCAGGCTTCCCATCTAGAAAGTGATGCTCGGACCCCCCTGGCTCTGGGAACCTCTGTGGACCTCCTGGGCTGGAGGGCAGGACATGAGTCACCTCTGCCGGCCCTCACCAACTCTGTCTCAGCAGCTGAGGCCACCACGATGCCGCACTTCCTGGACTGGTTCGTGCCTGTCTACCTGGTCATCTCCATCCTCATCCTCGTGGGCTTCGGTGCCTGCATCTACTACTTCGAGCCCGGCCTGCAGGAGGCACACAAGTGGCGTATGCAGCGCCCCATGGTGGACCGTGACCTCCGCAAGACACTGATGGTCCGTG
Source organism: Desmodus rotundus (assembly GCF_022682495.2). Lineage (NCBI taxonomy): Eukaryota > Metazoa > Chordata > Mammalia > Chiroptera > Phyllostomidae > Desmodus > Desmodus rotundus. The sequence continues at coordinate 197,309,179 of NC_071389.1, forward strand.
ACAACCTGGCCTTCGGAGGCCCAGAGGTCTGAGCTAAAGGCTCTGGGCTGGGGGTTGGGCACCGGGCACCCTCCCCAGCCCCACCCAGCTTAGACACCCTGGGGCAAAAGGAGGACGACCTCTGGGCCTCCAGGCCATCCCCCCCCCCCCCCAGCAGACGCCCCTGGGTGCTTGGGGCAGGCCCTGGCTGTGGAAAAATGGGGCACCTGGGGGCTTTGAGGTGTTGCTGCCACTGGCCCAGGGCTGGCTCCCCACATCAGACTAGCTCACCCTCCTTCCCTGGCTCTTGGGACATCCCCCTCTGGCCCCCAGTGCCTTTGTGCTGCCTAGCACTCCTGTCCCTTCCTCCACCTGGAGTCCTGAGCCTCCAGGTCTCCCATTTCCCCACTGAGTCCCCCACTCCACCCAACGGCACCAACCCCACAGCTTCCGGTGGCCGGTTTCCAAGCTGACCCAAGGAAAGGGCCCCATCTGGAGGGGAGTCAGCTTGGTCCAGGCCAGCCCACACCCCTCTGGGCTCACACTTGGCATTAGTGTGTGTGGAGGGCTGTGAGAGGGGCAAGACCATGGGGAAGGAGGGGTGTGTGTGTGTGTGCACGCGTGTGTGCAAGACAGTCTGGGGAAAGTGGGCAGACACGTGGAAGGGAGGAAATGTGTGTGTGAGAGGGGAAGTGGGGCCCCAGGCAGGAGGTGTGGGGATGGGGTGAGCTCCGTGGACAGTCTGGGGGTCGCCAGCAGCAGCTCCTGCCCCCTCCCTCTGCCCTTTCTCCTGAGCCAGGTCCCCCAGCCCCCCAACCCCTCTCACCCTTAACCCTCCCCCTGTGTGGAGCACTGTTGCCTCGCTGTGAACACAGATCGGCAACCTGCCTCACTCTCCCTCTGGGGCTTCCTTCTTAACTTATTGCAATAAAAAGACGTCATGAGCATCTCTGTGGGACTGTCGCCTTTCCTGAAGGTAGGCGCCTGTCTGTCATCTCGCTGGGCCCGTGCAGAAGGCACGACGGATGGGAATACTGAAGCTCAGGGAGGGCAGAGCAGAGCTTCTCGGCAACAGCTCCTCAGGCGTTCTGGCCCAGATCATGCTCTGTGTGGGGGGCTGTGCTGTGTTGTAGGATGTTGGGCACCCTGGGGTCTCTACCCAGTAGCACTTGCCCCCGCCCCGTCGGGACAACCAAAACGGCTAACAGGGATCCCTGGGGTAGGGAGCTAGTTAGAATATAAGTTCAGGCACAGAGATGCAAAACATCAGGGCCTTAAACCAAAGAGTGTTCTGTCTTTCTCATGGTACACTCCATGGGGAGCTTGTCCACTAGAGCTGGTCTAGTGGCCGGTTCCACGCAATTGTCAGGGATCCAAGTTGCTCTCCTCTGGCAGCTTCTGTGCCTGGGATGTTGGTCCAATCCTGGAGGATCCTCTACATCCCCAGCAGGGGGCAGGGAGGATGGAAGGGGCCCGCCTCCTCCCAGGAGGCTGTACCTCTTCCTCTTACATCCAAGAATGAACTTAGTCACATGGCCACTCCTACCTGCAAGGGAGGCTGGGAAGTGTAGTCTTTAGCTGGGTGGCTGCATGTCTATTTAAAAAGCCCATTTCCTTGAAAGGTGGGGAACAGGTGAGACAGCTACCATTCCATTCTCATAGGGATTTGCCTGAGGCCACAGGGCAGTGGGCTGAGAGGTGGACTGGCTCTCTGGACCCCAGACCAGGGCTTGCTTTTGCACACTCCCCTCCTTAAGGAGTCAGGGAGGGCAGGGCTGTGTCTGTCACCTTGAGGTGGGCGTGGCTCTTCCTCCCTGGGGCAAAGCCAGGAGCTGTCTTGCAGAGAAGGGTGAGGGTGAGGCCAGAGAGGCCCTTCAGGGTCACAGCTGAGTGCCTCCTTCAGTCCACGTCCTGGGCACTCTCTTGCCTCACCCTGGCCCGGCTCTGGCCCTGCTGCATCGGAACCTCACAGTACTGACCCCCCACACCAGGCAGCTCCCCCTCACTACTGCCCAGGACTCTTGCAGGCACAAGAAACCAAACTGAAAACAGCTTAGAAAAGGGTTCGTTTCTGGACTCGGGCTGGACCCTAGGCCTCTAGGACATCACCGGGACACGCCCTCTCTCCGACGCTCTGTCTCACTCAGTCTTGCTTCGTTCTCACGCAGACTGTCTCCATGCAGGGGTAAGGTGCTCTCACTCATGCAGCCCTTAGCGCCTTGATTTCGAGGGACAGCATGTGTCTAGCAAAAGCTCAGGGTGTGGTTCCCATGAGCCCCAGGGCCCATGAACGCAAGAGGCGGGGTGCCCAGAGTGCCAGATAGCCCCGGTACCCTCCACTGGAGCTGCAGGGGGGTCAGCTCTACTGACTCCATGGTCTGCAGGAGTGCGGGTAGTGGCTATTCCCTAAAGGAGGGGAAGGGCTGGGTGAGAAACGAGAGATATTGAGGACACTGTTACACAGAGGTGGAGTGAGACTCAGCTCCACAGAGGTGGAGCTCAGAGAGGGGTGACCCACCCAGTGTGGCCGTGGTTACTGCCACCTGGGTTTGGGACTGGGGGTCTGAGGCAGAGCAAGGGTAGACAGGAACCCCCAGAGATGGGTGAGCGTGTGAGCTGGGGCTCTGAGTAGAGGCCACCAGGGCAGGTAGCGTGTGGCAGGGGCCGGCGGGCAGCTGAGCGGGTGCTCCAAGGACCCAGTGGAGGGTGGGGCCCTTCCAGTGCCTTTCAGATCACCCCGCACGGGAATTGGGGGACCAGCACCATCCACTGGGTAGACAGTGCCGCGCTGCCTCAGTTTCTCTCGAAGTACCAGCCCCAGTGTATTCTAGGCTCCCTTCCCTGAGGGAGAAAACTTCTTACATGGTGAGGCTCTGGACCTCCTTCGGTGCTAACCTACGTGCGCAGAGGTGTGAGGCCAGGCCCAGAAGCTCAGGGCTGCCCTGTTTATCGGAAAGCTGTTCCCCAGCCACGGTCAGGGGCAGGCCTGGAAGGGCCCAAGCAGAAGCCACCTGCGTGCGCTGGGACTGGTGATTGCAAGGGCCACACGCCCCAGCTCGACTGGTTTGGGTAGGAAGGGGGGCATTGTTGTGAGGGCCCTGTACGGCTCAGGATGTGAAGCAGGAAGTCTCTCTCTCAGTCATTTATTTATTTATTTTTATTTTACTTTTTATTTTTAGAGAAGAAAGGAGGGAGAGAGGGAAAGAAACATCAATATGTGGCTGCCTCTCACGTGTGCCCCCCATGGGGGACCTGGCCCAAAACCCAGGCATGTGCTTTGACTGGGAATCATACTGGGGACCTTTCAGTTTGCGAGATGACGCCCAGCCCACTGAGTCACACAGGTGGCGGCCTCTCTCTCACAGTTTTTTATTCTTACTTCTGTGCACCCTCCTCCCTGGCTACGCCCCCAGCCCCACCACGGAGGACAACAGGAGGACAACGTAGCAGCCAAGGGCTGAGTTTTATATTATCTTACTGTTTCAGCCACTGGAGAAAGTTACCTGTTCCTCTCTGGCCTCAAGCAAAAACGCCCCCGGGGGAGAGATTCATCCACTGACCTTAGGTGAGGCACCCATTTTAAATCAATCACTCAAGGCCGAGGCAGGGCCCTATGCATGGTCCAGCTTGAGTGAGGGCCCCCTTGGATGGACATGACCTGGGCTTGGGTTTCTCAGAACAAGGCAACTTTCTTGGGATGTTGTAGGGGGGCGGTTGGGGGGTGGGGAAGACAGGGTTCAGAAGAAACAAACTGCTGCCCCGCCCCCAGCCAGAACACACCCAGCAGACTGTGCTGGAGGCAGGCTGGGCTTGACTGAGGAGGGCCTCAGGCTAGATCTGGCCTGAAGCCAAGTTTGGTTTGTCAACACAGTGTTGTGAAAAAATGCAGATTAGGTGGCAGCATTTATGTCAGGAAATTACACATGAAAATCTCTTCTTCCGACTCCTCTATACAAATAAAAATTCTAGCCACGCTAGGTCTGAAGTGTGAATGTGTTCAAGGTTAGGAGCTTTGTAGCCTCAGCAGGGATGATGTCGACTGAGACCCCGTCATCTCCCCAAGGCAGTAGGCAGCCTTCGCAGGAGAGATGCCTCTTCCAAGGGCTGCTGCTGAGGAGCCTGAGGCTCAGAGAGGGTGAGGGATTGGCCCAAGCCTTCGGTTCTTAAACCTGGGTCCTTTCCCAGTTCTCTCAGCAGACTTATTACAGAAATGTTGATTTACATGTGCTCTTCTCATTAAGGACCTAACAAGGTTTCTGTTGAAGGAGCCACATACATGAGAGTGAGAAGGAAATATTCTGACTCTGATTCCTACTATAGTGCTATTACCTACCTCTGAGCTTCCTGGCAGCCAGAGAGAAAAGGGAAACACAAAGAGTTCATTCTATTTCTGCTATGTGATCAAAGGGAGAGATTGACTCTTCATGAAAGGCAAATTTTCTGATTCTAAAGACTAAAAAGAAATGTCTCAAGTAGGATATTAAAGTTAATCCAACAGACTGTGCTCAGCTTTTTTTTTTTTTTAAACAAGTGGGAGGATTGACCCAGGCAGCGGAGCCTACACAAACAGGCCAGTGTGCATGGAGGCAGACTTCTTCCATCTGCCAGGGAATGCCAGAGGTCTGAACTGGGGACAACTTGAGGTTTGGCCTTAACAACAGCAATTTCTATAATTCGTTCAAACTTTATGTCTTGGGGCACATTCCTTAGCTCTCAGACACATGACTGAATTCTCCCAGTGTTCTGTGTGCCAGGCACTGAGAATCACAGATGGTGAAAGTTCAGATAAATGTCCCCTGTCAGAGCCTGACATTATGCAAAGCTAATGTCAAGTTCTCTGTAGAGACCTGGTTGTTTGTCCTGCCGCACCTGCCTCACCGGGTGCGGCAAAGGTCAAAGGAGACAGTCGGAAAGAAAGCCCAGAGTACATGCGTGGGTGGGGGGCACGCGAGAGATAGCTAGCTGGTTGACATTTCTCTCCCTCTCTTTCTCCTTCCCTTCCTGTCTCTCTAAAAATAAATAAGTAAAATGTTAAAAAATACTCTTGAGCCCTACAGAGACACGTCACGTGCCCGCTCTACCCCAACCTGGCACCAAGAACGCACAGACAACGATATAGCCCCTGAATCAAAAGAGCTGACTAATGGGAGGGGCAGGTGGATGTGAAAACAAATGACAAAACTAAATGTAGCAAGAGAAGTATGTGTGAGAAACTGAGGACAGAAGGGGTTTGTTAAGGAAGCCTTCCTGGAGGGTGTAAGGACTGAGCTGGGTTTGAAGGCGGGGGGAAAGGAGCTGGCAAGAGACCAGAGAGAACCCTGTCCTGTCTAAGACCAGTGAGTGCTGTCGCGTGGTTGAAGCATGGTGTGTCAGTAAGTGGTGGGAGGGGAGACTGAACGACCAGAAAGTGGTGTTCCAAGTAAGGGTTAAGTTCAGGGAGAGAACCTTCCTGTTGCCACCTCCTCCAGGAAGCCTTCCCTGACCCCACCAGCAGCTTTTCCCATTCTAGTCTTAATCTTGTGTTGTGATTTTGTGCACGTGTCTGTGGAGAGCAGTGGCAGTGTCTTCTGGTTTCAACCCAAAGCCTGCCTGACGCTGGGCAGGGCCTTCATGAAAGCATGCTTTTTGATGAATGGGGCCAGTCTCTTCAGAAGTCTCGCCAGAGGCTAAACGTCTGCTTAGAGACTAAGATTTTAGAGAGGCATGAAGGCTTCCTGGGGGCCAGGCTGTTGTGCAGGTTTTTAAAATGCCTCTGGAGGTTTTGCAAAGTCCTGGGAGCTCTCCCTCCCCACTATCTGGGAGCTGTCAGGATATGGTGGTTGTGTCTGGGCCCGGCCCACAGCAGGAGGACGGGAGGAGGGAATGGGCAGGGTCCCTGCAGAGGAATGGCTACAATGTTCGGACTCTGGCCCTGGGGGACGGGACTGCACAGGCTTGTCATTGTTCCACCCCCTCGTTCTCCACTCTGGCAGAGGGGGAAGAGCTTGGGAAGGCCGAGAGACCAGCTTTGGCAGGAGGGCAAAGGCTGCAGTCTCCCCCCCCAAAACCGTCACAATATCAGTCAATGCCCTTACAGAGACCCCTGGATGGGCAAAACTTCTGCCCCACCCCATAATGTTGGCAGGGGAGGGGGGGCGGGACTCAAAATTTGGATCCTGGAGACCTGGGTGTCCAGCTGCTGGCTCACTGTGAACCTTGGCAAGTCCATTCCCCTCTCTGTATTTCAGCTGTGAGCAGCTGGAATTGATGTCAAAGTCACAGGAAACCATGAGGATAAATAAAACAGGAAATCAGGATCACAAGGCACAATTTTAACGGCTAACAGAGACTGAACTCACTGCCCCTGTCACTGACTGCATCCTCACAACCGTGCAAGAGGGTCGGCGGGGCTGCTCACAAAATACTTCTGGCTCTCCTGTCAGCTCTGGCAGGTTTCACCTCCTCCTGTCGGCAACTAGTTCCCGCCAGTGATCTGTGATCAGAAGTGAGTCCAGGCCAAAGCACCTAGTAGCTAGTGCACGATTCAGCACTCTGCCCTTCCCTCCGCCACAGTGACCGGTGGCTCCTGCAGGTGGCTGCTGGGTCCCAGAATGAAGGTGACACAGAGCTGCAGAGTCTCAGCTGACCCATACCACGGTGCACACGGGGCCTGAAGGAGAAGTAACCCTTTGCTGTTATGAGCTCCTGGGGTTTTGTAGTTGTTTTTCACTGTAGCATAATTTAACCCAACCTGAGAAAACCCCCATTTTACAGACGGATAAACTGGAGCTCAGAGAGATTGTGACTTGTGCAAAACCACACAGCCGTAAAAAATCCAGGTTGGAGGCTCCAGAACCTGTGCCCCTTGTCTGGGAGGCCACCACAGTGATGCTCTTGCTTAGGTGGTCTGTTCTCTGAGGCCACTTCCAGGCCTGTCCATCTTACCTTCGGTGGGAAAGGTTTGTGAACGCGAGGTGCTTGCCATTTTTGGCCACTAGAGGGAAGCCGAGGCCAGGTTTGTAATTACCGTCTTGGGCAGGCGGTGACCCACAGGTCCCTCAACAGCCAGGCAGAGGGGCGAGGGTTGAGGGCATGAGCACAGAGATGAACAATACTCATTCCTTGCTCTGAAGGCCTTAACGGCCTGGCAGGGAGTGAGATGAAACATTTCTACACCTTCAAGCTTGAAGAGGCTACATGAAGATACCGGGTCCCTCTTTGAAAAGGCACCTTAGGCCCAGAAGGCACATGATTTAATGGATGTCGCTGAATGAGTTGTTGGTCGAAGTGGGAAGATGACCCAGGACCCCTGACTTCAGCTCAAGGTTCCTGTACCTCAGAGATAATGCAGTCTCGTGGGGGGTGTCCAGGAAAGGCTCCCCCCACCCTATCTGTCCAGATGGAACGCGCTGCCTCCTCCTCCAGCCCCTCTGTTCTTCCTCAAGTTGGTCTGGTCCTCAGGCCTCAAAGCAAGAAGGAAAGGGGGTTAGAACTTCAGAGGCTCCCTTCCCCCATCCACAGGTTGCCCTGGTAACAAGAGCACAGCCAAGTTGGAAAACCTGTAGCTCCAAAGGGAGAGTATGGATAAGAGGGGAAGGTCCCAGGTCCACCTACTCACCATTCATCCATTCATTCGTTCATCAGTTCACTGATTCTACAGAAATGTACTGAGGCTGACTCTCGCCAGGCCCTGGGACCCAGCAAAGAATAAAGTCCAGGCCCTTTGGAGCTTTGCTGACCACCTTGGTAGCCACTAATGAAAATGAAATAAAAGAAACAACTTAGTTCCTTGGTCACTGGAGCCACATTTTCAGTGCTCGATAGCCGCCTGTGGGTAGTAGCTATTGCAATGGACAGCACAGAGATAGAACATTTCCATTATCGCAGAAAGTTCTATTGGCCGGCGTGGCCCCAGAGCTGGCTGCCTAAGGAGAGCAATGCACAGGGAGACAGACCAGATCACACAGCGGTGTGTGGGCTGTGATGTCCTCACCAGCAAAAGGCGGGTGATGAGGCGAAGATTACAGGAGATGCCAGGAGAACATTCAGCCTAGTTCCAGGCTCAGGGTGAGTGCCGGCGGGGGTGGGGGGGTGCCTACCATCGCTGCTGAACAGCAGATCTGTTCACACACCCATCTTCCTGAGCAGAACGAGAGCTCCTTCCCAGCCCGGGATCTTAGTAAGTGTTCAGTAAACGGTAGCTATTATCATCACCACCTCTATTATTACTATTGCTATGATAGAGACCAAAGAGGGTGCCCAGCCCAGCCCCCAGTGCCAGAGCCCCGCTGGGTGGCCATGTGGGTCTCCACAGGCCCAGGACTGTGTTATCTTTGAGTCCTCAGGGCCATGGAACAGGGGCTCAGGGAATAGTTGTCGAAGCAGACAGTCCCTCCTTTGCCTCTAGGAACGGCCGCGTGCCGGAGGCTAGAACTTAGCTGTGTGGGCAAAAAGGCCTGAGGTCACAGAACTGAAGAGGAGGAGGGGCCCATGCAGAGGGAAAGCAGACGTGAGGTTGGCACTGTGGTTGCCTGAGTATGGCTTTTTTGCTGGAGACACTTCTCCAGGGGTCAGAGTCCTTGGGAGGGCAGATGTGGGGAGGGCAGAGCAGGCATGGAGCCCCAGGTGGCCTGGACTGCAGGGCCGCCCAGCCTAGCCATTAGGAGCCTCCCATGGCCCTTTGGGATTCCAGAGGCTCAGAGCAGTCATTCACGGCCGCCCACTCCAAGGAAGCCAGCCCCTCCCTGACCCAGAGCCCAGCCCAACTGGGGATGTAGCTGGTGGGACAGGTCAGGAGAGGGCTGGGCCCCCCGCCTGGGGGCTGAGTGGAAGCCCGGGAGGGGACCACAGGGACGAGGCCCCAGAGCTGGTTATCTTGGCCACACTGGGGGCACGGAGGAGGTAAGGGGCCCGCACCAGCCTCAGCTTCCCAGACAGAAGACCACTGGAGCGTTCTTGTTCTCTGATAGAGGTAGGCGGCTGTTTTTGTGTGTAGGGGGAGGAAGAGGACCAAGGGATCTTGGGGGTGGGGCATGGATCTGGTGACGTTAAAGCAGGTCTCAGAAATCCTGTCCTCTGGCCTGTGCTGTGTGGGTGTGCACACCGAGGGTGCAGGTTTGCGGTCACATGCAGGGTGAATGTGCATGTGTCCAGGTATGTGCGGTTGTGGATAGGACAGGAGGGCAGGGACACGCCAAGCAGGGAGGTGATGGAGGCTGGCAGTCTTGGGTACAAATATGTGGCTGGAGAGGGATGAGGGGCTGGGGCAGCACTGTGAGGGGTGGTGAAAACCCCCTGCTCCAGACCTTAGGGACCTGGCTGTAGGAGCAGCCCCCCTCTCCCATGAGCCCCGCCTGCCAGCCCTGGCCTGGCGCCCCCAGTGTTCCAGCCCGCTGTGTTGAAAGTGACAGGAACAGCTTTGTTCCCGAGGGTGAGTTACATGGAGCCCAGAGTGTGTACCAGCTGGCCATCTGGGGGCCCCAGGGCCCGCCTCGGGCCACGGCTCATCCACGCAGACTGCAGAGGGAGCCTGAGCCCTTGACAGGCTCTTCCCTCCCCTACTTCCCTCCTGCAGGCAGTCCTGTGTTATGCGGCCTTCTCCGCCCCTCCCCTAGCCCACAGAGTGTTTCAACAGTGTCCTTGCCCCCACTTCTGTTCCCCTCTCATGGCTCTGGCACACTGCCCCAGAGTGAGCCTTCCCACCTGCAGATCCGATTGGGTCATCTTCCAGGGCCTGAGTGTCACTGTGGCCTGGCCTGGGCTCCAGGGCACCTGCAGCCTCGTCCCCTCCCCCTCCCAGAGGCAGCCCAGGGACCCCCAAGGTGGACTTTCTGAAAGGTGCCACACTGCCTTGCCTTTGTCCTTCATGCGAAGTGCCCCCACCCAGGTCCACCCTCCCTGCTGTGACACCAGCATTCCCTTTGAACACAGCCCCACCTGCTTCCCCTCCCCACCCCCCGCAGGTTCCCTGGTGGCAGGTGGGGCTCGTTCACCCGACAGGTGTCCTCCTGCCAGTGAGCACTGTGGCTTCTCCATTTAGGCCCCACCTTCTCCAGGGCCCTCCTCAGCTCAGGCTCCAATTCCGGCTCTAGCAGTGCGCCGGCCCAGGGCTCTTTCTGGGTTTGGGGCAGGAGCCATAGTTGCAGACCCTGTTCCCCAGCCAAACTGCCCATCCCTGAGCCTCCTGTCTGGATGCCTGACGCCTATTTTGGTTGCTGTGGGTGGAACCCAGAGCCCTCTGGCCCCTTCTAGAAGGGGCAGAGGTAGGAAGGCCTCTGACAACCACTGCCCTCTCTGGATGTGACCCCCACAGAGCTGTCCAGAGAGAGAGGGGACACACTTGGCCCAGGCAAAGGGAGAGGTATCGCTCCACCTGAGTTCCCTCATAGAAGGAGTGGGCTGGTCCCTGGAGGCTGCCCTTGTTGGGATATCCTCCCACATCCACCCGTGTGGTCCCTGGGTAGGTGAGTGTGTGAGGGGCCCACGTGGGTGAGGGGTGTGTAGGTATGTCACGGGTGGAGCTGTAGGAGGGCTGGAGGGAGGGACATGTGTAATCCACTGAGGATTTGACCGCTCCCCAGCAGTCCCGTCCACAGCTGGCAGTGCTAGCTGCTGGTCCACGGGGGAGGGAGGGCACCGCCAAGCCGAGCCCTCACCGCTGCTTGGCCCCTCCCTCTGTTGATCACCTCAGGGGACAACGAAGGACATGGATGGACCACGACTTTGAGATGCAGCCTTACAGAGCCCCAGGGCCCGGAACTTCCTTCTCTCGAAGCCACCTGCCGGGGCGCCCTGCCCGCCCCTCAAGGCTCCCTGGAGGGGTGTCCCCTCTCATCCCTGTTCTCAGGAAGACCATCCGTCTGGACGCCTTCCCTCAAAGCCACAGCCCGCAGGCTTCCGGCCGACCCGGTCCTGGAGCCAGGACCCGGAGCATGTCCCCGCAGGAGACTGGCAACAGCCTCGTGCCCAGGAAGCTCAGCTCCATCTCTTTAACGCTCCGTCAGAACAGCCAGGCATGGGGAGAGGTGCCCACCCCGGGCAGGGAGGCTGCCGTCCATGGAAGGGGGAGGCTGCCCACTCCTGACTCACCGTCTGCGGCCCTATTGCCAGGTGGCAGGGTCCACTCCGAGGGCCCAGGGAACCCAGGTCTGGCCAAACTCAGCAGGATGCCCGTAGTGGAGAAGCCCCTGGTGAGTTCCTACCTGGCCCTACCTTTCCAGTCCCGGTCAGCCCAGAGTCTACCAGGCCCTGCAGGGCCAGGCTCAGTGGGTCAGAGGCACCCTCTCCCACCGACTGCCCATGTGCCTACCAGGCCTTCCCCAGGAAGAGGCAAGTCCAGGTCCAGGGGTATCCCGAGACCCCGGTTGCATCTCCAAAGGGCCACGTCTACCATGGAGCCTGCGATGGCCATGGATTTGGCGACTCTGGACACAACAAGGCCAGGCACAGTCAGATATTTAGCCACAATGGCCACCAACAGACCTAACTTGGCTGTCAACTTAGCCACACCAAACGCATCCAGACGGGACACAGGCACGGAGTTCCTCGCTCTGGATGCCAGGCTGGGTGCAGCCAAGCAGGGCCTGGTCACGGGCCAGGTAACCCCAGACCTGGACAGGCTGGGTGAAGCCATAGCTACAGCAGGCGCAGCCAAGCCACATACAACAACAGGGGCCACAGCCGCGGATTTGGCAGCCCCAGTCCCAGCCAAGTCGGGCACGGCCAGGCTGGACAGAGTCCTGGCTTTGCATAGAGTGAATCCCGCCAGGTTGGACGTAACTACGGATTCTCTTGCTTTGGACACAAGCAGTCTGGGCACAGCCACGGGTTCCGTTGTGCCGGCCACCCTAGACCCAGCCAGTGGGGTGATCACGCTGGACAGTGTTGTTCACCTGACCGCCTCAGACACTGCCACCTACCCGCGGATGTCACGCAGAAGCACAGACCCAGACCTGGACCACTCTACAGCAGATGCTGCCAGAGACCTGCTCAGAGAGACCGAAGGTAAGTGCAGAGAACTTGGCCGAGCTACTGGGAGTCGGGAGGGGGCAGAGGGGGCGGTGGAAGGGCTTGGGGATGGATTATGCTTGGATAGGTCGGAAAGGGAGGGGGGACTCTAAGGTCAGAGTCAAATGCGCTGGAGTGGGGGGGGGTCAGGGGGTCGGGAACAAGGATAAGGGCAGAACGCAGAGAATGCATCATGAGCTGGTTCCGGACCTGCCAGGCAGAGTCAGCCTGAGGGAAGTCACCAGAAGGGAGGTTTACAGGGGTAGCTCGTGCGGGAGCCGCTGTGCCGAGTCCTTCCTTTAGCATCTGCATGGTTGTTTCCGGGTTCCAGGAAGTGCTGGCATAATCAGGTGACTTGTAGGCAAGTCCAGCTTTGAAGCAAACCACCTACGTGAAAACACAGACCAGCACTTCAGTAAACAGTGATTTGTCTAACAGTGGTCCCTGCCGGGCTCCTCTGGATGTGAATAGTGACCTCACCTGAGACCGCCTCCGTCACTCACATTCGGCCTTTCAGGAAGACAGCTGTTGCTTAAAAGCTGTCTCACCTGGAATCTTCTCTCTTGGCCTCCACCCCCATCCCTTTAGTGCAGAAGAGTGAGTTGGAAACTCACACATATGGAAGTCCCACACAGAACTGTGCGGGTCAGCACAAGTGCTCCACGATCATTTGGTCTCAGAGAGCCTGTGACATGCTCTCGGTCATGCAGCTGGCTGGTGGCAGTAAGCTAGTGGGAACCTGTCTCTTGGACTCCTACTTTGGGGCATCTCATTCCCAACATTTCCAAGGCTCAGAGGGCCTGGTGCTGGCAGATGCTTGGAAGGCACCCAGTCCAACACCCTCACTAGGGCTCTGGAGCTCGCCCCGGTTCCGGTCTGCACGCTTCCCTCTGGGACCACGGCATGCCCTCCACCCTCGGCCCAGCCCTCTCTCCTGAAGTGAAGGTGTGGACAGACACCGGCCAGCTGGCCCCTTCTACCCACGTCCAGAAGCAGCCCTTTTCTTCCTGAAATGACTCCCGCCCTCCCTGGTCTCGCGCTCTCAGCTGCAGAAACCTGGGTATCCCCGACCACCCACTCTCTCCTCCGTCCCATCCAGTCTATTTCTGACTCTGTTAATTTACCTCCTGGACTGTCTGTCCCCTCCTCTCCATCCCTCCGCCTTGGGATGCCACAGCTCCCCTCCCCCCAGGGCTCTCCTCACAGCTGCCACAGGGACTCATATTTGATGGCAGCACTTTCAGCATAACAGCCGTTGGTGACTCACGGCTGTCCTCCCTTCAGGTCCAGCTCCTTAACCTGGAGTCCAAGGCCTCGGCCTCCTCCAGCCTCTTAGCTCCATGTCCCTGCCTGGAATTTTCCCTGCTTCAACTGCAGCCGGGAGCTCTGGATGTCCACCAACAGCACCGAGCCTCTCTCCCCTCTGGGTTCCTCACCTCTGCTGTCCCCTCACTACACAGTGCCCTTCTGTCCTTCCCTCCCACCTCCTTTTGCCTTTCCACCTAGGCCCTTGCTGCCTCCAAGAACTCCACAATCCCACTCTCCTCAGGGTGCCCACCTCCCTGACCCCAGAGTACCCATGCATACTGCACTCCCTGCATTAGGACAGGCCAGCTTTCTGTCTCCCCTACTAGACCCAGAGCCCTCTGAGGACAGGGATGGCCATCTCGTCCCTGCTCCCGTAGGGCCTGGCAACGGGCTGTCCACTAATGATGATGGAATGCAGGACAGATTTTTCTGATGGGTCAGTTAAGACTCAGGAAAGTTCCTGAGCAGCTCAAGGTCATAGGGCACATCATCCCAGAGCCAGGCCTGGAACCTGGGCCCCTGACTCAGGCACCCGCGCCCGGGCAGAACCGCGCTCGGCCAGCGCAATATCCCAACCCCCGCGTGACTCACGCGCGCACACCGCCGCCCGCTGATGCCACCGGTCCCCTGCGCCCCACGCTGCTCCCCAGCCTACAGAGTAAGAGGCTAGAGCCGGATCCAGGGGAACGGACCAGGGCTGGGATGCGGACACTTTCCCCGGGCCCGGCATCCCGAGCCTGAGGTTACAGCGCCCCTGTGTGCCTCCCGGGAGCCCGCAGCCGGGTGCCCGCTCGCGCGTGGGGACGCGCGGGGAGAGGGTGAGGGCGCGGGTGCCGTGGGAGGGGGAGGGGCTCTAAGCGGGGCCGGCGGGCGCGCGGGTCACGTGGTGAGGGTGGCAGCGGCGGCGGCGGCGGCAACGGTGCGCGCGGGCAGGAGGAGCGCGGCGCCGAGCGAGCGGCGGCGAAGTCCCGGGCGGGTGCGGCGGCGTGGGGCGCAGGGGCGGCGCGGCCGGGCCGCGGGCCGGGCGGGTGGGCGGAGAGCGCGGAGGGGCGAGGCCCGGCTGCAGCGGCCGCTCGGCCCAGGAGGAGCCCGCGCCCGGCTCAGCCTTGCAGCCCCGCGCCCTGAGCATCTCCTGGGAGGAACGGAGACAAAGGAGGATTCATGTCCAAAGGTAGGGCGGCTGGCCGGCCCACCGGCGCCCGCCAGGAGGAGGCTGCGGCCCCGTAAAGCCCGGCTGGAGGTGCTACCAGGGGGAGGGTTGCTGCGCCGCGGAGCCCACGCGCGGTGACATATGCACAGACACACGCACGCACGGTGGCACACACCCCAAGATATATGTGCCCGGAGAAATTCACCCACAGGAACGCGGGGAGATACAGAGACCCACGGACACGCAAGGAGGGACCCAGATGCGCACAGAAAGCCCCCACCGGATCACACCAAGACACGCACACACAGGCACACCACGCACAGGTATCAGGGCCACTACCACCAGATAGGACACCCAGGAGCTGACACACAGACAGACCCCTTCCCCCACGCAGAGACAGACACCAGCTGGTGGTCTCCTAGGGAACTCGTTGGCCTGCAGAGAACTGGGATGGGGGAAGGGGGTGTCCCAGGGCCCTTTGCGCTTGAGAACGGGAAAAGACTAAGATATCTTTTGTGATTCCTTTTCTGAGAGGGGGTGGGCACTGGAGCTGGGGGGGACTGGAATTGCCTCCGCAGGTGGGGCGGGGGGGTGCCTGGGGAAGCTTTTCAGCCCAGGAAGGAAAGAAGAGCCTCCCTACCTCCCACCCCACTAAGCCAAGGAGGCAGGTGCTATTCCGGAAAGATCTCCTCCCACTGCTGCCACCTTCCCAACTGAGGGTGGGGTCCCTGGGCCAGACAAAGACAAAGCCAGTCATTGCTTGTAAAAGCAAGCACCAGAGCCCTTGCTTGGCATGCTGATGGAGGTGCTGTCTCTGTGGGGGACTCAGCCAGAACTGAGCCAGGTGGACGGTGCCTCTCCCCGGAGCACTGATGGGGCAGGTGGCTCCTGGCAGGGGGTGCGGCAGCTTCTCCTCCTCTCCAGGGCCCGGGGAGAGCTGGGAGCCTTGGAGGGGCTCCCAGGACCATTTAGGCAGGGTGGCATACTTGAGCTATGTCCTGCTGTGACTCTGACCTGAGCTCTTCTTCCCCACCCGTGGGGAGCTAGCCCCTTTTGATCTCTGTTGTGGGGAGGAAGCCGGTCTTTTTTAAACAGAGTGTTCCCCCTTGACTGTGGCCTGCACGCAGACGCCATTTGCTGGCTGGGGGTCAGCTGCTCTGTTAGAGGAGCTTCTGAGGGAGGAGGAAAGTGACATCTGCCCCACAGTGAGACCTTCATTCATTCATCATTTACTCATCGCCGAGCGCCCGTGTTATGCCCTGCACATTGGGCATAGAGAGCAATAAGACATAGCTCTTGCCCGAAGAAGGGCAGAAACTAGCATATGTTCAGTGCCAGGTGATTTACATCCTTGCTTTTGTGTAACCTTCACAGCACCCTGGCAAGGTGGGTGCTGCCCCCATTTTCCTGAGGAGAACAGTGAGGCTCACAGGGGCCACCCAGCCAGGAATCAAGCCTCCCCATCTGGGGATGGCAGGTGGGACAGGAGCAGGGTGGGGGGACTGTAAGGGCAGAGGATGGAGCTACAGAATTCCAGAGCAGTATTTGCCCTGTGCCCTGGAGGTCTTTGTGGACGTGTCAGGCCACCTTGCCAGAGAGTGGGCCCTTGGGGGTGACCACCTTCTCTGGGCTCCAAAAGTGTCCTTGGCATTTCATGTAGGGTTTGGGTAGAGCAGGCTCCCACTTGACATCATGTGAAATGGCCTGGCAGGGATGGGTGGAATGAATGAATGAATGGATGAAGTGAACACCAAGGGACTCAGAGGCCGAGGCAGCGCAGAAGAAGGGCACCTCCACCCAGACGGGCAGACAGAGGCTTTCTCGAGGGGCAGCCCTTGAGCTGATGGTGAAAGCAGAGCAGGAGTTAGCCAGGGGCTGGAGGGGCAGGGCCTCCCAGCAAAGGCTGTGACCCCCCACGTTTGCAGCTCTTGTGGCTGATGTTGTTAGTGTGGAACTGGCGTGGAACTGGAATGTGTGTGGGGGGACTTGCCAGCAAGTGCTCTTCACGGTGAGTGCAGTGGGTGTTAGTAGGTGCTCGTTGGGAGATGTCTGCCCGTGCACCAGACCTGCAGCAGGCCTGGCCATGGTGGGGACACCCACTTTATAAGAATCCTCAGAAAAACTCCCATAAGTAAGTACAAGACTCACTTTCTAGGTGTGGAGACAGAATGGGCTCAGCTGTAGAGGCAAAGGGAAGTGGGACGGGCCGGCGTGTGAGCAGCTGGGCAGGGAAAATGGGGCGCTGGCCCCAGTGCAGGTGTGCTGAGTGGGCCCGGAGCCACGTGCGGACCAGGGGAACCGGCCGGCTGTGAGAGTCAGATGCTGCAGGGCTGAGCCAATCTCGCTGCCAGCCGCCTGGCTAGCAAGAGCTTCCTGGGAAGCAGGAGGGAGCCCGGCCAGGCCCCGGGGAGGCCCAAAGCTGTGTCAGATTCGGCTGTACCCGGGAATGACAAGGAAAGAACATTTTCCCATTGGGAGACAGAGTCTTGTCAGGGCCGGGGAAGGACCAGGTGGTTGGGTGTGAGAACAGACTCCTGGCTGGGCCTGGGGTGGGGGAGGGTGGCTCTCCCATCGCCTCCCCTCTCCTGCCCATCGGCTCTTCCAGCAGCCTGCCTGTCAGCTTGAGGCTGCGGGGCCAACTGGAGGGGTCCCCAGAGACAGTGTTCGGTCCAGTGACTGCGGTGTAATTAGCATCTGGGCACCTCCCTTTGACCAGTGCTTTCACACGCACCCCCTTCACCCCTCCCACCAAGTCAGTGAACCTGAAAAGGGCAGGGGCAGGAGGGACTGGACCTGTGTGTGAGGCGCGGTGTGGGTGCTTCCAGGCGTCCTGTCTCATGGAATGCTTGCCGCGGGCTCCTGGGTGGAGGTGCTTTGTCCGAGTCCACGCCCTCTTCACCCCTCACACCCCATTTCATGGATGGGACAACGCGGCTGCTCTGCTGAAACCTAGCCTGATGGACAGCGGCCTGATGGGGAAGCACTCAGATCTCTGTGGTGTGTGTGGTGTCTGTCCGTGACCTGCCAGACCCAGGGGCTGTGCGCCTTCGCCCACTGCCGCGGGGCTGTGACCTCCCCTCTGCCACCCACCCTCCCAACAACACTGCGTTGTCTCAGGCAAGTGACTGCCCCAACCTGGGTCTCATCCTGTCCCCGCTGGTCAAAAGGGGAGACATGTTCCTCTAGTACATTCAGAGCTATGGCTAGGAGGGTGGCTGGGGCTCCTCAGGGCACAGACACCCTTACTTTGCAGTGGTGCCCATGGAGCAGAGGGGACACTGAGGCTGGGGGACAGGAGTGATGCTCATTCCGCGGAGAGGCGGTAGCTCCATTTGCTTTTAAAAGACAAAGCAACAGAGGTCAGGGACAGACAGTAGAGGTTAGGTCCAGTATCCTACATAGTCTTTGCCCTTTATTTGGCAGGCAGGCTCAGGTGGGAATGATCCCCACCATCTCTTAGACTGTGGTTCTCCATGAGGGAGGGCCATGTGGTCCCCAGGGGACATTTGGCACTGTCTAAAGCAGTGTTTGGCTCTCACTGCTGGGGGCTGTTACTGGCATTTAGTAGAGGCCGGGGGTGCTGCTGAACATTCTGCAGTGCACAGGACAGCCCCCTCAGTGACGATTCTGCCCAAAGTGTCAGCAGTGCCAAGGAGGAGAAACCGTTGGGTTAGCCACACAGACATGGTGCTTTGGAGCAGCGAGTGCGTTTGAAGTGGCCCCTGCAACTGGAGAGTTGGTTCTGGTCCAGATTCTGCAGCTGACTTGCTCTGTCTTCTTAGGCAAGTCCTTTCCACCAGGCCTCAGTCTCTTCATCTGTGAAATGAGGGACCCGTGCTGGATGACGTCTCAGGTCCCTTCCAGACCCAGCTCCGGATCCAGAGAGTAACACTGTGGCTTCCGTGTGACGTCTGCAGCCCATCCCTCCCACCTTGGCTTTTCAGGGCTCCCAGATACCAGGACGGACGCAGCCATGTCAGAGCTGGTGCCCGAGCCCAGGCCGAAGCCGGCAGTGCCCATGAAGCCCGTCAGCATCAACTCCAACCTGCTGGGCTACATTGGCATTGACACCATCATCGAACAGATGCGTAAGAAGACCATGAAGACCGGGTTCGACTTCAACATCATGGTCGTCGGTATGGAAGGCCAGGGGGTCCCTGGAGGCCCGGGTGGTGGGCAGCACTGAGGGTTCCATTTCTCTCCCAAGGACGACCTCAGCCCTGGCCTCTCTAGGGTGGGCCCCAGCCAGGTGTCCACAGGCAGCCTTTAGCCACGCTCAGCCTGCTTTCGGTGTGTGGCAGAGGGGGCTCCTCAGTGTCTCTCCCCACCTCGAGAGCTGGAGGGAGGACTGGATGGGGGTGGTCTTTTTCTGACCTTTTGTAGCATTTTAAAGCTTAGAAAGAACTTTTAGGACATTGATTGGCCACTAAGTATTGTCGCCAGGTCTCAGCGATCTCATTGAGATACTCACTCAGTTGCTGAAACAGGGACTTGGGCATCATCCTTCTCCTTCTGTTATGACCTGGTCTGACCAGTCAAGTTCCATTGGTTTTCCCCTAAATCTCTCTCAGGTCTGCCTACTTCTCCCCATCTCTGCTGCCCCCACCCAGGCCCAGCCAGGTCTCTCACCTGGACTGCCACGGCCACCTGACTCGGTGCTGCTCACAGAGAAGGAGCTGGGCCAGAGTGTAAATCATCGGGAGATCCTGCTGTAAAACACACTGGCCAAATGGAACAGTGCACTTGGTGGCAGAGCTGCCTTCCTTTCTGGGGCGGACGTCTTATCTCAAGAGCCAGTAACCGATGGCTCGTGGACTGTGGCCCCCAGTCACACTTTGAGTGGCACTGACCCTATTTCTGTCTCCTCGTCTCTTCAGTCCATTGTCCACCAGTGTCTGAATGATTTTTCCAACCTGAGAAACTCAGCAAGCCCCCCATCAGTAAGCACAAGGGTTTAGACTGCTAACCTGGCCTGGTTCTACCTCTCCATGCATCTCTCACCACCTCCCAGGTAGCATTCGGCTGCTCACAAGGAACGGTTCTTCCGAATGCTCTTGCCAGACTCTTTCCTCCCTCTGAGCCTTTGCCTATGCTGTTCCCTCTGTCTACAAACCCCTTCCAGCTTCTCATGGGTCATTTGAAGTCACTCTCAGCTTTTAGCTTAGTTATTGCTTCTTCCTGGAAGTCTTCCTTGATCCCAGAAAGACTGGATTAGATTCCCTTCAGTATGCTATTAAAACACCCTGTGGTGTTTCATTATGGCAACATATTGTAATTGTCTGTTTAAGTTTCGGTCTTTCTCAAGGGGAAGGATGGAGTCTCCCTTACCACTCTACCACCAGTCCCAGCACAGCGCTTGACACTCAAGAATACTTAATGAACAGATGACCTCAGAAAACATCCAGACCGAGAGTGGCGAGTACAAGCCATGTGGGCCACCTCTCTCCCCAGCAGTGCGGCGGTGGTGGGCTCCACTGCTGGGCCGGCACATGTGCAGTCTGAGCCCCAGTTGGCCTCCTTAACATATCGGTCTAGGTGGCCACTACCAACTGATCAGTTGGGGAGAGAAATGCACCTTATTGACCATCCCTGGTCATATTCAGTCCCTTCCCTCCCACCACACTATCAGGAAGGAAACTGCAGGGGCAAACACGGCCACTGCCAGGCGTCCAGGGAAACGGCACAGTGGGGTCTAGGACCACAGGCTCTTGCTGCCGAACCTTTTCCTAATGTACCACAGGAACGCTCCAGGCCAGCGCCTTGGACTTTACTGCCCGTAGGACTCATCCGGAAGTCCCGTTAAAAATGCAGACTCTGGATGGTAGGGTTGAGGGGGAGGGGCTGGGATCCTGCGTTTCCTACCAGTGTCCGGGAGGTGCTAATGCTGCCCAGCAAGGCTCACCGTGACTCTGGTGCACGTTAAAGTCTGAGAAGCACTGCTCAGACCAGTGGTTTCAAACGCCTTTTAGCTGCGGAGCCCCTTTTCGTGTACTCCTCGGAACGAAGTCTGTAGACCTGTGCACATAAACCGGCCCAAAGGGTGCCATCGTGAAGGAGGTGCAGGTGAGGGGCCGGCCCTGCCCTCTCCGCTTCTGCCTCCTCTCACAGGGTGCTCTCAGGCGTCTACCTCCACCACACGCTGACCGCTACACTAGGATACAGAGTGGTTACGGGCCAAGGGGTTCCTTGCGTTCAAGTCCTGGTCTGGCATCTTTTATGTTAGCTGGAGCTTAATCTCTCCAGGACCACTTCAGTGGGGATCGGAGCTACCTCTGCTGTGGGATTCGCAGGGCTGATGGCATATCACACAGAGGCCGTGCCAGAATGCAAAGCAATTCTGTCACTGAAGAAGTCAGCAGAACACAAAACAAAAACCTGCTACCCTAGACAAATGCAGAGGTTGTCCCTTTCTGGATGGTCTTGGGGCTCTAGGAAGGAGAGATGTGGAATCTAACACCCTCTGCATCACGCAGGAAGCCATCCCCACCTGCCGGGGATCCCTGCTCAGCCCCTCCTTCCCCAGTGAGCAGTCAAACAAGAGTGCGGCCAGCTTGAGAATTCTGCAAGCTCCTGGGAGAGATTTCGGGTTCTGGACGTGGCCATAGGGTCTCCCTGCCCTCTCATCCTCCTGTCTTGCTCAGGTCAGAGCGGGCTGGGCAAGTCAACACTGGTCAACACGCTCTTCAAATCCCAAGTGAGTCGCAAGGCCTCCAGCTGGAACCGGGAGGAGAAGATCCCCAAGACAGTGGAGATCAAGGCTATTGGGCACGGTGAGGACTGGGATGGGGGACCCCGTGGGCATTGGTCAGAGGCCCCTGCCTCTGCCGGGAAAGGGGAGGAATGGGGCTTATTGGGGGAATGAGACAAATGAAAGGCATCCTCAGTACAGAATAGAATTAAGCCCTGAACTCTATAGAGCCAACTCCTTAGATTGCAAGTCCAGAAGAGGGAGGAAGAGGGATTAGAGAAAAAAAAGAAAAAGAAATGGGGCTTAAGATGGCCGATAAAGCCTGGGAGGGCTTTAAACGGGCAGAAAGAAGTAGGGAGTTCCTTCCTACTTCAGGTGCAGGGAGCAGCAGGAACAAAGGTGCTGAAGTGGGGAAGACCCTGAACTTGCCTTTTCCATAATTGGTCCTGAAGAAGGAAGGAGCCTGGGTCTCCCTGGCTGGTAGGCAGCAGGGCACCTGGCATCCGCTGGCAGAGTCACCTCCCTGGTGCCTTTTCTGTTCACCCCCCAGTGATCGAGGAAGGCGGTGTCAAAATGAAGCTGACCGTCATCGACACCCCTGGCTTCGGAGACCAGATCAACAATGAAAACTGGTATGTGTCTGCCCATACAACTTCTGCCCTAAAATGGCAAGGGAGGTACGGAACTCAGGGCAGGTTCTCATGTCGAGAACCACCTGTGCCGTCCATGCTGAGCGTTCAGTATCTTCCTGAGGTTGGGAGAGGGGCTGGAGGGAGGTGAGGGAGGATGTCCAGATGGGGGCTGGGTGTGGGAGTGGAGACAGTGCAGGGGGGATTTTGGCCGAGGGATGGCCTGGTGGTGGCAGTTGGGCAGGACAGACAGAACAAGGGGGCCTGGGGTGCGAATCCGGGCTGACCAGGACCAAGAGAGAAGGAGTGAGAAGCAGGAGGGAGGGGAGCTTCCGTGAGGATCAAGAGCCTCTGCGAATCTACAGAGCAAAGCTGAGGTCAGCGAGCAGCCAAGAAGGGGGTGAATGCGCTGCCCGGAGTGTAGATGCAAGGTTCCAGCCAGAAGCTGGCTTTCACATAGAAATGGAGACCTCAGTGCCTCTGTGAGGGAGCTGGGGTCTGCCAGTGACAGGCAGGGCCACCGAACGAGACAAGTTAGAACAATCTTAGAAAAGTGACTGGATGTCCTCTTCTCTGGTTATGCGCATGCTCCTTGAGAGAGAAAAGTAATAGTGACAATGACAACAGTCAGGATAATGAACCGTTGCCAGGACTGTCTGTTCTTTCTGGTCCTACATGTGTCCCGCCCATCACCTGCTCTCTCCCATCTTACTCGTGAGAACTCAGCCTCAGAGCGGTGCAGAGCCTTCTCCACAGCCTGCCTCCCAGCCAATAAGGAAGGGAGCCGGGGAAGGCGTGTGGCACCCTTTGGAGGGTGATGGGTTCTGCAGGCTCCCTAGGCCCAGTCAGAGGGCCAGGTGTGCGCAGGAGTTCTGGCCTTGCTGACAAGGAAAGCCATCCACGGGAGGCTGAGGGAGAATGCTCAGCAGGTACCCTAGACTCCCCTGGGAGAAATAGGAAATGAGGTGGCTGTAAGGGGACCATGCCCATGGTGAGCTCCCAGGTTCTGTCCTTCCGGGACATCCATCTGCTTTCTCCCCCCACCCCACCCCCCCCGCCCCGCAGCTGGGAGCCCATCGAGAAGTACATCAACGAGCAGTACGAGAAGTTCCTGAAGGAGGAGGTGAACATCGCCAGGAAGAAACGCATCCCTGACACTCGTGTCCACTGCTGCCTCTACTTCATCTCCCCCACGGGACACTCGTATGTACCAATCCCAGCCCCAGTGCGGGGCCTGGCTCTGGTTTGCATCATCTGTGCCCATTTTGTAATCAATAACCAATACACAGACTTAGCTGGGGAGGGCCAGATGGACCCCAATAGGGTCATGGCCCTGTAATTCCCCAGACCTTCCCCAAGAGAGTCTGGCTTCCTTGCCAGGAGAGTGAAGCTGACCAGCCTCGGCCACCATGCTGCCCACTGGTGCTCCGGCACCACGGCGCGATTGTGCCCATAGACAGAAGTTGGTACACCGGAGCAGGGGGCTTCTTAGTTATTCAGTAGACGCCTGCTTTGCACAAGGCTGGGTGGGGTGGGCACAGCAAGAAGGGTCAAATGCGGGGGCAGGGCTACTGGATTTGAGCTGGTATTTAGGGTGGGGAGTAGGACCCAGATGTAGTAATTGGAAAGTGGCCAGCCCAGCACAAGGCGTCGAGAAATGAAGGCTGGCAATAAGCAGGGCATGCTGGGAACTCTGGCTGTGCGTAGCAGGTGGGGCTGCCTGAGAGGGCACGCTGGCAGAGCACAGAGAGAGCACGTAGGCAAGCAGATGACCTTCCTGTGGGGGAGGTCTCACAACTTATTACCAAGCCCGGCTGCGGGGCCAGAGCTCAGTTCTGGAGAGGCTGGCACAAGCAAGGTGGGGCCCGGACTTGGGAGGAACCGGGCACTCAGCAGACGTTTGCTGGTGGGGCCCAGGCAGTTGATAAAATGGTCAGCTTTATCCCTCCCTAGAACTTGGACTCAAGGTCTGCAAGGCAGCAGGCAGCCTGACTCAGTAAGTCTCCTGACTACAAACTGGAGCCAGAGCCTGGGTAGAGCTGGGCCCTCCGACGGGGGAGCGGCAGACCCCCAGTTGGACCCCTGCAGGACCAAGTGGGGGCTGGGAGGAGGCCCATCAGAACAAGACACCCACAAGTAACCATGACACAAGGACCTATGGGTGGGGTGACAGTCCACAGCTGTCCCCGATCAGCAAAGGTGCTGTGAGGGAGTGGTCCCAGTGGGGCTTAGAGAGGCGCAGGATTTGAGGAGGAGGGAGATGGAGGACCGTGTGTGGGCGGAGAGTCGGGGCCTGTTCTGCAGAAGGTGGGACGGTGGGTATGTGTCAGCAGAGAGAGCAGCCTCTTGGCCTCAGCCAGGTCCCCTGCCCAGTCCTCCTGTCCCAAGGGTAGCCCTGGGGTGGTGGCAGTGGCTCAGTGGGGGAGGGCTGGGTAGCTCTGACACTCTGCCTTCTCTGGGCCCCAGCTTGCGACCTCTTGACCTGGAGTTCATGAAACACCTCAGCAAAGTTGTGAACATCATCCCTGTCATTGCTAAGGCTGACACCATGACCCTAGAGGAGAAGTCTGAATTCAAGCAAAGGGTGAGAAGGCTCCCTCCTCCTTTTTCTGCCCCCACCCCGCCTTCCCCGCTCTGATCCAAGCCTCTCCTACCCTCCAGTGTTACATTCGCCCCTCCCCACTTCCCACCCAGCTCCTGATTAGCTGTTAAAGAGACTGGAGCGGTTGTGTCTGGGGGCCACTGGCAAAGAGGTTAGTGCATCCTCAGGTGGCGTTCTTCCTTGCCCTCCAAACTTACCTCTAAAGAGCAGTGAATCCGTAAATCACCGTGAACCTGAGAAACCACTCCTTACCGCTAGGAGGCTCGGAGGGCTACATAATTCGTCAAGGCCCTTTAGTCCTTACTGTCCTTCTCTATAAACTCCTGTACTCCAAGCACCCAGGTGGCGATGGCGGGGGGGATGCCAGAGAAGCATAATTTGGTGTGTGTACTTTACAGGCTTGAATACTGCTTACTTTAGAGAGTTGAGGCTCTAAATGAGTGTGCTCATATATATGAAGTAGTTCTTTAAGTGCCATATAGTTTGTTATTGTATTGCATATATATTGTTCTAATTCCTAGAATGTTATTTTCTGTATATACTACACAGCAGAAAGCATTACTGTGCAACAATTATGTTAAAGAAGACTCTCAGTTATCCTATGCTCTTGTTAATCAAATGTTTTGGTCAATGCACATTGCTAACTTTCATCTAATTAATGCACAATAAAAATACTTAGTGTGATAACTAGAAAAAAAAAAAAAAAAAAAAAGGTAGTTGCTGCCTTCCAGGAGACCACTGAAGAGGTCCTGGGTAGCTTCGTGGAGGAGGTGAGATTCAAGCCGAGCTTTGAAAGAGGGCAAACAGAGAAGCCTGGAGTGGGCGGACTGCCCAGGTGAAATCTGTACTCCGCGGTGCTGCCTGTCGACGTCTGAGCCTTACAGACCCTGAGATGAGCAAGCTGCTGCCGCAGACTCTTCCTCATCTCAGGCTGGGCTCCAGTTATTGTATGATTGGGGTTCACACTCATTCAGGGCCTCGGGACCCGGAGATGTCTGTGGATTCTCAAGGCTGCGTTTAACCCTCTGTCCGCGGCGCGCATACACGCACCCCTGCCCGTTATCCTGACACCTGGCTTCCTTGCTTCTGTTCCTTGCCTCTAGGTTCGCAAGGAGCTAGAAGTGAATGGCATTGAATTCTATCCCCAGAAGGAATTTGATGAGGATTTGGAAGACAAGACGGAGAATGACAAAATCCGGGTGGGTGCCTGGGGCTCCGCTTGTCACAGATGCCCCCCTTGGTGCCTGTGGGACGTGTATCACGTACTTCTCTGGTTTTGCACCTGCTTCTCCCCTTCCGTACGCCCTGACTCGCCTGGCTCGACCCAGACCAGAAGTGACCTGGGGGAGGATGAGGACCAGTGGCCCCGTCAGGACTGTGAACCCTGCACCCACAGCCGATGGTCCTGTCTGTCCCCAAACCACACAGAGGCCCCTTCCTCCCACAGGGCTCAGCAGAGCTAGGGCGTGTGGGGTTGGAAGGGCACAGGCAAGAACGACGTTAGGCTGCGGGTCCAAGGTATCTGTGCTCTGTCAGGGCTCTGCCTCAGTTTCCCCCCTATAAAATGCAGAGGTCAGACTAGTTGAGTGGCTTTTAGCTTTTCTATTTTTCCCTAGAAGAATGCTTTAAAGGAATTAAATGTCAGATAGAACTCCAATATGTAAAATGTAAAAACAGAGTTGCTTTGGCTAAGGGACCTGGGCACAGAGCCCCGCCTTCTCAGCAGGCCCTGAGGGGGGTGGGGGTGGGGGGTAGTGCATGGGAGTCTTAAGGCTTCAGGGAACCTGGCTTGTAAGCCATCAGCCTATGTGATTGCTAAGAGTCCTCTCAATTTAAAAGCTCTGCCATCCCGGGATTCCACCTCAGAATCCTGAGCTCTAGTCTGGGCTTTCCTACTAACCACTGAGACCCGGGACAGATCATTCACTTGCCTTGGTCAAGTCTCCTCCTCCGGCAAGTGTGGGTCAAATACTCAAATCCCCATTTCTGATGCGGTGCAGACAAGTAGTTGGTCTGCTAATTGAAGAAATCATTTAAAAAATGATGCATGCAAATCACAAATATTTTAAATAATTATTTTACTAAATTACTATGTTAAAAATGAGACGTACACATCACATTCATCAAACATTCTTTTCATGGAGAGACAAGGCCTCTTCTTTGAGATTAAGTTCATTCTTCATGCAAAAGCAACTCACCTTTATCAAGTTTTTCTGACACATTCAACTTAAGTTTCAGAGAAACAGCTCTCTACACTCATGCGTCCTCAGCTATGTAGTAGTTGCTTTATCCAACTGTGGTGACAAGCACACGTCAGGCAAATTCATTTTGGAAAAACAGCTGGCTCACGGGGAACACACAAGCCACATGGGCGAGCAGAGGGGCCTTTGCACATGAGAAAGGGGCCCCCAGGTTCTGTCAGGTCAGTGGCTGTGGGCATCTCTCTGCCTGTAGGTTTTGTGGGAGACAGTGTAAAGCATGTTACTTGGGCGGGTATCACTTGAGAGAGGTCTGTCCATCCTAGCAAGCTCACAGTTGTTCCACGTCAAACCAAACGTGTAAAGCAGCATGAAAAGTCTGAAGCATTCTCCTGTTGAAGGAAAAAGCTGACTTATGGAGGCTGACTGGTGCAGCAGGGGTGCAGGCAAGGTTGGATCCAGCACCTGGGACTCCCAGTCCAGTGCTCTTTTGAAAAGACAAGAGCCTTCCCCTTGCCATCAGTGGGACCACTGAATGAACCTCAGAAATGTGCAGTTCAAGGTTGGGGGCCCAGGATCGCATTCCCCCTGCCCTTGGCGGCCCTGGTTGTAGAGGATGACGTGCTCGCGTGTCTGCTTTGTCAGCAGGAGAGCATGCCCTTTGCTGTGGTGGGAAGTGACAAGGAATACCAAGTGAATGGCAAGCGGGTCCTCGGCCGAAAAACTCCCTGGGGGATCATTGAAGGTAACTCCACACATCTGTTTGAAGAACTGGCTGCTGGCTAATTATGCTTATTTATTAAGCGTGTCTGGGTCAAGGCACTGTCCCGGTATGTAAGATTTTAAAAGAGTGCCAGGCAGACCCTGCCGGAAGGAGCTTGCAGTGTGATTGAGAAATGAGACTCACAAGGCAGGAAGCAGTAAAAGCCTGATTTAGCACCTCTCTGGGAGGCGCCAACTCGCATGTCAGAGGTCTTCAGCACGTGGAGAGATGAATAAGGGCTAGAAACGCCAGAGAAAGGTTTTCACATGAAAGGGGATGCGTCTGACAAACTGCTGAAAGGTTCTTCAGATGTTGCCATTTTCATTTTATTATGAATGGATGTGACCATGAGGAGGTCATAACGATTCTGAAGGTTTTCAAAGAATGGCTTCAGTGATCTTATTCAATGTGATAACCCTCTGTGGGGAGCATCTGCTCCTGAGGCTCTTGAATCTCAGACAGTTAAATGTCTTGCCCAAATCACGTGACTTGTTAGTGGTGAAGCTGGGATATTTTTGTTTCCAAAACCAAGTTCAGCCCTAGCTGGTGTGGCTCAGTGGATTGAGCGCCGGCCTGCAAACCAAAGGGTGCTGGTTCGATTCCTACTCGGGGTACATGCCTGGGTTGCGGGCCAAGTCCCCATGGGGGACACACAAGAGGCAACCACACATTGATGTTTCTCTCCCTTTCTCCTCTCCTTCCTCTTTCTAAAAATAAATAAATAAAAATCTTTAAACAAAACCAAACCAAGTTCATCCCATTGTATCATGTTGTCTCCCATTTCCTATGATTTTTTGAAAAAGATTTTATTTACTTTTACAGAGATGGGAAAGAGGAGAGAAAGTGGGGGAGAGAATCCTCAATGTGCGAGAGATACATAGATTAGTTGCCTCTCACATGCCCCCAGCTGGGGCCCTGGCCCACAAACCAGGCATGTGCCCTGCCCAGGAATCAAACTGGTGATCTGAGCCACACCAGCCAGAGCCTTCCTCTGACTTTTTGTTGGGATTTTGTTTGATAGCATTTTTTCATCATCTGCATTGAGTTGGGATTATTTATGAGAGTGCCCGTCCTGCCCAGTGGACTGTGAGACTACGGGGTTCACGTCTTAATCCTCTTCTGCTCCCACAATCCTTGGCAAGTAATTTACAAATACAGTCACACCTCAGTACCCGTCGGCTTCAGAACTCGTTAAACCCTCTACTCGATGCATTTTGACGAGAAAAAAAAATGTGCCAGCACCCCGCACTTGCTTGGGGCTCACCGCACTCACTAGAACTTGTGTGAGTCGTGATGCTGCCCCGCAAGAGACACCGCTTCACCCCTCGTCGCGTTTGGTACTCGGTGGATTTGGTGTTTGTCACGAGCTAATGGCGAGGACCGAGGTCCCACAGTAGTGGGCGCTCAATCTGTGTTGAATTAGAGCTATCCTGTAGTGCCTGCCCTTTTTTAAGGTGGCTCGATTTTTATTTTCTGTGTTACTGTATTCTGATCTGATTATAAGCTCCTCAAGGATAGGAATCGTGTCTTAGGCTTTGGGCAAGTTTCTTAGACTCCCTGTGATAGTATTTGTTTCCTTTTCTATAAAATGGGGAATATAATAGTCCTTCTCAGCTCTTATCCCACAGAGTCTAGAACAGTATTGTGCCATTGTAGCTGCTTAATAAACGTTTCATGAATAAAATCCAGTGCACTGAAGTGCCAAGATAAGCAGACCTCGGGAGCAGTTACAGTAACCTGTCCCGTGGCTCCCCCTGCAACGCCTCTGTGCCCGGAGCGGGAGCGCACCTGCTGGGTGTCGCTGCATATGTGAAATGACCACCTGTTCTATTCTGTTCACAGTGGAAAACCTCAACCACTGTGAGTTTGCCCTCCTTCGAGACTTTGTCATCAGGTAAGATGTGCCCCTGCCCTCCCTCAGGTGGCAGGTTTAATGACCTGGGGTCAGGAGGCCACCGGCTCAGATCCGCTTCCTCAGTCTCCAGGTCTCTCCCAACGGGCTTTCTGCCCGAGGTCCAGCTCCCATTCCGAAGCGCAGGGGGCAGAAGAAGTAGCATTGGCTCCCTGGAGTCGGTCCCCTTGGGCCCAGGCTGTGGAAGTGATGTGTTAACCTTGGATGTGGGTCACCTCTTCCTCCTTCTACTCTAATCGTGTCCCTCTCTCTTGTCACCCATGTCCCTCAGGACCCACCTCCAGGACCTCAAGGAAGTGACGCACAACATCCACTATGAGACCTACCGAGCCAAGCGGCTCAATGACAATGGAGGCCTCCCTCCGGTGAGCGTGGACACAGAGGAAAGCCACGACAGTAACCCATGACGACCCTTTCCCTATACCATCACACATAGCCACTTCTCCACGCATCCCCACCACCACCACCTCCCACCTTCTTCCTTTCTACTCTGTCCCTCAGGCCTGTCTGGTATTTGTGGAGCATCTTGTCTACAGCGTGTGTGTGTGTGTGTGTGTGTGTGTGTGAGTGAGTGTGTGTGTGGGTGTGCGTGTTCAGGGGTGAGGTATTTTCACTGCCCTCCCTGGGAAGTCAGTCCCTTGTAAGTTTGGTTTCTCCATGGCTATCCATTATCTGTCTCCTTTCCTTGTGTCCCAGAACAAAGCCGAGTGCCTCACTCAGGAGGTCTGGGGAGGTTTCATTTAAAAATGAGGGTGCAGGTGAGCCACAGGTAACTCTTTCTTATCTCTGAACCTGCCTACACACCAGGACTGCAGGGGTTTTCCCAGGACGGGCTGCAGAGCTAGGCCCGGGAGGGGGCGAGGAGTTCGGACTTAACCTTCCCTGGAAGCCAGGGTGGTCGGGGGTAAGGCCAGGACTTCCTGGGAAAAGGGAAGTCAAGGACAGCAGAGAAGTGGGCCAAGCCAGGCACCTGCAGGACGAATTAGTGCCTAGAAGTGGAGACGAGAGCTCCACCCTTCGGTCTCTGTCACATTCACTGTAGAAGCTACTGCCTGTCCCCATTGCAGCCTGCTGTTCTCCACACATCACACTCACCTCGGCTCCCACTCCCTCCTTTTTCTCCCTTCCCCTCATTTCTTCATCCTGCCCCTCCCTCCTTCCTTTCGCTCGCTCCCTTGTAGATTAATCCACTTTAGCTCTATTTCCATATTTAGAAGGTATGCCCAGTCTACTTCTGAAAATGACTTGAGGCCACCTTAAAATAAAATCACAGCTAAAAGCACGGGACAGTACCAACTAGGGTTACAGAAAGCAGATGCATAATGAGGAAGGGGAAAGTGTTTGCGCAGTCCAGCGCTGAGACTGGCCCTGAGCTTGTGGGCGGCCCAGGCAGAGGAGGAGACGCAACGAGCATGCGCTTCCCGGTGTCTGGTTAAAGCATGCAGGCTGGTCAAGGGAGACACCCTTTTTAGGCATTAAGTTCTAGAAAAACTGAGTCTAAAGAAGTATCAAGAATAATATACAATATTTGTGTTTCTTGGTGGTTTGCCTTTCTCTCCACTAGGATTCTTCCTCCTAAAAGCTGGCTTCTCTGTTGCTGTCTTCTCATACATTTCGCTCCCTCTTCCCCCCTCTTCTGTTCTCTCTCCGTGTTATGCTGAAGCTACTTGCATTTTGGTCTTTCTCCACTGCTTTTCCCGTTCCCCCTCCTGACATCTGTAGACATTCCCAGTGAGACCCACAGTTATATACATTAGCTTTTTCTTGCCTTTCCCTCCAGCCCTGTATTTATTAACATATATATATATATATATATATATCATTTGTTTTACAAACAAGTTACTCTTTCTCCTTTAGTCAGTGAGGTGGCTAACATTGGCGCTGGGGAAACAACGTAGCCTTAGGCAAGGGAAAACACCAAGGGACACAGTTTACAGTGACCTCACACAACCTCCTGTTCCATGTCCTGGTCCAACCCTAGGTGTTTCACAGGTCCTCTGCAAATCGCAGCATTTACAGTCCCTTTTCACTCAGGTGCTAGGAAAACACAAAGACTTAAGACCAAGATTCAGTGCACCAGGTGAAAGAGGTGGGTGATAGATTGCCAATGACCCAGAAACCTATGGTCTCAATCGTTCCTGGAGGCTCTTACCAATCCAACCCGCACCCCCCGGCCCACGAAGCTATTGCAGGGTAGGCGCTGTCACGATAGACCAGCAGGAGAGTTAGAGCCCAGAGGTTGCTACATTTCAACAAAGGAGGGATCCCTGGCTTATACAGTGAGCAGCCCTGTATGGAGATGTGGGACTGGACCCCCAAGCCTAGCAGGGAAGATCTAGGGGTGGGGGTGGTGGGCACTGGAGAGGCTGAATAAAATGATATTTGGTGCCCCTGAATCATGATCTCAGCCTCCCTGGAGAAGCTGTTTTATATGTCTGGTGTCCACACCCTCAACCATTCTCAACCCCCCTGCAGGGAGAAGGCCTCCTGGGCTCTGTCCTTCCACCCGTGCCAGCCACCCCCTGCCCCACTGCTGAATGAAGGCCATTTCAAGCGCTGCTTCTCCCTCCATTCCTCTCAGCTGTTATTGCTGCAGGGCCATGACCCTTTAAGGGCCCACCTCCACAGCCCATCTTGGCCCTCAGCAGGTGGGAGGGGCCAGCTGCTTTAGGACAGCCGCCTTCTCCATGTCTCCCAACACTCCTCTCCTCCCAGTGGAATGGAGTTCTCGCCAGCACTGCCCTCCTCCATCGTCTGTGTCAGCCGGTCCCAGCCCATCTGTAGGGTGAAAGAACTCATCAAGAGCTTCTTCTGCCCTTGCAAACCCATACCCACTACTTGTAACCATCTCCAAGGGAAATGGCACTGCTCCCTGTCCATCTGCATGAGCTACTTTTGGCTTTCTTAAAAGGTCAAGAAAGCCACTTTTCTGCTTGTCAGACTCGTTGACATCAGCTGTGTGAGCCCAGATGTGGGACAAGGGTGTCTCCTTCATTGCTTAAAGCTTAGTTGTGAGGATGGGTGACTCCAGATGTAGGGAAGCAAGGGCTAGGGTGTCTCCTTTAAAAATCACCACTTTGGGCTGGCCCAGAGTGTGGTTACACCTCCCCCTCCACCCACCCATGATGCAGCCTCTCAGGAAGAGTGGTTTTCCCGAAGAGACATTTCTGGAGTTGACTTCTTTATCTTCAATCTTTAAAAAAAAGCCCTAAACACAGACACAAAACTCCAGAACCCCACGAGATGTGAACTCTAGGAAGTCAAAAAGCACCCATCTGTCTACTCAGCAATAAGAGGGATCTCTTCCCACCCACCCTGACTGTTCCTACCCCCACCTCCACCCCGTTAATGTGAGTAATGAATTAGCCTGGCCATAGCTGGTCACCTGTAGGCTAGTGGAAAATACCCAATGGAGGGCAAAGGCCCTCATCAGATGCATGAATGTTTGCGAATGTCGGCTGCCACTGCCCCACACACTGTGTCTATAGAGAATCCCCCTGCCCACCCCTCCCCATCTCCACCTGGACACAACTTGCTCAAAGGCTGGTGACTTGTGGGCCATTCATCTACAATCAAGTCCTGATGGAGCAAGAGGCCCAAGCCTAGGGGATGCAAGAACGACCCATTTCTTAATAAATATTATCAGTCCCAGCCAACCTTTTGGTGACGTTATGGTTTAATTTCCCAACTGAAAACAAGCCAATGACACTCCAACGGGTTGTGTAAATGTTGCTAGACTTTATGTGTTGTACAACTAAACGTGGCTGTTTGAACCACGACTGCCTGGCCTGTGTCTTATTTGTGTTCCTCACTCCTTGGCCAAACAGATACGGCATCATCTCACCCATGTGTGGAGGGTGAGACAGGGACCCTCTCAGTAAGAAGTAGCCACAGAAATTAAAGATAAAACATTTTGTGAGGTCAGCTCCTCTTTAATGGACATGAGGTTGGACCCCAGTCATTCTCCACTGGGATTTTGTATCCAAAATGAGTGATGAAGTTATTACACTCGATCTTGAGGGATGCTGTGTTTTGCATAGCCTGCTTCCTGCAATGAAAACAGTGTTTATGTTCATTCGGCTAATTTTTCTAGCTTTTCCTCTTGTTTCTTCTCCTGAAGGCACAAAATCCGAGTCTATCAAAGGAGTGACCCCATCTTGCCTAGTTACTTTACAATGAATACTTTGAGAGTTAAGGATTTAAATTTAAAGGTCTAGCTTGTTTCTTGTCTTTTTTGAACTTAAACTGATCTTGCCTCTCTTTGAGGTGCATGCTCCCTTCTGTAGCCAGCAAATGACACAACTCTCACCTGTGTATCATTTCTTTAAATTTGAATGTGATGACCATACATGTAATTGTGTTTGGGACCTCAATAGTCTGTAGGGTGAGTGGAAGGTATAGATGAATGGCGAGGGGTCAAGACTGGAGGAAGACAAGTCAGGAGGCTCTAGGGACCATTTAAGTGAAATGATGAAGGGCCAGAACTAGAGTGCAACGCTACACCTGGATGGAGAGAAGTGAAGATTTGAGTGATGGAGCAGTTTTGCAAAATCAAGTTATCACTAGGAGAAACCTAAGAGTTCTAGTCCAATACCTTCATTCACATATGGAAACGGATGTGCCGGGATCGTAATCTTCTTGCCCGAAGTCGCACACTTAAGTACCAACGCACAATGGAGACTAGGTCTCAGCGCTCCTTCCACTGGTTCACACTGTCCCTATTGCACTTCATTCCTTCTAATTGTCTTGTACTTAAAAAACATTTCTGAAATCAGGATACTCCCTCTTATACCTGATGATGTGTCGGTTCACTTTCTTTCTTAGTGGTACGCTTAAAAATGGTGCATCTTGCCTGGCTGGTGTGGCTTAGTGGATTGGGTGTCCACCTGCGAACCAAAGGGTCGCCAGTTGGATTCCCAGTCAGGGCACATGCCTGGGTTGCAGGCCAGGTCCCCAGTAGGGGGCGTGTGAGAGGCAACCACACATTGACGTTTCTCTCCCTCCTTTCCTTTCCCTCTCTCAAAATAAATAAATAAAATATTAAAAAAAAAATAGTGCATCTTACAACAGACAGCATCTAAAATTTGATGAAATACAGTAATCCAGGAGATGTTAATGCCCTTTTTCCTTGGAACCCTCCGGTGCTATTTGTGAAATTTGAAGGAAGTCAGAATATGGCAACATGTTAGTCTTCAAAGCAACTCCCAATCATCCTTTGGAGGGGGCAGGGCCGGTATGATGGATGACACAGGCTCTCTCCCCCTTGGAGCAGGCACGGACTCCTCTTTGACGTCCTGACTCAGCTCGCGCACCCTGTTCTGTACACCACCTCCTAAGAAACTGGCTCTGATTCCAAGCTTTCTCCGGGGGACAAAAGTTTTCACCTTAGGAGTAAGGAATTATTCTGGATCCTTTCTCCAAAGGTTAGGAGCTTCCTGACCGGAGCCACGGAGGACTCAGGAAACTTCCTGCTTTTAACTTTGATCGCTGACAGGACCAGTTCAAGTTCATGCTGATGATGTTGTGGCCAAGTGGGCACGTGGGGGTCGTGGAGGCCACTCACCTATCACTCACCACTCCGCGCCCTGCGGGCAGAATCAGTTCCCTGGACCCGCCCTGTTCCCATTATGTGGTGTCTCAACTCTGACTTGGCCTGGTCCTCTCACCACCGCCGCTCCAGTGGGCAGCCACCTCCCTACCCATACCCCCCTTACCCCACCCCGCGTCTTTGCGCCATAATCTCCGCCCCTATGCTTTACAGCCCCGCCCCACGGCTTGGCGCAGGCCCCGCCCCTTCCCATCTAAGGGGCGGTGAGAGGGGCCCAGAGCAAGATGGCGGTGAACCGGAGCCACACCGAAAACCGCCGAGGGGCCATCATCCCTTACGGCGAAAGGTGCCTGAGGGGAAGCCCAGGGTGCCGTCAGAGGAGGGAGGAGACAGACTGGGTAGAGGGGGGGCCTTGCGAACTCTCAGCGAATCAGGGACTTTCCCGCTTTTTCCAGGGCTTCACGCTTAGCCCCGCCTCTGACGTTAGTGTAGGTGCACCGCCTCCCGGGAGTTCCGGGTGTTGAGGCGGCGCGCGCGGGAGCGCGTGGCTTTGCCCGTGGGAAGGGCGGCGCGTGCCGCCTCCGGTGTGTGAGGCCCGGGCGGGAAAGGGGGCGCTGCCGCAGAAGAAAGGCGAGGGCGCCCCGGCGGCAGTCGCACCGCCACTTCGGGTGCTGTGCAGCTGCCGCTGGGCCGGAGCTCGCGACCTCTGAAGGGCGACAGCCGTGGCCGCGCCCTCCCTCCACTCGGGGGAACAAGGGCCTGGACTTCAGGAGGCTGAAAGGGGCATGTGCGCGGATCATTCTAGAAAGATCCTGATCTGTCGGGGGCCTGTCCTTGCCTTCAGAACTTCCCGAAGGTCCCTTTCTCCCTGGCCCGAGCCTGCCTTTACGGAGATCCGGACGCCTAGGAAGGATGGCGCTCCCGCAGCTTCGCAGGGCGCCTTGGGGTTTGCACCTGCCACTTTGAGCGGTGCCTGCGGCATCGCTGTTCGCCCCTCCGCCGGCCGCCATCAGGCTCCGTTTGGGGGGGAAGGTTTTCACTTCCCCACCTCGTGCCTCGACTTCCCCCCTTAGTTCCCGGCCCCCCGTTTCTCACGGAGCCCTGCTGGTCGCCCCGCCGAGCTCCTCTGAATCGTGCCCCTCTCTGCTGCGCTCGCCCGAGCGCCGGTGCGGCCCCGAAAGCCGGCGCGGTGCTCGGGTGGGACTGCGCGCGCCGAAGTCGCTTGGAGTGCGTTTGTCGGGCAGATCCACCAAGACAGTTCCAGATGCCGACGTCCAGATCTTTTTCGTCTGCTTCCTTCTCCCGGCTCTTTTCCTGACACACTGCCGCAGGCCGCCAAGGCCGCGCGTCCTCCTTTGCTCCCGAAGGGGCTCCGCTCTTCCCTCGTCTCTCTAGTCGGAGACCACTGACCGCTCGCGCTCCCACCGCCGCGCCTCCGCGCGCACTGGCCCAGGGCGCTTTGTCCCGTGTGCCCGTGATTTCGCCACGAGGCGCTTCCGATCCGGCCTCTGGATGTCCTCACTCGGGCCTCCGACCAGTTTGCCCCTCTGCTTCTCTGTCTGTGTGTCGGAGTCAGAACACGAGGCATTTAAAAAAATTACAGCAAATCAGTGTTATGGTCCTTTGAATGATCTTTTTCGGGCCCGTATGCTCTTGAATACTTTCTTCATCATAGCCAAGCCCTGTTCTGAGAGTTTTATACTTAAAACCGCTCCATCCCCAGTGAGGACCAGTAGTGTTTGCCCCGTTTCACAGGTGGGAACCCGAAACGAAGAAAAGTGATTTGCCCCACGTCACGTGGCCAGTGCCGCTGTGCGGGGCTTTGAGTTGGGCTCCAGCTTAGGCCCTGGGCGCTACCTGCTCTGCGCCCGCTGTCGCTCAGAAAGGAAAGGCACTGCTCCTCCGCTTTCTCCTCGTCAAACAAGGCCCTGCCAGGGCGGTGGCTTCCTGGATGGAAACCACTTTAAAGAAAAATCTTGAGAGCGAGAAGGTTGATTATATTTTGACTCCTGCCTGTTCACAGGGCGCACGTGAGCACCTCATCACAGCTTGGCTGTGTGTTGTGGAGATGCTTCCCCCTCCCAGCAGAGGATCGCCAATGTGCTGGCTAGTTCTGGACTGACTTTTGGAGTTCCCTGTTCCCCTCTTTTTGCTGACATCCTATTTTTTCATAGTCTTAAAAATCCTTTTTTTTATCCACTCACCACCACTCTAGTTCCAGTTCTTATTACCTCACATCAGGACTATTTTAGGAACTCTTTTCTTTCCCCATCACCACTTATCCCCCGTACCCTCTTCTATCTTAGGAACTCTTAAACTGGCCCCTGGATACACCACCGCCTCCTTGATCGTGTGACTACCCTGCTGAACAGCGGCAGCTCACACTCCTCCCTGTCTATCAAATGGTAGCTTCACGCTCTCGTCTCAGCCTGGCTTTCAGCTTTGCCTCACTGTTTCTCCCAACCTTACTTCCACACAGTTTTGATGAACTCACATGAGTAGGCTGCTCCCAAGCACAGTTTGCTTTCTACTGCGTACCTCTGCTAATGCTGCTCCTGCCCCTCCGTTGGTATTGCTTGGTTTCCATCAGGATTGCCCCTTCCTCCACCTCTGCCTACTGAAATACCGTTCACCCCTTCAGAATCAGCACATATTGCAACCTTTCTATAAAACCTTTCCTAATTACTCCAACCAAAACTAGTAGTGTCTCCTTCCACTTAGTTGCCATGGCAATTTTGTGTCCTTGATGTGATGTATGCCATGTATTGCTTATGTCATTACCTGTATTCATGCTTTAATTTGTTCATTCTTTCAATAAATAGCACCCACTGTTTGCTGGGACTAAAATGGCAAAGAGGGCAGGCATTGCCCTTAATGATCACTAGGAAAGACATTGAACAAACCAACACATGTAATAGTTACCAAGAAAGAAAAATCCCCAATAGGGCACTATGAGTGAGAGAAGGATGAATCCAAGTTTTTCAGGTTAAGAGTGAGGGGGGAACATGGGAGACTGAGGGAGCACCATGTCAGAGGATTCTGGAGCATTCTGCATGCCTTACCTTCTTTAACATTTACATTAGCACAGTGCTTTTTAAAATGTTGATTTGAGAGACAGAGAGAAAAACATCAATTGTTGTTCCACTAATTTATGCATTCATTGGTTGCTTCTTGCATGTGCCCTGACTGGAGATTGAACCAGCAACTGTGGCGTATCGGGACCGTGCTCCACCCGACTCAGCTACCTGGCCAGGGCCATTAGCACAGTGCTTGATAGTTACTGCATCAGAATTATAAGAATTAATGAATAAACAGTAAGAATACAAGTAGCTTTGATAAGAAAAAGAATCCAGAGATAAAGAGGGAGAAAAATAACTGTGAATTGTCAGAGAATAAAGTCCTTTTATGTCGGTAAAGGTGGCCGCAGTGGCGGCAGCCAGCATTTATTGAGTACGTGCTCTGGGCTGGGAACTGCGCTAAGGGCTTGTGTCTGTCACTTTGCGTAACTTTTCAATTGTGTGCTGTCTGCCCCCTCTCTTCTGCAGTGTCTTGCAGCACTGTCATGACGTGGACCTCTCCTTCCCTCAGCAGCCAGAGGGATCTGATCTCTTCAGTGGTACAAAGAGGGGAACGTTGTTTCTCACTTCATACCGGGTAATTTCTCCTGCTACTTCTACGTTGATCTGGTTAACTCCACATTTGTCTGCCTTAAAATGGAGAGTGGCTAACCACCGAGTTTCAAAATGCTTTAAAACACGTGCGCTTTGAGATTTCCCACGTGGAAGAACGACTGGAGAAAATGGGTGATGCTTCTCCATTAGGCCAGGATGCTAAAGCATCCTTGCCTCAGAATTGTTTTCATGTGTCTCAGTCCATGGGCAACTTGTGTTCTCTTCCCAAAGCTTCTCTCCTCTCTTAGGTGATCTTCGTGACTTCACACTCGGTCAACGATCCCATGTTTTCTTTCATGATGCCCTTTGACCTGATGAGTAACTGCACCATTGAACAGCCAGTCTTTGCCCCCAACTACATTAGAGGAACCGTCCAGGCTGCCCCAGATGGTAAGTGTTTACACTCAGAAGTGTATTTTTGTCTGAGGACCTTCCAGAAGGTTTAAGATTCAGACTTGGCTCATGTTGGAATTTGGACGAAAGAGAGCTGCCCTGCTTCTTTGGGTGACGCTTCTCTCAGTGTCTGCAGTAGTCCTGCAGGTACCGGCTGTGCCCGCCTGCCTCTCGGTGAGAGTGTGCCGTTTCCTCCCCCAGGTGGCTGGGACGGACAGGCTACTTTTAAATTAGCCTTCAGGAAAGGAGGTGCCATCAAGTTTTCCCAGCTGCTGATGAACGCTGCCTCTGCTGGTGAGCAAAACGATGAAGTTCTTACGCACTTTGGGGTTTTGAGCCCTGTGGAGTTGCAATAGGACTGTTACCCCGTTCAGACGCTCCGTTCTCTGTGATGAGACACTCGGCAGTTGCACATGCACTCAGCAGGCATCTCCTGAGCCTGCCCGCTCCGTGCTGAGCACAGTACTGTGTGCCGGGAACACAAAGCTCATTCCTCCCCTCCCTGTCTGGAAGGAGTTGCAATCTGGGGGGAACTTACAATCCGACACCTGCGTGACTAGTTGTACCTGATGATCTTCTGCCCATCTAAATGCTGGTCTCAGATATCCCTGACTCGTCTCTTTTTCATGGCAGG
Source organism: Desmodus rotundus (assembly GCF_022682495.2). Lineage (NCBI taxonomy): Eukaryota > Metazoa > Chordata > Mammalia > Chiroptera > Phyllostomidae > Desmodus > Desmodus rotundus. The sequence goes on from NC_071389.1 coordinate 197,348,639, forward strand.
GAGCCCCCGTTGCCTGAGCTCCTGTTCTCCTGATGAATCTTTTTGTCATCTCTTTTCTCTGCCTTTGCTTTTGTTTCTCTTAGGGTTAGTCCCCTTCTTCAATGAGAGGAGGGACCAGGTACTGTCAAGCCTTAGAGTACTGTGCTAATGGATGTACCAGAGGACTCTTTCAAGCTTTGAATACAAATAATTTTTATGATATATTTTATTTAGTCTAGCCTCACTCCATGCTCTTCACTCTCACCTTTTGTACCTCAGTCCAACTGGACTTCTTTGTGCCTTGTTCTCTCATCTCTGAGACTCCATGATGTCTGCTCTATCTGGGATGCCCTTTCGCTTTCTCCTTTGCCTTCCACCCCCAACTTCCATCTAGTTAAGACAAACACAAGCTAGTAGAGACACACATATGCAAACGTGGTGTCCTGCAACAGACATGGACGAAGTGCTGGGGCACGCAGAAGGGTGGAGTGAAGTTTCTAGCTTCAAAGACTGACCGGCTCCTGATGCTGTAAACCATGGTCAAGAATATAAGAGACAGTCTAAGTTGGAGAGGAAATGAGTTTAATTTTAGGCCTAATAATACTAGCTAACATTTATTGAATGCTTGCCATATACTAGAGATTTCCAAGCCCTTTTAAAGAATTAAAGAGTCCCTATTTTGCTGAATTTATCTTCTCAGCTGCCCGAGGAGCTCCACTTAGAAGTATAAGTTACTGGTTTGGCAGTCCAGGACTATTTGTCGTTACCGGACAGGGGAGTATGATGTGCAACCAAGAGATGCCTCGTCCAGGTAAGGTGTGGCAGGGAGGTTCTTCCTGGGAGGTGGGAAAGGGGCTCAGAGATCTATTCACTGCCAGCTTGCCACCATCTCTGCTGCAGAGAAGCATCGGAGGTTTGGGGATCAGGAAATGGTTGGGTCCATGACCTCATTTCCAGACTGAAACCCAAAGGCAAGTCAGCAAGTTTCAGGCTTACTTTTAATTATGATACACAAATATGGAACATGCTTGGGCAACTCCTATTAGTGGGAACCTTTACCTCCTACTTACAGCCTGAGCAGAAAACGTATGCCCTTTTTCTCTCCTCCCTTCCCATTTCACACAAGCATAGCCATCAAGCGTGTACCATGACCTTCATCCTCACTAAGGACTCCAGCCCTGGGCTTCCTGTCCCGTGCCCTTTAACAGTTGTGCCTGACCACAGCTGCTGAGTCATGTTTCTGGGAGGTGATAGATCATTGCCTCTCAAACGTTGTCCTCTGCCTACTGGTAGGCCGCAAAGGATCTCCTCGTAGGCTGCCCACAGACCCCCAAATGTGGGCCCTTTCTTGGATTCTTCTTGCAGTACAATGTGCATGTCCATTGGCTTTTAATTTTGTATACACCTGAAGGATGCTTATTTGTAATCTTAATAGTCACCTTAGTTTTTAAGGGTTATTAAAATCTAATACTCAAAAACCTAAAAGTAAGTGTTGAAATTCACGTGACATAAAAACAACCATTTAAAAATGTACAATTCAGTGGCATGTAGTATAGTCACAATGTGGTGCAACCACCAGCTCTAATTTCAAAATTTTTTATCACCCCATAAAACACCCCATTATTCCCCACTAAGTAATAATTCTCCACTTAGAAATAATTCCCCATCGCCCCCTCCCAACGTCTTTTGTTACACCCTAATCTGCTATTTGTCTCTATGGATTTGCTTATTCCAAAAAAATCACGTAAGAGGAATCATACAGCACTTTGTTTTGTACCTTTTGTTTTGGCTTATTCACTTAGCATAATGTTTCCAAGGTTCATCCAAGTTGTAGCGTGTATCGGTACTTCATTCTTTTTGTGGCTGAATAATGTTTCATTCTATGTGTATATACCACGTCTGCTCTTCCATTCACCCATTGATGGACATTTCACTTATTTCCATCTTTTAGCAGTTATGAATACAAGCTGCTATAAAGTTTGCATAGAGGTTTCAGTGTGGACATATGTTTTCATTTCTGTTGGGTATCTACATAGGATTGGAATAACTGGGCCACCTCGTGATTCAGTGTTTAACTTTTTGAGGAACCACCATTCTGTTTTCCACAGCGCCGGCACCGATTTATATTCCCACCCGCAATACAAGTCCCCATGTCTCCATAACCTTGCCAGCATTGACTTCCTTTTTGTTTTTGTTGTTTATGTTAAAGCTATCCTAGTGAATGTGAGGTGGTACCTCGCTGTGTTTTTATTTTTATCCTCACTCGAGGATATGTGCATTGATTTGAGGGAGGGAAGGGGCGGGGGGGGAAGAGAGAGAGAGAGAGAGATCTGTTGGTAGCCTTCTGTAGGTGTCCCGACGGGATTAAACCCACAACCCAGGTGTATGCCAACCAGGAATGGAACCCACAACCTTTTCATGAACAGGATGACGCTCCAACCAACTGAGCTACTTAGCTGGGGCTCATTGTGGTTTTAATTTGCATTTCTTTAATGGCAAGTGATGTTGAACATCTTTTCCTATGCTTGTTAGCCATCTGCATGTCATCTTTGGAGATACATCTCTCCAAGTCCTTTGCCCATTTTTTACTTGGATAATTTATCTTTTTGTCATTGAGTTGTATGAGTTATTTATATATTCTAGATATGAATCCCTGCTCGTATATGCAATTTGCAAATATGTTTTCCCATTCAATAGGTTGTCTTTCACGTTCTTGATAATGTTCTTTGATGAACAAAAGTTATAAATTAAATTTTTTTTAATTTATTGATTTTAGAGAGAGAGAGATCAGTCTGTTAGTCCACTGGTTTATGCATTCATTGGTTGATTTTTGTGTGTGTCCTGACCAGGGATCGAATCCACAACCTTGGCGTATTGGGATGATGCTCTAACCAACTGAGCTACCCAGTCAGGGCTTATGTAATTTCCTTCTTGTCTCTAGTAATTTTTTAAAATTTAAAGTCTATTTTTTCTCGATAGTATAGCTATCCTTGCTGTGTTTCGGTTACTATTTGCTGGTAGTATCTTTTTCCATTCTTTAAAAAAAATTTTTTTAATCCTCAGCTGAGGACATTTTTTCATTGCTTCTACAGAGAGAGGAAGTGGGGGGAAGAGAGAGAGAGAGAGGCATCAATGTGAGAGAGAAACAGCAAATTTCGTGCATCGGGGTGCATCGGTCACCTCTTGTATGCACCCTGATTGGGGATCAAACTTGCAACTTAGGCATGCACCCCAGCCGGGAATTGAACCTGCAACCTTTCAGTGTACAGGATGACGCTCCAAGCAACTGAGCCACACTGGCCAGGGTTCTTTCTTTTTTTTTTTTTTAAGTAAAATTTTCTATTTCTTGTCTTTTCATTCTTTTGCTTTCAATCTATTTGTGTCTTTGTATCTCAAGTAAGTCTCTCGTACACCCGGGCTGGTGTGGCTCAGGGGATTGAGTGCCAGTAGAGGCAACAATGTCTCTCTCCCTCTCTTTCTCCCTCCTTTCCCCTCTCTATAAAAATAAATAAATAAAATATTTTGAAAAATAAAATAAGTCACCCTGGCTGTTGTGGCTCAGTGGATTGAACGGTGGCCTACGAACCCAAGGGTCACCAGTTAGGTTCCCAGTTAGGGCGCATGCCTAGGTTGCAGGCCAGGTCCCTGGTTGGGGGTGTGTGAGAAGCAACCACACATTGACATTTCTATCCCTCTTTCTCTCTCCCTTCCCCTCTCTCTAAAAATAAATAAATCTTTAAAAGTAAGTCTTCTGTACATAGCATATAACTGAGTCTTGAGTTTTTATTCTGCCAATCTTTTGTTGAAAGACGTCATCAAGAAGGCGTGATGGCCAGTTGTCCTGAAAGCTGACCCAGGCAATTGTAGGCTCCTTAGCTCCTCTCTTGTCTTTGAAATGTTTGTTCTGCTTACCTTTCCTGCTCCAAGAAGCAGCTCCAGGGATAAAGCCTTGACACAGAAGTGTGGTGTGGAGACTACCAGGATGGCATACATGACTGAATTCGGTGAGGGCCTCTATATGAAAACTTCTAAGATTTGATGGGTGGGTGCAGAGATCTTACTCATCTTGTGGCCACCCAAGACAACCTCATAAATAAGTTCCTTTATTTGTTAAAACGGCCACTTACCAATCTGGAGAGGTCTGCTTGTTTCTTTCCTCTCTCCTTGCCCTCCTTGTAAGGGCACCCAGTTTGAGATTATACTGGGAAGCTTCTGAGGAGAATGCGGACCTCTCTATCTTTTGATTGGAGAGTTCAATCCATTTATATTTAAAGCAATTACTGTAATGGGGGCCTTTCTGTCATTTCCTATATACTGTATAGCTTTTCATCCCTCATTTCTTGGCACTACTATCTTTTTCTTTTGGGTTAAATTGATATTTTTATAGCAGGAAGTTTAAATTCCTTTCTCATTTCCTTTTGTCTATATTCCATAGCTATTTTCTTTGTGGTTACCATGGGGGTTACATTTAACATCCTAAAATTGTAATACTAATGTGAATTTTTACTAACTTAACTTCAAGAACATACAAATACTCTGCACTTTTACAGTTCCTTCTTCAGATATTTCAGTTAATGTCACAGAATTACACCTCTATACATTGTGCGCCACAAAACATAATCTAATAATTCTTTTTAAGGCATTAGTCTCTTAAATTATGTAAAAAACAAAAAACGGAGTTATGAACCATTGTTATGACAATGTTGGTTTTTATAATTGCCCAATGATTTACCTTTATTGAGATCTTAATTTCTTCATATAGCTTCAGATTACTATTTAGTGTCCTTTCTCTCTACCCTGCAAGATTCCCTTAAGCATTACTTGCAGGGGAAGTCTAGCGGTCATGAACACCCTCAGCCTTTATTTATCTGGAAATGCCTTAATTTCTCTCTCACGCTTGAAGAAATTTGGCCAGATATAAGATTGTTTTTTGAGATTTTTTTTCTGGCCTCCAAAATTTCTGATGAGAAGTCTCCTGATTGTCTTATCGAAGATCCCTTGCGTGTACTGATTCACATCACTCTTGCTGATTTCAAGATTCTCTCTTTGTCTTTGTCTTTTGCAAGTTTGATTATAATGTGTCTTGGTGTGGCTCTCTTTAAGTTAATCTCCTGGAAGTTGTTGAGATTCTTAGATGTTTATATTCATGTCTTTCATCAAATTGGGGAAGCTTTCGGTCATTATTTCTTCAAACATTCTCTCCACCCTTTTCTCTTCTTCTTGGACTTCTCTGCAGTGTGTATGCTGGTCTCTGTTTGATGGTGTCCTACTGGTTCCTGAAGCTCTGTTCACTTCTCTGCAACCTGTTTTCTTTCTCTTCCCCAGTCTCAACAATTTCCCGTCTTCAATTTCACTGATTCTTTCTTCTGCCTATTCAAATCTAAATTTTCAAACCCTCTTCTCAATTTTTCATTTCTGTTTTTGTACTTTTGATCCCCAGAATTTCCTTTTGGTTTCTCGTTAAGTTTTCTGTCTTTATCAATATTTCTATTTTGTTCACACATCATTTTCTTGACTCTCTTCACAGTTTCCTTTAGTTTCTTGAGCATCTTTAAGAAAGTTCTTTAAAATATTTTTTCTAGCTAGCTTAAACATAAATATGGATTACAGCAAAATAACTTGGTAGTTGTTCATTCACCTGACCCAGTTAAATCACTTTGGGAATGTAGCCAAGGCAATAAATAAAACCCAATGTTTATTGTAATACTGATTGGAAATTTGGAAATAATGTGTTCTCCTGCAATAGGGGAACTTAGTAGCACCTATCCATACAATAAAATATAGTCTGGCTTTTAATTTATGAAATACATTAATAATACAAATAATTTTTATATAATGTCAGATAAAAAGAGTCAAATTTAAAAATCGAACAGTTGTTATAATCATGATTGCATGAACATACTAAAGATATTCTACAAAGAAATACATTAAAATATTTTTGTATTTGATTGCATTATAGATGACTTTTTAAAATTCATCTTTTCTCTATTTTCCAAATACATATTCCTCATTAAGGATGTAGTACCTTATTCATATTCAAAACAAACTTTATTAAGTAAAGGGAGGCCCAGCAGAGAGATCTTTATTAAGTAAAACATGTATCTGCACAAGTAATGCAGAGATATAACTGTAGGGTTGTTTTAATGTTAATTTGAATCCCTCCACAGCAGGAAATGATAAAGCCCCCAACTAGTGGTGGCTGAAGGATCTGGCTTCACTGTTATTTACCCTGATTCTCTTCCTGTGTTAGTTTGCTTCGGCATAACTTTTACCTTTTTACTCCTTCTCACTTATTCCTTGTCCACTCTAAAAAAAGAATTACTGATTTTTTCTTCTCAGCATACCCAGTTGTTGTCTATGGGCCCCAGCCTGTGAGATATGGAGCCCCACTGGGAGCATACGGAGCCCCACCAGCAGCATACGGAGCCCCACCAGCAGCATATGGAGCCCCACCAGCAGGATATGGAGGTCCACCCGCAGGATACGGAGCCCCGCCAGAGGGATACGGAGGCCCACCAGAGAGATCTGAAGCCCCACCTGTGGGATATGGAGCCCCACCTGTGGGATATGGAGCCCCACCAGCAGGATACTTAGCTCTGCCTATGGGGTATAGAGCCCCACCACCTGGATATGAAGCTCTGCCTGTGGGATATGGAGCTCCACCAGCAGGATATGGAACCCCGTCTGCAGAATATGGAGCCCCACCAGCTAGAAATGAACCCCCATCTGCTAGATGTACAGCTGGGACCCACAACTCTGTGGCTGCCCAGCCTGCTGGACATGAGGCTTCTCTTCCTTCTACCTTATCTGCTCAGGCCCATTTACCATCTTCTAAGATGTAAACCCTGAAGAGTCACCAAGCAAAGTGGCACCGTAAAACTGAAGTCAGGATAAGAAGGAGGACTCAGGTATGTGTTTAGAGGCCCTTCTCAAGTAGTTGCCTCATGCTTTGGAAGGGCAATCACAGGTGGAAAGTGAAGCTTTACTTCCATGCCTAGATTTTAGAAGCAGAGTCCACTCTTGATTAGACGGACTAAAGAATTAGAATTGTAGATCTAATTCCTCAATAATTTGGTTGACGTTGGGCTGCATTTAAAAAAAAGATTTTATTTATTTATTTTTAGAGAGAGAGGGGAAGGGAGGGAGAAAGAGAGGAAGAGAAACACTGATGTACAAGAGATACTTTGATTGGTTGCCTCTTGCACACCCCCAACTGGGGACCTGGCCTGCAACCCAGACATGTGCCCTGACTGGGAATTGAACTGGCGACCCTTTGCTTCAGTCTGGAGCTCAATCCACTGAGCCACACCAGCCAGGGCAAAATGTATCTGCTCTAGATACATTAGTGGTTTTGCTTCTCAAAATCTATTCCTGGGAAATATTTGCATGTGTGCACAAAGATGTCTGTGGGAAGATTTCATTACATTCATTGTTTCTAACAGCACAGAATTAGAAATAACCTATATGTTTATTAATAGTAAATATTTAAATAAACTGTAGTACATCTATGCCACATGTGCAAAAACTTCTAATTCTTATTGTTAAATGAGAAAAGCCTGTTTAAGGGAGTATGTACTATGGAAATTTTCAATCCCATCAGACTGAATGCCCCTGTTATAACTCATGTTTTGTAATGTCTCCTTTACTTCATTGGAATGAAATTTTCAGGCAATTGCATGTGATTCCATACCATATCAACCAAAATTAATATAATACTATAAATTTATTATAAAGAAGACAAAATAGAAAAGTAGTTTGTAGTAAAATTTTAAGTATTTTAATATATAAATTCTCAGATTCCACCATACTAGAAGACATAACGAAGTAATCAAGTGGTAACAGGGTTGCCTCTGGATTGGGGAGCTGCATGGCTGGGGAAAAGGATGGAGAGGGAGACCTAGCTTTTTTCACTATAAATTATATTAAGCACATGTGTACTATATGTTTCTCTCTTGAGGAATGAATAATTTTAAACCTAAGTTAATAGCATGCTAGGTTCTACTTAGCTTATAAATTGTGCAGCAGCTCCTCACAGCCTTCAGGATAAAGTCCAAACTCCTGATTTTCACATACACGTGGATCTTATTATGCTCCTCAGTATTCAAGGCTGTGCACAGTCTGGCTGCTCCAGGGACCCCTCCAGCTGTGGGACCCAGCCGAGCAGAGCTAAATGCAGACACTGAACGCACGGCCTCTGCCTGACCCCCACTGCATTTGACTCATCTTTTGAAACCGCTCAGAAGTTCTTCTGAGAAGCTTGTTCTAAGCTCCCCTTCTAGGGTAATTGCCCTTCTGCCAAGCTTGTATTGTACCCTCAGCATGTTTCTGGCAAAATACTTTGCCAGTCCTATTGGGATTGTTTGCGTGCTCAATTCCCCTGTAACCTGTGAGCTCCGTGAGAGCAGAGGCAGTGGCCCATTGCAGAGGCCTAGCAGACGGCAAGGGACACAGTGGTGTCTAGTTAATATTTGTCGAGTGAATGAAGACATAAATAAGTTGCGATTCTTGACTTATTACACACACACACACACACAGAGCCACTGAGTTCTGGCTACCAGCTGGAGACTGGAATTCGCAGAATTAGTTTTGTTTAGCAAACTGTTAGAGAGGGTTAGAAATTAAAATTTCAGATTTTAGGGAAAGCTCTCCCCTCTCTGGCCAGTTGAGTTGAGCAGTCCAGAAGGCAGAGTTATATTTCACCTCTTCCTACCTCACAGCTATGTTCGTGTGGTTCATACCGGCCACAGCCACCTCTGGCAAGGTGGTCCCATAGCACTCAGCTGGTGTTTAAAGGCCTTTGAGTGAGTAAATGATTAATACTATCGTTGGGTGCCAGGTGATGTGTTGAGGCACTTCATAAGTATTATCTCACTTTTTAAAAAAGATTTTATTTATCTACTTTTAGACATGGGGGGAAGGGAGGGAGAAAGAGGAAGAGAAGCATCAGTGTGTGGTTGCCTGTCACATGCCCTCTACGGGGGACCTGGCCTGCAACCCAGGCATGTGCCCTGACTGGGAATCGAACTGGCGACCCTTCAGTTCACAGGCCGGTGCTTAATCCACTGACCCACACCAGCCAGGGCCATAAGCAATCTCACTTAATCCCTCACTTAATCCAGCGAAGTGAGCACTGTTACTAGCTTTATTTTACAGCTAAGCATTACTGAAGCTTGGAGACCTTAGGAAGTCAGCAAATTCCCAGCTATTCAGCTGTGGAGGCAGGACTTGAACCCAGGCTGGCCCCAGAGCCTGGGACTCTAACCTCTGACTGAGGAACCTGCTCCCTAGCATTTTCTTTTTGTCTCACAGGAGCCAAACAGTAGGAGGAGTTTCCTGTGCACGTAGTGGCCTGACCCTCTCCACACATCTGTGAGGTCCTGGTGAGTGCTGAGCCCCTTCTCCTACCACAGACTTGATCCCGGGTGGTCAGAGGGCCTTGAAAATCGATGGTGTCAGAGGTGGTGTGGTAGATCAGACGAGGGCTCAGATTTCTCATGAGATCAGAAGATTGGTTCCAGGTCTTCTGCTGCTATGTAACTGAAGTGTGGGGGTTGCTAGGAGCCAAAGACCAGCTGTTCTTGAGCCAGCTCAGCTGGCACAGGAAAGAGAACCCTGAGATCTCTGAGTATTTCACGGCCTCATCCCCTCATCACAGCCCCAGACCTGAAGGCTCCACTGCACTAACTGCCCTAGTGATGCCCCCTGAGTAAAGGTACTTACAAGGGATGGAGGGTGAAGACTTTTAGAAGGGCAGTAATTACGTGAATTGGCCGGTCCATTTATTAACTATTTGTTTGTGCTGAGCACCTGCCAGGCACTTTACATGAAAAATTTAGCAAGGAGAGTGCTTGAACCCCAATCTCATGATGAAGAAATGGGCTGAGAGGGAAGCAAATTGGCTAAGGCAAACAGCTGGCTAGTAAGTGACAGGGCAGGATCCGAACATAGGTTTCCCTTCTCATTCACACACTCATTTACTAAGTGCCTTTTATGTGCTGTTTCTGTGCGCTTGGGAGATCAGTGACTAAAACAGACAAAAAATTCCTGCTTTTATGGTGCTTACATTCTCGTAATACTAAGATGCAGTCAATATACATTGTGTTATATGATATAACTAGGCATATCATATTCAAACTGCAGGAAAAGCAAAGACAGAGATGTTGATAAAAGCTGTAAAAAATATAGAACAAAGTAAGGAATATTAGGAGTGTTTGGCAGAAGGAGCAGTTAGCACCTTGTGGAGAAGATAAAATTTGAGCGAAGATTTGAAGGATAAAGGAGGTGAGGGAGCTAGCCATGCAGACCAGGAGAGAGTGTTCTAGGCAGAGGGAGCAGCTAGTGTATAGGCAGCTTAATTCTCAGGTGCCTTCCCTTACACCCAGTGCCTAAAAGCACAGATGACTATGAGAAGACTTCTGTTCTCAAGGGAGGAAAACCTGAAAGCAGACTGTAAGACAACCAGAGTGAGGAAGGTATGAACCGGTCTGCATAAAACAGCTTGGGGATGGAGACTGATTTCTGGGTCCTCGTCAGAGAACAGGCCTCCTTCCTGCCTATGTCCTGAGGATAAAAGAAGCTACAGTAACCAAAGAGTCTGGGGTCACCCTGGTTTTACACCCTCCATTAAAGTCTGCTGCTTGTTGCACACCTCTGCTGTGGCCTTGGTCTCTCTGTTTCTGAAGGCATCTGTGATATGCATGGCCTGGTGCTGGTGCCTTGGGACCGCCCAGTAGGGCAGTTTGGATGTGCTCAGGCTCTCAGCTTCCTGGCTGGGCTCTGCACTTGTCCTGCTTCAACTATTCATTATCTGATTCCAAGAGAGATGGATCTTCTCTGTGCTGAAGCCTTGTGCCGAAGTGCACCTTGATGGAGCACTTGCCTAAGGTGGGGAAGCCTGTTCTCCAACTTTCCATGGAGAGGAGGGCCCAAATAAATCACTGTGAGAGCGTGTGAGCCGACCACTCTGTTGTGCCACCTGACACTGAGCTCTGGGTTTCATGAGCCTCGGTTTGGGTCAAGTACTTATTGAGGCTGCTCCGTGCCAATCCTGTGTTCTGAGGAATCTCGTCAAGCAGTACACAGATTTGCTCCAGTGATAGACAATTTCATTATATTTTGCAAGTGTCCACCCTGTCCTGGACCCCACCCACTCCCAAAATATAGGATGAGAACAGGTGGGTACTTCACTCTCTATGTGGTTCCTCTGGGGAGTTGTCTGGCCCCGCCCCTGTTGGCTTGCTCTGATGGTCTCACTTTTCCTTGTCCTCAGCCCTCTGTTTGGGCCTTGGAAAACTTCATTTTGGGATCTACTTTGGAAATATTTATGCTCAAGCTTGGGCTTTTCCCTCGGACCCAATTCTGGCATTAGCCTTTGGCTTTTCCCTGTGACCAGTGAGAGAGAGGGACACTCCTAGTTTCTGGCAGAAGTGCAATGATAGAGGTCTGCACGGGGCTGAGAGAAGGGATTCCGACCACTTAAGAAGGTCCTGTCTGCTTCTTGGAGAAGGGGATGTCTGCATTGTTGTTGTTTTTTTTTTTAAGATTTTATTTATTCATTTTTAGACAGAGGGGAAGGGAGGGAGAGAGAGACAGAAACATCAATGTGTGGTTGTCTCTCCTGCTTCCCCCACTGGGGACCTGGCCAGCAACCCAGGCATGTGCCCTAGACTGGAAATTGAACCGGCGACCCTTTGGTTCGCAGGCTGGCACTCAGTCCACTGAGCCACACCAGCCAGGGCTGCATTGTTTTGATACAGAATTCCGTGTCCAGTGAAATTATCCTTCAAAAATGAAGAAGCACTTTATCAGGCAAAGAAATAATGAGGGCATTTGTCACTAACAGAGTTACCTTGCAAGCACTTTTCAAAGTTCCTCAGAGAGAAATTGATAGACATCAGAAGGTTGATCTCCGTAAGGAAAGGAGGAGTGTTAGAGGAGGAATAAAGGTAAAATAAAATCTTTTATTCTTATTCTTAATCTAACAGATGATAGTTTGTTCAAATAATAGTAGCAACAATGTACTCTGGTATAGTTTGTGGATAAGTAAAATAAATGACAGCAATGTTTTAAAGAGAATGGAGGAGCTGGAAATACTGTTAAGAGATACGTGCTCTATTTGTGAAGCAGCATAATGCTATTTGAAAGTGGACTTTGGGCCAGCTGTAAATGTATATTGCAAAGTCTAGGGCAACCACTAAAAAAAGTTAGAAGAAAACAGTACAGACATTGCATTAGAGCAGAGAAAATGCAATCATATAAAATGCTTAATTAAAACTAGAGAAGGCAGAAAAAGAGGGCAAAAAGAAAAAAAATATGTATGAGGACAATGGATAGAAAACAGTAAAATAGCCCTGGGTGGGTGGCTCAGTTGATTAGAGCAACTGTAAACCAAAAAGTTTGCAGTCAGGGCACATCCTCGTTTGTGGGTTCGATCCCCAGTCTGGGTATGTACAGTAGACAGCTGACCGATGTTTCTCTCTCTCCCTTCCCTTCTCACTACAATCAATAAAAACATATCCTTCGGTGAGGATTTTTTAAAAACAGTAAAATACATGGTAGCTATTGATCCAACCATATCAGTAATCATTTAAATACCGATGGTCTAAATAGGCAAATCAAAAGACAGAGACTATGAGAGTGGACTAAAAAAAAAAAAAGACCCAACTATATATTGTCCAGAAGAAACCTACTTAAATGTAAAGACACATATAGATTAAGAGGAAAGCGATAGAAAAAAATTCTGGATATCAGTTGTACAACAATGTGAATATACTTAACATTGCTGTACTATACAATTAAAAATGGTCAAGATGGTAAATTTTGTATGTACTTCACCAGTTTTTTAAAAAGGAAAGGAATGAAGAAATATTTTGATAACACATCAAAAGAAATGAGTAGCTGTGTTAATTTTAAACAAAGCTGACTTTTTAAAACAAAGGAAATTATCAAGGAGAAATAGGAGCATTATACAATGATAAAAAGAGCAATTTTAATGCATATGTACGTAACAACAGAGATCCAAAATATGTAAGGCAAAAACAGAGAACTACAAGGAGAAATGGGCAAATCCACTGTGCAGTTGGAGAATTCAACACCCTCCTCTCTCTGTAATTGACAGGTCCAGCAGGTAGAAGTTCAGTGAGGTCATAGTTGAACTAAACAGTAGTATCAAACTATATCTAACTGACGTTTATAAAATACATCATCTGACAACAGGAGAATACACATTCTTCTCAAGCTCACACAGAACATTAACTAAGATAGACCAAATTCTGAAACGCAGCCTCTCTCACCTACGGGTGATTATCTAAGACAGGGTTCTCCAGCATCTCCCGGACGGTGGCTGAGGGGCTGGAGCCAGTTCATAAGCCACTGCAGGGTCCACAGCCAGGAACAAGGTCTGTGTGTCTGTTACATGACCCATGGGCGGGCAAGACTTCTCCCGGGTCCCTAGGCATATAGTGCTGGGTCTCACAGCTCCCATAGGCGCTTTTGTCCGTGGACGGATGCCAAAGAGTGGCTGAGCGGGGGAGTCACGAGGGACATCTTATTTAGCCATGCTGCTGACATCACCACACCTTTTAAATTCTTGCTCCTTACCCTGAATACAGAGGATAGTCTCCCCTCTCTTCTTGTCCACACTTTTATGCACGGAAATGACCTGGAGAAGAGTGAGGCTGGCTCTGGTCCTGGAAACATCTGATGTTCAGGTAAGGGTGGCAGAAAAGTTTGGATAGCACTGAATGGGAGAAAAGGAAAACTACAGCGTTAGTTTGCATTATGCCAGGAGTCTGGAAAAAGAAGAAAGTAGAGCAGGAATCATTAATTCAACATCTAACTCTGATGATCACCAATGGTGGCAGGTAGGGTCTCCATTCCTAATGACACCAAGTTCCATCCTTCTTCATTCCTCCCCGTGGGCGTCCCAGGTGCTGGAAGATGGGCACTTCGGGACTGGAGTCAACTTTCCCTTGTGTATGTTGTTGCATTCCTGGGAGTGCTGCCGTGCTGTTTGTGACCCAGACCAAACTGATTCTCCAGGAGCCCATGTACTATTGTCTAGCCGTGCTGGGCTCGACCGACCTGGGCTTGTCCATGACACTATCTCCAAAATGCTGGGCACCTTCTGGTTCACTCTCAGGGATATATCTTCTTTTGTAATTGTAGTAAAAATTTCAACATAAATTTTATCTTCTTACATTTTTAACTTTGCACTTCTGTAGTGTTAGCTGTACAGGTTTCCCCCACTATGTAAAAGTAGAGTGTTCCTGTGAAGCTTTTCTTAAGCCAAAATGGCATAAAGCGAAGAGTATCCCCTGCTTTCTGAAAGTTGGCATCATGCCACTTTGCTTTTATGAAACACCTGTATTAACACAGTAATGCCTTTTTCATAAAAGCGAAAATCCTGTTAGGATTTCTTTTGGTTAGTGAAAATAGGTATTGTACTAATGTAGGTCTTCTGTTAAAACAAAGTGAAGTAAAACCAGGTTATGGAAACTGGGAGATGCATGTACTCACTGTTGTCCAGTGGATCTCTAAAACTATTTCATTTGCAAGACTGGAACTCAATACCCAGCGAACAACTCCTCATTTCCCCTCCCACACACCCTGGGAACCTCCATGCTTCTTTCTACTTTCTGTTTCTATGAAATCGACTACTTTAGGCACCTCATATAAGTGAAATCATACAGTATTTGGGGGTTTTGTGACTGGCTTATTAGCATAATATTCTCAAGATCCATCCCTGTTGTATGTAGCATGTGGCCACACTTCCTTCTTTTTTAAAGCTAACATTCCAGTGTATAAATATACCTAATTTTCTTTATCCACTCATCCATCAATGGACTTTGGGCTGCGTATGCATCTTGGCTATTGTGAATAGTACTGCAATGGAAATAGGTGTGAGGTTTGTTTTTTTTTTAACAGCCTCAACTGATATATAATTCACATGTCATATAGTCCACCCATTTTAATGTGTACAATTCCATGATTTTTAGTATATTCACAGATATGTGCAGCCATCACTCCAGTCAATTTAGGAACATTTTCATCACTGCAGAAAGAAATCTTGGACATTTTAGCCGCCAGCCCGTATACCCCCATCTTCCCCACGCAGTCCTGAGCAACCGCTGTCTGTCTCTGCAGCTTTTCCTGTCCTGGACTTTCACAGGAGTGGAATCATGATGTATGTGGTCTTTGTGCCTGGCTTCTTTCCCTTAGCATGTTTTCAAGGTTCGTCCATGTAACATGTCCACATTTTACTCCATTTTATAGCTGAATAGTATTCCGTTGTATGGTTAACCATATTTTGTTTATCCATTCATCCATTGGTGGACATTTGTATTATTTCTACCTTTTGGCTGTTGTAAATAATGGTGCTATAAATACTTGTTTACAAGGTTTTGTGTGGACATATGTTTTCACTTGTTTTGGGTATATACCTAGATGTGGACTCGCTGTGTCATGTAGCTCTATGTTTAATCATTTGAGGAATTAAATGCCAGACCACCTTCCACAGTAGCTGTACAGTTTTACATTCCTATCAGCAGGTATGAGAATTCCAATCCACATCCTTGCCAACACTACTACCTCGCATTTTTATTCTAGCCGCCCTCCTGGGTGTGAAGTGGCATCCCGCTGTTTCATTTGCACTTCCCTAATGGTCAGTGATGTTGAGCATTGGCCATTTGCATACGTTCCTTAGAAAAATGTCTATCAGATACTTTGCCCATTTGTAAAAGTTTTTTTTAAAGATTTTATTTATTTATTTTATAGAGAGGGGAAAGGAGGGAGAGGGTGAGAAACATTGATTGGTTGTTTTCGCAAGCACCCCAGCAGGGGGCGGAACATGGAGCCAGCAACCCAGGCATGTGCCCTGACCGGGAATCAAACCGGTGACTTTTCGCTTTGTGGGAAGAGGCCCAACCAACTGAGCTTCGCTGGTCAGGGCTCTTTGCCCATTTTTAATTGGGTTATTTCTTTTTATTATAGTTTTAAAAGTTGTTTATATATCCCTGGCTGGTGTGGCTCATGGATTGAGTGCCAGCCTGCAAACCAAAGGGCCGCCGGTTCTATTCCCAGTCAGGGCACTTGCCTGGGTTGCGGGCCAGGTCCCCAGTTGGGGGTGCATGAGAGGCAGCCACACATTGATGTTTCTCTCTCTCTTTCTCCCTCTCTTCCCCTCTCTCTAAAAATAAATAAATAAAATATTTTTTTAAAAAGTTCTTTACATATTTTAAATAGAAGTCCTATATCAGTAATATGAATTGCAAATATTTTCTCCTATTGTGTGGGTTGTCTTTACTCTCTTTTTAATATGGGCAAATTATACCTATAAATTTCCCTCTATCACTACTTCCACTCCCACGTTTTGATATGTTGTTTTAGTATTTTTGGTATGTTGTGTATTTATTTTCATTGATCTCAAAGTATTTTGTATGTGATGTGTGATGAGTCGCTTCTGTCTTGTTGCTTTCAAAAATTCTCTCTTTGTCTTTTGAGAGTTTGAATATGATGTGTCTAGGTATGGATCTCATTGAGTTTATGCTAGTAGGAGCTCATTGACCTTCTTGGATGTGTAGATTAATATTTGTCATCTGCCCTGGGTGGTGTGGCTCAGTGGATTGAGAGCTGGCCTGCGAACCAAAGGGTTGCTGGTTCAATTCCCAGTTGGGGCACATGCCTGGTTTGCAGGCCAGGTCTCCAGTGGGGGGCACATGAGAGGCAACCACACACTGATGTTTCTCTCCCTTTCTTTCTCCCTCCCTTCCCCCCTGTCTAAAAATAAATAAAATCTTTTAAATATATATATATATGTATGTGTGTGTGTATATTTGACAAATATATACGTATTTGTCATCAAATATGGAAGACTTGAGCCATTATTTTTTCAAATATTCTTTCTGCCCTTTCTTCTTTATATGCATGTTGGTATGTTGCATGGTGTCCCATGAGCCTCTGAGCATTTCTCTTCTTTCTTTCTACTCCTCAGACAGGCTAATTCCAATGGATCCATATTCAAGTTTGCTGGCTCCCATCAGGGAAGACAGGTGCCCTATCTCAGCTAAAGGAAGAGGGCTTAGGAAATAGGAACCAAAGGGAGGCAGTCAAGAACATACTATTCTTTTACTTGGAGGAACAGGAAATGTGTTCTAATACACAGAGAGACCCTAGACTTTTCTTGGACACAGCTGGGGGATTTGAATCTCCTCTGCAGCCAGGTTAGGAGGGGAGACACTAGGGGAGAGGACAAGCTGCAGGGGCCCTATGGGAGACTGACCCCCCTCATCGGCACCCAGCCCGAGAACCGCTGAATGAAGCCGTCGGAAACGGTGGGGTGAGCTGAAAGCTAAGACAACAATGCAGAGTTCCTTAGCCGATCAGGGCCTTGCATGTGCAGCAGAGGGGCAGGGGAGAGTGGTGGTCATGGCCAGCAGAGCCTGGAATGTCTGAACAGGGTGGGAAGGGATGTGCAAGACAAAGAGGGCCTGAGACCATTGCTGCTCTGCCTGTGTTGTCACCACTGTCACCACTGTGTTGGGCAGAGCAGGGATGGCTCCCTGGTAAGAGGCAAGTCTGGACTGAAGTGTAATCTGCTGGTCACTTTGGAAAATGAGAGGCCAGAAGATGCCACACATCTTCCACACAAGGCGAGATGTAAAACCAGCACCCTGTGTACTGCCAGAGTCCCTAACTGAAGGTACCCACGGCCCCAGGCCTATGTTATACCTATGTGACTAAAGAACAGCTTTATTGGTGATCCGAGGGAGCCAAGGCTACTCCTATGCAGTGTCAGCCTGCAAAGCCAACCACATGATGCATAGAAGTTCCAGACAAGAGATCAGATCTCCACTCCTAATTTTAAGAAAAATTCCAAATCTTGATTTCAGAGTCAATGAAAGATCAGAGGCTGGAGTCCTGATGGGCACGAGTGCCACTGCCTGTGGGGGCTCAGGAGGCTGGCCAAGTTGTTCAGCAACATCTGTGGGGCCGTGCAGACGCGGTAAGAGGGCAGGAAGGCCACAGGAAAGTGCCCAAGACAAGTTTCCAGGAGAGTTCATACTTGGGCAGAATGTGGAACCTGGCCCTGAGATTGCACTTTGGGTCTGATGGGGTTGCTTGCCGAGCAGGCCTGGGTAGCAGAGAACCCCGCCTATTGGCCCTCAGCAAGCCAAGGCTCCATGGTCTGAGTTCAGTGGTGCTGCTGCAGCCTGTCACCCCTCTCAGCTCCTCATAGCTGGGGCACCTCCAGCTTCCTAATAGGATACAGGTACCACATCACCACCCCTGAAGGATTGATGATCACTGTGAAATTGGTCTTAGCCTGGAGGCCGCTGATGACACCACCGGTGTAGACGTCCTGGGCCTGCAGTGGGGAGGGACATAAACAATGCCACCATAAGAATGGCCGTGCAGAGGCCCCTCAGAGGATATAGAAGCCTGGCCTGCGGCCTGTCTGTGCTGGGCCTCCAGTGAGCACTACAGAAGTGGGAGCCCTGAGTCTCCCATTAATTCCCCACTGGCACAGCCAACAGATGCCCAAACATAGGCAGTGGTGACAGCCCCAGCCCACAGACAACCCGAGGAACGTGCCGGCAATGACTGGCCAGTGAGGGGAGGAGTGTGGCCTCAGTGGGGAATAGGACTCGTTTACACCCAGGAGTTCTGCTTGCATAGCTGGAAGATATTGGTGCAGAGGACAGCACCAGCCATGGCCCTCAGGGCCTGCAGCTGCCCCATGGGTACCTGACACAAAACCCAAGGCCATCGTTTAGGGGAGGCCATGTGTGTGAGGACTACCCCCAGCAATGCCCTTCCAAGGAAACAAAAGGCAGTTGCTACCTGTAGAGCGCTCACCTCGTACAAGCTGGAGCTGCTGAAGTTGAGCTGGGCGAGGGAGGAGTGGAAGCGATAAGGCATATCCGTCCTGCGGCTGAAGAAGACTAAGGCGTAGGCATCACTGGCCAGGGGCCGCAGGAACACTTCAATGAAGGATTTGCTCTGCACACAGAAGATGGCTACTGGCTGGGTCCATGCTCAGGTAGGCCCTGACGTCCCCTTCCTGGCCCCCACACCCTGGTACCTTGAGAATCCTGCGTCCCTGGATGCCTAAGGGATCCTGGTTGATTTTGATCATGAGTGGATTCTGCAGAATGTCCATGTTCTGGGCAGAGATGGTACGCAGGTCTGTGGACATGAAGAGGGGAGCTGCCAGCACCGTCCACAGGGCCATCTGGGCCCGGGCTTGCTCGAAGCTGAGGCCGAAGTTCCCAATGAGCAGCTAGGGACAGAAGAGAGGAGCAGTCAGCTCTTCCCTCTGTAGGGAGGAGGTCACAGGGAGCCACCCCAAGGTTGTAGCTGAGGCAAGAGAAGATGGAGATGGGAAGGATGGCCACATGCGGGAGCCTGGTTTGGCAAACACCATTCCCCAGCAGCGTGGCCTCGGGATGAGTGGAGCCACTTTGCATCTGAGCCTCAGCTTTTTATTCACCAAAAAATACGGGTGCTGGTCGTGTCACAGGTTGTTCAGATGATCCAACGCAATCCTGTTGCCAAAGGCATTTGTAAACTGAAATACGCGGGTCAAGAAACCCAGGGAGGCAGTGGTAGGGAACCAGGACCAGAGCCAGACAGAGTCCCTGCTTCTGCCAGTAACCACCCAGCTGCCCTAACCACAGCTGACCCGGGGTAGCCAACGCAGACAGGACAGAAACGATTACTGCTCACACCGTCGTTACCTACTTGGTGACTCCAATGTAAGCCCCATGCGCGTGCCCAGCCGTGCCCAGCATTTGGAAGGGTCATCCACTTCGTACTCAAAACAACCCTCCGTAGTAACTAGTGTTATTACTCTCATTTTCCCTGACAAAACTGAGGCACAAAAAAAATTAAATCACTTTCCCAAACACATGGCAGAGCAGGAGCTGGAGTTCTAATGCGGGTCAATTTCTGTTTCTCCACCATCTAGCGGAGTATTTGTTGTTATAATCATCACTGGTAGTAAACACTTGACTAAATGAAGAGATAGCAATAAAACTATAAGACAAATTGCAAAAACATTTAAGTCACCAAGGCTGTGAGTGGGGTGGGTACGAGGGGCTGGTTCTGCCTGTGGACGCTCTGCGGGAGCAAAACAGCGTACTGGCCATTGAAAGAAGAGTCAAGGCGGGCTGGGGGAGGACAGAGTAGTGGGGGACTGGCAAGGAAGTGTGGAATATCCATGTTCTTCACCCTACAGAGGAAGAATATTTCACACAAGAGTCACTAGAACAGACCAAGTTCTCAAGT
Source organism: Desmodus rotundus (assembly GCF_022682495.2). Taxonomy (NCBI): domain Eukaryota; kingdom Metazoa; phylum Chordata; class Mammalia; order Chiroptera; family Phyllostomidae; genus Desmodus; species Desmodus rotundus. The sequence continues at coordinate 197,368,904 of NC_071389.1, forward strand.
TTCAAGCATCAGAATTGCCTAGGAAGATTGTGAACAATGGGCATTCCCAGGCCCCCCTCAACATTCTGATCCAAATGGTGGGGGTGGGGCCCTGTGAACAGAATTGTAAATTAGCTCCAAAGTCAGTCTAATGCAGCTGGTTCAAGGACACAGCCCAGAGACAATCTAGAACCTGGCAGTGAGTGACCAGTTAGAGGGCACAGGGCAGTGGGGAGCGGGTCCATCATGGACGGTAGGCCTGGGGACATCCCCCTCCATGTTGGTGTACCATGTCTGGATCGTTCCAGTGCCCAGGGCCTGCCACTGGCTGCAGTATGTCCTGATTGTCCACAAACCAGTCCAGGATGGAGAGCACGCTACTCCAGGAGTCCTGGATGTCGTCATAGTTGCGCCAGAGGTTGCAGGTGTCTGCCAGCAGGCTGTAGTTCACCTGGATGTCAGAGGAGGCAGAGTCCAGCACCAGAGTCACACCCTGCTGCCCAGAGGCCCACACGGGCTGGGGTGGCTCAGCAGGAGACAGAGGTGGGGAAGGGGAGAGGACAGGCCCGAGCTTGTTCAGGGTAAGGAAGGCCTTGGAGAGAGCGGTCCTGCTCTGGGGCTGCCCAGGCCTCCACTCCATGCATGCTGGTGCCAGAAGCCTGCCCTGCCCTCCTGTGCCAGCTGGGTTCAAGCCCAGGATACCGACCCAAGCTGGCGTACCAACGTCCCTGCTGCATACGCACCCTGTGTTCTCACAGTGAGAGTCCCATCCTCTGCCAGCATTCTCCCCCAGGTCTGCAAGTCTGATCCCCTCCTTTCTAGTGTCCCAGGTGCTGAGGGGCCCCTGGTAAGGTGCCCAGAAGGCCCTTCAGAGGCTCAGCCCCACCTGCCTATCCTCAGCAGCCTTCTGGATCTCCTAGCCCACTCAGTACACACCAGATTCCGACCACTTGATGGCTGCCGTGGGTCGGCACATCACATGTGGCTCCTGTGCCTTCAGCCCACCTACCAAGTGCCTCCTCTTCTCTAAGACCCTAGGCTGGCTGAGGCCCCCTCTGGGGCACTTAGGACCCTTTCTCAAGACCCACAAATCAGCCAAGTGGGCAACTACGGTGAGAGTAGCCCCAACTCTGCACAGGAGGTGAGGAGGCCAGGTGGGGAGAACAGGGCCAGGTAGGCACATGGAATGGCTTACCTTGGGGGGGAGGCCCCCTTCATAGGCTGGCCAGCTGCAGGAGAAGGCGATGGGGCGGCCTGTGGCATTCAGGGCCGCAGCCATCATGGGGTACCCTGGAGAAGTGCACAACCACGTTTCAGGACCAAGGAGATGCAGATGGCAGTCTGGGGACTCAGCCCAGACCTTCTCCCACCATATGTGAGGAAACTGAGGCTCAACAGAGGTGCTTCCCCCTGTGTCCAAAGCTGCAAACACTTCGTAGGTGGAGCATAGTGCCAACCCATCTTTTGGGGGCCTGGGAGCCAAGATCACCCAGCTCCTGGTGAGAGAAATTAGGAAACACTACATTCCAGGGGCCATATAGACAGATAAGCTCAGCCAAGTGGGCACCAGTGGGCCTTCCATGGCCATCCCTTCCTGTCTCCCTTATGGCTGCCAGACAGCTGTGGGACTCACCTTTGGCCTGTTCCTCTGGGGTGGAGAAGCAGCCATCCAGCTTCAGCATGTCCACCTTCCACTTGGCAAAAGTTTGAGCATCCTGAACCACCTTGTCTAGCGTGGTGCCTGGGTAACCCATGCAGGTGAAGTTGCCCAGGTCCTCATAGATGCCCAGCTGCAGGCCCAGGGCGTGAGCCTGTGGGGAGAGCCAAGGATACCGGGGTCAGGCAGAACCCTCAGGGAGCCGCCTCACAGGCGCACCTGACCAGTCTCCATTAAAACCTTCAACGGTGCCCCAATGCCCAAAGGAAAGGGTCCGCACTTGTTGGCTGGCCTCTGCAGACTACGGTCCTTCCCCTCCCTCCAACATACCTCCTGTGGGCTGTTTCTTGCCTCTAGGCTTTTGTTTCTGTCATCCCTGCTGCCTTATATGCCATCCTTCTGGTATAAACTAAAGAATTTACTCCTCTTCCAGAGAACTTTCTGAAATCCCTTCCTGGCTCTCACCCACCATCATGAGCTGTACCTAGCTGTGTCTTTATATTTCTCCACTAGACTGAGTTCTCAAGCAGGGATTGTGGGAAGGGAGCCATAGGTAGGGTGGGGTGGAAAGAGTCATCTGGCCCCCAGGCCGAGGGGCAGGGCTGGGGCGGAGCTCACATAGTCAGCCAGGAAGGCAATGCCATTGGGGAAGCGCTTGGGATCCGACACCAGGTTGCCGTTGGCGTCACGCCCACCAATCCAGCAGTCATCGATGTTAAGGTACGTGTAGCCCAGGTCCCGCCACCCATCCTGTGCCAGCCGGTCAGCCATCTCCATGAAGAGCTGCTCACTGGAGACAGGGGCAGGGGATGGACCAGCTTAGTGGCCTAACATGTTCCTCACCCTCGGCACCTTTCTCCGAGCTTCTCAGGTGCTCTGAATATGAGTCCAGGACTCTGGCTTGGCTGTCACCTGAAGACTAAGCCAGGTAACAATTATAAATGACAACAGGGATTGTGTTATGAGTCCTAAGCCACGTGAAGTTGAAAGGAATGGTCTGGCCACCAGGCCACGGGGCAGGACTGAGCCAGGGGAAGCACTGTGAGGTCTGGCCTGGCCTTACAATGATCTCCTTTGGATTATCTCAGGGGTGGGTCCACTAGAAGGTACCTGCCCCACAGCCTGCAAGGCCTCACAGAGGCCCCAAGCAGGTCAGGAGTCCCAAAAGTGACCTATGGCTGCAGTCTCTCTGGGATGAGAGGTGGGGCACTCTGACCCCCTCCTCCCTGCCCCCACTCTGCAGGGCCTTGGGCAAAGCTTGCCAGGTGGTGTGGACCTTACTCACCTGATGCAGTTCTTTGGGTCCTCATCACAGTCAATGTTGCAGCGGAAGCGTTCCCAGGCCAGCCAGCCCATGGGTGGCTTCCGCAGGAGCCCATTCTCCAGCACCAGCACCTGGTCCACCAGGGCCAGCAAGAGCACTGTAGGAGGGTTGGGGGATGAGTATGAGTGACTCCCATGGCCCCTGCCCTCACCGCCCACCTTCCACATGCTGCTCAGCCCTGCAGAAGCTCCTGGCCTGCACATGAGAGGAACAACTCCTGGGCTTGGGGTTGAACTTGCCCTTCCTGCAACTGCTGGCTCCTGCATGCAGTGAGCAGGCTGATGTGCCTGGACTAGGGCGGTGTGTTTGAGGCCTGGGCCCTCACTTGCTGCTGTAGCCACAGCAGTGCTAGAATTAGCAAAAAACTAATAGCTGAGGTCATATCCTTTCTATTCCCAGACCAGCTCCATCACACAGAACTTGACAGTACACTGTAGCCAGATTCCAGGTCTCCTGAGTCTCATCCGGGATGTTTGTTCTCCATCACAGACCCCCAAGAGGCCTTAGAAGAGCTAAAGAGTTCAGCCAGGCCAGCTCGCCTGGGTGAGCCCTTTCCCTCGTGGGCCTCAGTTTCCTTATCTGTAAGATGGAATTAATGTACTGACTTCACAAGATTGTTCTCAGCATATGTTGTTATCACATAAGACAGCCTCTGCACTGTGCGGGAGAGGGGATGAGAAAGAAAGAGGCCTCTTTAGAGAGGAACTGATTCCTAGGAGGGGAGCATTTCCCTCTCTTTTCCCTGCCTAGCTCCAAGAATAAGAGGAACCTGTCTCCCCACATCTCCACAGCACTGGAGGAGGCCCAGACACCAGAGGGCTGGACTCCCTCCACGTAGCCCCATTCCCAACGGTCACCTACCCTCCCAAGGCCACGCCCTCCCACATAGGTTACCTGTCTTCCACAACATTGCTCTGGACTCAGCGTCTCAGGACCTGACCAGATCTGCTCTGCTTTTACCAGCTTTATGTGTTGGGTTTTGGGAGCTAAGAAACGTTAGAAAAGCACTGGAGTCACTACTGCCTGGCAGCCCTGCCACCTTCAACCCTGGGCGTGGATCCCCAAGCCGCCCTCACTATCCCCACTCCCTCCCCAGCCATCACTTCCTTTCTCCCTTCAAAAATACTAAACAGCGTTTCTTGGACTTTAGACCTTACCCCTTTTGCAGTGCTGGGAGCCCCGAGAGTCAAAGGCAGCTCCCCCCTCCCGGCCGAGGCCAAAGAGAGGCAGCACTGGCTCCGGAACGTCCAGGAAGAGAGGCTCTAGGCCAAGATCAGGCTCCGGACTCTTGCCGGGTCTGGGTTGCACCCTCTGGCCGCCAAAGGCAGCAGGTCCAACGCGGGGAGGGCCCCCACCCCAACTCCACAGTGCCCCTTCCCCTCTCACCTGCGGACTCCCTCCGACCCGCCGCTGCTTCTGCTTCCCGAGCCGTGAACCGCTGCAGTCACCACATTCTGCCACCACGTTCCAGAGGGGCGGGGCCTGACAGAGGTCAACCTCTTGGTTGGAGCCTATCAGAATCCCCATAGCAACGTCGTGCCCCGCCCTCGTGCGCGGCACGGTCTCCGAACTTCCCAAAGCCCCGCCCTCTTCGGGTTCTCAGAGCAGCGTGTGGAGACACTTGCTGTGCTGCTTCCCCTAGGTCCCCTGAGGCTAGACATTTCTCGTCTGCGGGTCCCTGCGTGCAAGGATAGTGCCCGGCACTTTGCAGGCGCTTGAATACCTGCTAAGGACTTTAAGAGGAAATGAGAGGATTCCCTGAAGCGTGTCCGTAGTAAACCTCTCAAAAACTGTAGCAGAAGATGAATAGGCCTGGGAAAAGAATGGGTGGGGGAAAGCAAACCAGATGCAGCTTTTGCAAAGCCAGGAGGCTCTCTTTTCCTACCGGACACCCGTTATGCTAGTCCAGGTACTCTGCATATTTCTTCCCAGTTTCATTCATCAAAACTTTATTGACCGACTACTAGGGCTAAATAAACACTTCATTTTTGGCGCTTTCACTCAGATGGGCACTGGCATCTCAAACGTAACCGGTCCCAAACCAAACACCTGCCCCCTTCCATATCTCCGGTAATGGCACTTGTCCTTCTAGGTGCTTAAGTCAAAGCCTGGAGTCCTCCTTGCCTCCTGTTTCCCTCACTCTCCACATTCAGTCTCTTCACAGATCCTGTGCTCTCTACCTTGAGAACGCATTCTGAATCTGGACACCTCACTCCTTCCCCGACCCCGTCACGTCTAGCCTAGGTTCGTGCGGCAGCTTACATTGCACCCACATTTATTCTCTCCTTGACTGGTCCTGTAAAACAGAGCTCACTCAAGACCCACCCACACATTCTGTCCTCACATCCTACTGCTCCCCCACCCTGCCCGACCGCAGCCCAGCCACTCTCGCCTCTTTGCAGTTCCTCAAACACAACAGGCCTCAAAGCCATTGCACTAGCTGCTCCCTCTGCCTGGAATGCTCTTCCTCCAGACGTTGGCATGACTGGCTCCATCATTTCCTTCAAGTATTTATCAGATGTCACCTTCTCAGTGAAGCCTATCCTGATGATCCTATTTAAAACTCATCCTCCTCACTCCCACAATTCCCAATCTCCCTTACCCTGCTCCACATTTTCCACACCATGTATTATTACCTTCTTCTAACACAGTTATTATGGCTTATACCATGAATTGACTAAAATTTAGTGAGGAAGACAGATAATACACAGGAAATAAAAACACAACTGTAGGCAAGTTTTCTATGGCGGTTAGTGCTATAATGAGAATGCATCCCGGGGACGCGATGGACTTGACGGTGGGTGGAAGGGTTCAGAACAGGCCTCCCTAAAACAGGCACGTCGATTATTTTGAGCTGAAGGCAATGGAGACCCTGTGGGCTCAGAAGAAACTTCTGTGCCCCCTAAAACTACCTTGCCCTTCATAGGAGTTATTAGCAGAGATGTTTTATGGCCTCACTCTATGGCAGGGCATACATCAAATTACGGAACATCCGCTCTTCTAAACGATCTGTGAATTCTTACTGATCTCCTCCCCTCTGACATTTGTTAGCCCCGGGTGTCATACATATTTTATCTTTGCCTATCTGTCTCTGAACCTCGATGTACGTGAGCTCTCTGACTCTCTTCTGTGTGGGGGGTTCCTGTACCTGTGAATACAATTAAATTTGGTTATTTTCTCTTGTCAGTCTTTCTCATGTTGATTTAATTATCTGAATAGCAGAAAGAAGCTAGAAGGGTAGAGGAACATTTCTTTCTCCCCCACATAGGCTTCTTTACATGTATGGTCAGGGAGGGGACATTTGAGCCGAGACCTAAGCGATGTGAAGGAGCCCTGAAGAGTTACAGCCAAGAGGTAGTGATGAGAAGGAAGAGCATTTTGGGCTGCAGGAACTGCAAGGGGAAAAGGTCTGAGGTGGGAACCAACAAGTTCTGGGACAGATGGTTTGAGCGCACCGCTTCCGGGGCCACAGGGAAACCTTCCGCCTCCTGCATTAGGGGGAAGGGCGGGGGGGGGGGGGGTAGCCAACATTGTACTCGGAGACTGATTCGTTTTTTTCCAACAATTTATTTAGCACAGGTTCATTGCGTGAATTCTAATTTCTCAAGCCAGTATCATATCTCTTAATAAACCAAATAAAGGAATAACATAATCCAAATGACAGATTAATCATGCTATTGTTTCAGGCAAGGGAAGGTGAAGGAATAATGTCCAAAGTTAATTTGAGGTTCCTCTTCATATAAGGACACACTCTGGGGAGTCAGCCGCGGCCAACCAAAAGATTGGTTTCCCGCTGCCAGTGCAAAAGTAAAAGTCCCCTTTTGCTGGAGCACTGTTGCTAGGGAACCAAGAGGCCAGTATTAGTGCAGAGGGCTGAGCTGCTCCGAGGATGATCACATCCGAGACCGCTCTAAGCTGACCACACAACCCACCCAAGAGTCGCCTGGGCCACTTGTAGGAGCCTATGTCTCAAGGGTCTTTGGAGAGTTTTTAAGTTATGAAAGAGTCGCCGTGCCCAAACGGAAACTCTCAAATAGTCTTCACCCTCTCAGTACGTATAGTAAATGTCCCTTGGTCGTAGTCAGCGGGGCTGCCCACCGCTCACCAACAACAGATGCAGAATGATGACATCCTGGCACGACTGACTTCAAACTTACATCAAAGCAACTTTGTTTTTTGTTTGGTCATAAACAGGTGGATTAAGCCAAGTTCACTTAAATCATAAGCAAGTGGACTTGAAATATATTAACACACAACACAGTCTGTCTCCCCGTAGATGGGCCCCAGGCAGCGCCCGGGCAGGGCGGGTCGGGGTGGCGGGCCAGCGGGAGACACAAGCGGAGAAGGATAACCTCAGAAGCAGGGACCTGGAGACTCCAGGGGCCCAGATGAGTGGCCTGGAAGCTCGGCCGGGCCTCGCAGGCTGCGTAGGAGCCGGCCCAGAGGAGGCGCCGGGGCGAGGCCTCCCAGGCTGGGCGCTGCGGTGCAGTGGGCGGGGCAGGAAAGCGGGACTGGAGTAAGAAGAGAAGGACTGCGAGCCCTCGGGGGGGGGGGGGGGGGAGGGCGGGGGGAGGCTGGGGGTGGAAGTTGGGGGATAGCTAACTCTGCGGACGGCGGACGGCCTGCGGTGGGCCCTGGGTTCGAGGCTGCCCGCCACGGACCAGCTCTGTGGCTCAGGCAGGTCCTGGCCTCTCAGGCCTCAGTTTCCTTCCCGAGAAGATCGAGGGGCATCTTCGGGGATCCAGGGCTGGTGAGTCCTGGATGGGGCGGGTGGGGGCTGAAACTCGAGCTGCCCAGGAGGGGTCTCCCGGCTCCCGCAGCCAAGTTCGCTGCCGGGTAGGAGTGCAGTGTCCTGAGACGGGGTCACCCTGGGGAGCTGCCGCAGCCAAGCTCTGCGGGCCACCCTCCTGGGCTTCGGCGCGCTGGGCCCCGCGGAGGAGAGAGAGGGCCAGACGGGCTCCGGGAGGAGGCGGCCCCCGGGAAGGCGTGGCCCGCGGGGACGTGGCGGAACAGCTCTTTTCACGGACCGGGAAACCGAGAGAGCTGCGGTGCTCTGGCCTTAAGGCGTGAGCCCGGGACGTCCCAGTGAAGTGGGGGCCACCGACCGGTCGGTCCCACGCCCCAGCCTGCCTCTCCTCCAACAAAAGAACCCGGAAAAACGCGGTGCACCGGCCTCCCGCCCAGTGTGCGGTCCTGGCCGCGCAACTCTGGGAGGATTTTAGGGGGAAACACGCATCCCCAGGCACGCGGCAAGGGAGGGGGGACAGATCCGTGGCCTCCCGACCCCCTCTCTGCCCCCGGGGGCTGGGCCCAGGACCAAGGCGAGCCCACTCCTCCAGCAAACTTCTGTGATCAACTCCACGGACCCCCTTTCTAGACCGGCCCCCCCTCCCCCATCCCAGCACTCTGCTATCTTCTCTCGCAGCCCCTGTCGTGACCGGTCCTTACTTTATTTGGTATTCAATTAATTTGTAATTCCCTTGTTATTATTTATTTTTGTCTGTTTGTTTACAGCGTGTCTTCCCGCTGAAATAGGCTTCAGGAGGGAGAGCCTTTGTTCTGTCCTCTCTTGTATTCCCAGTTACTTCAACAAATACTTCCTGAGGGCCTCCCCAGGCCTGCAGGGGTTGGATATTGAGACTACAGAGGGAGCCAAGCCAAGTTCCTGCCCAGACGTTCTGGGGAGGTCTTCGTGGAATGAAGGAAATCAGAACAAGGGGGTTGTAGCTGGGTCATCTTGGATCAGGCCACCAGGAAGGTCAGGAGCAGCTTAGATAATGTGATCAGGGCAGGCCTCTCAGATTAGGGGATTTGAATTAAAGCCCACAAATACACTGTGTGGCAAGTGCTAGAAGGGAAACGCAGGAAGTTATAAAGGCACTTAACTCTGACCTAGCCTCAGAGGGCAAGGAGCTGAGGTCTGAATAGTGAAAATCAAGACAATAGGATCCAGTCCCTTAAATTGCTCCTAGGAGCCTGGCCTGGGTAGGTGGTTTGGTGCTGGATTATCAGAGGCCTGGGAAGGCTTCCTGGAGGAGGTGGTGATTTCACTGGGCCCCAGAGTTAAAGAGTTTTCATCACTTACGATAGCTTGACTGGGTGTGAGAATTATTTTGCAGGCTCACTGGAAATCACGTGGCCAAGTGGTTGAGCCTTGTGGTCAGATACGAGAGGCCCCAGCCTGGCAAGCTCTGCTGGTAAGTGGGTCATTTCCAAGACTTGCCCCCAGAAGGTGTGAGGGAATCAAACCCAGAGACCAAGCTCTGCTTCTACTGACCACATGACTTTGTGCAGTTCACTCTCACTGCTCTGGGCCTCAGTTTTCCATGAGGCAGGAGGGTCAAGCCCTGCACGTCTGACCTCAGTGTTGGCACGAAGGGGTCCCCAGATTAGGGGATGCTTAAACCTAAGCACAGTGGTTTCTATGGGCTTGGGTTCCATTTTCTCTCAGCTGGACCTGTTTCTTTGGATTTTAAAAAGCTGTGTCAAAACCCTGCCATAACTCCTGGTCTGATACGATCACATTAGCCTTTTCTCTGAGTCCTCTGATGTCCCATGTTTCTCACCACCCTTGCAGCAGCCCTTTGAGAGAAAGGCAGGGGAGACTAGTGCATTTCACAGGTGCAGCCACTGAGAGCCTCATGGCACATAGAGCTGGGGCCCAAGTCTCCGCCAGAACCAGCACTCTTCCCCATAGGGATGCAGCGGCTGCCTCCCTCTCTGATCCATGGCCACCTCTCTTGCCTCACAGTTCTTATGGGAGCCATGAAGCTGAACAAGAGAAGTGTGGCCCACTATGCACGGAGCAACTCTCCAGCAGACCACATGGGCTTCCTGCGTACTTGGGGGGGCCCAGGGACCCCATCCCCCCCCAGCGGCACTGGCCGAAGGTGCTGGTTTGTCCTCAAGGGCAATCTGCTGTTCTCCTTCGAGAGTCGAGAGGGCCGGGCCCCTCTGGGACTGGTGGTGCTGGAGGGCTGCACTGTGGAACTGGCAGAGGCTCCTGTGCCTGAGGAGTTTGCCTTCACCATCCGCTTCGACGCCCCTGGTGTGCGTCCACACTTACTTGCAGCTGATGGACCGGCAGCCCAGGAAGCCTGGGTGAAGGCGCTGTCCCGCGCAAGCTTTGGCTACATGCGCCTTGTGGTGCGTGAGCTGGAGAACCAGTTGCGTGATGCCCGCCAGAGCCTGGCCTTGCATCGCCACTCATCCTGGAAGGCCATTACCAGCCACTGTAAGCCCCAGGCTGTTGATCACTTGTCTCGGGGTCTGGAGAAAGGCCACTCCCTCTCCAGGGATTGCAGCCCCATGGGCTTGGTAGAAGTAGCAGGCAGCGCCACAGGAGGGCAGGGCTTGGCTGAATGTGAGTTACAGGGCCCTGCCAGCCTCCTTCTAAGCAGAGGCCAGAGCCCCGTATCCCCTGAGACCTCTTGCTTCTCCACCCTGCACAATTGGTACGGCCAGGAGATCCTGGAGCTGAGGCGGGGGTGGCTGCAGAGGGCCCGGGAGAGCCAGTCAAAATGTGAGGGACAGGATAGGCCCTGAACCTGGACCCTTCGGGTTCTGCCCTTGTCCTGCTGGTCTGGACATGAGGGCCAAGTCTTTTTCAGGAGTCTGATGTTTACTCATTTCCAAAGTTGATTTTTTTAAATATATTTTTTTAATTTTTATTTTAGAGAGAGAGAAAAGAAAGGGGGGGGGCGAGAGAAAGAAACATTGATTTATTATTCCATTTATTTATGCATTCCTGCCAAAGTTCCTTTTTTTGAGGAGGGTTCCCTAGGTTCAAGATCCACCCTCATGCCTGCAGAGGACCGAGGAGTCATTACTTGTAAACTCTTTATTTCCCGAGGACCAGGGAGCGAAGGTGGCTTGCTCAGCAGTCACGGAGTGAGGGCCAACTTTCCTGACGCTGGGCCGGACCGCCCCTCTCTTAGGGAATATTAATGAAACGGAGAAGGTAGCGACTGTTTTGTGCCTACAGGCCACCTTGCCTTTCACCTACATGCCAGACACAGCCACAATTTCCTACATGGGGAGTCTCATGTACATTTAAAAACCAGAAGTTAGCTACAGTGTTGGTTTCAGACTGACAGTATCAGAGAAAGTGGATTTATATCATGGGGGTCTCTGGGGTTCAGCTCTTCCTGAGTGGTGGGAAGATTGGACATGTGACCCCCCACTCTACAGTCTGGAAGGGCCCTTTGGTGGGAGAGGGCCATCAGCCAATATAGAGGGATTTATTCTGCTCAGAAAGTGTTGGGGGCACCATCCTCTCCCCCCCTCTCCCTGACGATGTGGTCAGCAGATGGTGCTAGACCTTGACCCAGGAGGGACCGGTAGCTTTTTTATGTCAGCAGAAACCCTAAGTGCGTTCTGTCCGCAGCAGCCAGCTCCTGGAGCTGCCAAGTGGGAAGCTGAAGGAGAGGTTGGCAGGCAGTGTGGTTCCCCCAGGGAAAGTCCGTTTTGTGTTGGTTCTCAGTCCTGGGCATTGTAGGAGCTTGGGCACAGGATTCCCGGTGCCCTGTGGTAAATTCTTCTCTCCTGCCTGGGCTCCCAAAGAGGTCTTCCTGCTTCTGGAACCACCTGGGGACTTGTTCACAGTCCTGCTTGTCATCCAGTGTTTCCCTGCCAAGACCTCATTGCTGCTCTCACCAGCGGGCTAGGTGTTTTGTTTTTCGATGGTTCTGGAAGGCAAAGTGGCTGGCTCCATAGAGCCGGAGAGGCCAGACTACCTTGATGCCCTTACGGACATGGTGACAGTAGCTGGATAGAAGATGCAAAGCCTGGGCAGCGGATACCCTCACCCCCTCCTACACAGTCTGTTTCCCTCTCCCTTACTGCGGCCTCGGGCAGCCTGACGAAGGCCCAACAAGGGCTAGGGCCTGAGGCTCAGAGCCTCTTAAGGCCGGGAGGCTGAAATGCGGGGCCAGGGCCATGACCGGTTCCCCGCGTGTTTCCGAGGAAGAGGGGCCGCTTTCCCAGCCCTGTCCTGGAGCTCCCCAGAACACTGCCCCTTGCTTTATATAGACACTCCAGGCTTCTATCTTTCTTATTGTGACAGTATTTTTTGTATGATTAAACACTAAGCTTTTTATTACTCATTTCGGTTACTCAAGTTTCTGTCAACAATCACACGAGGGCTGCTCGGCCAGCTCTGGCTGTCCTGGATGGGGAGCAATGATGGAACGTGAAACCTTCCCAAGGCCGATCCTAGCCCGTTGTCCCGCCTACCAAGCCTGGAATCAAGGGGAATTGGGGCTTCGCCGTCGTCCTCGTGACGTCACGACGTCGGGCAGACTGCGACAACTACCTCCTTCCCTCCGCAACGAGAACTAGGCGCGCGGCACGGAGTGTGAGACCGGGCCTCGCGTCTGCTCCGGGAAGCATCGCGAGGCTTGAGGCAGCGTTCTTTCTGAGGGCGGTACCGGGGCCTGGCGCGGGGGTCTGGGGGTCTGGGGATGGCGTCCGCGGCGGTTCGCTGGCTGGTATTCGCCCCCGTCCGATCCGTGGCTCTCCGGAGCGGACCGACCTTGAAGAAAGATGGCGGCATCTGCGCCGGACTGGGCGGCTCAGGTCGGAGCCTGGTACCGTCCAGGTCAGTCATCGTTACTCGCAGCGGCGCCATTTTGCCCAAGCCGGTGAAAGTGAGTGTCTGCCTGGAGGCGGGGCGAAGGTGCCGAGGCCAATCGTAGTGGGGAATACGTTCGGGTCGACTTTGATTTGATAGGAGCAAGGGCCAATCAAACGACGGCCTTAGACCGGAAGACGGATAAGGATAAAATTTTGCGCTAATGCGCTAATTTTGACAGGTGGGGAGCGGTGGGTGTAGGTCCAGGTGTTGAGCTGAGTGTTTAGAGACGGAAGATTGGGGGCAAGACCTGAGAAAGATGGCATTTTGCACTATCTTACCGTGAGGAGCGCGGTGCCTTGAGTCCGTCTCTGGAGCCAGAAGTCGGCTTTATGCATCCAATGTAGACAAGACGTATGTCCTTTCTGCTCTGTCCGCCTCAACTGATGGGACCAAATAACGAATTATAAAAGGACTTTGTAAATGAAGTGTACCTGGGACGGGTCTTATCTTAAATGAGTTTTGACCTAGTATTTAAATCATGTGATTTGCACCCCTGAGAGGTGTGCGCAGGGTGACTATGGTCCTTGTTTTTACGACTGGAGAAGAGTGTGTGTTGGGGGGGGGGGGCGGTGGTGGTCAGAATGGTGAAGCCGGTGTCCCAAGCTAGCAGCTGAGCTTGGTCCAGGAATCCAGGTTCCCTGCTATTACAGCCCCAACCAGGTCCTGTTTTTCCCCACCACCAACGCTTTCACTTGCCCTCAGTACCCTGGGGCTTTCTAAGTGAAGTGTAACAGTCCCGTTTGCTTTCTGACCCCAGGACTGCGTGGGAGTTAGAAAACAAAAACTCTGAAAAGCTAGAGGGCTGGCCGCTGCTAGTTCACACAAACCACTGAATTCAGGGCTGTCATAGGAAGAAAAGCAGGAAGGTGCAGGGTCCGAGTTTGGGAAGAGGTGCCTTACAAAAAGGCATAGCTGAAAAAAAATTATTTTTTGAAACTCCATAGGAAAATACAAAAGGAAATGTTGAGATTTTATGTAACACCCCAGACCATTTAAAAAGTTAATCTTTCAGTGTAAAGACATGCTCACTTTTCAAAACACACCTATTTCTAAAATTTAATGTGGTGAAATCAGATTTCTCAGTCACCAGGAAACCTGTTACTTCCAAAAGTCTATAGAATATCCCTTCACTGTACATCGTTTTGTAATCCACTTTCATGTCTTCAGTGTCTTCACGTAGAGCTGAACTTTATTTCTGTAGTCCATCCCTCTTAGCACTTTTTCACCCGTTTGTTTACAGGTATCTGCGAGTAAGTAGCAGGTTGTGCCCCAATTTTTAGATGTCTAGAGTGCCTTTATCTTCTCCTTCCGGCATCCACTTTGATGCCGTAAAATCACTCTCTCTTCTAATTATTTTTTTGCTCTGAATTTCCCAAGGGCTTTAAAATCAAGTTGCTTCTGGTGGGTCTGGGGTCCTTAGAGGCAATGGCCCTGAGAGGGCCAGGCCTTCCGCCATTCTGCCCTAGTGGGCCCTGGAGCTCACAGCCTCCGCTCTGACCCTCTGCAGATGTCCTTCGGCCTTCTCCGTGTGTTCTCCATTGTGATCCCCTTTCTCTATGTGGGGACACTCATTAGCAAGAACTTCGCTGCTCTACTCGAGGAGCATGACATTTTTGTCCCAGAGGACGACGATGATGACGACTAACAGGTAAGACCTGCTGTTCCCCTACATGAACCAGGAGCGGGAGGGAGTGGAGAGACTGAACTGATGCAGTTTGGCCTGGTAGCCAGCAGCACCTGGACACTCAGAGGTTCAGAGCTTTAATGAATTGGCTCACTTGGTGGCTGATGGTTTTATTTTGCCTTTTCTCTGTGTTGGGTGAGGGGAACTGTCATATTGACTTACAGATTCTCTGGGATCTCTTCCAACTAGGATGGACCCCAGCCAACCTTTTCATTTGCCCTTTAGGTACCCTTATTCTGTCCACCCCATTTGCTCAACAATTAAAAAAATTGTTTTTTAATCCTCACCTGATGTTTATTGATTTTAAAGAGAGAAACATCGATCTGTTGACTCTCATATGTGCCCCGATCAGGGATGGAACTTGTAACCATTTGGTGTATGGGACGACACTCCAAACCCACTGAGCCACCCAGCCAGGGCTTTTTTGGGGCAATTTAACATGCCTTACACACCCACCACGAACAGCTTCATTGCAGTGCTCCACACTGAAATTCGGAAACTGCAGATTCTCGCCGTGGACAGCCATGGTTACCAAGCTCTGCACCAGCACAGCCTGGACATGGGCACCACAGCCTGGTCACCACTGCCCACAAACCCTTCCCCCAGTGCCCGTCCCATTCAGCTCTCTGGTGTTGACTTCCGGTGCTCTGATATGTGCTGGGCGGTTACGTTACCATCGTAGATGAGGTCACTCCTGATTCTTTAGTATGGCATTCAAGGCTTGGCATGTTCTGGTCACACCTATTATTCTAGCCTCATCTCCCATGTTCCTAGCCACACACCTACCCCTAGTATTCACCATTTCTTGCATTCCCATGCTCTCACTCACTCCCAAGCATTGGCCCATTGTTCCTCCCACTTGGCGGGCATATCCCACTGCTGTTTCCACCAGTTCTTCATTGTCTTTGAAAGAGTCTTCCCGCTCTCCTCTGTTGGAAAGGGATTGTTCCTTCCTCTGACCAGTACCTCTCTGGTGACACTCAGTATTACGTGTTTATACACATACACCCCTGCCCCCAAACTCTACTAGACTATGAGCTTCTTGCTGGCAGGGAACGTGATTTTCATACCTTTGGGCCCCCAGTGCCTGGTCTGTGGTGAATGCTTAGTAAATGGATGAACGAACAATCAAATTGATTCTGAACCGCCTCTCTCCTGTTTGGTGGAACCACTCTGTGGAATTCTCTTCCAGCCTGCGGATAAAGAACTGCTCTGCTGCCCCAGTTCACGGCTGCTTTTCTTTCTTACAGGTCAGGAGGTACAAGAAAGAGCGAGCCCTAACTGAATTAAGAAATGGTGATGCTTACAGCTTCTCCTCCTCGCCTGTCAGCAGAAGGGCCCAGGGAAGCCTCCTGCGTGCTCTGTGACCACAGCCCAGAGTCCCAGGCTCTGGGAGGTTCCCTGAGATGTGCTGTCCACTGAGCATAATCAAACGATGAATAAACATGATAAACATAGGCGGTGTGTGACTGAGTGACAGCTGGAGACTCAGCATGGGTAGGCTCTAGCTGCTGCAGTTCCTTGCCTCTACTGTCCGTTCTCCACCAGGCCTTTGGTTTACAACCCAGGGTCTCCAAGCTGCTACAGGCCCACAGTCGTGGGGGTCTGGGGCCTATTTTCATTATTTATAAAACCCAACAGAAACTGTTTTCCCTCAGTGAAGCTGCACAAGTGAACTAAACCCTCAAGGTTTTTCTGTGTTGAGTAACACTAGCTAATTGTCACGTGGCAATCAATCATAGAAGCTTTGTTAGTTTAAAACTACTTGAAAAATACTAAAATGATTCTCTCAAAACTTGGGTCCTTAGTTGAAAGGATAATAAAAGGGTTGTTGGTGCTGAAAAATTTGGAAATCCTAAGGGTGACTGTAAATACTGACCCCCTTTTCCAGGATTGAGACAGTCCAGGGAAGGAACAGAGAGGACTGTCATCCAAAGTGGAGATCAGTTCTTTAATCTGGGTCAGTAGTCATTCTGTCCCTTTGAAGCTACACCGCCGCGGTTGCAAAAACCAGTTGGAATGCCTGTTCTCTGTGCGCAGGGAACACCTGTGTCCCCAGCAGGGGGCCTGATTGAGTAGGAAGTTAATTTCACAGTAAGGACCTGTGCTTGTTGCAAGTAGAGGGGCCAGGCCTCTGAGCAGCCATTTTCTTCAAAACCCAGGGAAAATAGCCTGGCTCCTCTGCTCTACTCTGCCCCTCTCCAACAGCAGGAGCTGGCCAATTTTGGATAATCAGTGCCAGACCACTAAACTATCCAGTCCTGGAGGCTGCAGAAATACAGCTAAATAATGAAGTCATCCCGCCTCATATCCAGCATGACAATTTCTGAACAGATGGCCTCATCTTTCCTGTTTACAACATTCGAGGCTCTGAAAAAGAGAATCCAGTTTAATTTACAGGAAACCCCACACTTCAGGAAAAGGGAACAAACAGGTGGTGTGTATACCCTTGAGCCACTTGTTCAGGCAAAAAGTGAGAGACGAGAAACGGAGCTTCCCATTGGCTCATCTATCATGGAGGGACCATCACATACTGAGTTTATTCATACTGTGATGTATTCAAATATCAACAAGCTCCTTTCCACTGAACAACTTCATGGGTCGTGGCCAGCGTAGAACTTGGACAGGAAATCCTTTGGCCTTGGCGCTTCTGTCTCATGGAAGAATCGCATGATGTGTGTCCGCTGCTTCCACACTTGAATCGTTTCCTCCAGTTCCATCTTTCCCTGCACAGGCGAGGGGAGAGGTCTCCGGTCAGAGTGGTCCCGTGAAGGAACACAACACTGAAGGCCAGGCTTCTGTTTTCTGCTCTGGCACTGACAGGAGCGACCTGGGTGAGTAACACACTCAGTCTAGACCACAGTTTCTGCACCTGGAAAACGAGGTGCTGGACTAAACGATCTTGCGGCCTTTCAAATACTCTTTAACTATGGCTAACTGGTCTAAGAGAAGAGACTTCTAGGTCAATAGGCCCCTACCCCACAATGCCTAACCTGACTGGCTTTCTTTATATTTCTGCTTAACATGCTAAAGCTCCTTCCCACTGATGATCGTGTGACATGAGAGACAAAAGCAGGGCCAGGATTTGACCGCATTTACACAGGACTCAGCCAACCAGCCTGTTTCTTCCGGTTGTAAGCTGGCAACCAGGTAGAGCCGTAACTTCTAGGAAGGAGGCTGAGAAGAATTCAAACTTTCATCCCTATATCTTATGTTTTAGTTTTAAAATGCAAGACCCAATGGATTTTCCCTTGAACAATCTTAACAATCTATTTAACTCGATGATAATCTCCAGGTTCCTTTGAAACACTAGGCAACAGAACGGCTGCTAACCCAGCAGGTGCTTTTTAATCTTGGAGACAAAATGTCCACCTGGGAAGACCGAAAAGCTCTGGATAAGTCTTTCGAGTCAGTCAGGGAAGGCCAGTTACCTTAATGACCAGGAGGTCCACCACTCTGGGGTCTGTGACGTGGGCGTTCTTCATGAACATCTCTCGGACTTTGTCCCGTCCCTCTTTCACAGAGATGTCTAGCTGGAATAAGTTCACTAGAGAGAGAACACGATTCAGGGTAAAAGTTTTATGGTTAAGACATGTTTTTTCTAATTGAGTCAATGCACAGTCATTGAACACAGACAGGTTGCCCATCCACTACGTTCATCAAACGTTAGCCTGACCCTAGGCTCGGGGCTTGAGGACAAGAGGCAGCGTGAGGTGTGGTGCTGGTCCTCGAGGAGCATGTGTTTTGTTTGGGGAGACAGGACCGGTACAGCATAGTTTAAGCATATGAACAACCTGGGTTCAAATTCTAGGTCCGTCCCCTCCCAGCTACGTGATCGCGTGTGCGTAAGCTTCCTTTGTCCGAGTGCATTTACGAGTGAAATGAGCCTGGGACTTCAGGTGAAGCACATGATGTCCTTTGAAAATAGGTTTTAACCCTGGATGGTGTGACTCTGGATCAAGTGCCAACCTGCATAACAGAAGGTCACTGGTTCAATTCCCAGTCAAGGAACATGCCTGGGTTGTGGGCCAGGTCCCCAGGTGGGCATGTGCAGGAGGCAACTAATCGATGTTTCTCTCACACATCCATGTTTCCCTCCCTCCCCCTGCAAAAAATAAAATCTTTAAAAGAAATTACAGTTGGTGCTCTTCTAAGGAAAGAAATATGAGGAATCTTCCTCTGCTATCAGTGCAACTCTTCCCTGAAGTTTTATACTAGATTCCTGTCCACTTGGGAGAAAAAACCAAGGTGCCTCTGGGCACACCCAGGGAGCGGGTTCCCACTACTCCCATTTCTCACAACCTCTGTCTGAACCACACACCAGGGCGCCGGAAGTGTGCACCTTCTCCTCAGGAAGGTGTGGCATGCACAAATGCGAAGTTTTGCTTACAGTGTGAGTTCACAGATCCCTGAATGCCCGTCCTCCCAGCTTAGCAACGCTTGTCTCAAGGAAGACAAATTCCACAGCTTTGTCCACGGCTTGTCCCTCTCATCCCAACCCCTGAACACAACCCTCCACTAGTGAGAAAGGCTCCAGCCTTCTGAATTGTTCTTTGGTCTAAATCAGTAGTTCTCAAACCAGGGGCGGCTTTGCCATCCATGCCCCCCACCCCCAACCACCACCAATATTCCAGTATTTGGCAGTGTCTAGGGGCACTTGGGTTTGTCAGAGTTAGGGGGAGAATGCTATTGGCACCCAGAGGCTGGGGATATCACTAACATTCTACAACACACAGGGTGGCTGGAAAACAATTACCCAGCACAAGTGTCGCTACTGAGGAGTCCCAGTGCAAATCAATTCCGACTGTCCCCTACCTCCTGCTCCTCCTCGTAACTAGAAAGGGTTCTGGGCACTCATAGAAGTGTTCCGCTAAGGAAACATCATGTTCTGAAACCTCTGAATTTAAATACACACTCCAAACACACTTGCTACAGTCTCTGCCCACACCTATTATCCACCTGTCCCCTGAAGACACTTGAATTTCCAGTCCTTGAACCAGTAGTTCATTCAAGCTTCTCCCTCCCTAGTGTCCTGTGTAAGTTCTGGTCATCAACAATATCTCAAAAAGCCAGCCTGCAGTCAGGAACCCTGTGGAGCAGCCTCAGCTCCTATCCATCAAAGAACTCCTGCAAGGAGCCTCCTGCTGGGGTTACTGGTGTGATATCACATATTAATGGTGATAACGATAATAATAAAAACAGTGGAAGCCAACATTTAATTCGTACCTAAGGGCCAGGCCCTACCCTAAGCACTCTATAGATATTAACCTATTTAACATGGTAACTCTCTGAAGAGGGTACTATTATCAGCCTCATTTTAGTGATGAGGAAACTGAGGCAAGGCAAGATAAAAATAACTTGCCCAAGGTCACACAGCTACTAAGGGGCAAGGCCTGGAGGCAAGTCCAGTAACCACCACATTCTAACTCTTTAAACACAGGCAGGGAAGTGGCGCTCTGCAGGGTGCTATGGTGCGCCAGCTAGCCTAAAAACACCGACCCTCTGGGACCAGCACGAGGGTCTGCATTGAAACACACTAAATCAACAACATAAAGTATCCAGTCCCGGGCACGCGAACTTACTGCCCTTGACAGTTTAGACGGGATTTCTCCCAACCTTCCTTTCATCAGGAACACGGGGTGGGAAGCACTGAGGGCGATGCCATGATAAGAAAACCAAGTGTCTGCACCCCGCAGTTTATATTTTAATGCATCAGGTGAACAGATTGGTTTTCTGACATCTAAGTGATTGCAGGAGTTCTGAAGTAGTAGAGGGCAGGAGAGGGTGGAGAGGAGCTCCTAAGGATTACTAGGGGCAGGTAGAAAGAACAGACGGAGCAAGACTTGGGAGACTGAAGGAGGGAGGGGAAAACATCTCACTGGAGGGACTGGAAAAGGCATCGCTGACTTATGGATGACCTTGGGACAGTCACCTCCCTTCTCTGGTTCAGTGTCTTTTTTTGTGAGATGTTTTTTTGTACCAGATGATCGCCCAAGCCCAGCAGCTACTTTGGTTATACAGGTAATCTAGGGGCGTCTGTAAATATACTTCGTAAGGCTCGACTGGCCTTTGGATTCCAGACCCACCACGGGCTAGCTTTGGCCCTTGGGCATGTCACTTCGTCTCTCGGTGCTTCAGTTCCCTCCCCTATAAAATCAGTATGGCACTGATAGTCCCTGCTCTCCCTCCAAGGGTTTCGTTAAGAATCACAGCGAATCACGGGAGCCGAAGCGGGGAGAGCGCCTAGAAGCGCTGAACGGATGCTGGACACTGCTGTTCTGAGCCCGGCGCCGCTGCCAGGTCGGGTCCATCAAGAATCGGGTGACCCTCCTCCCCTGAAACAACGCAGGGTCGCCTCTGCCTAAGTTAGTGACCTCAGTTCCGCCCGAAAAAAAGCGGAGGCCAGGGCAGCTGCGACCTTGAGCGGCTGCCTCCGGAGTCCCGCGTACGACGATGCCTCTCACCAGTGGTCGGCACCTCCCGATACCAGGCGCGGTACAGCTCGCGCACCCTCCGCTTGGCCTCGTTCATGTCCCGACTGAAAATGGGCTTCACCGAGGTGCTGGCCGCACCGGCAGCCCCGCGGAGACCGCTCGCCGCCATCTTGCTACAGAAACAACTTCCCAGCCCACCCCCTTACAGCCCGCTAGTGCGGCCGGAGGACGAAAATCTTTCCTCATTGGCTAAGATTGGAAGCCACGCCCCCTAAGCGCCACGGATGGACGGAAGGACGGCTCTGAGGCTCTCTGATTGGCCAGGAGGCCTAGATCTCTGGGCGGAAGAAAACCGGCTGGAGGCTGCTCACGCTCTTCAGCAGAAACGGGAGCTCGTCGGCCGGACGTCCTAACCGTCGCCCCACGGCGCCGCCAGGGGGCGCTCGAGCCCCAGGCTGGCCGAGGCCGTGCGAGTGGCGTCGCGAGGTCGAGCTGCCCGTCCCCAGCGTCCCGCCGCGCTCCTGTGGGAGCGCCCGTCCGCGCGCGGACTTCGAACTTTCTCGCTCAGCTCCCGAGGCGAGGGCCGCGGGCTCCAAGGTGACGTCTGAGGCAGGTAATGGCGCCGGCATGGCCCCTCTGCGGCTTTTCTGCATTTTTTTCTCCCCATAAATCAACTCTTTCGAAGCGCGGTATGGATGTGAAAGCGCTTTCCTGCCCTTTGCTTCTCGGCGCTTTCACAGCCAGGGGAGCTAGGTTATAGCATCAGCCCCATTTTGGACAAGGACATTTTCAACCCAAACTGTAGATGTCTGTGAAAAACAGCCCTCAAGTTTGGAGCCGGGTATCTATCTCCTTCCTGGCATTTTTCTGCTGAGCTTATCTCTGAACACGGAGAGCCTAGAAGTGTGAAAGGGAAAGTAACAGCTAACTTGACAGCAGGCGCACTGTTTAGTTACTTAGCCTTCTTTAATCGCATGGATCAGGTGGGCCATTGTACAGGTGAGGAAACCGAGGTGGCGCCGAGACCGCGTCCTTTGCCACTTTACGTTCTCCGCCAGTCCCTGACTCTTGCCTGGCGTTCGGGTCTTTCCCCGGGTGCCTTGTGAGTGTCGGGGAAGGGGCAGCGGCTGGGCTGAGCTGAGCTCCGGCCCCGGGCCAGCACGGGGTGTGGCCCTCCCTCTAACCCAGTCTTTCCCTCTTTAAAGAGTCAAAAATTTGAATTCTAGTCTTCTTTTATTTTAAAATATATTTGTATATTTAAATGAATTATGCAAAATAAAGCACGTCACATAGATAAATAATAAAGCACGTTAGTTAAGTGAAAGCTTTTGAACCCCAGTACCTAATTTAAGAAATGGTTAATACGGACACTGTCCCAGCTGCCACCTAGACTCGGAGCTCACCCAAAGCCTCCAGCCAAGACATCCGGCCATGGCCATGCAGAAAATCTTTGCCCTGGAAATCCTGGACTCCAGGGGCAACCCCACGGTGGAGGTGGACCTATACACAGCCAAGGGCCGATTCCGAGCAGTTGTGCCCAGTGGAGCTCTACAGGTATCTATGAAGCTCTGGAACTACGAGATGGAGACAAATCTCGATACCTGGGCAAAGGTGTCCTGAAGGCTGTGGAACACATCAACAAGACTCTGGGTCCTGCTCTGCTGGAAAAGAAACTAAGCATTGTGGATCAAGAAAAAGTTGACAAATTTATGATTGAGCTGGATGGGACTGAGAATAAATCCAAGTTTGGGGCCAATGCCATCCTGGGAGTGTCCCTGGCCGTGTGCAAGGCTGGAGCAGCTGAGAAGGGGGTCCCACTCTACCGACACATTGCAGATCTTGCTGGGAACCCAGACCTGGTCCTCCCAGTCCCTGCCTTCAATGTGATCAATGGGGGCTCCCATGCTGGAAACAAGCTGGCCATGCAGGAGTTCATGATTCTGCCTGTGGGAGCCAGCTCCTTCAAGGAAGCCATCCACATTGGCGCCAAGGTCTACCACCACCTCAAGGAGGTCATCAAGGCCAAGTATGAGAAGGACGCCACCAATGTGGGTGATGAGGGCGGCTTTGCACCCAACATCCTGGAGAACAATGAGGCCCTGGAGCTGCTGAAGACAGCCATCCAGGCAGCTGGCTACCCAGACAAAGTGGTGATTGGTATGGATGTGGCGGCGTCTGAGTTCTATCGCAATGGGAAGTATGATCTTGACTTCAAGTCACCCAATGACCCCTCACAGCACATCACTGGGGAGAAGCTGGGGGACCTGTACAAGAGCTTCATTAAGAACTATCCTGTGGTCTCCATTGAAGACCCCTTTGACCAAGATGATTGGGCCACTTGGACCTCGTTCCTCTCGGGTGTGGACATCCAGATCGTGGGAGATGACCTCACAGTCACCAACCCTAAGAGGATTGCCCAGGCCGTTGAGAAGAAAGCCTGCAACTGTTTGTTGCTGAAGGTCAACCAGATTGGTTCTGTGACCGAATCCATCCAGGCCTGCAAACTGGCTCAGTCTAATGGCTGGGGAGTGATGGTGAGCTACCACTCTGGGGAGACTGAGGACACATTTATTGCCAACCTCGTGGTGGGTTTCTGCACGGGACAGATCAAGACTGGTGCCCCCTGCTGCTCAGAGCGTCTGGCCAAATACAACCAGCTCGGGGACAAGGCTGTCTTTGCTGGACGCAAGTTCCGTAACCCAAAGGCCAAGTGAGAAGCTGGAGGCCCCAAGACCCCACAGGACAGATGTAGGCCTTCAAGCCCTTCTCCCTGAAATAAACACTGGTGCCAATGGGGAAAAAAAAAAGAAATGGTTAATACAATTAAAATCTCTATAAAGCATACTATGGACCTGGTAACCACGGTTTTAAGTTCTCCCAGCACGTTGACTTGTTTAAGCCTCACGACACACCTGTGAGATAAACATTGTGCCCATTTTGTAGATGAGAAAAATGAGGCACAGACTAGGTTGCTTGACAGCGCGGCTCCCGAGTCTCTCACAGCATCGATACGATTCCTACCTGTGACTCCAACCCAGGCCATGCTCCTGCCTCCTCTAGGTGTAACCTCTATCATGAATTTGGTGTTTAATATTCCTCTTCATGAGAACAAAGAAGGGGCCTCCAAAACCACCCACAAACTGGGGGGAAATATTTGTTAATCTTGTATTTCATAAGGGACTCGTAGCTAGAATATATAAAAGGTTCTTACAACTCAATAACAAAAAGACAAACAGTTCAATTAAAAACGAACAGAGGTGACGCCAAGTGCTGATGAGGATGTGAAGCAGCAGGAATGCTCACTCATTGCTGGTGAGGATGCAAAGTCACACAGCCACTTGGGAAGACAGTTTGGTGGATTCCTAACGAAACGAAACATTCTCAACGCAATCCAGCAGTCCCACCCCTGGGTATTACCCAATGAACTGAAAAGTTAAGTCCACAGGAAGCCTGCAGTGGAGGTTTATGTTCATAACTGCCAGAACTTGAAAGCAACCAAGGAGTCCTTTAGGAGGTGAATGAATACATGAACAGTGGTACCTGCCAACAATGGGGCATGCTCAGTGCTAGAAAGAAATGAGCTGTAATGCCATGAAAAGACACGAAGGAAACTTAAATGGGTATCACCAAGTGAAAGAAGCCAATCTGAAAAGGCTACATACTGTGTGATTCCAGCTGTAGGACGTACCCGACGTACAGGAAAAAGGGGGAACTATGGAGATAATGAAAGGATCATTGGCTGCCAGAGGCTGGAGGAGGGAGGGATGAATGGGTGCAGTACAGAGGGTTTTCCGCACAGTGAAACCGTTCTTTATGATACTATAGTGGTGGGTACAGTCATTACACACTTGTCCAAACCCATAGAGTGAATGGGTGACGGGGAAATTTTACGGCATGTAAATTATATCCCAATTATGCTATGGGAAAAAAAATGGTCTCTGGTGATTTTTCAAATGTGTAAAGTCCATTATATTTTATTTATTAAATTTATTTTTAGAGAGAGGGGAAGGGAAGGAGAAAGAGAGGAAGGGAAATATGGAGGGGCAAAGGTTGCCTCTGCTGTGGGCCTTGACCAGGGACCTGAACCACAACCCAGGCACGTGTCCCGACCAGGGATTGAACCAGCAGTGTTTTGCTTTGCAGGACAACGCCCGACCAACTGAGCCACACCAGTCAGGGCGAGTCTAGTGTAGTATTTTAATGATATTTTCTTGCTCTCATCTATTTAAAAAAGAAAAGTGTCCTATCTGTCCTTATTAGAAACAGCGATTTTAGAAAATTGGTAAAGGACAGCACAACAAGAAAGTAAATACCCTCCACAGAATGAGAGGCAGCGTGACATGTAATGAAGAGAATTTAGAGCCAGTTACCGTTAACGTAAGGCTTCATTTCTCTAGTGTAAGTGCCCGGGACTCTAATTGCTGGGTCATGTGTGTGGTGTGTGTTCAGTTAAGAAACCACCAAATTGTTTTCCAGGGCAACTGTACCAGGATTCCTGTTAGCAAGGCACGAGCGAGGTCCAGTCCCCAGGTCCTCTTTCGCACGTGTTAGAGCAACTTTCTCAATTTTGGCCATTCTATTAGGTATGTAGGGTTATCTTGTTTTAATTTATGTTTCCCTAATGGCTAGCGATATTAAACAGCCTTTCACAAGCTTACTTCCCACCTTTAGTCTCTGTAGTGAAATGTCTTTTCATGTCTTTTGCCCATTTGCCAATTAGATTATTTCTTTACCTATTATGTTTTGAGAGTTCTTCATATGGGGTGGGTAAAAGTAGGTTTACAGTTTGTGTGGAAGATAATACAATAATTAATAAATAATAAAACAAGAATAAGCTGTTTCTCATACTGACAACTGTAAACCTACCTTTGCCCACCCCTATATTCTGGATACTAGTCCTTTGTCAGATATGTGGTTTGCAAATATTTCCCCCACTCTGTAGCTTATTTTGTAATCTTTTCAACAGGGTCTTCCACAGAGCAAAAGTATATAATTTTGATGAAAGCCAGTTTATCAGGTTTTTTTTCTTTTATGGATTGTCCTATCGCTGTCAAACCTAAGAACGCTTTGCTTAGCCCTAAGTCCAGAAGATTTCCTATGATTTTTTAAAGAAACATTTATGTTTCACATTTAAGTACATAATCCATTTTTAGTTATGGTAATTTTTGTAAAATGTGTTAGATTTAGGTCAAGGTTCCTTTTTTTTGCCTATGGATATCTGATTTCTCCAGAACCATTTGTTGAAAAGCCAGCCTTCCTCCACCGAATAGCTTTTGCACCTTTTTAAAAAGTCAGTTGAGCAGATCAGTTGATGACAGATTCTTAGTTGTTTTTTTTTAATCTGAGAATTTCCTGATTTCCCCCCAGCATTCCTGAAGGGTATGTTCACTGGGTATGGGAATCTGGGTTGACAGTTTAAACTTTAAAACACCTGTGTGTTACTTCCTTCCGGCCCCTATGGCTTCCGATGAATAATCAGCTGTCATTCCAATTGGTTTTGAATGACAAAAACAGGGTATTGTTTTTCTCTGGCTACTCTCAAAAGTTCTTTGTTACTTTAATTTTCAGAAGTTTGTGATGTAGCTTCGCGTGGACTTGTTTGAATTTAGCTTGCTTGGGATTTGCTCAGCTCCTTGGGTCTGTGATGCCTCTTACAAAATTTGGAACGTTTTCTTTCAGTATTTGCTCAGCCCTGCCCTCTTTCCCCTCTCCTTCCCAGGCTGTGATGACGTGATGCTTGATCTTTTTATAGTCCCACAGGTCCCTGAGGCCCTGTTCATTTTTTCCTCAGTCTGTTTTTTCTGTTGTTCAGATTGAATAATTTCCATTGCTTTATTTTCCAGTTCACTGGTTATTTTCTCTCCTTTCTGCTTTTGAACCCATTCACTGGGCTTTTTATTTTGATTGTTGTTCTAAAATTTCCATCTGGTTCTTCCTTATACCTAATGTTTCTCTGCTGAGACTATTTTTTATTTTGTTTCAAGCATGTTCATAATTGCTTGTTGAAGTATGTTTATAATGTCCGCTTTAAATCTTTATCTGATAATTCTGCCATCTCTCATCTCGCTGTTCGCTTCTAGTGATTGTCTTTTTTTAATTTAGTTTAAGATGTTCCTTGTTTTTAGTATGATGAGTGATTTTTCTATTGAAACATTTTAGAGATTGTGTTATGAGACTCTGGGTCTTATTTAAACTTTCTTTTACCTGGCTTCCTTTGACATCAGCAGGGGAAGTGGAAGAGCTTCCTTGTTACTACGAGTGGGGGTAGAAGTCCAGGTTCCCCACTCAGCCTTGGGTGACACTAAGGGGTGGGGGCCCTGCATTGTAATTAGCAGGAGTTCTGCTCCAGCTCCCCCTCGCCCATCTTGCCCTGACACCTCTCTGGTTGGCAAGTGTAGGAGTGGAGTGTTTCATTACTACCCTCCCCTCGCCCAAGGCCTTAGCGCCGACACGCTGACGCTGCAAGTGAAGATTGCCTTTCTCTTAATACCTACGGTCAGACGTGAAAGTCCTGGCTCTCTCTTAGTTCTCCTCTGATACTGCCCAGTAGGGAGAGGGTGGCGTACCAAGTATGGCCCTTCTGAGCACAGGGCCCTGTGTGACCCCACGGATTGTAAGCTTAGGAAGCTGGCCCTGAAAATAACCTTATCACTTCAGGTTGCAGCCTGGAGAGGCAGCTCCTGCAAAGCATGGGTCACTCTAAATCACAGATGTCAGAAGCACAGAGTAGTGGACCCCGATCTGGGACTCTGGCCCTGCCACTCACCCACGCGTCCATGGCATGCATTTCTCAACCATTCCCTGCATGATGTTCGTCATGTCCAGTGAGCCAAATACAGAGGACACAGAGAGAGTGGAGTCATGGTCCTTGCCCGCACATGCCTCGGCAGGGCGCGTGCTCCTGGGGTCTGAACAAACTTCTGGGCTCGGGGGAGGGACAATAATGCCTCAAGTCCTTATGATCCACTTCCCACCAGCTTGGTGAGTTGAGGGCTTGGAGGTAAAATTTTTGTTTTAAGTAACAATAAAGAAATGTGCCATTTCACTATTTCTTGCACATTTGAGTTTGTGAACTGAGGTTTTGGGGAGGACTGATTTTATTTATTTATTTATACACACACACACACACACACACACACGAATGAATCCCCCCATACCTTTTGTGTTGCAGTTCATCTTTTTCACTAAATGTCTCTAAAGTCATTCTGTCAGGTCATATAGATCTGTTTCCTTTTATTTCTGGAAAGAATTTGTCATATGGACATATCATATTTTATTGTTCCTCTATTCATGGATCTATCTAGTTTCCAGCTAGCGTATTTCTTTATTGTTATTTAAAACAAAAATTTGGAAATGTTTTCTCCTAGTCTGTGGCTTGTCTTTCTACTTATTCTATTATCAGTATCTTTAGAAAGACCAGAAGATTTTCATTTTGATGAAGTCCAATTTATCAGTTTTTTTCTGTTATGGACTGTGATCTGGGTGTTATATTTGAGATGTACTTGCCCAATCCGTGATCACAAGCATTTTTCTCCCGTGTTTTCTTCCAGAGGTTTTACAGTTAGGACTGTGATCAATTTAGAGTCAGTTTTAGCACATGGTATGAGATAGGAATTGAAGTCCATTTTTTTCCATAAAAATACCCAGTTGTTCCTTGACCATTTATTGAAAAGACTTTATAGTTCCTCCACTGAAGTGCATTTGTACTGTTGTCTAAAGTCAGTTGAAAATATATGGGTCTATATCTGCCCTCTATTCTTTTGTTTTGACATCAACAATCTCATACTGTCTTGATTACTGTCCAGCTTCATTTTTTTTTTCCAAAAATTTTTGACTATTCTAGTTCTTGGTATTTCCATATGCACTTTAGAAACAGCATATTGATTTCATCAACAACAAAAATTTGCTGGGGGTTTTATTGTGATTACACGAGATCTTTAGATCAATTTGAGGGTGGAATTGCTGTCTTCACGCGGTTTGGATCTTCCCATCCGTGAGTGTGGTATATAGCCCTTCACTGACTTAGGTCTTTAATTCCTTTGGCGCCGCTTTGTGGTGTTTCCGTGCGGGTCTCGCAGACATCTTTTGTCAGGTTCCTCCCAGAGGAGGTCATATTTTTGATGCTATGACAAATGGCATTTGAAAAATTTAAATTCCCAATTGTTCATTGCTGTTATATAGAAATAGAGTTGATTTTTATTTTCAGAGAAGTTTTAGGTTTACAGCAAATGTAATTGATTTTTGTATATTGATCTTGTATCATTTCACCTTGCTGAACTCTAGTAGCTTTTTGGGTGATCCCATCGAATTTTATACACAATCATGTTGTCTGCAAATAGAGACAGTTTTACTTCTTCCTTTCCAGTTTGGTTGCCTTTTACTTCTCGCTCTTGACTTAGCTCACTGTCCAAAACTTCCAGTGCAATGTTATGTAGAAATGATGAAGACGGACATCCTTACCTGATTCCTGAACTCAGGGGAAAGCATTCAGTATTTTACTACTGAGTATATTTACTATCAATTAGCTCTACTTTTCTTAAACTTAATTTGAGAGAGAGAGAGAAACACTGATTTTTCTGTTCCACTTATTTACGTATTCATCGGTTGATTCTTGGATGTCCCCTCCTGGGGATCACACCCTCCGCCTGGTGTGTGGGGATGGTGCCCTAACCAATGGAGCTGCCCGGCAGGGCCAGCTCGATGGTTTTCATAAATGTTCTTCTTCAGGTTGAGGATGTTTCCAACTACTCATAGTTTGCTGAGAGTTTGTTCAGCGACAGATGTTGATTTTATCCTTTTTTAACGCCTCTATTGAGATAATCATATGGTTTTGCTTTTTTTTTAGTTTGTTACTATGGTGAACTAGATGGATTAGTTTTGAATACTGAACCAACCTTGCATTCCTGAGGATGAACTCCTTTGGTAGTGATGCATTATCCTTTTTATATGCTGTTGGCTTCAACTCGATAAGATTTATTAATAATATTCGCATCTATGTCTATGAGGGACGTTGAGCTATAATGTTCTTTTCATCTTCGTCTGGCTTTGCTGCCTTCACAGAATGAGTCTGGAAGTATTCTCTCTGGAAGAGTCTGTGTAGAATTTATATTATTTCTTTCTTAAAAGTTTGGTAGAATTCACTAGTGAAGCCAAATGGGCCTGAAGTTCTCTGGGTGGGAAAGTTAAATTCGATGTCTTTAATAGATACGGGGTTATCCAGGCTATAGATTTCTTCTTGCATGCGTGAGCTTTAGTACTTTGTGTCTTTGAAAGATTTTTCCATTTCATCAACATTGTCAAACTTATTGGCATAGTGTTGTTCAAAACATTCCCTCATTATCATTTTAATATCTATAGCATCAGTATCAATGTCACCTTCCTCACTCTTGTAATTGATCATCTGTCTTATTTCTTTTTTTCCCTAGTCTCTTCTATCTACAGGATTATATACTCTGCTAATCTCACAAAACCAGCTTTTGGTCTTATTTATTTTTGTCTTTTTCTCTTTTTTTAGGTTTAAAAATAGCATATATTGTTTTACTAATTCCTATCTACCACAGAACATTTAATTAATTAATTATTTTTAAAATTAAATTTATTGGGTGACATTGGTTAATTAAGATCATATTTCCACTCTGATTTTTTTCTTTCCTTTCTCGTGCTTAATTTGGGTTTTATTTTCTACTCCATTTTTATCCTTTTAAGGTAGAAACTGAGGTCATTGATTTGAGAGTTTTCTTATTTTCTAATATAGGTGTCTTAGTGCTATAAACTTTTTAAGTACTTCGTTAACTGCATCCCACACGGTTTTAAAAGATTTTATTTATTTATTTTTAGAGGTGGGGAGGGAGGGAGAAAGAGAGGGAAACATCGATGTGTGAGAGAAACATGGACCTGTTGCCTCTCACACACCCCCAACTGGGGACCTGGCCAGCAACCCAGGCATGTGTCCTGACTGGGAATGGAACCAGCCGGCACTCAGTCCACTGAGCCCCACACCAGGCAGGAGGGCATGCATCCCACAATTTTTTTTAAAGATTTTATTTATTTTATTCTTAGAGAGGGGAAGGGGGGAGAAAGAGAGGGAAAGAAACATCAGCATGTGGTTGCCTCTCGTGCCCCCAACTGGGGACCTGGCCCACAACCCAGGCATGTGCCCTGACTGGGAATTGAACCAGGACCCTTTGGTTCAACAAGCCAGCACTCAATTCACTGAGCCACACCAGCCAGGGCATATCCCACAAATTTTTATGTTTTCGTTTTCACTCAGTTAAAATACTTTCTAACTTTCCTTTTGACTTTTAGTTTTGCCCATATGTTATTTAAAGTTGTGTTATTTAGTTTCTGAATATTTGGGGATTTTCCAGGGAACTGCTACTGATTTCTGATTTAATTCTATTGTAGTCAAAGGACATACTTAAACTGACTTTAATCTTTTCTTTTTTAAGAGAGAGAGAGAAAAACATCAACTTGTTGCTCCACCCGTGTATGCAGTCATTGGTTGATTCCTGCATGTGCCGTGACCTGGGATCGAACCCGCAACATTGGCACATTGCTAGGATTCCAACCAACCAAGCTACCCGGCCAACTTTAATCTTTTCACATTCACTGAGAATTGTTTTATGGTCTGTCTTGGTGATGTCTCATATGTGTGTGAAATTTAGGCATTCCTTAGTCTTAGATCCTTGGTTTTGTACTTATATTTTGGTAGTATTTATAGTAATTTGAGGAGGATAGAAGTTATTGTCTTGAATCAGAGATGTCTATTTGATGTCTTCAAGCACCTCAAGGGTAGGCTCTGCGTCCTGTTCACCTTTCCATCTCCTTGGCATTATTCTCTGCCCAAGATGGAAGCTCAGCAGGCACTAACTGGATGAATGGCTGACACTTAGAAATTGGCTGGCTGCACTCTTGTTTTTGATTCAGAAAACAGGCTTATTGTCTTAGGAGACAAGACTGAGTCTTACTCACCTTCGTGTCTTTGTGTCCCTCCAGGACTTCGTACAGAGCTTGGCACGCTGTAGGAGTTCAGGCGGCGTTGTTGGCATCGAATGGAACCAAAGAGATGCCCACAAAGGCTCTGCCTCTGACTGGTGGGGAGTTAAAGCCACCCTGAGGCAACTGACCAAGTGCACAGGCCAAAGTCCTGTCATAAAGCCCCCTAAGACAAGGATGTCACACCCAGCCACCACTCTCCTTGTGAAGGGAGAGACTGTATTCTGGACTCCTGACTTTGCTGCCTCTGGTGCCCTTCTCAGGCTCGGGCCTGGAGCCTGAGGAAAGGTGAGGAGGCTGCCTGAACGCCGACGTGGTCAAAGGATGAAAGTCGCTAAGGTCATCAAGGTTGGCATGTTTGTTAAGTGAACCTCCTGAGCAGGTGAGAGTTGTCTGTAGGACCCCTGGTCTACCTTTTCGGCTTCCCTTCCTGCTTGGCATGTCCCTCTTCCCCCACCTCTGCCCTCTCTCAGGACTCATTTCCTCTGCTTTCCCCTCCAAACCTCTCTCAGAAAAAGCCTGATAAAGCCCCCCCCCAGTTACAAATGAGTAACAAAGCTTATTGTGAACACATTGCTAGCAGTACCCCCAGAGAGGTTGATGGAGGGGACACTGAGGGACTGTGTCGCCCTGCAGAGAAGTGAAGTGAGCCAAGGCCTGAAAGGACCCACCAGACTGGGTGACTAGAAGCATATTGGTGACTTTGGTGAGAGTTTTGGGGACTAATGGGAACAGAAACAGATTGAAGTGGGCTGTGGAGTGTGGGACAGGTCAGGGGAGGGGGGCAGTGAAGACACCCACTGCAGACAGCTTTCTCCAGGAGACTGGGGTGAAGGGTAGGGGACAGTTAGGATGGTCACTGAAGAAGGGATATGGGTACAGCAAGAAGGCTTTTTTTTTTCATGGAAAAGATTAGTGATGTGTTCAAATGCTTATGGGAAGGAGCCATTAGAGAAGAAGAAGCTGAATATGCGAAAGAGGAGGACACCCCCCCCCACCTGCAAAAGGCCCAGGTGGTGAGAAGCCCAGATCAGATGGAATGCAGTACAGAAAGGGACCAGTCTCAGAGGTGGGGAGGGAAGCCGCCCCCCTTGGGGAGGAAATGCCCAGAGAAGCAGAGGATGCACTGGGGGGCTTCAGGGGCAGAAAGTGAAGGGAACTCCCATCTGCTGGTGTCTGTCTTCTCCTCTGAGGGGAGGGAGGCAGGGTGGGGTTGGAGGTTTAGGGAGAGATTCTGAAATAGTCCCCATGGAGAAGGGGAGCTCACTAGGGTAGCGGAGGCTCTCTGGGCCACACCAAGGGCCCAGCTCACACTGGAGACCTTGACTTTACGATGGTGTCAGTTTGCAGGGAGTTCTGACCCTGAGGGTGGGACTGCAGAGGGAACATGCTGAGGGGGCTAGGGAATCTCCCCCAGTGCTCCCCATGTCACTCCCCAAATGCTGCATAACCCAGAAAATACTTGAAAGGGTTGGTAGTTTTAAGTCATTATTTACTGTTGTAATTCACCACCTACACCTGGGGACATTCTGTACCAAATGTTCAGTAGATCTAACCTTTTTTCCTTCGTTCTATCCAACCCCCCTTTCCCATTCTTTTCCCTGGACCTGCCTTTCCAGCTCCAAGGGCACTGAAACCATCGGTTAGGGGCTCTGAAGTCTTGGGAGAAGTTTCTGAGCATTTCCCAAGCTGCTAGTGCTCGCCCCCTCCATCCTGAGTTTGCCCTCCCTCTGTGACCAGCTGGCTGAGCCCCGCTGGTGGACTTGCCTCTCCAACTGCCTCTGGCTGCTGTGACTCCTGCAAGCCGCGCGGTAAAGGGACCCTGCGGTCCCAGGCCTACGTGGTACATTGACTGTGGCGCATCTTTTCTGCTTAGACTGAAAATGGTGTTTGGTATAGGCTGCCAGAGAGAGAGGTAAAGTTTAGGTGGGCCCTGTTACGGTGTCCCAAATGACCAGGAAGGGGAACCCCCACGTGGTCCCAAGAGGAAGGGAAAATAGGGTTCTCTATAACTTCCCCCCTGACTGGCGGGATGTGTCTGGGACTCGGGGTCGGGGTGAGGGGCCTGGCCCTGGCCAGTGGGACATGGCTGTGTGTCTGTGGGCTGGGAGTCACCACCTTGGTAATGGGAAAATGCTCTACTTGTCCTAAGGGTGGGGTCACAGAGGGGGCGACGAGTCAAGGGGTATGATTTCTAAGCCGGGTTGTGGGATCTCTCAGGCCAGCACGGAGGGATGGCTTTGGAGGGCTATGGGAGAAGGGAGCTGAGGGAGGGCTAATCCAGCACCAAGTGAGCACCTGTGAGTGAGTGCCCAGCCAAGGTCAGGTCCCTGCCTTCTGGCTGGAGAGGCACCATGGACCCAGGTATATAAGGAAGGAAGAGGGGAGGGTCCTTGTATGCTCCAGGCTCTAAGTCTGGCTTTCAAAGTAGGCAGAGGCACAGCGTCCCACCAGGCAGTCAGCAAGGGGTCCAGGCCAGGCCCTGTTATAGCTCAGGGGTGTCTTCCTCCCCAGTGGTGACCAGGCCCACCCGGGAGAGCAGGGCCTGGACTGAGGAAGGATGCCAGCGCCCACTGTGAGGGCGTGAGAGGCCCCAGCCTCACACTCGGCCTTGCTTTTCTTCCAGGCTCTTCAAGTTCCTGTACATCACGCAGACCTTCATTCTTGCAGGTAAGGGCCTGGGTGTTGCGGTGCGTTGGGGTGACCAAGGACCCAGGAAACTGGTTCTCTCCTCAGCCACCCGTCTCCAGCTGCCCACCAGGGCTCTCAGAGGCCTGGTCCCCAGGGGCCGGCCACACTGCTCTGAGCCCAGGCCGGCCTTCTTTCTCCCTTTCTTCCCTCCGCACCTTCGCTGTGCAGCTGGCATGTGAACCCATGTCGAACTCTGAAGCTCACGCTCCCCGCCCCCCACTGCGGACAAATAAACCAACCAAAACACACACAACCCACTAATGTCCTATAGCAACGATTTTCAAATCTGCTTGCGTACCTTTTGAAAAAGTATCCCCTCACATATTCTAAGTTAATATCTGTCATCTTTCATAGTTTAAACAGTTTAAAAGGATATGACTTCTGGTATATTGTAAATACACTTAAAAATAATTACATCACTCTTTTCAATATTTTAACTAGTTTTTCTTCACCTACCCGCAGGAACGGTATGCTACTATTTCCAGGGGTCTGTGGAGAAGACAGCTCCCGACCATGACATCTCTGGGGACACATCACAGGTAGGGCCCCTGTCAAGGCCTGGAGGCTGCGGCGACAGCCCTGGGGTCATGCTCCTGGACCTTAGACAGTCAACCATGTGTGGGTGGTGTGTGTGTGTGAGAGAGAGAGAGAGAGAGAGAGAGAGAATGGAAGGGTTCTGGAGAAATGTCCTGTTTCTGGCAAAGAGTTAAAACACAGGCCCTGCCCCCACCTTGTGGGCTGGCTATATCGTCACCACGGGGCTCTGTGGTAAACCCAAAGGACAGGTGACCTAACGCATGTGAGAATCCCTGGGATGTGGTTCTGCCCTCACATGGGATTGGGGTGGTGGTGAGCAGGACGCCTGCCTGGACTATGTGCCCTCTTTGACGTCCCGGGTCCAAGCACTTATGGCAGAAGCCCCTCTCCCAGCCCGCGGCGAGGAGAACACCAGGGAGATCCACTTCTCTTCTGTGTGGGAGCCCCCGCAGGAGGAGCCCACCACCGGTTCCTGAGGGGTAGTCTTTGTGGTATCGCGTGTCGGGAAAAGTCTTAATTCACACTTGACGGAGGGTTTGGCTGGGGGTAGAATTCTAGACTAGAGATGATTTTCTCAGATTCTGAAGATCCTCATTGTCTTCTGGCTTCAAACGTTGACATTTAAGTCTGATGAAATTGGATTCCTAAAACGGACTTTTTACCTTGTATCTCTGGAAGTTTGTGGGCTCTTCTCTTTGTCCTCAGCATTCTGACACTCACCGATGCTGACCTGGGGTGGGCGCTCCTCGTCCGTTGTTGTGGGCACTTGCTGATTCCTTCTCTGCTGCAACTCATGTCCCTCCTCTTTGGGAAGTTGTCTTGATAAAAACAAGAAGGAACATATTTATTTAGAATCCCTGTCACCCAGTCGGTTGCCTCTGTCCCGCTTTCAGAAAGAGCTATGATTTAGTCCTTGGTCCTCCTGATATCGTCTCTATTCTTCCTGGGAAATACTTTTTTTCTACTTTACTTTCTACACTTTGCTCGGAATTTTCATTCCCATAATCATATTGTAGTTTTGTTTTTTAGCAATTAGAGGTTGCTGTTTGAACATTTCTATTTTAAAGCCCTTCCTGTTGTTTCATTCATGAAGTGACGCAGTCACCAGCAAGCAGTGTCCTCGGTGTCGTGGCTGAGATGAGACAAATTCACACGGACTCCTGAGTCCTGTGGAGGAACAGGGATGGTACAGCCACTCTCTCAAGAGGAGAGCGTGCCTACCCTTTGCCTTGACAGGCTTTTATTGGCTTAATTAGCATAGGAATACAGGGCGTGTATGGAAAGTTCATCAGTCATTGTCAGGCAGTAATAATCAAATAGATAACATTCAAATAACTATGATGACTTATTCTGAGTCAGGGTCAGATAGCTAAAGGACCATAAAACCTTGGGGAAACAAACTCATTTCATGCCTGGACCCTTTTCATTTAAATTGAGGGTATTCTTAGCAAAGCAGGTTTCACAGAGTTTTATGCATTCTTTCTTATGCATTCTTTCTTCTGATCCCGGGGGAACCTGCCCTTTCCAGCTCAGGGCCGCACCCACCTCCAGCATTGTTTCAGGCTTAGGTGGAGCGGGGGAAGTAAGGCAGCCAAGAGATCAGGAGACTTCTTGCAGACAGAATGAGGACTCAGGCCATGTCAAAGCTGAGGGCTGAGGGTTCATCACCTCTTTTCTTCATAGCCCCCAAGTCCTTCCCTGAGGGCCCCCTCGTAACCATGCCTGTCTTAGGTCGTCCCTCCCCTGAGGAATCTTACCTGTCATTGGCTAACAGGTCATGCACTGGGGGCCCAGCAGGGTGAGGTAAAGTGGGCAGCGGCGGTGCCCCTGCCAGGGAGATAAGCTTTGTCTCCTTAGTGACTTAGGGTCCCAAGGTCTCTCACTCAGCCTTAGCCATGGCAGGTTACAGCTTCTGAAACCAGGCAGGGTGGTTCCCAACAATGAAGGCAAAGTTTTATCTTTCTAAAGACATCAGAATAATTTGTTTGAGGTTCTCTGGAATCCCCGGTACTCTAGGTGTCTGTGCGTGCCCACAGTAACGGTGACCCGTGCGCAGCTGCCCGGGCCCCTCGGTGTCACCTCCGCCTTCATTCCTTCTCCTCTGTCTCCTTGTCATGCAGCCTATAGGAGAGACCTTAAGGCCAGTGTGGGGGCTAATGGATAAGTGCTGCCCTGTGACCACTCAGGTGGGTAAGGGCTGGGGACTCCTTTCGCCCTGGAGTGGGTGGCTGCCCTGGGCACCACTGAGAGACACAGTGAGAGGCCAAGGAAGGGCTCCCAGCCACTCGAGGCTGTTTCCCTCTGCAGAGACGCAGAGTCAGGAGCGGGAAGAAGCAAGCCCCTAAGTGAGGTCTCCCCTGGGAGGCCCGGGCCGGGGCTGTCTCCTGTAGGAGCTGCATGAGAGCCAGGGATGCCCCAGCTCATGGCCGGAAGGGTGTCCCGGGGGTAGTGGTAGGATCCCTCCAGGAGCTCGCAACCCCAGCCCTGCTTGAGCTGAGAAGGGAAGGACTTCCACGGGAAAACAAAGACCCGAACACACCCAGCAGTGGAAAATGGGGAGGGATGAGACGTTCTGAGGACCTTCTGGCTCACATTATGTCCACCTGTCTCTCCTGGCAGGCTGCCACCCCCAAGGCCATGGGAGGACTGAGTGATGCTGCCCCCAAGGAGGAGCCTGGGGTCCTGTCTCAGGATGCGGGGTGGGGGATGAGGTCCCCAGCGGAGGCAGCAGCCAGCCCTATTCCTGCCAGAAAGGAAGTGGCTGAGGAGAAGGAGGTGGCAGGGACTCCCGACTGTGAGGTAAGGAAGCCTGGTGCCTCAGCGGGAACAGCCCCAGGGCACTCGGGATGGGGGCCCACGGGGAGGGAGTATGGAAGGCTGGGGCCCCCAAGATGATGCCAGACTACCATCCTCTGGTATGAGTGGACATCGGGTCCACATCCTGGCCTCCCCTGGCCTCTCCGGCACTGAGGCCTCACTTTCCCCATCACACAATGCAGAACCTGTCCCATCGAGCCCCTGGGCCCCTTCTTCTTCCCCAGGGAAGTAGAGCGGTCCCAGAGGAGACTGCTGTGCACCCTTCCAGTAAGCAGGCAGAGCCCACCTACTGCAGCCAGCCTGCCTCCCTCCCTCACCTCTGTGAGCCTGCAGACACCACCCAGACCCCAGCTCCTCTCAGACCCTCCTGCCCCGAGTGGGTGGGGGGGGGCGGGGAGGGGAGAGTCTAGGCAGCCAGGTGCCTGACCTTTCTGAATGAGCCTCCTGCTTTGCCCCAGGCTGGGGGGACTGAGGACCCCTCCCCTCAGCCCGGAGGAGTAGCTGTGTCAATGCTCACCTGCCGGCACCCCACCAGCACATACCCTAACCCTGGGGAAAGGGCCTCCCCAGCCAGGGACCCACAGGGCACGCCTGTTTGTGTTTTATAGAGGCTTCCGAGGTGGAGAGAAAGGAGGACAGGCCCGGGGGGACCACACAGTCCCGGCTGGTTCCCAGCCTCTGACAGCCCCAAGACTCAGAACCACGAAGGACAAACTGTCCAATAAATGTGCAAGGTAATGCCTGTGTGGCCCCACGGCCTCCTCTCAGGACCTCACTCCTCACAGACCAGGTGTGGCCGCGCCCGCACTCACTGTCCAACAAGTGGCAGGAATACCACTTCTGCCGCCACGCCTGCATGTCAGTGCTGCTCTGGAGAGGCCGAAGGGGCCCTGCTGGCCTTTGATTCCATGTCAAGGGACAGACCAAGTTCCCTGAATGCTGAGAGCTGGGAGCCCCCCGTCGTGGAAGACACTGGTGGAGCCCATCAGAGATGCCGCTCTTGGGTGGGGGGCTTCTGCCCTGAGCGTCTGGGGTCCCTAAGCTGTTAACTAAATGCATCCAAGGGTGTCCCAAGACTTAAGTAAGCAGACAGCCATGAGAAACCCTGGGGCGCTCCCATGCGCTCAGTCAGAACCAGTCCACTCTGGTGTGGGCACAGGGAGGACGGCCGGCTAACAAGGCCACAGCCCCAGAGTCAGAGCAGGAAGATGGGACCCAGCAGCCATCTGGTGCAGTCTTCTCATAGGCTGATGGTGGAACAGAAGCCCAGGGTCATACAGGGTTGTGACAGAACAAGGACTAGAGCCAGACTGTCCTCCAGGGTCCCCATGTGGTCTCCAAGTTTTGACCCCTGTCCCTAAGACGTACCTGCAGCTCATCCCCTGCCCCGGCCAAGCCTGCTGACAGCTGGGCCTGACCTGGCCACTCGGAAACCCGTGCCCTAGTTGGAGCCTAGACAGGTGTCCTCCAGTTCTAGCCCGGCCCCGAGGCAACCCTTACCCTGCGGGGGCCGAGATGTGAGCATCCCTGAGCGGCAGGGAAGATAGCCAACTCAGTGGCAGGGTGACTGAGAGGCTCGGAGTGGTGGCTGGCTCCTGGATTGCAATCGGGCTTCCCAGGGAGAGCTCTGACACCTGATGGCTGAGCCTGGGGTTCACCAGGTTTGTCCCTTCGCAGCCATCCTGAGTTTCCCACCTTTGGGGTGTCATAGGTGGAGTGGGGGAGCACACTTGATGCTGGCTGAGCTGCTGGCCCGTGGTGGTGGGTGGGGGTGTCGGGCCTGAGGTGTGGGCAGCGGGCTGAGTGAGGTACCCCACCCCCACCTGGCCTGGCCAACAGCTCTTAGCAGCCTAGTCGTGCCCCTCCCAGCGGGAGCTGGGACCTATGTATGGACTTTGTCACCAGCTGCAGTACCCCAATATTGGGTCTCCATAGGTGATGGGGGAAGTCGTCACTTTCTGAGCCTCAGTAAACCCATCTCTCCAACGGGGTGGGTGCTAGGTAAGGGTGGATAAGGCAGGAAGGCCCTGGCCCTGGGGCGGTGGTGGCAGTGCTGCCGCCATCACTGCCAGGGGCTGGTTAAGGAACTGGGTGGGACTCTTAGGCTGGAGTCACCAGATTGGTTTATTTACATCAGGGCTCCCAGCTGAGGAGTGGGCTGGGGGCTCAGTATCCGCTCTAGCGGGGCACAGCACAGAGCTGGTAAGGGACTGGGGTTGCCAGGAAGGAGTAGACACTGTGGTCGCTGGGGCGGGGCTGCCCCTCGGGCACGGAGAAGCTGAAGCGCTGCAGGAGGCAGGAGAAGAAGAGGAAGAGCTCCATGCGGGCCAGGGGCTCCCCAAGGCATGAGCGGTGGCCTGTGGGCGAGAACGGTGCAGGAGGGGGGCTCAGTGAGCCTCGGGCCTGGGCTCTACCCCTCAGACCCATCGGGACGGGGCAGCTAGCTGGGCCTAGAAGGCACCTGCTGAAAAGGGCATGAAAGCCGCCTGCTTGACGAAACGGCCCTGGGCGTCCAGGAAGTTCTCCGGGTAGAAACAGGAGGGCTCCTTCCAGACGGTCTCGTCCTTCAGCACTGATGACAGGTTGGTGATAAGCATCGTCCCCTGGCAGGACAGGCCTGACATGAGTGGGGGATGCTGTGACCCCTGCCACCAAACATGCATGGGCATGTGCACGTGTACACTGCCTGGAGCACACCTATCCCCGGGGGGCAAAGTGACATGCTTCCCGTGGGTGCCCTCTCTGCCACCTGTGCCCGCATGCACGACTCCTCCAACACATCTTAGTTTGTCTTCCCCACCCAGCCGGGGGCTCTGGCTCTGTTCTCATCCCCACACCCACCCAGGATGTGGTCAGCACCTGTGGACATGAGCAGGTGGCTTGGGTCCAGTCAGGGGCCATGTTGGGGCTACCAGATGGGTGTGGTGCTGAGCTGGGGTGAGGAGGGCCACAGGCCTACCTTGGGGATGAGGAAACCCTGCACTTCAGTGTCGTGGGACGTCTTGTGGGGCAAGCCCAGTGGAATGATGTCCCCAAAGCGCTGCACCTCATGTACCACAGCCATGGTGAAGGGCATCCGGGCCTGGTCCCCCATCTCTGGTGGCCGCACTTGCCCTATTACCTCATCGATCTCCTGCTGGACACGGCCTGGACAGACAAGCATCCCCACAGTGGTCAGACTCAAGAGCTGGGCTTCAGCCACCTCTGGAGGCCGTTGACCATGTGGAGGAGGAGGTCACTCTGACTGCATTCAGGACCCAGCCTCCGCTTAGAGCTCCTGTAGCTAAACCAAGCTCCGGGGTCCCAGGCTGTCCCTCTCCTCCCACTGGGCCCCTGGGCTGGGCTCACGCTGCACATCCGGATGCCTGATCATAAACAGGAGGGCCCAGACCAGCGTCGTTGAGGTGGTCAGCATCCCAGCACTGAACAGGTCAGACACCACCATGCGCAGGTTCTCATCGTTGAAGCTGCTCTCGGGGTTCCCCTTGGCCTGGGCCACGCAGAGGGTATGCTCAGGGGCAGGAGGAGGAAGCCCCCCAAATGGTCTCCCAGAATGCACCCAGCAGCCGGGGTGCCAGATCACTGGGTGATACACCGGCCCCACCTGGCCTGGGCTCACCTCATGGTACAACCCACAACTCCCCAGCCCGCCCCCCCCCCCCCGAAGCTTCTCCTCACCTTCTCCACCTCATCCAGAAAGGTATCGGTCAGGTCTCGGGGCGGCTGGGTGGGGTCCCGGGTCATCCTGTGCTCGGTGATCAGCTCATCCATCATGGCCATGAAGGCCTTCTGCCCAGCAAAGAGCTTGGCAGCCAGTCTCGGGATGCGCAGGAGCACTGGGACCAAGTTCAACACCTGTGCAGGCCATACGTGTGGGGCCCTGTGTGGTCTTTCCTGCTCTCAGGTGTTCCGCTTGACAGGTCAGGTCCCAGCTGCCTCCACGGTATAGCCACCATTGACCTGGTTCCTCCCTCCAGGCGGGGCTCCACCCTGTAGCTTGGCTTTGGCTGCCAGAAGGCTAAACCTAACACCTACCTGTCGTTGGTTCTGTGACTTCTAATGGAGGAGGTCCAGGTTCCTTAGCTCTCACCTGGGGCGGGCTGACCCTGGCCCGCCTCTCCCCTCTCTCTCCTCGGCGATTTTCCCACCCCCAGGCCTTTCTTCTTGCAGGCGCCTGTTCTGAAATGCCCTTTCTGTGAAGCCCCTCTATATATTACCAATTCCTCTCCCCAAGGGGCCTTTGCAGGGCAGAGGCCTGCCTTCCACTGAGCTCGCCCAAGACGCCCCATCGTCGCCCCCAACCCTTCCCCCCGCACCTCGCGCAGGAATCCTGACTCCTCCTTCACTCCTTCCTGGATTAGGTCCAACAGCTTGAGGAAGCGCGGGTCGTCGTACTCAAAGCGGCGCCCAAAAATGAGAGAGGTGATCACGTTGCTCACCGCTTTATTCAGGAGGGCGTTGGGGCTAAAGGGGCACCCTAGGAGAGGGCGGTGCAGATCAGGGCTCCGCCCCCATCTCCCCCTTCCACGGCCTCTCCATCCCTGTCCCCTGCCTCTCAGCCCCCATGCTCACCGTCCCGGGCAGCGAAGGCGGCGCAGAGACAGGAGGCCTCCTCGGTCACCCACTGCTCCAGTGACTTCTTGCCCACGCCGAAGTTGCGCAGGGTGGACAGGGAGAAGCGCCGCTGCTCGCGCCATGCATGCCCGTAGGGCGCCAGGATGACCCCTGGGGGAGGGAGCGGGCTTGGCTCAAGTGAGCCCAGCCCCGCCCCTGCCTGCACACCTGGCTCGAGGCCTCGCTTCCCCGCCCGGGCAGGGGGCAGGTTTCCCCCGCGTGCCCCGCCCACAAGTCCTGCCCCATTCGGGACAGGGGGCCTGTCACCCAGGCTCGCCCCGCCCCTACTCTGTGCACCCTGACTGCCTTCCCCCACCAAGTCCCGCCCACTCGACAACCTCCTTCCAACTAGGGACAGGTCTCACTCTCCGCTTCATCGCCCGCCAGCTCTCCTCTGCTGGTGGCAGGTCTTGGCCCCAGTCTACTTGACCCACGCTGACCCCCGCCCCCACCATTCCGGGAAGGTTCTGCCGGCCCCCTGACCAGCCGCTCCCACTAACCGGTCCTTCTCGTTCCCGCTCGCTCTGGCCCTGGTCCGCCCCTCTTTGTAAGGCCCCGCCCACATCCTTCTCCCGCACCCTGGGCACCGCTGCCCCCCCTCCACCTGCCACCACCCCTTCAAATTCGCTGACTCTTCCCTGCGCCGCACGTCCAGGACCTTCCTCCGCCTGGGCCTGCCGGGCCTCGAGTCACTGCGGGCCCTGTCCCCGCCCGGCCACGGTCTGCCCCTCCACTTGCCTGCCGAGCGTGGACCGAAACCCAGGTGCTTGTAGATGGGCATAGGCGGGCGGTCGGCGGTGTGCTCACTGCGGTACACCAGCGTCTCCCGCACGGCCGCCAGACCGTTGACCACCACCACCGGCGTCCGGACCAGCCGTAGGCTGAACACATCCCCGAAGCGGCGC
This sequence comes from Desmodus rotundus, assembly GCF_022682495.2. Lineage (NCBI taxonomy): Eukaryota > Metazoa > Chordata > Mammalia > Chiroptera > Phyllostomidae > Desmodus > Desmodus rotundus. Next base: position 197,412,175 of record NC_071389.1, read on the forward strand.
CGCAGCTGCAGGCGGAGGATCGAGGGTGTTAAGACCCCCAGCCACCCAGTCTCATGGCCATAGCCTCAGCGGACACCTGGGTCATCAGCAGCAAACAGGTGCCGGGACTTTATGCAGCCTCGTGGCCCAGGAGGTCACATCCTCTATGTTCAAGCACCTCACGTTGGATCAAACCACCCAGCTATGACTTTGCAGAGGTCACCAAAATTGTTAGTAGGCCTAGTTAGCAGCAGGTGAATCCCGTTTTACAGGTGAATAAACTGAGGCTCATAGCGGTGAGCAGTGCGGCCCAAGAACCCACAGCAGCAGAAGAGTTGAACCCATTCTCTACCCCTTTCAACCTCGATTTCCTGATTTAAATTGGACGCTTGACCAGACTCCTCTCCCCCATTTTCAAGGTCTTTCTCCCTGATCTAAACAGAAGGGACACAAGCTCACATAATTTCAACCCAGCCCTACTGGAACCCAAACCCACTGCCAAGGGCCATCCCCTCTCCAAGCTGTCACCCTCTCTGACCTTTGGAAAATCTGAACTGCCCTTCAGGCCCCTGTGCGAATGCCCCCCTCAGGAAGCCCCTCAAACCTGCCTCCTCTCGGCTCAGCTCCTTGTCCAGCCTGTGGTTTCACTCACCACCCACTGTCTGCTGCAAGGTGGGGTCCCCAGGACCTCTGCTGCCCACCTCCCAACCCTCCTCACCTGGTTAATAGAGCGAGGCATGTTCTGGAAATCCATCTGCAGCAGGTTTCCCAGCCCAGGCAGTGGTATGGGGCCTGGCGGGTAGTGTGCAGACCAGCGCTGCACAGCCTGGGGCATCAGGTCCACCAGCAGCAGGAAGATGACCACGACCACGGCCAGAGTCCCCAGTGCCTCCCCTGTCAGCAGCCCCATGGCTGCCTCTGGGCCCACTGGGCTCCTCGGGGTGCCCCTCACCACCCCAGACACCTAGGACCAGGCCAGGCAGGCCCTCACCACACTCGGTGGACTTGACCAGCCTGGGCTTTCTTTATAAAGGGAGCAGAGTCTGGCCTTTGCCCTTTACCCTCTGCCCTAGCCAACCCGTCTGTTGGGTGACAGTGCTGCCAGAGGGTACAGGGAAGGGGCAGAGATCAGGTGTAGGGTGGCCAGAGAAGTCCTCGTCCTTCCTGTCCCGTCCAGGTGTTCCCTAGGGCAGAAGGGCAGAGATGAGAAGCCCACCCCCCGTCTGACTCCCCAGCTCTGTACAGGCTCCGAGGAAGACCCAGGGGGTTCAGACTGGATCCTGCCACCTTAGTCACATTAGGTTCACACCTCATGTTTTTACACACTTGTCCCCAGGACACATCCCGATCTTTTCATACATCAGCTGCCTCCTCCTGAGTGGCCTTCACCTCCCGGGTTTGTTACTGACCCTTGCCTGGTGCTATAGGGGGGTCATAGGCCCATGTGGGGGGAGGGATGACGTTCTCAGTGTCCCCTCACTTCACACTACTACACAACACACACAATCACATACACGCATTCACACACACACTAGCACATGCACAGCTTACACACGTCTCCTAGTTCTCAGTGGTCCTGTGGCTGCCTGGACGACCCCCACCAGGCTGCCTGCTGGCCCAGCTTCCAGGTTTCAGTGGGGGCGGGGTTGGGCTGGGGGCAGGCTGTGTTGAGTTTGAACCTGGGGGGAGGGGGGAGGGACGGAGCAGATTTGTTTTAGAGCTCCCTGGTCTCCCTGACAGGCCAGTATCATGGCCTGAGGGCCCTTTCCCGTGTTTGTTACAAACTGGTCCTAGCTCTGGTGGCCACCTAGTCAACGAGTCTCCCTCTCTCCCAGGTCCACGTTCCTGACTTGGAGAAACGTGGGGTGGGCTCTTCCCCTGGTTGGATGAGCTTCCTCAAGCTTGGCATGAGATGCGACTGTCCCCAGCGCAGTGGGCCTGTTTCCTCCTCCTCATAACTTGTCCTTGAACACCAGCTGCTCAAACTCTGGGAGCCAAGGAGATGGAAACCCAGTGGACACGTAACTTCTTGATGCCCTCGCAGGCCTGCTGAGGACTCCAAGGATGGATTCTCCTGCCTTCCCTTTGCCAGCCTCCTCCCTCTCCCTGGGCCACAGGCTCTCTGCCCACTCCACGCAGAGGGGTAACCACACCCCTCAGCACCCTCCTTCTTCAACAGTAAAAGAGGTGGGATTTGGGTTTTTTAATCAGTGAAGCTGGTGGGAACTCTGAGGCCAAACCCACTCAAATTCAAAGACCCAGGAGCCCAGAGGTGGGGACGGGGCATCGCCTGTCCCCTCTTCATCCCTCCCAGGGGTATGCATGGCAAGCTCTCCCTCTGGAAGCAGCTGGAGTAATTCCGGGTCTAGAAGGTGCCCTCCCTCAGCCGAAGCAGGGCTGGAGGAAGCCCTCCCCACCCCATACTCCCCCAGTTCTCTCCCTCACTCCTCAACAGCAAGAGCACCAGATTCTATCCAGGGTGCCTCCGGACATCAGAGTGCTTGTGGCCTCTTGGTAAAATCCTGCTTGGCGTGTGAACGAACGCTGTTCCTCCCCTCCCCAAGTTCCCACATCCCACCCTCCTGCCAGGCCCAGGCCCAGAGGGTGTAGCTTGCTGGGGCCCAGCTGGGCCCTCTCTGCATCTTGCCTTGGCCTGGCCTGGGTTCTGTTCCACCCATGCCGGGCATCCCAGGTGCTGGGTGCTGGTTTGGGTGCTTGCAGCACAGTGGGGAGACAAGAGCGGACGCCTGCTCCCAGGCACTTGCACACAGAGGAGGAGGTGGAAGTCAGGGCCGACATGCCAGGCCGGCCGTGCAGAGATTGCTTTGAGCGTCGTGGGGACCTTGCCCCAGGCTGGAGCAGGACTTTCTGGGGAGACTTCATGGAGGACTTTGGCTGGTTTTGGCACTGCAAGCCAAGGTGACCTGGCAATGGGACCAAAGTGCCACGGCAAAGTCCTGTGCAGGGGGAGGTGTGTGGCAGCGGGAGGGAGATGGCTGGAGACCTGGGCTTTGCAAGACTGGCTGAGGACTGGACTGTGCGGAACAGGGGGTGCCTAGGCTTTGGGGAGGCAGGGAGACCAGCTGTGAGGTCACGCAACAAACCAGGAGGGTAAGACCCACAGGCACTCAGGACTTCTAGGGTCCAGCACATGGCTTCTGGCCTCAGTTGAACGTCCCCGTCCCAGGGGCCACCCGCTTCCTACTCAGGACCATCAGAATCAGGTGGTGGGGGGGGGGCGGCAGGGTGGTCCGACCTCACACGGTGACCCTCATACACCGCCTTTACCTAGCCGTCCTTTTGGATGTCAGGCCCTCTCCAAGCAGTCACCCTCATGGGATTGTGAGGGGCAGAGACGCGCCTGCCTGTGATTCAGGCGATGCCCTCCCCCTGCAAGGGCCCATCGTGTCTGCCAAGGGAGGGAAGCCGGAAGTCCCGAGGCCTGTGGCCTTGTGCCATCACTGCACAATCGCAGCTTCTGTCGATGAGGCTGCGGCGTGCCAGGCACTGCTGTTCGGTCGGTGCCCTCCTCACAGCCCTTAAGGCAGGTGGCTTTAAGATCCCCACGGCACAGAGGAGAGCGAGTCTCAGGAGTCGCTCAGGTCAAAGTTACAGAGCCGCATTAGGGTCCATCGCAAACCCTGCTCTGAGCTTCTGCTCCGCACCGTGGGCATAAACTTCCCTAAGGGACGGCGTGTAAGCGACCGAGATTTACCCTCAACACACTCAGCCCGCCCTTCCTGCGCACAGGGGTCCTCTGGACGCGCGACCTGAGACTTGAGTTCAGGGTGACGTCAGAAAGATGGCGGACCAGAAAACACCCGGCCCTGGGTCCCCCCAGGCACGGAAACCCGGCCCTGGGCCCCCAGCTCGAGGCTGAACCGACCCCTGGTGAGAGCTCTGGAAAGCAGGGAGGGAGCGGCAGCACCCAGAGGGGCCTCCGGAAAGTTGGTGGCATTTTGCTCGCCTGGCCCTTCCCCCGCAGCATGGCAGCGTCCGCGGCCCAAACCTCCCAATTCCCGCTGCTCCCTGGGGACGGAAAGCGGAGAACCTGCGTCCAGCTGGTCCGGGCGCCGCGCGCCCGGCCGACTCACCTGACTGCGCACGGACCCCCGCGCGCCCGCGGGCTCCGGCTCGGCGGCTGCAGTTCCGCGCGGCGCCGCCGTGGGGCATAGGGACGCGCAACGGGGCAGGGCCGGCCTTCCAGTTGAGGCCGGGGCGGGCTTCGGCTTCGCAAGATGAAAGGAAAATTCTGAAGGTCCGTGGCCCGACTATGTGAATGTATTAGCGCTACTGAGCTACACACTTACTGGTTAAGATGGTAAATTTTATGTTTAAACCACAACTTAAAAATTACTTAAAAAAATACATCACCACTACGCACCTATGAGAATGGTCACCACCCAGAACACTGACACCCGCTGCTGCCCAGGACATGGAGCAATGAACTCCTGCTGGCCGCCGTGGGAACGACTGCGCAATGGCGCAGCCACTTTGGAAGATAGTTTGGTGGTTCCTTAGAATATAAAATTCTTTCACCAGCAATCACTCCTTGGTATTGACTCAAAGGTGCTGAAAATTATGCCCAAGCGTTTAAAACAGGAATGTTTACAGTGGCTTTATTCTTAATCGCCAAAACTTGGAGGCAACCAAGGTGTCCTTCACTTAAACGAATGGATAAACTCTGGCACGTCCAGTATCACTCAGCACTAAAAAAAAGTGAGCTGTCAAGTCATGAAGACACGGAGGAAACTTTACAAGCACACGACTAAGTGGAAGGAACCCATCTGAAAAGGCTACGCAGAGTGCCATTCCAACCAGCTGGCACTGCGGGAGATGCAGGGCTACGGAGGCAGTGAGAAAGGCCAGTGGTTGCCAGGGCGTGGGGGGAGGTGCGGAGGGACAGGAGCACAGAGGATTTCTGGAGCAGTGAAGCTACTATCTTCCAGAACCACGGACATGGCCGGACGTGCGTCCAAGCTCGGAGAATGGACGACAGAGTGAGCTCCAACGTAAACCACCACAACGATGTGTCCGGGCAGGCCCGCTCATTTTAACAAGGGTGCTGCCGGGCTGGGGGATGTTGGTAGTGGGGACAGCTGTGTGTGGTGGGTCAGGGGGTATATGAGAACTTTTTGTACCTTCTGCTCAAAATTGCTAGGAACCTAAAACTGCTCTAAAAAATTAAGCATATTAAAAAACAAAACAAAACAAAACAAAAAACATGGAGCCCTGGCTAGTGTAGCTCAGTGGATTGAGCAGCAGCCTGTGAACTGAAAGGTTGCTGGTTCAATTCCCGGTGAGGGAAGATGCCTGGGTTTTGGGCCAGGTCCTGCCCTGGGGCATGTGAAAGGCAATCAACTGATGTTTCCCTCACACATTGATATTTCTCTCTCTCTCTCCCTCCCTTCCCCTATCTGAAAATAAATAAAATATATTTTTTAAAAAAAGCACGGAACTCTGAAGAGCAGGGAGCTGAGATGAGGCACCTGAGCAGGTGAAGCTGCCAGCGGAGGGCGGAAAGCTGGGGCTGGAGGGAAGGGCCGCACACAGCCACTGCCCAGCTAAGTCACTTCAGAGGCGAGTCTGAGGAAGGCTCTAGGACGATCACACTGCCTCGCTCAAGCATCACCAGCAAGTCAAAAGGGGACAGGAGAATAAAAGGCAAAATGATGAAGAATCATTTGCTGTCAGGAAAATATTTTCCTCGGGATGCATATTTTTCAAGTTTTGTGGTTTAGCCCTTGACACTGAAATCTATCAATTTCACCTGAACTGTGTTAACGCCAAGTCGAGACCAGACAAGAAGCCAAGTAGCTCAAAAAGCCGTCATTGCTATGCAGGTCCTGTGGACCATGGAACACCCACCCACACCTCCACCCTGGCGCAGTGGAATGAGAAATGGACCACACTGCTTGATGTAGCCATTAAAACGAAATTAATCTGCCATTTCTGCTGCCCCAAATTGATGAGCACACAAGAACTCATTTATAATTGCTTATTTCTACTTCACAACATTCCTTCCAGTATTTCTGTTCTCTAAAAAAGTCCATTAACATTGCATTATTTTTTTATAACCTTTAAAATTAATGTTGATTGGAAATATGTTCTTATATCAACCTAAGTAAATCTGACCATCCCCGCACACTGGCGGAGACCCAGCCTCCCGGCTGCGCAGCAGAGAGCCGCCTCTGGGTTTGCTTCTGTGGAGGCCAGGGGGCGGGCGGGCGGGCGGGGGACAGACTCCACCAGAGCCACCTTGGGGGCTGAAATGGGAGGAGGAAGAGACGCATTTGCTTTACAGTAACAAAAAAGGAAACAAGGTTAAAATGAAGTTTATTGGTTTTTTTTGATTTTTTTTTAAATAAAACTGTTTGTGAGACAGCTATTTTATCCCACGGCAGAGTGACCCCTGGAAGATGCGCTAACCCTTCTTAAGGCCTTAACAAGAATTTTTTTTGTACTTTTTTTTCTTTTTCTTTTTTTTTAAAACTCAGATATTTAAAAAATTATACACTTTACAAAACAAAACAAAACGAAACAACACAACATAAAGAATCACATAGCTCGGGGCTGCTCCGCGGACAGGCCCCTTTTTCCTTTATGAAAATGGAAGCAAAATGAAAACTGGGCTAACTGGGCATCCTGGTCAGTGTGTCCCCCACAGCTTGGACCCGGTCCTCCTGTGTTCCCCCCAGGCCGATCTCCTGTCCTCCCATCCCAGGGGGCGGGACACAGTGGCCTGGCAGGGCCCTGCCTGCCCTGCACTCAGCGAGGCACTCGGGGTTCTCACCGGCCACAGTGACCCAGCTGTGACCTTGGGGCGTCTGCCCATTTCACCCCCCAAAAAAGATAAAATTTTTAAAAATAATAAATAAATAGTGTTTCTGGAAATGAAAAAATTTATTTTTGTGTTTAAACATCATTCTCCCACTCTTGAAAACATAGATTGCCCCCACTCCCCTCCCCCCAAAACCTTCCCACTTTGAGACAAATGAACGACAGAGGGTGGTGTGTGGCTGGTCTGCTTGAGTCCGGGTCGGGGGTCTCTGAATTGGTGTGAGACAGGCTGACCGTCAAAGCCACACCCTCGTCCTTTATGAGAGTTTGAGTTCAATTTCACATTTAAATTTCACTGTTATTGGAACCAATTTGGAGTTCTTTAACTAGGTAATTTTAAAATAGAATCAATAGGGACAGCGCACCTTTCATTTAAACAAAGTCTTTCCAGACTAAAAATAGATTTATATATATATATTTTTATCCCTCCCTTTTAATACCCCCCACCCTTTCCCCTCACCCCACCCTCCCCCCACCCCCCACATTGTCACTATGGAGACTGTGTCCATGGAAACAGCCGTGTGACGTCTTGGGTCTGTCTTTCCCGCGGTGTCTCGGTTAGAGTGTGATGTGAGGACTTGGGAAGAGGAGCTGTGGGCAGGCACGGCGGGGCGGGGTGTGGCTGCACAGTGGGGCCGTTTCCATTCCATCGCGCGTGTCCACCACCTTCTCACCTCCACAGTCTCACCTGCAAGACAGAACAGACGCTGGGTGCTCGGCACCTCCATGTGGTCCAGCAGCCGCAGACCCTGCTAATGAGCTGCTGGCCTGGGACACGGCTAAGGGCAGCAATGACCTGCGGCTGTGAGGGACTAAGACTGAGTGCCCCTCACTGAGAGTGTCCTCCCCAGGGCACAGAAGGAACTGGGACCAGGACAGAACTCCCTGACCTTTCAGGTGGGGGCTGCCCCAGAGCGGAGCAGGCTTTGGGAAGGCACCCACCCAGGACCCACAGTGCGCTCTGCGCTCGAGCGCCTCACCTGCCTGCGGAGGAGCTGGCCCTCGGCCACTCACAGCTGTTCCCTGTGAGCCGGCTCTGTGCTCACAGAACCCTGTCCCTCGGCCTGTGTGCCTGGCTCCCCAGCGCCCCCTGTAGCTGGCGTCCCCTCTTTCAGCCCAGGCTCCAGGCTCGGAAGACCCTGATGACCCACGTGGGGTAGATGGGGTTGTACCAATGGCCTCCTTGGAACGCCTCCTGGGCCGTTCCGTGGGCGAAGGTCTTGGAGAGACATGGCCGTTTTCCGAGGAACTCAACCCAGAGAAACGGCTGGGACGCCGAGTGCGGCGCAGCCCCACCCTCACGTGCCACCCCCAGTGCACTCGGCACGGGCTCGCCTCGCTGCCGCCTCCAACAAACAGAACCCAGGACAGTCCGGTTGGCACCTGCCCCTTCAATTCCATAAAACTTACTAATTTGCACAACTTACGGCTGGTCGGTGTGCGCGAGCTGAGAACGTTGTGTTTGGGGCACACACACACTCGCTGCCCTTGCCAGAGAGATTCTGAACTGCCTGGCCGAAAACACAGGTAAACAGGAAGACACCTACAGAGGCAGCAGGACAGGGTCCCCATGGAAACCCCAGACTCCAGCCACCAGGCCCTGGGGACACAGTCCCGTGGCTGAGCCATCCTTCTCCTGTCAGGGTGTCCACAGTGACAGTGTGACTTCCCCAGAAGGTGGTCCCAGCCCTCATGGTCCACCCGGAAGGACTCTCCACGCTGTACCAGGCTGAGGCTGCCAGCAAGGGAGGGAGCAGCCGTCTTCTCTGACACCACCCCAGGGACTGAAGGCCCTTTGTAAATGTCGCGACAAAAACGGAACTAACGGGGGACCTGGAACAACGACCAGAGAGGCAAACCTTGGTGGAGATGTGGGACACTGCGTGAAAAGAGCAGAGGCCCAGGTGCCGCCCACCACTGGCAGGCAGCCTGGGCCCCACCCCCCTGCCCTCACTCTCCACTGCAGCCCCATCCCAGCCCCCAACCTTGGAATGCAGCTGGGCTTCTGGGTCAGCTGGGCCCCTGCGCTCTCTCTTGGGGCCACAGGGGCACCCCCTGGCCTTCTAGCCTTACCAGCAGGGACTATTCCCCAGGCTTGGGGACTAGACCAGCCTGAATGCATGGTACCCCAAATGGAACGGGACCCTAACTTCTCAGTGCTACTTCTACAAAACTGATCCTTAAGTAGGGAGGACAGGAAGAGAATTCTTGAAGCACCCACTATTTGCCAGGCACTCTCCCAGGGCTTTCCAGACATTATTTCATGGTGACATTGAGGGGGCCTGACCCCGCATCCTGGTGCAGCTGGGAGGTGACACGCGTGGCCCAGAGGCGCACAGCTGGTTGGCAGCGGGACTCGGCCCGGGACTCTGACTTTAAGCCGCCATCTCTGCGTGGTCCCGTGTAACACACGGCCCGTGGCAAGAGCCCGGGAGCAGATGCTGGGCCCGCTGTGGAGCCGGGTGCGCGCACAGCCCCAGGGCGGAGGGTCTGCAGCGTTTCCTCCGTGAAGACCTTGAGGTTCGGCTGCTGGTGAGCGGGGTCTCACTTTGGGCTGAGGCCTTCCAACATGCCCTCGCCCCCCAGCCAGGCACCAGGCCTCCGTCTCCGGCTGTGGCGGGAGCCCAGCCTGGCCAGGGGCTCTCTGCTCTAACAGACCCGCAGGCCACCTGCAGGGGCCGAGAGGGTCTCACTCTGAACCTGTACCGACCGAGGGCACAGTCAGGGGAGGGGACACCTTCGGGGGGGGGGCACACACTCCCTTACCCACAACTCCCTTGGCACCTCATGCCCGCCCTGGGCCAACAGCCCTAGTCCCCATCCTCACTGAGGAGCCAGCCTAGTGACACTGCAGGCGACAGTGAACAGATGGCTGGGAGCCGAGGCGATGCTAGGAAGGCCGCAGGGAGGGAGGGCGGCTAAGACAAGGCCAGAGGAAGGCAGGCCTCTGTGAAGAAGGGACGCTTATGGCGAGCCGGAGCCTGTCACCCGATGGGGGTGCAGCCTGGTCTCCAGGGAGCTGGCCACAGGCCTTCGGAGGCACGGCGAGGGTCTGGACTCAATTCCAAGTGTGACGAGGGCCTCTCAGGGTGTGAAGGGGCAGGACTCTGCGCGGGGCAGTGGCCACAGGAGCCCCACGGCCTGCTGGGCAGCGCACACCAGGGTAGCTATGTGTGACTTTCCCACCACAGATGCTGCTCAGGGAGGCATGTCCAGGTGGCGCCCCCTCGAACCCAGGACAAAGCAGCAGCCAGATGGAGTTCCTGCTTCCCGACCACAGGATCGAGTGGAGGGCCCTGGCGGGAGCAGGGCCTCTCTGTTCACTACGTGACAGGAGAGGGGACAGGTACTGGGGCATGCCATCAGCGTCCTGCCCACCGGCCACACGGAGGCAGCCAGGTGACTCAGAACCAGGAGAGAGCAGCGACCACAGGCCAACCACACACCCTCAGGAGTGGGAGGGAGGCGGCCCACTGGATGGCTGCCCAAGGACGGTTCCTCTCTGCCTCCACTGGCCTGGCACGGGGTAAGTGCCGGCACCTTGCCAGCTGTGGGGGTGGGAGGTGGGGGACCAGGGCCCGGATTTTCTGTTAGGCTGGACCCCGCCTGTCCCGGCCCTGTGCAGTGCACCAGTGGCTGTGAGGGCGGAGTGCCGAGCACTTGCTGGGGCCTCACCCCATGCCGGGCTGTGCCGGGCACGCTACACACACTTCTTAACCGATCTTGGCGCACAGAGACACGAAGTGGCCTGACCCTGGTCACACAGCACTGTGCGCCCTGTGTGACAGAGGGAGGCGCCAGGCAGTGGGACTCACATGCACACCCACTGTCCCCTCTCTGTCTGGAGGGGAGACCCAATGAGGGTGGCTCTTGTCCCTAGCATGGAGCCCAGATGAATGTTCCTTTTGGGTGGGGGTTATGTCTGTCCCTAATCACTCTGAGAGGTAAACATTTTGAAAATGATTTTACTTATTTTTAGAGAGGGAGGGAGGGAGAGAGAAAGGGAGAGAAACATCAGTTGCTTGCCTCTTGCACTCGCCCCAACTCAGGACCAAACCCACAACCCAGGCACGTGCCTTGACCGGGAATTGAACCCCCAACCTTTTGGTTTGTAGGATGATGCCCAACCAACTGAGCCACACTGGTCAGAGCCCTAAAAGTGAACGTTCTGACCTGGACAGACGTGAAACTGCCCACGAGGACAGGCCACTTGTCACTGGGAGCAGAAGTTTCTTTTGTGTCAACAAGGACAGCGCCGCCCACCTCTGAGGAGTGAACGAGGCTTCTGTCCCCGTGCAGGACAGGGCCAACTTAGCAGGCTCAGGAGTGCGTGGGGTGGAAGCGGGAGGTGAACAAAACTCAAAGTCCCAAGAAGAGGCCCAGGGCCTAGACTCTCTCTTCTCGTAACACACAAGCTGGAACCCCACAGCAAGCACAGTGGCCCTAACTAAACAAGACAGCTCCTGTCTGAACCGGCCTTCCAGGACACTCCGAGGAATATCCTCCGTGGTTCCTACGTAAACCAGTGCTGACCGCCTGGGCTGGGCAGAGAGCCCGACGGGGCAGCGGCAGAGCCTGCCCGGACACAGTGACACCATCAACTCCAGCGACACGGAGGCAGCCCCACAGAAACGCCCTGGAAGAGCAGGCCCGGCTGCTGTCTTGTCCAGAGGCCGCTGCCGGTGATGACCACCAGGTCCACCTGCTTCCGGTGACCCGACTGCCTGTCCTGTCCTGTCCCCCTCCCACCTCAGCTCCCTGTGGATGAAAGAGAGAAGCAGGACTGCAACATCCCCGCCCCTGCCGGGCGGTCGGCACTGGGACCCACCCAGGAGAGGATGAGTCCTGAGGCCAGCAGCCTGCCTGAACTCTCCTTTCCCCAGATCGCCCTGGGGGGTCTGGGAGCTCCCCGGGGAGCCCAGCCCACACCCCCAGGTCTCAGACACCTGGGGCCCACACAGAGTCCCACCTTTGAGGAGGAAGAGTCCCTCCGGGGACATTTCTGAGACAACCGGGCCCCAGTGCCATCCTATAGCGTCGCATTTTGGGTTTTTCTTTTTCTGTTTATAAGCTGGCTCCTCACCCCGAGTGGCTCGGGGAGGGCAGGGGGGGAGGAGCCCGCAGCGGGCAGCAGACCTGTGGCTTGCAGAGACCCACGTTCCCAGGTCCAGGCCGCCAGCCCTGACCGCAGCCCACAGCCGTGCTCACAGAGGGCACCGCTCCATCCCGGGAGGTTTTAAAGAGTAAAATGAAATTGGATGCCAAAGTCTACTAAATCTTTGAGAGGATTTTCCTCCCCTTTGTACTTTTGCAAAAAAAGGGGGGGAAAAAAAAGAAAAGGAAAAGAAAATCCTTCATAATATCAGGGGAAAAAAAAATTCAAATAACAAAACTTGGGGCAATTTTTAAGGAAAAAAAAAAAAAAAGACCCACCACCAGCCTTACAGATATAGGAATAATTGGGAAGAAGAGCTGCCTGGCTTCTAGAAGCCTTTCTGAGATGGGGCAGCAGGGCTGCGCGCCCCTGCTGCCAGGGGCACCGCACCAGCCCAATGTCAGAACAGTCCCCTTGAGCCCCACGGCAAGGGGACAGTGTTAAAAGCCCCATGCCACCTTTCCTAAGCAACAAAGGACCGAACATTCTCTCCACCTGGCGGTGGCAGTCCACATGCTGACGTGCTGGCAGCAGCCGCCCGGGGCGAGCAGAGGGCAGCGCGGTGGCCCCCGGCGGGAGTGGGGCAGGGGCCGCGCCCGACTCACCTGTGCTTGCTGTACTTTCCATTCCCACGGCACACTGCCCCCCTCACCCCCGCTCCGACTGCTCTGTGCTGAGGCTGCCTTTCGCTGTCTTGTTCTGCAAGGCGGGGAGGGGGCATGGGAGGGGGGGCTGACGCCGGCAAAGCCCAGGAGGCAGGCAGAAGGGACAGAGGAGCGAGCGTGGGGGTCAGGGCGGGCAGAGGGGTGGGGAGGAACGGCACAGGGAAAGGAAAGAGAAAGCAGAGTCAGTATTGAGTGACGAACAGGGTTACTCAGACAGGGTTTTCTGAGGCAAAACACGACCATTAAAAAAAGGGAAGTTTACAAAACAAAAACGAAGGTCAAGTAAAAATAAAGAGAACACTGTAAGTTCCTAGGATCATCTCTGGAAGTAATTTTTAAATAAAAGCATAAGCAAGCATGTTTCAGGAATGTTTTGAGGGCGTACCTGTCAGGACGAGCTCCTTCTAGTACTTTCTGGCTCTACTTGGAGACTAAAGACTGTGAGCAGCCAGTGACCACCAGGTGTCACTGTGACCTCAGTCAGGGGACAGTGGTGGCTGCAAGACCTCGAGGCAGTGCGCCCTTTGCAGGTTCCCAACCGTACCCTAACCACTGCGCTAACCACTGCGCACACAGCACCTCAGAGGCAGACCACCCCCCCCTGACCTTCCGCCCTTCCCCAGAAGAGGCAGCCAAGAGACCACCTCTAGAATCCAAAGGGAAACGAGGCAGCAGCAGCCCCTCAATTGCCAACTGCAGACCGTGAGTTGTTTCCACTGAGGCAAAACCTGGAAGAGACAGAATCTCCCCCAAACCCTGGCCATCTCCATGTCCCCTGGCCTGGGAAACCGCCTTTGCTTATGAATCAAGGCCCACGACCAACCTCACCTCACGCCAGCCTGTGAACTGGGTTGCCATTACATTAAAGTGGAAATCAGTACTGAGTTTGATCTTCTAATTTCTTGTAACACAATTTTCTCCAACACACTTCTCCCAGCGCCCCCCATGCCACAGGGGGTGCTGACCCCCGCCACACGTCTCCCAGGGCCAGGAGCAGGTGAGGTGGCCCTGGTCCTGCAAGGTCAGGAGGAGCCCAGCTGGGAGCGTCTCTGGGGGCCTCGGACTCACCTTGTGCTTGGGGCACCTCACCGAGAAGTTCTCTTCGTGCAGCAAACAGTCTGCAAGACACAAGCGGACAGTCAGCCCGATCGGGGGGCGGGGGGGGGGGGGCGAGATGAGCGGGGCACGACTAATAGGGTCGGGCATGGCGACAGGAGGTCCCTCCGCTGGGACTGCTGACAGGAACACATTAGAGACACCCCGGGGAAACTATGGCACCCCAACACAACGAAACATCACTTAAAAGTTAACATTTCAAAATAGTTAATGGTGTACAGGAAGCGCTCATGATACAAAATCACTTCAAAAACCAGGATACGAAATGTGAGTACAATCCTAATATTATCAAAATGTTTTATATGCATTGAAAAAGGACAAAAGAAATCTACCAAATTATAACAGTGGTTCTCTCTGGGTAGTAAGATTATATAGGCGATTTAATTCTTTCTGTATTCCCATCATGTTATCATACTATATTAATCAGAAACAATCTCTAGGCCCTGGCCAGGTAGCTCAGCTGGTCACAGCGTCACCCCAATAGGCCAAGGCTGTGGGTTTGATCCCCAGTCAGGGCGCAGACGAGAATCCACCAATGAGTGCGTGACGAGGTGGACCAACAAATCGATGTCTCTGTTTCTCCCTAAGATCAATCGAAAAAACCCCAACAGATGTTTTTAAAATCTCCTGTTCTAGGCTCAGCCTACCCTACAGGCTGCAGCCAAGGCCTCCGGGTGAAAACACTGGCTCTGGAGGCCCCGTTTTCCCTCTGCTGAGAGCCGCGGGTCGGACGGGAAGGAGGCCAGGCCCGAGAGCCCCGCCGTCCCCTTTGCCCACAGTCCACCTGAGCTGCATAACCCACACTAAATGCTTCAGAGCAGAGGAAACCCGTGAGGGGCTATCAGTCCTTGGGGGAAAATGACACATCCTCACTTCTAGCACAGTGACAGCGCCTCGATGTCAGCCTCCAGGTGAGCTGAGCCCCGTGGCACAAGGGCGGCGCGAGGCGCAGGCGAGGAAATCTCATTAATGAGTCCGCGCTGCACACCACAGCTCCCGGAGACCGACAGCCAGGTCACTGGTGCAAGATGCGGTGGCAGAATGCTAATAAATATTGATCGCACATTCCCAGATTGCTCTCAGGCAATGTGGCTGGAGGCGGCCATGGTACTTAGCCTTGTTAAATTTGCAATTTAACTCGGTTTCAACGGAGGTCCGGATTAGCAGCCTGAGTGCCCACAGACTTCAAGGGAGACGGTAAAAAAGCAATGGAACACACAAATGAAAGATTTTGAGGTCCTCCTATCCTGAGCAAATCAAAAAGGCCCTTTCATAGTCTGGCTTAGACCTGCAGCATCCCTGCCTCCCTCTGGAGTCCTGGAGTATCCAAGAGGAAAGCCAGGGCCCAGGCTTGGAAGTCCTGAACCCCCGCGCCCCTGCCCGCAAACCCGGAGCACGGCAGCACACGAAGCGCGTTAATCTGAAACCCACAAGTACACGGCGTGACCAGGGCTCCCGCCGTTCAATCTGCCGGAGAGAGCCTCTGAGCGGCAAGGGGCAGGCTGGCGCTCTGCTTGCTGGCTGAGTCTCTAGTTTGGGCCAAAGAGAAATGGCAGAGCCCATGTGGGGCGTGGCCACCCTTTGGTCACAGTGGTTTTCAGAAAGGAGGAAGGGACTGTGGCACTTGGCAAAGGTGCACCAGAAAAGCAGAGGTACCTTGGTTCCCCTCTCAGCCCTGAAGAGACGCAAAGGACCATTCATTAGTACAATATGCCTATGGTTAGGAAACACGTTCCCTGTAAGGTACAAAGCAGAAAAGAAATAAAACAATGTAAATACACACTAAAGGCAACTTGGAACCAACACCGGGCACTTCTGGAAACAGAAGTCTCCTAAACAAGTCTGCCAGAGACAGTGTCCACCCCTGGCAGGGCCTCCCACGCAGGACCCACGGACAGACGGTCTGTTCCCGTTATACCCACAGGCCACCAAGAAGGGCAAGCTCTGTCCCTGGTGTGGCAGGAGAGCTGACACCTAGAAGGGCGTGGGGACCTGTCCCTGTGGCGGTAAGAAGGGTGGTAAACCTCTCCCGAGGTCTCTGAACAGGCGCCTGGCGCCACAGCCAGTCAGCTGGTCCCTCAACTTGCCTCCTTGGAGCCCCTGGCAGAGCCCCACACCGACTGGGAGGAGAGCTCATCCGCACTCCCTCCGCAATGTCCAAGCCGCTGGCTCACTGGGTCATCACACAGGCCGGTCAACGAGATGGCTTCCAGACAGGCAATCTCAGCAGCCCCAAAGGGCGAGCTCACTTCTGTCTCTGAGCTTCCACAAGAGACCCCAGACACCGCCGCCAGCCCCTCTATAACCGGGCTCGGGCCAGGCAGTACTCATCCCAACGGGGTCCAGGCTGGGGCCACCGGCCTTCACCCCACCTCACGGAGGGAAGCGACAGGCCAGGAGTGAGGAAAGCCCCAGAACCGGTTTCTGTGAGGCTGAGCGGCCTCTCCAGGGAGGTGCCAGACCCCAGTCTCGTTCCTACTGACGCACCCAGGGCTGAACCCTGGCCTGCGAGATCCACGCGTGTGGCGGCGGGGAGGGCAGCGCTGTGCGGCTGCAGAGGTGGCCTTCCCAGCTGTGCTTCCTCGAGGGTCGGAGCAGAGAGCCCTCCAGGCGCAATTCTCCATGCACAGCGGGATTATTAATGAGCCAGCACAGTGCTTTTTTTCTTTGGTCTTAATTGTAGTGGCTCATTGCACTGAATACATTAAACCTTTTTTCTTTTTTTTAACCAGAGCACACGTTCTTATTACTACATTTCCCACCTGGAGCCAAATCTCGTGCCTGCGACGTAACAAGCCACACAAAACAGCTAACAATGATGTTACAAACTAGGGGGGACGGGATGGTGGGAGCCACACAGTCTCATGGACCGAAGATTCTGTTTTCATGGAGCTGTCCCCAGCAATCGACGTTTCCCTGAGGCGCAACGGCTCCGCCAGGTCTGTGTGGCGGACAGCAAGGCGGAGGCGGGCACGCTGGCTTTCCTGACTTCGAATGGACACCAGGGACTCCTTGACCCGTGACTCGCCGTTCCCGTGACCAGGAAGAATGGCAGTCAGTGAGCGCCTTTCCTGGAGGCCAAGGTCCTTCAAACACAGAACAGAATCCGGAAGATCCCTGGGAGGAGTAACTACAAGCACCCACCCCTCAGGGAAGCACAGGCCTCTGGGTCATTGTGACTTGGGTCATCAAAAAGACCCATAAATGCACAAGACACGGTCACCTCGTGAAGCTGCTTCTTGGGTACCAGCTCTCCACTCAGAGGGGAATACATAGCAGCTGGGCCAGCAGGGCCAGGGGCCAAGGCCCTGCCGACCTAGGCTACCTCCCTCTCGCTGGATACTTGACCATCAACTCTGCCAAATAGGGATGTTACCCACCTGCTTGGGCAGGCCACACAAGACAAGCTCCAACAGAGAGAGAGACAAGTGCCATTTGCTTACTACCCTGTAGCTGGTAAAGCAGCCCCACTGGAGAGAAGAACCACACCTTTCCCAGGGAACCCCACCCCACCCCCGAACTTGACCAAGGCAGCACCAAGCCACGAGCTGTCCAACTGCCAGCCACACACGGCCAAGTACATTTCAGTGGAAATAAATGAAAAAGTCCGGCCCTTCATTCCTGCCACATTTCGGTGCTCCATGGTCACCCGCTGCTGTGGCTACTGCATTGGAGAGGGCAGCTTGAGGACACTTCCACCCTCCTAGAAAGCTCTGTAGGGCTGCCCTGCTTAAGCCCCTAGGAACTACCAGGAGCCCCGGTGTGCAGACAGGAGAGCACCCTGGGGGCACGAGGCCACCTGCCAGTGCTCACCTGGCTCACCTGACGGGCTGGGCAGGGCCTCAGTGCGCGAGGCCACTTCTTACCCAGACACCGAGATGGGGGGGCGGCGACTACCTCTTGCAGTATTCCCCAAGTATAACTTACAACCAACTGCCAAACACATGATACCCAAGAATCTTCATTGCAAAACACAAAGCTTAAGTTAGAAAATAAAACATTAGGATGTTAGCACAATCTCATGGAAACGAGAAAAGGCAATGGTTGGCTCCTGAGAGAGAAGGATTTAATGGCTGTTGTATAGAACATGCCAGACCACCACCCTGGGTGAAGTGCAGCGTAGCCTCCACACGGAATGTGGGGGGGAAGAAAGGGAACGAGAGGGACAGGCTAAAGCCAACACCTAAGGGGTCCTGGCCGCTGGCTGCCCTTCAGCGCGTGCAAACACACGCTTTTATGAGAATCTAACTTTGGCCTAAGTATTATCTTTCTGTGCCTTTCTTGTGGGTGTGTTTTTTAAGCTGTTTCTCTTTCAGAAACTTGGAAAGTAAAGAAGAGAAAGGAAAGGAGGGACAAGAGGATGTGAAGGGGGGGGCGTGCGTGAGGAAACGTGACTGAGCTGGAGGGCAGGGCAGACGGGATGACTCACTCTCCCCCAAACCAGTCGGATCCCTGTGATCCAGGCCCCGCCCCGCACCTGCTCCAGCACCAGCTGGCAACGCCCCCTCCCTTCTCCCGCCAAACCCACAGCAAACCCCACCCCCTATGACAGCACAGCTGCTCCAGCCGGAAGCCACGTTCCCCTCCTAACCTGGAAGATGCAGAGCTAACAAGCGCCAGGCCACTTGTGGCATTTTCCATTTTTCTCTCTCTCCTTCCTGACAGCCAGCATTACAGGAGGAACAGCTGGGTGAAGGTCTCAGACACACCTAATGATCAGGAAGGAACCGGTGAAGACACCCACTGAAGGGCCGAGACTTTAGGGGACAAAGAGGGTTCTCCCAGGCTGTCGAAGCTCTGAGCTGGAACTCCAGTCTTCTGCAATCACAGGATGACACTCCACGAACCAAAGGTTTCTCTTCTTTCAACGGTTATCACACGGCCAAACGCAGCTCTAATCGTCCCAGTGGGCTTAGGAAAAACGTGGGACAAAATGCAGCACCCTGTCGTGATACACGCCCCCCACAAACTAGGAACGGGATGGAGCTTCCTCAGCGTGCACCAACACCTATACACAACCCCAGCTCTTGCCGCAGTGAGGGGTCAGGAACACACAAGGGGTCAGCTCCTGCCGCTTCTGTCCAACACTGCACCAGGAGCTCTAGCCAGGGCAACTAGGCAGGAAAAGAAATAAAAGGCAACTAATTGGAAAGAAGTCAAACCATTTACAGATGAAATAACTTTTCCACTAAAAAAGTATTGTAACTAAATCAATGAATTGAACCAAGTTGCAGGATCTAAGAGCAACATAACAATTGCATTTCTATACACCCACAAGGAACAATAGGAAAATTAAGGAAATTCCATTTACAATTGCATCAAAAATAAGATACTTAAAAATAAATTTAACAAAAGGATGAAAAACTTACACTCTGAAAACTACAACACCCGGCTGAAAGAAATTAAAAACCCAGTGGAAAGACACCTGACCGGGGCTCGGAGTCAGGCTGTCGGTAAGACAGTGCCCCCCACATCGGTCTGCAGACCAACGCAATCCCTGCAAAAGTTTCAACGGCTACTTCTTACAGAAACCGGCAAGCGGACCCTAACATTCACATGGAACAGCAAAGGGCCCAGAACAGCCAACCCAATCTTAAGTAAAGGAACGAAATCGGAGGACTCCTGCTTCTCAGCTTCAGCAGGTGCCACCGAGCTGCAGCAGCCAAGACAGGCCGCGCTGGAGAAAGTCCGGACGAGCGCGCGTCTGTGGACACCTCGTTTTGACAAAGGTGCCAAGGTCACCGAATGCGGGAAGATCAGTCTTTTCTGCGAGTGGTGCCGGGGCAACTGGAATCCATGTGCAAGAGAACAAAGTGGACTCTTGCTTCACACCATGTCTGAAAATTAACTCAAGATAGACCAAAGACCCGTGGAAGGGCTAAAGATGTAGAACTTGTGGGAGAAAACACAGGCATGAACCTTCGTGATTTTGGACTACGCGACCGTTTCTTAGATAAAAGAAAAAGCAGCAAGTGGCAAAAGAAACAATAGATAAATTGGACGTCCCCAAAGACACTCCACACCATCAGCCGGCAGGGAAACGCAGACCAGAATGACCACGAGACACCACTTCGCACCTGCCGGGATGGCGACAGTAGAAAGACGTAACCACCAGTGCCTGCAAAGACTCGCGGAGACACCGGCCCCTCACACGCAGCTGGAAGGGATGTGAGATGGTGCAGCCGCTTTGGAAAACAGTCTGGCAGGACCTCAAAAGGTCAAACACGGAGCCCCCATGTGACCCAGAAACCCCACTCCTGGCTGCACGCCCGCGAGAACGAACACGTGATGTCTGCACAAGGCCCTGCACGTGAGCGTTCACAGCTGCACCAGCTGTGATAAGCAAACTGCGGGACACACTAGTGATGGATGATAAATAAAGGTATATCCTTCTAAGAAACTATTGTTTGGCAATGAAAACGAAGCGCTGGTAACATGCTACAAGACGGATAAACCTGAAAAACGCGGTGCTACGTAAAAGTGGCCAGACACGCAGACCGTGTACTGTCTGGCCCCACTGCTACGGGATTCCAGAGCAGACAGGTCCACGGAAGCAGGAAGTAGACCCGCAGTTGCTTAGGGCTGGGGGGAGATGAGGGGTGGGAATGAACAGCTAAAGGGTACAGGGCTTCTAGGAGATGAGGCACTGTCCTAAACTGGACTGTGGTGATGGCTGTGTATCTGCGAAACCACTAAAACCCACTGAGTTGTACACTTAAATGGGTGAATCGTGTGCGTTCTACGAATAAAGCTGTTGTTTTAAAACAATTATCCCACTTCACTCCTTTTTGTTCTGCTCTCTGCATCCCTTTACGATTTACACACAGAACAGGCCGGAAGAGACAAAAACAACTGAAACAAGGAGAAAGGAGGCAGAGCGAGCGCACGTGCGGCCCTCGGAGGCCTGGACGAGGGCCGGCGCCCGGTCTTACCTGCGTCGATGGCACACGGGTAATGGTAGCGGCAGGAGCAGCCTTTGTTGTAGCAGCCCAAGGTGGCGCCTGCCTCCTGGCAGTGGGAACATTTCTGAAAGGAAAGGAGAAGTCAGACGTGTCAGCACCCCAGACTCGGCCTTCTCCCTCCAGGCTGTCCCCAGACCCCACTGGTCAGACGTCGCATGTGTCCTTGTGGTCGCAGGAGGAGTGGTCAACTTCCAACTGCCACTCACTGGCCACAAAGGGAGGTGACCCAGAAGTCAGGATTCAGGGCGGACCACAGAACTGCTCACAAACAAACCCAACAGAACAAGGGTGGGGCAGGCGGCCCCGCCCCTGGCCTTTCCGCAGTCCCCCCAGGCAAATGCCTGCGCGTCCTCTCCTCTCATTCCCGCCCTATCTCGAACTGCCTGCAGACCCCGCCCCTTTATTTCTGCTGCTGCAAGTCCCGGCAGAAGAGGAGGGTAAGATAGTAGAGTTATATATAAACCTTTCAGAATTAAACGTGGAATTTGGTTTTCAGTTCTTATATTTGTAAGACTTTATTTTTATCCCACTTATCCCAAATGCCCAATACAAGTATATTTCCCTTTTCAGAAAATATGGGCTCCTGTGAGCAAATGGTATTTTTATACACAAACCCTATTTTAAATGCACTAGGAAACCTGCCATGAGTTTCTGGCCAAGTGAGACATTATCTTGTAATCGCGATCTCCTGCGGAAATGGTCAGCTTTCCTTAACGTGGGGCACTTCTCTGTCATCCCGCTGAAGTGGCTGCTGTTAAGCATAAGAAATGTGCCCCCCCAAAAAATAATAAAAAGAAACAAAAAAAAGGGGGAAAAGGAAGAACAAAAAAAAGAAAAATAAGAAATAGAAAATAAAAGAATACAAAGAAATTAAAAAGAAAAAGAGAAAGAAATGTGTGCCATCACCAACAATCCCATTTGTAGAAGCCGACCACGCTGGCCCACTGGGGAAGGAGGCAGACTCTTCTAAGGCTGCCTGTTAGACAGCCGCGCTTGGTCCTGATTCTAGGGAAAAAAAGTGATCCCTTGGCAGTCACACTTGCGGAAGAGGCTCCTGCACACCCATCCCCTCCCCAGGCAAAATGCCCTGGAGCGCAGCCCAGCAGGGGTGAGTGTGGCCTGCAGCAGTCAGGAGCACCTCACCTCCAACCCACAGCGGCAGGAGCGGGACAACTGGGAGCCGGACAAAACTCTGCAATGCTGACGCTGCGGGTAAAGTCACACTAACGCGGCACGAGGGCTCACCCGGCGTCAGGCATCGCTATGCTTGACTGACGCGGACCAGCTCAGCCAGTCCTCCTCAGTGCCCTGAAGCACTGAAAGAGGAAGAACCTGCTCCACGTCACAGCGTCACAGCTGGTCCGGGCTGACCACTGCTGGCATCCTCCAGAGACAAACGGGGCAGGAATAGGGCTGAACGACAAGTCCTTCCAGAGCGTCGCTCCCTCTCAGAAGCAAATACCCTTCTGGGTGCATGTGCCCTCAGTCCCTTGCCAAGAAAGACAAGACTACTTGGCCTGGAGTAAACCAAGGACAGCTGCCAGCGTTCTGGGCAGCTCTAGACTCCATCGACTTTTGTTAGTGCCCCCGGGCACCTTCAGAACAAAGGGACTCACCACCACCCGGAGGCGTGAGTAAGGCTGACCCACACCGCTGGCCTACCCACAGCCAGTCCTGCTGCACCCCTCTGACCACGGGAGCCCGGGGAGCCCACTATCCAGAAGGCTGCTGCTGCAGGCCCTCCCCGCCCTGGGCAGCGACTCTCAAACAATGCTGGCCACGGGTGTGCCAAGGATTTCTGGTAGGACAGACAGTCTGCAGGGAAAGGAGCTTCTGGGAAAGTTTTGTTCCTCTTTCGAAAACAAGAGGCTGGAACAGGTCATCTTCTCCCTTGGCTTCTACTGGGTTGGCCAAAAAGTTCACTACGTTTTTTCCGTAAGATGGCTCTAGTAGCGCTTACTTGTCTTTAACTTCATTCGAAACAATTTTGTTAGATTGTATTGTGACAGCTGTCGTATCAGCGTGCATTTAAAAAAAACTTACCAAAATTGGCAAATTTTTGTACAGCCATTTTAGTATTGAAGATGGAAAAAGATACACAACATTTTTGGTGTATTATGCTTTATTATTTCAAGAAAGGTAAAAACGCAACTGAAACGTAAAAAAAAAAATTGTATGGAGAAGGTGCTGTACTGATCGAACGTGTCAAAAGTGGTTTGTGAAGTTTCTTGGTACTACTGACATTTTGGCCAAGTAACTCTTTGCTGTGGGCTGTCTTACACATTGGAAGATGTTTAGCAGCAGCCCTGGCCTCTACCCACTAGAAGCCAATACTGGGAGACAGCTGACATACTCAAAATAGTCAAATCAATAAAGTTATTGGCAAAAATGAAAAATGAGTCTTTTATTTTACGAGTAAAACTGAGCGGACTTTTTGGCCAACCCCGTATGGGGAGATGGATGGCGAGATCTCCTGCAACCATCCTATTGCCACCAGAGGACAGCTCTGAATACAAAGCCCGACCCACTGGGAACAGCAGTGACGGGATGGAGAACCAGGACACTGTGTGACACTGTTGGGCACTAAATTAACCAACCCCAGGGGCACCCCATCCGCAGACTGGTTAGGGGGAGGCCATTAAAAAAACCCACCTTTTAGTTTAATTGCGTAACTTGCTGTTGAAATATTGACAGGGGACGGCACTTAGCATCTGAGGCCACGCTGCAGCGGATTCAGTGCCGGGCTCTGGAACCTTCCTGACCCCCCGGTAAGTGACCCCACCACTCCTCACCCATGTGTTCGTGGCCAAATCCCTAACCTTTGTGTCCTCAACAGGCAAACATGGACCTAATCACACCGTCCACCCCACAGAGGTGCTGTGAGGGCTGAACATGTCAACCCAGGCTCAGGATGGTGGCTGGGTCCAAAATGCTCAGGAAATGTGACCCAGCGTAACCACATGCCAGGCCCGCGCTGGACCTTCCACACAGACCACCTACCACAGGCAGCTACAGGGTGGCCTCATCTTCGCCTGTGTGTACAGACAGGAGAGAAGCCATCAAGCGCCTGGATGAACAATGGCCATTTCCTTCTTGGCTCAACACATGCCCCTCTGTCCCCTGCAGGGCTTCCACAGCTCCCTGCCCTCAACAGCCCACAGCCCACAGGTCTCGTCTTTTTCATAAAGAAAGCAAACTCATCTACCTCAACCCAGTGCTTGCTACTTACTGCAATTCAAAAGCACAGTCAATTCGCTACACTGCATCCAGAGGAGAAAGACCCTGGTGGTATGTTAGGGCCTAAAGAGAGAACCCAGAAGAGTTCAGTTCAGGCGTTCTCCAAGTGCAGTCCTGAGACCAGCAGCATCGGCATCACCCGGGAACTTACCAGAAACACACATTTTGGGACAAGGGCTGCTCCCCTCCTGGCCAGCCAATACCTGCACCGGCAGGATCTGTCTGCCATAACTACTCTGAAAGTCTGGAGTCTGCCCAAGGGCTGCAATTCCAGGGGAGACCTGGGCGGTACACTGCAGACCGCTTCGGTCAGCTTCAGGTCTGAGCACAGTAGCGGCCAGCATGCGGCCTTGGGAGCCAGGGTGGGCAGGAAGGACCCCATCTTCCAGGCACTGGGCGTCTCTGAATGCTTGTTTCCGATCACAGCGGTGGAGACAAAGAGGCAGGTCGCCGTTGCAGTTGCTCTCCCCCTGGCCGAAGTGACTTCCGTGGACTTAAAAGAGAGGCACTGTTGCCACCCCCCGTTCATTTTTCGCTTTCTCCACTTTTGGGTGCTAGATGTTAAAGACCACAACGTTCAGAACTGCATGTACAGGGAAAGTTAGAAAGTGACTGCATTGCAAGGGAGAGGCTCAGGAAAGGCTGGGGAAGACATTCCTTTCACACCGAGGCTGACTCTGGGCACAACAGGGACAACCTGCAGCAACCAGCACCACAACAGACGCACACTCTGGGAGGTGGGGGGGGGAGCTGGTCCCCAGCGTTACCACATTATCAGAGCCAAATATCCAGTGTTGAACAAAAACCTCACTGGCATCCAAATAGGAAAGTATGTCCCGTTCAAAGGAAAAAAAAAATCAGCAGAAACCATCCCTGAAAAAGACTTACTAGCACTTACACTGGACAGAAGACTTTAAAGAACTGTCTTGAAGATGCTCAAAGGACTAAAGAAAGACATGCAGGAAGTAAAACAATGATGGCGACGTGTGAACAAGTGAAAACAGCAATGAAGAGACGGAAAACCTAAAAAGGAAGCAAAAGAAATTCTAACGCTGAAAGGTACAATAGCAAATAAAAATTCACCACAGGGATTCAAGGTGGGATTGGAGCAGGCAGAAAAAAGAATCTGTGAACCCGAAGACAGGAGATCATGGAGTCTCAGGAACAGCAGCAGCAAAGGCTGAAGAACAGTGAACAGAGCCCCAGGCGCCCGTGGGACGCCACTGCACAGACGCTGCCGAGGGGTCCACAGCCGTCCCATAAAGAGGACCGAGGGCAAAGGGCAGAGACAACCTCTGAAGGAACAACGGCTGAAAACTCCCCAAATTTGATAAACGGCATGACTATAAGTATCCAAGAAGCTCAAAGGACTTTCTAAGTAAGATGGATTCAAAGAGATCCACACCAAGACACATAATTACACTTGCAAAAGCCATAAAAGAGAGACTCTTTTTTTCTTTTATCCTCACATGCTTATTGATTTGAGAGAGAGGGGAAGGGAGGGAGAGAGAGGGAGAGAAACATCGACTAGTTGCTTCTCATATGCACCCTGACTGAGGACCAAACCCACAACCTGGGCATATGGCCTGGACAGGAATCAAATCTGAGACTTTTCAGTTATAGGACAACGCACCAACCAACTGAGCCACACCAGCCAGGGACAAAAAGAGAATCTGGAGAGAATTGGATTTATCATAGTGATTCTGGTGAGATTTTCTGCAGATCTCTCATCAGAAACTTTGGAGGTTGGCAGACAGTGGGCCAACACATTCTAAGTGCTGGAAGAAGAAACGAGGATGACGACGACAAAGGCTTCCGTCCGAGAACCCTATACCCTTCAAGAGTGAAGGAAGAGATTAAGACCTTCCCAAACAGACCCAAGCTGGTCTGTGACCACTAGACCTACCCAGCAGGGAAAGCAGGGAATGCTCAGGGAGCCCTGCAAGGTTCAATGAAAGGACGCTGGGAGTGGATCGACACTGTACGGAGGAATGGAGGTCTTAACAAAGGCGAATGTGTGGGCACTTACAGAACAAGTACTGTTGTAATGATGGTTTGTAACTGTACCTTTTGCTTCCTCCGTGATTTCGGAGACCAACACAGTCACCAACGCATTTAAAAGTGCATAGTGTATGTTCAGGGGCGCGCAGTGGGTAAAGGTGTAGCTGTATGACGTCAACCACTGAAGGGGTTGAGCTGTGAAGGAGCAACGGTTCTGTATGTCACTGAGGTCACATCATGGATGAAGGAAATTACCACGCGATCATGCTCAATTAATGCAGAAAAGCACTTGACAAAGTTCAACACTTTTATAAAAACATTCAACAAAGTAGGACCAGAAGGAAACTACCTTGACATGGCACCAGCCACGCAGGAGAAACCCGCAGGGAAGAACACACTCGAGGCCAAAGACCAGAAGCGGCTCCTCCAAGACGAGGAACAAGACGGGACGCACTCCCACCGCCAACACGGCACTGCGAACTCCAGCAGGACCCCAGGAAAGAAAAAGGTGTCCCAACTGAGCAGAAAGAAATCAAATCATCTTTTGTTTGCAGATGATATGATCTCATAGGGAGAAAACCCTCAAGAGTTCACAAAAACCAATGAGAACTAATACATAAATTCAGCAAAGTAGCAAGATACAAAGTTAACACAAAAATCAGCTGCGTTTCTATACATGAAAAACGAACACTCTGGAAAGGAAATTACAAAACAACTGATTCTCAATAGCATCAAAAAGAATAAAATACTTGGGAATTCACCAAGAAAGTGAAAGATTTAATGAAAATTTCAAAACATGTTTAAAGGATTCAAAGAGACATGAATATACACATAACACTGCCGTCGTCAACAGTGTGGCACTGGCGGGGACATGGGACAGAGAGAGTCCAGAAACAAACCCTCGAAGACACGGCCACGTGATTTTTGAGAAGTGGGGCCAAGATCACGCAAGGGGGGAAAGCACCGTGTTTTCAACAAACGGTGCGGCACAAACCGGCTATCCGTGTGCCAGGGGATGAAGTTGGACCTTCCCGGAAACACCCACGAAAATGAACTCAAAACGGATCAAACACCTAAATGGAAGACATAAAACTCCACAGCAATAACAACAAAACATCCCATTTTAAAAATGGGGTGTGGCTTAGTTGGTTGGGTATCATCTGCAAAATGAAAGGTTACGGGTTCGAATCCCATCAGGGCACGTGCCTGGGTTGCAGGATCAGTCCCTGGCCAGGGTGCGTCCAAGAGGCGATGGATCGATGTCTCTCGCGCACGTCAATGTTTCTCTCCCTCTCTTTCTGCCTCCCTTCCCCTCTCCCTGAAAATAAATAATTTTATTTATTTACTTAAAAAAATTAAAATGGGCAAAGGACTGGAATAACCGTTTCTCCAAAGAAGGTGTTCAAATGGACTACAGATACATGTAAAGATGCTCAGCATTGCTCATCACTAGGGAAATGCAAATCAAAACCACAAGACACCACTTCACACCCATCAGAATAGCTACTATCAAAACAAAAAAAGAAAACAAGTATTGGCAAGAACTCGTGGCAGGAGCTGCAGCCCCTGGTGCACTGCCGCTGCAGATGAGAACTGTCCCTCGCTGTGGAAGGCAGTGTGGTGGTTCCTCAGAAAGTTAAAAATAGAACTACCACGTGACCCAGCAATACCACGCGCCAGGTGCCAAAGACAGAATATAAAGACCCATCTCCAGGACATCTCCCGTTTCTATTTTCCCTTCCTATAGCCAAAATCAATACCCAGGCTAATGCCATTTCTAATAGATTTTTACTCTTTACTTTCTACCTGAAGAAACTAATTGCACTATCATTCTCTCATAATGCAAATAATGTAGTAGTCACTGCAGAGCTGAACGTCTTGTTTTGACTGCTCTGTGGCTACAAGGTTGACGACGTTCCCTGAGGACAGCTCAGCCCACCACACAACACTGCTCCCTGCACCAACCGGCACACCGTGGGCTTCGCCTGTGGTTCCTAAGTCAGAGTGTGTTTTTCAAACAAGCTAGGGCCCCATCTCAACAGTGAAGTTTTCGCTTATTGTTGAATGAAATAAAGGTTATTTTTAAGAAACTCTGACAAGACCACACTGTAATCTTGGGAAATAAATTATGAAATGTATGCTTAATTTTTGGACATGTCTGAACAGCAAAGTGGCTGAACACCCGCCCTGATCAGCCCACTTCCCTGTCCCAGGGGCAGGCCGGCTGACAGGAGGCGGCCAGCTGCAGGAGTCAAGTCACCTAAGAGCAGTTTAATCCATACCTAGCGAAGTGCCCAGGAGAACTGTGCCTCTTCATTCACTAGAAAAGCCCTTTCCTAGGAGCTGTAACTACCACCTGAGTAATCACCCTGTTTAATAAGCATGTCCAGAGCAGCCCCAGAGCACCAAGGCATTTGGGTCAGAGTATTATTAGTTCTGGTGACGATCGGTTCTGTTCAAGCCTTAAAAGATCACATGAGATGGCCTTTCCCCAGCACTGCACATGGCCCTGCCCATGCTTACAGTATTTATTCATGCTGGTACACCTCCCCTAACTGTGAGCTTCATTCTTGCACCCCCGGGGCCTGGCACGCGGCAGGAACTGTAAATGTGGGCTAATGGAAAGAACGCAAGGTCTGACAAATTGGAGAGCTTGGAGAAAACTAACGAGGCCACTCTTCAACATGAGTTAAAAAGCCGATGCTGCTAGAGCTCAGAGAATGTGGAACAAGGTACGTGTGAATCTTCAGCCACCAGCAAGAGCTCTCTTTCCCTTTTAATTATGCCTCCTATATCTGGGACAGCAGCCTCTGCTGCCGAGCCATGGACTCTAGCTCCAAGGCAGCAACACGGTCTGCATACAAGCAGCTGCCTTCTGAGGCCCTGAAAGCACCTTTCTTCGATGTGGCTCCGTACCTACCGATTTTTCTTCAAGAGCACCTCAAAGTGTTGGTTAAAGCAATACAAACTAAACCCTCTGTTTTGGGTCCTTGCTTCCTTAGGGTTAGATAACCTTACGCTCCCTCATGAAAGCTCATGGGACCAGCTGGGGCATGTGCTGCTGTTTGCCCTTCTTGACTCGGAAGCAGTGCTGGGTGCTGCACACTGGCCTCTGGAACCTGCACTACAGCCCAGGCTTCACAGCCAGCCTCGGAGGCCGGAGGGCGGCCCAGGCCTTCTCAGGCCCGTATGCTCACTGCTGTGACGCACGACGCATGGTTTTCAAAGCTGCATTTGTGTCCTGCAGCTGTTCCATTGAAGGCACCGATTTCAGAAGTGGAGCCCATCAAACATATACCTCAGTAAAGTGCGATGACCGCGGGGTAAGGCCAGCCGCGCCGGCAGCAGGCCCTGGCTGACAGCTAACTGCGTGCACCCCGAGACAAAGTCCCAGGTATGACTGGCTTTGTGGAGTGAATATGGGTGGTCTGATGTGAACGGGAACCAAATGGGAAGCAGGACAAGAGCCAGTGGAAAAGGGTCCCCAGGGTATCAGCCCTTGTGGGAAAGCCAAAAGTCACTCATCAATTTACCTCCTATAAAATGCGATCCAAGATTTTGCCCTGCCTTCCCTATAAAATTGTTGTGTGAAATAATTGTGAAAGTGTTTTAGAAACTGAAGTTATATAACTGTTAGGACTTACAAAAACATACAAGGCATCTTCCCCTATAATGTGTCATATTTTTGGCAGCCAGTGATGTCCAACTCAGACACAAGACATACCAAGCAGTGTCTCTTAAAGAAGACAAACTACGTTAGAACATTACTTTTTGGAACTAATTTGTTCCCTTAGAATATGCCCAAAGAAGCAGAGCTGGGTGGGCCTGAACACCTGTTGTGCCTGTGGTGTTCGTGCCGTTGCTGACGCGTGTGTTGCAACGGCACCTCACCTCCGAGGGAGCCTGGCTGCACAGTCAGCTCTCAGCCAGATCCCCAACACGGCACCCCTCAGCTACTCCTTGCTCTTTTACTGCTGTCCTTCCTAATCCGTCCTGAACAATAAAGACCAGCGGGAATTATTTGTCACGTTTTGTGAAGCACTTTACGTTGGTGCTACATAAACGGGGAGTAGAATGACACACGCTCAAGCGCAAATTAAAT
This sequence comes from Desmodus rotundus, assembly GCF_022682495.2. Taxonomy (NCBI): domain Eukaryota; kingdom Metazoa; phylum Chordata; class Mammalia; order Chiroptera; family Phyllostomidae; genus Desmodus; species Desmodus rotundus. The sequence continues at coordinate 197,442,232 of NC_071389.1, forward strand.
ACTAGCAGGCAGTCAAAGGCAGAGAAACCCCCCAAAAGGCATGCGGAACACAAGCAGAAGAAAAGTGCCCACAGGCTGGTCTGTCCTCCACAGATGCAGCCCCTGTGTGTGGTGTGGAGAGCACCGGGGCTGCCTGCCACCGAGTCTGTCACCTTCCACGTGCTGCTGGCCAAGGCCCTCCCAGCCCGTGGCAGCCTGGCTGTGCCACCCCCCACTCACAGCAGAGCGCCCAGAGTAGTTCCCACCTGCCGCCCCCCGGGAGGCCCAGCGTGGGGCACTGCTCCGCACGCAGGCCCTCTCTGCCCCAGGGGCGCAGGACACACACCCGCTTTCTTCAGTCTCCGCATCACCTTTCAGAGGAAGTCATCCGCAATTAAACCATCCCTTTAGACCCCCACTACCTCTAGGAAATCCTCAATCAAAAAGTGGCGCTGCTGACCCTGAAAAATAGTAGCTGCTTTGGGAAAGCTTTCCACACCACAAGGGTCTTTGAGGCTGAGTGGGGGTTGAGGGGTGGCTGGCCCCAAAGTGGGGAGAAACGCACAACAGCACGACCAAGGTCAGAACCTAAGTGCGGCAGCCTGCGTTCCTGGCTCTTCTGAGCCACGTGGGAAGCGCAGGCTCCCTGAATCCCCTCCCTTCCATCTCGGTACTCACAGGCAGTGCGGTCAGGATGCTCTGACTCTGGCTAGAAGGCTTGGGATTAAAGGCCTTCTTCTTCATTATCAGTGTCCTTCCTTGTCTTTCTGCACTTCGTCTGTCTAACAGACGGGCCAGAAGTCAGCCATAACTTTGAGCAAATGAGTAATATACGTTCAGAGTAGACATGCCTTCCCCACAATGCGTTCATCTTACCACCCGGCACACAGATAACGAGAACTTATCAGGCCTAAGACGCAACTGGCGAAGGTGTCTTTCTCTAGGAGACTCTAACACATATCTCTCTTCTTTTGCTGTCTTACAAATTCAGATTTTCACACGTTAGGTGTGTGGGAAGCAAGGTATACCTGTTGTACCTCCAGCAGACGTGAAGGTGACCAGAGGCTGACGGAGGTAAAAAGCCAGGCTGGTACCTGTTTACACAATCATAAAATGCAAGTCATTCCACTGAATATGAAGAAAGGATTATGACTTCCTAACAAGCTATTCTCAGGCCTTTAATTAGTAGGGCAATTTATTAAATTCTTATTAATATGTCAATTCTGGCTCCACAGCATAAAACTGAGAAGTTCAGAAACCAGAAACATGGGCCAGAAGAACACAAGCAAGAACTCAGTCGGCATGGGCTTTGTCAGCTGGGTTCTCTCTGCTCCTCACGCTCCCTCTAACCTGCTGGTTCCTCCAGAGGCTGCAAAGGACCGGATGACCAAGGAGGCTTTCATCCTCAGTGGTCTCTGCTCTGATATGAGTTGTGTGTTTTTTTTAAAGATTTTGTTTATTTAATTTTAAAGAGGGGAAGGGAGGGAGAAGAGAGGGAGAGAAACAGCAATGTGTGGTTGCCTCTTGTGCGCACACCCTCTGGGGACCCAGCCCAGGCCTGTGCCCTGACTGGGAATCGAACCGATGACCCTTTGGTCCACAGGCCAGCACTCAATTCTCTGAGCCACCCTGGCCAGGGCTGAGTTTTCTTAAACGGGTTCAACTTCAAAAACGTAAAAATCTTCCCTTTTTGTTTATCCAACAAATACTTCTTGCACACCTGTGTGAGGCAAAAAGGCTGAACTGGGAGGGGGGGTGGCAAGTCCATCTAGCATCTGCCCGCAGGGGATTTACAGACCGGCAGGGGTAAGAAACCAAAACTGGGCCATTAGGATGTAAACAGTATCTCAGCTTTGAGGTCCAGCCGGACCTGGTGAAGGAGGGCCGAGCACAGTGGTGAGGGAACCAGCAGGAGTGCTCAAGCAGGTGGGAACGGAAAGGTGCCCAGGACAGTGAACAAACTGGAACGAGCACTCAGGCTGTGGAGGGTGGCCACAGTGAGCTTGACTGACAGCAAGCAGCCTTGGTTAGGGGCACCACAGAAGACTTTGGGGGTGTGTGTATAACGGCATACAAGAGGCTGTACTGACCTCCACCTTGGGGAGAAGAACAGCACTTGCTGATGAGCTACAGCCACGGGGGGCTGTGAGCCGTGCTGCGGGGGGCCCTCATGTGTGCTGTGGTGGTGCCTTGCTCAGTGGGTAGGAAGGGGAGCCCTCTGGGCATCACTGCAGCAGGGTTTCGAGGAGAGGACACATGTGGCCCCTACGCTACTTACTCTTACAGAGGATATTCTGGACTTAGAGAAAAGTCTCAACCGGGATGGTCAGGAATAGGTTTAATTTCAGATGGTATTTTCTGGGTAACCAAAGGTAAAGCTAGAAACCCTTTCTGGAACACATCAGTCCCACTATATCGAACTAAACTGATTATGCTCGATTGCCTCAGAGTAATGATTATGTTACTAGGAACATTCTTTTTCAAGAAAGACTTTATTTATTTATTTTTAGAGAGGGGGAAGGTAGGGAGAAAGAAAGGGAGAGAAAGATCCATGTGTGGTTGCCTCTTGCACACCTCCTACTGGGGTCCTGGCCCACAACCCAGGCACGTGCTCCGACTGGGAATTGAACTGTGACCTTTTGGTTCACAGGTGGGCACTCAATCCACTGAGCCACACCAGCCAGGGCACTAAGAATATTGTTATAAGATGCTAGGTTGAGACCAAACTTTTTCAAAGTGACCCCAAGATATGACTTAATCGCTCGCTGGTGTGGCTCAGTGGACTGAGCACCAGCCTGTGTACTGAAAGGTTGGCTGTTTGATTCCCAGTCAGTGCACATGACTGGGTTGCCTGCCAGGTCCCCAGTTGGGGGCGCGTGAGAAGCAACCAATGGAGATTTTTCTCCCTCTCTCCCTCCCAACCCCACTCCCTGAAAGTAAATAAGTAAAATCTTAAAAAAAAAAATTAAAGATAAAAAAAGATATAACTTAAAACTTGCTTTTAAAAATAAATCTGTTAGCAAGCTATTTATCTTATCACTTCTTGTTTATCCTAGAGTGGCTGGAAGAAAAAAAATCCAGTTAAAAACATGTTCCAGTTAGCTGTCATCTCCTGCATTTGCCTTCCTTATATTCAGTGGGGTTATTTTTTCTTGGTTCCTGCCTCAAACACAGGCAGTCTAAAAAGAGACAAAGACGTGCGATGCGAAAAACGGAGAGAGAGCTGGGCGGAGAGGAGGTTCTGGGGCTCCTCACTTGCGCTGAGCTGTCCAGCGAGGCTGCGGCTACACAGGGGGTGGACCTGCACAACAGGAAGGAGGCGACCCCTGGCCTGCCTCCCACCAGCTCTGAGCTTCGGCCAGTTAATTCAGTTAAGCCTCGACTTTCTCAACAGTACACTGGGGATAATATCCAGCTGGGGAAAAGGAGCAGGGTGGAGAATGTTTCAAGAAGATCAATGAGGGCAATCTCCCACCCCACACCCTGAATGAGCTCGACAATGAAGGAGAGCTGGACAATGAAGGAAAAGAATATTTTAAACATGACATGCAGGGTATCCCTAAGACTCCCTGTACAAAAACAGAAGGCGAAAAAGGAGTCCCTGTAGCAATCCCACACAGGACAGAGGGCCCTGTGACGGACTGAGGCCTTCAGCTCAGGTGCAAGGCCACAGGGCGCTGGAGAGGGGGAGCACCGCACACACCCTGCAAGGCTGACGTTTAAAACAATCCATCCTAGTCATCCAACTCAAACCCCGCTACGTCGCAACTTCCGTGCACCTGTTCTGAACATTTACATTTTTATTAGCTCATTTTTTACAGGTTAGGCCCAGTATTTAACCACTTTTTATTCCCGCCCTCAACTACCTACTTTAATACAGACACTTTTTACTGATGATAATGTTTTCTGGACAAGCACTGGCACAGGGACTAGTGATTACTTCTACCAAGGTGCCCACAAAGCTGGAACTGTGTAGGGTCACATACGGAATGAACTGTGGATGCGACGACACTGATGCTGGCTACTTGCGGCAGGTTTTAAATGTCCCAGAATTCCCTAGCTCTAATTCTCTTGGGTTTACAGTCTTCCGGTTCAACAATGAGAAATTTTGGAGGCAACCAAAGCAAAATAAAGCAATTTCCCAAATAAAATGCTTCCACTTGCCACAATTTAAGTTAAAAACCGGTCTTTACCTCTACCTTTAGGATATTAAAGCATTAGAAATCAGATTTGGTTTAATCGTTTTTCTCTTGCACAAAATGTATATTGTTAATCCATATTCTTCATAACTCTACTTATCAAAGAGTCAACACAGATTTCACGACACAGGATGCTTCCCTGGCTTTTTTATCCAGACCTGGCTTTTTCCTGAAACAGTTTGCACTTTATCTTACCCACAGGTACATGTACTCCATTCAAATAGTTCTAGTCAGAAGTTTTCTTTTCTAGCCGGAGAAGAAAGTGGTAACTTTGTCGAAAACATATTCTGTCTAGGAGAGTTTTTATGCATTAAGAAGAAAAGTGGTTTGTGTCCTTTAAGCAGCTAAAAAGGAGGGGCCAGGAGTTCCGGAGGTTGCGGTTGGTAATTAGCGCGTCTGTGGAAAACTAGGGAAAAGGCAGGAGCCCACAGGAGTAGGAGCACCAGCAGCACTAAGAAAGGGAATGGCCTTTTCTCTAAGTATGGAGATAAATGCTTACAGAGTTTGAAAAGTTGAAATTTAGGTTGCCCAAGACTGTGTACTGGTTTCTTTTTATTTTACCTTTTGCTCAAACCATGGATTGGCTTATACAGTGAAATAATCACCTTTTGTGTTTTCTGAATCTAAAAAGGCATCTTGTAAAAGAAATTACCTGCCAGGAGAGTGACTGGCTGTATAACCAACCCCGCTCCTCTCCTGGGCTCATCCCACCCAGGAGTTGGGTCTATGCTTCCAGAAAGCCAATGACGGGAGCTGCTCATTTGCAAGGCACCCAGATTTAGCTGTTTACAATTTCAGTAGCAGAAATGACAAACCGACTGCCACAATAGGCCTCCTTTAACAAAATTTCAAACACCGAGCAGCTTACACTGGAACTTAAATCTCCAAAGCAGCTCCAAACTCTAGGCTCTGGAGGGCTTTCTTATCTTTACTGCCGCCCTGCCTAGTTCCACCTCACCAATCCTTCCATCTGCTCATCCTCTCCACTGAACTATTTACGAGGTGTATTCCCGGAAGTTCAAGAGCAGGGGCGGCCTGAGAAGAACAGACAGCAGAGGCTGTATATGGGATGGAGTTCCAGCAGAAAGGACTCTAAAAAAACTCGCAAGCACTGGCGGATTTCAGCCCCTGCCAATGCAACCTTCCAGAGGGCCGCTGGTCTCCACGCCCTGGGGCCAGCCTGCCAGCCCCCACAGCCTCTCTTGCAGGCTGCTTTATGGGTCACTTAATGAGGTGATAATGTGTGAGATCCCTCACAGGGCACTTCGGGTCGCCTGGCTCCCACAGCGGTGCTTTTAATCCCCTTGCCTTTTCTTCCCAGAAACCCTGTCCTGGAAGGAAGAACTTGGTCCAACCCTAGAATGGTAACTGGTACCGAAGTTAGCGGACTAGCCTACGATCTATCTCTAGCTGACTAGCTCCACACCGGGTTTCTTGCAGTTTCTGGAAGCGCGTGTTAACCACGAACACGGTGGACGCCACCCCTCTGATCACGCGGCATCCCAGGTGTTTCTCATCCCTAAGAAAGTTTGTGAACGATGGGCTCCATCCATCTTCGTGGATATGGACACATTTTTGTGTGTTTTAGAAACTTAACCCCAGAGTAGGAAGATCCTTAGGAAGAGGCCAATCCTCACATCAACAGCTAAAGAAAACGGAAACTTGGAAGTAACAGGATCAGGATTAGAAATCTTGACTAAATTCAACACTTAACCTCCCCCACCTTCAAGTTTGATTGTCAATCAACTGCCTTGACATATTCCATTTTATCCCTTACACTGTCCCGATAGGGGAGCCCAGGCATTATTACCTCCATGAGCCTGCCTGACTCACCTTTCCCCTTGGTCAGTTTCTCCGCGCTCACACACCCGCCCCTTGCGGCATTTACACAGTGCTGATCTGAGCTAAGGAACTCATCCAAATGCCTGGATTCTGAAATGGCCACACTTCACCTGGCTGTCTAAGGAGCCTCTCAGACTTAACAAAACATGATACCCCTCCTGAATTCTCCACCAAGCCTTTTCCTCCTCCAAGCATTCCTACTTCAGGAGATGGCACCCCACTCGCCCACCTGCCCTGTTTCCGTTCCTGCCCACAGAGGCCGCAGGCTGCAGCCGACCTCTCCCACCTCGTCACCCTCTCCCTTATGCACTACCGTCTCACCATGCTGGCACTGTTTCCCTTCCTTCCTGCAGCCCCTGGACCCTCTGTCTAAAACGCTCTCTGGTCTCAAAGGCTGGCTCATTAGACCACTTCCACGTGAGAGACACACGTCAATCGGTTGCCTCCCATATGCGCCCTGACTGGGGATCGAACCTGCAACCTAGGTATGTGCCTTCACAGGGAATTGAACCTGCAAGCTTTTGGTGTACAGGACGACGCTCCAACCGACTGAGCCACCCGGCTAGGGCTGTTACTTGCTTTTAGTACTAAACACTTTAAGTGGCATCCAATGGCCCACCTCCTACCACCAGCTGTTATTTGCTCATCACATTTCTTTCTTAAGAGAGCCTGCTAGTTGCAGGTTCACCCTGCACTGTGTCGGGCACCACGGGGGACCCGGGCTGATGCTGTCCCTGGGGGACTCATCCAGGGAAAAAGACGGTCACAATACACAGTGCTGAGTGGTAACACAGGTATATAACGGGAGTGCTGGGACTTGCTGTCTGGGGAGCCAGGTGACAGGTGAGCTGTTTTTTTAAACCAATGTGCTTTTCATGAACAACGGTGTGTTAAAATGCCCAGGCCTGCTGGGAGGTGAAAAGTCTTGTGTCAGCAAACATATTTCGTTTTTGAGGGCTGCTCTTTCAAAGCGCTAATGTATTTTGATTCCTTCCAGAGGGAACTCTAGCTAGAAACAAGTAAAGAGAACCATCTGGCAATTATCCTGTTTCTTATCTTAATGAACTACTATCCCACCAAACCAGCAGCTTTAAAGAGTTTTTTTGAAACATAAAAAACAAAACAAACACACACCAAAATAACTTTCCAGCAAACTGAGGGTTTACACCTCACATCTGCCTGAACCAAAATTCAACTTCAAGACACTGTTTTCCAAGTCTGAACGACCCGAATCGCGACAGAGCCGGGCACACTGAGTGTGCCTGAGAGCAGCCAGGTGAACTTCCGTTTTACTAGACAGTGTGCCTCTAGCGCGTGGGGAACCGTGAGGAATGAACCGCCAGCACCGCTGCTGGCGCTGCAGCTGGGGGGCCGCTCCCATCAGGAGGGACCGGCACCACTTCAGAATCGGAAATGCTGCTTCTGTTGACCTTGGGCTTATGCATGCAGCTGCCTCTGCAGCAGTTCTCCAGTTCCGTTCTCAGCGGGCACATCACAACACTCTGCTGCCAGCATGTTCGAATCAAGTGTCAGCTCCGAAGCGCATACAGCCCAAACCACTCCACTGTACCTGGCTTACGGGCACAGGTTACACGGGGCTGAGTTTTCTCTTCAGTTTCACTTCTACCCAATAAGCTTAATGACTGGACACATCTTTACTAAAGTGACACGTGAGGACACCTTCTAGAGCCCGTAGTAGGTACAGTTCCTTTAAAGCGACCTCAACTCTACAGCCTCTAGGGATATTTCAGTACCCACCAAGGAAGTTACCTGATCTCCAGCGAGGTTAACTTTACCCCCAACAGTCCTCTGTCATCATCCTATTTATAGGTGAGGAGGCTTTACCTAAGAGCTCTCCTAACACTTCATTTAGGTGGCGCTTCTGAAGCAAGGACCTAAATTAATAGGAAACAGTAGCAATATCACCAACAAGAGATAAAATTAAAAAAATAAAACTGAATATTTAAAAAGAATACCCAATGTCATTGGGGTTGTAGTAACATGTGTGCTCACATGTACCTGTGGGTGACTATGGCTCACGATGACCCTTTTTGGTAAAGCCACAAGATATCTATCAAAAACCATAAAATAAAATGTTCACACTTTTTTGACTTAGCAGTTCAACACCTGGAAATTTCCCCCCAAATAAAACTCCATGAATAAAAATGTTTAGTGCTGCACAAAAGATATCACAAAATTAGGTGAAAAGGCAACACAGACTTGTCTCTGCAGCACAATGGGGAGACCTCGGTCCTGTCTAGCAGCCAGATGAGACCCACCTCCGAGGGCTGTTTTGAGGTTTAAGGGTGATGATGCGCAGACAGTGCTTTGCAATCACCCCATGCATGCTGGCAGTCGTTATTACACTCTGTTAGGTCTCGTAGAATAAGCACATGGACCAAATCTGGAAAAGAGGCAAATCTGTTGGGTTCTCAGAACTGTGATGGACTGGCTTACAGTTCTATTAGTTTTACAATGTGAGTAACATTATTATTACTCACCTTTATGCAAGTAATCTGTAACACCTTCATAAAAGGCATTTCATGTTCCAGTGCCCAGGAGCCTCCCTCCTCCAGACCCCGTGGCCATCCCGTCACATCTGCTCTTCCTGGGCCCTTCCCCGTGTTTCCCGAGCACGCACCTGACTCAGGCCCTCAGAAAGTGTCCATCGACACGGACACTCGACCTCAGAGCCTATCTGACTTCACAGTCAAGTACATGCTCTCTGTCTAGGCTCAACTCAACCCACACAGGTCTCGAGCTGCACTCTGGAATGCTTGAGAGAGTGGGGTGCTACTGGGCACAGCAGAGCTTTTTTCCAGGTGCAGGAAAGGGATGTTTCCTGCCTGCTTTTTCTCATTATAATTAAATGCAATGCTAAGTTGTCAATAATGTCAGTATCTCGAGGAAGTTATAGAAAACCCAAACCAGCAAATTATCTCTTTGCATTTTAGGCAATAATTATAATAATTGCCTAATTTCTTTGATACCTTTTCAGGGTTCTCTATGTAGGATTAAAAACACACAAAAAAACCCCACGAGACAGATCTGATTTCCTCCCCTACCCCCGCCTTTTTAGCAACTTGGATTTAAAAGTTTACCAGTTTTATCTATTCGAAAAGCTAAATAAAAATCAAGCAGTCCTTATTAAAAAAAAAAACACTGCACTAGAGACCTAGAGTGCTGACTGATCTGAACATGCATGTTAGGCCTGCACCCCTAACGTCTTCTTCCGCGGCTACACGTTAGCCACGAAACACAGTGTCTCCCTTCCGCACCCCCGTCCCTGTCTGCTACTGGAGTCTTCTTACCCAGCCCCATCCCACCACCCGCCTGCTTGTGGAGCTAGAAGCCTCAGCTTCATTTCCTCACTGTCCTTTATCCGCCTAACTTTAAATTCCAAAATGTTTCTAGTTATCTGTCCACTCCTGGTTCCCTTTACCACCACTTACTCCTTTATCATCTCTTTGTGCAAATTAGTGCCACAGCCTCTCCACTGGACTGCCTGCTTCTCACCTCTAAGTCTTTCTGGAGCCTCCTTTACAACACACGCAGCTGACCCTGTGATTTGACTTGCTGGGAATCGCTAGTGGTTTCGCATGGCCCATAAATGAAAGGCTAACTCCTTAGGTTGCCGCAGACAGTACTGTAGTCCACAGATACTATACAGAGTAACTATTTGGGGTGGGGGAGGTCGAGTGTGGTTGTCCTGAATCATCGCATGAATTAATTATTTTGGATCTCTCGTAGAGAGCTGACCTGTCAACGTGTTTACTTAAATAACAACTCTGTGATCCCGTAGCCGCTTTACTTTGGCCTTAGGTAATCACTATCAGAACTTTACAACCCACGAGAATATTAAGGCTCTTACTTAATGTGCAAGGTAGATTTTATGTATTCCCTCCCTTTTTCCTCCTCTCCTTCGAAGAATCCAGTTCCCGAGGGTAATTAATATTGCACCTTAAATACCATACACCCTGTTCTCCCAAAACTTGTTATTCACAAGAGTAAAAATGAGAAGAAAATGTGTCCCACACGCTGAGGGTGAGTTCTGGACACTCCTGGGGAGACCCCCTAGGGTCTGGGCGACACACAAGCTGCAGCTTGCCGGGCCAGCTGAATGACAGGAACCAGCGCTCACCACAGCCACTCGCGAGGACAGCACCCTCGGGCAGACGCCAGCCCAGGGTGCTCCCCAAACCCTTTCCCCTCCGCACTTTCCAAAGAGCAGCTCATTTCGTGCGCGTGACAGCCTTCTTTACAGTCAGTGTATTAGTTTCCAAATTTCACAGGCGAGGAGGGAGGACAGAGGTCACAGGACTTGAGCAAGGGACCAGCTAGCAGTTCAAAGGAGGCACTGTGACTCCAGGGCGCTCTCCTCCGCGGCCCCTGCCCCCTGCAGAGGCAGGAGCTGAGGGGAAGCTCTGAGGGCAACTATTAAGCTGACTAGATTTTCCCTGATCAGACTTTTTCCAAGAATGGGAAGATGGAACGAAACTGGTCTGCAGTTGCCAGCCTTCAGGGTCCTGCAAAGCTGGCCTCATCTGGGGCCTAGGAACTGGGCAACACCTTCTGGAAACCTCCAGGCCCTGTACAGGAACTGCTGGGGCCAACGCCTGCTTTCCCACGAATCACACAAAGCTTCCCGAGGGGACCAGGACCAGGGCTTCTCCTCACACATCAGCTGAGGGACCCAGCCCGAGGCGCATCTCCTACAAAACGAGCCAAGGTCCCTTACAGCACGCTAACTTCACATTTGTATTGGCTTTCTAGCAAGGACTCAGATGTTTATTGAACTGAAATGAATATCCACCTTGACATGTCGTCTGATCCTGCTGGCTCTTTTAATATATTCGCAGGAACTAGTTTACATGACAGGAATGAATTATTTGGCCTAATAAACAGTGACCTGTCAATATTCTTCGTTAAGAGTCCTTCAGCATTTTCAAAGCATAGCCTACCCCTTACAAGTTTTACTCTAAAATTGGGTGCAACTCTTCTCTCATCATCTCTCCACCCCTAAATGAAATGAAGAAACAGACTGTAGGAAAATTAAGAGTCTTCCAATTTGTCACAATTTGTTCTGTAAGGTAATATAGACAATAAAATTCAAGACTGCAAATTTCAGGAGATTCCTCAGAATTTAGAAAAGCCAAATGCTGCAAGGAAATTAACCCTTTCTCTGCAAGTTTAGTCTCAAGGTCACTGTGCAGTGATAAAAAAGAAGAGGTAGGTGTTGAGAAAAATAGGTAGTAAGATAACGACACAGTTCTCTGCTATATGCCGAGAGCCACGGGAACAGAGAGGTGGACAGGCGGGTGCCCTGATGTGACTGTGACGGGAGTGTGAACTCTGATAACAAAGACCAAGGGCCTGCTGGAGAGTGCGGCTGGGGAGGGAGGGCGTGTGAGGAGGCCGGAGAGGGGAATGAAGAGAGTGTGGGAACGTCTGAGGGAGGGCTGGAGCAGAGGGGGTCCAGGGAGGTCCCTGTGGGGCATGTGTGACGGGGAGGGGCACTGGAGTTAAACACAGGTCCTGGGCTGGTGGCAGCCTTGCTAGGCTGCTAACTTAAGGAGCACACAGATGGGCAGTCACGGAGCATGGAGGATAAATCCCTTATTTTACAGATAACCAGAGAGAGGAACTGACCTGCTTTTGTTGTTTTAACATGCAGTCACATTTTCATAATGTAATCAATGTATTAATGTTTTTATACTTATTAAATCATGTTTTTTGACATAATTTGAAGTAAATCAAGGAGGATATTAGCCTGTTATATTGGGCAAGATAAATTTTTTCTATTATTTAAACTTGCATTAAAAACAAACTTTTAAAATATAATCTGTAATAACTGATCCAAAAAAAATTAACCTAAAACCAGTTCTTTAACATACTCTGGGGGGTAAAAAAAAAAGATGAAAATGTCCCCATGGTGGCTGTTAATCTCTTTAGAAGGGGCGCTGTCAGCCTAGGTCTGGGAGGAGGGGACCGGAACAGGTGCAGGCAGCTCTCCCAAGCACGGGGGCAAAGCTGGGTTGCGCTGGCAAGGGACCCACCAGAGATCCACGGTCACCAGACCCCCGCCTGCTGCCACAACCCTTTAGGAAGGCCTTCCCCTTCCTCAATGCATCAAAGGTGGTTTTTACATACCAAGTCTGAGGTATGCCTGTTTAGAGGTAATTAACTCCGTCAAGGCACCCATGCCACAGGTCACTGGGGATTCACATATAAATCACACCAAGGTAAGCAGGCAGAGGTCAAAGTTAGATGAAACCAAAGAGGACTGTGCAGGGATGAATGGATTCAGTCCCACTCAGAACAGGAAGGAAAGTACAGGTTTCTGTACAAGAATGTTCTGGTTTTCAGCAATTTTCATAGTAGTGGGACACTTGCAAGGAGAGGAGCTATTGTCTCATGAGGACTTTGTATTATTTTGTTATAATATCATGCTTGTCAAAACACCTGATAGATACACAGGCCAAAATGGATCTCTAAAAAGACATGTGGCTGCATCTCAACACGATAGGGTTGAGAGTATGCCTATTAAGCAGACCAAAATTGAATCCACCTGCTAAAACCCAAGATAAAAGTAGACTCAAAGTGACCTTGACAAATTGAAACACCATTGATCAAATGAAAGAAGGCAAGTTAGTGTAATTTTAATTTGCTCTCAAGTACATTAACTAAAGGAGACAAAAGTCAGACAAAACGGAAAAGGAGCTTGTAGTTGTAGTGGAGCACCAGCTCAAAGAACCAAGAGGGGTAACTTTTTAAATCATTTGTAACATCAACACAGCACGAGGGGGGAAAATGGAGACAACTGTACTTGAACAACAATAAAAAAAAATGAAAAAAGAAACCAGCACATCGCTAGGCCTGAGCGTGTGTCACTACAGTGCAGTCACCCCGTATTCTAAGGGTGATGGAATGGTATGTTCTCTCTTCCTGCCTCACGGGGTGGCTTGTGAGAATGAAACAGATGTGCTAGTCTTTTGAAAAATTAAGTTTAGCCCTGGCTGGTGTGTCTCAGTAGACTGAGTACCGGGCTGCGAACTGAAAGGTCGCTGGTTCAATTCCTGGTCAGGGCACAGGCCTGGGTTGTGGGCCCAGCCCCCAGTTGGGGTCGTGCGAGAGGAAACCGATAGATGTATCTCTCGCACATCAATGTTTCTCTCTCTCTCTCTTTCTCCCTCTAAAGATAAATAAAAATTTTTTAAAATATTAAATTCAATATACAGTGCTAGCATTCTATTCTAAAAGGGGCATGTAAAATAGAATTGAGGAAAGAGAAAGTTAGTATTTTTTATTATTATTATTTTTTTAGAGGGGGAAAGGAGGGAGAAAGGGAGGGAGAGGAACATCAGTACGAGAGTGAAACATCGACTGGCTGCCTTCCGTATGCGCCCTGACCAGGGACCAAATTCGCAACCCAGACACGTGACCCAGCTGGGGACTGAACCGGTGACCTAGCACTGGCCAGGGCTAGAAAGTTAGTATTTTCAAAGGGCACTGGCAAAGTGAGTGGGTACGATGTAAGGAAATAAGCTTAAAGCTGCAGTATGAGATTTAAGTTTGGTCAGAAAACTAATATGTTATATGTAATCATATCAATTAAAAAAAAAAGATTGGTCAACTGTGTTCTGAAACCTATTATTAAAGCAGATGGTGAAACCTGCAGCCCTGATGGAACTGTCAGAGAACTAAAAAATCTAGGTGTAGAGACTATGTTATATAGCGGTATAGGGACAAAAACACCTGTTTTTACCCCTTCCATCTTCGAATGAAGCAGTCCAGCTCTGTATCTGTCAAGATCACATGACTAATTGAAGCACTTATGAAACAGCTGAGGCTACAATGAATATTGTAAAAAAAACCCCAAAACCCCCAAAAAGTTACTTTCAATGTTATCTTCCAAAAATGTTTCATGTTATTTTAACCATCTAGTTGATACAAGTTGTGGGGCATGGATGATGTGCCAATTATAACATTCAGATTTTATTTTGGGATCGAAGTTGACAAGTAATAGACTAAAACTGTCAATTTATGAAGACATGGATTTCTGATTATGAATTTACAAATGCAGCCTGAGTGTTCACCAAACTCCTGGGGACGAAGGGCACTGTGATTCAGGGCGGTCGCACCAGCGTCGGGCTCCTTCTACTTTCTAGAAACTGGACTTGGACTGAGACACAGGATCTAGGGCTTTGCTAGGCAGCATCAGCCTACTCATGACTGGTTACCAACTATTATATAGAATGTTTGGAAGTTTACAAATAAAAATTACTCTGAGAGATGTTAGTAATAATCTATGTTGAAATAAAACTCTAGTGGATGGACAGGGACACGCACCAAAAAGTAACAAAAAAACAAAACAAATCAACCCACCAAATACTCTAACTTCGAGAGGAGAGCTGGCAAGCAGGCCATAAACTGGGACAAGACGATTAATGGGTTACTACGTGATCAGAAATGAACTATGTTGAAGAATTTTGTACTTCAGGGTCTTAAATGTTATATCCCTTTAGGATTTCTGCATTTTGAAATGTCACTGTGTCTAAGAAGTAAATCTTTTTCAAAACTTGGGGTTTGGGAGTGACATTAATGACGGAGACAGGAGAGGAAACAGAAGAAATACCAGGTGTATGGGGTCTTAGTAGGAAAGACGACCCTTTGTATGACAATTAGAATGTTCTAATTTAAAATACATACATAAATTTCACATTAATTACAATTTTTTTCCCACTATAGTTTGAGTACTTCCTTTTTACCAGACACTGTTACAAATTCTGGGCATAACGCAATGATAAAATACAGTGTGCTTTGGGGGGAGCTGGAAGGGGGGGGTAGTAAAAAGGAGAGGATAGGAAAAAGTGTCTAAGAATACTATGACTCTGGCTGATAAATCCTTATTAACTATGATTGAAAGTCATTTGTGTAACTGTCAACTATAAGTTTTAAACATAAATTAACATAAAAAACTCTCATCTGATTACATATTGTAGACCAAGCATACATTTACACATCTGTTTCCTTCCCACAAAAATAGGATAAACTTGTAAGACAAATTCATGAGGACATGAAGAATGGAAAAGGAACAAATATCACACAAGAGATGTCCAAATTCTGGCAGCTGAAAATAGAAGAGACAAAGAGTAAGTTATTCAGCGACTGAAAGGAAGCAGAGAGGAGTGAGCGCAGTGGAGGAGGCGCTAGCAAGCCAGCCCCGTGCGGCAGAGAGCCTGGGAAGGCAGCGTCTCAGAAAGTCAGGGGTGCAAGACGGGCTGGAAACCAGAGAAAAAAATCTTTTCAGGATATCAGAAATTAAGATAAGTAAATAAAAGGTTAGATGAGAAAACTGAAGAAATCATGGAGAAATTAGGACAAAAATGCAGAGAGAGAGAAAACACAGGAACAGCAGAGAAAAGATAAAGCCAGAGGATCAATCCTGGAGGTACAATACCCCTAGTTAACCAGAATTCCAGAAAGAGAGAACAGAGAAAAAAGGGAGGGAAAGAAGTTACCCAGGAAGTAACACACGACAAACGTCCTCAACTGAAAGAACGGAGTTTTACAGGTGGCAAACCCTCCCCAAACGGCTAGCGCAGTGAAGGAAAGATTAGCCTCAAGGCCTGTCATGTCGAGATGTCAGACCCTGAGGAACAAGAGAAGACCCTCAAACCTGCCTGGAGAGGACAGACACGCACATGCAACGACTGGAAATCGGAGCCCCAGCCCTCTGGACTGCGGCCCTAGAAGCCTCAGGACAAGCCAGGGGTCATGATGCCAAGACAGTGCGAGAGCGATTTCGAATCTAGAACCCGATGCCCAGCCAACCTTCAGTTCCACTTGGCTGGCACGAAGGCGTTTTCAGCACACACACGTCAACATGTGTGCCTCCCACGCGCCCTTCTCAGGAACCGGCAAAAGGACAATGAACTCCGTTAAGTGAGGGCCCAGACTAAGAAAGGTGAGGACACAGGGTTAAGGAAGGAGCACTTGCTGGGGAAAGAAGTGAGCGAAGGGGACAAACCCCAGTTCAAGGTTATGAACAGACCTACAGGATAAATATCCCAATTGCAAAGTCTGAATTGGAAAGGTGTGGCCCCCCAAAATAAAAAGCAAATAATAGCATGAATTAGTAATTCTAGAGAAATGGTAGGTTTTAGAAGAAAGCAACTATGCCCACAGTATACTGCCTAAGTATTAGAGTCAGACATTGAAAAATGGGGGAAAAGGGGTCAATAAATAAAAAGGAGCAGTAAAAGCTTACTATTTAGAAACAGGAAGCTGGCAGAGAAACGAGTCACGAATCTGGTCTGAGGAGGGGTGGAGAAGGACGTCTGTTTTAATAAGCTATCCTGAACCTACTAGCAGGATTTTGTAACCTATGGACACATATTATTGATAAGAGTTAAACAAATCTTCCAATAAAATAGTAAGGCTGAAACTATATAAGGTAGAGGTGGAGGAAACAGAACCAAAAAGAAAAAGAGCAAGCCAGTAAGGGTTTCTCACACTCACCATCTCTCTGGCTATTTCCAGCGCTTCCTGCAGGCCGTAGAGCCTGCCACAGACCAGGTAGATTCCATTGGCCCAGAGAATACAACCCTCATGGACCCAAAATTCGTTGCTGTCAAGAGGTAGTTCAGGGATTTGTAACTCCAGCTCGGGGCCACCTTCTGAAGTGGTGGGAATGGAGGGCTTTGAGTCCAAAACAGTCTTTTCACTGCTGCCCTCCGTGGTGGCTTTTTTACAGGGGAGCCCCCGGACCAGGGACCGAGGGCCTCCGCCACAGTCTTCTGAGCGGTGTCGCCGCTTAAACCTGGGGTGGGCAGCCAGACTCCTCTGCTCCTTCTGCTGCTGCTGCTCCTCCTCCTCCTCAGTGTCCGTCTTGGAGCCGTTGGAAGCGCTTTTGTGCCGTACCTTAACTTTGCTCTGCATTTCTGTGGCTCTCTTAGGAGGTGGGTTCTTCGGGAGAGTGGCTGCATAATCTTGGGGATAAAAGGGTCCAAAGAGGTCACCCATGTTCCGGTAACTGGCCCACTTGCCGCACAGACAGCAGACCAAGTGCCCCATAACAGAAGACTCTGTTACCACCGGTCCCTGCAGCATGAAGGACGAGGCTGGGAGCGCCTTGCTCTCAGTGCTGCTGGGTGGCGGGGTCAGAGACCTCTGCCCCTTCCGACCCCTCACCAATTTGGTCTGTTCTTCCTCTTCAGCGTTGATGATTGTACAAACGGCTCCAAGTTCACACTTATTTACTACATGGATATAAGGGAAAAAAGACTTGTTCTTGGCATCGCTTTTATCCAGTGGCTGGGTGGCATACTTTAGTTTGATCTCGGGTTCTTGGGGTTCTACGATGGGAACTGCCTGTTTGGTTTTCCGCTTCCTTGGCTGTGCCCCAGGTTTCCTTCTCTCCCTCCTTTGCCTCTGCTTTTTTGGCTTTGGCTCTCCATCTGCAGAACCTTCTGGTATGTGGGGGGGTTGAGGGGGCGGAGGCGGTGGCTGCTGCTGTTTCTTTTGCTTATTCACACTACCAATGGGTCTCCCCTTCTTCTTTCCTGAAGGGAAATATCCCTTTGGGGGGAAACCCTCTTGTTTGGGGGAAATGGTTACTGTGTCCGTCTCCTTCTCTTCAGCCTTAGGGTTTGCCTCAGGGGCCAGTCCGCCTGCTGTAGGCACATTCTTTGAGTCAGGGAAGAGTAGAGGTGCTGCCCCACCCAAGGAACCGTCTGGTCTCCCTTGGTTACTCCCAGGCTTCTGTGAGGTGGTGGATGTCATGGCACCAGGGAGATCCTTCCCAGCAGTGACCCCATCTGGGTGTGCCTCGGTCTTCACTTTGTCGTCCCCACTGCCACGCCACTCCTCTGAAGACCTTGCAAGAGGCTTTTCTACGTTCAACTCCTGGTTTGCTGGACAGACTAGGTCAGATACCACCTCACCTTTTCTCTTCTCCAACTCAGCATCCTGAGCAGCCACACCCCCACCTTCGGGAGGGCCACTCTTCAAAGACAGTATGTCATCCAGAGTAACCGTGTCTCCCCCAGCCTCTGCGCTGTTCGAGGATGCACTCCTCCTAATATTTGGGGATGTGATCTTCTGAACGATAGCTTCCAATTTCAACCCCCGTCCTTTGCGTGGGGGCAGTATTTTGGTCTTAGCGGGACTTGTGAGGGTAACAGCAGGGCAGTTTCTACTGTCTGAACTTGGAAGGTCCTTGGAGGATTCCCTCTTAGGGATGGACTTGAAGTCCTGACTGTGAGAAAGGTGGGCATAGGAATTGTACGCTTTATCGGCACCTTCTTTTGACGGGTGAAGAAGGCGTCCTTTATCTTCAGTGTTACTGTTCTTCGAGTCTTGTGACTGTCTCTTACTGGGAATGGGGGAGATAAAAGAACGGACGCGCCTCCTCATGATTAGGGGGTTTTGAGAAGAATGATCCTCTTGACCAGGAAGCCTCAGCATTACATTGCTAGGTTTGGATGACTGCGTGGACTCAGCCAGTCCATGGCCGTCGGTCTCATGGGGTGGGCCGTACCTTTTTTGATTGGACATTCCTGGAGGGCCGCTGCTTTTGGCTGGAGAAGTCTGCCGAGAAAGATCCCAGCAAGATTCTTGTAACTTCTGGGAGCCGTGCTTCAATTCGATGCCTTTGTTAGACAGGCCATCACTAGGCATGAGGCAACGTCCACTTTCCTGACCACTGGGGTCATGGTAAGTCCCCATCGGTGGGCCATACATCATACCATCTTTATCATTCTTCAGAGGGCTCCGCACTCTGTCTAGGAACTGCTGCTGCCTCGGGCTCTTCCGGGCCCCCTCCTGCCTGTGCTGGGCCGCAGCAATCACTCCCTGAGCAGAGCTGCTGCTCCAGTCTTTATATTCCTCTTGTTGCTGTTGGTACATCTGTCTCTTGTAATGGAGCTGCGAGTTCAAACCTGCGCTGGGGTCCCCATAAGCATGAGCCCGAGTGTTTGCATGATACGCAGAGGCCAGGCTTTCCGAGTTGGGAGAAAAGGGAGCGTGTAATGAACTCCTGTTGGACCTCTCTGAAAAGGTCATGTGTGGGTTCATGTGATGAGGGTCTCCCCCTGGACCCCTGCTCCTCCCAGGAGACATCTTCAATTTTTCTGAAAAATCATGATACTGAGAAGGGGACCGACCCCTCATGCCCTCCCGACCACCCACTCTGCCAGGGACCCGCCGCATTGGCATAGGCCTGCTGTCTTGCGGGCCATAGTCTGAGATGGAGTCATGCGTGGCGGCACCAGGGCTGGCGTTGCCTCGGTAAGACTCGTGCTTGATGCTGGCAGGATGGCAGTGGTCTCCAGATTTCTTATTGTTGAAACTAGCTTGGGATTTGGATTGCTCAAAGTCTTCCTCTTTTATCTGCCCACTCTGGGATTTTAGCTTTGTTTCCATGGACACCAAGCCACCTGGAAGAATGACTGACTGGCTTAAACTTGGGTTGAGACGTTCATTCCTCCCAAGTCTGGTGTCGGCACCCATGTGTCCCAGTGAGTGAGCCCCTGGGTCCCTGACAATCTGTCTTAGTGGAGAAATATCACAGATCACTGATCTTCTTTCAGAGAGGGAACCCCCAGGCTCATGGGCTGATGACTGAGGCTCTATTTCAAACTTTCGGGGAATTGGATAGTCAGCCAAATTGATCTGTTTCATTTCGGGAGCAGCGCTGCTGGATTTCCTCTCCCAGGGGCCCCAGTGGGGGTTTTCTAATAGGGACCCAAAGCTTTTGTTCAAAATGCCCCTGCTAGCTAATTCATTGGTTTGGCTAATTAAGACATTAGGCCTCGTGGTTCCTTCTAGGCCACCAGCCATGCCCTGATGCTCCTGGGCACTCCTAGAGTATCTCCGGTCAGGGTGGTGGTGGTAGCCCTGAAGCACTTCCTGTAGGAGGCTGGGGAACTTCTCATTTCTACCCTTTCGCTCCCCATGGCCAGTGAAATCCCCCTTATCTTGTCCTGTAGGATACTGAGGAAAGCCACTGACACTTCTTGGCATGGCTGACCCGAAGCTTTCTTTGTAACTATAGCGCAGGCTTCCAGGAGACTTGTTAGGTTCAGTTCTGCCTATGAAGCCAGGGCCCACTGCAGGGTGCCCGCTCTGGCCATTGCCCTCTCCATTGTGGTTGGAGTTACTATCTCCGCTCTTGTTTCCTTTCCCCCCTCCTGCTGGAGGCTCTGGCTGTGGAAGTGATGTGTGACTGGTTTCCTTGGCCCCACCAGTGCTGGGTGGCCTTTGCGTGGCTGCAGGATCATCCTCTTGGGAGCCTTTATCTTGTCCACCAGGCTTTTCTGCTCGAGTCGTCATGGCTTCCCGGGAGACAATCACTCCAACGGTCTTCTCATTGACTTTTGGGTTGTCCTCAGATGATGATGGCGTGTCTTTAGCACCTGGCGAGGCTGCCTCTTCTCTGGCTGCCGGGCTGGCACTGAGCCTGGGGGCTTCATTCTGAACACCCTGTGCTGGGGAGGAGCCAGCTTTCTCTGAGGCTCCACCCTTGTAGGTGGTGTCAGAGCTGGTGCTCTGGCCACTCAGCTGCCTCACTCTCTCGCCTTGATCCTCAGAACTGCTGGAGCAGGCTCCATCCAGCGACTCTGCCATAGGGGACTTCAGTTGTTCTTCAGGCTGGGAGGAGCCTTCCGAGTTTGTGCAGCTATCTGCTTTCTTAGAAGAAGAGGAGGGCCTCTTGGAGGTCTTCTTCTGAGGCGTCAGGGCATCAGAAAGTAGCATGTGCTGAACAGTATTAGGAAGATTGGCCACTTGAGTACTCAGGGCACTCAAACTACTCAACCCAGGATCCGTCAGTCGCTTTTCTGGCACTCCTTCTAGTCCAAACCCTTTGAAGCCTGCAGTGTGAGAATTAGGACTGGGCATCATTGACGGGGTTGGGCTAAGCTGAGGCATTAACTGTAAGATTCTGTTTCTGGAACCCATGGGCACACTGCCTTGCCCACACTGGAGATTCTCCCCACTCTGCATTAGAGGAGATGGGGTAGAGCTACAGCTTGGAGACTGAACCACAGAGGCAGCTGGGGAGGGGTTAGAAATGGGGCTGAAGTTCTGGTGGAATTGCATTGGGGACCTCACAGGAACTTCGGGCTGGTTGTACTGCCCCACCTGGCTCTGCAGGGGCAGCTTGGTGGCAGCGTTGGTATACTGCATCACGTGCTGCGGGGCGTGCTGCTGCTGCTGCTGCTGCTGCTGCTGCGGCGGCGGCGGCTGCTGCGGCTGCTGCTGTGGCTGCCCCTGCTGGGTCCCTTGTGGAATCTTTGCCTGCTCAAAATTTTTCATAGATTGAGGCTGATAGCTATAATTTGATTGTGTTCCATAAGCCTGTGCATTAGAACCCACATTATGCCCTTCATACTGGGATCCGGCATTCACACTGTAACTGCCGTCATAGCTCTGACCAGACTGGCTGAAACGCTGTGGTGAAGGGAAGGAGGAAGAGGAGGAGGAGGCAGCAGAAGACTGGTAGTGCTGGCCAAATTGACCCACTCGTAACTGGTAACCAGTGGCAGAGGATGGCAGAGTTGAGGGCCGCTGCATCGGCTGCAGATGGGATGAACCAGATGCTGGCTGTCCAGTGGCTTGTGGCAGAGGCTGATGGGATTGGTAAAGCTGTTGTCTCAGCTGCTGGACTTGCTGCTGCTGCTGCTGGCTGGAAGCCTGCTGCTGGTACTGAGCACTCCCCGGAGAGAAAGGCCCCGAGTAGTCCTGCTGATAGTGAGATACACCACCAAGGCCAGAGTGTTGTGCTTGAAACTGGCCCACATGACTCTCACTCCCATACTGATTGCCAAAGCTGCTCCCCTGGGGGGGTCCATAGCTCTGCACAGGCCCAGAAGGCCTTCGCTGAGGAGGCTGCGGGGTGCCTGTTGTCACGGGATCTTTGTTGCCTGCCATGTAGTAGAAGTCTCCAGCCTCTTTCCTGAAACCCTGGTAGCCTTGATGGCCAGAGGTCTCACTAGCCATCGCTGCTGCAGCTGCTGCTGTCCCTCGTCGTCCACCACCACTGCTGCTGCTACTGCCGCCAGTACTGCCACCTGCACCCCCAAAATTCTGGAACATCTGGGCCTGGCGAGGGCTGAAATCTTCTAGCCGGGATGAGCTGTGTACCTCCTGTGGGTAGCTCTGCTGGTTTCCGTGGTAACTGCTTTGTTCCCGAAAGGACTGCATACTGTTCAGCAGCACAGCAGCGGGCCAACAGCCCTCCTGGAAATGAAAGAAAAGAAAGAAAATATGAGTGAGACGTGCCCCCCCCAGCATAAATAAAATCAAGTCTAGATGATAGAGGAGATATAATTCAGATGCCCAGGTGAAAATGACTGTTTGAATTTCACCTCCTTTTATTTCTTATCCTACCCATTTCCGAAAATGCAAATATGCAGAGAAGTGGCCTAAAGAGTGAGGCAGGAGCTCTCTGCTCCTCCAATTTGACAGACAGCCACGCCTTCCTGTGCAGTACCAGCCACAATCCCGAGACGTGACGGTGAAAGGGTTTGGCCGTATTGGGAGCCTGGTCACGAGGCCTGCTTTTAACTCTGGCAAAATGGGATATTATCGCCATGAATAACCCCTTCATTGACCTCAACTACATGGTCTACATGTGCTAGTATGATTCTACTCATGGCAAGTTCGAAGGCACAGTCAAGGATGAGAACAGAAAACTTGCCATCAGTAGACAGCCCATCTCCATCTCCCAGAAGCGAGATCCCACCAATATCAAATGGGCTGATTCTGGTGCTGAGTATGCTGTGGAGTCCACTGATGGCTTCGCCCCTATGGAGAAGAGTGGAGCCAAGAGGGTCATCATCTCCGCCCCTTCTGCAGATGCCCCCATGTTTGTGATGGCTGTGAACCACGACAAGTATGACAACTCTCTCAAGATTGTCACAGTGCCTTCTACACCACCCACTACTTGGCCCTCCTGGCAAGGTCACCCACGACATCGTGGAGGGTCTCATGACCATAGTCCATGCCATCACTGCCATCTGGAAGACCGTGGATGGCCCCTCTGGGAAGCTGTGGTGTGATGGCCAACAGGCTGCCCAGAACGTAATTCCTATTCTGCTGCTGCTGCCAAGGCTATGGGCAAGGTCATCCCTGAGCTGAATGAGAAGCTCACTGGCATGACCTTCTGTGTTCCCACCCCCAATGTGTCAGTTGTGGACCTGACCTGCTGCCTGGAGAAAGCTGCCAAATACGATGATATCAAGAAGGTAGTGGCCATGGATTCCACCACCAACGGTGTGGTGATTCCTGGGGAGAGGGTGGGTGGAGGTGGAAGAAGGTATAGAGGGGATAAATGATAATGAAAAAAATACAAAAGAAGGTAGTGAAGCAGGCATCAGAGGGCCCGCTCAAGGGCATCCTGGGATATACCGAGGACCAGGTTGTCTCCTGCGAATTGAACAGTAACGCCCACTCCTCCATCTTTGATGTTGGGGCTGGCATTACTTTCAATGACCATTTGTCAAGCTCATTTCCTGGTATGACAATGAATTTGGTGACAGCAACACGGTGGTGGAACACATGCCCTCAAGGAGTAAGGGCCCCCTGGATCACCAGCCCCAGCGAGAGGAAGACAGGCCCTGGCTGCTGGCAAGTCCTTGCCCCATGTCGATCCCTCAACATACTGAATCTCCTAACCTCCTCAGTTTCCATCCCAGACCCCCTGAAGAAGGGGAGGGGCTTAGGGAGCCCTACCTTGTCATGCAGCATCAGTAAAGTTCACTGTACCCCCTCTCCCCAAAAAGAGTCTATAGTAGTATGAAAAGAAACACTTTGGGTAAAAACAAATTCAATGCAGTAAAAACTTCAATTATCAAATAAATGAGCACCACCCTCCAATTCAATTGGATAAAAACATAGGACTATGTTATTACTCTCAATAAAAAAAAACAAAACAGCAATTTAAAAATATTTTCCAGTTATGGTGTGGCAAGGATGAGAAGAACACTTTTGCCTTAGTTGGTATTGATTGCTCAGTGGATTGAGTGCAGGACCACAAACCAAAAGGTCTCCAGTTTGATTCCCGGTCAGGGCACATGCCTGGGTTGTGGGCCAGGTTCCCAGTTGAGGGTCTGTGAGATGCAACTGATTTCACTTCTCTCTAAAAATAAGTAAATAAAATCTCAAAAAAAAATCACTTTCATTTATTTGTTTTCATGTTAGTAGACTGGTCACTGAACCAAGTCTCAAAAAAATGATGACAGTCATTCCAACCGCCCCCTCCCCAAATCTGAGAAATGGAGACAGGACTGAGAATGGAATTCAGTCCCTTATATCCCAATGCATGTAACTGCAGGTCTGTTGTAGTTACCAACTCCCTGTGATGACTGGTGACACGACTCCCCACTGCAGGGACCCCTTACTGCAGTCAGCCACAAGAAGAAGGGTTACTTCTTCCTGACACGTAATTGTGTCCAAGGCACCCCCCTCACCCAGCCATCAATGCCCAGGTAACAAAGAGCTGGGCAGCATAAGCCAAACAGTAGCAACTGTTCTTGGAAGATTCTTTCTGGAGGTTTGCCAGAAGTTCTAGCACCTCTGACCCCACATAGTTTTTTACTTAGCAATTCAGTATTCACAGAGTAATTATTGGTTACTATGAAACAGGGAATTGAAACAGTCACTTTGGAGGACTGCACCATAGAGGTAAATAAAAATTCATCAAGCCGAGGACCTACCCTCTTCCTAAAGTCATCTGATTGGGCCACCACTTTGCATTACCTTTTTGAATGTAATTAGCATGTGATATAAAGCTCTTTTTAAACAGTTAATCAAGAGCTGATTTTATTTTGTCTTTTGCCTGGGCCAGTCTCCTTCTCTCAGAGTCAGAGATGAACAAGATTAGGCTAAACTGCTCCAAATGACTTTAATATCAATTATTTTAAAAAGAAGTTACGAAACACAAAAGTTAGGACAAAGTTTTTCTACAATGGCTATAAAGCTAATTTCTTAGCTTCCTCTCAGGGGGAGCTGGAAATGGAGTTATTGGCAGGAAAAGTTGGTGATACTTTAAAAAGGTAAGTTGGGTTCCTTATGTCCACCCCCTGCAGTGGCTCCCACCTCACTCCAAGTGAAGCTGAGCTGGGAGGCCCCTCCCCAACCCCATTACCTCTCTGGTCTCTCCGCCCACCCTGCTCTGCTCCACTCCACTCTCGCTGTTTCACGGCTCTGGACGGGTCACTGCTATTTCTACACCGGAACTTTGTTCTCGCCTGCACTGCTCTTCACAGCCATACAGCTTGTCCCTCTTACTTCCTTCTAGTCTCTGGGCAAATGTCACCGGATTAATAAGGCCTTCCTCCGCCACTCTATTAAAAAGAGCTTCGCCTCGGCTTTCCCAAACTCCTTCCCCCACCTCACTTCCTCCTCAGTACTTATTCCCAGCAGACACGAATATGTTACTGTGCACTGTCTGTCTCTTTCCACTAGAATATAAATGTCCTAAAGGGCAGAGACTTTGAGCCTTGCTGCAATCCTCCCGTCACTGAGACAGTAAGCAGCACACGGCAGGCCCTCTGTGAACCAGTAAATGGTACAAGAACTAGGCCTCAGAGAACTGGGCTAGAACTTAATATAAATAGAACACGATCAGCCTAAAAGCAGAGCTAAAGGTGTTGAAGACCCTGCCTGTCAAATTTCTCCAGGCCCAGTTTCAAGGGGAAAAGCCCCACCTTGAATCAACATACGAGGCATGAGAAGACCTCAGAAAACAAACACGGATCAGGGCTGAAGATGGTCAGTAACTCCAAACCCTAGGAGCCTGACCTACTTCTTCCTGAAATATCTTAGGTCTAAAATAGCTAGACAAGGGGCTACTACTTTGGTATTAAGTTTGGTATATAATCACATGACCCAAAGTCACCTTTAAAAATTCATATAACCTCAGAATCTAAAGGAAACTGCTTTTCATCCTCTCCCAAATGCCTCTGCAACAGACTACTTTCTGTGTTTCAATGCCCAGTACCTGCTGGGCAACAGATGCTAGTTACCGGAGTGCCTCCTGTGGTGCTGGATTTCACACCCTAGCCACTGATGTGCACGACACCAACATACATCCTCACTTCACAGACAAGGAAGCCCAAGCACGGGTTCAAAGGCTCTTGAGCACACTCAGCCTCCTCAGGCCACGCTCCTGACACTACAGTGGGTGAATGACAGCCAGGGACAGCTGGCACTTGTCCCGTCAGAGGGTGGCCTTTCTCTCCCACCCCCTCACAAGGACGCCCACCTCCATTACTTCTACGATTGTCAAGAATGATTCTGTCCGTGGTGCGTTTCTGCTCTAGCTCTCAAGTGCCAGTGGCCTCTACATGGGTTAAAGCCAACAAAAAGACCAAATCTGGCAGTTTAATGAAAAGCTTCCTAGAGAGAGAATTGCTCCATAAGTACATGTTGTTTAATTAATCCTTCAGTAACTGAAATTAGGCTTCTGAAAAATCCGAGGGCATAAACAATGTTGTCACTTGCTCTAAATTCTTCCTGAACAGGAGCCCTGAGAGCTGAGGACCACTAACTCTGACATCAGCACGCCTCCCGTCAGGCCATCCCCAGTTCCTGAGAAAATCCAAGTTCCGGAAAGGGAAACATTTGGGTACAATTCCTTCGAAGGTCTCTTCTCAGGCCGTCTCCCCCTGTTGTTACAGTTCTGGTTTATGGACTACAATAGCGATTTTCAACCTTTTTCACCTCCTGGCACATATAAACTACTGAACTTCTGCAGCACACCAAAAAATGTATTTTTTGCCAATCTGACAAAATACGTCTAATTTTGAGTCATCTACACCAGACAACTATTGTGCTGGCAAGTCTCATTATTTATTTATTTATTGAAAATATTTTATTTATTTATTTTTAGAGAGAAGGGAAGGGGGAAAGAGGGAGAAAAACACTGATCAGTTGGTTTCCTCTCGCATGTCCCCTGACCAGGAACTGAACTGGAGACCTTTCAGTTTGTGGGACAACACCCAACCCACTGAGGTATACTGGCTCATTTTTTTTAAGGTTTTATTTACTTACTTTTAGAGAGAGAGGGAGGGGGGAAGAGGGAGAGAAACATCAATATGTGAGAGAGACATGGGTCAGCTGCCTCTTGCACACTCCCAATGGAGACCTGGCCGGCAACCCAGGCATGTGCCCTGACTGGGAATCAAACCGATTTTTGATTTGCAGGCTGGTGCTCAATCCACGAAGTCACACCAGCCAGGACGGGGCTCAGTTTTTTACTTGATACTCTATGGGAAAAGAAGCAGTGATCCTGACCAAATAGTCAGGTACTGCGTGTTTTAAAAGTTCTTGCCCTGGCTGGGTGGTAGCTCAGTTGTTGGAGTGTCATCCTGGTACGCCAAAGTTGTGGGTTCGATCCTCAGTCAGGGCACATATAAGAATCAACCAATGAAGGTATCAATAAGTAGAACAACAAATCGATGTTTCTCTCTCACCCCTTCCCCCTCTCTATAAGATCATAATTTAAACAAAAAAAATTCTTATAGCACACCTGCTGGAAAATGATGGACTAGATGAAAAAAAAATTCATAACCAAGTATCTCCTGCAGGGTACCAGGCAAGCTAAACATTCTCAGTGTACATGAAGTACCTAGCACCAGAAAGTGGACGCACGTCCGTATTTTTAGGAGTCCCAAGTAAAGCAATTAGAAAACCAAGTATACCAGCAATTGAAAACGCAAGCCCAGAGTCACTGTAATTTTAACATTAGCACATAAAATAATCTAAGAGACATCATTCCAATACTATCCCATCATTTAAAAAGCAAAGCATCAGTGGGATGGGTTTTAAAGCACTGTGAATGAACAGAGAGGTCTTTAGGAAAATGTGACACTCCGAAGGAAGCAGGTCACCCACAAGGAGTCTGTATACATATTCTGCAGAAGAGGTTCACCAATGCGCCTGCCTCCCCCACTCTTCCTTGCCCGGACTCTCCCATTCCTGGTTTTCTCACATCTTCCTAACTTTCTGAATGGTTTCAGGAAGCCTCTGGAGGTGCGCTAGTGAGTGAGGTCCAGGACTTAGTGCCTTACATTCAATGGCCCAGAGTCCACATGCCAGCAGCCACGCTCTCTACCCTATCACGGGGACAACAACCTTGTCATCTATAGGAAACCAACGTGAGCTTCCTTTGTCCTTAGTCCTTCACAGGTCCAACATCATCCCACTCCCCAATCCATCTTTTCTCCACAAAGTTCTCCAAACTGTCCCCAAGGCAGTTTCCTCGAGAGGGCTTTCCAGGGACCCACCTCCTCTTTCATTTCACTCTCCTTCGCCATCCTACTCTACGCCCTGGGAGAAGGCACCCTCAGAGACTATCAGGAGACTCTGCTGCCCCCTGGCTTCTGGCCTCTATGGCTGGGAAGAGGCATGAGGAGAGTGAGGAGATGGAATCTGCCCCCACAGCTCCTACCCCGCAGCCACTGAGGCTGGCTGATGGCTGTGCTCGGCCAGGCAACCCGCACTGCCTTCTCCAGGCTCCGGGAACTGCTTCCTCCGTGTGTGTTCCAGGCCTGTGGGTAGTAACTCACGCCACTGCTAGCCCAGGAGACTCTGCTTTCTCCCTCGGCGTCCCCAAACCCTGATCACCCCTTGTGAACAGTCAACGTAGCAGCATCATGAGCACCCTCTTCCTAAGCTCCCCTCTGCCGATCAGAAGCTGGGAGCTACCTCTCCAGAACCCCTTTCCAGCACGGTTTTGGGTTAGAGCCGGCACGGAGAAACACAAGAAAGATTTGGAAGGCAGACGAAAGGGGAGGCTGATAGGCCCAGAGGCGGCAGCAGCAGACACAGATGCACAATGGCTTCCCGGGGAGCTCGGGGGAGCCACTTGCTGTGGTGCTGCCTCAGATGCTCTGGAGCAGCTTCCCTGACCTTCCAATGGGTGGGAAAGCCCTTAATTCCTCTATCAAAACTCTTCCTAAGTGGGATGGAAAGCTTCCCTTTTCCTGAATGAACCCAGAGTGATACAATTAAACGCTCCTCAAATTACCCAGTTTGAGTGTGCCATCTGTTTCCTACCAGGACCCTGACTAATATAGTTCTTCTCTCATTCCTAGAATTTCAGAGCGGAATATTGTCACCCGGGGGGTGAGAGACTTCTATTCCATGCAATATGGCATACCAGAGGGACTGGAAAGCCTCCCTCAGCACAACACCTAGAAATGTCAGACCAAACGTACAGCCAAACTGCAAGAAAGTAAGAAATGCCCAGCGTTAAAACTGGAAGGGATGGCAAAAACAGAACAGCAGGTTGGTGCTGGGCTCTGGCTGTCGGGGCGGGGGCAGGGTGGGGTCTGCAGGACTTATTCACCATACGGCACGGTTTTAATGGCCATGCAGGGACAGAAGACAAGGCCTCCAGCCCTCGTTAGGTGGTTGGTAATAGGGAGACAGAACAGCCACTTCTCCTCGGAAAGACTCTGCACAGTGTTGCTTGTGGCTGGAATAATTTCTATAAAGATGACAAAATATATTTATTGTTGGGCAGTCACCAACTCAATTCCAATGACAAAAATGTGGTTCTTTCCTCAACTGGACCCAACTTATCATCCTCAAGAAAAACCACAACCCTCTCAGTTATAAGCTTTAGAATAACAAGCTTTAGAATTACCCCAAACTCCTTAGACTCTCTGCGTTTAAGATTTTGCCCGATGCTGCTACTTCTCCATTTCTTGTATTTGCCCTTTACCTCTGCATCCCTGCTCTGGGAGTAGAGCAACAACCCTGGAAGTTCTCCCTCCCAACGCCAATCACCCAAGCAGCTTCTCTCCACCCGCAGTTTGGACAGCATTGCCTGCCCCACATGCTTTGAAGCCCCCTGGCATCTTCCCACCCCATTTCTGCTCCTCTCCACCTTCTCACACAAACCTGCTTGGTACCCTCTGTGCCATCACCCCACTCTCACCTTGAGGCCTTCTCCGAAACACCTAGTCCATAAACTCCTTCCTACTGCATCAGGTCATACGGCTCAGCTCTTGGAATTGTAAGAGCTCCTGAAATATGATCTCCACAAAGTCTTCCTTAGCAGAGACTTTGCTGGCTTTTTTCCCCTGAGTAAAAACACACTTAGTGAAGTGAATTTGCCTTTAATCGGTATCTAAGGTATGTGCTACCGAGGTAATAACAACTACCATTTATCCTATGTGTCAGGCACTCTGTGGTTTTACATATATTTCAACTTACGGATGAGAAGAAACCAAATTATAGAATTTGCCAAAAGCCACTTTTCTAGGATAAACTGGAGCTGATATTCTGTAACTCAAATTCTTTTGGTTCTAAAGCCTGTTCTTTTCTTTCATTGCACCACAAATTGAGCAAGAAGCACCCAAATCCAGGTTTTTAAAAATCCTGACAAACACCCATGTCAGCTCGATAATAACCACAGCAATCCCCCACTTACCGCGTGTCTAACACAAGCCACACACTGGACCAGGCGCTTCACGTAAATAAAGGTACTTAACTTGCACTACACCCTGAGAAGCATTAGTGCTCCCTTTTGTAAACTGAGGCGCAGAACAGTTAACAAGCAAAACATTTCACAGTCAAGAGCAAACGGAATATGGAACACCCACCCCGGTACCAGGTCTGCACTTCCAGCAGAAGCCTTCCTTGATCTAGCAGCAAGACGCTCACAAACCAGGAAGCATTTTAGAAAGCATCTTGGTATTTGCTGCAAGTGAGTGGACTGCTTGTGCCGAGACATATGAGGTGTGTGAAACATGGGATCTTCTGAAGTAGATCAGGCACTGAGATCTGCCCAGTGCTTTGACCTGGTAACTCAAATTCTATGCCCTGTTTACAGCTGGGCAGAGCCTAGACTTTCCGAGGGGCTGGGTGTCTCAGTATAATTTGGTTGGTGGTGCTGATTTGCTCCCTGGCTTAGAATCCCAGAAAGCAGCTTAAGGAACCAACTTAGTCAGAATTTGCAAGTCAGGAAAGAAAGAAAGAAACCCCGCCCCCACTGGTGTGGCTCAGTGGGCCGGGCAGCGTCCTGCAGGGTGAAGGGTCAGGGTTTGGTTTCCAGTTGGGGCACATGCCTGGGCTGCAGGTTCGATTCCCGGGTCGGGGCCTGTGCTGGAGGCAGCCGATTGATGTTCCCGTCTCACAACGATGTCTCTTTTTCCCTTCCTTCCCCCACCCTGAAAATAAGTAAAATCTTTTAAAAAAATAAAAAGAAACCTACCAAAATGCTACAGATATAAAGAGTTTGGTTTCTGAGGGTCAAAACTTGAATTATATTAGTCATGCGAGCTATAAAAAACATCTACCTTCACCCATGATCATATACATGCTAGCAAAAAAAACACGGGGTCACAAATGTATAGCTACAAAATTTTCCCTTCAAGTTAAGAGATGATAGATATCCCACCTAGCGAGGTTAGGATGGAGCTGGTACAAACAATAACAAAAGCAGCATAAATTATTACAACTCTTTGAAAAAGCAATTTGATAATACAGTCATGCATCACTTGGTGATGGAGATCTGTTATGACAAATGTGTTCTCAGGCGATTTCAGCGTAGCGCGAACGCCACAGAGTGCAGTTACACACACCTAGGTGGTGCCGCCTTTCACAGGCCTCGGGCACGCGGGACGGCCTGTGCTTCTAGGCTGCAAACTTGCTCAGCACGTGCCCGCACAGAATACTGCAGGAAACTGCAGCACAGCGGTACGTATTTGTGTGTCTCAACATATCTAAACGCAGAGAGGGGACTGTACAGACACATGAAACATAAACATGGTGCACCCGTCCTGGGCACTTTCCATGAACAGAGCCCGCAGGACTGGCAGCTGCCCTGGGTGAGGTGGTGAGTGAACGTGAAGGCCTGGGACACCGCCGTCCACTACTGTGGACTCTACTAAACTCCGTCCCACAAGCCCTCTGCCCGCTTCCTTCCTACACAGTCAGAAACAGAACGCGGAAGCTGTCAGTGCTGCTCCAAGAACAGAGAGGTGGGCTGGGTGACGGGGAGTGTCTGAGAGGGAGGAACTAACTGGCTGGGTGAGGCGTAGATCACTGTAGCAGAGACTGTCAGGGGGCCGTGGAGGTGGCCTGAGGACCAGTAGGAATAACAAATCAAGATGAGAGACAAAGACACGGGACTGTCGTGGCGATGTGGTTTTGGCTATAGCATGTTGGAACAGTGTTGGATTAAGAAACTCTGTGGTATTCGTTTAAAAAAGGAAAGAGGATGTTTAACATGGAGAGGGAGTAGAACTGAGGACTCAGTAGTTCGACCTTAGAAATTGTTTTTGGTTTCACTGACCCTGTCTGGCACAAAGGATCTCTCTGGCATTGAACTGGAAGAAATAAAACTTGTCTATGGCTTACATCGTTACAACCTGAGAATATGTCCAAACCCTAGGGACAGGCTGGCTCCACGCTGCCACAGACAGCTTGTACTAAAGGGCCAGCGGCACTGAACACTGGCACTTGTGGAGGCAGCTCCCGTGGGCCTGCGCAGAGACCGTGGGTCCTCAACCAAGAACGCACAGCAGCGTGCTCTGAAGGCCGCCAGGCCAGGTCCGGGGGGGGGGGGGCTGGCGGACTGGGGTGTCTTCCGTGAACGCAAAACGGAGCTGCCGTGACTGAGAGGCGCTCTATCGCCACGCCCCACGCTACTGCTCCCGTCAGAGAAAGGAAGAATTCCTCCAGAAGCTCAGAAATTCAGCTCCGTTATATCTGATCAGGCTGCTGTCATATATGTGGTCCTCTGTTGACCGAAACTTCATCATGAGGCGTATGACTGTAAAAATGTTAGTATCTTTCAACCCAGTAATTCTATTTACTAGATCTTTATCCTAGGCAAATGTCAAAACAACCGCACAGAAACTGAAGTACCAACACATTCACTCCAGTGATCTATAAGAAAAGGCTGGCAAGAACCTAATTCTTTATCATTTGAAAATGATTAAGCAAATTATGGTATGTCTGCTCAACAAATAGTACATACTCATTGAAAATAATTATAAGGATTCTAGCACCAGGGAAATGCTTGTTATGTACAGTCAGATAAAGACAGCAGCATGTAAACTCCTACCTGCGCTACGGTTCCAGCTACCTAGAAAGTAGGCATTTGTTTGGACTATTCAGGGTGGCAGGTCTGGGGATGCATTTTCTTTCTTTTCATCTCTACTTACATTAATGCCTGTGTAAAAAATAACCATTTTAAAATGTTATTAACCTCATTTAAAAAAAATACACCCCTCACTTTACCTCAAAAATATCTTTGCCCTACCTGCTCCTACGGATGAAAAAGAACTTCCCTGCCAGAGGGGAAGGCGGGCAGGCCCAGGAGCCCCCGCAGTCCGGAGGCAGGCAGGGAGAGGGGCACTTGCCAGGGACACTCTGCTCCTGGAATTCTAGCGCCGACGCCGGTGGGCAACGTGGCGCCCAAGCGAGTGTGCGCACAGAAATCACCGCTCTGAGCTTTTTTTCAGAATCAGGCCTAAAAACAGCTGAAATCTGCCCTGCAGCGAGCAGGCCTATTTTTGGACATAATCTCAAGCAGCCAGGAGGCTGTAGTGCCCTATCAAGCACACCCTTCTGTCACTGTAGAGCAATGGCACACGATGCTGCGGGGCAGGCCAGGGGAGCCTGCCCCGCCCCCCCACCTCCCAACTCAACGGCTGCCTGTTGAATAGTCACAGGGGCATCCCAAGGTCAGTTCAGATGACCAATACGTGACAAGATGGCAACACTTCTTGGAAAAGGGGCAGGAGAAGCTAGGGGACCAGTGGGGCTATCTCTGGGCCAGCCGGGGCTCCCTGAGGGTTTTCCCTAACTGTTGAGCCTGAGCTTCTAGGACGTTATTGGATTTTTTTTCTCACTTAAAGGTTGTATGAGTACATATTTCTAAACCTTCCCAGACAAAATCACAGAAAGCAATTAGTGTTGCCACTTACAGGCAAAAAGTGCTTCATTTTATAATAACAACAAAATTAAAAAGATACCAGAGGACTAATCCAAAGCAGAATTGAGCAAAAGCTCTATGATGAAAAATATAAACTTTACCAAAGGACCCCAAAGAAGAACTCAAAACAAAAATAAACAAGCCAAATAATATGCAACGTATCTAGACAAAAAGAAGTCAAGTTTCCACAGATCAGTTTATAAAACTAAGAGTTCTAGTAAAGATTTTAATAAGATATTAAAAAATAATTTTGAAATAATTTCAAATGTGCAGGGAAGTACAATACAGTACGTATGTACCCCTTTAACAAGATCCCTCAGCAGATAATGTCTCACATCGTTTGCCCTATTGCTTATATGCACAAGCAGCACACAACCCTCTCTATACACCAGGAGATCAACATTCACGCTGCACCACCAATCCAACCCACAGATGCCATCCATTCAAGTCTGATAACCTGTCCCAACAATGTTCCCTTTTCCTTTCTGGCGCAGAATCCCGCCCAGGAACACAAATTGCCGCATCTCACTAGTGTCCTGTCAATCCTGAATAGTCCTCAGTGTTCTCCTGACTTCCATGTTCCTGAAAGCACAGTCCTTCCGTTCTGCAGGATGGCCCTCCACCTGTATGTCCAGACTCAGGGGCCACCTTCCTGGCAGCAATACCAGAGATGTGGAGCTGGGTTCCTCCCAGTGCGTCATGTCAGGAGCGACTGATGGAGAACCATCCCTCCACCTG
Source organism: Desmodus rotundus (assembly GCF_022682495.2). Lineage (NCBI taxonomy): Eukaryota > Metazoa > Chordata > Mammalia > Chiroptera > Phyllostomidae > Desmodus > Desmodus rotundus. The sequence goes on from NC_071389.1 coordinate 197,476,948, forward strand.
GGCAAGCCCATCTCTGCCAGGCTTCTACACTGTGAGGTTACAACCTCACTGTGTAACTGGTAAGTATAAGTACCCCGTGGGAGAAATCCTGAGACTATACCAGTATCTTGTTCTTTGTCAGACACACACCAGTTGCCGACTCCTATGTGAATCAACCACCTCTATGGCGGCTGCCTAATGGTGAGTCTCTAGTCATCATTAGCAGGCAGAGCTTTCCCTCCTCATTCATTCATTCACTCATTCATTCATTGCCCAAACGGTCCCAGAATTGGCCAGTGAAAACCTCTTGAAACTGGATCCTGTGTCCATTTACATGACCCAATCATTGAACATTCCCGTACTTCCTGGCACAAGATGTTCCAGGCTCATCTCGTGTACTTTCCCAACCCAACCCCTGGAATAGCCAGCCATTTCTCCAAGGACACCTGACTCCTTTTAGAGGAGGATAATATTTGGAAACAAAGAGTGGGATGCCACTGCTTCTAGCTGGAACATTATGTACATGTGAACAGCCACACCTATAACCACTTCTGTGTCTACTGTACACACTCGTATGTGTGAAAGAACCATGAGTTCATCTTGGTACCTCCAATTCCAACCCAACACCCTCCGGTCCCTTCCAGCTTTCCAGCTTTCCTTGCTTGTAATGTCCTCCTTGGACATTTACAAACCTGGCCCCCATTATCAATGTATACTTACATATTTGTTTAATTGATTTACTTGGCTTGCTCAGTGTCAATCTCCCCAGTCTGCGGCCTCCCCCCTCACGTCCACAGCCCTTCACCCCCTTGGACATGGGACCCACCGCTGCCTCTGTGGAGTACCCTGCCATTATGGTTTCAGAAATGAACTCTAACGGTCATCTAAAGAACATGTGCAAAGCTAATCAAGAAAATGTAGAAAACTATTAAATATGCAGATGTTTTGCTCTACTGTGTATCATAACTTTTTCTAAATTATAATTAAAATGAAGGGTGTTGGGATAACTACCTTACTGGGAGAAAAATGATTGTGTAAGACTCCATCTCACAATACCCTTAAAAAGAAATTCCAGGTCAATTAAAAAGCTAAATATCACACATGCACAAAAAGCAGGCGTGGTAGTTTTAGAAAACACTAATAATCTCAGGGACCCAAGCTGACGTTCGGTCTTGAGTTTCTAAATTCCATTCCTCAGTAAACGGAGCCTGGGCTTCTTGAGGAAGTGGTGGTCTCTCCAAGGGGCAGACATGCGGTAGAAGGCGCAAGCCTACAACACTTCGCTGTGCCCGGAGGCCAGGACATGCTGTCGGCCCCACGGGGACATGTCACACCAGCCCGAGGGGTAGTTGTGGTTTTTTAGGACCATACTTTTTCCTCTTTTACTGTATTTGATAAATTAAAGATGGAACTTTTCCAAATTAGCTCTCACTCTGTGTGTTTAAATACAGATGAATTTTAGAAACAATATACAGTTGTCCCCACTCAACCACAGGGGATGCATTCCGACACCCGCATGGATGCCTGAACCCACTGATGGTAGCAAACCCTGTGTAAACCATGTTTTTGCCCTACACACAAAGCTTAACTTATAAATTAGACACAGTAAGGGATTAACAACTAGTAATAAAATAGTGTAAATTATAATGTAGTGTAATATGCAGGAACTATTATAAAGGACACATGGACAAAATCGGGGGGGATGGTGGGGGTGGGGGAGGGAGATGGTTTCAGCCGGGGTGGGGGGAGGGAAGGGGAGAAAAGGCATACAACTGTAATTGAATAACAATAAAAAATAAATTAAAAAAAATAAATAAAATAATGTAGTGTAATAAAAGTTGTGTCAATGTGGTTTCTCCCCCTCTCAAAATTTCTGGTACTGTACCCACCTTTTCACTTAAAAGAAAATCACTTTAAGGCTTCTCTTTGGCGTATCCAAGTCGCCAGCACCACTCCTCTGGCGCTCTGGGGCCTGATTAAGTAAACACAGCACGGGGACACGGAGAGACCGATCTGATGACTGAGGTGCTACTCAGTGCTAACAAGGTGGGCGGCGCATACAGTATGGGAACACTTGGACAAGGGATGATTCACATCCCAATTGGGACGGAGTAGGATGGCCTGCCATCTCGTGCAATTAAAACTTAAGAATTGTGTATTTCTGAAACTTTGCATTTAATATTTTTGTACTGTGGTTGACCACAGATAACTGAAACTGAAAAAGGCAAAACCTCAGATAAGGGGGGACTGCCGCGTGTGAAGAGCATGGTGTTTGGGAGCACAGGTCTAAGTGGAGGGGAAGCAAGGAGGGACTCAGGCGGCTCCCGCTGTGGCATCTGTTAAATCTGGGTGATGGATACATAGGGGCCATTATATCTGTGCTGTTCTGTATGTTTGACATATTTGTAAATAAACAAAATCCTGGTTCCCCATTTAACCAGTTTGAGAAAACGTAGGAGTTCATAACATGGAATTCAAGATCCTTCAGCTTCTGACAGCAACAGAATTTCTAGCTTCACCTCTCAGGACCTCACTTCACTCCTTAGGCTCCAGTGACACCGAACTTCTCTCTGTTGCCCACATGTGCTTCAGACCTCCAGGTCCCTGCCCAAGCTGTCACCCATGCCTGGATGCCAGCACCCTGCCCACTAGCACCACTGATTAACCCAGACTCTTCTGCAAAGATCTGCTCAAATGTCCCTTCTTCGGGAGCCTTCTTCCAGTGAGTCCGTTGCCCCTGCCTCTGTCCCCACAGCTCCTGGCAGCGTGAAGCAGTGGAAAGGGCAGGCAGTGACCCTGACCCCAGACACCATTGGGTTCTGAACTGGGTTTTGCTGGTGAGATCCTGAGCAATTTACTCACTTCTTTTAAGTCTCAGTTTTCTCAGCTGTACAACAGAAATGTCCCTGGAGTTTGCCCTTGATAGTGTCGATGGTACATTGCACTATTCTGCCAAGACTTCTGACACTGGAAGCAAGTTCATTCTTTTCTTTTGTTGCGGATAAATTACAAAACAATGAGTAAGTCCAGAAAATGGCTGGTAAGGATACATACCAAACATTAACCAGGGGAGGGACTTTTTTACTTGTTTGATTTTTAAAGACTATAGTCATGTGTTACTTATGTAAAAAAAATGTTTAGCCCTGACCGGTGTGGCTTACTGGGTTGGGAGTCTGCCTGCAAATGGAATGGTTGTGGGCCAGGTCCCGGTTGGGGGCGTGCAGGAGGCAGCCGACCCATGTTTTTCTCGCACACGGATGTTTCCTTCCCTCTCTTTCTCCCTCCCTTACCCTCTCTCCAAAAATAAATAAAAGTAAAATCTTAAAAAAAAAATTTTTAAAGAAAAATTAAGGAAAGCCCCTGGCAGAACAGTTTGGCACCCAACAGCTAACAACCACTGAGGACTGAGGCGATGAGGGTGCGAGGGGCAGGAGAAAACCAGAGTGAAGATTCAGGCTAAGCACAAGGCAGGTCCCTGACCTCGAGGAGCCCGTATCCGACAGGGAAACACTTACACACATTGGAGCAAATACTACATCCCACACACTGACTCAAGGTTCCGGGGATACAACTATCAACAAGGCTCACAAAGTTCTAACACTCCATGAAAATAGCATTTGAATAGACAAAACAATTAACAAATAAATATATATGGAGAGAAATAGGAGGCTAAGGGCACAGAGAAGAGTACAAGGGAAAGGGTGGGATTCAAATAGGATGGTCCAGGCCAGCCCCTTAAGAAAGTGATATGTGAGCAGGGACTGGAACGAGATGAGGGGACAGACCACACAAAGATCTGTGTGAAGGCCAGAGGCAGGAACACGCTTGCTTGGTGAGAGGAACAGAGTGGCCGCATGGCAGAAACCAGGTGCAGGGAGAGCACAGGAAGATGCAAACAGAGGAAGGGGCCCTGAGCACACAGGGTTCGCTGTCATGGGGCCGGCAGACCAGCAGCACTGCGTCTGGGTGCTTCCTGGAGATGCGGAGTCTGCACAGTAACAAGCTCACCAGTGCATCCACGCACAACACAACTGGAGTCCTGGTGAGGGGCCTGGTAAGCCACGTGAGACTTTTGGGTTTTATTAGAAGGTCTTGGAAGGTTTTGAGCTAGAGTGACACACTCTGGTTTCAATTCTCAAATGGCCACTCTGGCTGTTTTGTAGAAAACAGACTTTGGGAGGGGCAAGGGCAGAAGCAAGGAGTTAGTTAAGAAGCTATTTTGGTCATCTGGGTAAGGGATGTTGACTGCACAGATGGATGTGGTGTTGACGGAGGTGGTGATACGCGGTCAAATAAAGGACACATTTTTAAGTTAGAGCCAACGGATATTGCTAATGGATCAGAAGTGGATTAACGGACAAAACAACAATGACAAACAGCAGTAGCCAACACTAGTTGAGCACCAGCCACGTGCCAGCCACTGTTCTATTTCCTTTACAGGTAAAAATTCATCCAATCTTCAAAATAGTCCCAAAAGGAAGGTACAGCAGACAACCCCACTTGATTAAAATGAAGACAGTGAGGCAGGGAGGGAGGGGTCAAGCAACTGCCCGAGGCCTCAAAGCTTGTCAGAGGGCAGCATCAGGTCTGAGCCCAGGCAGCGCGCGGGCTTGGGAGCTTGTGCTGCAGCACTGTCCCTCACTGAGCAACTCGGGGCACAGCGCCGCTCATGGAGAGGGACGAGGGGGGGAGTGGGACAGGCTGGAGGGGCCAACAGTGCTTTGTTGGACATGTTCACTTTGAGATTCCTAGTGGACATCCAAGTGGAGATGTTAGGGAGACGGCTGGCATGTCTGGACCTCAGAGGAAAGGTGGGGATGGAGGTATAAATGAGAAGGTCATCAGCAAGAACTAGTACTTAAAGCCAAAGGAGTAGATGAGATCACCCAGAGCAGTTTTTCAAACTGAAGGTTGTGAAATCAATTTAGTGGGTCATGAACAGCACTTCAAACAAAACAAAACAAAACAAAAATAGAACAGAATAGAAAATAACAGAGCCCATGGCTCAGAGTAAGATGAAGTGTAACAACTTTTTGTGAAACTTTGTTTCAGTTCTGAGTGTCTCTGCATGTGTGAGTATTAGTGTGTTTGGTTAAAAAAAAAAAAAAAAAAAAAAGGCTTAAAGCCACTGGTCCAGAGATTCTGTGCAGGACTGATGCCTAATCACTCCAGCGTTAGTGGCTGGGAAGAGGACATGCCAGCAGAGGAGAGTGGAGGGAAGAAAGAGCTAGTGAGGAAGGATGAAAGGCAATGTGGGGTCCCCAGAACTGAGTGTGACATGCTGGGGAGGCCCAAGCAGTATGACCCCCAACAGTGTACAAAAATCATTATGGGATGGAGAAGCAATCACACAGAGCTGTAGCAGCACAGGAGGGAGTGGCTTGTTTAAGGCCTGGTGGCTGAGAGCAGAATGAAAGGCGGAAGGGAGAGATGAAATGAGAATTTTACTTTAGATCCCGAGTTTGAGGGGACAGCAGGGTATCGAGTCTATAATTTCCATACACAGCAAACACCCTTTACCAGGCCTGAGAATACAGGGATGACGACGGCACTGTTCTGTCCTGGAAAGGCTCACCCTCCAGAAGCAGAGAGACAACTGCTACACACTGAGATCAGAGCCCCGAGGACAGCGCGTAGCTGGATGGGCAAAGGTACCGGCAGTCTCCTCTCCAACTGTACTGCTCACCACTGACCAACCCAAACCCACCACTTTGACCAGGCTGTGCACTCCATACACGTATGTACTCCTACCTCTTGACATGTGCCTTGTCCCTCCCAAAAATGGTTCCCCAATCTCTGTCACTCTTCAAGGCCTGGCTCACATCTGCCCTCACGTAAGGAAACACTCAGCTTAGTGATCTTGCCTTGCCAGTACAGCCACATCATCTATTGTCTCCACACTACCTCCTGGTGCCCAGCCCCTGCCTCGTCCTTACTTCGTTACTAGAGAGCACCTTGGCACCCCACCGAGGCAGTGCGTTGTGGACAACAGTAACAGAGGTGTCTGACGTGTGCGTGGTATGTGCGTGGAGCTCTAACCGCCAAGCAAATGCACACTTCCCCTTAATCCAATTTACATTTCAGCATTGCTCTTGAAACCCATCCCATCAACTCACCCCTGACCTCTAAAACCTTCACTGGCTCCTAATTCAGCTCAGCCTCATCTCCCAGGCATGCCACAAAGCCTTCCCTTTCCCTGCCTCCCAAACGCCCTAAAGCTGAATGGTGATAATCAAAACAAATACAAAACACAAAGATGTACAGAGATGAAATTAAAAGGAAGACATTCATCAAACTGTTGACAATAGCTGTCTTTGGGGTGGAGCTACAGGGGACAGTCACCCTCCAGGGACTGGTTTAATAAACATGGTATCTTTAAAACAAAAAATAAAATTGAATAATGGCAGTTATTTTTACTGAGTCCTTACACTGTGTGCCAAGCAACATACTCTCATTTAATCTTAACAAGTCTATGATGTAGTTAGTAGCCATTCTGCAGGGACGGGAAAAGTGAGGCTTGGGAAGTTTAAGTAATACTCACGAGGTTGCACACAGCTAGTCAGCAAAGAAGGAATGCTGGGATTTAAACCCAGGTCCAATAAGGAATGTGCCCGTACCCTCCCATCTCAGTCGTGCTCTGTGTATTCCCTGGTGCCCCTGGCACATAACTTTGGAAGCCTTGCCTTTGTCCTAGCTGGTACTTCTGCCTAAGTAGGAATACTAGCTTTGCTGACATACCGCTTGCCTTTCAAGTCTCGTGCAAACTCTGTCTTCCCCCTGACTTTCTGGAGCGCACCATGGTCAGCATCACCCAAGAGGTACCGACCCCTCTATTCCGTGCCCGCCCCTGGTGTGGGACTTTATCTCCTACTACCATGCACATAGCAAGCATCCAAATGCTGGGAGAATTAAGTTGACAGTGTAAATTCTCTTTCTAGCCCTGGCTGGTGTAGTTCAGTGGATTGAGTGCAGGCTGCGAACCAAAGGGTCGCCGGTTACATTCCCAGCCAGGGCACATGCCTGGGCTGCAGGCTAGGTCCCCAGTGGGGGCCAGGTGAGAGGCAATCAGACACTGATGTTTCTCTCCCTCTCTTCCCCCCTCTCTAAAAATAAATAAATAAAACCTTTAAAAATATATAAATTCTCTTTCTAAAAAAACAGATTACAGATGGAGACTCAAAGTTTTCATCTGGGAGGGGAGTTAATCCTAAGAACAGGTCTCTGTAACCCTCCTGGACTCCCTGCTTTGAGACTCACCTCTCAATGATGCCTATGGACAAGCAGGCGGGTCTGTGTCTCTGCCACAGAGCACGACTTCTAATGAATGAAATTACTTAACTAGCTACTTCAAAGTTTAAATAATGTGAATCCAAAAGGTTTTTTAAAACTCATTTTAGAGTTTTGAAAATTAGTTACCTTTTCCAAAAGCTCTGACCTTTGGAAGAAAGCACTTTTTAAGTTTAGCACAAAGAAAAGTAAAAATATTGAGATATTTTACATGCACACAACCATGGAAGGAAGACACATGACCCAGTGAATCAGACATGTTTAAAATGCAAAAAGCTCCTTTAACACCCAGCGACCACATCTGAACTTATGAATAGAAGTGGAATCCAAACAAATAGAACACTGTAAACAAAAGCATGGCCCCAAACGTCTGAGAAAGGAGATGTAGGATGGGACACACTGATTTTAACGTCCTTGGCCCTCCTGGGCAAACCAATGAGAAATGCAGTCAACCAAAGCGTGAAGACTGGATTTTATTGGAGGTACCAACACCAAAGGTCAACCTATCAAAGGAAGCAAAAAGCAGAACTGAGATCCATGGGTATAGTCCACTCCAGATAAAAGCCAATGGACCTTTTTATAGATTAAGGGTCCTCTCCATGTGGCTGAGGGATCCAGGCACGGGAGGAATATTATCTGGGTAATTAACTCCTGTGAAAAATGCACAGGAGTTAGGAGGAGAAGCGCTGATCTGACATTCTAGGACCGGCACTGTTGCCTCAAACACACCGCTCCAAAACACTGAGAAACGGTGTGTTAGTTCTTGCTACAAGCTACGCACCCGTCTAAAGATTACCGACCTTCCCGCTTGAAAACAAATGGAAACAACAACAAAAAGAAAACAAACAACAAAAAAGCCCTACAAATATCCCATACCTACAAATGACGTCTCAAAGGGCTGTTTCAAACATAACACAAACTTAAAAACTCTGGCCCAGAACTGAAGAGAAAGACTCACGTCTAAGTCTCCAAGAAGAGACTCAAGAATTAGCATGGTCATCAATAAACTAACATGAACCACTATCGTCAAACGCATTTATAAAAGTTAAACGAAGAATTACTTTGGGATTGGAAGACTTTCAGAACTAAGAAGGCAGACCATTTCAGTAGCATCAGATACTTGTGAATGGATTGAACTCTTGACTGTACTTTGGGCTCTTATTTCATTTCAGAAAGGGAAAAAAAGGGCAAGCCGTAGCAAGCCATAACCGCACAGAGGAGGGTGCCAAGTACACATATGCGCCAACAGGCACCGAGAGACAAGAGAAACTACTCCTGACAACTGTCTGCTCTCTCTCCCAAAGACCTGAGAAGCCATAACCATGAAACCCTCCTTCGGTGTAGGCTATTAGGAGAGTGGGCACCAGTCGGCCTACAACCACCTCTCCCTCCCTAAGGGGCAGCGAGACCACTGGACATTGCTTTCTGACCTAGAATTGAACTAAATGCCTTAAAGGAAAAGACCAAGAAAAATGTGTGTAACCCCCCCCCCCCAACTATCTGGAGGTAGAATGTTATTTTAGCAACCAAAATGAGCAAAACCACTACTTTCTTTTAGCAAGGTGCAACTGCTTCCCTACTAAATTTGTTTCCAATCAATTCTCCTGGGTGATGCACTGGAAAAAAATACTACAGGGGTGGCCAAAAGTGGGCTGACAGTTGTAACACAAAGACAAACCCAGTAATTGATAAATAATAATACAAGACTAAACTGGCTCATGTACTCACAACTGTAAACCTGCTTTTGCCCATCTCTGTATATTTAGAATCAGGAAACCAGTATTTAAATACTTACAGGTTTTACCTCTTGTTCTGTGACTTGGGCAAGTTACTTAACCCACAAGTCCCACTTTACTCATTTGCAAAATGGAGTTAACCTACCTTTCTGCCTCACGGGAATGTTCCACAATATATTTGTGAACTGTTAAGTACCACATAAATTAAAATAATCATTATTATTATTATTATTGTCTTCCTCTCTCATGTTCCCAGGGAAAAGTCTGAACCAATGACAAACTAGGCAAAGACAAGAAATAACGAAAAAACTAGAGAAGGGGTTAGCCATCAATCAAACAAACAAACCAAACCCTAAAAATCGAAGTAACTACTATGACTAATTAGAAAGCCACTCTGTGACAGTTAATTTCTATGTGATTCTCTAATTAAGAAAGCGCCCACACCCTGGAATCTACAGTTCCTTCATTAAAATCACAGCAGGGTTAAATCCTCATCTGTCCTCCTAGTTCACAATCAAAATGCCAACAGAGCACATTCTTACTCTTTAGGAGAAAGCCACAAGCCACAAGACCAATCCCCACTCTCCCCGCCGAGCGACAGCGGCCTGCCTGTCAGAGACTCACGTCTCAGACATGCAGCACTGTCTCTTCCTTCCCTGACCACCGACATGAAATTAGCAACCTCAGTCATGCTGAAATAAGCCCACCGAGAACAGGTGGCTGATGAGAAGACATCATCATTTACAATCCCAAATTTTAAAAATAAGAGACAAATGGACATAAACATTTTCTGAAAACCAGCTATTTTGATTTTTTCTGGATGGTTACAATAGTAGCTAAAATTTATCTCAGGATAACTATGATTCAGGCACCATTCTAAAAGCTTTAGTTACTAGCTTAATCAGCACAATCACAGGTAAGTGCAATTAAGATTTCCAATTTTTTAGACAAGAATCACAGAACTGCTAGTAAGTGGCAGAGCTGGGATTTAAAAATCAGGTATGAGGTTTGGAGACTATGCAGGGGTGTCCAACCTGCGGCCCACAGGCCACATGCAGCCCAGGATGGCTATGAATGCGACCCAACACAAAATTGTAAATTTACTTAAAACATTATGAGATTTTTTTTGTGATTACGTGTCACAGTGTATTTAATGCGTGGCCCAAGACAACTCTTCTTCTTCCACTGTGGCCCAGAGACGCCAAAAAGTGGGACACCCTGCTCTAGATACTGATTCCTGCAGAACCCTCCAGCCAACAGTGCTGGGACTCTCCGGCCAGTTCTGCCATTGTGTGCTCATGGTCACGTGAGATGCAAACAAGACTATAGTGCAGTGTCTCTCACTTTATGGTCATTTGTTTCTAGGTGAATGTTACAATACCATGAGCCCGTAAAAATAAGGTCTCATTTTCTGCATCCAATAATGATGGATTAAATAATTTGCCAAAAAAATAAATGGATGAAATAGACATATATCTTACTAAAAGTGGCACAAAGCTAACAGGATACTGAGGAATGACCAAATTAATATCCTGAAAAGAAGAGAAATCCAAAGAGGTGAGACCTGGAGGCAACAGCTGATCTGCCGGGGTTGCCGCCCAGGGCCCTGCACAGGAGACACCTGGTAGCCCTCCCTGTCCCCAGAGCAATGGACTGAGGTCTCAGAGGGATGCGCCCAGGAGTAAGAGTGAACTACAAGTAATCAGCCTTCCCATGGACTTGGCTTCAAGTCACCTGGTCAGTCAAGAAACTCTCAAACTCTCAACTTGGAGTAAAGTGATCCTGGTTTGCTAGTGCTCTCAGGCACCTGGAAAAAGCAAATGAAAATCCTCCTCGGAAAAAGATATCCATGGCCTCTAATTATTTCTATAAATAATGTTTCAAATGCCACGTCCAGTACACAAACATGTGACTAGACAAAACACCATGAGTAAGAATCATCATGAAAAGTCACAGACCCAAAAGGGACTCAATAATAATATTGAGGGAAGATTACAGAACAATTCTATTTACTCTGTTGTAGGAAATAAAAGCCAAGCTCAAAAAATTCAGCAGGGAACCTGAGTCCATAAAAAGCAACATAACAGACTGAAAAGAACCCAAACTGAAAAATACAATAAATTTGTCCATTGAGTTCTTAATTTTAATTAAACGTAGATTAGTCAAAGAGAGAACTGGTCAAGTGGAAGACAGGGAGAATAAGTGACAAAAAGGATACAGTGATATACAGCTGTGTAACGGGAATCTCAGAATGCAGGAAGAACAGGGGCAAAGCAATATGTGAAGAGCCTTGCTGGGAATTCTCTAGAACAGATCAAAGATATCAAGCCACAGACTCGAGAAGCCTGGTGAATACAAAGTCAGTGCTCTCCATTATCCTAGAAGACGACATGACCTGTTCTGTAGGTACAGCGCCACAGCTACCTACACAAGCAGCTCCTGCAGTCCCACCACAGGCCAGATACAGAGACTATGAAGACACAACGCTTCCAGCATGTGAAGAGCCCCAGATCACAATAATCTAATACACCCTCTACCTATGTGCTACCAAAAAGAAGGAAAAAAGAAAACAAGAAGGCACACAAAAAAAAAGCTAGACAAAAGTATTTAAAAGAAAAGTGAGTTGACTTTAAAAGCAATAAAGCTAAAAGGCACTTGGTAGGAGTAACAATAAGGACACTCCTATGTTATCCAATGGACTGGGTCTAGAAGTTACTGCCTATTTCCATTCCTTTCAATGGGCTGATTAAAGACACCTCACAACCTAAACCGAGAGTCCTTGGCATGAGAAACTCAAAGAAGAATCTTTTCTTCCTGCTCTCCTCCTAGTAAAGGGTTTCTAAACAATGCATGTAGACAATTCTTTCCTGGCCATTGTGGTGGCACACGTAAGCCTCGCGAGCACCTCTCCCCTCTCTTACTTGAGCCAACATGGAGAAGCTGGCTCTTGGAAGACCAGGCAAAGGAAGGGGAGTCGTACCAGGAGCAGCTGCGCAAAGTGCAGTCCTGGGGGAGCAGGGTAAACTTGAGCAGATAATCAGGAAGTGAGTGTCTATATTACGTGAAATCCTCGAGTTCTATGAAAATCAATCTGGTCAAAGCCCAAGGATCTCCGCCTTCTATTAAGCTCAAACTGCTAAATGAACCCTCTCGTCCAAGGGCTAACACACAGGGACATCGTTTCTGTAACACAGTACACCCCTCCCACACAGGGACTCCAGTAGGAGGCGAACGGGCTGAAAGGTAAGTGTTAACACGTAAAACCCCGCACACATCAATGTGTTGATAAGATAAAACGAACCCTTTCTGAAACACAGTTCTACTGAAGTTTCAGGATAGGCCGTCCACGACTGGGGAGTGCTCCTGTGATTCTGTGTTTGGACTATGACCTTCAGAGCAAAACACAGTGACATGATTCAACACATAACTCTAAAATGGCTCTGTCTTAGAAATAAAAGTGGCTCACAAACGTTTACGCACGCTGGGGCCGACTCTCAAAGCTTGGTTTCTTGGGATGTCATGGGCTTGTGAGCTGTATAGGCTTCAAACAAATTTCAAAATCACTCAAAATTTCTTCTATTTCTAGGATTCTATTACTGTTCAAATCAGCATACAGGTTTATTCATATCTAAACCAATGTGGCTAAACTAACTTCTTCAAATTACACCAGCAGAAAAGAACTGCAAATTGCCAGACAATAAAATCACATATCTGATGTCTGATAAGGGTCTAGTTTCTAAAATATATAAAGAGTGCTTGCAAGTCAACAATAAAAAGACAACAACTCAGTTAAAAAATAAGCAAAGGACTTGCCCTGGCTGGTGTGGCTCAGTGGATTGAGTGCCAGCCTGTGAACCAAAGGGTCATGGTTCGATTCCCAGTCAGGGCACATGCCTGGGTTGCAGGCCAGGCCTCTCGGGGGGGCACATGAGAGGCAACCACATATTGATGTTTCTCTCCCTCTCTTTCTTCCTGTCTCTTCCCATCTAAAATTAAACAAATAAAATCTCTGGGAAAAAAAAGAATATACACAGCATCACTATACAACGAAGCAATTCTCTCTAGGTATACACCCAAAAGAATTGACAGCAGAAATGCAAACAGATACCTGTATGCCAGTGTTCACTACAGCACTACTCACAATGTCCAAAAGGTAAGAATACAGCAATATCCATAAACAGGTGAATGGGTACATGAGGCACAGGTATGGTCTATACGTACAATGGAACATTATTCAGCCATAAAGAAAAAGGAAGTTCTGGTATGAGCTGCAGCAAGGATGAACCCTGAAAACAGTAAGCGAGGTGAGATATGCCAGGAAGCAAAGAATACTGCATGATTCCACTTGTACGAAATATCTAGAATAGGCAAATTCATAGAGACAAAGTAAAAAATAGCTACTGGGGCCTGTGGGGGAGGAGGGAATGGGTAGTTGTTGCTTAATAGGTACATCATTTTTATCTGGGGTAAAAAGAAAGTTTTGGATATACTGGCTATGGTTTCATAACGCTGCAAACAACCATTGCCAGTGAGACGTACACTGACACAGAAACGTGTACGTTAATGTTCACAGCAGACTGCCCCAAACCGTAAGCAAGAAAATGTCTTTCCAGGCACATGGATAAACAAACTGGCATATCCATACAGTGACGTATTATTCAGCGATTAAAAGAAAATGAGTTACCTGGCCAGAAAAAGATAGCAGGAAATGTAAATACATATTGCTGAGTGAAAGAAGCTGGCCTAAAGAGGCTACATAGCTACCATATTTTGCCATGTATAATGTGCACTTTTTTGCCCAAATTTTTGAGGGAAAAATAAGGATATACATTACACATGGGTAGTGCCCGTACCTAAAATTTCTTGTACCTTATATCTGTTATGTTTTGTAATTATTTGTTACATAAAACTTCTTGTACCATAATATGTTAAAAAATAAATGTGCACAGGTTAAGTGGAGTGAGCGCGCCAGCCTGCAAACCAAAAGGCTGCTGGTTCGATTCCCAGCTGGGGCACGTGTCTAGGTTGTGGTCCAGGACCGCCCTAGGGGGCTTGTGAGAAACAACCGATCAATGTTTCTCTCCCTCCCTTCCTCTCTCTCTAAAATTAATAAAGTTATTTTTTAAATGCTAAAATTCCTTTATAATACATAAAACAAGTATTTGAATATAAAGAAATAAAAAACTGAAAGTTTGGGCCAAAAACATGGGTGCACATTATACACAGCAAAATACAGTATATGACTTCAACCAGGTGACATTCTGGGGAAGGCAAAACTAGAGAGACAGTAAAAATGCCAGTGGTTGTCAAGAGCCCAAGGGGAGAAAGAACGGACGACTAGGTGGAAACAGGACGCTTCTAAGATGGTGAAATTATTCTGTGTGATAATACAATGATGGTGGATACGTGACATGATGTATTTGTCAAAATTCACAGAATGTACATTGAAGAGAGAACCCAAATATGAACTACGAAATTTAGTTAATAATATAGTATCAATATTGGTCCATCAATTGTAGCAAATATGCCACATTAATGTGAAATGTTAATAATAGGGAAACATTTCAGCGTGATACATTTGTTATAAGTGAACTAACATTGATACTTTAACGTAAGAACTAAAAATAGGTAAACAAATACATGTACAGAAAAAAGAATCCAAAAAAATGACGATAGTATAAACAGCCTGTGAGACAACTTTAAGAAATCCAACATTTGCCTCATAGAGGTGCCAGAAAGAGAAGAGGAAAACCAAGAAATTGAAAATCTGAAAATATTGTGAAAGAAAACTTCCCTAATTTGATGAAGGGAATAGACATGCAAATCCAGGAAGCACAGAGAGTCCCAATCATGATGGATACAAAGAGGCCCACTCCAAGACACATTATTAAAAGGCCAAAGGTTAAAGATAAAGAGAGACTCTTAAAAGCAAGAGAAAAAAGTTATTTACGGAAAGGCTGCCAGATTGGGGGGGGGGGGGGGGAGAATCAGTGAAGAAGTGAGGGGATTAAGAAGTACAGAATAGCCACAAGGATATAAAGTGCAGTATAAGAAATGGAGTAGCCAGCCCTGGCTGGCGTGGCTCAGAGGACTGAGCACCAGCCTGTGAATCAAAGGGTCACAGTTCAATTCCCTGTCAGGACACATGCCTGGGTTGCAGGCCAGGTCCCCAGGCAACCAATCACACAGTGATACTTCTCTCCCTCTCTTTCTCCCTCCTTTCCCCTCTGTCTAAAAATAAAGAATTAAAATCTTAAAAAAAAAAAAAAAAAAGAAAGAAATGGAGTAGCCGAAGTACTTATAGGTATGACCCATGGCTATGAACAATGGTGAGGGGACTGCCTGAGGGAGTATGGGCAGAGAGGGTTAAAGAAGGAAAAACCCAGGACAACTGTAATAGCATAATCAATAAAATATAATTAAAAAATAAAATACTAGAGAATTTGGATACCCTAAAAGGAGAATTCATGTACATACATGTTCATAGCAATGCTATTCAAATAACCAGAAGGTGGAGACAAACCAAATGTCCATCAGCAGATGAATGAATAAGCAAATTGTGGCATATACATAAAACGAAGTATTATTTAGCCATAAAAAAGAATGAAGTACTGGTATGTGCTACAAAGATTAACATCAAAATGTGGACAAACTTCAAAAACATGTGAAGTGAAAGAAGCCAGGCACAAAAGGTCACATATACGATTCCATTTATATGAAATAACCAAAATAGGCGAATCCACAGACAAAAAAGCAGGCTGGTAGTTGCCAGGGGCTGGGGGGAGGGGAAAATAGGGAACTCACTGCTCGAGGGGTATGAGGTTTCTTTGGGGAGTGATGAGACGTTTCAGAACTAGACTGAGGTTGTGTTTGCACAACACTGTGGATGTACTAAATGCCACTGAATTGTCCACTTAAAAATGGTTAATTTTAGTCAAAGGGTGCAAACTTTCCATTGTTAAGATGAGTTCTGGAGATTTAATGTACAGCCCGGTTATTATAGTTGATAATATTAAAAACGGTTAATTCATTTCAAACAAAATAAAGCAAAAGCCCAAAGAGATCTCTTAATCTAAGAGAACCCAGGACACTCAAGAGTGAGTAATCTCATTACTTGCTCTTCCCCTTTTACGCATCTCCCTTAATCCTGCCTCACCCCCACGGCTCATCTCCACCTAGGAAACACACCTAATACTAAACAAGCCGCTACATGGGTTTCAAACACTAAATTCACTATTGTTTCTTGTAACTCTTCTCCCTTGAGAGCTGAGTTCAAACACTAAAAGCTAACCTTTCACCATCGCGGTCCTAAAATGTCTTTGTGACACTTTCCGCCACGTCCGCCTGGGGGAGACAGGACAATGGATGCTTGCCCCTCAGACTGCCTCCCGCTGCATGGTGCCAACCTTTCTGCCCACTTGCTCAGGACCACACTCTGGCTAAGATCACTCACGGCTCTTCTAGAATCAACCAAAGTTTTCTAGCACCTTCCCTTTCTATGGTCGAATCATTATAATGCATTATCATTGATCCACTTGTGTGTTTCCCTCTCTACACCGTGGAGTACCCTGAGGACAAGTATGGGGGCTCATCTCCACACTGTGACAACAATCGCCGCTCCTCACCTGGTGCTTGCCCCATCTGGCCTCCTGTCTTCTGTTCCGATGTACTAGACCCGCCGTACTTCATTCTTTACTACGCTCCCACCCCCACCCTGGATTCTCTTCAAAAAGGTTTCTGACCACCAAACAATCCTAGGCTAAGGACAAGTCTTCCCTGTGCCAAAACTAAATACCATTAATTCTCTTTTGTTGACCATTGTTCTTCTCTACTCCAAAAACTATTCAGTCTGCTCACACATTCAGGGCACCGAAAAGAACATAAGGAGTGTTGACACCACAGTCCCTCCCTCAAAGAGAACGGGGCGGGGGGGGGGGGGGGAGGAGGGTAAGAACCTGCCGAGAAGGGTTTAGTAAAAAGTGCAGATTTAATGCACACAAGAAAATTATGAAGTGCCATGAGAAAAACACCCAGTTGAGGGAAGGCTGGGTTCCGGGGGAAAAGACTGTTTGAGAAAGGCCTTGAAGGATGTCGATCTCAATAGATGAAGACCGAGAAAACTGGGCACGAACACAGGCATGCAGTGGGGACACAGGAGCTGCGACAGAGGATGTGTGTAGGGAAACTGGGGGACGGTACTGGAAAGGCAGGGCAGGGTCCCGTTACCTGCATAACAAGGCAAGGAGTCTATATTTAACTCAACACACAGCAGGGAGGGACACCACGGGGCTGTGTTGTGGAAGACCTTCTTGCAGGAGTTGGGAGAGACTGCACCAGGGGCTGGGGCTCTGACAGCAGCTCCGGCAGGCCTCCCACGTGCTTGCCCAAACCACCTCCAACGTCCACACCCACAACAGCCTGTCTTCAGTGGTTCATCAGCATTTTTTCAAGTCCCTCACTTAAATCACTAAATAAAGAGGAAAATAATTTAACAGTCTGTCCTACAAAAGTGATTAAAAGCCAATCCTGTCCTGGCCAGCGTGGCTCAGTTGGAGCGTCCTCCCATAAGCAGGGGACTGTGGGTTCAATCCCCAGCCCGGGCTCATGTGATCCCCAGTCTGTGCGACGGGAGGCAGCCAATCGATACTTCTCTCTAGCATCAATGCTTCTCAGTCTTTAAAAACAATGTCCTTGGATGAGCACTAAATGAAAAAGGCAAAACTTATGAACTGACATAACCTAAGGTACAGTCTTTACAACAAGTATGTGAGCTCCTACTGTGTGCCATGTACTGCTCTAGCAACAGGGATGAAAAGGCGAAGGAGGCACAGTTTCTACCCAGAGTTTACATTTTCAAGAACTAGATAAAGGAAAATGTCAGCTAAATGCTGTGAAGAGAAAGGGTGGGGAAGGAAAGGGAGAGAGAGTGAGAGATATAGAGATAGAGACAGAGATAGAGAGAGAGTGAGCCAGCCCGAGCTCAGGTGGGTGGGGAAGGGAGCAGCTAAGCAGTGTGCATTTTTACAAGGTCTGCATTTTGCATTGAAAGAGAGAAACCGGTTCTGGAGCCACACAGAGCTGGGTTTCCAGCCCTGGTTCTATAACTTAGTGGCTGAGTGACAGATTTTTTTTAACTCCTCTTGCAAATTACTTAATCTCTCCTGAATCTGTTTCTTTATCCCAAATATACGGATAAAGTATTGGCCTTCCATATAGCTACTTTTGAGAATTAAATAACAACGTATGTAAATACTGTGCGCTGTGCCTGGCACTTGGTAAAGGGTCTACAAATGCTGGCCTTTAGATCAGTGGTTTAATATACACACATTATTTGGCTCCTATTATCTAAAAACTAGATGATTTAGCGTAGGCTGTCTGAAGAAAATACTTAAGTCTTTGGGAGATGAACCCCCTGCAAACAGAAACGTAGGACTAGTTTGTAAAATAGCATAAAGCACCACCTCTCTCAGCTATAAAAAAGAATGAAATCTTACCATCTGTGACAGCATGGATGGGCATAGAGGGCATGATGCTAAGTGAAGTCAGTCAGACAGAGAAAGACAAACACCACGTAATTCCACTTACATGTGGAATCTAAAAAGAAAAACAAAACAGAGGCAGACTCACAGATACAGAGAAGAGACTGAGGGCTGCCAGAAGGGAGTGGGGCCAGGGGCTGGGGAAAAAGGTGAAGGGATTAAGAACTACAAATTGGTAGTCACAAAAACAGCCCCAGGGATAGAAACTGCAGCATAGGGAATGCAGTCAATAATATTGTAATGGCTTACGTACGATGTCAGGTGGGTATAGAAAATATTGCAGGACCACTTAGTAAAGTATGACTGTCTAGCCACTATGCTGTACACTTGAAACTAATACAAAATCATATGGAATGTTAAAACGTAATTTAAAAATAAATTTCAAAAAGTTAAAAAAATAAAAAAGAAACACCTTCACCTACACATAAAAAGACAGATCTATTATTTAGCACTGGAAAGAAATGAGCTGTCAAGCCACGAAAAGACATGGAGGAAACTTAAATGCATGTCCCTAAGTGGAAGAAGCCAAGCTGAAAAGGCTACACACTATGTGATCCCAACTATCTGACCTTCTGGAAAAGGCAAAACTTCGGGGACAGCAAAAAAGACCAGTGGTTGCCACGGGTGGGGTGGGGGGAGGGGTGGGCAGGTGGAGCACAGAGAATTCTTGGGCATTAAAACTACTCTGTGACACTATAATGATGGATACATGTCATTACAAATTTCTCCAAAACCACAGAGCCCACGTCGCTAAGGGTGGGCTGAGAACTGTGTACGGACACTAGGTGATAGGGACGCATCAATGCAGGCTCATCAACTGAAACAACCGTGCCGCTCTGGTGGGGGCACGGGGGCGGGGGGGGGGGGGGGGGGGTCTGTGTGAAAGCAGAGGACACATGGGAAAATCTCTGTACCTTCCTCTCCATCTTGCTGTGGATCCAGAACTGCTCTAAAAATAAATTCTGTTTTTTAAAAAAGTGTAATATGCACTAAAATGCAAACAGTAGTTATCTGTGGAGTGTGTGACTATGTACCTCTGTCCTGTTTGAATTGTGTGCCATGAGCTCACATTAATTTTATAATAAAAGGATACATTTCAATAAAAGACAGTTCTAAAAGTTGTTTAAACTAAAACACTATGCTAACATTCTTGAAACTTTTTCTTTTACATACATGATTAGTCCCATGTATAACCATTGCAACAAAAGTAACTGTTTTTCTAGAACAGAAATACTGTTATAGCAGTGGGATTTTTTTTTTCAAATTTTTAATTTAGTATAGTCAAATCATGTAATAAAATAAAATAGGTATATGTTTTAATAGAACGTTAACAAGCTAAATCAGGTCAAGAAGAAAAACAACGTATTGGCTTATGGAACCTAAGTCTTACATTCATTTACAGATAGAAATAAAATTTCCCATTTTCCTATCCCCAAATGATTTTTTATGTATACAAGGTCTGTCCGGAAAAAGTCCAGCCATTGTTAATATAACAAAAATGTTTGCACATCTATGTAACCTGGCAGCCAAGAAGAATGGATAGGAATGTGCATGTGTGAGCAATGGCGACTTCACTGTACTAGTCAGTGGGGGTGGTAGATGCCGTTGAATGAGCATGTGTACTGTGTGGTTGTCACATTCAAAATGACTGAGTGAATAGAGCAACGAATCTGCATCAAATTTTGCACTAAGCTTGAACATTCTTCTGTAGAAACTACGTGGATGATTCATCAGGTTTCAGGGACAACGCAATGAGTGCACCGCAAATAAAAGTGTGGCACAAAAGCTTTAAAGATGGTCAGGAATCTGTTGAAAGTGATGCACGTGGTGGAAGGCCTGCAACAAGCAGAGCACCTGAGAATGATGAACGCGTACGGGCTGCAATCAACGAAGGTCGACGGCTGACAGTGCGAGAACTAGAAGCTGATCTGGGGATTCCAGAAACTACTGTGCCCGAGATTTTGACGCAGGACTTTGGCATGAAACGTGTTGTGGCAAAATTCACCCCACAGCTTCTGCTACCAGAGCAGAAGGAACACTGTGCTGTGTTGCTAATGACTTGATTCAAACTGCTACCAATGAACCAGATTTCCTCCAGGTCATAACCGGAGCTGAATCGTGGGTCTACGGCTATGATCCAGAAATGAAGGCCTAGTTGTCCCAACGGAAGTCGCCTGGTTCTCCACACCCAAAGAAGGTGCAGCAAAGTTGCAGAAAGATCAAGACCATGTTAACTGTGTTTTTTGATTGGGAAGGTGCTGTCCATCATGAGTACGCCCCTCCAGGCCAAACAATTAATAAGGAGCACTACCTCAGTGTTCTTCATTGGTTGAGAGACGCAACATGATGAAAACTGGTGTATGGGCAACTGGTGATTGGCAGCTTCATTGTGACAATGCACCCGCTCATGCATCCCATCTCATGCAGAGTTCTTTGGAGAAACATCAAATCACGCAGGTGACTCAGCCCCCCTACTGCCCAGATGTGACACCCTGTGACTTCTGGCTTTTCCTAAAACTAAAATCACTTTTGAAAGAGAAGAGATTTCAGACAGTCAATAAGATTCAGGAAAATAGGATGGAGCAGCTCACAGTGATTCCAACAAAGGATTTCGCACTCTTTTGAACAAAGGAAGAGACGTTGGGAGAACTATGTGAGGGCCCAAGGTGCCTACTTTGAAGGGTGCTAAGGCATCACTTTCCTGTGTACAATGTTTCTTGTATCTTGTATCTTCTTCAATAAATGTTTTTTTTCATGTCACAGGGCTGGATACTTTTTGGAAAGACCTCGGTAGTTACTGACTTGTGAGAGAGAGACACGTAGATGTGAGAGAGAAACATCAACTGATTGCCTTCTGTATGTGCTACGACTGGGGATCGAACCCACAACCTTTTGGTGTACAGGACAACGTTCCAACCAGCTGAGCCACCTGGCCAGGGCCCTATTCCAAATGACTTCATTTAGAATTAACCAAAGCAGAGAGAAGTCTGCTTTCCCTCAGGTTCAAATGAAATCAGATATGACTTGTACATGGTCAATGGTGTGACCTTACATTAGCAGAGACACCTCTTGAGTTGTACTTCAAATCACTGGGTTCCTGGACAAGATTTCTGAATGAATCACTCACTGAAGAAGCTTCTTCAGTGGATACAGATGGATCAGTATCAAGTATTAAGAATACTGGCAAGAAAAAAGGAAGTAGAGATAATACTTGGTCGTTTAAGAAAGGATTCCATAAATATAATATCAACTACTATAATTAGAAGTCAATTCCAATTCTCTTTAGTAACATTTTCAGGGTTAACATCTTAAATATAGGTATATGAAAAACCAACAAGAGAAATTTTCTTTATATAAAAGTTTCTGCTAAAATTCTAAAACCTTATATTTTGATTAAAAAAATAAACTGCTGATTATTTAAATAAAGAAAACAGTAGACTGAGTCAGCATCCTTTGAAAGTTAAGCAAGTTAAGTTCAATAAAAACCAGCAAGTAATAAACTCAAGGAGCTCATTAATTCAGAAAGGGACCATAAACCAAAGGGGAGAAGAGAAACGAAAGCTTCTGTGGCATATTCCTTTAAGAGGTGGCAGCAAAATTCTGCTTCATTTGTTGATTCGCACAAAAACTATCTGCTGAGCATGAACTACACACCGAGCACTCTTGTAAGTGCTGGGAATATCGTGGGGAACAGAAAGTCCCTGTCCTCACACAGCCAAACACCGATCTCTTCCCCTTCGAAGGGTCACACACACTTACTCTGCAAGAGTTACCTTCCAGTTCATGCAAATTAAACACAGAATCACACTGTGCACAGGTGAAGGGCACAGAATCTTAAAAAGATTTTTTTTAAAGAGACATTTAATAAATGACACGGACTGCCTCATTACTAAAGCCCTTCACTCCAACTCAAATTTCTCCTGCTCAGTATGTTAGACCTTAAATCTCCTTCCACAAAGACTTCTTCAACTGCAAGAAAATGAAGATTCTACTGCTGTTACGTTTAAATTCCTGTATCCACTAGGAAAAAACAAACAAGAATAAAAACAGCACTAAGCTCAGCCACGTTTCTGCTGTGTCTGTCCAGGAACGCACAGGCACCTGTAACGGTGTTTGGGCTCACGTGCACTGACTGTGGGCGCTGTTCACAGGAGCTGTTCAGCCGGAGTCGTGAGGGCATGTTCTCCACACCTCTGCCTTCAAGTAGGAAATACTGAATACAAATGAATCTACTCCATCGTTCTAAAACTCCCCAGGAAGAATTCCCAGCCTTCCTCATGGTGGGGGGCGTTCCTTGGTTTGTGTACCTACCCACTTAATACCCCCTCCCAACCTCGTCTGTGGTTCCCCCCTCAGAGGTAAGAACAGCCATCACTCTAGGACCCTCATAACCTCACTGCTTAGAATACTTTGTCAGGCTAACTGAACCAGTTCTTTGGCTATTATTTTCTCTGAATTTCCCTCATCCTTCAACCATGTTACTCTCTCATAGGAATGCTTTGCAAGTTTTCTACAAATCCAAATTTAACATTACTCTAATACCTACTACAGGAAAGGAAAGGGGCATGAAGATTAATAAGGCATGGTAGCCACCTAGGAACAGACAATCTTGGGGTGAAACAGATACGGTCTACAGCATCCTAAGGATGGAGACGGAGGAGGAAGACAGGGCATTCCAGAGAAGAGGATCAGAGGCAAACGGGGCTTTTGCTCTCAATGCACTCGCAGGCCACGGGCCAGCTGCAGCGGCTTTAAAATGAAACGGAACACAGCCCTGACCTCAAGGACCTCAGAGCCTAGTGCAGTGGTGTTCAAAAATCTTTGGCAGTTTTTCCAGCACAAATCTTACACAGATACCCAAAAGATAAGAGAGCAGTGACAAAAGCTGCTCTGGCTGGACTCGGGAAGAGGATGGATGACTCCTATCTCTTGAGCCCCAGATGCCTCTGCAGACCTGGGGCAGCTCAGCTCCCAGGGAATAAGAGTGTCCCCCACCTCTCCATGCTATTTTGATACAGCACGTAGAACACTGCCACCTACCTAACACGGTGAATGCCCCAGAAGTACCGGTTAAATAGAACAGGGGAGCCATGCAGTAATGTACAAGTCACTGGCCTAATGCACCGGGCTGGCAGAGGCATGGGGGGAAGAGTGAAACTGCCAAGTACAAGGCAGGCAAAGCTGAGTCCAAATCACTGGAATCCAAAGCCAGACAAAGAATTGTAAAGGTCTGACCAGTTTCTCAAAAATCCCAGGAGGAAGAAAACTCACCTCAACTTCTTTTACTTTTCCCCTGAAATGCTTGTTTCCTTAGCTGGCTCCATCTGCCTGCCACAGCAGTTTCCCCAGATCTTGCCTACATTCTTCAAGCTTCCAGCTCTTGCACTTGGTTCCTGTCCCTGAGCAGAGCACCCTCACAGAATATAAAGGAAAGCACTCCTTGCCTTTCCAACCCCCAAGCTCATCTGCTCCCATCCACACACCTCTGCTTTCTTCTGGGAGGGGATTCTCACTATCCACAGCCAATCCCCTGGATGGGCTTGGGCCCCAGGCTCTCCAGGAAGGTCCTCAATCCAGCACCCTCGGGCTCAGTCCCACCTCAGTGTACACAGGCTCAAGGTTCTCCTATATTTAAAAAGTCTTCTCTTGACTCCGGGTTCTCCCTGAAGTTCCTTTTCACTTTAACAGCCAAACTTTAGGAAGGCTTGACATCGAACTCAGGATTTCCACTTCTTCAACTCACTTTCTCATCCATATGCAACCACTGGGCTTCGCCCCACACCCCCAACAGCAAATCTCTGCACTCCTGGCTATGCCTCCGGCTCGAAATGCTTTCTTTCCTCTGCCACGCACCTGGGTTTTTCTCCTAACCTGTCTGGTTGCATGTTCTCTGCTCTTTTAAACACCACCCTGCTTCCTGAAATGTTCACATTCCTCGGAGTTTTGTCCTGACCCTCTGGGCACTTGTCATTATTAGGAACGGTGACTTAACTGAGGGGGTGGGGTAGGATGGCGTCTAAAACTACAAGACCTTGCAGGGGTGTCCAACGTGTGGCCAAGGATGGCTATGAATGCGGCCCAACACGAAATCTAAATTTACTTAAAACATTATGAGATTTTCTGGTGACTACGTGTCGCAATGTATTTAATGCGTGGCCCAAAACAACTCTTCTTCCAGTGCGGCCCAGAGACACCAAAAGGTTGGACACCCTTGTTCTAGGGGGCTGAGCTCTGTAAAGCCCATTACTAGTGGGAGACACCCATCACTCGGGGAAAAGGGAATCCCTTCTCCACATACTCACCTTCCTCATTTACCCCCCAGAGCAATCTCATCCACTCCAAGGCTGACACACATGTGCTAACCGCCAAGCCTCAGTCCACAGCCCAGCTCCTTCTCCTCAATGGTGATCTGGGCCTCAAGCCCCTGAGGCCTTCCTTACAAGCACCTCCAACTGAAGTCCAAAACAATTCATCCCCACCCCCCACCCCAATCTTCGCTTTCTCCATTGTTTTCTACTTCACCAACAGGCACCACCACCACCTCATTTTCAAGTCAGAAGTCTCGAGTGCCTTGACCCTTCTCCCTCACAAGCCCACCTCCTCAAGCACCCTCATCCCAGCACCACCATCCTCAATAGCCTCCTTAGTCAGTACTTACAAGCCACCCTGTGCCAAATACTGCTACAGGCACTGAGCACACAGCAGTGAACAAGAGGCCAAGCTTAATCCTAGAGGGAGGAGACAGGCAGCACATAAACAAAAGACAAGATAATTCCAGATGGTGATCAAAGTATGAATAAAATAAAGCAAGAGGAGGTGATGGGGGGCGCTACTTTAGACGGAGAGGGTGGCGAAAACCTCCCAGAGAAGGGAACATTTACACTGAACCTGAATGACAAACAGAAACAAGTCTCAAGGGGCTTTGGGAGGCAGAGAACCCCAGGCAGAGGGAGGAGCCAAGAATTAAGGTCCTCAGGTAGACAGGAGCTTGGGCTGTTAGGTCAATGAGGCCGGAACTTAGGGAGCAAGGAGGAGCCAGGTCAGAGGGGCTCAGAGGGAGACAGGGGTCACACGGGCCCTCGTTGGCCACCATGGAAGCAGTGAACAGCTACCAGAGGGTTCTAAGAAAACAAGGGAGGTGATCCAATCTGAATTTTAAAGATCAGATAACATAAGTAGAAAATGGTTTGGGTTGAGGACAAAAACAGGGGCTTGGAAAACCAGTCAGGAGGCTAATACAGTCCAGATAAGAGGGGGTGGTGCTTGAGATGGGAGGGAACAAATTCAGGATATATTTTGGACATAAAATGAACAGAACTTTCTGGGAGATTAAAAAAAATTGGGGGCAGGGAGAAATCTAGGACAATTCCCAGGTGTTTTTAGGTGTAATTTACATACAGTAAAACTACATAGAATATGACTCCATCAGATTTGATAAATGCCTATCAAGAGTCAGAACATTTCCATGATTCTAGAAAGTTCTCTTCTGTTCCCTCCCAGTCAAACCCCTCCCACCCAAGAAGCAACTATTGCTGTGATTTCTAGTCTCACAGACTAGTTTTGCTTATTCTAGAATGTCTTCTAAGTGGGATTATCCATTATGTATGCCTATGTTTCTGGCTTTTCACTCAGCATAACGCACGTCAGATTCCCCCTCATTACCTGTGTCAGTTGTTCGTGACTCTACTGCCGAGCGGCCTTCCACAGCATGAACGTGTCAGTCTGTCTATCCACTCTCACTGGGGGCATCCGAGCTGCTCCCAGTTGGGGGCTACCATGAAAAAGGCTGCTATGAACACTCTTGGACAAGGCCTATTTGTGGACATGTATTTGCATGTGTCTTGCACAAGTATCTAGAAATGGAGCTTCTCAGTCACAGAGTAGACATACATTCAACTTTTTAAGAAACTACTGGCTTTCTGAAGTGGTAGCACCATCGTATACTCGCCCCAGCGTGTATCTGACTTCTGGCTGTTCTGCTTGAACACACTCCACCTGTGCCACAACCAGACTCACTCTTCAGCTCTCCCAAGGTCGCTCCCCATCCCTGCCCTGTCCCCTCTGCTGCCTGTCTCCTGCTGTTTATTCATTCAATAAATACCTGGAGGGCGGACAAGAAAAGGCTGGGGCGGCCAGGGCTCCAGGCAGGGGAATTAGCATAGCTCCTGAGGTGGGCAAGAGCTTGGTGCCTTCAGAAGATGGAACGTGAGTGGGGCTGGAGGGGGGCAAGCAAAGGCAGCAGGAGGGGTGAGGGTATTCAGGCCTTGTGGGAAATGGCAAGGGGTTTGGACTTGCTTCTAAGTACTGTGAGAAACTGCTAAAAGATCTTAAGTGGAGCAGAGACAGGTGACTCTTGGCTACTCCAGGCAAAGTGCAATAAAGACAGAAAGGAGGAGCCATGGGGAGGCCCTGGGCAGAGGCGACCAGGCACCCAGGTAGGAGAGGAGGCAGCCCAGAGGGTAGTGGTGGCAGAGCAGGCAGGAAGATCATGGACAGAGCACTAGCAGGAACCTGCTGGTGGATAAGATGCGGGGGCGCTGAGAGAAAAGGAGAAATCTGACTTGAGACACTGAACGGATGATAAAAGCCTCTTAGGGAGAAGGGAACAAGTAGAGGATAAAGAGTTTCTGAGGAACGTGTGTTCAGTGTTGGACCGTGAAGCTCAAGCCACTGGTGAGACATCCTAGTAGCAGCATCAAGCAGGAGTTGGAGCAGCTAGGAGAGGTCTGGCTGAAGATACCAATGTGGGGTGGTCAGCTTATGAACAATCGTGAAAGCCTGAGGATATCTGAGAATACCAGGGACAGAGTCCAGAGAATGCCAATGTCAAGTACAAGGGGAGGCATGAGCCACAGAGGTGGGAAGAGACAAGTGAGAGCCAAGTGGGTGATGAGGAAGTGAATGGTCCTCCTTTGAGAAGCCTCCTGTGACCTTTCACGTTAAGGTTACACATCACGCACAGCACCAGGTTTGGAAGGAACCAGTCTTGCTCGAGTCCAGTGTCTTGGTACCCGGCACAGTGCAGAATGTTTAGGGACCACTACCATTCAGTGAGCGTTACCTGTGGGTGGTGCGCTCCACTACATGCTCTCCCTATCTGAGCAGCTCTCCCAGTGGTCCAGAGGACCGGATACCTCCATTTCACGCATAAGGAAACTGCCTCCCGCAAACGCCCCAGCTCACTGCTAATAAGTGATGGAGCCAGACTGCGGCCACACATCTTCCTTCAGCTGCTCTACTGCCTCCTTAAAGCGCCCATCACATGGACTTTCACAGCAGAGTGCCCTCTCACATCACTGTCAAAGGCATATAAAAGCTGCCCTCAGGCAATCGGCCCACCAGAGCACTAAGTCAGGGAAATGTCCAGGGAAGCAGGCCTGCTCCTCAAGGACCCCTACTGCTGTCAGGCATAGTGAATCAGCTCCAGGCTCTCTAAATAATGCCTCATATCTAGGGAGCTTTTAAATGCAGACGAAATCCTCCCTGAACTGGGGTCTGGAGGTGAAAATTTAGGACTCCTAGGGCCTCGACTTGAATTCTGGAACTCAGTTTTAAGCCACATATCAGAAATTTCCCCCCACATATAAAGGGCCTCATTCTAACATCACAACTAATGCTAAACGTAGCATAGAGCTTCTCCATGAAGTCCATCCTGGACCAAGACATAATGAGGATGAAGCCAATGAGGCCTAGGAAACCAACACTGCGTATCTTTGTGAAAATTTTCTCGTCCATCCTCTGCTTTCAAGGTGGATGTGCTGCCTTTCTCCTGACTTGAGACTGGAACGACACAGGCTTTTTTCCTAAGAGAGTGCATTAGCACCCAGAGGCTTCCTTTCTTTTTCTACTCAAGAGCAACTGCTAACTGCTCTGGGGAGAGCGTGGGCCATGGCAGAGAAGAACAGGGTCCTAGCCTTGACTGTCAGCATAAAGCTGCATAACGTGGGACAAGTCACCACCTTCTTGGCACCTCTCCTGAGCTGTAAAGCCAAAAGGCTACACTAGACAATCTCTTAGGTTTACTTACACTCTCCATACAATCCCACAAGCAGAGCGCACAGAAAGGGTAGGTGAAGGTATGTATGCAGGAGGCCGGCCAGCTGGTTAGGAAAGGCTGGGAGGAGGAACCCTCTGGGCTATGGGTAACGAAGCCGGTCTGACCTGTGCTGTTTCCTCCCCAGCAAGAGCCTCTGCTCTCAGATCTCCTGCTTCCCTCCACAGCCCGGCGCTCACAACCCAAGTTCCACTCAGTCGCTTTGGATCCTTCATTTGAAGCAATACCTAGCACAGTGCTGGGCACACAGGTGTCACTAACAGCTGCAGGCTTCATCTGGGGCTTTAACAAAGTATAATGATTCTAACACCCCAATCCAAATCCCCAAATCCTCAGAATGGTACACACAACTAAAGGATGTTTCTACTAACACCTAGCACCAACCAGTATTTTCACATAGTTCTACATTTTTTCACTGGAATGATTAAAGAAAAGCAGACAACATTCCTCTTTCTTACCCTTTATAACACACTTGGCAAACACAAGGCCCACGGGCCGCCCACCACCTTGTTTTATCTGGCCCGGCACCTTGTTTCTACCCGGTGGCAACGCCAAGCCCCCGCTTAACTGTTAAGGAGTAGTTACATTTATACAGTCCTAAAATTATATTCAGCCCTTTGAAGGCAACTGCAAGGCTGATGTGGCCCCCGGTGAAAATGAGTTTGACACCCCTGCTTTACAAGGTACCACTAATGACCCCTCTCAAGCTCTTTTGAGCTAGGTCTCCGTTCACAAAGTGTAAGGATATAAACAGAGGGAAGACTTCAAGCAACCCACCTCCACAGTTTGGATTAACTTCTCAAGATGCTCAGGACTAAAACAAGTTATTCACTTTGTTTACTGCCATTTCCACCTATCCCACAGATCAAGTCTGACCGCCCTGCTGGCAGAACAGGCCTCAGAAAAGGGAGCATCTTCACAACTACTGAAGTGGCATCCCCTGAGTCACTATCACATCGTCTTTGTATTCTCTTAATAGCTGTTATCACCACCTGACATTCGCATTGATGTACTGTTTACAGTCTGTCTCCAGAGCAGGCTCCTTCTCTATCGTGCTCACCACTGCATCTCCTATGCTTAGAACAGGGCCTACAAATACTTGTTAATAAAAATTAGAACACGACACTCAGAGACCGTAATCCATGTTCAAGGATGTGATGCTCAAACGTGGAACCATCTTCCCATCAGGCTGAAAGTTAAGTGTTCCAATGAACTTCCACCCTTCCCTACAGAACAGCTTACACATACACACTGCAACACAGATATTTTCCACTGCAGTCAACGTTTTCTTTCCTAACTTCCCCAGAATGAAGCGTCAGGTATGCCAGTAAGTCACCTTACAGTTCACCTTCCTGCCAGGTTGTGTGCATTACTTACAAAGCAATCACCACTCTAATACAGAAAAGTCCCGCCTGCGTTTGTTGCCATGAAAACCTTTTCACCCACACTGCCCGATGCAAAGCCATCGGTATTAAAAGGACTTCAACAGCCTAACTATTGATGAGCAACTCTCCAGTCTAAGTGCAATGTGCCCAGACTGTCCACTGTAAAAGCCTTGATTTCATTATGTAGTTGAACTATATGGGTTTGAACTACACGGGTCCGCTTATACACAGATTTTATTTCAATAAATACCATAAATGTATTTTCCTTATGATTTTCTTTTCTGTAGGTTACTTGCCTGTAAGAATACAATATATAAAATATATAACATACAAAATATGTTAATCAACTGTTTATATTATTGGTAAAGCTTCTGGTCAACAGTAGGCTATTGGTAAAGTTTTGGGGAGTGAAAAATTATATGCCAGGGGGTGGAGGGGATCAGCACCCCAACCCTTGTGTCACTCAAGGGTCAGCTGCATTGTATTTCAAATGTGTAACACTGATGTACAGTTTTGCTCCAACATAAACAGGGTTTTATTGTTTTGCTTTATTTTGTTACTTTTACCTCCACCGAAAGAAAATAAAGGCAGCAGAGTCAGAAGCCCCAGACAGGTCCAATGGGCACTGAGGTGCCTTGAATACAAGTCCCCGTGAGGAAGAGCACCTAAGGCACACCGGGAAAAGAACTGTCCTTTGTAAACGTATCTTTTGAGTCCCAACTGGTCAAACTGAGAGCAGTCACCAGACAACATGATTCCCGTGCACTGTAAACGAGTAACTGAAAAGAGGCAGCTCCTTCACATATTACCGTATATCACTCTTCAAGTTGATAAAGATTTCGGCTCAGGACAGAACTGCAGAAATGGGGATGAAGGAGAAACGTTTCAGATTAAATCACAGGTGCACTGGCAAAAGTGGCCAGGTGTGGGGAAAATGAAAGTTTAGAAAACTCCCAGAGGTCACTAAACCACATGGCACAGTTACAAAAATCATGCTTTCCATTATTTTGTCCAAGTCCAGACTTGAAGTTCATTATAACTTTAAAAAAGAAAATATGGACTTCAAGACCAATCTACCACTATCTGATTTTGCCTTGAGCAGGCACTGAGCCATACTGGACCTAGTAAAGGCTTTGGAGCAGGGGGTTGGGGTTGAGGGTGGAGAAGTCGGGGGCGGGGGGGCCGGAGGAGAACAACGACAGTCACACCCCTGACCCCTCATCACCTCTATGACCTCTCTGAAAAAGGAGAGAGGATCAACCTCTCAGGTATGCTGGGGGATTTGGCTTTTTTGTTGTTGTTGTTACCCTCATCTTATTGATTTTAGAGAGAAGAGAGAAAAAACACGTTGATGTGAGAAACATCAACTGGTTGCCTCGCATATGCGCCCTGACCAAGAACTGAACCTGCAACCTACTGGTATACGGGACGATGCTCCAACCACCTGAGACACCTGGCCGGGGATGGGTAGAGTTTTTTAAGGCAACTTAAAATACCTTGAACAGAACTTAGCATACTGAATCTTTTTTAAAACAAACAAACAAATGTTAGTATCCTTTCCTATCTATATGAAGAGAAGGTTGAACTCACCAGAAGTAGTCCAACTCGAATTTCTAGGCCTAAATAGATGTCATTTCAACTACATTCTATTCCATACCACTAAAAAGTTATAAAATCTAAAACCTAAAAGATGTCTCCTCACATCCCAGTACCTTTGCAACCTTCTCTCACATATATAAACACACACAAGTTACTTTTGTAGAATAAGGATGTTATAACGTTTCCTTGTAACATAAACATAAACATACACGTGATAACTACTTACAATTTAAGGAACTAGGGTTTTTAAAACTCCATACCAAACAAGGTCATAATTTAAATACCAATGTAGAATTGCTTATTTTGGGAAACTCCAAGTAATTGATAGCTGTGTAATGTATACAAGCGCCTACGTATGTGACAGGCTTGATGTGACCACCAGAGAAAAATGCCACCCATCTGCCTTTGAGGTCAACGGCGCGAGCGCACTTCCCAAGGCCGACTCCCATTCTGAAACTGCGTACAGCGGCAGTGGAGCGCGCCCTCAGGACGACTGCGCCACACCGGGCACATGTCCTTCAGGCATCACAGCACTAGCGACTCAGGGCAACTTCTGAGGTTGGTCTCCTGGGCCGACCAGTCAGAAGCAGGGCCTCAGGCCCTCGCACACCATAAAAATCAGTGAAACTAATTGGGGTTCTTCAGCATCTGAGAGGAAGCATCTGACTACCATTAAGGAATAAATTGGGGATGCAAATAATTAGTGCACCCTGAAGTGACAGTTAATTCCACTAGCACGCCACTTCACAGGACACACATATTATGGAATTCCACTCTATTTCTGCTTTGAGAACACTGGAGTTGGAAATTTCAAGTGAGCCAAATGCCAAATATCCCCTGAAAGAATGTTAAACCCCTCCCCATCGCCTGCATGGAAAGGCCTTGGCATGTCTTGGAGACAACGCCACACAGACCGAGACCCACGTGCATGATCCACAGCTTCAGGTGATCAAGTGTTTCCTGAAATTTTTTTCCTCGTAACTTCTTGCACAAAGACCAAAAATCCAAGACACATTCAGCATAGATTAGGATACAATACACTTTCTGAAAAGCACAGAGCATCTAGGATGTGAGGAAAAACTGTACCCAGACCAAGTTTTATGCTCTGTTGGAGAAGGAAAAGGCTGGAAGCTAAAAAGCGAAGCAGGCTCTTAAAAGCCAGGTAAGGCACAGCTTGCCATTTTTCAGGAAGGAGGCTTCTGGCTGAAACAAAAATCACAGAATAGGAGAGACAAGAACAAAACAAAACTACCCAAGAATCCCTGTAATATTTGCTCTGGAAGAGAGTTCTCACTTAAGAGAGAAGGAAACTGGAACCTTGAGAAGGCAGGTAACTTGGCTAAGGTTATGGTTCACTGGTGGCAGAGATGGAAGTAAGATTCCTGGTCTCCCAGGTCCGGACCTCGGTGGTTTCCCACTCCACCAAGCTGCCACCCCACGTAAGATGTTTCATAAAACTCTTCACTGAGGCTGTTAACATAAGGGTCCAATTATCATCCAAAGATCTGCCTGTTAGATAATAGCTCGAAAATTCCATCCATTTTACAGCAGTTACCAGAGTCATCTAATCTTTGAGAGACGGAGCAGGGAGGAGCGGGGGTGGGGGGGGGGGTGGGGGGGTGGATCGTAATGTCCTAATTTTGATCTGTCCCCTAAAAGCAAACTGAAGGCTTTCACACAGGCAAACAGTGCTAGTATCCACAACCACAAAAACCGACAATAATCCCCACCCACAGGCCCAGGAAGGCGGCTGCTCCTCGGCACCCCCCCCCCCCCCGCCCCAACTCACCAAATTCCACTCCCATCCCAGCGCACGGGAGACATTCCACCTCCCGCCGCTGCAACAGCGGGCAGGGCCGGATCGGGCACCTTCCTTCAACACCACTTTCCTCCTCAAAAAGGAAGGGAAGCTGAGAGCCAAGGGCCCCCAAACGAGCGCTCTCTCGCACGCGAGGATCACCGCATCAAACACCCCGCCCTGCTCACCGCGGCGGGGAAGGGGGAGAAAACCCCACGCAGGAAGTGTGTCCTGCGCTCCGCTCCCCGCCGCTCCCCGCCCCGGGACCTTGAGCCCTGCCAACCGATACCTGCCCTCCGCCCCCAACAGGCGCGAAGCAGCCGCGTCCACATGGCTTCAGGTGTTCACAAGGCAATAAACGGGACCCTGTCCCCACTCGCGGCCGGGGCGCGCTCCGACTCCCGGGCGCCCCGCGCCGCTCCAGTCCGCCCGGCCGGCCCCTCCCCGCCCCAAGCCCGGCCCTCCGCCCGCCGGCCTCGCCCCCAGCCCGCAGAGAAGAGGCGAGTGCGGCCAGGTCCCCGAAGCGGCCAGGGGCCCCGGGGCGGGCGTCGCTGACCCCGTCGATCCCCAGGCACCGCCTGCTCGCACCCGCCTCCCAGGCACCCGAGGATACGACGAGCAGGTACCTACCCCCACCCCGGCACCCTCAGGCTAGGACCGGTGCCCAAGCCCTGCGGGACTCTCAGGCTGGACCCAGACACCTCACGCAGATGCCAGGCCGGGCCACTTCCCCTCAACAACCCTAGACCAGGCCCGGCCGCACTTCTCTGCACTCCGGGTAGGACCCGACGGGGCCACTCCCCTCAGCAACCCGGGTCCCGGCCCCGGAGGACAGGGATCTCAGCACTCCCGGGTCGGGCCCGGCAAGGACCTCTGCCCCTAGCCCCCGAGACCAGACATCCCGGCCAGGCCCCAGCCCCGGCCCCTCAGCCCTGATCTCTGCTCCATACCCCTCGCCCCCCGCCTCGGGCGGCGGTTACCTGCGGGAGCCCCCCTCCCGGTCCCTCGGCCTCGGCCGGGGGCGGGAGGGGAGGGAGCGGCGGCGGGCGGTGCTGCGCGGGGTGGGGGTGGGGGAGCCTCCGCCGCCTCCAGCTCAGGCGCCCGGGACGGCGGCGGGGCGGGCCGGGGCCGCGGCCCCTCGAGGCTCGCTCCGGCCCGCGCACTAGCTCCCAGGTCGGGCACGCCTCAGGGCGGGCTCCCCCGACGGAGGCCGCGGCTGCCTCGCAGGGGCCGAAAGCCGCTCGATTCGGGATTTTTTCTCTCCATTCTCCCAACACACAGGAAATAACAGAGCGTCAGGTGACGGCCCACGGCCAATAGGGAGGCTCAAGGCCGCAGCGCGCGGGCGGGCGGGAGGGCGCGCGGCGGGGGCGGGGCGCCAGGGGGCGGGGCCGGCGCGCGCGCGCGTGCCCACCCGCGTGCGGCGGCGCCTAGGCCTGCGCTCGCCTGGCCGACTCCAGCCCCGCGACCCCGGCTGTGCGGGGTTCCTCTCCGCAGCTGCGAGTTGCAGCGCGGCGGTCTTGCTACTTGCCCAGTGCCATCTTGGCCCGCAGCTCCCGTCCGTCCGCCCTGGCAGTGGCCAAAAGCCAACTTTCTGGGGAGTTAGCGGCCCGGAATGTCTCTTTGGGCTTTCTGGAGTTCCCTGAGGCCTCCAACGCCAGAATCACGTCTCTGGCAGCCGAGGGGGTCCGCGGGCCAAGGCCCGACCTCCTCCAGTAACCTGTTCAGTATTGCTTGATAAGCCCTCAGGGCCCCGCAGACCTGGTTCCTTTGCCATCTCCACCTTTTCGCCCCGCGTGTCCTTGAATGACTTGGGCTGTCAGTTTCCTTCACTTTCATTAAGCGAGGTGTGGGGAGGTCCACCAACTTCTCAGGTAAAATATATGCTCACCAAATGCCAGTTGCCTTCGCCTGCGGTGGCATTAAAACCTGCAATACCTGGTTGGCTGGACCCAGAGTCCAAAATTAATTTGGAGATAAGATGGGGGATTTGTGGTGTCAAGGCCAGGCTGTTTCCAGACTTCCTTTGCAAATCTCACGTTTCACGGAGCAAAGGAATGGCTTGACTTTTTTTTTTTAGAGAAAATCTCAGTTGCAGAACCACTGAGATGTTTGTGTGGTGGACCCCCCAATCAAAAGCGAGCCCTGTTGTAATGTGTTTGGAGTGTTTGTGATCCCTCCTGTTTCTCACCTGGATTCCTGGCCAGGTTCTCCACCCCCCCATCCCACCCTGGGCCTCGGTTTCCATTGGCACTATGGGAACAGGAGAGATCCCTAACGTTGGCTAAAATTTCTCATTCTAAGGTAGGCCTCCATATCCCCGAATGTTGGAGTCATTCCTTTTCTGAAGCAACCAAACTGGAAGGTAAATTGGAGTTTGAAGAGTGCTTTGCACAGCAGGTGGAGGCTGATAGGAACAAGGTGCATCCTGGGGCTCAGATTTAGGTATGTTTGAGGTACACAGCTCCCCGGGGCCTGGCTCTACCGTTTCACCTCTCACTCCACCTAGCCAGACTCTGTAACATTTTGCCTTGCCTCAGGCCACCTAAGGAGGGTTCTGGCTGTAGCCACACCTATCCCCAGCACAGGGATGCCAGGCTGGGCCTGAGGTAGTTCTACCACCTCAGGAGGATGTGAGTGGGGAAGACAGTTGTATCTCCTGGCTTCTGTCCAGTCTCACGAAGTGGGGGCCAGGTCCAACGCAGGTCAAGGCCATTCTTGAAGACCTGCTTCCCAACACCTCCAGCATGCCAGGTGGGGTGTGGCTCTTCCGGGGCAGAGCTGAACAGGCTGTCAGGCCCTGCCCTTTGGCTGTTCCCATTGTTCTGTGAGTTTCATTTTCAAATTCTTTGGCAGCAATACTTTTAAAAGACCAGTGCTGGCTTCTGCTTAGATCAGGGCCGCAAAGGGAAAGGTTGGGGTGACTCTCAACACAGATCCATGTTTTCTGGGCAAACATGGAAGGATGCAGGGGAGCTTCTTGAACCCTGGGTGTTGGGGGCACCCTCAGTTTCTTGAGAGAACTCATGAAGGAAAGGGAAGCCCTCTTCCTTGTAGTCTCCTGCCCCGTCATTCCCCCCTCCCTTTCCCCTCTCCCTCAGCTCACTCAGGTTTCAGACTGGGGGACTGGAACACGAAATGGGTAGTGAAAGGGAAAGAATGCACACAGATAACTGGAATCCAGGCTCTTGTTTGCTCCTGGCTTCTGTCCTGGGACTGACCTGAGAGCCCCCTCCAGCCCTTTGGATCCTGCTGGAACATTGCCCAGCCGACCTCCACCTGGAAACTTCCCAGTCCTAGGGCCAGGCCAGCCTCAGCTTCTTCACCCTTGGAAGTCTGTCACTGTGCCTTTTGGTACCATTTGGAAAAAGAACAAGTGGGCGTTACAGCCAACAGACAGACTGGGGTACTCTTGGGCTGTGTGGCCTTTGACAATTCACTTTACCTCTCTGAACTTTGGTTTCCTCAGCTATAAAATGGGGGTAATATGACCTCACTCATTTAGGTGTTATGAGAATCTAGAGATCTGCATAAAAAATTCGGTGCACTAGCAGGCACACATTAACGATCGCTACAGTTCTATGATGTGGACACAATATGACACATGAGCAGACAGAGGCTCAGAAAGATTAAGTTGCTGCCCAAAGTCCTACAGTGGCTGGAGCTCAGTCAGTAACTGGGAGCACCACCCCCCCTTTGATCATGTTAGCTAGCATCTTCTATTGTTCTCATTGTTTCATGAGTGAGAATCCTGTTTTTCCTTCCACACTTTAAGAAAAAGGCAGTAGATTCATTTTTTTCCCTCTCTCTCCGAACCCAGTCCACTCAAAAAATACTTATTGAACTCAATCAGTGGTTTCAATTCCAGAAGCAAAATTAATCCTTTCCCTCCTCCTCTGGCTCAGAGATAGCTTTTGGAAACCCTGTGTCACTCCCTTTATTACAAACTCCTCTGCCCTCCTCCAGGTGCCTGGGCCACTCTGGGATTACAAATGGAGCCTTCTGCCTCTAGGTCACTGATTCCGCTACCATGTGTCAGTGCGGATTGATTGAGGAGACTGGCCCTGCCCAGCAGATCAGTGACTTGTGCGGTGAGCCGCCTGTCGTGCCTCCAGCGGCAGGCGGATGTCCTTCCTCACTGGCAGGCTTTCTTGCACACACGTGCAACCCTCACCTTTCTCCCGCGGGCCCCAGCTTTCCTTCCTCATGGGAGGGGCCTCCTGCTAACTCTACACCAGGAGGTTGGCCTGGAATGCTGGCTCCTGTTCTCCAGAGACAATGGGCAGGAGCCTAGGGTTATTGGAGTGGGACCCCCTGCACAGCACCCTGCAGAGCGAGTCCCAAGCCAGGCACTTTCCCCATGCAAAGCAGAGGGAAGCAGAGTACACAAAGAGCAGGGTAGCCAGATCCTTTGTGGCATGCCTTCATTCCACACAGAGCACCCGCTGTATGCTAGCCAGGCTGTCAGCACTGATGGAGAGGGCATAGGGGCTCAGGATAAGTCTTTCTGGGGCAAAGTCAGGGCGGGCTCCAAAGTTAAAGGAGTCAAGGAGGCTCCAGAGGGCCAGGGAATACCAAGACTTGGCAGGGTGGAGATAGCCACCTGCTCTTCCCAGGAGGACTGTGCCCATTGTAGTGCTAGGGGAATGAGAGATGAGACTTCAGAGGAGACCAAGGGTGGGATCCTGCAGGGCTGGGTATCTGTGACATGCATGGTGTAAATTTATACCATAGGATCTCACAGTGACCTCTGCTCAGGAGGCATGCCGCACCCCCCAGGATGGAAGTTGTGGCTCCCTCCTTAGCTCCCACTGGTCACACTGGACTGTGTATATGACTGTGTCCATCTCTCCCGGGAGTGTGAGCATTTGCAGGGCAGACACCTCTGCTTCCCTGGAGTCTCCAGCATCCGATGCAGGGTAGGGAACTGCATCTATAGCAATGTCACTACAGCCCCGAGAACTGTGGATTTCTGTGAACAGGCACTGTGTGTTTGCAACAACATGATGAGGTTGGTACTGCTATCACCTGTACTTTACAGATGGAGTCACTGAAGAAGCACAGAGAGTTAAAGTAGCTTGTCCCAAATCACACAGCTTGGAAGAGGCTGAGCCGGGACTTGATTCCAGGTCTTTAGAGGTTCCGCTCCTAACCACTAAGCTTCCCAGCGCCCAGAAAACACTGGAAAGATGGATGGACACAGACAGTTGGTGGGTCCCAAAGTCTGCAGGTGGACAGGGAAAGAGATGTGCGAGGACAGCAGGGTCGGCACCAGCTTCTCCCCACATGTAACATGTTATCCCCCGGAGGCTGGGCAGTTGGCCTGCCCAGCAAGTGGCATTGCTGTCTGTCAGCACGCATTTGCCCACAGGTGAGCAGAGACAGAACAGCAGGAGAGACCCAGCTGAGCAGCTGGAGGCCCTTGCAGCCTGGCCCCACAGGCCAGCACCCCTCAGTCCACTCAGCACTTCTGCTCCTGGTGGCCCAACGTTCCCGGGGCAGCACCTGGCACGGTGGCCCAGCACAGGTCACACCAACGTGTGCCCTTCAGCATATCCTCCAATGGCTCTGAGTCCGAATTTCTTCATCTGGAAAGTGTAGTGGGTGGGAGGAGGGGCTGAGTGGTCTGCAGCCTCCAGGGAGTCGGGTCTCTTACCTGGCTGACCCCACTTACCCCTCCCAGCAGCCTTATGAGTCAGGGATTGGAATCTTCATGGTACAGACAAGGAAAGGGGCAGAGAGGTTAAGAGACACGCCCCAAGTCGCACAGCTAGCAAGCAGCAGAGCTGGGCTCTGAACGCAGCCTTTCGCCTCTGGAGCCCCCGCTGAGTCACTTAGAGCACTAGGGAGACTGACAGTGAAAGCCAGGTGATCTAACCGTGGTACTGACGCTGGCACGTTCTCAGCACTTCACCTGCATTAACTCGCTTAACCCTTACCACAGCCCTGTGAGGTGGAGACTGTTATCACTGCATCTTGCAGATGAGGAAACTGAGGCCCGGAGCCATTAGGAAGGGGCAGAGTTGGAATCTGAAGCCGGGTGGGCTGGGCTGCAGGCTCCTGCATCGTTTTATCGTGCGCGATAACAATAGGGAGGGTCCTTCCCATTGGGATTATTTCTGCTTGAAAGCGCGAGACTTTTAGCCCCATCTCTGTGGGGCTCCACGGGAAGGCAGTGCCACATGCTGAGGCATGCTGGGAAAAAGACTTTGTTCTACCCTGTTTTGTTGACATGCTCTTCATTTTAAGCCTGAAACCCGAGCTTCCTGCGAAGAATTCAAACCGTGGAGAAAAGCGCAGCCATGATACAGCCACCACTTCTGAGCCTCCAGCAGCCCCTGTGCTTGGGGCTCCACGTGTGTCCGCGCCCCTCACTCTCACAGTGCCCGAGCAGCTCCCACTTCACAGCTGAAGAAACTGAAGCCCGGAGTTGCTAGCAAGATGCCCAAAGGCGCATAGCTGCTAGGAGTAGATCTGGGACTTGTCCCCAGGTATTTCTTGAGAATCCTGGCTCTTCCGACCACATCAACTGCGCCCTGCTCTGGGGACATGGAAGTGGTTCTTGTCTGCTAGGCCTTGACGGAAATGCTTCTGCTCATCTACCACAGGCTGGTCCCTCAGTGTCACGATTCCTGGACCACTGGGAAGGCACCAGCACACAGGTGCAGAGATGTGAAGCTGGATGCTGCCTTCTCTATCTGGGAAGCTGAGAAATGTGGGCATCAATGCTCCCTCCACGAAAATCTCTCCCTCCAGTGACTTAGGAATGGCTCCCTTGCCACCAAGGTGATCGTCTTCTGGAAGCAGCCGTGCCACGTGAGGTTCCTTGTCACTGCCCTGCATCTCCCTGGTGAGGATAACTGCCAAGGCACATGTGGTTCCAGGGAAAGAGAAAGCAGCAGCGTCGACGGCCTCTCCACCGCCCAGCCGGTCCTCTTGGCTGCAGCAGCCTCTCTTCCGGGCCCACCCCTCCCTGCAGCAGGCTCATCACAGTTACCCAAAGCCAGCTCTGACCCTAATCCCTCTGGTTCAAAGGTTTTCAGTGGGTTCCATGTGACTTCAGAGTTCAAGTCGATTCTCATGCACCTGGAACACAGAGCCCTCATCTGACCCAGCTCAGTTCTCCAACCTTCTCTCACATGTCCCCTTCTGCCTCTGTGCCAAAACAAGAGTTGTATTCCCGCCGTGTGCCCACCTGTGCCCTGAAGCAGGAAGCCCTTATTCTTCACTACAGATTGAAATTATCCCTCTTTCAAGTTGTATCAAATGCCACCACCTCCATGAAGCCTTACCTTAATACTAATCATACATTCATTCAACAAACATTACCTGAGCCCTTATCATATGCCAGGCATTGAGCCCAACGGTCCCTGTTTTCATGGAGCCTACAGTTCTATGGGGCCATTAGCAAGAATGACTTATCACATATAACAATCATTTGGTAACAGCCGTAACATACATTAGTAAGAAAGCGTGGCAGGTGCACAGAAGGTATATAATGGGACCATGGGTCTTGGGGATCCAGGACATTTGAGACGAGAACTGAAGGACAGATAGGAAGTAGCTATATGATAAGGCTGGAAGAGAGCTCCAGGTGGCAGGCATAGCATGAGCAAAGGCCCTGAAGCAGGAGGGAGCAAGCAGATTTCCAGGAAGGGAAAGTAGGCTGGTGCAACATTTGTGAAGGGAAAAGTTAGAGATGCAGCTGGAGCAAGACAGTGCAGGCCACAGGCTTGGGGACTTATTCCCATGGAGAAGAGGGGGACCGTTGAAGGATTCCAAGCACAGAAAACAGTCAATATGCATTTATAACGATCCTACCAGCTGCCCTGTGGCTAAACATCTTCTGGAAAGTCCAGGCTTTGCTTCTGGCCACTCCTGAACCTCAGACATTTGGTCATTTGGATGTAGAATTTTCAAATCCTTCCTCCTGGACCGAGTTCTCAAGGGCAGCGCTGACCTCCAGTTCCCCCACATCACCCCCCACACGTGGAGCTGATACAAAAACATGGTGCAACAAACTGACAGAGAGGACAAGACACTTACCAGCATTTCCCCTGGAAGGGGCCAGGCTGCCTGAGGGGCCTTCCACGTTCTCTGGAAATCACAAAAGTCAAGGGTTTTAGTAAGGCCACTACTCAGGGAACCCTGAGAGCAGAGCTGGCATCCCACTGATATCCACACCCCGGGTCGGGATCCAGCATGACACAGCTGGTGGCCATTTCATGAGTGACAAGAAGCAGAACCAAAAGCCCTCGAGATGCTTTTGAGTTCACAAAGCACATTGCACCTGAGCAGTGTCACCTAGGGTCAACCCTCTCGGATGGGTGTGGTTACTGCTCCGTTTTACAGATGAGGAAACTGAGTCCCGGGAAAGGGAGCTTCCCCAGCAAGTCATGGCAAAGCCACAACAAGAACCTTACAATAGTTCAGGCTATTAGGGCCCCCATGGGGTTAAGAAAACTTTCTGGAAATTTCCTCTAAAAATGTTTTAAAGTGACATATTTCATCAGGACGCCTGTCACGCCAGCAGTGGGAGCCAACACACCAATTCTCGCAGGCCGCTCCCCCTCCAGTCAGATCCACACACTCAGGCCCTGAGGCTGGCGGCTTAGCCCAGGGCACTGGAGGGCTGGTGCCTGCATCCAGCAGGTGCTCAGTAAATGCTGAGTGTTTGAGGGGAATCTGAGCTGATTGGAGGGGACAGCAGTGGAGAACATTCCTACAGCTTTTACGGGGTGTGCTGAGTTACCTGCATTAACTCAAGGCATCGTCACAGCAAGCCCC
This sequence comes from Desmodus rotundus, assembly GCF_022682495.2. Lineage (NCBI taxonomy): Eukaryota > Metazoa > Chordata > Mammalia > Chiroptera > Phyllostomidae > Desmodus > Desmodus rotundus. The sequence goes on from NC_071389.1 coordinate 197,519,112, forward strand.
TGAGGTGAGTTTACAATGACCCCCGTTGGTAGGTGTGGAAACTGAGACTCAGCAGTAACTGCTTAGCCTGCAATCACACAGCCAGTGAGGGGTGGGACTGGGATCTGAACCCACACAGGGCCCTTAAGCTGACTCCCACGCCCCAGCTGAGTGAAGGTGGGCAGACACCTCCCAGGCAAAGGAAACAGCACCTGTGCATTCCTCGAAGGCACTGACCGTGTGCAGTGCCCCTCCTCCGTGCACCTGATGACCACTGTTCCCACCCCCCATGGATTCCCATGAGGTCAGGGACAAGCTGGCATGGTGACCACCTGGTCACAGTGTTCGAGTCTCCCCAGCATTCCTCCTGCAATGGGCTCGACTCCCTTTCCCTGCCCTGCCTCTTATGGGCTCCCAGCATTATACCCCTCCTTGGCTCCTTTTTGGTAGTAGGTGGGGGGTGATGCCACCTTAAGTGAGCTCCCTAAGCCCTTGGAGCCTCAGCCTTCTCATCTCTCACCATGAGGGCGGCACTGTTTCCATCATTCCAGCCTCAGTGATACCACATAGTGGAATCACACATCCCCATGATCTCCCAGTCCCTACACGGTGACACAAACAGTGAGTGGTCTGTCCCACTCCAAAGCTCGTACTGGGGGGGGGGGGGGCATGTGCACTGCCTGGGTCTCCAGTGGCAACTCAGACCCACAGTCAGGTGTGGGCTGGATATAGCTCCCCAGCCCTGGGCACTCCCTGAATGTGGTGCGCCCCTCATGGTGAGGGACAGCCCCATGCCTTCAAGGGGCCTCCTGGGAGCCACTACCCTACTGGACCCCCTGGACTCCCGGCTGCAACCCAGGTGAGGTGTGCTGGTGGGAGGGGGAGGGAGGAGCCGTGGGAAGGCCAGCACCAAGGTTGTTCATCTGCAGGCTGATTGCAGAACAGAAGGGAAGAAAGCATCCTTTCTGGAAAAAATCAATGGGCAGATGATACCGCCCAGATCACAACCTACATGGACGCCATCCAAGAAAATCAGAGACAAGAGAATCACAGCCCCTTCCAGCAGCTGGGGGCCTGAGAAGTGAGTGAGTCCAAGCTGCCATCCTGCCACGAGGAGAACCGAGGCCAATGGGTGGGGCTGTGACTCGCTCAGGGCCCCAAGATGTTTTGGTGGCTGTCACATGCGAGGGGTGTCCAGCCCAGGTGGCTCACTCACAGTGGTAGCTAGGCCCTTGCTGGTCCCCAGCCATTCCCTCCACTTCCCTCTGATCTTGTCCACACTGCCAAGGTGCCACTCTAGCCTCGCCCAGAAAATACCAAATCTCTGGGGCTCTTCCCTGTATGCTTTTGGCTTCTGGGATGCCCTGTCCCCTCACCCTCACCCTAACATGTTAGGCAGAGTTGGGGGAAACTGCCTAATTCATAGTGAGTGCTCACAAATGTTAGTTACTACCAAGCACAGTTACCATCCCCATTTTACAGCCAGGGAAACTGAGGCTCGGAGAGACTGGCCCACAGACACTACACCCTTTGCTTCCCTAGGCTGACTTTTCTCTAAGCCAACGGTTACTGAGTGCCCAAAGCAGCTGGCTCTGGGCTAACTGCTTTGTCAGAATTATCTCATGTAATCTTCACCATAGCCCTGTGACTTGGGTACTGTTACTACCCCAGGAGACCAAGACTCAGAGAGGGCAGGCCACTTACTTGAGGCCACACAGCTAGTAAATGGCAGAGCCAGTTGACCCCTGGCAACCTGGTCCCTGCTATGTTGCCATCCCAGCCTGGGATGGATTGAGAGGACCAGCCATCCTGGCCTCTCACAGGAGTTTCCAGTCACCTCAGGGCTCCAGGCTGGAGAAGCTGCTTCGGGAACCCTCACTCACATCAGGGAAGAGGTGTGCACCCTGCTTCCCTGGCAACGTCAGCCCCAGCTCAGAGTGGGGCCTGGGCTGGTCCTGAGCCCCAGGAGGCCTGAGGCTCCAAATTAGAAGACCGGGGCTGGCCCTTAAATTCAAATAGGGGGCCTTCTGGGAATCCCACACAACAAGGCCAGCCTGAGAGGCCTGACTCGGGAGGAGCTAGAACTAGCCCGCTCGGCAGGGTCCTAGAGAACTGGCTGAAGTTCTAAGATACAAACACCTCCAGAAAGTGCATTTGCAATGGCCATGGGATGTTTGTGTGGAACCTGCTCACTCTGTCATCAAGTCAGGTTCTCCCTCCAGAACTGGCTCCCACTGCAGAGAGAAACAGGGGCCCCTCTTCCCCTTCCCCTCACTGGGCTTTGGCCACAGGAGGTGACTGGCCTTTTACACCTTGAAGCTCTGCTCTTGCACTTACTTCTGGTGGAACACCCTCCCCCACCTTAGCCTGGCTAACTCATACTCATTCTTCAAGGCCTTCAAATGCACCTCCTCTTTGAAGCCCCTCTTGATTCCCCTGTCAGAATTCACAGCAGTAACTCCCAGGGAGAATGCTTTTGTTGTACTCCTAGGTTGCTGGCACAGCCCGCCCCCTCATAACCACAGCTGCCATTCACTGAGCACCTGCAGTCTCTTAATCCTCACAAGCCTGTAGGTAGAGGTCACTACTCCCAGGTCTCTGCCTTTTGAAACTGCAGCTCTGAGAGACTAAGTCACTTGCCCAAGGTCACAGAGCTAGAAAGAGGCCAGGGAAGACTCTCACTCAGGACCATCTGACTCCAAAGCTCCTGAGGTTCATCGAATTGGGGTGTCCGAGGGAGGGGCCAGCTGTGCTGCTCCCATCTCGGTATGCCTGGAGGGTGCCCACTCCAAGTGGGCAGGCTCCGTGACCCTGGGTTGGGTGACGTGAGCTGACCAGGCCAGCTGGCTCTCACTGTGGCTACCTGCCTGGTGCTCCCGGCATCTTGGGCAGAGCCTATCCACTCTTCCTTCCTTTTCCATCTGGCACAGAAAGCTCCGTGGGGCGCCAGAGCCCCGCAGACCAGGCTGAGGCCAGGCAGGCAGCTGCTGCTCACACAGCCCCTGCAGTGCTCTCTGGATCCCCTGTGCAGGGCCCAGGACCTGAAGGAAATGCCGGGGTAGATACACAAGGCTACCACCAGTTTCCAAAGGGACGTTACTTAACTACATGAGGCCCTCCAGCACAGGACAGATATCCCCCTCACAGGCATAGCTGCAGCTTGCCCCCACATGCCAGGCTCTGTGGGGAAAAAATCCCCTTGGGTGGGTCTGCCCTAAGGAAGTGAGCCCATCACCCCTTCGAGGATGTGAGGCCAGGTGACTGCTCCCTCCTGGTGGCCCACCTTCCTGGGGGATCTGTGAATCTGGACCTGCTCCCCTGGGTTCCAGGCACAAACCTCCTCATTGCTCAGCTCTGGGCAGGTGCCCAGAACACAGAGGATGCCTTAGAATTCCTGCACCCAAGTGACCTCAGTGTGGTCAGTGCTGTGAGGGGGGATGGATGTGGGCATGGCACAGGCCCCAGCCCATCCAGATGAAGGGCAGGGGAGGCTTCCTGGAGGAGGTAAAATGAATCCAGAAGGACTTGACCTGGCAAAAAAAGGAAGCAGTGAGGTCAGGGTGAGGAACCAGCTCCCAGGGAAGGAACACAATGAGGCCACAGCCCAAGGCCCAGTGTGTGTAGACCCAGCTGGCCACGCCTTCCCCTGACCGTCCATGGGAGGAGGGCTCCTGCCTTGGCTTCTCAGCTGAGGGCTCTCTGTCCCCACCAGGGCCTGAGCTGTGGCCTGGCCCTGGCAAAACCCCACCCTGTGCAATCTCTGGAGACCTGCTCCAAAGACTCACCACCTGTGTGCCGACCATTGCACCTGCCTGAGCCTTGTTATGGCCCAGAGCCTTTGGCTGTGGTTGCTTCCCAACGCAGACCAGGCTCAAGCTCCCTGCCCTCATGGGCCTTTCAGAGGAGCCAAGGCCCTGGGATACTCAACCAACACTGGCCCAGCAGCAGAACCCTTTGCAGGCCTCCCAGGCAGGCCAGGCCAACTCTGCAGCCGGAGGTGTGCCCAGCCCTGACCTGTGTCTCTGACGCCCCATCTCCGCTTCAGTCCTGGGCTCTTGGTCTCTGCTCATCCTTGGGAAGCAGTTGTGGGCAGAAGTAGCCTTCGGAGACCATCCAGGCTAAGGGAGTGATAGGAACCGTGACCCTGTCTGGGGACAGAGACCTAGCAGGGAGGCAGCCAAGACAGGACAATGCCTGGGGGTCAGGAGAGCGGCCTGGGCCTCCCACAGGGTGAGGAGGGGGCATGCAGAGAGGAGGGAGGACCGGCTCCTCCCCGCCATGCCGGCTTGTCTGTCTTCTGCACTTCACTGGAAAAATAAATGGAAGAAGCACACGCCAGACAGAAAAAAGGGAAGAAAAAAAAAAAAACCCAAACGGCCCCACATGGGCTCCCTCCGCGGGTGTGGGCCAAGGCCTTGGCCTGGGTTACTTGCTGCTGCCTTTCCCGGGAAGCTGCCAGTGCCAAATTTGCATTTACCACAAACAGAGACAACACAATGTCATAATCCTTCTCCTGTCACTCTCCCCTCTCTTCCTCCTCCCACCTCAGACACACACACGCTAACACAAAATGACGGCTCCCTCGACAGCCTGAATGAGCAAAGCCCTGGATCTGCCTCTTAATTGTTGGCATTTCTCTCTGGCCACACGCTCTGTGCCCGTTGCCCAACTTGCAGTAGACCCCCCACTGCCCCCTCCTTTGTCCCAAATCGCAGCTGACAAATGGCCTGCTGTAGGTGAAGAATATGCCTAGAAATAACAGGAGGGGGGGGGCGGGCAGTGAGAGGGAGAAACCAGCTTTCCCCCCACCCCCACCCCACTGCCTCTGCACCCTCACTGCCGGTGCCCTGGCCACTGATGCTGGCTGGGTCTGAGGGGACAAGGGGCAGTGGTTTGGCCCCCGGGACTCTGACCTGGGGCCTTGCCCTTCACGCCCCTGCGGCTGCCCAGCCGCTGAGCTCCCAGAGCAGCCCCTTCTCCCCTCCTCTGCGGGCCATCCTCCTGGGCACTGCTCCGAACATCCCCCGCGCTACCCCTCCCTCCATCGCTCTTTATGGCAGTTTCAAAGCTGCAGCCGCCACTTGAGCAGCTGCAGCCTTTGATGGGGACAAGGCAGTAAAGGCTTCCCGGGAGGCCCTGCCCACCCTGCCCTGGCCCTGCCGCCCCTGCACGAGCCCCCCTCCAGGAGCCTGGGCCAGGCAGCGTGGCGCGGTGGGGTGCCCAGCGGGCACGCCTCGCACACCAGAGCAAACTTTCACGACCGGAGGGAGAGGCGCCGTGCATGCCGGTTACCTTTGCAGCAGCATCCTTCCTGGCACTTGCCCCAGAACCCTGGACAGACCACGGCTGACGGACCAGGGGAGGAGAACAACTCCAGAGCGAGGATGGGGAGGAGGGAAAGGGGAAAAGGAGAAGGAAAAGGAAAGGGGGGTAGTTTCTTAGCTCTCAGCTTCCTCGTGGCTCCTCCTGCCCAAGCCGGCAAGTGAAGTCACGGCCAGGGCGGTGACATCAGCTGAGCCTCTGACATCATGGCCCTGCCGGTCTCACCTCTGCAGGGTGGAGATGGAGGAGCAGCAGGGAGGAGGGGATGGATGGAGGAGGGGGGAGCACCAATCCCTCCGAGAGTGCGCGTGCCAGCGTTGGGGGGAGGGGCGGGCGGCTCATCTCAGAAAAATGTTTTATCTGTATAGATATGGGCGATTATGTGTCTATTTATAATTGGGCCCAGAGTGAACGGCTTAAAAGGGGTGACCGCCCACCACAGCCAAGAACCACAGTCACTGTTCTTATAGCCCATGAGGTAAAGGCCAGCAGGATGCCCACGGAGCACCTACTGTGTGCCTGGGACGCCTACCCAGTACCTCCTCTGGTTTTCAGGAAGATCTGGCGAGGCTCAGAGAGAAGGGGCTTCTCTGAGCCTGCCCAGCAGGGAAATGAGCTGGGATTTGAGGCAGGTGCATGAGAGGGTGGGAAAAGGCTACTCAGGGACAGCAGAGGGTCTCAGAGCCTGAAGGGCCAGCCAGGCAGCTTTGGGCTCATTGAAGCCTCAGAGGCTGCTGGAATGAGACTGTGGGTCTGAGAACTCAGCCCAGGCCACCCTCTGCGAAGGTGGGCTTTAGTGGGGGCAGGCAGTGGGGAGCGGTCCCAATCACCCCAGTCCCATCTGGGTCCGGGGCGGGGGGGGGGGGGGGCTGCCCCTCAGTGTGTGGCCAGCAGGGCTGGTTCTGATGGGCTGAACACTCAGCACTCAGACTCCTCCTCTTACTCCATGGCAGTGTCTAGGAGGTAGGTGCCAAAGACCCAGTCAAGATAGGGCAACCAGCCCTGGCTAAGTAGCTCAGGTGGTTAGAACATCGTCCCGATGTGCCAAGGTTGTGGGTTCAATCCCCAGTCAGGGCACGTCCAGGAGCCAACCAATGAGTGCATTAATGGGTGCATCAATACATCAATCCCTCTCTTTCTCTCTCCCCCCCTTTAAAAATCAATAAATAAACAAATTTTTAAAGGGAAACTGAGGCCTAAGACTAATGGGACAAAACAAGGACTCAGTGTCCAGTGCCTGGCCTCCAGCACAGGGCCAGATCCTCAGCCCTGCAATACCCTCCGCCTGAGTCTCCTACACAACAGCTGCTCCACGCCATCTCCAGCCTGGCAGGGTCTCCCCTCGTCCAGTGCCCACCTCCTCTGAGAAAACCACAGGGACTCCAGGCTCTGCCCTCAGATGAGAGGCTCGTGGCCCACTCCGCTGTGCTCCCTTCAGCGTGAGACCCAAGCCCAGCCCAGGGCCCCCCAGGCCTGTGTGCCAACACCCGGCAGCACCCTCTTCCTTGGCACCACGGGGCATCTGGGCTGCTGACCACTGGCTGCCCTAAACTTGACACACCCTTCATTTGAGCTTCTGGGCCTGACATTTGATGAGGACCTACTATGTGCCAGCTCCAGTTCTCCAATTTCATCCTTCCTATGTCCAGGATGTCAGGGTTACAGGCCAGGACAGGGACTGTTCCCGAGGTCTGGAAAGTACTTCCATTTCTCTTGGGCTTTCCCTGAAGCCCAGAGCTAACGTTCCTGTGCACCTCTGTGCTCAGGACTCCCTCCAGGCTTTGCACCAGTCCTTCTCCCCTCCCCACGCAAGACTCAACATGGCACGGAATCCACACCAGGCACTCACTAAACCCTTGTACGGAGGGTAATAAAGTGACTCCACTTACAAAATATGTGTGTACAACTGCAAACACCAGCCAGGAAGCCCAGAACAAACACCTCATTTGGTTCCCTAAACAAACCATGCTCTCGCCTCCAGGCCTTTGCACATACTGTTCCCTTTGCCTAGAACACCCCCATCCCATCCCTGGTTCCAGAAGGGTCCCACCTGAGACATCACTTCCTCTCAGAACCACTTCCTGACCCTCAAGTCCAAGTGAGATGCCACTTTCCATGTTTTTCCCCCATCATAGCTCCTACTCACAGTGTCCTTGGAGACAGCAGGACTGGTAAAAAGCGATGGGGGCTTTGAAGCAGACTGCCAGGTTCAAATCCCAGCTCCCCAACTTGCTCACTGTGTAACCTTGGACAAGCCACTTAACCCCTCTAAGTCTGTTTCCTCCGCTGTGAAAGGGGGACAGTAACATCTGTGCCGTTAGGAAGGTCTCGGCACAGTACAGACCCCGCTGTACCTGTCCTTTCATCTGCCCTCTCCCCTAGCTGCGCTGAAGGACATGGGGCTGTCTTATCTTCTTACCCCTGGCACAGTGCCTGCACCCCGTGGCCACTCAAATGCACACTGAGGAACTGGGCAAGGTTGGTTGAAACTGGACTGGAGAATTTAATTCACTTCCGCAGGCACCTATACCAGGATGTCTGGTTTTAAATCTTGGCTCTACCACTTCCTTCCTCTGTGATCTCTGAGCCTCATATGCCCCACCTGTAAAATGGGGATAAGAACAGAGAGTGCCTTATAAGGTCATTGTAAGATTAGAGGACGGAAGGGATGCAGAGTGACTAGGGCAGGGCAGACTCTCGGCAGGAACCAGACCTGTGTTAGCAAGGTCATCACTACTTTATCTGATCAAGGCCTGCCTGGTGCCTCCAGGGAGGCTGTGAGATGTGGGAAGGAAGTGGGCTTCAGGGGAACAGGCTGGGCTCCAACAGAACCCCACTGAGCTCAGTTTCCCACTCTCAGGCAAGGTGACTCCCCTGGCTTCTCTGAGCTTTTGAGGGGGAACTGCAAACAGGGAATATGAAAGTGCCCAACACAGGGCCAGGCACTTAGTAGATACACAATAATGTGGGTTCCCTTCCATCTGCTTGATGCGTGGACACACATGCACGGTTATTCAATAACTTTTCACAAACAGCCTGGCATGGGTGAGGTGGGATCACAAGCCAGGAGCAACAGATGCAGGAAAAAGGCTTAGAAGGAGAGGCTGCTGGCAGGGAGGCACTATGACAGGCTTCCTGGAGGAGGTGTGCAAGCTGGGTCAGAAAGGCTGGGGAAGGGGAGGAGGGTCCAAATGCATAAAAGAGTTGGAGCACCCAACCCCCCAAAGGCAAAGCATATTTCCGAGGCAGCAACCCAGGCACATGGGGTGGAGGTGAGCATGGGGTTTGTTGGCGGGCTGGCTGACCAGATGGCTCCATGAGCACCCAGCCTGTGTAAGGCATGTTATTGTCAGGAATGAAGACCAAGGACACAGAGACCAAACGACCAATCGGGAGGGGGGGGAGGGGCGGCAATGCTGGCATCATCTGGCCCAGCCATTCTACAGACGTGGAAACTGAGGCCCAGGGAGAGGAAGGGCAGTCACAGTTCTTTTTATTTTCTAGAAGCAATTCTTTTTTTAAAGGTTTTTTATTTTTATTTTTACAGAGAGGGGAAGAGAAGGAGAAAGAGGGAGAGAAACATCAATGTGTGGTTGCCTCTCACACGCCCCCCACTGGGGACCTGGCCCGCAACTCAGGCTTGTACCTTGACCAGGAATTGAACTGGCGACCCTCTGGTTCGGAAGCCAGTATTCAATCCACTGAGCCACACCAGCAGGGGCGAAGAATTCTTTTAATGATAACTGCAATAACAACAGTTAATGATACTTAGGTAGTGCTTACTGTATGTACCCCATCGTAGCTTCTTAGGAGAGTTGTGAGGGATTACTATTACCCCCATTTTACAGATGAGCAAAATGAGACCCAGAGAACTGAATCGAGTTGCCCCAAGTCACACCGCTAATAAAAAGCAGAGCCAGGATTCAACCCCAGGCTGTCTAGCTCCAGAGTCTGGGCTTTTCACCAACACACTCTACCGCCTATCACAGCAGGCGCCCACCCCATCATGCATGCATGCACCCATCCATCCAGCCGAGCACGTGTACATCCATTCAGGTGGTGCTCACGTCAGCTCCCACACTGCTCCAAGCCCCAGGGAGTCAGCCGTGCACGCACAGCCAACCCCGCAGAGCCCCACCCACCTCTGCGTGATCCTTGCTGCCTTGCACTGTGCCCAGCCATTTCAGAGCTCACTAAAAACTGTCCTCCTCAAAAGCCCAGTTTCAAATTTAGCTGCTCACAACCACAGACCACCCCGCTGCTGAGAAACCACAAACCAACCCCCTTTCAAAGGCCGTTACGTCACCTGCGTAGGAAAGGGGGAGTGAAGACGAGTGGCCCGGTATCAATTTCTGGGCACAATGGTGAGTTTCGTGGAGGCCTGAGGCCTCACTGGCAAAAGTGAATACATAAAATAAAACAAAACAAAATTCCTGCAAGTCATATTTGGAAATGTTCAGCCCATGGGGCTTGAAGCAATGGAGTGAAAAAGTGCAGGAGTGGATTTCTGCCTCCCCAAGAGCTCTCACCACATCTGGCCCCCCCGGCACGAGGAGGCAGGCCAGCTGCATGTACGGGGCACCCTTTCAAGCAGTCCTGGGAGCTCTCAGAAGACCTTGACCTTCTCCTGCTAACAACAGAACACCTGCTCTGCCCCAGGCTCACTACAGTTTTACCCCCAAAGGTGGCATGACTGTTCCATTCCCCAGGTGAGGAAACTGAGACTCAGAGAAAGGAAGACCTGCCCAAGGTGAACGCAGTCTGTCTGGGTGCAAAGACTGTGAGCCCCCCCTCAACATTGCCGCTTCAGTGCAGCCCTGGGCAGGTCCTGTTTCTTCTCGGATCCTCCGATTCCTCCTCCTTACAGTGGGGACATCGGGGAAGAAGAGCAGCAAGCTCCCTTCCAGCCCCGGTACAGGGCGCTTCCACCCGACGAGGCTGTGAGACTAGGACCGAGGACAGGAAGGAGGGCCAGGCAGATATCCCCTGACTCACATCACTACCACCTTCATGCCACCTCTGTCACTACCCTAAGTCAGTTTGTAAACAGCCAGAACGACAGGTCTTACAGCAGGAGTCCACTTCAGGGAGGAGAGGTATTTCTGTACCCATTTGACAGATGGGGCTGTAGATTCAAATCTGTAAGACGATCAGCGTGCTCTCGCTGCCTCTGCTCCCCCCCCCACACTCTGGGAGGTCCCACTCATCATCTGCTGCGGCCCCCAGGGCCCCGAGTGGGAGGACTGGGTGGCTGCTGAAATCGGGTTATTAGAATTATTTATGGTAACTCCCTTGCCCTGGCCAGTGTATCAGTTGGTTGGAGTGTGGCCCATAACCAAAAGGTTGTGGATTCGACTCCCAGCCAGGGCACATGCCTAGACTGGGGGTTCGATTCCTGGTCCAGGAGGCAGTCAACAGATGCTTCTCTCTCCCATTGATACTTCTCTCTCCCTTTCTCTCTCTTTCAAAGCAATGAGAGAATGTCCTCAGGGGAGGATAAAAAACTAACAATAATAACTCCTGACATCTGCATAGCACGGTGCCACTTCCTAGCCGTGCAAAGGCTCACAGCCTCGGTACCCGCCTCCATAAAAGGGGAATAATGGTAGTTATTCTTCCCTGAGGTGGCAGAGCAGGAATCCTGTGTCCGGTTGCACGGATGAGGAAACAGAGGCCTAGAAAGGTGGCAGGAAGTGCACTGAAGCCGCAATTCGAACAGGGGTCTGTGACACCTACAAAGGAGGCTAAAAGGAGAGAAAGGGCTGGGGCGTGGGACGGGCTGAGATTCTGAACCCAACACACTTTTATCTGTTGGCAGTCTGCCAATGGCCTCAAATGAGGGTGATCTACTCGCCTGGGGGCCATCAGGGGCTTGTAGCTCGCCCCAGGCACAGCTGCTGCCCTGGCAGACCCCCAAAGAGCCCCCGGAAGAATCGCTGTGCTCCCAAGCTTTTTTCCCATTCCAAACATGCCGGAGCCCCACGGACCCCGGAGGCTGCTACTTAGCGCCAGATTAATCACACCGAATTCTCCATCCAGATATTGCGTGCAGGCCGAACTCCCACCGCTAATCGCCGTAATATTCTCCTCGGCGTGTGCAGGCTGCCGGGGCGATGTTCCAGGAATATTAATTCTCCACAGCCGGCTCACTCCCGCCGCACGCATGCGCCCCCTGCACTGCCAGGCTGCTGCTTGGGGATCAGGGGACACGGGGCCAGCAGGAGGCCGAGCCCAGGCAGAGACCCTCCTTGAGGGCCAGGACCTGCCCAGCAGGGAAGCAGTGGTGTCGAGGCCTGGCTGACGTTTTAACATAAGCCACCACAGGAGGTAGCTCATGCCTATGGTGAAAGTTGACCCATTCACCCTCCTCTCCTCCAGGTCCTGCCCCCAAGCTCCCTGTCCTCCAGACCTGCAGAGGCTCAGGACCCCTGAAAAGCCACAAAGCAAAGGGCCCTCTGATGTCCTTTCAACACAACTGAGCTTTGAGGAAACAGGTAACTAGGGACCCATTAATTTCAGCCCCCCACACTCCCCCCCAAAACATACACACAAAAAGGAATGAAAATCTTTCATCTGCTCAAAATATAAAAATGTGGGCAGCGGAGGTGAAGGAAGGTTGGGCTCTGCTGTAGGCCTGGCCGGGGCACAGGAGGGGCAGCCCTCTGCTGTTGGGAACTCTGAACCCTTGGGGACACTCTCCTATGTGTGGCCATTACTAAGGAGTCCAAGGCAGGCCAGGGGCAATGGCTTCTAGCTGCTGGAGGGTCCCTGAGCAGACAGTGCACTTTTCCAAGCCCACAAGCTGGGGCTGAAGTACAGGCTGCTGGGCCCAGAGACAAGACATTGGCCTGTCCCCAGCACCCAGCACACCTGCAGTTCAAGGTATACATCAGCCCACTGCCCACCTTGACCCTGAGGCTCTGGGCACGACACTGGGAAGAGTCACATTTTCAGGGGCTTTGGAAAGTGCTCCTCTTGCCTGGGTTCAATCTCAGTACAACCTTAGTAGGCGACTTCAACATACCAGTTTACAAATAAGGAAACTGAGGCCCAGAAAGATAAAGTAAATGGCCCAGCCAGGTCAGTCTCAGGCTGCCAGAATTTGAACCCAGGGCCCTCTCCTCTCCCAGACTCCATCTCCTCTTCTCTGAAATGGCCTCAACGTCCTTCCAGCTCCCAGAGCCTGTCCAACCAGCAAAAGCATTTATTGAGCACCTATTGTGTGCCAGACCCAGGGTGCTAGAATGTGTAAGATTGCTCAAGGAACTCATAGTCTGGTGGAAAGAAAAATAAGTAAAACCGGAACCAAAGTCCAGCCTGAGCCCCAGGAGAAGGGCCCTCCCCCATGGCCTTGGAGGTTAGGGAGGGCTTCCCAGAGGAGGTGGTCGCTGAGGAGTGGAGACATGGGGCTGGGAGCCATTTTGTGAGTGGTGCAGTGATACAGCCTCCAGGTGGGGATCAGGTGAGAAAAGGAAGGGTGTGGCAGACAATGGGACGGTTTGCTGGGTGTGATGGGAGCCCCAGGCCTGGTGTGGATCGGGTGGCCTGAGTTAGTCCCTGACTCGGCTGTCCAGGCTGGGCCAGGCCAGGCAAGGGCAGGCTGGGGCCACAGGACAGTGAGGAGGGGGCCTCTTGAACTTGAGTTTCCTGACTCCTGGTCCAGTGCTCTGACTTGGAGGCAGAGCTGGTCAGAACAGCCAAAAAGGCGGGTCTATCTAGCTTACCAAAGTAAGCCAAAGGGGGCTGCATGACAGTTTGGGGGCTCGATCCAATTCCCTTCTGGCTCACAGATTAAAAGAATCAAGGTTTAAATTACAGAGGTGAGTGATGTACTTCAAACCTCTGGCCTCCCCGATAGCTGCCAGCACCTTGTCCAGTTGCCACCATGCCCCCTGGACCCGAGGTGTCGACCTGGGCAGGTGCCAGGCACTGCCCCTCACGTAAGTCTCACAAGCATAAGAGAAACACCTGGTCTTGCACCCATTCTTCAGATCAGGAAACTGAGGCCTGGAGACAAAAACCAGACAGAAACAAATACTGGCAGGCCTCCTACATGCTGGACTCTCTCAGTCTACAGTCTCTCAGGGAAGGACATAAGGAAGGAGCTCACCCAGGTGCCCTAGGCAGCAGGAGGCAGATTTTCTGGCTCCCAGATCTGGGCATGGGTGCTCAATGTCCTGCCCCCCCAGACCATGCCCCTCACCCCCTGTCTGAACATGCACACAGGGGAACACATATGGGGGGCCAGGATACTGTACAAGGAGCCCTTCTTGCCCTCCTGCTATGCCTACAGTCCCCAAGCACCAATTCCATGCCTTGGACTCACTCGACACATGAGAAATTCCAGGCAGAGCTAAGACTCAAATGGGACCCAGCAGATTCTCAGAGAGACTGGGGGACAAACTGGAGACAAACTGGGACCCAGCCTTGCCCTCAAGGAGATAACATCCCAGTGTGTCAACTAACCAAGCTAGGCCATGAAAACCCAGGAGAGTGGGCAGGCAGCAAGTCAGCCTGGGAAAACCCCAGAAGGCTTGCTGGAGGAGGGGGAATTTGGCAGCAACCTAGAGGATAAGGAGGCCTGTATAAGCTGCAAAGTGTCACACATGAGACATAGGGTTCCATGACTTCGAGAGAGATGAGGCCCAGGCTTGACCCTCAGAGCTCCTTCCCTCCATCAGCCCCGTTCCAGGCCAGCCCCTCGCCTTCTTTGCACCTCTGTCCTCTGCCTCTATGGTGCCTATGCCTGTGGCCCCATCCCAGCGCAGCCGAATCCCAGGAAAGTTCTACTGAACAACCAATCTGACCATGGTGGCACAGACACATGCTTGGTGTGCCCCTGGGCTCCAGGTCCACCCCAAGCTCAGGAGTACCAGGGCCTGGGTCTCAAGCAGGGCAGTGCACCAGGGAGGCAGGGCTTTGGGCTTTTCCCAGATTTGGCTCTGGAGAAGGCAAGGGGCAGGGCAGAGGCCTGGCTTCTGCTCCGCCAGTAGGGAAAAGACCGGTCTGGGCCCAGCCTCCCCACTCCTGGCTGAGAATCTGAGCAAACCGCCTCCCCGCTCTAAGTCTCAGTCTGTTCATCTGAAACGTGGACTGGCCACAGCTACTTTGCAAAGTAATTGTGAGGATTCTGCGTGGAGTGACCAGTTGTCTCAAAGTGAGTAACAAACAGGGGCAAGTGTTGGCTCTCCCTCCAGGGCATTTAAAGAGGCCCAGGGAAATAAAACTAGGCTTTCTCCTGGACAAGGGAATTCACATCTACCCCCTTTATTGCTCCTGAGAAGCTGGAGAGGGAGAGACCTCTGTCCCACTTTCACAGGTGAGAATCTACAGGCAGGCAGGTGACAGGACTCCAAGTCCCAGGTGCGCCTTGCCTGACTCTGCAAGTGGGCACTTTCAGGACACAGAAAGGCCTGGGCAGGGAGGAGGCCTGAGCACCTTGAGCCAGCCCACTGGCCAACCCCAGCCCCAGGGTAGCAGGGCTCCACATCCCCACCCTGGGTCTGGAAGAAAAGAGCCGTGGAGCCTGTACCCCTAAGCCTGCAGCCATTTGGGGCCCTGGCAGGGGTTTGCTTTGAAAACCTAGGACACGCCCCGGCTGGTGTGGCTCAGTTGGTTGGAGTGCCATCCTATACACTGAAAGGTCGCGGGTTCGATTCTTGGTCAGGGCACATGCCCGGGTTGAGGGTTTGGTCCCAGTCAGGGAGCGTGCGAGAGGCAATGGATTGATGTTTCTCATGCATGTTTCTCTCCCTCTCTCTCCCTCCCTTCCCCTCTCTCTAAAATCAATAAGCATGTCCTCCAGTGAGGATTTTAAAAAAAAAAGAAGAGGAGGAAGAAGAAGAATGAAAAATACAGATTTAAGAAATAAGAAAACCTAGGACGAGAGCAAGAAGGGGCTGGGAAGTGGGAACATCCCCACAGGACAGAGCCTCCTGGTGGGAAGTTACTGCCCGCCAGCATCTGGCCGGCGCCCGCCCGCGGGGCCCCGCACTGCAGCGCATTAACGCAGCACAAACGCTGTGTGCACACTGGCAGGCACCTGCCAGTCTCAGCCCACGCCCCCACCCCAGCCCCTCTCCCGGAGGACAGATAATTCTCTCGCTCTCCCAGCCTGACAAAATAACTAATGCTAACTCAATAAAGTCCCCCTTGAAGGTTTTTAATTACCAGACTGTGCTGAAGACTTAAGACTCCAGGAGCAGGAGGGAGGCCAGGGGAGGCTGATGGAGGTCAGAGGCGCTGAGGCAGGAAAGCAGGCACCCCTTCCAGCTCAGGGAGAGGGCAGGGCCAGGCCGCTGCTGCTGTCCAGGGTGCTGGTCGTGGCGGTCACAGGATTTAGGACTCACACTGGCAACAGCGGCCACTGTCGGAGGCAGGCTAGGATCCTGGCAGGGACTTGATGGGTATTATCTTATTTAAGCCTCATGGCCAATCACAAGGAAGAAGCTGATGTCCCCACCATACAGACGAGGACAGTGAGGCTCAGAGCGGGGGCAGGGGCATGCCTCGGCCACACAGCCAAGCCAGGATTGTCCAGTTGTACTTGGTGTCAGGCAGGGAGTCCAGCTGCCTGAAGCAGGAGACTCAACCCAGGGGTGCGGCGGGGTGGAGGGTCTGAGGGCACAGCGATGGACCTCGGAGGGGGTCTCGTGGTGTGTGGGGCCTTCCCAGCAGTGAGCTGTACTGGCCAGAGGGAGGCTGCCCAAGTGGAGGCATCTGTGATGAGTCCCCACTGCCACCGAGGGAGCTGATGGGACAGGGGAAGGCACTGCAGGGGAGACTCCTAACCCTGGCCCAGCACTGCCTCATTGACTCAAGGAAAAGGGAGTAACCTCCAGAGTGACACACCGGGCTGCCTCTGCCCCAGGAGAGCCCCGAGCTCCTCCGCACCCTCTGTGAGGTGGCCTTGCCCTCCTTGGCCTCACCACCCAACGCTTTGGGAACCAGGCGCCTTCCTTCTGCTCCTCCCAACTGGCCAGGCCTGTTCTTGCCTCAGGACCCTTGCCCTGGCTGTCCCCTCTCTTCCCTCATGTTTTCACACAACTGGTTCACGTCATTCAGGTCACAGCCCAAAGAGCACCTCCTCAGAGAAGCCTTCCGTGAACTACCGACCACAGCCTTCTCTGGCAAAGGCCCTGAGTGGTGGCCTGCAGAAATGCTGCGTAGCTGCTAGCCCCAAGCCGCACATCCACCCCCTCCAGACCGCCTTCCAGCGCTCCGGGCAGAGGGACCGACTCCCCAACACGCTCCCCACAAGGAACAGGCCGCCCTCTACCCTCAGACCCCACGCATTACCAAGGTGTCACCTCTGAAGCCAGCTCGCTGGGGTTCAAACCCTGCCTCAGCCACAGCTGTATGAACTTCTCTGAATCTCAGTTACATGTCTATAAAATGGGGCCTCAGAACAGGGCCTGGTGAGCGCTTGGTGTTGCCTAGCAACATACCCTCATCATCACCAACCTGCGCCCCGCCAGGCCTCAGCTAACTGGATGCTGCATCCTTTGGCCCCAGCACAAGCCCTGGACAGGAGGGCACTCGGGAATGCTGGCGAGACGTCTGACCCTGTGAGATAGGCCATGGAGGTACGACTGGCTCCACTTTCTAGAGGAGGAAATAGAGGCTGCGGGAGGCTCAGCACTGTTTTGTGGACCCACTGCCCCGCTGTGCTCTTTTCGCTGCAGTTTCTGCGAATCTGCCCTTCCCAGCTCTGTGGAGGTGCCAACTTGGGGGTGGTGCTGAGAGCCGGCGCAGCTGTGCCTGGTTCCCGAGGGCCACAGGGGGTGGCTGGAGGCCCCAACACCCAGGCCTGCCTTAAGCCTCCTGGCTGAGACCACAGCCCTGCGGCATTCGAGCTGCTGCCCACCAGCCGGCCCCCTGGCACTGGGCCCGGGATGCCAGCCAGCCAGGAGAGGAGGCAGCTTGGCTGGCAGCCAGCTCACAGTGCCTGAGCTGTCAGCTGGGAGGCAGGCCAGGCAGGGCTGAGACCCCCCGCTCCTGAATGGAGCCCAGGCCACCAGGACAGGGCCAAGCTTCTCACTGCCAAAGTTACAAGGGTGCCCTGTGGATCCGGCCCCAAGCATGGCCCAGGGACATTCGTAGTCTTGCTGGGTGACAACCCAGGAGACATCATCCACATTTATTCAGCTCAGCTTTTCACTACTGTGGAAGCAGCACGTGTAGCAGAGGGAATTTTCAAGTCAAATAATAATAAAAACAGCAACAACTACAGCTGACATTTAGCAAGCACTCGGTCCGTGCCAGGTGCATCATGTGCTACTGCGCTGACTTCCCCCAAAGGGAGATGCAGTGATTTCCCTCCCTCGACAGATGTGGCCACTGAGCTCAGACACGCAAGCAACTCGCCCAGGACCACGGAAGCAAGCTGGAGGACTTAGGTTTTGGATTCGAGCTTCAGAACCATTGTCCCAACCTTCCCACCACTGGCTCAGGCAGGCCGAGGTACCCACACTGGACAGACAGCCCAGCTAGGTGGCTCCGGGCAAGGAAGTTGCTCATCAGTAAAATGGGTAATCAGAGAGGACCACATGCAGAGCTGACCGGAGAAACAGGCACGCGCAGAGGCCATGTCCCTAAACGGCCGGGGTTGGTCGCAGTCGTGGAGCTGCAGGAATGGCCCAGGGTGGAGGCCCCTCTCATCAGAGCCTCTGCCAGCCCATCCCCACCCCCCACAGCCTCCTGGGCACCCTCCATGGGCACAGCTGGGCCAGAGGGGCCAAGCAGTGGGAAGGCCAGTTCCCAGGGCCAACTGTGCAAGCCCACGATGCAAGGCCTTGAGACCCCCTTATACTAGGTACACTAGGGAAAAGTTTGCCAATCACATGTGGGCCGAGTTCAAATGGGTGCAGACTCATCTCTTGTGTGGATCTCTCTTGCCCCTGGGTCCAGGGAAAGACTTGAGGTCTCTGTCTCCCCCCACCAGCTGGGACCATCAGGCAGGGCCCAGCATTCCTCATTCAGGTCTCACAGAAAGGGCAGAGAACAAGCACCATTGAGCATGTGCCAGGTTCAGGGCTGAGCACTGGGGCACGAGGATGACCATTCAGCCCAGCTGCTCATGTTTGTACCAAGTGCTGGGGGCTTTCTTTTTAAAAACTATTTCTAGTCTCATTCAATTCAAAACAAACCTGTGGGAGAGAAGATATTGCCACTGTCCCCATTTTCCACAAGCCCACAGAGTGACAATGACTTATGCAAGGCTACGCAGCTGATCAGGGGGCAAACCAGCGTCCTGAGGTCCCCAGGGCTCCTGTCACCAGATTCCCTAACCCCCAGGAGGACTCAGAGCAAGCTGCTCAGCCCCCAGAGGGGAGCAGGGGCAGGAATGAGGACTGGCAGCTGTGGACGGGCAAAGATGCTCTGGAGACGGGACAGGAGGGCTGACTTTGGCCAGGTCGCAGTGGCAGGCACGGGAGGACAACTGTGCTGAGAAGGCACCGAGAGAGACAAGAGCCGGCCCAGGTGGCACTGTGGACTGAGGCTTCGAGGCAGCACACCAGGCAGGCGCAGACTCCACAATGGCAGGGCTGGCGAAGACCGCTACAGCCCTGTGTGCCTCACTGAAGTCTCCCTGAGCGCTCCTGCCCAGACGCCCAGGCATCGAAAGGCCCCCTGACCCAGGTGAGGGGTGGGGGTGGCACAGGAGGGTTTGGCTCCAGCCGTGCTCCGTGGCTGTGTGAGTCTCAGCAACTCTCTGAGCCTGGGCTCCTCATTGGTGCGGTGATGGGGGGTGGGGCAGGGGGCATCCTCTCCGCCCCTGAGAAGGCTGGGTACACAGTGGGGCCCACTGGCCAGCTGGCACAATGACAGTTTTGCCCTAATTGCTTCTGTCTCCCCAATGACCTTTCATGAGCCCGTCTGCCAGGAGAACCAATTTAACCATGGAAAGTAGAGCAGGGACAGGCCAGAGCCTGGGGGCTGGAGACGGATGCCCCACCCCCACCACACAGAGCACCCTCCTCAGGCCAGCCCAGAACCTGCCAGGCCACGGCCCCTGACCCCATCCTTGCTGGTGTGGACCAGTGGGCTGGCAGTAAGTCTCAGACAAGGGTGGGGGGGTGGGGGGTAGTGGGGCTGGGGTAGGGTTAGGCAAGGAATGGAGGCTGGGAGAAGTCACCAGACAGATCTAACATGGGCCCTGGGGATCTGGCCTTTAGAAAGCTTGGGACGAACAGAAGGGGTTGGTGAGCACATGGCAAGGACCCAAGGGCCACAGACTGGAGATCCCTGGAAACACCTGTTCAGCAGGATGAACTCCCTCCCCTGATGGGGGGCAGGAAGCAGGGAGGGCAGGGAGGGCAGAGAGGGGCCCCTGCTGAGGGTGGGGGACTGAAGGGTCCTCCCCAGCCCCTCTCCTCCCCTCTGCCCAGCCCCCTCAGGTGTTCACAGCATTCCCATTTGCCTCTCACACACCAGCCTGCCACCTGCACCCCCTCGCTCTGTGCACTGCCCACTGCGGCATTCCTCATCTTACCTCCCCCTCCCAGTCCACTCTCGCCCTTCCGCCTCCTTTCTGCCAGGGGGCCTTCAATGCACCAGTCCTCAGTTTACCCCCAGGACAAAAAGCTGCAGCCCTGAACAAGGCAGCCTTGGCCACATGAATAGAATGTGCTGGCAGCAGCGGGTCACCCAGGGACACGGTCAGAGTTTGTCCACAGTGGGCACAACTCTCACTGGTCACCAGTAATGAGTCTCCTGTTTCTCTCCAGCCAGCAGCTCACCAACCTCTGCTCCTCTCCCCCCACAGCAGCCCCCTTCCCAAATTTTCAGCCTCCTGGGGTGACTTGGCCAGGCCTGTCACCAAGCCAGGTAATGTCAGGAGTCCTGGCAATCAGCAGGTACCTGGAGGAGGAGGGGTGGGGAAGAGAGAATAGCAGAGGAGGAGGAAGTGGAAGGGGAGGGGGAGGAGGACGTGGAGAGGAGGAAGGAGGAGGGAAAAAAGGGAAAGGGAAGGAGGGGAAAATGCAGGGGGTAGGGGGAGGACAGAGGAGGAGAGGAGAGAATGAAGGGAAGGAGGGGAGGGAGGGGGAGAGAATGGAGGAGGAGGAGAGGGGGGAGGGGGAGGGGCCCCCTGAAACCAGTGCAACATCAAAGCCTTCCCAGCCGCAGAGCAGTCACGTGCGCAAGGCTCCGCTCCTTCACTGGGAGAAGCCGCTGGGCCTGGGGCTGCTGAAGGAATTTTAAAATGAGGCAGATTGCCTGGAATATTAGGGGCGGGAGGGGGGTGTGCAGATAGAGAGCTGCATCGCAAGGCAGGTTTGGAAACCTTTCCTCCCAAAGAGAGCGGCAGGGCAGAAGAAGCCTCTGGTCAGCCGCTGGGCAGGTGGCCAAGAGTGGGGACCACCCAGCCACCGCCGAGCAGCTGGTGTGAGGCTTGTGGCAAGACCAGCCGGTTATCAAGAGGAGCCAGAAATCTGGATTTTTATGTGAACGTGTCCTCTTTTTAATATTGGCTCAAATGACAAAAAAAAAAAAAGGAAAGAAAAAAACCCCACGTAGGCCAAATACAGCATGCCCTGATTTGGGTCCAGGACCTTGGTCTAATGGGCTCCAACTTACTTGTATCACAGGTGGCCAAATTGAGGCCCAGAGAGAGAAAGGGGCTTGCTCAAGGTCACCCAGTGGGCACCAGGGGCGAGGGCTAGAACTTGGAGACCTCAGGACTCCCAGGCTGGCAGACAGGGCTGTGAACTGATGGGGAAAGGCGTAGTGCCAGGGGAGGGCTTCAGAACCCCGCCTTCACTCAGCCCACTGTCCCTGCCCCCTCCTCAAAGCTGTCCTGACCCATCCTGCCAAGCCCCCCACTCCCTAAGGCCCAGCTCAGCAAACAGCCAGTCATTCACTCCACCGTTCACTCTGCTGCTACCAGGCCTGCGTGGGCCCCACTCACAAATAAGGCCGGGACAGGGCACAGAGAGGTGGGACTTCCAAGGAGGGAGCAGCTATCTCTGTGAGGGTCTCCCCTAAGGGGACAGAAAATTCTAGGCAAAATACGCAGCCTCTGCATTCAGTAGGGGTGGGGATAAGAGAAAGTAAATGGCCACTGGTGGGTGGAGAGAGGCTGGGTGGGAGGTGGAGGTGGGGAGCCCCCGAAAACCAACTCAGAGGCTCTGGCTGGCTGTCTAGCTCAAGGGCACTGGGGAGCCCCTGGAGGTCTCTGAACAGGAGACAGGTCGGCTCAGACCAGGCTCCGATCTTCAGATCTGCGCTGTGGGTGTCTTGGAGAGTGGGGACTGAAACGCTGCTCTGGAAGTCATCCACTCCTTCACTGTTCACTTGACAAGTGTTTGCTGAGCACTTACCGAGCGCCAGGCCCCAGGCAGACAGGCAAGGTGCCCACTCTCCTGTGGCAGGGGAGACAATGTGAACGGCACCCCAGGCCAGAGGCTGGGGGCCTGGAGTGGGCAGGGCAGGGGGCTGGACCTGAACTGACCTAGTGCCTCTGAGTAGGGACCCACCTGCAAGGTGAGGGCAGGAGGGGGCTGTTCCCAGCACAGGAACAGGACTGTGCGCAGGCCCAGAGAGGAGAAGAAACAGGGGTTTTCTAAGTAGGGGAGAGGCTCTGCAGGCTGAGGTGTGGGCGGGAGCCGTGTGGAAGGTGACTGAGCCTCTTTACCTCACCCCAAGGGCAACGGAGGGGAGTGAGGCTGGAGGACGGGTGGGGGGCCTGGCCACCTGCCGGGCGCTCTGAAGGCCATTGTGGGGAGGTACTCCCTGTTCCCTCAGCAGAACCCGGGCAGGTGAGCAGCTGCTCTCAGGCAGACTTCAGTTCCAGCCAAGGAAGAACGTTCCAGTGTGCAGGGCCCCTTGGCCGGTAGGCCACATGGGCTGGTGTGAGCAAGACTCAGGTGGACAGGCCCAAAGTGTGGCTCAAGGTCCCCAATACAGATGGCTGACCTCCAGCAAGTCCCTTAACCTGAGCCCCCCAGCGGGAGGGCCCTGGTGGATGTAAGGGGAAGAGGGTGACATTGATTGTTTAATATTTCAAAAAATTCTTTGAGTTTTTTAGAGCATGCTCTTTTCTTTTTTTTTTTCTCCTAAGATTTTATTTATTTATTTTTAGAGAGAGGGGAAGGGAGGGAGAAAAGGAGAGAAACATCATTGTGTGGTTGCCTCTTGAGTGCCTCCTACTGGGGGACCTGGCTCACAACCCAGGCATGTGCCCTGACTGGGAATTGAACTGGCGACGCTTTGGTTAGCAGGGTGGCGCTCAATGGAAGGGTCCTAGGAGAGGAGCTGTTGGGGGACTCAGAGAGAACCCTGAAATGGACCTAGCATGGGGCTGACCCCTGAGCCAGGGGCTGGCAGCAGAGGGCAGCTAAGGGGACATTGGGGAAAGGGTCCATGCCTGGGGCAGGTGGGAGGTACCCCTCAGTAAGCAGGAGCCTTGATGCCACTAATAACACCATTGTCCAGATGAGGAAACCGAGGCCAGGACTGGTGCCGAGACTGGCGGAGGCTACTGTCAGGGTCTCTGGAAGGATGCTCCAATGGAGGGGCTGCTCTGGGCTGAAGCCAAAGGTCTCTGGGGAGAAGGTCCAGTGAGTGGGTGGCCTTCTCAATCTTGGCCATCAACTGGTGAGGATGGGGGCCAAGGGGAAAACCACCCCAGTGCCATCCTCACCGTTGGCACTTCCATCCTCCATCACATGCCCAGGCCTGGAGCAGGCGTGGGGGACCCATCTCTACCCTCCAAGAGCTCCCACCCACCCGCCAGCCACTGACCACGCCCTCTTACAGATGAAGAAGCCAAGACTCTGAGAGGATGTTTTGCCAGTGAGAGGCGGAGCCAGGCACCGCCCTCTGCTCCCAGGTGGGAGCCCTGTCTCACGTGGGGGTTGGCTTGGGAAGAAAGAAGGGCGAAGAAAGGGAACTGGTGTTGCTTATGGCCTTGTCCCAGCTAGGCTCACCCATGACACCTCCCCATCACACCCAAACCACAGAGCACACAGCACCCTCGCCATCCATTCTGGAATGCCCTCTTTCCTGGGCACTCCTCCCCAGGCTTCAGCCCAGCACACAGGAGGGGTTTAGTACACTCTGGAGTGAATTATTCATGGAAGCCACCATGCCCCAAGCCCTTCAGTGGATGCGCTTTTTCATCCTCACCACCAGACCCTAGCAGGGGGATGGGCGTTGTTCACACTCTTGTAGAGGAGGCAGAGGCTCAGACAGGCCCAGAGGCCCAGCCCCTTGCCCTCGGTCACACAGAAACAGCTACAGCCAGTGGACACTCTGCATGTCTGCTCAGAGCAGAAACCTGAGCACCGTGCACTGCTGACTCATTTGACCTTCAAAGAGCCCCTCAGGCAGCTATTACTTTCTCCCCATTTTCCAGATGAGGACGTGGATGCACAGAGAATTTAAGTAACTTGCCTGCTAAGCCCAAGAACTGGGATTCAATCCCAGGCCCCATCCATACTTTTAACCACCTCTCCCCACAGTCAGTCTCCTGGTGAGGGAGACGGCACTCTCGTTGGCCGGCGGATGAGAGGAATGCACAGCTTGGAAGAGGCTCAGGCCAAAGAAAGGAGGAGGAGAGGCATAGGAGGAGGGGAGTCTAAGGAGGAAGGGAGGAGGAGGGCATTGTAAGGAGGTGTGGAGAAGAAGGGGGAGGGGAAGGAGAGAGAGAAGGGAAAGGGGTGAGAGAGGAGGGGGAAAGGAGAAAGGGAAGGAGGGGAAGGAAGGGAGAGGAAAGTGAGGAGGGGCCCCTCTCCCCCAGGGGCCTGGCAGGCTGAATTCCAGCCCAGCTGGGGCCAAGGCCGGCAGTGCCAGGGAAGACCTGCCCGGTCCCCCTGCTGCAAGAACATCAAAGCTGGTTCCTGGCCAGCCCCAAGGTAGTGTCCTTTGAGGTTTGGCAGAGATGGGGCCATATTTCAGGCTGATACAAAGCAGGCTGCACCCCACCCCCTCCAGCCCAAGATCCCCATCTGGGTTGTCTACTTAATACCCCATTACAGGAGAAAATATACAGCCAGCTCCCGCCAGCCTCAGCTGCCCAGTCCTCCCTCCAAAGAGATCAAAGCTGTGCTGCATGCCCGCCCAGAAATTCCATAACTGGAATGCAGAATGGGGGAGAGGCAGGTAGAGCCCAACATGTGGGTGGGAAGTGGGGAGGTCAGGCAGGTGTGGGTGGGACCAGGCTTCCAGGTGGGGGCTGGGGTGGCTGGGTCAGGAGCCTGACCAGAGGAGAGAGACCTCTGAGCTTGGGGAGGGAAGTCACACATCTCACCCTGGGTCCTGGGATCCACCTGTCCCAAAAGCCCCCACTCCCTGCAGAGCCCTCCCAACTCACTGTGTCCTTGGCTCACAAAGCCTGCTGGGCTTTATGTCCACGATATCCCAGCAACGGGTCAACCTGTATCTATTGTAACCAACAGGCAGGGCTGTGGGGCTGCGGCTTGCCAGGTAGGCCCTCCGATGAACGTCTAAGTCTCACCACAATGCTGTGACGTGGGCAGAATCTTGTTTTATAGCAGGAGAAACCGAGGCAAAGGAGTTAGGAGGCTTGCTGAGCACACTGTGCCGCAGCGGGCTGTGGCTGCCCGGGGTCTACTCCTCCACATCAGTCCACTGGACTTATATCAGGGAACTCCTGGCTTCGGGGTGGTTTTGGTAGGAAGTGAACCAGACGTCGGACTTCCCCAGGGAGGCCGACACCACATTCTACACCAGGGGTGGGTACTGGACCCTCTTCTACTTCCAAGCTGAGGACTGGAGTCCCTGGAGTCGCCAGCTTACCGGACCCTAGGTTCGATGGGTGGCCCAATGTCCTGGGGTCTGTTGGTCTCCATGGCTTGCGGTCTTTCCCAACCAGGACACAGGCTCAAAGAGGCTCAGAGACCCACAGAGGATGTGCAGCCTTGAGGGGCTCTGGGCATACCACAGACCCTCTCTCTGGTCACCCAGCAGGGAGGGAGAACAGGACTGGACAGCACGCCCTCCGGGTCTCCTGGATAAATGCACTCACAAGCACTGAAACACACAGGAGCAAAGGTCAGCAGCTCCTCCGGGCTGACTCCTGGGCCCTGGGGCTGCAGGTGCGAATGAGGTCATGAGCTGGCCCGCTTCCCTAACTCATACTAGGTGTGAAGGGACCTGCTCCTTCCTCTTGATGAGACTCCCCCCACCCCCCACAACTGCTCCTCTTCCTGTGTCTCCCTGCCCCCCTCTCAAAAAATGTCATCTGTCTGGGGCCAGAAACCTGGGGAGAGCCCACCCCCACCTCCCCCAGCATTCTTCCTGGTTTTCCTACGGCCCCTCCCAAACACTCTCCACACTGGCCATCCCATCAGTTCTTCTGAACTTCGCATCTAACCAAGTCTCTCCCAACCTGCAGAGATCAAACTCCTCACCTGGTGGATACCTGGTTCACCCCTCAAGTCCACAGCCTTATCTCCCCAGCGGCTGCGGGACCGACACCTATGGGGTGAACAGATGGATGAAGTCCCTGAAGTCCCTGTCTCAGCACATGTTGCTCCAGAATCAGAGAATCTCTGTCCCATCCCCCCCCACACCCAATCCATCCTTCCAGACCCTGGCCTCCCAGGCTGCCCATCCTCTGGTCTCCGTACCCCTCGGCCTGACAGTGACCCTGGGCCAACTATCATCGTCGTGGGTGTGCCGTCTGCCTCCCTGTGGCTGGGAGCTCCCCGAGGCCCAGCTGGTGTCACCTGTCAGGAGAGGTACTCACAGCACCTCCATCACCATGCTCATTCCACTGGGAATCAGGCGCAGAGGTGTGGTGCCCCTGGGAGCTCAGAGACCCTCTGTCCCTTCACTGATCACAAAAGGCTGACCCAGGCAGATCCCCACCTCCACCTCCCCTCCCCGCTGGGAACGGAACAGCAAGCACTGGGTGAACAAAGCAATTTTCCAGACCCCGTAGGGCTGGGCAAGCCAATCTGAGCATGAACTAGACCTCTGGCCAGGGCGAGGGGGCACGACACATGGTGTGAGCACAGTGGCGGCCGTGCCCCACCCCCAATCCCCCACCTGCAGCCAGAGAGGGGCTGGCCCGGAGATGCCATGCACGGCTGCCAATTTCCCGGCTCAGCAGAAAGTCTCCATTTTGCAGGGAGAAATTAATGAAAGGGAGAAGCCTGGGAAATTACGAGTTGCCACCTGCAATTTCTCCTTCCAAGGAAAGTGGCACGATGGCTGATTAAAGCAGCGGCGGCCCTGCCAGGCTGGGCCAGCAGCTGAGGACCTTGTCGCCTGCTAGGAGGCAGGTGGGAAGCAATGGGGGGGAGGGGAGCACAGAGAGAAACGTAGGCAGCCCTTCCCAGGGACCTCCAAACTGGGGAAACCTCCAGCTTCCTCACTCCTCCATTACCTTTTATCAATAGGCAGTCAGCAGGCCCCTTGTGACCCGAGAAACCCCTGGATAAAAAAGCATGAGACACCCCCCTACCCTCTGTCTCCCCACCCCCAGGTGCTGGTTCTTCATAGGCTGGTGGGAGAATTGGAGATAGGGGCGAATGGGGCTTCCCCACGCCTGGCGCTGTGTTGGGTGCCCCCACACAGTAAGTCTTCACAACCACGGGAATGAGGCCATTGGAGCCACCTCACGAACCAGGAAATAGAGGCTTGAAGAGCAACACTTGTCCAGGCTGATGACAAAAAGAAGTTGGGTACCAACCCAAGCCATTTGGTGGCAACGGTGGGGCTCTGCTGATAGCACAGAACTGCCAGGGACGAGCGAGCTGCGTAAGGACCTTCGTGTAAGACACTCACTGCAGCAGCTCCGCCTTGCATCTGACCAGTGGCAGGGGGTGGTCAAGTCGCGGCGGTCCTCCCTCCTGGATTGGAGAGGAGGGCCAGTCTCCCCTTCCGTAATCAAACCAAGTGCCGCAACTCCCAGCCTGCCACCTGTGCCTAGGGCCAGGCCAGTGCGCAGCTGGGAAGGGTGACTTTGGAGACACTGTTCTGGGTTCTACTGTCTGGATTCTAAGGTGACAGGAGCCAGACACTTTCTCTTTTCCAACAGCCCACAGACCTGAGATCTCAGCCCCTCACCAGGACATGAATTCAGAGTAGGGTGTGTGACTGCCATCAGCTTTATCTTCTCCACTGGCGTTGCTGCATTCTGAGGCACTGAACTTGACTTCCCAACTGTGAGGACAGTGATTCACAGGCTGAGGTGTTGAGTGAGGAGCCCCCTTGAATGAGCATCTGGACGCTCTGGCCCTGGCATGGTGCACCCAACACAATGGAACCACCCCAGGGGAAGACCAGGCCTCCCGGGCCGGCCCGTACCCCTTTAGCTGTTGTGTCTTAGGGTAAGCCCCGTGGCCTCTCTGTGCCTTGGTCTCCTTACACTCTCCCCTCCCCGGCTGTGTGACCCCAGGCAAGGCCATCAGCCTCCCTGGGCTCCAGCGTGGAAAGCCAGGAGGCAGCCTGCTGTGGTACCCTTCGGAAGGCAAACTCTGAAGCACCGCTATCTCCCAGCTCCGCGGCACTGGCCATATATTATTATAATGGCCTTGGCCAATAGGGGCGCAGGCTATTAGAATGAGTTAAGACCAGATTAATCTGCTTAAAAAAATATGCCTGGTTTTTACGCTGTGCATTCCCTCCTAACAACTCAGGCTCCTTCCAGGCCATTATCTCATTTTATCGTTAATTCAATTCCATAAACATGTATTAAGTGTCTATTATGTACAGAGCCCTGGCCTGGTAGCTGGGGTGAAGTGAGAGGGCCACGGGGGCAGCACCCGCCCCCAAGGTGCCTGCAGTCAGCAGGGAGCCCACCTGACCCTTGGCCCTCTCCACAGGAACGTGAGGCAAGTGAGCAGGAGCTGAGGGGACGGAGCCACTCACTCTCAGGCTTGGAGGATGTGGGTGTTCTTTCCAGAAGAGGGGTCCGGGACAACTGGGACTGCAGACAGGGACATATGACTTGAAGAGAGGGCCTACTATGTGCCTGCCAGGTACTGTTCTCTGCACTTTACACACAGGGACTCAATCCTAACAGCACCCAGGGGCCGGCACTACTGCCAGCCCTGTTTTACAGATGAGAAACTAAGGTTCAAAGAGGAAGTGTATCTGAGGTCCCAAAGCTGGGAAGGGGGAAACCCTGACACCCAACCCCAGAGTCCAGGCTTCAACCTCTCCGTAGGGTGCCCAGTGCCTCGAAGGGTGCCTGAGGTGGAGGGTGGGCCCAGAGTATCTGGGCAGGAAGGATGGCTGGGTTTCTCAAAGCAGAGGTGAGGCGGGGACAGGGGAAGAGGCTGCTCTTGGCAGGGCCGGTGGGATAGGAGCATGACTGTGGAGTCGGCCGGACTTGGGTCTGAATCCTGGTTCCACCTCACTGGCTCAGAGACCACACGCTGCCACTTAACATCGCTGAGCCTCAGTTTCCACCCCTACGAAGTGACGTGGTAACCCCTGCCCTAGTGGGCTCCCAGGGTGGACACTGGGGCCTGCATCCTGGCTTGGGCAGCTGACAGGACACACGGGAGGGGCCACCTGGCCCAGACTACTGGCCTGGGTGGGACATGTGAGAAGCATAGACCATGAGCCTCAGAGAGGCGGCCCAAGGGTACACAGGACAGGCAAGTGGCACATGCCCATTCTGTAAGTTAGAAGACAGGTAACAGAGGAACCCAGCAAACCCTGTGCAATAGCCACTGGGCTCATGCTCACATTTTCCCTCAAGGATGCAGCCTGGAGGGAACAGAGGGGAGACTGGACCAGCCTAAACTACAAACAGGGACAAGCAGGGACCATGGAGCCTGGAGCTGCCAGAAACCAAAGCCCACAGTGGCCACATGCCAGGAGCCTGGATCCATGACCCAGGCCCCCAGCAGGCACCCATGTCGCTAGCCTGGCCCAACCCCCAGCCTCCCCCCTTACCACTTGCCTTCTTCCCACCCAGGCAGCTCCCAGGCTCCCGAGCCTCCCCACATTCGAGAGCTCCCCATCCCCCTATACCTCCTGCACACCCCAACCCCACCCCTGCCCCCAGTTCCCAATGCCCGCAGCACCCTCTGGTCCCCTCTTTGACTGGGAAAATGCATGCTCTTCCCGCCAGCCTCAGCTCAGCCCTCCACACGGCCCTCAAGGGAACAGAGTGGCAAGTGACAAGGAACACAGCTTTGAGTTCAACTCCAGCTTTTCATGAAAACTAGCGGCCAGTTATGTCACCTCTCGGCGTCTTGCTGTCATTTTGTGTCAAATGGAGTCACACCAGCCCCCCACAGTGTGATGGTGATGATGAAATACAAACAACATGAGAAGACTGACTGGCGTCGCGCCTGGCTCTCCGCCCGTCATCACCAGCAGGGTGCTCTGAGGCTGCTGTCCACAGTGCTAACTCCACACTGTAATCTCCGTCCCTCCCAGCCCCGCCTCCCCAGCGCCCTGCACAGGGCCTGGTGCCCAGCAGCGGCTGAATCAGAGGGCAGAACAAACAACTCTGCCTGGAGCAGCCATTAAAAAGGTGCTATCTAGTAAGGTTTTGAAGGATGAATAGGAGTTTGCCAAGCAAAGGGAGCAGACAAGGAGGAAACTCTAGGCAGAGGAAACTGTTTTAGTTGGACCTCACTCACAGGCCTGGAATGCCACACTCAGGAGTTTGGATTTTATCCTAGTGGCAGTGGGACACTGAGATTTTTTAATTAGCAACAACAGTCACATAATATTCATTCATCAAACATTTGCTGAGGGCTAGGAGGTACCAGGTACCAGAGATACCGTGGGAAACAAGATGAATGTGTCCTGGGGCCACAGAGCCCACTTTCCGGTGGGGGAGACGGACAGTAATGGAGAGTCTCATAAACACTTCACCGACCCCAGCTGTCTAGAGGGTCAGCAGGAGAGGCGAGTGCTGCTCTGAGACCACCAACGATAACAGGAACCCAGCCGTGGGGCGGGGCTCTGAAGGAGGGGTGTTTTGGCCAGCCCTTAACAAGGGGTCTTAGCAGAGAGCAGAGGGGACAGAGCAGGAAGAGAACATTGCAGGCAGAGTGGACAGCCCGGGCAAAGCCCTGATGCAGGAAGGAATATGGCCAAAGGGAGGAAGTGGCAGCCTAAATGGCCAGAATGTGATGGGGGGGCCCCAATGGAATGCAGGGGAAGAGCCAGTGAGCCCAGGTGAGCAGTTTGGGTTTGATCCCCTCGGCAATGGGCGGCCAGGTCAGGGGCCTGAGAATGCAAAGTGGCCAGGTTCTGGTCACCCCGCAGAGTCCTGGACAGGGAGCGATGGTTTAAGACTGCACTGAGACCCAGGAGAGGCTGGGGCCTGGCCCGTCCTGCCACCCGCCCTCTCCTCCCCAGCAGAGTGGCCGCCGGCAGATTAATGAGCTGGAGAGTCGATCCGTCTTGAGTTTAGCTCAGCTTCTGGCTGCATCTTGGGTGACACTGGCTCATCAATACCGGAGAAAATACAGCCTGGAGGTTGGACCAATTAGGAAGTGCACAGCTGGCCAGAGGCTGGCCAGACGGGGCCCACGGACGGCTCTCCTCAGGAAGGTAGACGTGTGAGTGCGGAAAGTGGGGCGGGTGGGTGGTCACACTCTGCCTGCTCTGGGACCCGCCACTCTCCCATCCACAGAAGGCTCTGAGCGTGTGGGGCGTAGGGGGTTCTAGCATGGCCAGTAACTGGCCATGTGGTCAAGGAGGCAGAGAGGGGCTGCCTGAATGCTTCATCTCCTGGCACCAAGCCCAGGCTGGAGACCCTCCCCTCCCACACACTGGGTGAGAGAAGCCACTGAGTGGTGTGCCAGAAGAAGGGGTGCTCTGGCTCTAACACACCCTCACAGAGGGCTGTGGGTACGGCCCTTGGCCTCTGCTGTGCCTCAGTTTCCTCACCAGGGAAAGGGGGATATTTCTGCTTCAGAGGACGGTTGCAAAGTTCAAAGCAGATTCTGAAGTGCAAAGGCCTATGAGGGTCCAGCCTCCTTCAGCTGGGAGCCAAGGGGCTGCCCTTGGTGCCCTGCCAGTGATACAACCGCTGGGCCAGAGCGAGGTGCAGGCAGAGGGCATGGGTGGGAGCCACAGAGACCCGTGTCTCTGCCCTTCCCAGCTGAGGAACCTGCTGGGGGCCTCTGTCCCCTCCCCTGCAAAACAGGAATGAAAACACCTTCAGCCAGGGGCTGAATCCCCCACACCCTGCAGGCACATAGAACTTGCCACTTGGCCTCCTATCGGCCTTTTCTCCGTTTCCTCTGCAAACCCCTGAGCCAGAGTCCTGTGCCCTCAGAACATCCTTAGCCTCCCAGGTACGTGGGTTACCCAGAAACTGGGGCTCAAAAGGGTTTCCTTCCTGGAGGGGGCACTGAGACTTTAGGTGTTTGCATTTTAGAAGAGGAACTTGGACAGGGCAGTAGTTATGCTGAAGGAATGAATCACTAATGGTAAAATTCCTGCCAACAAGCAAGAAGCAAGGAAAGAAGACATTGAGAAGTGGAGAAGACCCTTCCTAAGATTCGGAAGTCCCCTTGCAGAGGTGAGTAGCACCTGTAGGGTGTGTACTGTATGGCCGGCACTATACCAGGCACAGGGGCACAGAGAAAACAAAGACTCTCTGAGGTCTAGGAGGTGCCCATCGTAAACGAATGAATGAGCACGTGACCGGGGGTTAGAGCTGAGTCCCACTGGTCAGGAGGCTGCCGACCTGGCACCAGGACACCACGTGCAACCACAGCCCCACCAGACTCTTCTGAGAATGGGACCCTAATAAGCACAATGGAAGAGACGGGTTCCCTGGCTGGACTTCACCTTACCAATGGGGTCTGACACGTTCATGGCACTTATTGTCTATCCCCAGTGTGTGTTATGTCCTGTGGGGACAGACACATGGCTGGCCTGGCCCTGATACCCCATTGCTGTGAGGCCCGTCACCTGCCATCCCTGCTCTTTCACCGGAAGGAGTGTGGCCCTCTCTTCCATGAAAATCCAGGAGGTGGCAGATTCCAGAAGCTCACAGAGGATCTCCTTCCCCTCTCCAGTGTCTGAGCAACAAGTGAGGGCATGGGGTGCCCAGCCACTGGTCCCCTCCCACCTCCCTAGGCCCACGTCCCACACGCTCAATGCCCTAGCCTCAGGGCCCATGTCCACACAGCTCGGGAGGACAGCTGGGTTCCTGGCCGCTGGCTTGGGCGCTGGGGGTAGTTTGTCGTTCGCTGTTCGGGGATGTTCAGGACAACCAGGTTCTTATAAGCTTCCCTGCCTGGCTCGCGCCAGCACCACAGGCAGCTCCTGGACAAGTCTCTGGGCTTCTCTGGGCCTCAGCTTTGGCACCTGAAAGTGTAGGTGGTAATGCCCACCTGTGCGTGGTATCATGTAACTTATGCCCAGAGCTCTTCCGTGCCTGGCACTTAGTCGGCCTATGATGAGTGGAAGTGGTTGCTGGGGTGTGGGCAGACTCCCTAGTACACAGCAGGACTTCAACCCGGATGCTGCTGACCCCATGGGGCATATGGAGAGCAGCCAACCAGTGAGGTTACCAAAGGCCCTGAGAGCCCGAGGTGCCTGGAATCGCCCAGCCCGTGTCGGCAGTCCCCCACGGCTGCAAGCAGAGCCCTGACCGGCCTGCTCTCCGCCTCTCACCCCTCTAGGCCCGTTCATGCTGCTTCTGTCTCCTGGAAGGCCCCTCCTCATACCTGGCTCACCAGGTAAAATTCTGCTCCCCTTTGTGGCTCACACCCGCCACCACCTCCACCAGGGGTCTCCTCAGTCACCTGCCAGAATGCATCCTGCTTCCTCAGGACACCTGCAGGGCTGTCAGGACCCTGGCCCCAACCCTGGAGAACCCCCGGACACCTGACCTCCACTGCGGCCTGAACAGAATTCTGCTCTGTGGAAACAGCTTAGTCCTGCGTCAGGGCCTGTGCACGGGCTGTTCCCTCTGCCTGCAATGCTCTTCCCTCAGGCCTATGCATGGCAGTCCCCTTCCTGTACTTCCTTCATCTCTCAGCTAGAATGTCCCCCTCCCGGGGCAGCACAGGGGCTGTGTGTGTCGTGTTCAATGCTGTATCCTCTGCCCCTGGAGCAGTGCCCATGACAAGGCAGATGGGGGCAGCAGGGATGCCCCACAAAGGGCCCTGCAGGGCCACCCCAATATGGGGAGGACACGTCTCCACTGACCCAAGGCTTAACTTGGAGGTGACGTGGGGTGTATCTGGAACTGGCCGGAACCATTTCTTCTGGCCGTGCGCTCTGGGGCAGATGCCTAATGCGAATCGTTTCTGTCATCAGGACAGGGAGGGGCTTGACACAGACCAGCTGCTGCTGCCGGGGGACAGGCTGCTAGAGTGCCGACGGGCTCTCAGCAAAATTGATGGCCATTGTCAGAAAATGATTTCCCCACAGCCCAACGCAGGCCCTCGAAGGAGCTCAAATACCAGACAGCGGTGCCTCCTGGGGCGGGCGGGCAGGCGGCCAGCCAGGCAGGGGCCTCTTACCTGGCCCAGCTGCTTCCCAGCGCCTGGGAGCCCACAATTCCCCAGTGAGAAAAAGAGCCGGCAGGGCCCACACCTGGGAGGGGCTGTGGGAAAGCAGGAATCCCTGGCTCCCCTAGGTGAGAGTGAGGGCACCTGCCGGTACCCCTTTTATTCACCCTGCACTGAACCCCCGGGTGGGGTCACTGTTCACTTCTACACCTCGCACTCTGCTGGTGAGTCCCTTGAGGGCAGGGCCCCACCTGGCCATCACAGGTGCCCAGGGCCCTATCCAACCTTGGCACAGGCAGTGGCTCTGCGACTGTGAGCTGAGAGGAAACAATCTTCGTGGAGAGGGAAGGAGAGAGGACGAGGACAGGGCCCACCTGGGCTGCCAGGAGCCTCCCTCCAGACATGCAGAGCCACACTAGTGCCAAGGCCATACACAACCGTGAAACCCCAATCCCAGCCAGAAGACAGCACCCTGCCCATCCCTGCTGTCCCCTCCTTGTAGAATATTTGGGGCAGTAGCTGGGGCCCAGGAGTTCTGGTGCCCAGAACAAATGCTCACCCTATTGTGCTAATACAGACTGCACAACCTAGAACTGTAATTGCTCCATTTGGCAGATGAAGAAACCAAAGCCCAAGGACAGGGTGTCTTTCTTGATTCTCTGCTCGTGAAAAGAGCAACTCTTGGCTATGGAGGCTCCCCAGAAGGACTGGAGCTAACGTGCCCACCTTAACACCATCGGTGACTACTGACACCTCTGTCTGAGGTGCCTCGTGTTGTCCCACCTCCAGGCCACCCTTTCTTTCTGTAACCAGGATTGGATCACATCAGTCCCCTGCTCAAGTGCCATCGACGGCTCCCACTGCCTCCTGAACCACATCCAAACTCCCTGGCTTCCAGCCCCTCAAGGCCTGGCCCCTGCAGAACTCTCTGGTGTCAACTCCATCAGTTTACTCCAGTCACAGCCAAATATCCCCCTTCTCCCAAAGGCTGGGTGTCCTTTCCCATCTCTGAGCCTCTGTGCCTACCCGCTTCTCTCCCGGGGATGCCTGTCCCTGCCCCCTGCACTGCCAGCAGGCCTCTGACTCAGCCTCACAGACTCCCTCCAAGGTCCCACGCTCTCAACAATCTTCCCGGGCAGCCCCAGTCCCCAGGAGCAGTGGCCACACTAGCTGTGTGCCGTGTGCCGACTCCAGCAGACAGAGCGCTCCTCGTGCTTGGCCCTGTCTGACTCATCCCACCTTCCCACCCGCCCTTGCTCGGCACACCCTCCACATTTGCTGAAATGAATAAATTATCTCATTTAGCCACAGAGCACGCCCAGCTCGAATGTCGAATGTCGGCAGTTCAGCCAAGAGCCCTCGTGTGGAAATCACCACAATGAATGTGGCAGTATTTCACCTCGCCCAGAAATTTACTGCAAGTTCTGAGTCTCACCAGCGTGCATGTGTGCGTGCGCACGTGCCAGGGGGTGGGGGGGTGCTGGGTGACAGAGCTTCGATTTAAACAGAGATGACAGAAAATCTATGCCTCCTCCAAATGTGCCTTGCCCTTCAAGCTCACCAGGCCCTTCCCCAGGGCCTGTCACCTCATTAGTCCCTCACTACCCTGAGAGCTAAGTGAGCAGGGAAAACATGCCCCCATTTCACTGAGGTGGAAACTGAGGCTCAGAGAAGCCAAGTGGCCAGCAGGCAGTGTCAAGCCACAAATGAAGGGCTCTGCTCTTTCTTCCCTGTTGGGTCTGGGTGGGAAGAGGGGTATTGGACGGGAAAGTGGAGCAGCAGGAAAGGGGGTATCTGTGGGCCTTTCCCAGAGCTTGGAGGTAGAGGAGGGGAGCCAAGGTGGGCACAGGGTGGCCCCTCCCTCACAGACCTGGAGAAAAAAATGGCAGCCAGCCAGCAGGCCCCAATTAGGTAGCTTGCTTCAAAGACACTTGTGAGCCAAGAGGAGCCAGATCCCACTTGAGCCCGGGCTGGGAACCATTCGGCTCCGTGCCATGAGCACCCGCCCAGCCGCTGGCAGCCCCGTTGGCCATACTCCCAGAGCCCCACGGGGCAGACAGGCCCAGACAGCCTGGGCCCCACACTGGAGGCTGCTACCAGCTCCAAAGCATGTGCTGGGGGAGGCTTGGGCCCTCACCCACCATCACCCTCAGCCTGTTTACCTGCCAGAGGCCCTGGCCAGGGCCACAGGCCCTGCTGTGGCATCCCAGGCCCCACCCTGCTTGCCAGGCCTTATTTGCATATGCTAATTAGCCACACATCCCTTGCTCCCCTTGCCAGCTTGTTTGGAGAACGGCTGGATCCGGCTATACCTGTACCAAGCTGATGTCACGCCGAGCTATTTCCAGCCCAGTTGCCATGGAAACCACAAGGCCTCAGCTCCAGTTAGGAGTTCAATATATAATTTACTTACTCCCCCATCCCCCCAGCCCCACCCCAAAGAGACTGGGGCGTACGGGGAACAATCGGCTAAAATATACAATAACACCCTCCACTTCCCTCAGAGGCCTGTGAGAGGAGAGGGGAGGAGGAGAAGGGGGAGCTTGGTGCAGCGGAACGGTAAATCCATTTTGGGAGAAGGGGGGACGCTGGGAGGAGAGAAGAGCTTTCCTCATTAAGAAGAAGAACAGAGTCTGGCATTGGGGAACAATTCCAAGGAACAGGCTCAGGCCTGGTAAGAAGGGCAGGATGGGTCCCTCCACCCAGTGACCCCTAGCCCTGCCCGCCAAGCCTCATCAGGGACCTTGGGTGAGGGATGACTTTGGGCTCAGCCACCAGCTGCAAGTGACCAGCCTGGCTCTGGGAGACCCAGGGCTTGGGAGGGCAAACTGCTCTCTATCTTGCTGACACCAGAATGTCGCCAGGGCCTGCTGCTCAGAAAGCTCTCCCAAGAAAGAGACATTGGTGACCTCCAGGCCTGGGTGATCCATTGGGTGGTCAGCTGGGGCCTGAGGCCATGAAATCAGCCAGAGCTGCTCTGGTCCAGCAAAGTTCAGGTCCCTGCCGTTCTCCTGGCCTGAGGTGCACCCAGCTCTGTTCTACATGCATTCCCAGGCATCAACTCCACACCATTCCCTGTGAGGGGCACTAGGAGTGCAGGAGGGCTGGGGCACAGTCCCACATGTGGGGAGCCCCAGGCTTGGTGAAGGCACCCGTAAAGTCCACATTGAGAGTAACATGAACATAGGGTTATGGGGCACCAAGTTGGCATATGGTTGTTGGGGATGAAGTCAGAGAAGGCTCCCTAGAGGAAGTGCTGGCCTGAGCTGAGGACTTGGCTAGGGGGAAGGGAATTCCATGCAGCAAGCACAGCACGAACAAGGACCAGCATGGGTGTCCCTCTGGCCCTGCCCTTGGTGCCCATAGGCCCGAGGACTGAGGGCCAGGCCCCTCTGCTGCTCGAGGGTGCCCCAGCTCGAGCTGCCCCAGCCCCACCACTGCTTGAGCAGCCATGCAAGGCTGTGGCGGGGGTGGGCAGGGACCTAATTCCTCTGGGCAAGTCATTTCCCTTTCTGACCTTTGGTTCCCTCCCCCTAAAATGCGGACATTTGAGCTGAGAGAATCAGATGAGAGAGCAAGTGGTCAATAAGCAGAGGTGTAACTTTCCACCATCAGGACCCCCATTTTCTGCATGAAGAAACCGAGGCAGGGAGTGAACAACTAAATAAAGCGTCAGGGCTGAGCCCCGAGCCCCTTCTTCACATCACACAGAGGCCTAACTGAACATTCCGGGCAGGCAAGGAAGCCAGCTGGGAAGTCCTGGTTTCCTGGTCCCCAGGGCAGGGCCGAGGTGCGGCTAAGCAACTGGGCTCCCCTGGCCAGGCCTGTCCCTCCCACCTCAGCCCATGCGCCTCCCAGCCCTGACCCTCCCAGGAGTTCCCCTCTCTTTCAGACCTCCCCACAGGATCCCCTAGATCCTATCCTACTGCACAAGTTCTGCCCTCCTCCGGTTACCACCCTCCCTCCATCTTAGGGGCATAAAGGATAGGACAAGAAAGCCCCCACTTCTTCATCACAGCCCTCAACTCCCCACCCTCCCCTCCTCCACTGTCACCCTCGCTCACTCTGCTTCAGCCACACCGGCCTTCCAGCTTTTCCTCAAACTCACCAACCACGTTCTGGCCTCTGGGCCTATATATACACTGTTCCACCCATTTGAAATGCCTTTTCCCCAGAAAACTGTGGAATCGACCCGTGAGACCTTGGATGATGGAGACAGACAGCCTGGGTTTGACGCACTTAGCAGCCGCTGACCTTGGGCATCTTCTGTGCAATGGGCTGCTGACCCTCCCAGTCTTGTTACACAGGTTGGAGAAGTGAATGTGTGCCGAGCAGGTCGTGGTCAGCTGCCACGGCCTGACCACCTTAGAGCCACATGGCCGGCTCCCTCCCTCCTCAGGTCTCCGTCCCAGTGTGCCCTTCTCCTCCCTGGCTCTCCAACGTGACCCCCCCCAACCCCCACTACCACCCCCTTACCCACTTTCCTTCCTCTCAAAGGCATGCCGGCCCCTGGCCCCATCTGTCTGTCAGGCTGATGTCCGTCACCCCCAGCACACCACCTCGGGAAGGCAGAATGGTCAGCTGTGTTCCCGCTGTGACTCAGGCGAGGCACATAGTAGGTACTCAGCACAGTCTGCGGATGGATGAGGGATGGAAATATTTGGACACAAATGAATGGCAATAAGGTGACCTAAAGTCCTTACCAATCTTCGGAGCCATCCCTAGCTGGGATCCAGAGTTCACTGCCACAAGTTGGCAGCTACAGCTTCAGGGGGCACTCAGGTACTGTGAATACCTGGCTGGCAAGAACATGCCTCCCATGGGGGCCCATTGGAGATGGGGGTGGCCCTGGTCAGCCCCCAGGGCTGGGCACACTCACAGCTGTGTTTGTCCATGTGCCTGGCCATTCCCATTCCCACACCACCCGGTAATGTACACATGGCCTCCCAGGAAACTGCAAAAAATGAGTTAATATAACATTATGGCTGAGAATTTAAATACACAGGAGTCAGGCAACGCAGACTTACAGTTCCCCAAGCAACTGTAAAAACCACACAAGCAATTCAGGAGCGAGGGCTGGGAATGGATTTAAGGCTTTCTCGTTCAGAAGCAGACCCGGGGGCCGCTGTGCCCTAACCAGTTGGTCACGGACAGAGGCTTCTGGGCACAAGGGAGCACCGGGCACCAGGGCCATGCAACTCAGGCCACATGGTTCACTGGACACGGCCCCTTGGGGGACACAGCGAGTGCTCTC
Organism: Desmodus rotundus; assembly: GCF_022682495.2. Lineage (NCBI taxonomy): Eukaryota > Metazoa > Chordata > Mammalia > Chiroptera > Phyllostomidae > Desmodus > Desmodus rotundus. The sequence continues at coordinate 197,558,082 of NC_071389.1, forward strand.
CAGTGGGCTAGGCACCCTGCTTCCTCCAGCTGTGGTTGCACCCACAGCCTACACCCAGCTCCTGCGGCCAGCTCACTCTAGGGGCTCAGGACTGACATGCAGCTTGGCATTCCTGTCCTCTCTATCTACAGAGGCATGTCCCAGGGGGCAGCTCCCAGGCCCCCTGTCCCCTCTGCAACAAAAGAGCCTCGTCATCTATAATTACAGATTTAAGAAAACAGGCTCTGGGGAACCTGCCAGGTTTGTATCCCACTCCACCACGTCGGAGCCCTGTGACCGTGGGCAAGTTGCTGGCTCCCCCGTGCCTGTTTCCCCATGTAAATGGCATCACTAATGCCTGTCCCACAGGTCCGGGACAATTGGATGAATTCACACAGGCAAAACATTTAGAACAATGCCCAGCACATGGCAAGTGCTTGATAAACATGAGCAATTATTATCACTGTCGTTATCATTTTCCCTTCTAATTCAAAAGGAATCTGAGGAAGCACAGGGGCACTTCAGTGGGGGAAATAGAATATGGAATTCATTCGTTCATTCCTTCATTCACTTAGCAGGCTTATCAAGGGCTAATGGGGTGTCTGGACACTGAGGGGCAGCTGGGGACACTCAGAGATGACCCTGGGAGAAGTGAGTCCCAGCACACATGGTAAGGTCCTTGGAGAAGCTGGCCGCCCAGTGGGCTCGGGGCGTCCTGGCAGCCACCACACACAAAGGGTCGGCTAAAAGATGTCAGAGCGACAACAAGCCCTTTTCTTGATCGTGACATCAAACATCATCAGGGATGGACGCCTGTGGAAGAGGCAGGGACCGAAATGGGCCAGGAAAGCTGGGGAGAGGCAAGGAGGGACATTCATTCCTTCACTGGAGAACCCCTTGTTTGGCACGAAGTATGCAGCCAGCAGGAAAAGTCCCGACACATCAGTGTTGAGTGATGGAGTGAATGAGTGAATGGGTGAATGAGTAAGTACATGAACAGGTGTCTGTGAGTCCAGGTTCAGATCATTCGCCCGGCCCAGTTTTCTTTGGCCTCTACTTCAGAGGCTGAAGTCCCCACGGGAAAACCCACCCTAGGCCGTCTGAGCTCCAGAACCCAAGTCCGGGAGCCTCACAGAAAGGTTGGGGTGGCCAGTACATGGGGGAGCCACACTGATAAGAACAGCTTATCTGTTCTGAGCACACTGCAGCTGGGAGAGGCATCACCAGGAGGAGCTGTGTGTTCAGGCAAGGGGACAGAATGACTCAGAGAGGTGGGGAGGGAGAGTAACCTCTCTGAGGAGGTGACGGCTGAGTGCAGCCACATACAGTTCTGGGGTGACAGCACTCCGGGTAGGGGATCCTGCAAGTGCAAAGGCTCAGAGGCAGCAACGAGCCTGAAGGAGAGAGGCTGGGGGTGGGGGGTGGGGGGCGGGCCTGGAGACCAGGATCTCCTGACCCCAGGTGGCCGGCTGAGCACAGCCGCTTTCTTCACCAAAGCAGATGCACAGGAAGAGCCAAGAGGCGGTGGGCACTGGTGCGGAGCACAGACCTCTGGCGCGGGGCCAGGGCTCCGGGGTTCGCACCCAGCCCTGAGCCTCAGTTTCCTCATCTGTGAAACGGGGGTGACTTCAGAAGACTGCTGAGGAGATGAAATGAGTCCGTGTGCATCCCCAGCAGGCTCCGCAGGTGCCGCACTTATTATCGTGGTTATTATTATATCATGGGACCCAAGGGAAAGGAGGCGGTGGGAGGGAGGAGGGGCACATCAGTCAGCACCAGGAACAAGCAACCATTAACTAACTTCACTAGGCCCATTCCCGCATTGGGAGAACTGGAAATTGGGAGACAAGGAGGGTTATCAGAAAATCACCTATAATCTGTGACATGACCTCCACCATTTGTTCTGAATCGTGTGGTTTGCTAATGTCCCTACTGCCATCGCCCCATGTGATCTCCTGGTCACCCGGAGAGTGTCACTACCCCCCTTCTGCAGGTGAGGACACCGATGCCTAGAGAGGCAAATGGCTGGCCCAAGGTCACCAGTACCTCTGTGGACCAAGTGACACCAGAAGAATCCCAGCCCCAAAGGCCAAACACAGAACTCAGGCAGCGTCCTCCCATCCCTGGCCTGGTGCCTCTTTGTCCCACGCTCTGCACAGGGCTGGGACCCGGGAGACAACTGCTGAACGAATGAACATCAAGCAAATGTAAGTCAGATCTCACACTGGCAGCCCCAGGGCCGGGCACACCTCCCAGCTCTCAGGCCCTCAGCTGGCCCTCCCTGGCCAGCCATATGCTTCTCTTGGCCTCCTCCCTGCTGGGCACACAGACCACAGTGGAGCCCCTGAAAGGTGCTGGGGACAGCAGCCATCTCTGGGCGCTGCCAGCCGTTCCAGGGAAAGGACCAGGTAAGGGAATGTTCTTTCCCCAGGAGCCCAGGAGAGCAGCAGCCATTCCTGGGCTAGCTTTGGGAGGCAAACTCCAGGCAAAGTGTCCCCAATAAGTCCCCTCTGCCTGTTGGCCCCTACCAGGCTCCTCCCTGTCACCTTACTAGGCAGGGCCCCTGGGGCCAGGCCCACCTGACTGTCCCAGCAACGCTACCATTTCCTGCCCAGCAAACCCTGATTCCTCCCTGCGGGCATCACCCAGAGGCAGGGGCTGGCACCAGCCCAAACCATACGCTCAGCAAGTCACACTGGCGAGGGGAGGGGTGGGGATGCTGAAGATACAACTCAATTCTGCCTGTGTCTGTGCAGCGCCAGGGGTTTGGGCATCATGCCAGGAGCTCTCAGGTAGGCAGGACACCAAGGCGGGGGGGTCATGGCCCGGCCCTCAAGGAGCTCAAAGTCCAGGCCAGGGTCAAAGTCAGGCATGAGTGACCCCAACAAGGGCCTGCACCAGAGGACAGGGCGCTGAGGATAGGAGGAAAGAGAGGGTTCACATGCTGGGGCTTTGAGGAGATGCTGTGGTGGAGCCAAGGTGGCCTTGGACAGAGAAGGAGGGCACTCCTGGTGGAAGGGAGGCAGGAGCAAAGGCCCCGAGTCTGAAAGTGCATGGTGTGCTAGGAAATGGGGGCTGTGGGGTTCAGGGCCCCAGTTCTGCCACCTACTTGCTCTGAGGCTGTGCACCTCTGTGAGACTCAGTTTCTCTGGCTGAAAGTGGCCCTGCCTGGCAGGGAGGGCTGCTGGGGGTTCAGAGGCACAGGTGGGCCAGGGGTGGCTTCATCTGCCAAACACGTGCAGATGAAGCCACTTGGGGCCTGGTTGTTGATGCCTGTCGTGGCGCACCACCCAGACTCCCGTCTTGGTGGCGGCCCGGGTTTCCCGCTGCTGGGGAGGCACAGCCGTGTCCCCTGTGGGAAGGGAGTCCCCTTCCCCCCAGCGTGCCCTCTCCCTGGAGAGAGCTACACCAGCAGTCAGTCAACGCAGCGGAGGACGGTCTCCGCCTGAAAAAGCTCTGCAGGACCACACCAGCTCCTGAGTGTCTAATCAACCTCCCGCACAGCCCCCTTGGAGTCTGTTTCCATTGAAGCCAACCTGTGACAAGGCCCCTCCCTTTGTGGCTGGAGCCAGAGGCCACGCAGTAAATTCCCAGCAGACAGGAAGCACAGCACCTTAGCCACAGATTATCCTGTGGCTGCACGTCAGCAGACCTTGCGATGCCCATCAGACGCCCCGCTCTAAGTCAGGGCGTGTGCTGGGGCCCAGCTGGTAGAGGCCAGGTTCTGGCGAGGACCGGGGCAGGGGGGCATCACCAAGAGCACACCCAGCGCGACCCCTCGAAGGAGCACTGCATGCAGAGCCTCATGGAGCTGGGCAGCATCCCTGGCTGGGCTGCCCCAGACCAGCACGTCACCCCTCTGTCCTCACCTTCCTCATCTGTTAAACCACGACTATGGTCTGAACAAAGCTTTTAAGTTGGCAGAGAACTGCCACAGTCACTCCCTCAGGGGGGAAGGGCTTTGCTGGGATATGTCAGCCTTGCTCACCTTCTACAGAGGAGCCCCGAGAGGACATGTGACCTGCCTGAGTCACACAGCCAGGTGACCCCAGAGCCGGTACTCTGGGTGCAGCCTGCCCTGCCCTGCCCTGCCAGTGGTCCTTCGCTGAGCACTTGCCAAGTGTCTCCTCCAGTGAGGAAAGTGCGGGTCTTTCTAAGAGCACGAAATGAATCCCTGTGGTATCAGATCAGGAAGGGGAGGGAATGAAAATGCACGTAATGAATACTGTATGTGGGCTCATCCCTAAGGGACTCTAAGCCTCATGACAGCCCCATGAGGCAAGAGGTACCATCCCAACTGAGGGGGAGGCGCTGAGGCAGGGAGTGGCCACAGAGCCGAGCTGGGGCTCACCCCCCACCCCTATCTGAGACCTGCAGTACTGCGGCAGGGGGCAGGGCCACAGGGAAGACCTGGGTGGCACCGGAAAACACTGCAGGATGCAACCTTTCCGGACAGTGCCTCCAGGTGGGGAGAGGCCTTGCACTAAAGGAGCAGGAGGGAGTGCTGGGCACTTGCCTTGGCCCTCAGAAGACCCTGCCTGAGGGAAGGCACCTCTGACCTTGGCAATGGACTCACCCTTTCCCAACCTGCCAAAGTGGTAAAATAAAGGTACGGGGCACCCCCCCCCCAACCTACAGAGGGTGAGTGGAAATGCTAGGGAATGAGTGTGGGAGGAGGGCTCACTAATTTCCTGAGTGAGACCTTCAGGCCAGGGAAGATGAGAGCAGGCACCTCACACAGGCATGTCACACACACGTTCCCACACTGAGTCCTCACATATGGGCCTCAATGCAGGGAGTGAGCCCGTGTTGTAGATGGGGAAACAGAGGCACAGAACTGGCACCTTCCTTACCCAAGAGAAGGCACAGAGGAAGGGGGAAAACTGAGCCACGCACCCTGAGATTTCCAGCTCTGAGGCTATGAGGACTCCCCAGCTTCACGGAATCCAGAAGTACACGTGTGACATCTGATCTGCCCACTGCCCAGCATAAGCCAACTCCCTGGTGGCCCTGCCTCCTCAGGCGCCAGACCCCACCCCCATCTTGCTCCAACCACACGTGCTGCCTTCCACTTCCTTGAGTTTATGGCACGCCCTACCACGGGGCTTTCGCACAGGCTTTCCCTCAGCCTAGCACACTGTTCCCTGCTTCTACCCACTTCATTCCTATCATCCCTCCCAACACAGCTTTGAAGGCCCTCCTCCAGGAAGCCTCCCTAATCTCCCTCAGTCTTCCCAACCCTTGTTGCAGCTACAGTGTTATTTATGTACCTGTGGGCATCTAATCTGCCATTACTATTGTTGGGCCAGGCCCTGTCTTCTCTGAGGTGAACTGATGCATTCCCTCCAGGCCAGGCCACGGAGAGGCTGTGAGCTGGTCCCTCTGTAGGAGGGCTGCACCTTCGTACTCTCTGGTTGCTCTGCCCACCTACTCCCTCCAGCCAGGCTGGGCGCAGAGCCCAGCTGCCCAGAACATAATTCTCAGCAAAAGACCTGTCCTGAGAAAGCAGGCGGCCTAGAGCCCTGGCCTTTCTGAGGGGTGTCTTAGAGGGCTTCCCTGAAGCTGAGCAGGCTGGGTACCTTCAGGATCTGGGTGCCTGATGGCCCTGAGGTCCAGTCCTCACCAAGGGTGTGTGTGGAAGAAGCACAGCCCCAAGACCCCAGCAGCACTCAACCCACAGGGCTCAGGCCCGTTCTCAAGCATGGCGCCCACTCCACAGCCCACCCAGAGCCTGGTCTGGTCACCTGTCCAGCCCCCTTCCTTACCCACGATCTCTTGGTTACAAGCCCAGTCCTTAGCTTCAGACTGCCCAGAATCAAACCCTAGCTCACTCATTCCCTAGCTAGGTGATCCTGGGCAAGTCACTCGACCTCTCTGGGCCTCAGTTTCAGTATCTGTAAAATGGGAAGAGGGACCACACTACCTCGCAGGGTATAAGCACAATGTTTAATCTGGGCCCAGGTTAAGAGCCAACACACCTCCAGGAGCATCCTTGGTCATTCTCACTGAATTCATTTTTTGTGGCCTGTTCTAGGCTTCGGAAGAAACCCCTGGCCCAGGCCCCCGCCAGGGAAGGACATTCCAGGTAGGGGAAAGGACCTGAGCACAGGCTGGGGCAGGGGAACTGCAAGCATCCTGGTGTTCTCTGCTAGCCTTCGCCAAGGATGGAGCCCAGCCCGTGCCTCCTGCCCACCATCCACGAGGCCTGAGAGGCCTGTACCTCGTGACTGCAGGCCCAGGGTCAGCTCTGTCCACATCTGTGCCCCACCAGCACCCCCACCCCCAGGCTCACTCCACATCCCCCCTTTGCAGCCTCACCTCTCCCCATCCTTCTCTGAGCCAGCACAGAGACCTGGCGGGGACTCTCAGAGGCCAGGGTGAGTGAATCTGATAAGCCAGTTCTCTTCCAGAGCCACCACCTCCCCAGGCAAGCGGCAGGCAGCGGTGACAGCAGCAGTCACACCACGCAGCAATGATAAGGAGGGAGCAGAGCGGTGGGAATTCCTCCCTTCCTGCCACGAGGCCATAACCCTTCCCTTGTCCCAGCTCTCAGGCTGCCAAGGGCTGCTCAAGTCTGCCCAGCAGCGGGGGGAGCGCCTGTCCAGTCTGGCACCCAGCCTGGACACACCTGCTGCAAAAGGGGCCACAGGACAGATGGCTGCACAGGCCACAGGGTCCCCACTCCTCTCACCAAAAGGAAGAGGTAGTGGTTATTCAGAGCGGAGTAAGGAGAGCAAGGACGCAGAGTGAGGAGAAAAGTGGAAGACAAGGCTGGGTGGCCACGACCACTGGGCCAGAACGCGGGCTCTGTGCTGGGGAAGCAAGGAGCCTTGACATATGGGCTGGAAGGGAGCGTTGAGACAGAACAGGTGGTGGGAACAGAACGGCCACACAGGAGGCCCCAACAGGGATGCAGGAGGGTAGAGATTGGGCCCAGTTTCGATGGGGGCAGAGAAAACTGGGAAGCAGCCAAGGGTTGGCCATGGGGGAGACCCCAGCAGTGCCCTCCCAAGCTCACCCTCCTGAGTTCCCTCTCTCCCCCGCCCGCCCTGTCCCTGACCCCTCCTCATCTGCATGCCCCTGTGGACAATAACCCAGGCTAAATCAATGGCCCCTAGTCCAGGGCCTCTCAGTGGGCCACCAGGTAGACCTGAGGCTACAAAGACCTGCAAGGCATGCTGTGGACCACATGCTGTGGGCCTCGGTTTCGCCATCTGCAGCACAGAACAATGATCCTTCCTCCCAGAGCCGTCAGAAAGGTTAAATGAAAGATCACAGCACAGATTAGCCCAGTGCAGGGCATAAAATAAGTCTCTTCCCTGGGAAGCACGACACCTTAACTATTGTCATCAGTACCCTCCCGTTCCTCCCAACACAACGCTCCCTCTCTCCTACCTCAGGGTCTTTGTACATGCTGCTCCTCCTGCCTGGAACACTCTTCCCTGCCCCCCTCTCACTCTCCTGGTTGTTCTGGGCTTAGTTGCCACCTCCTCCAGGAAGCCCTCCTGGCTCCCTAGATAAGGTCAAGGTCCCATCCTACCAGAATGCAAATGCCATGAAGGCAGGTGGTGATTGCCTTACCCAATGCTGTGTGCTCTCAAATACTTGCTGAATGAATGGAACACAATGACAACCATCCAGACCTTCAATGATAACACAGGGCCACCAGGGAGTAATAGGACTGCCTTGAGGGCTGTGGGTGCTTATGGAGGCCTCTGATCAAGCCAGCAAGGTCTGAGAGGATTGCAAGAGGAGAGGATACCTCAGCCTGAAGTCTGGGACTTAAAGCCACAAGGTCCCCAACATCCACTTTACAGACAGGGAAACTGAGGTCTAGAGTCAGTGGCTGCCCTGAGAATGTGCCCTTCTCCACCGTCCAAGGCCCCGCCAAGTCTCCCACCCCGGTGTGGCCCATCCCACTCCCCTGGGGTCACCCCACGACCCATCTGTGGCCACTGCCTCCTCCTCTCCTGGTCATCCTGGCGGCAGGGCCACTCGGTGCTCAGCGGCGCTGGGCGTGCAGTTGCATGGCTGAGTCGGGCAGCTGGCAGCAGCGCAGCTCTGAACCAGCTGTTTGGATGACAAACTGCGTTCAAGCTTCATTAGGGTAATCACGGGCTCCCCTCCTGGCAGCGCCGCGGAGCGCGACTGTCAACCTGAACTAATCAAACCCAGCCCCAGGACACCCGCCCGCCTGGCTGACAAGCCGCTAAGCGGCTGAGCCACCTCACGCTGCACAGCTCCCGCCGCGGCTGCTCCGGCTGGGCCCTGGAGAAGGCCAGCCTCACAGACATCTGCAGATGCTCCCCGGGGTCGTGTGCAGCTCAGAGGCCCCATCAAGGTGGAACAATCATGACTGTCCCTCCAAATTTTATAGCTGGGGAGACTAAGTTCATGAAGGGAAGCAATTTGACCAAGGCCTCATAGCTGTAAAGTGGGTAAAGCCAGGCTCAAATCCAGGACCACCCAAGCCCCCATCTCTCGTTTCCCACCGCCTCCCACACCAAAGCTACCCTACTTTTTCCTTCCCTTTGAGGCTCAGCAGGCTGAGCCTAGAGGCTAGAGTTGGGTCGGCTGCCTGACCTTGGTAAGCCCCTTTAGTGACCTGGGCCTTGAGCACTGCACCCCAACGTGGACATCAGGGACTCTGATGTGGAAAGCACCCTGCCAGGCAAGGGGCAGCACTCAGGCAGGCATGGCTGTCTGGGACGATCACCCCCTTGCTCAGCGGGGCTGCCCGGAGTACCCATCCACCCCACATCCTCAGAATCAGAGCCTGGCTAGAAGGGGCAGGTCTGGCTCCTTCATCTGACAGCTGGGGAAACTGAGGCCCAGAGAGGTCATGTCAGAGATGATGGGACGCAGTGGAAACAGTATGGGCTCTGGAAACAGACAGACATTCATTCGTTCAACCACCCATTCACTAGCTAAGAGGCTACAGTGTGGCAGGCACTCAGTGTTTGCTGAGCAAACCCATGACTAAAAGGATGGGTGAATGACTCGATGAACGGCACTGGGGACACAGCCGCAAACTCAGCAGACATCACCCTGCCTCCTGGGGTTTACTGTCTATCGGGGGAGGCAGATGCTTCGCAATTAATTACAAATGACATGGGCAGTGAAGATAAACCATGAGCTAGCCTGATGCCATCTAGCAGGAGGGCCCAGGCTGGTCTGGGGAGGTCTGGGCAGGCAAGCTCGAGGAGGTGACATGCCAGCTGGGCACTGAAAGGCAGCTGAGGGCAGAAAGAAGGAAGGAAAAGCATGTGCAAAGGCCCTGACACAGGAGGGAACTCGGGCTTTTGAGGATGAAAGGCCCATCCCTCCATGTGGCTGGAGGGCAGAGACCCGTGCGGGAGCTGACACAGGCAAGGCCAGGGGGAGGATCTGGGTCTTTCTTCCAAGGGCGATGGGAGCCGCTGGAGGCTTTATGAGCAGGCGTGATCTCTGGGTACTACGGGGAGAGCTAGCCAGAGGGTTCAAATCCCAGCTCTGCCAACTTCTGCTGGAGCGACCGCAGGGACAGTTCACAGACGTCATGCTGAGCAAAAGCGCAGCCACGAAAGGGGACATACTATGCAATGCTGTTCACAGGAAGTACTGAGATGGACACAGCCAGACTCCACTGCTAGATGCCCGGTGGGTAGTTGTCGGCGGCAGAAGGGTGATGGCTGGAAGGGTCATGAGGGAGCCTCCTGAGTTGCTGAGGAATGTTCTAGAACTGGACCTGAAACGGGGTTGCACAGCTATATGTGTATGTGAAAACCTATCTAACTGTATATTTAGAATTTGTGCACTTTTCTGTACTAAGCTATACCTCAAAAAAAAAAAAAAGAAAAGAAAAGAAAAAAGTACGAAATCCTGGCTCCACCGCCCTGCCTGCCTGTTTCTGTACCTGTAAAATGAAGCAGGGCCAGAGCTGCCCCGCTGCACAGAGGGTTGAAGAGGATGGTGTATGCCCAGGCTGTGTGCCAAGCCTGGCCAACAGTCACTGCACCGTGAACGCAGGGCACACCGAAGCAGAAATGCATCTGGCTTCCCCCACGCCTTGGCCCTCTGTGGGCCTCCGTTTCCCCATCTACAAGGGGCCAACGGTCTCCACTTGCCTCAGGGTCAGCAGAGCAAAAAGGGTGAAAACCTCATATTCAGGCCCCTGTGAGCCTACCTGCTCCAGTCACAAACCTAAGAACAAGTTGGAGGCTGGGACCCACGGTTTGCAAGTGTCTCTCCTGGCTCCATGGACAGTGGGTGCTGAACCACAGACCCACTGCCCTAGGCCACACACAGGGGTCAGGACCCAAGCCAAGCCCAGGCCTCCAGGTGTCCACCCCTGAACTGGGCTCTCCTGCACACCCAGAATGTGCCAGACAAAGCCCAGCCCCTCCCCGCTAGGAGGAGCACCAGCCCACCACGGTGGCCCTTGCGGGGACGCACTGGGATGCACGACTATAGAAAGCCCCTGCCTGGGACTGGAGCTTAGGGCAGACTCCTGCGGGAATGAACTCTAAGGCCCTGAATGAGGCACCAGGCAAAGCGAATTCAATGTAACGTTACCCTTGACATTGGAGGGGCCATACAGCCAGGTGTCCCTCATGCCATGGGCTGCTGGAGGTAGGGAGGGGCCTGGTCCCTACCTGGAGACTGAACATCTCATCGACCTCCTGGAGACCATGTGCGGCCTTGGGAAATCAGGTGGTGTCATTGTCAGCATTGCTGTGGACTCAGCTGTCCTCAAGGACCTGTTCATATCATTTCATCATGAGTCTGCCAACGACCTGGAGCTGGGTCATGGGGCTTAGATCACCATCAGCTCCATTTTATAGAGGAGGAAACTTCCCTTATAGGCTCGGAGAGGTTTGAGGTTCCAGGACCCCAGACGGCGGGGATCCCAACACTCAGCCCACCAGGCACAGCAGAAGCTCCCACAGGGGGAAGCCAGGGTGGTCTGTGCCCTGTCCTCCCAATCAGGCAGAGGGGCCTCACTCACACAGCCGGTTCACTCAGTTGTGCAGTCAACAAACACCAACAGAGCACCCACTGTGTATCCCAGGCCCTGTTCCAGGCGCTGGAGGTGGAAAGGTGAACAAAGCTGCTGGGACACAGATTCCAAATCAACTACAGCCCTACCTGTTACTCTCAGTAAATGTCAAGAATCAGCTGTGGCAAGGGCAACACACTCAGCGCCAGTCCTGTGCCAGGTGCTGCACTAAGTATTATCTCATTTAACCCTCTGAGCAGCCTCCTCAGGGAGGCACAGTCATGCCTATTTTATAGATGAGCACACGGAAGTTCAAATTCAGTGATTGCCAGAGGCTGGCATCATGGCCTCTAAGAGGAGCAGCACCTAACCCCAGGTACACAGGCCCTCAGACCTGTCTGTCTGCCGCGCGGTGTCAGCCCCGTGCACGCACTCTCACTGGGCTCCGTGCCCATCGATGTCACGGGCCCAGGTCTTAGCTGAGTGCAGTACCCAAAGCCGCACACCTCCAGGCCCACAACCCCGCTTGGCTTTGGCCGCTGCCTACCCTCCTGGAATCTGGGCTCCACAGGGCCACCGCAGACCATCTCTGCCCCTGGGGACCCTACCCAAATCAGCTCAGCCCCAGCGAACACCCCGGCTCTGTGCTGGCCACCACAAAACATGAGGAGTAAGAGAGACAGACAAGAAAGCACACAGCCCCACCTGGAATGCTCTCCCCCCTACACCGCCCATGGCTGATACCTTCTCTTCCCTTAGATCTTGGATAAAAGCCTACCTAACCATGCGGCCTCCATTACACTCCCACACCTTCTCTCCAGCCCCTCAGCTTTCCTACACGGCTCTGCCCACAATCCAGCACCAGACATGTTCTCGCTTGCTTACTAGTTGACTGTCTGTCTTTCCCGCTATACTGGGAGGGCTGGGACTTGGTCTGTTTGATTCACAAATGCCATCGCTCCCCACCTTACCTCCCAGCACAGCCTCTGGTGTATAGTAGGGCCTCAATATCTTTCCTAAGTGAATGAACATTAGAAGGAAAAGCCCAGGAGTTCCTGGGAACACAGCCAGAGCACCCATTGCCCCTGGCCTGAGTGGAGGGAGAGGGGAAAGGGGAAATGTTTCAGGCAGAAGGCAAGGCAGAGGCAAAGGCCTGGTGGCAAGAAAGGCCTGGGCTCTGGGGACCTCCAAGTGCAGTCGCTGAGTGTGGGGGGAGCACAGGGCTGAGACTGGGAGAACAGCAGGGTCTGGGAGGACAGCAGGGTCTTGGAGGAGGTGACAGGGAGCCCTTGCAGATCTCCAGCTTGGGCGACAAAGGAAAGTGTCTCCCAGCATCCAGATCATCTCCCAGTCCTGCCTAGACCAGTTTACCCCCCAACCCACCTCCACCCCTAACCCCACTCAGTGTGGGCAGCCAAGGTCCGTGTGCCAGCCGTACCCCTCCCCTGCCCATAAGGCACCAGGAGCACGGTCCCGAGTGCCGCCCACAGGTCAGGGAGTCAGCCCACCATCCGAGCAGGCTGTAGTCTATAACCTTGGCCTCGTTAACCATGGCCTCCTCCAGCCGTGCAAACCAGCTGGCACCGAGACAGAGCAGCTTGGGTGAGCTTCTCACTGCAGAGGGTGGCATAGCTGTAGGTTCCGGCCAGGACCCGCAGGGTGGTGGTGGTAGCGAGAACTGACTGCATCCGGGGCAGCAAACAGCTCTTGCACCCCACACTAGCACTACCTGGCACACCTGGCACAGCTGGGGTGGTCAGGTGGGGAAAACCACTCAGCGACCTCCCTCTCTCTGGGCCCAGGCTGTGCCTCAGCTCCCACCTCCCCTCCCCTTGGACAACCTCGGCTTTAACCACCATCGGCTCTAGTTGCCCCTGGGCCCCTCCACCCAGATGTTCCCCAGCTTAGGACTGCTCCAGGCATTCCCAATGGCGCCTCCATCCATCCCCAGGTGCCCAGCACAAAAACTGGGGCTCTGGGCTTCTAGTTTTCAGGCTTCCTCTCTCCCACCTCCCCACACTGCATGGGCTCTCCCAGCTCCAGCCACAACACTATCTCCCTTCTTCCCATCTCTGCCTCCAGACCTGCTGCTGAGACCCTCTGAAGATTGCCCATCGCAGGGAGAATAAAGCCTAAGCCCTTCCCTGTCCCACAAACTCAGCATGATCTGGCCTCTGCCCCCTACCACACTTCATGCCCACCACATTCCAGCCACACTAGCCTCCTTTCTGCCCCTCGACAGGCCAGACTCAAACCTGCCTCAGGGCCTTTGCTGGGGACACTCTCCCCCCCCCCCACCCCTGTCTCTCCCTGGCTGGTCCTCCCTGTCCTTCAGGTCTCCGATCAAACCTCTCCCCTTTGGAAGGGCCTCCCGGACCCCTAGTGCCCACATGCCCACCCCATCCCAGTCACCAGACTTGGTTCTGTTTCACATTCTCATGGGCTTCTCCCTGGGTCATTGTATGTCTCCCCATCAGCCTGGGAGCCGCATGACTCTGGGGCTGTGTCTGAGTGGCCACTGTGCTCAGGGCCTGGCACATAGTAGGTACTCCATAAATCTGTTCAATGAATGAGTGAATGAGCAGCCAGGTTCCATGGTTCAGTTGGACCTGACCACATCAGGGGCTCCTGGGACCCTCTGGATGCTGCTCAAGTCTGAGGCCCCTGTGGTCTGGCCTTCGCCTGCTTCTCCAGCTCTGACTCTGGGGCTCCTCCTGTCTCTGATTCCCTCCAGACCCATGCTGTGTGGGGTGCCCCCCTGCCCCTTCTCTGCCAGCAAAGTCCTACTCATCTTCCCCAGGCACCTTTGACCTGTCCAGGCTCAAGCTCCTTCTCTTGCCTGTCCCTCCCACAGGCCTCAGCATCTCCTGCCTGTACCCCCTCCTCAGCCTGGCATTCACGCCCTGGTGTCAGCTTCTATTCCCGACCTTCTCCCTTGTCATTTGTGCTTACAAACCCTAGTGCCCCAGGAAGTACCTGCTGTCCCCAAACCCTGCACTTTGGCACCTCCACAGCTTTGACCCCAGCTATTCCCTCTGCCTGAGTGCTCTCCCTCCCCGTCTCTGCTGCAAAACTTCCTATTCATCTTTCAAGACCCAGATCAAAATGGCACCTCTGTTATAAAATCCTGCCTGACTTTTCTCATCAGTCAGGACTCTGTTGGTTGCAAGACAGAGAAACTAACTCAAGATAGCTTGAGCAAAAAAGGCAACACGTCTGTTTATGTAACTAAAAACTCCAGGAGTGGTTTCAGACATAGCTGGATCCAGAGGCCCAAAAGAAGTAATATTTATCCATCTCAGTTCTGCCACCCTCCTTGACCTTATCGGAGGTCCCCCACCCTGGACACGGCTGTGGAAGAGGAAGGCCAGCGGTCCCATATTCACACACTTTGGTTCAGAAACCACAGCTGAGTCAGTCTCCCCCATGGGCTCTAAGTCAAAATTCCGGGGGAGCCTCTGATGGGCTCAGATGGGCCATGTGCCCATTTCTCAACCAATCACGGGGGCCAGGAGGATGGAGTATTTGGACCCACCTGGGTCTCATGCGCACCCTGGGCGGTGGGGGGCTGTGGGTCTCAGGACCCTCTAGTGCCAGGCAGTCAACCCTCTCAGGCCCCAGTCCCACTCATGCATCCCACCTCAGGCTCCACGCATCAACCTTGATGCGGGTTCTGTCTCCCCAGCCAGGGCCCTGTATGATCACAGCTTCGCGGCACAAGGAATCCCATCTCCTCCCAGCTGGGTCCCTGGTGCCCACTCAGTGAAAGCCCCAGAAAAAGGCCTGAGAAACTTTTTGCCTGATTGAATGGAGGTCGGCTGCACAGAGGAGACTGCAACTGTGGGGTGTGTAATAATGGGTTAACCATCACCCCTGGCAGGCAGCAGATCTGCATTTTCACGGAGGCCTCAGGGGGACACAAAGCTTAAATGGCAATGCAGAAAGTCGGGAGGGGGGCATCCACGGGGACCCTTGCCGAGTCCAGTCCCTGCAGCTCAGCTTGTGGGGGGCCACTCGGCCAATCCCATCGAGCTCGTGAAGGGGCTGCGAGTGGAAGGGCTGGGAAAATAATTACCGAGGAGGCCCGGGAGGGAGGAGGGAGGCTGGCGAGAGGCTAATGAAACTGCGAACGCATTAGTGATTCCTGCCTGCTCGGGGAAGGCGGAGGCAGACAGCCATGTTGCCAGCTCCTGCTACGGAGTCTGCCAGGCGGGCTGGGCTGGGCACAGCGAGGCGGCAACAATAGGCACCTCTTCATCATCTGCCTCTCGACACGTGACTTTCAAAGGGCAATCTTAATATATTAAAAAGTCCAGATGACAGTATATTTCAACACATCGCAAATGAGATTGGGCTGGAGTCCATTCAGATGCATTATAAATAGAATGGCTAAAATTCTGATTAAATGCAGAACAGAGACCTGAGGACCAGGGTGATCAGGGTGCCTGGTACCATTTTCCAGATAGGAAACTGGGGCCCCAGGACATCATCGACCTCTGGCCCGGCAGAGTTGTCCCAGGAAAGCGTCTAGCCCTTTAGCATCCAGCTCCTGTTCCCCTGAGCAGCCCCTCTCTGCACCCCCACCCCCAAGTGCACACGTGTTTTCCTCCTCAGAAAAGCTCCGTGAGGCAGGCAGACGCCAAGGCTCCCTCTCCAGATGCGTCCAAAAGCTCTTTCCCAAAGTCACAACACAAGGCCAAGGGGCAATGGCACCACCCAGGGCTCGGGTCCCTAGCCCAGTGCTCCATCCTTCACATGAGGTGGGCGCCTATTCATCAATGAAATCTGTGGTGTGATTTTGAGTTCACAACATCTCATTTCAGTTCGGAAGAGAAAACAGAGGCACAGAGAGATTAAGTGATGCGCCCAAGGCCACACAGCTGGTTGGCTATAGAGCACAGACTCAGAGCTGAATTTTCTGACCCCAAAACCATGTGCTTTTTGTTCAAATGTTCCACAGTGCAAAGGCAGTGCTTAGTACCGCCGGCAGGTTGGCAGAAAAATTAGGGGCCGCCAAGAGGTCCACACCCTGCTTAACCAGGGTCCCCGGGGCAGCAAACAGGAGCTGAGGCAGAAACACACACAACAGCGCTCCACTCCACGTCAGGTGGATGCCAGGCACTCAGCACAGTGCCATCCCCACTGTACAAGCAAGGAAACTGAGGCTTGGAAAAGCAAAGTCACGTGCCTTACAGAGTGACCCTCAGCTAGTGAGTGGCACAGCCTGAACCATTCAACTACCCCACAGGTGGCCCTGGCCCAGGCCTCGAGCAGGCACTTAGCCAGGTGGGTGCTTGTGGAACCCAGCCTGAAGTAGTGACTGGAGGCCAGTGACAGCAGGTACCGGGTCAGGCCCGCCCCCATCCTGCCACCCTGGATGCACAGGAAGGGCTGGGAGACAGGTGTGGCCGTGGAGAGGGGTCTCACTGCACACTCAGCAAAGCCTCCCCTGTCCCCACCCTGGTGGACAGCCTGGTCTGGAGGACTTAGGGGGCCAGGAACTTGGGGACTGGCTGGGAGCCCCCATGTCAGACTCCGGTGCAGACAAGGTCTACAAAGAAAGGCTGTACCATCTCCGCCTGCAAGCCGTCTCCACATCCCCTCCCGGAGCCCCCCAGACAACCCTAGGCTTGGGGAGACTCCTTTCTAGGGGTCCCAGCAGCTCATGCAGCCCTTTCCCCATGTGTTCTGGGTTTGTCTCCCCAGGGAGGCCACCAGAGGGAGAGGCCACTCTGAACCCCACTGTGGCCCATGGCCCCAGTGCAATAGGCATGCCCTAGATGAATGAGTGAGTGAGCAAATGGATGATGAACAAGCTAAGGCCACCTAGCCTGCTGCTGCAGTCCCTGCCCACAGCAGCCTGCACCCTACATGGAGGCTGCTTCTATTTGTCAAAAGGAACTCCCACCCCACGAGACCAGACCGGGCCCCCACTGTCACCTGACAAGCAGCCAGGGCCTCACAGGAGGCGGCTGCACCAGGACTCAGAACCCAGAAGCTGGACTTGAGTCTGTGCCTCAGCCCCAGGCTCTGACTTGTCCTTATTTCCAAAGACAAATCCACACATGCTTCCTCGTCCGATCCCCACCCACTCCAGGGGGCACAACCGTGCCCACTCCAAGGACAAGGATGCTTGGTGCAGAGCAGTCGAGGGCCTAACCCAAGGTCGCCTAGTCATCAGGATGCACAAGGTCTCAAATCCCTCTGATCTTCCAATCCTCATCATCCATTCCATGAACCAAAGCTGCCTCCTTCCCCAGCATCAACGCAGTAAAGGAGAAGGGGAGGGGGAGAGGGGGAGGAAGGGAGGGGAAAGAAGAGGAGGGAGCCCCCCAAGCCCGCAGCAGGTTCCTTTCTGGTCAGGGGAAAGGCTTCTAATGAAGGCCCCACAGATGCCGCTGAGCTGGCGGTGTCAGCCTGGGAGCCCTGCGGAGCTGAGGGGCGAGCATCTCTGCTCCCAATTAGCACACGGGTCCTCCATCAAAGCGCACGCCTGCTGCCAGGAGCAGAGGCCAGAGGGACAGCCCTTCTAACAGTAGGAGGAGGCCACAGCTCTCTGGCAGGCCCTGGCCCCTGCCCTTTGCCTTTCTGGGGGGAGTGCAAACCCCCCAATCCCCTCACTCACTCACACCCTCTCCAATCAGCCAGCTCAGGGCAGACGCCTTCACCCCAGGGGACGCACTAATGAAGATGGCCGACATTAATCTCTTCCCTCTCCCGACAGGTCAATTTATAGTTCCATGGGGAGCCTTGGCGCTCAGCCAGAGGGCCTGACATAACTCTCCCTGTTCCCTGAGAGGACGCTGGGGGTGGGCTTCATGGGGCAGTGGGGGCCAGGCGAGCCAGGGGACAGGGCAGGGGGGGCTCCTCTATCTGAGTGCCCACCATCACTGCCCCAACAAATCTAGGTAGGACATTGGCCCCTGAATGCCATGGCTGAGGGTCAAGGCCTGCAGGTAACTCAGAGCAAACTGGGTCTTTGGCTCCTCAATCCAGGGCAGTTGATCACTCACAGGAGACGCCGAGGAGGCAGGAGGCTTGCGACCGTCCACTCCTCAGTGAATGTCGAGGGGTTCTGAGAACCCCTCTGAGGAGCTTAGGGCCGTCTGCTTCTGACAGACTCCGCAAGTTTTTTCCTCAGAGATCACCGAGCTGGCCGCTCTAGATCTGGCCCTGTGCTGCACCCTGGGCACATGTCGACGGGGTCCCTGCTCTCCCAGAGCTCCCGGTCTGAGGGGGGAGGCCAACATGGAAGCGCAGGGTGCCATGCGCACAGGCTGAAAGCAATAAAGGAAGGATTCCCTAAGGGCCGGCCGGGGGTGTCCGTGGGGAGGGGCATCGACCGCACCACCCGAGAGAAGGTAGGGGTCTGTGAGGACCACAGGGAGGAGGGGACACAGCTGGGCCCCGAGGGTAAGCAGGAGTTCAACAGGCCAGGAGATATGGGGGAGGGCATGTCTGAGGAAAAGACCAGCTCAGACAGGGGAACCCAGTGCTCAGAGACTCTGTGACCAGGGGACGTCCAACGTGCAGGGCTGAGGCTGCAAGAGGTGGGCAGGGCAGACCACCAAGCAGCGCAACCTCAAGAGACAGCTCGGGAGTTTGGCCTAGTTTGGGCTGGCGGACAGCTGAGGGGTTCAGAAGCTCAGAGCTGCATTCAGAAAGACAGCTTTGCCCAGGGTGCCCCAGGCCAGCGGTCTAGGCGAGAGAGGAGAGGTGGGAACATCCAGGTCAGAGGGTAAAGGAGGGACAGATGTCTGAGGCACAGAACCCACAGAACCCTGTGGTTAACTGGACGGATGGGCAGGTAGAGGTGTCTGGGAGGCCACAGGCCTGGGGTCTCCAGTTTGGGTGTTGGTGGAGGTGATGTCACTGGTCCGGGGTAGGATAAGGTATTGGGCCTTAGGCGAAACTTGTGAACCTGGAAGTCCCTGCAGGCCCCAAAACCTAGGCCTGGGATTGAAAGGTGCGACTCAGCTGTTGGCCCTGAGTGCAAAATTGTGAGCAGTACTGGACGACTCCTGGAGGCAATTCATTTCCTTGGCAGAGGTGAAGAAAGGGAGGGGACTGCCCCCCCCACCGCCCTGCCCCACCCCAACACTCCAGGAGGAAACGGGACTGGCAAAGGCAGAATGTGGGGGGCCAGGCAGGTCCACAAGGCTGGACAGAGCCTTCCTGCTGGAAGCATAGGGGCTGGGCTGTCCCCACCTCCCCCAGTGCCACAGCCCAGCACTGGTGTGGCATATAATAAGTGCCCCGAGTATCTCTACTGACCGGGTGTCCCTTTTCTCGGGGGCCCTGGCTCCTCCCACCTCCTCCCCCACCACATCTCACCTAATCCCTTCGGTAACCCTAGGACTGTCCCCATTTTCCTAGGTGCTAGAGTCAGAATGGAACCAGGTTCCAAATGACCGCAAAGCACACACTTTTATTAAAGACGGAGGTAAAAAGAACAAGGCCAAAATAAAGAACCAAAACGCTTACAGTGGCTGCATTATGGTGGTGGGACAATGGCTGGGTTTTTTCTTCTTTTCTACAATGAAATATTCATACCCTCACTCAGTGGCTGTGTGTGCCCTAGTGGGGAGGGCTCGGCTTTGGCATCAGGAAGCCGGAGAGGTCACTTCCTAGCTGGGGACCCCGAGCAAGCTATTTGGCCTCCCTTAGCCTCCGTTTTCTCATCTGTACAATGGGGACAAAAAAAAAAATCCCACTTCAGAGGAGCCGTTCACGCCCAGCGCACAGTAGGCACGCAGTAAGTGCCAGCCGTAGAGCATCACACCCCCACGTTCTCTCCACCTGTCTGGCCTCAAGAGGAAACTTGAGACGCCCCCACGTGCCAGACGCTGGTGCTGGGCTGGCACAGGGTCCCCAGGGCAGCCGCCCGCCCACCCTCCCGCCTCATCCCGCCGAGCCGTGCTGCCCCCTTACCCTGGTGGCCGGAGGGCCGGCATCGGTCCCGCAGGAGAGCCCGGGCAGCGAGGCCGGGCTCCGAAGCGCGGGGCGCGGGCGCGGGCAGGGCGCGCGGGGGCGCGGGCCGCGCGCTCCGGGCCGTGCGCCCCGCGGCCGCCGCGTCCTCGCCTCCAGCGCGGGCCTCGCGCGCCCCGGCCGGCCCGGGGGCAGGCCCTGCGCAGCGCCGCGCCGGGTGGGGGGCGGGCCTCGCGGGCCCTGGAGAGGCGCCCGGGCGGCGAGGGCTCCCGGCGGGCGCGGGCGCGGGCGGCACCGCTGCGGTGGCCCCGCTGCTGAGTGGTGGGACGCGATTTACTGGCTGCAATTCCCGGCGCCCCTCGATGGCACTTAAGAGAGACCGGGAGGGAGCCGGGGAGAGCGGGCGGAGGGCGGGCGGGCGGAGGAGGGGCGGCGGGAGCCTTGCGTGCTGGCGGGGGAGGGGCGCGGGCGGGGGCGGGCGGGCGGGAGGTGGGGAGAGGCCCGGATGGAGGCGGCGGGCGGCCGCGGCGCGCGGGGCTGGGGTGGGTGGGGGCCTTGCCTCTAGCCCCCGCCCACCATCGCCCAGCACCCCCCAGCACTGGCGCAGTTGGTGGGGGATAGGCCAGTCCCCACCCAATCGGCCCGCCACACCCCACCCCTTCAAAAAAAAATCCTCCATCCAACTGGCCCACCCCACCTCAACCTCTTTCTTCACAATTATCCCACCATCCAACTGGCCCACCCTGCCAAGCATCCACCCATTTCACAGCAGCCCCCCGCCCCCCCCACTTCTAACCAGCCTGCCTCACCTCTGCCCCTCCCCATCACCACGCCACTGGGCATCAAAACTCTTAGCTCATGGGCCCAATCCAGCCAAAGGCATACTTGGTTTGACCCCATGGTATTTTTTATTTTTAATTAAAATTAATTCCCATCATTTAAAAATCGAGAATTTTCACGCAAAAATCCACACTTCCAGCTTAGTTTGGAAAAGAGGAGGCTCAGGCAGGAGCCTCTCCCCTTGCGTTGCCACTTGGCAGCCCTCTTGACAGAACGTTGGCCTGCAGCTTGCTCTGGGACCACCTGGCTGGCCCCGAGGGCGTGTGTTCTCCTGCAAGGAGCCCTGCACACCCCAGTGCCTTTGCAGGCCCCTCTCTGTGGGATGCCCACCCCCCACCCCTTAAGGCCCCTCTTCCAGGAAGCTTCCTGGCACTGCCCCACACCCCCAGTGGCCACCCAGCCCTTCCCTGCGCCAACAGCCTGCTCTGCCTGGTTCCTTGCTGGCTTGCTCTGTGGCCTCTGCGGCTGCGCTCTCTCACCACAGGGCTGCTGCTCTCTGGCTGGATTCTCCCTCCCATCCTGGCCCTGGGCCTGGCCCACAGTAGGCGCTCAGTAAGTGTTGGCTGAGGGGCAACTGAAGAAGAACAGCCGGATCGGGAATCCACAAGGCAGGCTGGGCCATGGTGGGCACAGGGCACCAGTCCCTGCAGCTGATGTTCATTTTAAAAGCCCCAAATGTTCATTCTGGGTGGCTCTTGCCAACCAAGGAAGCTAATGATTTCCACGCTTCATTTTTTCCCACCTTAATCCCATTGCCAAGGCTTCAGGGCCGCTGCTGCTGTGCCCTCAGACTGGCATCAAAACCCTCCCAGAAGCTGCAGTCCACCTGGGGAGTGTCCAGGAGGCTCAGAGAGGGCCCAACTGTGCCTTCCTGGCACCTGTGAGGTCATAGCAGCCCTCAGGGCCACAGGGTCTGAGGGCAGCAGCTGGCCAGTGACCATAGGGGACAGAGTAGCCCAGAGAGCCCTCCTGGGGCAGGGGTGCTGCTGTGATGACTTCCCTGGACAGGTATCTCAGCACCCCTTCATCCTACAGCTTCCTGAGCAGAGGACAAGAGGGTCCAGGCAAAAGCCACCCCTTTCTACAGGCTTTTCTAAAAAATCTGTGTCACAAATCCGGCCAGGTACCAGGATCCCATTTTACAGAGAAGAAACAAGTTCAGAGAAGGTGACTTTGCCAAGGTCACAGGCTGGTAGGGCACTGAACCAGGAGCCTGGGTGGCCCTCCAGACTGCTCCTGTCCAGCATGGAAGTGACACCCCCCTCAGGACTGGATCCAGAGCTAAGTCTGGGAGGTGGGGCCGGTATGCAATGGAGGAGATGAAGGCACCTGGGCCCCAGCACCGGCTCTGGCCAGGCCTCCCTCCCACAGCCTTGCATACCTGGGCGAATGTCCAGAACCCTGCCCCCACCTCCTCAACCAGCCCCTGGCCACAGCGGCCCAGC
The DNA here is from genome assembly GCF_022682495.2 of Desmodus rotundus. NCBI lineage: Eukaryota > Metazoa > Chordata > Mammalia > Chiroptera > Phyllostomidae > Desmodus > Desmodus rotundus. Next base: position 197,580,252 of record NC_071389.1, read on the forward strand.
CAGGTGCCATCTCAGTGAGAAGACTGGAAAGCAGGCCTGGCTTAAGAGCCAACAGCCATGCCCAAATCACAGAACATCTTCCTAGACCTCAGCGTGCCCACCAGTGATATGGGGGAAACGACCCAGCCTCTGTGGGCTTTGGGGACACAAACAAAACCACAGACAAAGAGGAAGCAGGAAGACGGGGAGCCAGGAAGTTAAGTGTTTGGGCTCTGGAGTGAGCTAGCCTAAGTTTGAATCCTGACTTCCTAACCTCCCAGCTGTAGGACTCCCTGCTCCGGGCCACATAAGAAGGTCAACTGACTTAAGAGACTGAAAGGAGGCTGATGTGGGACGAAGCACATGAACCATTCAGCACAGCCTAGCAATCGTAAAGTTCAAGGCTATGACCTTGACAAAGGAGGCAGAAGGAACAGTAAAAAGCATGGGCCCTGAGGGTTTACATTCCTAGCTCCATCGTACCAATTGTGTGGCCTTGGGCAAGTTACACAACCTTGCCATGCCTCAGTTTCCCTGCCTAAAAAAATGGGAATACTAATGACATCTCTCACATCATCTGGATGTGCTGGGGATTCGATTAGATAACCCAGGTCTGATATTCAGAACAGCGCCGGGCGCCAGTGATGCTCTAACAGCATCAGTTAGTTCTCATTACTCTCTAGATTAACAAAGGCCATCAGTCCCAAGCAAAAGGACCCAGAGCAGCCTTGATGGTGGGCCTGGGAGCCACGAGGCTGCCTAGCTTACAAGCCTTAGTAGTAGTGATGGGCAGGTAAATGGGGAGGGGGAACCAGCTAAGCCCTCAAGGTCCAGGATGGTCCTGGAGACCACAAAGAAGGGCCCACCTGGAGAGAGTGGTGAGGAAACCCTCAGACAGGCCTTTCCTGACCCCCCTCCAGCTTCAGTAGCTCCCGATTCCCCCATTTTACTGTCTCTGTGGTAAGGACCAGTATTTAAATTGTCCTAAGTCATCTGCATCTTGTCTGTCTTCACCCTCCCTCCGCATAAGTTCTGTGAGGATGCAGATTTTTGTCTGTTTTGATCCTTGCTGTACCCCCAGCCTCTAGAGCAGTGACAAGCACATAGTAGGTGCTCAAGAAACATTTGCCACTGGAAAAAAAATTCTCAGATGGTAACAGTTAGCTAGAAGGGTGGGATGGCATAGCCCCCTGCCTATGGGCAGCTCCTCTTCTGAGAAAACAGCCCAGCACAGCTGCTGTTCCCTTGTTATCTCGGTCCCCCTGGAGTGGGGTCAGGAGGCCACAGTCCTCCCTGTTCTGCAGCCAGGAAGCATGTCACCATCACTGCAGTGCAACTGGGCCTCTTGAACGAGGGAGGGACCCAGGCAATTTTCTGGCTCACAGCTCATGCCAGAGCTGCCTGGTGACACAGACGGGCCTGCAGGCCTGGGAAGGCCCTGTTCCAGCAGATTCAGCCTGGGACTCCGGTACTGGAGCCTGGCAGGGCTTCTCCACCCCCGGGGACTGGAGGGGCTTCCCGGAGGAGCCCCAGGATGTCATCTGGGGACTGGGCTCCTGCCCCCTCCCCAGCCACAGTCCCTCATGTGTGCATGGCACTCCCCCGTTACAGTTTACAAAGTGCGTTCACAGACATTATCACATCGCTCCTAAACGCCCCCTAAAAACCACAATAAATCTCTCGCTCTGGCTCCAGAGCCCACCGGCTGCTTGCTTCCTAATCAGTGAGCAGAGGGCCTCGGGGCTCAAAGCCTGCCAAAGCCGCACCAGCAGGGGCAGAAGGGGGTCCACGTGGGCGGGTGACAGGTGGCGGGTGGCAGGCCCAGCTGGGGCACTGCGGGATGGAGGAGCAAGCCCTGAGGCCCCATCCTGCAGAGGAGAAAACTGCTGTCTGGACCCTGATGTCTCCTGGGAGGGCACTGCTAGTGGGGCTTGAGGGGAGGGGTCAGAACCAGACCCAAGCAGTGGAGCAAAGGTTAGGGAGGGAACCAGAGGTTCCTTGACATGAAGGAGCACCATCAGGGAGGTGGGCTCACAGCCAGGCACATGGGGCCAGGGACTGTCAGCCCCAGCTGGCTTCTCACCTGCTTCTCCCCACCCCCATAACAGCCTTCTACCAGTTCCCCAGTGAGCCAGGCCTGTGCGCATGCTTCCTCTGCTTGAATGCCTTCACTGCCTTTGGAAATCCAGACCCTCTTTGAGGGACGGTTCAGGACTCCCCCACCTGCAAATCCTTCCCAGCTTCCAGAGGCTGCACCCCAGGCAGGCCCTCCCAGACAGGCCTGGGCCCCTGTCCCTGAATTGTCAGGCCCCTTTCCTTCTTTGTAACTTGTGCTTGGAGGACAGCTGCTTTGCAGTGGCTCAGAGTGCCCCCCCACCCCCGTCCTGCAGTCACAAGTAATGACATGAGGCTGAGGGCAGCTAGTGGGGCAAGCACCCCAGCCCAAGGATTATGGGGGGGTGGGGGGACGCCGGGACAGGCCCAGCAAACATTGCTCCTGTTTGCAGGCCAGCACCCAGCCCTGAGCAGCCACAGAGAAAGAACCACCGCCCCCCACCCTCCCAAATGTCTGAGCCAAATCAGCCAGCAACCGTGGTTGGGTTTTGTTTTTTCACCATTTCCCTTGATTCTCAAAGTTATAGGATCTCAACTTACAAGCTGTGGAAAGTTCAGGAAAGTTTAAATAAGCAGGGCGAGGGAGGGCCTGGCCTGAGGGGGCTGCGGCGGGCCTGGCAGGCGTCCTTCCCACAGTACAGGCCTGTCTCCCCACTGCCGCCGCCCATCAGGCAGGCGTCTGGGTAAGCCTGGGGCTCGACCTCTGGGCCCAGCCAGAGGCGGCTGATCTGTCACAGTCGTGGCTGTGTCACAGCAGGCATGGAACAGGTGGTACCTTCTCCGTGGTCACCTCCGAAAGGATCGGCATTTTCCGGTTTCCTTGATACGAAAGCCAGCTGCTGGGCCTGAGCCCTGGTGGGCGGAGGCACCAGAGTCCTTGTGAGGTGTTCATCATGTGTGTCTGAAGTGAGTCCAGGCTGTGGGCTCGAGGGAGCTGGAGGGGGAACAGCCCAGCTCAAAGGATCCTGGGGCAGATGTCCACCTTCCAGGGGCCATGGCGTCCCTCTGTACATCCTCAGAGACAGAACCCAGGACTAGGAGTAGAGAGCTCAGGGAAGCCCCAGGTCCCGGCACCTTGACCTAGCATTCCAGATGCTCTCTCCTGATAAGGCACTTGGGTTCAGAAATGTAAAGAACTCTTCCCAAACAACAATAAAAGGACAAACAACCCAATTTTTAAAAGGGCAAGGAATATGAACAGACGTTTCTCCAGAGAAGATATATGAATAGCTAATGAGCACATGAAAAGATGCCAACGTCACCAGTCATTAGTCAAACCCCCAACAAGACACCATTCTCTCCCACTAGGATGGCTGTCACCGAGACAGGAGATGACAAGAGCTGGAGAGGAGCTGGAGAGATCAGAACCCTCATGCGCTGCTTGGGGGAAATGCAAATGGTGCAGCCACTGTGGAAAACCGTTCCTCAAAAGGTTCAACAGCCCTGGCTGGTGTGGTTCAGAGGATTGAGTGGCGGCCTGCAAACCAAAAGGTCACTGGATCGATTCCCAGGCAGGGCCCATGCCTGGACTGCAGGCTGGTCCCAGGTTAGGAGCATGTAAGAGGCAACCAATCAATGTTTCTCTCACACAGTGATGCTTCTCTCCTTTTCTTTCATCCTCCCTTCCCCTCTCTCTAAAAACAAAAATATAAAATAAATAAAATTTAATATGAAGAAATGCAGGAATTTTTTTTTAAGATTTTATTTTCAGAGAGAGAGGGAGGGAAAAAGAGAGGGAGAGGAACATTGCTGTGTGACAGAAACAATTGGTTGCCTCTCGCAAGCCCGCAACCAGGGACCTGGCCCACAACCCAGGTATGAGCCCTGACTGGGAATTGAACCGACGACCTTTTGGTTTGCAGACTGGCACTCAATCCACTGAGCCACACCAGCTAGGGTGAAATGCAGGAACTTTTTTAAAAAGAAAAGTTAAGCAAAGAGTTACTTTATAACCCTGCAATTCCACCTCTAGGTATCTACACAAGAGAAATGGAAACACGCGTCCGCACAACCTGTACAGAGTGTGAAGAGCAGCGTTATTCCGACTGCCTCAAAGCGGAAACAACCCAGCGCTCACCAACTGGTGGATGGTGAACAAAATGTGGAGATGCGGTCTACCCATACAGCGGAATATTATTTGGCCATAAAAAGGGATGGAGTACTGACTCATGCTAAAACGTGACCAAATCAATCATTAAAAAAATAACAACAACAAAAAAAACACCTTGATGCTCAGTGAAAGAGCCAGACATAAAAGGCCACATAGTGTCTGACTCCATTTATTTGAAGTGCCCAACAACAGCAAGTCCATGGAAACAGAGGGAGATCAGCCCTTACCAAGGGCTGGGAGTAGGGCGAATGGAGAATGACTGCTAATGGGTATGGAGTTTCTTTGGAGGACAATGAGAATGTTCTGGAATTAGTGGGAATGGTTGCACAACTCTGTAATTATACAACACTAAAAACCATTGAATTGTATACTTTAAAAGAGTGAATTTTATGGTATATGAGTTGTATCTCAATGAAGTTTTTTTTTTTAAATGATAGGGTCCCCACATCTCAGTCTACCTCACAGGCCCCCAGGAGTTGGCTCCGCCCCTGCCCCTCCCAAGCCAGGAGAATGGTAAGGTACCAGATATCGGATGGCCTGATGTGGGCACAGGACCCTGCTTTCTCCGGAAGGGCCACCTTTTGCTCTAGCCATCCCTTCTTCCTGGAACACTCTTTCCCCACTTGCTGCTCATCCTCTGGGTCTCAGCTCAGATACCTGGCCCTCAGAGAAGCCTTATCCAATCCCAGACCCCATAACTGAATCTCTTGCCTCTCAGAGAGTCCCCAGCCTTCGATGCAATCAGGGTGCCAGCATGGAGGAGGTACTTAGTGCACCTTAGCCAAATGAATGAAGCAAGAACAAGAAGCTCAGTCTGAAGCTAGGTGTCTGGATGGGTGGGGCTGCAGAGGGAGTGGGTGGGTTGAGGAGGGCCTGTGTTGAGTGGGCTTTTCTCAGGGCAGTCGGAAACCATGAGGATGAAAAAGGTGGCATGACAGACTCAGGTTCTAGAAGGGTCCCTTTGACTATTCTACAGGGAATGGACCAGCAGTGCAAGGCTGGACACATGGCCAGAAGGAGGCCGTGGCCTTAGCCCACATCTGCTGAGGCAGGACCCAGCCTGGGACAGAGGAGGGGCGCACTGGGGAGGGTTTGGGAGCCCAAATCAAAATGACTTGGAACAGCACCAGCGGAGGGGAGAGGGAGCCCAGGATGGTGCCAGGTTCTGGTGGTGCAGAGGGCCGGGGGGACGGGGGTGATTTCGATGCCGGGAGCTCTGCTGGAGGAGCACCTCTGGTGTGACATCCTCTGAGGTAGTCGACTGTGGGACCCGAGCAGGTAGCACCACCCCCACTTAGCACATCCATCCAGTCACCCCTGTGATGCTTTCCATATCCACCCTCCCTGAATCCCCATGTTTCTAGGTCAGGTACCAGCACCCTCTCCCGACCAAGGCCACAGCCCCCTCACTGGCCTCCCCACCTTGAGCCCCTTGCCTTTTCTCATTTGTCCTCATGGTTCCACCAGCACAGGGCGGGTCATTCCCCAGCTCAGAAACCTCTGATGGTTCCCCATTGCCCTCAGAACAACGGCCAGAGCTCCTACGGGGCTCACCTGGCCTTGCGGCCTCCTCCCACCCCTCCACACCATCCTGTTCCAACATCCTCCCCTACCCCATGCCTCTGGGAGCACTGTGCTTCCACCCAAATGCCCTTTCCCCCCCTCTGCCAGGTACAAAGGTACCTCCTCAGAGCCCTCCCTCCCTGAGCCTTGGCAGCATGCAGCCCTCAACTCTGCCAGGCTTTTCTGGAACTCAAACCATGAGGCATGGCCTGACCAGGATGTTTTAGTGATAGGAACTCTATTTGAAATGACTTAGAAATGTTTTTTAAAAGATTTTATTTATTCTTAGAAAGAGGGGAAGAGAGGGAGAAACAGAGAGAGAGAAACACGCCCCCACTGGGGACCTGGCCCACAACCCAGGCATGTGCCCTGACCGGGAATCAAACCAGCAACCATTCGCCTTGCGGGACGATGCCCAACCCACTGAGCTCTACCAGTCAAGGATATGACTTATAAATGTTTAACAGTCATTTAACATAGTCATAAACTTGTTGAGTGACCTGAAACTGAAAAGAATCGTCTTATTCTGCCCCATGGAGAAGCAGCTTCAAGCCCACACGCACTGGAGGTCAAGTCCGCGAGAGCAGAGACCTGTCTGTGGAACTCATGGATGCAGCGCCCAGATGGGTGGGAAGGAGGACGGTGGATGGACAGGAAGGGCGGGACGGGGAGGAGGGCGGGAAGATGTGTGGGTGAATGGATGGGTAGGAAGACGAGTGGGGAGGAACATATCGGCCACAGTCCAGAGCACAGAGAGGATGGCCCTTCCGGGGCAGGGCTGGGACCCAGATAGCCCCCATGGATGCAGAAGGAACCACTCTGGCCTCCTCTGAGCCTCTAGGCCAGCAAATGGACTGGAACTCTCTGGACTCATCCTCAACACATCTCTCTCTCTTGCACACACACAGTCCATCAGCAAATCCTGTTAGATTATTTTCAATAGCCTCCCATCCATCTCCCCGGTGCTGCCCCTGCCCCTCCCCCAGTCTATTCTCAAATCAGCAGCCAGAGGGATCCTTTTAAATGGTGAGTCCAGGAGGCCTCACCATCTGGCCCCCATTTCCTCTCCATGCTCATCTGCTCCCGCCTCTCCCTCCCTCACTCCCCTCCAGCGGCACTGGCCTCCCCCTCTTCCTCCACCATGCCAGGCACGCTCCAGCTCCAGGCCTTTGCCCCGACTGTTCCCTCTGGCTGGAATGTTCTTCCCCAGAGGCCTGGCTGACTCACCTCCTCACCTCCTTGCAGCCTTTGCTCAAATGTCACTTTCTCAATTAGACCTTTCTTGGACACCTTATTTATTTGAAAAAAAAAGAAATCCACCCTTTGTTTCCCTTCCCTGTTTTTTTCTTAGCATTTATCACTCTGGACAATAATATATTTTACTGTCTTAATATGTTTTTTGTCTGTGTTCCTCCATTAGAATGTGATCTCCATGAAGGAAGGCAGGGGTCTTTTCCACTGCTGTGTCCCCAGCACGCAGCACAGGTCTGCAGGGCACATGTGCAGGATGGCTGGACGGACGGCTGGATGGACGGCCTTTCCAGGATCCAGGTTTGCTCCTCCTAGGCTCCCGGGCCTAGGTTCATCGCCCGCACAGGTCCTCCCTGTCCCATCGCTGTCTTTATCCCTCGGTCACTGGTTTCTTAGCCTGCCACAGGCCACTTTAAAGAGCCCAGAAGACACTCAGGGACTGCCTCCCCACACTCTCCAGCTGCCCACACGCTTGTCATAGGCTGCCGGGATGGGCACAGCCACAGTGGCTCCAAGTTGAGTTCAAGGGAAGACAACCAGGATTGGCTCAGAACCAATTATACAGGACCTTCCCCAGTGGGCCCAGGGGGACCTCAGCAGCCAGGACCCCTCGGAACACCATCCCCAGCCACCGATGGACATTCTCCTGCTCTTCCGCCCCATTGAGCCTCCGTGTTCACTTTCCTACGTGAGCCTGAGTCCAGCCTGGCCAGGCAGACAGAGTGGACTGACTGGGGTTGTAGGGTCAAGCAACAAAGAAACTGGAGCTCAGAGAGCATGTGAGCTGCCCCAGGCCCCCAGCGAGGTCTGCCGGGGGTCTCCAAGCCCCATCGCACCCCGTGAGTGACGAGCACATGTGCGCCCCAGGGCTGACAACCGGAGGACTGGGGTGAGGGAGTCCGTGAGCGGTGACAGGTCCACCGCAGCGTTTCACAGGGACTTCACGTGGTTTGTCGTTGCAGGGACATGGCTCTGGAGACCTGGGGGAGCTTGTGGGCTACGGAGGTCTCATGTGTGCACACACGGTACATGTGTGTGCAAATGTGCGTGCATGTGTGCATGTATTATAGGGCACAGGACTCATGAAGAGACAGACCACTTTGGGTCCCCAAAGTCATGTCCTCTCACCTCAGTGACATTAAGGGGTGGCCTAGAGATGGGGAAGGGCACGCAGGACAGAGAGAAGGGAATGCCTGGACCATTCAGTCAGGGGGATAATAGGACACAGTCCTAACAACGTGCAGTGTCAGCCAGACCCAAGTGCAAAAGCCAACTCCGCTGCTCATTCACTGGACTTCAGGCAGGCAGCCTAGTCTGTCGAAGCCTCAGTTACATTATCTGCCAAATGGGTTTAATAATTCCCACGCTGAAGGGTGGTCAAGATTAAACGAGATGAGGTAGGCGTTCAATATGTAACTATTTAGGCCACCAGCAGTTTCATTAGAGCTCACATCTGCACAGGGGAATGGGCTGCCCACTCACTTCACAAGTGATCACTGAGCCCCATTTCTGCCTTGCCACACAAACGGGGCACCAGACGCAAAGCCTTGCCCCCAAGGGGCTCGCAAGTAACACGGATAATGTGCCTGAACGTGCGTGTCCCAGCTGGCTGACTTTCAGAGGCAGTACAGTTTGCTGCTTTATAAGCACAATCTCGTTCAATCCCTTACAGAACCCTGAGTTGGGGGCTGCTACTGTCATCCCACGGATGAAAAAACAGAGAGGTGAAGTAACCTGTCCATGGTCACCCAGCAGGAGGGGAACAGAGCCAGAATTTGAAATGAATAACTTAACCACCATGCTCAGAGCAGAAACCTGCATGACCTGGGTCATTGCAGCACAAACCAAGGCAGCCCTTAGGGCCGTGGGAACACTGAGGCAGGAGCGTTTTGAGAGAGGTGGCTCAGGAAGGGACTGGCAGGGAACACCAACAAGCAGAGACTTAAAGATGTGAAGGCTTGGACAGAGGGAGAAGGGGAAGGGCAGGCCAAGCAGGGAGGACATCCTGGATGACTGGCCAGAATGGGGAAAGGGTAGGCCAACCCAGGCCTCCTCCCTTCTGCCGGGCTCCTGGCCCCACCCTCCTAGCTGATGCAGCTCTCAAAGGCACTCACATCCTCTAGCCTCTGCCTATGCTGATCCCTGTTCATATGCTGTTCCCCTTATTCTTCTCCCTTCCAGGTTCAGTGGTGGCAGGACAGGTTGTGCAAACAGGCCTGTGGATTCCCAGCCATGTGCCTTTCCTGCTGCACTGTCCTGCCTCACAGAGAGGATGAGACTTAAGCCTGGAGAGACCCAGGATAGACAGGAATCTGCAGGCAGATCATGGTGAGCAGTGGAACAGAGTGTGCGAAGACATAAGGGCAGACCAGGATTGTGCCTGGGTCTGCCCTCCTGCACAGCCACAGTCCCCACCACACTCCAGAGCCCCAAAGCCAGTGCTCTTCCACTGCCCTGCTCAGGGGCTGGTGATACAGCCAGAGAATGCTTGTGCCCTGGAATGGAACTCGAGCTATGATATCGCTCAGCCAGCTTGCTTCTCCCTGTGCTTTGGCTTTCTCCCCATCTCGAGAATTATTTGAGAGAAGGTAAGAAACCCTAACATAGTCAGTACCAGCTCAACAAATACCAATAGCCTGGAGCACCATGATAGAGCCCATTGGGTCCTGGAACGGAGCCTCTCGCCAGCTGGGGAGCCAAGCAGCTCTGGAAGGCAGGGAGGCTCTGGGTGTAGGCTGGGTGGGGCTGTGATTAGAGCAGTGAGGTGATCCCACAGATGAAATGTGAGCTCTGCCTCCTGGAGGCCAGGGTCCGCGGCAGCAAAAGGCCTTTTCCTGCACTCAAAACCATGCTTTCCCAAATGTCATTGTGGGGCCTCCTAGTTACTCCAGGTGCTGGCCATGACCCAGCCAAGCTGACAGATGAGACCAGGTCGGGGGCAGAAGTCATGGGCTGGCCCACCGCTGGCCTGGACCCCCACCCAGCTCCCAGACAGGGAGGCATTTGAGGTCTGTAGCGCTGCTCCGCAGGGGCAGGGCTGTTGGAGGTGGCCCCTTTCCCACTCCATCCTCAGAGCCTGGCTGTTACAGGCAAAGCTTGAGAGGCCCAGGAGGGGATGGTGGCACTTACTGGGCACCTTCTGTGGGCCATAAAAGGGCTGCGTGCTTTACAGCACTTCTTAACTGACAGGTAGTAATATCCCTGTTTCACAGATAAGGAAACTGAGGCTTAGAGAGGTTAAAGAAACTTGGACTTAAGCCCCTCTGACCTTTACCTCCCCTCCCCCGCATGCAGAGGTTGTTGAACCCCAGTGATGACAGGGAGCCCACTCCTGCAAAGACTCTCTCTTGGGCAACCTGAAAAAAGTTCTCAGCGTGGGCTGAAATTGGCAGTGGGTGTAGAGGGAAGGGCTCAAACAGCTGATATATTTTGAAAGTTGAGCTACCAGGATTTGCTGATGGATTGAAGGAGGGAGAGGAGAGAGAGAGACAGAGAGAGAAATCAAGGATAATCCCAAGGTTTTGGGCCTGAGCAAGGGAGTGGGAAAACGGACATGCCCTTGCCTGAGATGGGAAGGTTGTAGGAGTGGGGCAGGGTGAGGGGACTTCAGGAGCTCCGACTGTGACCTGCTGAGGTGAAGCCACCCACTGGCCATCCAGACGGAGATGTGGTGGAGGTGCTGGCTGGACAGGTCTGGAGTTTGGGAGAGAAGCCCAGGCAGAGTGCAGGTACCTGCTCTGAGTCCCTGTGTCTTATACATAGTACGTCTCCAGTAAATGCCTGCTGACCTGGCCTGCAGGGCCTTGTGGGTGACACAGAACTGGCCACAGCCCAGTTCCTGGCCTCTAGGAGGGGTGGACCACCTGTGGAGGGCCACACCCCAGGGGGGCAGGAACAGCACCACCAGCATTCCCCCCATAACAAGGCAGGACGTAATCTGGGAAGGCTTTCTGACCAAGGTGGCATAAGAGTTTTGTCAGACAGAGACGTGGCAGGCATTCTGGGGAGGTGGGTGCTCCAGCTGCAGGGTGGTGGCCCATAGGAGGAGGAAGGCCCAAGGGAGCCAGTGGAGCTGGGGTTCCGTGGATGGGTGCAGGAGCCTGACCCCTGGCTCCAATCCAGGCTCTGGGACCTTGGACAATATACTTAACCCCTGAGGTACCCATGTTTGCCTCTAAAATAGGAATGATAACCGCACAGCCCGCGTGGGTTGATGTGAGGATCAAGTGAGTTAAGCCATGTAAAGTGCCCAGAATAAAGGGATGGCAGGTGCTCAATAACGTGACCGCCCAGTAGTACCGTGTCCAGAGAAGGCGGTGTGCTCCAGCTGCCTGGAGGACGGACAAGCCGGGCAGAGAACAGTGCACGAGGCACAAATGTGAGGTGCCTGGGGCCCAGATAAGGAGGAGTACTTTATCCCCTTTGGGCAATGGGGAGTCATGGAAACTTCTGTGCAGAGAGATGAGGGTGGTTCCATTCAGTCCTTGATTATCCCCCACCTGTGCTCAGCTGGACACACCCTCCCATCCCAGACCCAACAGTCCCACTCAGCGCCCTGCCTGCGGGTCCAGGGGCATACCTCGTAGTGACAGCTGACACTTGCTGCGTGCTCACTATGTCATGCCTCACAACAGCCCATGAAGTGGGTGTGAGGTTGGCCCTATTATTTATTACAGGTTGACAAATGAGGGAACCGAGGCACAGAGGCGTCATAATAAAATGTCATCAGCATGGTGGCTGGCAGAGCCGGGATGCGAACCTGGGCAGTGGGCTTGACTCCAGAACCTACACCTGCCTCTCCCAGCTCTCAGGTAGATCCCAGAGCCCTTTGAGGGGGCCGGGCACCGTGGACTGTCCAGCATAATCAATTCTCCCAGCCAGCAGGGCAGGGTCAAGGTGCTTGTTCAGCCTAAAAGGAGTGTGACTTGCCCAGGGCCCCACAACTTGCCCTTGAGGATCTGGGACCCCAGTGCAGGTCCGTTAGACTCCAAGTGCCTGTGCCGGCGGCCTGGCAGGCACGACACATGGAACCCTGAGTTCCCTTTAACCTGGGCCTGCATCAGGGGTGAGGTCTCAGGCTGGACCTATTGCTCAGGTTCTCCTACCCCTTTGGGGAGGGAGGAAGACAGTGGATTCCCCTTTCCCAGGCTGCCCTGGGTCTCATGTCATGGGCCCCTTTGCTGTCGGTTCCTCTCCCAACTTTGCCTTTTCAAAGAGGTTTTTCATCTGAAGCAATGACCTGGCTCACCAGTCTGGCCCTGCTCTGCGGAGGGGAGACTGAAAAGCAGGCTTAACTGCATCCTCTTAACAGTTTCACAGCCAGAAAAACCAGCAGAGGGAAATATACTGTTTGCAGGCCAGGTCAGGTCCATGGTCACTTCATAAAAATGGATTCCTGGAAAAATATAAACCAGCAATTTACCCTGTGAATTTTATTGGCCTCAAAAAAAAAAAAAAATCTATCCCATTTGAAGCAAGGTAATGAGGAAGATGAACCACTCCTTTCTCAGTGAATAAGGACGCACAAAATCTCAACAGAAATGCAACACTCACACACAGCTTCAGGTCTGATTCATCAGCCGCTTTTGTTTCATAAAAACCAGCATTTCTATTAAAACAGGATGACGTCCAAAAGGTCTGTTTGCTTTTTTAAAAAAATTGTCTTTAATACAGGGCAAGGCCTAGGTTTATTTATTTATTTTGTTTGTTTTTTAAACAAAGCTCACATTCTCCTGACTTCATGCCTGTTACTACAGCCAGAGGGAAACTGATTTCAGAATCCATCTGATATGTCGGATTTCTTTGTGGCATCCACTTCATCTGGCAGCAGCCAGCCATGATGTCATAAGCCCATCAGATTTCCGGCAGGGGGGAAGCGCTGGGGAATTGGTAGGAATGGATGTTTCTTACCCGTCAGGAAGGGGGTGGGGAGGGACTGGGTGTATTTGGAAGGCCGGGGACAGGAGGCAGGCTCAGTGTTTGTGATATTAAATGTCAGGCAGAAACCTGAAGAATCCAGCCACCCAGATGTTTTCTAAATATCCAGATGTCTGGCACTGAGCAGGCCATGCTCCCCCCACCAGCACCTCCTGTCCCAAGAGCTGCTCGACATTTTGGCTCTGACCCCAGGTCGACAGGGAGCGCATGCTGCCAGGAGCTGTACACCCTCCAGGTTGCCCACCCTCGGATTTGGAATTTTTTTCCTAAATCTTTACACATGGATGACAGGAGTAACTAGGTCCAGATTTTTAAAAGCTGTTGAAGCAGTGTTTGAAAAGTTCAGTCCCTGGAATTAGCTTCCACAGAATACACTATGGAAGCCAAAAAGGAGGGAAAAAAATCCCTCAGCCAACACACGCACAAACATATGTGACTCTTAAACCATAGGACTTAAAAACCCAAAACAAAACCAGTGAGTCTGAGAACCAAGGACTAGAGACGCTGAGCAGCACTGAGCCCCCCCACCCCACCCTGCACGAGCTTCCCCAAATCAGAAAACCACCCAGCAGCTTTGTTCTTCCTGACAAAGCCCCTCGCTTCCAAGGAACAGGCAGTTGCCAACAAAAGCACAGGGTAGAACTAATTTACACTCCGACTCCAGGCGTCAAGGAGTCATAAAGTACAGAAATGGAACTGGCTTTGCCTGGGAAGCTGCCTCCCCACCATCAGCAATGGGGACTCCCGGGCCTGGGGGAGCCCCACAGGCCACAGGCCTAGGAGAGGTCTGGCTTCTAGGCAGCCTGGCCACACGCCCACTTCTACTTCTGAGGCCTCTGACATCACAGCTAATGGCTCCTGAAAATGAGCCAAGAACTGCAGGCCCTTGGGGGCCAAACCCTATGACTTCACAGGGAGCCAGGAGGAGAAGCAGCTGGGGAGGGGGCCAGATCAACAGAACCTAGTACTCGGATGATGAGAAAAGGGGTTCCTGAGAGGAGGGTGTCTGGCAGAGGGTAGAGGGGAGGTGAGTGAGGACTCAAGGCTGAAGGGGCCGGGGGCTCTGTGACCTCATCTCCTAGAACACCCTCTGTGCTTTTCAGAAAAACCGAGGGCTAGGAGTGCCTGAGTGGCCCGCCCAAGGTCACCAGGCTAATTAACAGCCAGCCAGTCCTGGGGAACAGAAAACACAGGCTTGGCACACCACAACTCTTCCCTGAACACTATCTAATTTAATCTTTACAACACACTGTGAGGGAAGGATTATCATTAACCTCAGTTTCCAGAGGAGCCAATGAAGGCACAGAGAGGTTAAGTAATTTGCCCAAGGTCACACAGCCAGTCGTTAGCAGAACTTGGTCTGAACCTCTGAGTCACTGACTCAGAATCCAGTGCTCTTTCTACTGGGTGGGGGAAGCAGTTAAAGTTGCTCCAGGAGCTGTAAAGGTGATTTAAATACATATTTTAAAAGCTGGTGATCCCCACAGAACAGAAGGGAGTAAATCATTGCAAATTAATTTTTTTTTAAAGCAATTCCGGTCAGGCGGGCTGTCTGACTGAGTGGGTGGGGAGGCTGCTTTTATTCTGTCCCTGCCAGAGCCTGGAGAAAGCATGTAGACGGTCTCTCCGGCCCTGCATGCTTGGGGGTGCTCAATCCCCTGAAGCGGGGAGGGCAGGCGTGGGGTCCACTGAAAGCTCTGTCGGGCATCTCTGAGAGCATAATCTGCCGCAGGACAGGTGCCAGAGTGTAGGTCTGACGGAGCCAGGGGAGGAGAAGTTCACTGAGGATAGAAACTGCAAAAAATAAAAATAAGTCGGTCCCTCTAGGCCTGATTTTTACTTTCCAGCCAGGAGTTTAAATGAACTGCAGGTCACCTGAGAAGCTATTTGTAGCCCAGAGAGAGGCCTGACTCTGGGTCAGAGAGGCAGTGCCCATGGTTCTGTCTGCCCAGGATAAGAGATGGCGGGTGGGAGCCAGGCAGTTACTGTGTGGCCCTGTACCCTGGTCATCCTGGGAAGCCTGCTGGCCACCACCTCCCAGAGTAGCATTTGAAGAGTTGGGACAGAATCACGAGGAACAGGCTAGTCTGAGCTCAAAGAATAGGTCAGGCACCAGTCCGCAAGCCTCTCCTTCCCTCCCCCCAGGCAGGGCCACATCCAGGGGGCCAGCCTTGGCACTTGAGTGGGCCATCTGCACCAGGCCTTTCCCTGTTCTTTTCCCCGCCAGGCTGGTTTCTTTTACTGTGTTTCTGTGAACGGTAAATGGGATGTGGAGCCCAAGACTCAGGCCAGGGAAGGAAAAAGGAAACTTTGCCATCTGGATGCCTGACCTGGCGGAGTAGCTACCATATTTCAGGGGGAAATTCTACTCATTCTTTATTCACTTTGCCTACCTTCCACCCAGAAGAGATTTAGGCCCTGTCCTCACGGCATTTACAGTTGATGGGGGGAAGGGAGGAGAAAAACACTGATCCAGTAACGACATAAAGATGTCCATGGAGGGAGTGGTCCCCAGGCTATGAATGAGAGCCTGTCAAAGGGAAGCGTCAGATCGGGGGATTCAGAGAAAGTTTCCTGGGGCCCAAAGGATGAGGAGGCATTAATCCCTCTGACTCACTGTCAGCTCTACAGAAAAGCCCTCCCTGATGCCCACCCACGTCTGCCTCACATTCCCAGGCACCATTCCCTTCCTGATCATTGGTCATCACCCCTGTCCCGTTCTGGAAGTCCCATGAGGGCAGAGACTGGGTCTGTCTTGTTCCCCACTGAGTTGCAGTGCCTGCGACACAGTGGATGTTTAATGACTACTTGTTGATCAAAAAAAACGGACACGTGCAAAGGACCTGTGGTAGGAGGATCACAGAGACTAGGAGTGAGTGGGAGTAAGAATGGGGCAAAAGACGTGGAGGGGACTGGGAGATGACACTGAGCCACCCCAAACCCACCCTGGACATGTAAGTATCTCCTCCCACCTCCAAGCTGCCTTCTGCCCTTCCCCTGTGGTAGAGACAGGGGTCGGGTGTCTTTCTCCTACAGGAGGAGAGTGTCATGTAGATACCAGTTGATCTGCCCCCAGCACAGCACACCTGGGGACGAGGTAGAATCACCTGCCCAATATTCTCCCTCTCCACCACTGCCTTCCCTCCTCCATCCATCCCCTTGCCTGGTACTGTGGGACCACCGGAGGCACAATGAGGCGGTGGGAGGCAGATCCAGGGCCTCCCTACACCCCACCCTCAGGCCCCATCTGCACCGACCCCACCCCCCACTACCACGTCTGGCACCCTTTCTCCTAACTGAGGCTCGGACCAGACCCGGTGTGCCATCCCCTCAGCTGATTACCAGCGTATGGTGTGTCGGTACACCAAGCTGGCACCTGTCCCTCAGATTCCCCACAGGGGACAGCGAGAATACCGCAGATCGGAGCTGGCAGAGCTGGTGCTGGGTGAACTTGTCTGAAAGGCTCAAAGTCAATCTCCTCTGGTTTTCCTCTAGGACTCGATTCTCCGGCAGCCGAGGCCGGGGTTTGGGACTCCTCCCCTCTGCCCCGCGCCACCCACCGGGGGAGGCGGCCGAGACACCACGCTGTGGCGCGGCGCGTCCCGGGGCGTCCAAGCTCGCCCCCAGCGCGGCGCCTCCAGCTGCGCCGGGACCCTGCCCCGTGCCGCAGGGCTCCGCGCGCTCCAGCAAACTTTCCGCGTCTGCCGCCCGCCCGCGCCCACACCTGCCCGCGGTTCCGCGGCGCCTCCAGCGCCAGCGCGGGTCCGCACAGCCTCACCGGCCCCCGGGTCGCGGGAGGGTGCCTCCCGCGCAGTCCGCCTCTCCGCCGCCTCCCCCGCCGCGGACTGCCAACGTCAGCCTGAGGGGTCGGTCTGGGCTACCTCGGGGTCTCCGGATCGCCTGCCTCCTCCGGACCACCTGCGCTCGTCCACACCACCTGGCCGCCCCCAGGTCACAGAAGACACCCCGGCTCATGGGCCGCGTGCACACTGCTTCCGAGATGTCTCGGCACCGAACCGCGTCCGCACAGCTCAAGGCTCACGAGACCCTTCAGAGCGCAGACCCGACGCAGACCCCGCGACAGCTGCTCAGTGTGTGTGTAGAGGGGTGGCCAGTTCTTTCCCGGTGCCCCGTACCCGGGGCGAAACCGGCCGCGGCTGCTTACCTTGCCCGCTCCTTCACGCTCTGGTCCCGGCCGTGCGGTCCCTTTCATACATTTTGCAATATTGTCGATGGAGAAAGAAAATGTTATAAATCCTCTCTCGGCCACGTGGCTGTCCCCCAACCTCCCCTTTTTCCTCTTTTTTCCGCCGTTAGGACAATACTCGGCCCCAGCGGCCGGCCGCTGGCCCGGGGGCTCGGAGCTGGCGCGGCTGGCCGAGGCGGGGCGTGCTCTGGGGCGGGGCCAAGGGCGGGGTCGGGCGGGGCGCTCGCGCTCCGGCTGCCCTCCCAGGGGAGGCCGCGGCCCACGACAAGCGCTCTTGTTCTGGCTCCTGATTGGTCGGCTGACCGGCGATGCTGACGCCTGATTGGCTGAGTGGAAGAAGGGGCTCAGGCCGTGGGGGTGGAGGGTTACGGGTTTCATTCTTTGCCTTTTCTTTCTTGTCCCTGCCGTTGCTCTTTTGGGCCCTCCTGACATCTGCAGACTTTTCTTCGCTGCTTCTGTGCATCCCATATAACACTTAACCATCCCAGTGTAACTGTTTATTTTTTTGTCCTTTTCTACCAAATAGGTAGCACTTTGAGTGCTCACCAGGGGTTTGCGCTGCTCACCCCTGTATCCGTAGGGTCTGGCACACAGTAGGTGCTCAAGATGTGTTTGCTGATTGAATTAATGGAAAATGTACATGCAGGTTTCCCAGAGCTATCTTTATGGCTAACATCCCTAGAAGATGGTATTATTCTTCAAGAATGGGGAGAGTGAGGTGCAGAAAAATGCTGTCACCTGGGAGAGAACGGTGAAACTGAAAACGGGACGTGCTTACATCACTGGACCTCAGATCTCCGCTACACAGCGATGCCCTGTGGAGTGTCAGAGCCTCAGTTACCCATATATCAAAAGAGAGTGTTGGATTAGAGCAAAGGATGTGTTAGAAGATGAGTTATTTCAATGAACGTACTATACTTAGCACTGTGGCTGGGTACAGTATGTTAGGAATGAGACAGCCCTAGCCTCCATGTTAAAATCCTGGAAGCATGAGCCCTGTCGCTCCCTAGGATGCCCTCCTCTCTAAATCACTGGAGAGGTTAGAAGCCCTCTGCTCAAACTAGGCTACCTTGCCCACCTCTGGGGTGTGGGGGCATGTGGGAGGAGCCACAGAAGCTATCATTAAGCAAGCCCACTTGAGCAGGCATGCTATTCTGGAGGGAGAGCAGCCCCAGCGAATCCCTCTGGTGGGTCCTTTCAAGTGTGAGGTGGTCTCTGATAAGGGGTAAGGGAGAGGGCTTCTTCTGACAAAGGAGAGTATAGGAGCTGTTCCTAAAGTTGGGTTGGGGGGCAGGTTAATCGACTACAGAAATGTTATCTGAGATCCTGGGCAGCCAGATTCAGGCATGCAGAAGAGACAGCTTGGTGGTACAGTGAGTTCTCCCTGTGTATCTGTTGTCACATGGCCTCTTATAAAAACACCAGTCACTGGATTTAGGGCCTACCCTAATTTAATATGACCTCATCTTGATTACATTTACAAGAACCCCATTTCTAAATCAGGTTACATTCACAGGTACTGATGGTTAGGACGTCAACATATGTTTTTGGGGAACACGATATAATCCGCCACAAATCTCAGTCAGGAAAGAGCATTCTGGTCAGAGCAGAACAACCAGAGCAGAGGTCACGAGGCTGCCCTGAGTGGATCACCCTCCTCGCTGCCCACTGCTCTCTTGCCGATTATGGCCAGTTCTTCTCCCTTCCTGGTACCTGGCAGCTGCCTAAACAGCCAGGAGGGAGCTGACCCTCTGTATATCAGGCCTTCTCAGGCCTCCCCTTCCAGCAGACCCAGCAGAATCTGGGGCCCTGAGGAGAGCCCAGCCTGCCTGTCCCTCCTCCCCCACCCGCCTGGTCCCCACCCCCACCCAAATTCTGCATGCAAGATGGACAAGGACAATAAAAGCTGTTTCACAAGCAGGTGGTGATTAATCGCCAAGTTAATTAAAGAGGCAGTAATTACACTCAGATTTCAGAGGAAGGAGAGATGTCTCAGGCAGGGGTGGGGTGGTCAGCCTAAGTCTCCCTGAAGAGGTAGAGCCAGAAGACAGAAAGGATTTGAAAAAGGCAAGGAATAAAAAAAGCCAACAAGTAACATTTTTTAAAAGTGGGTGCTTCAATCATAGCAATAATGTTCTATTTGTCAGAATCGGGTGGTGGGCTTAGATGTTTAAGCTTGCCTCTGTACTTTTCCATGTCTTTGAAATATTTATTAACAAAAAAAATGGCAAGAGGAAGGTTAAGTATTTCCAAACTCCAGTTTGGGATTTTATAAATGGCCTCAAATACCTCAAAGTATGCCTCACTTTACACAATGGAGAGGACCTTAAAATTGTTCATACATCGAATCCCGTTTGCCCACCCAGTGCATCCTAACATCAGCGATGCTCTATCTTCATTTCTGATTGATTTTCCCTGGCAGAGGCACAGAATTCTTTGCTTTAAGTGTCAGGCTCTCTCTGTCAAGTAGTTAATGACCTATAAAGCACTTAAAACATACTGGAGGAGATGCTATTTGGAGGCACCCTGTGGTGTACCCTCTCCCATTGTCAGTAATCACCACTCATTTATTTGCTCTTATTGGTTTGGAATTTGCTATCAGATTTCCCTAAAGTGCAGCCCACCAGGAAAGGCTCAATTCCATATGGGTCCAGATGGGTGCTGGGGTTGGGAGCTCTGCTTACCCCTCTGTATACCTTCTCTAACTTCCTCATTCATCCTGCAGCTGTGGGCATGATGACCTTCCTATCTGTCCGCAGCCTCAACCTGTCTCTTGAGTCCTGATCCATTCTCATGTCTTTGGGACACCTCCCCCTGGTTGCCACCTGGATTTCTCCTTACTTTGCAGCTCCACTTCTGTGCTTCTGGTTGTGTTCGCTGAAATCAGCCTCTGTCCCTTGGATGGGGGCACGGACACCCCTTCACCCTTATGCCTTAAGGCCAGCAAGTCAGCAGGTCTTGTCCTCCCACTGAAATGGCTCTAAAGTCTGGTCCCCTGCCCCAACCTCTACCTCCTTGGCATCTGTCGCAGCACCTTGAGCTTTTGTCTATCTCAGCAGCCTTCACATTGGAACAGGCCACCCTCCCCAAGCCATTCACTCAAGCTGCCTCCTACAGAACAGTGTAAGGGCTTTTGTTCTCCTGCTCCCCAAACTTTGAGTGCTCCTCAGGCCTCAGCTTGGTGTCCAAGGCCCTTCACAGCCTGGGGCTGGTGACACCTTTGCAAGCACCTCACCTTTCCTGCTATCTCATTCCATCTTTCTTCAGGCCTTTGTTCATAATACTCTCTACCTGGACTACCCTCATCCTTCAAGGCCCTTACTTCCAGGAAGCCTTTCTTGGATTGCTCAGGCAGAGTTACTGCCCTGTTGGTGCTCCCAAGGGCCTTACCACAAGGCATTTTCCCTGGACTGCCTGCCTAGTCACTCATCCAGGGACATTTATTGACTGTCCACTGGAAGAGGAGCTGTTGGGAGCATCAGCTCTGCATTCCAACAGGCCCAAGTTCAAAACTGGCTTTGTCCCTTGTTAGCTGAGTGACCTTGGGCACTTGCTACCCCTCTCTAAGCCTCACTTCCCTCCTCTGCCTTGCCCAAGGGCTGGAACCTGCTCCAGCTGGAGGATGACACTAGCCTGGCAAGGTCAGTGCTGAGGCTGAGAGAAGAGGCCCAAGGTCAGGTGAGCACAGAGGCCAAGGCGGCAGCAGCCTCCAAGGTCAGGGCTGTGGGAGGCATCTACACAGAGCATAGAGCAGGGCGAGCCACGGACCACAGGGGCAGAGGGCTTCTCAAGGACAGAGCAGCCTGGGAGGCTGAATAGACTGTTCCAGGAGGGAAAGCATATTTGTTTTCTAGGGTTTCTGTAACCAATTACCACAAACCTGGTGGCTTAAAGCAGCTCAGATTTGCTCTCTTACAGCTCTGGAAGCCAGAATTCCAACATCAGTTTCACTGGGCGGAAACCAAAGTGTCAGCAGGGCCACACTCCATCCAGAGGCTGTTTCGTTGTCCTTTCCAGCTTCCAGAGCTGCATTCCTTGGCTCACGGTCCCTTCCTCCATTTTCAAAGCCAGCAGCATTGCATCTTCAAATCTTTCTCTGACTCCAGGTCACATTGCCTTCTGCCCTCTGTTATCTCCCTCCAAATTCCTCCATTAAGGACACTGGCCATAGTCACAATCCAGGATAATCTCCTCATCTCAAAATCCTTAATCACACCGGCAAAGCCTTTCACGGGTTCCAGGGATTAGGCTGTGGACATCTTGCTGAGGGCGGGGTCATTATTCAGCCTACCACAGAAGGCAACTGACTGATCTTGAGCTCTGAAGTCACTTCTGGGGCTTGAATCTCAGCCACACCACCTGACAGCTGTGCAGCCTTGGGGAAGTTGCTATATCTCTCTGATCCTCAGTTTCCTCATCTATGCAATGGAAACAGTGTCCAGCTGCAGATAAGATCTCAGTAAGCACTTAACTATCAGGCAGAGGGAGCAGCATGTGCCGGAGCCTGGAGGCTGAGCAAGGTCCCAGAGAGACTTTTCTGCCGGAGGGAAGGAGGAGGGCAGGCAAGGGGACAGGGCAGGGCAGGCAGGCTGGAAGGGCGGAGGGCGGAGCTGGACCGGGTCCCAGGGAGGTGTGTGTATGTGTCTGTGCTCTGACCTGGGAGTAATGAACAGGGGCACAGAAAGTGTTTAAACAGGACAGTTTTGGGTTTTGTTTCCTCTTATTGAGATGTAATTCACATATCATAAAATTCACCCTTTTAAAGTGTACAGTTCAGTGGTTTTTAGCATATTCATAAGGCTGTGCACCATTAGCACTATCGAACTCCAGAGCATTTTCATAAAGAAACCCCACACCCTCGGGCAGGCGCTGCTCCTCCCAGTAGGTGGACAGCTCTGGGACCCTGTGCCCTACAGCTCTCCACAGTCTCCAGCTCCAGGCTTGAACCCAGAAAGAAACAGCGGTGTCATCCAGACTGAGATGTGGGTCAGGAGTGCCCCTGAGGGGCCAGGCCAGCCTAGGCTCAACCTCTCAGCCCCTCCCAGCCCCCCACTCTTCGTGAGGAAGCAGGATGTGGGGTGGGGAGAGGAGAGGATGCCGAGGGGCGGAAGGTCGGGGCTCCCTGTACACACCACAGTTACCGTTTTCATATCTGGACCGAGTCACTTGGCTCCAGAGTCTCCCTCCCCCCTGGACCTGCACAGACTTGTCCTAACAGATCTGAGGATGGAGCTCTCCCGGCTCCACCCTCCCCACACAGGGCACCTCAGGGTTCCCCCCAAAGGAGGCAGTACCTGTGAGGGCTGCTGGAGGAAGCTGGGGAGCATTTGAGGTTCCTACTGGTTCTCAGAGACGAGCAGGAAACATTTTAAAGGCCTGAGCAGCTCTGAGCCTCCCCCATGGATCCAGCCACTCTTGGGGTGTCTGTGGCTTGGCTGAGACATGAGGGACCCACAGGGGGCTTCTCCATTGCTCCCTGCACTGACCACCAGGCTTAGCTCTGCTGGTTGCTAGCAGAGTCCCACGCCCTGCATGGTCGGGGCTGTCTGGCCTAGCCTCGAGTCAGCTGAGGCAGGAGGGAAGGCCATCTGGTGAGGCGAGGGACAGCAGTCAGGACATCGCTGAACCGGCTGAGGCATCCCCTGGCAGTGACAGGGGCTTCTGGGATCAATTAGCAGAACCACCCTAACAGGGCTCCAGGCCCCTGACACCAGCTCCACTGGCACGTGTCATCGATCGGAGCCTCTGACAGCCTAGGCTCGGCAGGCAGGAGGTAAAGCAAGGGCTGCTGCTGGCCTTTCTGCGATGCCTGGGCCACGCCTCCCACAGCCCTGCACAGGGCCTGCCTCTTCCCGGCAGGCGGGAGGGGCTGGCCTTCCAGAACCTGCGCTGTCATTGCCTTGCCTCTCCAGGTGCTGTGGGGACAGCAACGCGTCTGGCTCCGTTTTCACATGTATAAAATGGGTCACGTACTAATTAGAGATCACTTCCTGGAAATTGGAAAAAAAATCATTCTCCCTCTCGTCAAGCACTGGCATCAAATCACCAGCAAAGGAAAAGATTTCACTTATTCTTTAAATAAATAGCTCCAGAGCCCCTGTGATGAGTCAGGCACAAAATGAGACAAGCCCCCACCCCCACCCCACCCCCATGCTCTGGAAGCCCAGAGCCTTCTGGAGAGATGAATTGATTCCATGAAAGGAGGTCAGAGCAATTAATGAAATACTTAGTGGGGAGGGGGTTTTAGGGAAGGCTTCCTGGAAGAGGTAGCATTTGAACAGGAACTCCCCTGTTCAGGGTCAGAGGCAAGGAGTTTGGCCCTTTGGGGAATAGCAGTCACAGATGGGAGCATGGATGGGCCTTGGGGTGACTTTGGGCCACAGGAGCTGGTCAGAAATGAGGCTGGTGGACTCCGTGAGGATGGGACCATCTGTCTCTTACCCCAGCCTCAGTAAAAGTCCTGGCACACAGTTGGAGCTAGGAGTTTCCGAGACCCCTGACTGCAGGGATGAGGGGCAAGGCCTCCATCCCACGGACAGAGGAAGGGTGTGAGATAGGGGTCCAACCTCCTTCTTTGCATGTGGGTGTCCCTTTCTCCCACTGCTGCTTGAAAAGACTTTGTTGCCCCCGTTGAATTACCTTGGCCCCTTTGTTGAAATGGTTTGACCATAAATGTAAGGTGTTATAGGGTTTTGAGAGCGAGTGAGTCAGATGTGTGCTATCAAAGGATCGATCTGGTGGCAGAGACTGCAAAGGGCTGAAAGAGGGAGGGGTTGGAGGGAGATTAAATGGGTGGGCTCAAAGGAGGAAGGAGGGGGGACTGGGGAAGAAACCAAGCCAGCTTGGGACCCACAGCGGGGATCTGGGTACAGGGCTGTGCCCTGAGCCAAAGCAATGAGGTCAGCCAGAACTCGATTCCCTGGCCTGTGGCAATCACTGGGGAATCAGGGCGGGGTGGGTAAAAGGGTGACAGAGAAAAAGCCTTTGCTCCTCAGTCCCCGAAGTTCCACGAAGTGGTAAAATTAAACCCTCTCCAGACACAGCCATTGCAAGTAGGTTTTCAGGTAGCTGGAGGATTGTAAATGGGGAACAATGCCAATTACAGCAGCATTATCCCAGATTATAAAGCTTCCAAGAGCCGGCTCACACCTCCAGGCGTGCTGTGCCTGAAATTTCCAGGGGACGCTTGGGATCCAAACGTCTAGGCTGCCTGACACCAGGCCCTGCAGTGGGCGTGGGGTGCCAGGCACCGGTCTGGCCCCACCACCTCTACCGAGTGCCTTTGTTTGCCCAAGGAGATAAACCGCTGTGCTCGACGGTGACCGGTAGGGCACCCCAGACTCCCGCAGCTCTGAGAAATGGTATGAGCAATGTGAGGCTAACAGGCCATCTATGAAGGAAATTTGTCCCTGTGCCCTCAGCCTGGAGGCACTGGGTCCCTCTAAGACTCTTGCTGTCCCCCCCCCCACTGTAGGACCACCTCCCCTGACCTACAGAGGCAATAGGACCACACACAGTTGTAGCCAGCCCAGCGATGCCCGCCCCGGGCCATATGACCTTTAGCCAGTTAGTTCGCTTCTCTGGATCATAGTTTTCTGCTTTAGTTAAGTGGGGAGACAAGCCCCTCGTTTCAGGATTAGATGAGATATTGCAGATAAATGGCCCGAGGAATAGAAACCAGTCCAACCGCTGTGTGTGAGGATTTGGCATTGCCGGTGAGAGTAGTTCACGCCCGCACCCTGACCGGTTTGCGGGTATGTCCAGGGATGCTCTCTGCGGCCCTCCTGGCGGTGTGGGAAGATGGCGAGCCACGGAAAGGCCACTGTGGGAGGCTGATTACATCAGGGTCCGCTGGCCCTGCGGAATCCTTTGCTGTGAGTGAGGCTGGCAGCCCTGAGGTGCTATCACAGGCAGACCCCCACCACGTGGGGCTGATGAACGAAGCAAGCGGAAGTTCACCTGCAGGAGGATGCCATTTAAGACTTTCAGAACCCCCCACAAGGACTACATACCTTATACATTTGTATATAAGCACATATGCGTGCGGATGCATAAAAACAGCCCAGAAGAAAACACACCCAAATGGCTCAGTGGTCAGCTCTGGGGAAAGGGGTCGAGATGGAGGACTCGAGGTGGCGAGAGCACTGAGGGGATTTTGCTTTGCTGTTGTCTGGTTTACTGCAATGTGCAGCCACCTCACCCGTGCAGATGGACGGTAAAAATACGTCTCCTGCCAAGAGCGCAGAGTAGGGCCTGACCCAGCTCAGAGGCTGTGGTTGGAACTGCAGGGCAGAGGGGCCTGGGAAGTAAGGGGTCTCAGTGCCTCATGCCAATGTCCCCAATTCTTGGAGTGTGGATGTGGAAATGACAAGTGACATCCCCTAGCATCCAAGAGGGACAGAGAGAGACGCCACTCCATCATCCTGGCTGGGCTGAGGCCACGGCCCACCTCTTCTGGCTGAGCATTTTGCCAAGAAAACTATTGAACTACATAAAAATCCATCCTGGAAAACCCAGAGGCGTCCTTAGAATGGAGCATGGCCTTTAAATTAGAATGTTAAAAGAAAGAAAGAGAAAAAAGAAAAATACAGGGCAAATTTGCCTGTAACTTGATTTCAGGTTAGTGAGGGCTGATGGCCAAAAAGCAGCGGCTGTGCCTGGCAGGGCACCACCCCCCAGCCAAGGTCCTGCAACATTAGCTGTGAAGGTGGGGTTCCCTGTGCCACCCCCACGTGTTCCCATGGAAACTCTGCTTTGCAGAATCCTCTGGAAGTTGTTGCCGAGGAGGGGCCACCACTTCCCACACCCACTTTGCAGTTCAGTTTCCAGGGACGGTTTTCTCCAGCAAGTGCTTAGAGGAACAAGAGCCGAGAGAGGGGTGGAGCCTGCGCCCACGGGCAGGGGGCAGGTGGCAGGTGGCCCATTTCTGAGCTGCTGCCCTGCAGAGGCAGGAGTGTCAGAAGCACTTGAAATGTTTCAGATGCCCTGAGGCTCTGAAGAGGGCGGCAGGGCATGACCGAAGAGGAGAGATGGTGGGAAATTTGGGCCAGAGCAAGGACAGGCCAGGCCTTGGGGCAGGGCCCAGACAGGAGGAAGCAGCCCCCGAGGCCTGGCCCTCAGGGCAGCCTGGGGCTACTCCTAGCCTTCTAGGGCCCGGGTGCGCCTCAGGATGGCTGCCATCATCCGCCCTTAGGCTCCCCTTCTCCTGAGTGTCACCTGTTCCCCAGAGGCCCCCTTCCCTCGGGCACTCTCCCAGCTGCTCTTTTCTCCAGCCCCCCCTGAGGCCACACACACACACCCCTCTGCTTGCCTCCCCTCCCCCCAAGATGCTCCCTGCAGGGGCAGCCAGCAGAGCCTGGGTCCCCACCCACCAGGAGGCCTGCCCCTCATTTAGCGGACCCCTCCACACTGCATCCTGGCAGCCTGCTTTCCCTGAAGGATTAGTGGGGAAGGAACAGCAGCCCAGGCACAGCCACTGAGCCTCTGCAGAGCGGGCAGTTCCCCATCTGTCCTCTCTGAGCAACGCTGAGCTGTCTTGATTGTCACTGAAACCCAGGTTCAAGTGGACATAGCTGCTGAGAGGTGGAACTGGGGAGGCCAGTGGCCGGCCAGCCCCCAAACGGCCCCCAAGTGTGGTCCCTCTCTCTTCTCTCTTCCACCCACTCAGTCACTCCCAAGCCTGCCAGGCTGCCTGTAAGGAGCTCTCTGTCCTCTCCTCCTCCCTCACTGCCACCTACACCCCTGGGGGAATCTGCCGCCCCTCACCCCTGCCCCAGCCCATCTCCACCGGCTCAGTCCTGGGGGTGGAGCATAACAGGTGCTCAGTCTTCTTGGCTCCACACCTGAAGTCCCAGAACAACCTTCCACCATCCACCCTGTGTCAAAGCACCCCCCAGTGTCCCACCCTGCTTCTTCCCCCTCCTCCCTGCCTCTCTTTCTGCTCACATCAAAACCTCCTGGCTACACAGCCTTGCCCTGAACCGGGCTCAGCCACCACGCTGGCAATGTCTGCATCCACAAGAGGGTGACCAGTTGGTCCCTGAGGACCCCATAGCCCTAGGGAGGAGTTGGGTGGGATTTTGTTTCAAGTGAAGTGGGGACTGTGGAAGGTTTGGGGTTTTGAGCACAGGGAGGGACAGGATGAAGAGTGTGGGGCCAGGGTTGAGGGGTGTGGTAACCCTGCCAGGCTCCTCTCTCTACCCCTGGGGCCAACTAGAAAAGGCGGATTCCCAGCCAGAGGGTCTGGGGTCCCGGCCCAGCCAAGCGGCCTCCTCCCGGGCTTACTGGCTCTGGGTTTCTTGTGAGGCTCCTGCTCCCTGAGCCGCAGTCTTCCCTCTGTCCCCACCCCTACCCCAGCTGCTGGCTCAGGCAGTTGCAGTCAGGAACCTGCACAGTCCCGCTCAAAGCGGCTTCACCTCCCTAAACAGGCACGGAGTTCATTAAACTCCAGCCTCCTGGGGTGCAGGGGCCTCTCCACTGAACCCTGTAATCCAGCTCAGAGCCCTCCTTGCTGTGTGCCTGCAGCCCAGGCCCAGACCCCAGACTGGGAGGCTGGGGACTCTCCCATGGGCCAGAGAGGCCCAGTATCACCCTATTAGAGGGGCAGGGCTTCTTCCAAAAATCAGTGTATGTCCCTCCACCACCCCCAACTTTTCTATCCCTGAGGTGGGGAGCCTGTGCTGGTCAGAGCCGGCAGCCCAGTGCCATTAGGGGCCAGGGTGGGGTCTGCACTTCGGGCCCCCCGCCTCCCATGCACATTTGGGGTTTGTGTGCAAGGGCACCTCAGGGACCTCTGGGACAGCAGGGGGTGGGGAGGGAGGCTTGGCCTGCCCATTTTACAAATGAGAAAACAATGGAAGGCCGCGGGAGGCGTGGGGTGGAGCCCGGCAGCCTGGGCAACCTGGACTCTTAGCTCCTGGCTTCCTGTGAGGTGGGTTTCCACTCACAGCGAGGGGCTGCTGTGGGTGAAATGAGGGGTGAAGGGAACACTCAGAATAGTGGAGAAGACACAGGGCCAGGCACGGAGGGGCCACCGTCCACACAGACCTGAGCTTCTACAATATGAAGGGGTCCCTCCACCCACCTGGGGGAGGCCTCAGCCACTGAACCATGTGGCTAGACCATGATGGAGACAGGTGGTCCTCGGTCCCCAGGGGGCCTGGGCTGGGCGTAACTCCAGCAAAGACAGAGGAGGTGGCGCAGGTCAAGATGGGCCAGAAAGAGGCGCCAGAGGGGGACCAGGGCCTTGGGTGGAAGAAGGAGCAGCTGAGGCCCAAGGGTGGAGAAGGCTTGAGGACAGGGGGTGACGAAGCAGTTGGCACAGTGCACACAAAAGGCAGATGGGAGACAACCTCGGGGCTCCCGGTGGGGGGCAGAGAACTTTAGGTTGTGCGGCTCCTGGCCAGCCAGCACCTCCCCTCCCCTGCTCAGAAGGGTCTGGATCCCCTTCCTCACCAACCAGCGCTTCACTGCACCAGCCCCCCAGCTGCTCAGCTACCTCCTCTGCCACCCGCTCTGTCCCCAAGGCCAGCCAGGCCTCTGCATGGTCGTCCTTACCCATGACCCATACTTCCCGTGCCAGCCCCCCACTTCACCTTATGTGGCCTCCTTGTGCCTTTGGCCTAGTGGGGCAGGGGCAGGGAGGAGGGGGCATTTGCAGAGTTGCTCCTTTATTCATCCACTTAGTGTGCACACAGCACAGATGAGGGTCCCTTGCCAGGTCCTTCCTGAGGAGCTCCCAGTCACCTAATAGGCTGTGGTGCCGGCTGTTGCCAAGAGAGCCTGTAGGTCTGGAGAGGATGAGGAGGGCTCTGGCAGTGGGCAGGGTTCACAAGAGAGAGCCCCTGAAGACTGAGGAAGGGCCCT
Source organism: Desmodus rotundus (assembly GCF_022682495.2). Classification (NCBI taxonomy): domain Eukaryota; kingdom Metazoa; phylum Chordata; class Mammalia; order Chiroptera; family Phyllostomidae; genus Desmodus; species Desmodus rotundus. The sequence goes on from NC_071389.1 coordinate 197,609,279, forward strand.
CCTCGCAGAGGGAACAACTTGGACAAAGGCCTAGAGATGGGAAACCCTCGGTGGGCGTGCCTGAGTGCAGAATGGGGGTGGTGGTGGCCCGAGGCAGGAAGGGCCTGGCATGTGGGAGGGAGTGAGGGGGTGCTCCAAGGCCTCATTCCGGGTCCAGATCAAGTCCTCTGGAGGGAGGGGCCTCGCCAGAACCTCTGATCCTGGGTGACACCGACGGCTGGTGGGGCTGTCCTAGAGATTTTCATAGACCAGGTTAAATTCACCGTCGTTCTCGAGTCTATGTGGATTTTCCTGGGGGAAACAAAGAAATTAAAAATAATAAGGAAAAGAACAAACTTGCACAAATTTCATTCTAGTCAGAGACAAACAAACTGATGGTCTCCCGCGTATCTGTGACAGAGAAGCCAGTCCTTGCCCCCAAGCCCACCTCACCAACCTCTTCTCCCACTACTCCACCCTGCCCCTGCTCTCTGCCCTCCTGCCCCATGGGTCCCCTTTCCTGACTCGGTGCCTCCTACATGCTCTTTCTTCTGTCTGGTTGGTTCCTTAGACCCCACCTCTTCCCCCCAAACCTCCTACTCACCTGTAGGGCTTGCTCAGCATCCCCAACAACCCCCCCTCAAGCCCCCTGGTCTGTGCTTCTCCAGAGCCCACCTCTCAGATGGGGCCACAAACGTCTCTGTATATTTGCTGGGCCAGTGACCCTGCAGTCCCAAGGCTACTGGAGGGCAGGGACATGTCTTACCATCCTGGCCAGCACCCCAAGGCCCAGCACAGGGTAGGCACTGCCTGGGGCGGCCCGGGCACACTTGGATGTCCCAGGATGGGGAAGCCCTGCCTCCAGTCAGGGCCTAGTTCAGGGCGGAGTATGGAAAGGGCTTTGAGAATAGGAGACCCACCACACAGTGCCAGCCTGGGCCCCCTGGTCTGGGGAGACCAAGCACCAGCCCCCCTCACTTCCTGATTGCTCTTCTAAGGTACCCATGGGCTCCTGTATCTGCTTAACAGCCCCTTGTGCTTTATGGGGTCCAGCTCTGTGATGTTACTTAACTTGGAACTCATTTGAATTCAGGGGCACTTAAGTGTTGCAGCCAAGTGTCACTCACCCACTTTACAGATGAGCAAACAGAGGCATAAAAGAGAATCGTGATGAAGTGAAATGCTGCTTCTGCCAGCATGGTGACAAGGGAGCCCTGACCAGGCCAGGCCAGCACCAGCTCAGACTTCAGCTCCCACCCTGAGCCGACATCAGCCTGGGGACAGCTGGAAGCCACACACCCTGGCCTGATTGACCGATACAGACACTACACGGGGGCCTAGTGGGTCCCACTACAACATTCAATCTTCACGGTAAACCTATGAGCTGTCAGGCTCCTCAATTCACAGACGGGAGACTCGGGCACAGAGGGCAGCTGCTTGTCCAGGGCTGCCCAGCAGCTAAGGGGTAGAGCACGGGTTCCAACCCGCCAGCACTGTCACCGCTAGGCCAGCAGTCTCGGGACAGTGCTTTGAGTCAGCAGACAGGGCTTACTCTTATGGTCCTGTTTGCCCCCTTTCACAGATGAGGAGAGGGTCAGATGGAATTAAGGGGGAGCCAGGCCCGCTGCCCTGCACCCTGCATACCTGCGAGAGAAGGCTCCCGCCGGAGGGTGTTCTGCTGGCCTCGGGCTGCATGCAGGCATAGATTTCAGTCTCCCGGCGCCGCAGGGCCTGCAGGAGATGGCGTGAGGGTCAGACAGAGGTGGATAGAGGGGCAGGGCCTGGCCCCGGCAGCCTGCACGAGCTCAGAAGATGGGCAGACCCAGTGGGCCATAGTCTGTAAGGGGACGCCAGGCCATGTCTGGTCACACTGCCGCACCTGTCATACTTGCCATTCCCTCTCTTGGAGCCACCTCACCCTTCGCACTTGTACAGGGTGACTGCTCTCTGTGCCCCCTGCCACCTCCCTCACCCCCCCTCAAGGTTCCAGCCCGCAGACCCCAGCCATGACACCGTTGGCGACAGCTGCAATGGCATGCCCTCCAGCATCCAGCCTTACTCCCCCCGTCCAAAACTCCTGTCCCTGTGGGGGTCCCGCCCACCCACCCACACCCCAGAGATCTCCCCTAACTACCCCCATTCCAGCTGGCACTCACAGGTGACCTGGGCACCCATTGGGGTCACCCTTCTCTCCCATCAAGCTGTACCTGGTTTGCCCCTTGGTCTCTGAACGCATGGCTGTGTGTGGCACACCTCAAGAACACCACTAAATGATCTATGATGAGGGGCTCCTCACTCACCTGGGTGCGAGTTTCGGGGCCACACTCACTCTTGGCCCAGCTGTGAGCAGCCTGACCAGGGGCCTCAGGATGGTAGAAAGGCCCAGGGCTTTGAAATCAGACAAGGCTAAGTTCAACTCTTGGCTTGGATACCTGCCAGCCATGGGCAGCCCCTGAACCTCTCTGTACCTCAGTTTCCTCATCTGTAAAATGGGAATAATTGTATCTATCTTGCAGGCCTAATGCACGATTAAATGAGATATTGTGCATGGTGGGCCTGGCACAGGGTCTGGAAAATAGTAGGTGCCTCATAACTGTTGAATCATCACCAGTTAAATGGTCATGAAAGAGGCTTGCTGCCTCCCTCCCCCTTCTGTGGTCACAGCCTGGGCCCTGTCTGGGACTGTCAGAGATGCTGTTGGGGACTGTCAGAACAGAGCCACCAACAGCCTAAGCGAGAGGCAGGAACTTTTCCTTCCCACATGTACATGTCATAGGGATGCCAGCTGGTTGCCAAGGAGGTGGTTTCCCTGGCAACAGGCAAGCAGGGGTTGCTGAGGCAGGCTGGAGAGACAGGTGGTGCTCTGAGGCAAGGGAGGAGGGAGAAGCTGAAGGGAGGAGGGAGGCACCGAGAGGTAGCGGGGCATGAAAACCCGTGTAATAAACCATTTGGCTCTGGGGAGACCCTCACTTCAAGGGCATCACTCACAGTGATAGCAAGGTGGCCCTGGGGACCAGTTTGAGGGCCTCTGAGTCAGAAGGAGGGTAGGTGGGTCTCAGGAGAGGGGCTTCCAACCTGCCTCCCGGTAGGGAAGGGTACAGGGCTGCCCCAAGGAGGAGCCCCAGTTCTAGTGGAAGGCAACTTCCCAGGCCTGCTCTGCCCCACCAGGTTGTCATGCTTGCCCAAAGCAGCGGCCATTGCCCACAAGCCCAGCAGACAGAAGCCCCGTGCCCCTACCCTCTGTCCACCCTGGCCTGGGTCTCCACACATCTGACAGCCCCCTCCAGCTGGATGCTTCTGGTCACAGAGAGGAGGGAGGAAAAGAGCCTCTTCCTAACATCTCTGCAGTGGAGCGGATCTGGGCTCCCACAGCGGCTCCCTCTCCCTCATGTCTGGCTCACATGGGCTGCCTGCCGCACATTAGTCCAGAGAGGCCCAGAGATGTCTCGGGTCACACAGCCGCTCCATGGTGGAGCCAAGATTGGAACCCAGGCCTTTTGACCCCAGCTCCTTGTGCTCCCATGAGGCCAGGGGCTTTCCAAGCCAGAGAAGGGCATCCTGCCCCAGGACCCCGAGGGCCTCTGGCCCACACCGGCAGGTGGCCATGCCCTGGGCAGGAGCAGCTGGAGGTGCTGAGGGAGGGGAGACCTACAGAGGTGCTGTCAATTAGCAGCTGTGCAATGAGGCCTCTGACAGGTCCTGACCTGCTGGCTGCATTTGCATTCAGGGTAAGACCGGCACCACCAGGCTGTGAAATGCAGGGAACCTCAGAGGCTCTGAGCCAGGCCCTGCTGGCCTTCCTGGGTGGTGATGAGGCTGGCCTCCTTCAGGGTGGGCCTGCTGGGATTGGCCCGCCCAGGTCTCTGCAGGGGCCACACTGGGCCCTGCCTGCCCTGGCTGAGTGGAGCCTGGGGATGTGCTGGGTGGGGGCTGGACCAGGCAGCACAGTGGCGATGCTAGGATGTGCTGCACTGCACTAGGGCTGCGCTGTTCTGATAGGGAGGTTGGGCCAAGGAGGGGGTGGGGAAGTTGCAGTTTTAAAAAAGTGGTCAGGAAACACCTCGCTGTAAAGGTGCCATCTAAGCAGAGAGCTGGGGAGTGAGGGAGTGGCCCCAGGGACAATCACAGAAAAGACACGCTAGAGCAGAGGGCACAGCCAACATTAAGGCCCTGTGGCGGGGGCCATGCCTGGTATGTTGGGGGAGCAGCAAGGAGGCCAGTGTGACCAGAGCAAGCGAGTGACAGGAGTGACAGTGGGAGAACATGTGAACAGAGGCCACGGTCAGGGCTGTAACGCTGACTCTGAGTGAGACAGGGACCTTTGAAGGACCAAGAGACATGAGACTGTGTTGCTCAGACCCACCCCTCCCTACCAGAGGCCGCAGCTGCTAGGCTCTGAAACCCGTCATTACGTCATTACGTCAAAACGTGCACACAGAGGCCACATGCCCCATGGGCTGCTCGTGGCAGGTGGTGAGCACGCAGGACACCTGCCCTGGGGGACCCAGGACTCCTGTAACTTGGAGCTCCCAATGGCCTCGCTGAACCTTCCCGAGACTGCGGGGTGGTCGGTGCTTCCTCTCTGCCTCCCTCCCCTGTTCCTTCACTCAGGACCCACCCTGCATCAGCCCGATGGCTCTCCTGGTCTTCCCCAGTTTCTGTCCCAGGTGGTTTCTCTGATGGAACTGCTGCACACGTAACCCTGGTGGCACGTCTGCTTCTCAGAGGACCCAGACTCGCCAGGGGCTCGGAGCAGAGCGGACACAATCCGTCTGTGGCTGGACAGGATCGCTCTGCTGCTGCCGGGTCAGGGACACGCTGGGAGGCAAGGAGGGTAATAGGCCGGCTGATTCAAACCAATTGCAAGACTCCAGGCAACAAATGGTGGGGGCCCCCACCAGCACTAGCCCTGGAGGGGTGAGAAGGGTCAGATTCCAGATGTGCTTTGAAACAAGATGTGCTGATGGACCAGACATGAGCAATGATAGAAAGCACGACTTCAACATTTTTAGCCTGAGCAACAGGAAGCATGGAGCAATCACTCACTGCGCGGAGGGAACCCTGGGGAGAGGCACTCCGGGGGTAAAGAATTGGTTTGGTCTGAGAGAGAAGCAGATGGGACGTCCAAATAGAGTTGACTCTAGTGATCAGAGATGTCTGGACTGGAGACATAAATTTGGGGGGCTGCCGGAGTGTGGATGGTCTCAAAACCTTGAGGCTGAACGAGAGCACCCAGGGAAGGGAGTGAGGATAAAAAAGAAAGGCTTCCAGAACTGGACCCCGATGTTTAGAGGCCAGGGTTCCACAGGGCCCTAAGGAGGAACCAGTGAAGGAGGCTGAAGGTGAGTTGAGGGGGGCATCAGGTGAGAGTGGAATATTCCAGAAGCAAGTGAAGAAAGTGTGTCAAGGAGGAGAAAGATCTCAGTGCTGTCAGATGCCTCTGATGCATCAGGGCCGGTGAGGGCCAGGAGCGGACTGGCGGGTCAGTGGAGCCTTGCGAAGGTGTGGAGGTCAGTGGAGCCCGTGAGAAGAGGAGAGGTGGGCGGAAAGCCTGCAGTGGGCCGGGAAGGAGAGAGAAACTGAGCACCGACAGCTCTATGGTATTTTGGAGAAAGAGCAGAGTTGCCAGAGGGGCATGTGGGCTCAAGACAAGGAATTTCAGATGGAAGAAATCATAGCATGTCCGCGAGCTATAGAGGTAGTATTGTGTCATCAGCCCTATTTTACAGATTACGGAACCAAGGTTCAGGCAGTTTAAGTGGCAGATCTTGTGAGCAAAACAACCAGGTTTGAACCCCAGACTGTCTGGCCCACTCCGAATCCATGCTGCTTCATAGGTAAATTAATTGGAGAAAGAAAGAGAGTGGAATATCAGTGTGAGAGAGAAGCATCAATCAGTTGCCTCTTACATGCACCCAGACTGGAGACCAAACCCGCAACCCACGCCTGTGTCCTGATGGGGAATCGAACCAGTGACATTTCTGTTTGCAGGATGATGCCCAACCCACTGAGCCACGTTGGCCAGGGATAATAGGTAAACTAAAATAAATAAATAAAAATTGGAGAACTATAGCTTTTTATCCCCATGTCTTAATATATCCTGAGCATTTCCCCACATGAATAAAAAGCAAAAATTGACATAATTACAAGGAGAATACACAAATCTACCATTACATGAGCAGATTTTAACTCAATTCTCTTGACATCTGTTAGATAAAAAACAAATAAGAGCATGGGGTATTTTAACAACATCAACCTGGCCTAACCGACGTAAGGGACACTCACGCAGCCACGCACACCGCACAATGAGAGTTCTTTCCACAGGCCCACAGAACGTAAGCTGGTCCATTCAACAAGTCTCGAAAGCCTTTGAAGGGTTAAAATCATACAGACTATATTCTCTGATCACAGAGGAATTAGTGAGAAATAAAAAAACAGGATAATAACTAGAAAATAATTAAACATTTGAAAATTAAGCAAAGCACTTTCAAATAACCCATGGGGCAAGTAGGAAATCTCAATGAAAAATTTAAACTGAAACATAATTAAAAGTACAACATGTCAAAACTTGTGGGATACAGCTAAAGCCATACATAAAGGGAAGTTCATAGCTTTAATTGCGTAAATTAAAAAAGAAGAAAGATTGAAAATCAATAATCTAAGTGTCCATCCATTGAGAGTAGCAGAAGGAATATTCAAAAATCTTTCCCTAGAGGTTGGGGACAAGACAAGGATGCTTGCTGTCACCACTCCTATTCCCCATCATATCAGAGGTTTCAGGCAGAACAATAAATCAAGAAAAAAATAAAATAAAAAATATGAGGATTAGAAAGGAAGAAATGAAACTTCTATTTTCATAGATGACATAGCTGTGTTCGTAGATGATCCAAAGGAATTTACAGAGAAACTATTAGAATGAATGAGTGAATTCAGCAAGGTCACTCTATATAAAAAGTCAATATACAAAAATCAGTCATGACTTCCAGTCAAGATGGCGGCATAGGCAGACAAGGCTCCCCTCCTCGCACAACCCCAGCAAAATTTCAACTAATATAGAACATCCATTGCTCAGAACCAACAGAAATTGAGTTGAATGGAAGTCTGACAACTACAGACTTAAAAAAACCACATCCATCCAGACTGGTAGGAGAAGAGCAGAGGTGGAACAGGCTGGTCCCTTACCCATGTGTGGTGGATAAAAACTCAGGAGGGATATTTCGAGAGCAAGGAGTCCCAGCCCCACACCAGGCCTCCCAGCCCACGGTTCCAGTGCCAGGAAGATAAGTTCCCATAACTTCTGGCTACAAAAACCAGTGGGGATTAAGTCAGTGGAAGAAATTTCTGGAACCCCAAGCAGTTCCTCTTAAAGAACCCACACACAGACTCACCTACTCAGACTCACTCCCTCTGGGCTCTGGTGCCAGGGTGGCGGCTTGGGGGGCACCAGTGGCATGCAGGTGGAGGCTGAGGTATCTGGCATCAAGGGGAGCAGAGGCCATTGTCCCTTTGCTGGGTCCTCCCCCCACAGATCCGGCAGACTGGTACTGCATCTAAGATTGTGTCAGCCTGGCCAACACTGTCTGACACACCTTGGAGATCCCCAGAGACTCTGTCCTACCCAACTTACTGGCCCACCCAAGCTGCTTTTCCATATGAATGGTTGGTCTTGGCTCATACTGTACAACTTCCTAAGTCCTTTCAAACAAGCAGCAGCTGATCTCAGTGAGCCCCAGGCCCAGAACTGGCAGCTTAGATTCACAGCTTGGCTTCACCTTGGAAATCTCCAAGCCCAGCACAAGTAGCAGCCATCTCAGATTGCTTTAGAGCTCAAGCAGAGTGGCAAAACACAGGTGGGGACTGACCTTGGCCTGCCCCACCGGGAAACCCCAAGGCCAGTGCATCCGCTGGACAGCTACAGACCACATTGAAGCCCCACCACCTACCCCTGCACAGCTGATCCTCCGTGGAGGGTGGAGATTGGTGGTCAGTGGTCACAGCCAGTCCTTGCAGCTGACTGGCCTGGGTAAACCCTTCCCATTGATTTGCCAAAAGCAACCAAGGCTCAACTACAAGAAGAAGGTCTACACAGCCCACACAAAGGGTACACCTCGGGTACCCAGCTTGGGTGATACGGGAGGCTGTACCACTGGACCCTACAGTACACCTACCACATGAGACCACACTACCAACACACAGAGTCAAAGCAGTTCTACCTAATACATAGAAACAAGCACAGGGAGGCTGCCAAAATGAGTAGACAGAGAAACTTGGCCCAAATGAAAAACCAGATCAAAACTCCAGAAAAAGAGCTAAATGAAATGGAGATAAGCAATCTATCAGAAGTGGAGTTCAAAACGCTGTTTATAAGGAAGCTCAAGGGCCTTAGTGAGGACCTCAGCAGCATAAAGGATCCAGTCAGAAATGAAGGGTACACTAATTGAAATAAAGAACAATTTACAACAGTAGAGTGGATGAAACTGAGAATCAAATCAATGATATGGAACATAAGGAAGCAAAAAACAACCACACAGAACAACAAGAAGAGAAGAAAATCCAAAAAAATGAGGATAGTGTCAGCAGCCTGTGAGACAACCTTAAGCAATCCCACATTTGCTTCATGGGGTGCCAGAAGGAGAAGAGAAAGAGCAAGAAATTAGAAATCTATTTGAAAAAATAATGAAAGAAAATTTCCCTAATTTGGTAAAGGAAATAGACATGCAAGTCCAGGAAGCACAGAGAGTCCTGACCAAGATGGGCCCAAAGAGGCCCCCCCCAAGACACATGTCCTTAAAATGCCAAAGGTTAAAGATAAAGAGATGGGAGGGAGGGTGTGTGAGAATGGATTAATGGAGGGGATTAAGAAGTACAAATGGGTAGTTACAGAATAGCCATGGGGATGTAAAGCAGCAGTATATGAAATGGAGGAGCCAAAGAATTTATATGCGTGACCTGTGACATGAACAATGGTGGGGTGGTTGCCTGAGGGAGTGGGGGGTGCTGGGAGGAGAAGAGCAAAAATCAGGACAACTGTAATAGCATAATCAATAAAATTTTAAGAAGTCTTCCCTGGCTGGTGTGGCTCAGTGGATTGAGTGCTGGCATGCAAACCAAAGGGTTGCAGGTTCAATTCCCAGTCAGGGCATATGCCTGGGTTGCGGGCCAGGTCCCGTGTAGGGGGCGCATGCATAGAGATAACCACACACTGATGTTTCTCTCTCTCTTTCTCCCTCCCTTCCTCTCTTTCTAAAAATAAATAAATAAATAAATCTTTAAAAAATAAAAATAAAAAGTCTTTAAAAAAATCAATCAGCCCTGGCTGGTGTGGCTCAGTGGATTGAGTGCTTGCCTGCAAACCAAAGGGTCACTGGTTCAATTCCCAGTCAGGGCAGGGGCCTGGGTTGCGAGCCAGGTCCCCAGTGGGGGGTCACACAAGAGGAAACAACCACACACTGATGTTTCTCTCCCTCTTTTTCTCCCTCCCTTCTCCTCTGTCTAAAAATAAATAAATAAAATAAAATATTTTTAAAAATCCATCATATTTCTACATACTAGCAATAGACAATTGGAAAATTAAATGGAGCCCTGGCCAGCTTCTTAGCTGGTTGGAGCATCCTCCCATAAAACAAAAGGTTATGGGTTCGATTTCCAGTCAGGGCACATGCCTGCGTTGTGGGTTCAATCCCTGGTCGAGGAGACTACGAAAGGCAAACAATCAATGTTTCTCTGTTGCACTGATCTCTCTCTCTCTCTCTCTCTCTCTCTCTCTCTCTCTGTCTTTCACCTTCCATCTTTCTCCTTCCCTCTCTCCCTCCCTCCCCCCTTCCTCTCTCTTTAAAGGCAATAAAAAAAATGTTCTCAGGTAAGGATTTAAAGAAGTTTTTTTGAAGGAAAGAAAATGAAATGAAAATGAGGACAACACTTATATCCTAAAACCTTATGAGGATTAATGAGATAATAGTTAAAAGTCCTACCATGGCGTCTGGCACATAGTAGGTACTCAACAAATGGCTCTGGACAATATCATCCCTGTGATTAATGTCATTCGTATCTGCTCAGGTCCAGTCCCGGCTGGTAGGGACCGGTCTCACGGGAGAGCGAAGACTGCGGCCTCCCTTCCCATCTTCTTTCCTGTCTTCAACCTCTTCGAGCCGCCCTGTAACCCTGGGGGGCCAGGGGGCCCCTCTCCCACACTCCAGAGACATCTGTCTGAGCCCCCGCAGAGTCTCAACACAGGCAAGAAAGGTGTTCCATGCAAAAGTGAATCTCTGTCATCAAAAATAAGCTTGCAGGAGAATATTTATTCATGTGCAAAGATGCTCTTGAGATAGTGTAACATGAAAAAAATAGCTATATTACTTCAGTAAAAAAGAAGTATGTGTGAATGTAGGTATGGGTCTCTGTGTGTATTTTTATTAAAGGACTAGAAGGTATAGAAGTCAATGTCACTAGTATTTATCCTGGAAGGAGATAGAATTAGGATAATGGCTATTTTTTTCTTTCTGGTATATGCATGAGAGAGATCTAATGTGTGCGTGAGTGCTCGTGTGTGTGGAGAGAGAAGTGTTTTATTTAATAGCTGACACCAGAAGCCCTCATGGGAAAACACCATGATGAGTTGCTGGGAGGGAAGAAAGAATGCGGGGAAGTCTGGAGCCGCGTGGGAAGCCAAGGCTGGTGGGAATTCCGCTGGTGGAGGGCCTGAAGACCCTGAGTGAGCTGGCACCCTTCTGTTCTGTTTGGAGCTGTCAGCACTGCCCCATGGGGACATCCCTTTGCCTGGTCCCCATCTGCCCCCATCCTTAATAAACAGCCATACTCGAAATGCCCTCCGCGTGGGTTTTGTAGAGATCGAGGAAGGGCCCAGGTTTCATGTGTGAGCCAGGGTGGAGGGGACAGAATCCCAGTGTCGGAGTCAGCCCCAGAACATGCTCCTGGGGATCCTACAGGGCTCTGCACCCCCAGGCGTGGGGCTCAGGTCCCACCCTGGCAGCTCTCACAGAGGCCCCAGCTGACACTGGGTGGCATTTTTTCTTCACTTTCTCTACAATGAGCAAGGTTACTTGTGTAAAATAGATATAACTGAACAAGAATGTTCGTCGCCTTCCCAGGCACCAGGCAGAGCAGCTGCATGCCGACTGGTGGGCAGCTGGATGGGGCGGGCACACCTGGCTGGGCACGGGGCAGAGCCTCTGCCCCAGATGAGGACGAAGGCCACAGCAGCAATAGAAAACACAAGGGCACGTGGGAAAGCGCCCCCACCAGTTTCTCCTCTTGCTCATAGGACCTGAAACGATGTCCATATGTGGTGAGGAGGGGGGCGTGTGAAGAATGAAAAGTCGTTGACACGAGAAGGGCTTGGGACAGTGCCTGACCTTTTCCTCTTTTTGTGATTCTCATTGCTGCGATGTGGTTTGTGCAATAAAAACAGGAAGGAGTTGGTGAGCCCGTCAACGGCATCATCTGGTTGGATGAAGGAATTTTCTTTAGGCCTAAACAACCCGTGCCCGCTATCCCTTATTCCAGCAGTGGAGGGGTGGGCCAAGGGGGGCACCCAGGGTATTCCACCTAATCTCACATCACTTTCACAGAGAGCCCAGCAGGTGGGACTTCTTGTCCCCAGTTTACAGATGAGGAACTTAAGGCTCAGAGAGGTCGCAGCTAGTGCACGACCGAGCCAGGGAGCCAGACCTCAAGTCAGGCCTGAGAGGCAGGGGCCCCAGGCCCCAGGACTCACCGTGTACAGGGATTCGGCGGGAGGCTGCTCTGGTGTGGCTGTGCTTGGAGGCGGGCCCGGAGCCGGGGCTGGAGATGGGCCCTTCCGGGCTGGGCGTTTGTGCGAACCCTTCATCTCTTTCTGCAAGGAAGCAAGTCAGACTGTCAGGGCTGGGGACAAGTGACTCCCCAGTCTCCCTCCCTGAGCAGACCCACCAGGGGAAAGGATGGCAGGTTGTCATGAGGCCACACAGAAAGTGATCACTCAGCACCTTTCCCCCATCCTCTCCAGGGAGTCATCCAAATGCCTCCAAGACCTGCGACTGGCCACTCATCTGCCTGGAAAATCCGGGGACGATAAAGACCCTATGAGCACTGCCCACGGACCCAGGGCCGGACTCAGGGGGGCGGGAGCTGCAGGGCAGTGCCAGTGTGACGGGGTCCCCAGCTACTGAGCCGACTGTTGGAGGTGGCGCTGAGCCAACATGGCGGCTGGGCTGGGTGCGCAGCCCTGCTCGCCCTCCCTGGCTCTGTGGCCTCCTGCAAGCCCCTTCCCCTCACAGGGCCTCAATTGCTTCATCAATAACCCTCCTTTGCAAAATTATTGCAAGAATTCAGGGAAGGAAGCAAGTAAGAGCTTGGCATCTGGGCGGCACTTAGGTGGCCCTCAACCAACCAACACACTCTTGTCAGGCACCCCTCGTTAGCCTCATGGCGCGAAGAGATGGACACCGTCCCTGCCCTCCCAGAGCTCAGGACCCAGTGGGGAGATGGACAAGGGACTAGAACTTTTACCAAAGTGTGGGACACTCACTGACCTGCAGGGACAGAGCCTCTGGCACACAGGGAGGGAATGGACACCTCCCCTGGGAGGAAGGGATGTTTAAGACCTGAAGGCTGAGAAGTTTGTTTGATGAGAGAGGGAGGAGAGGCGGAGGAAACAGCGTGTGCCAAGTCCTGAAGGTTTTGAGGAACTTCCAGGTGGTCAGCCTGGCCAGAGAGAGGTGGACCTGCCCGGGTGGGTGAGGCCAGCTGTGCAGGGTGCGTGGAGGGAATGAGCAGTGGAAACGTCAGGGGCTTTAGAGGGGGGCGGGGTCAGAATCGCAACGTGGTGTCAGAAAGCTTGTGCTGGCCGCTGCCTGCAGCACTAATGGCAGCCCCGGAGGCGGGAAGCCAGAGGGCTCGGAGAAAGAGCAGGAGGCGGTACCGCCAGCTCCTTCCAAGGAGGAGGCCCAGGGGGGCCGTCCGATTGTGCCCCCTAGTCACAGGCGCCACACTGCCAAGAGTGGAACAACAGCCTCATCTCTGGGTAGAAGCTAATTAAAAACCCTGGCTGCCTGCCAATCCCCAGCCCATTTACTCGGGATGAGCTCTCGAGAGCTACTTCACTCTCAGGCAGAAGCCAGCCCACCCCTAGTCACAGGGTAAGGGCTGCTCAGGAAGATGGAGCCTCACTGGTGTCAGGCGGGGCTCTAAACACCCTCCCTGCCTTGTCTCCTGCCCCTCTCAATAAACCAGCAAGGCAAGTCTTCGTATTATCTCCGTTCCACACAGGAGGTTGGGAAGGCTCAGAGAGCGCAGGCAACTTGCCTGAGGCTACAGAGCCAGGAAGCGGCAGAGGTAGGATTTGAACCCAAGCCAGTCTGATTTGCCTGGCAGGACCTGGAATCTCTGCTGTGTTCTTTTATTTGAGTGTGTAGGTCTCACAGACAGTGAGACAGGTACTGGCACCCACGCCACACCTTACAGTTTACAAAGAACTGTGAGACCGGTTCTTGTTCTCATTATTTAACCCATAATGGGTATTTAACTCTCATAATAGCCTGATGAGGGAGGCATGGAATTCCACTTAAAAGAGGGGGAAACTGAGGCTAGTCCACCTAGTCAATGACTGCTCTTGATCGAACCCAGATGCCCGGTTCTCAAATCTGGCACCCGTCCTCTGACCACCTGCTTTGAGGTGTCTGTCACAGGCAGAGAGAGGTCTTGGCCCACCTCAAGACAGCTGGGGGGCTCATGCCTCTCCCCTGGACATTGCCAAGGCTGGAGGGTGTGACTCATAGGCAGGGGCTCCCCTGCACCCCATGGTGAGCAAGACCCAGGACTGGCCTCAAGGCACTCCCACTGAGACTGGTGGGGCTGCCAGGGAAGTAAGTGCCACTGTGGGGTCATGGGAGGGAGCCCCAAGTCTGGGGGACTGGGCCAGACTTCCCAGAGCTTGCACCATCTCCTGAAGAGGGGAGAGGACTCTGAGAAAGTGTCCCGGGCTGGGGAACAGCACATGGAATAACACAGGGACAGGACTATCGGACATGCTAGGGACATGCAGAAGGACGGACTGTCAGACAGAAAGGTGTCTGATGGACGTGAAAGCGGGGGTGGAGGCTGCAAGGGCGGGGCCACAAAAGGCGGGATGCCACCTTGCCATTACTCAAAGAGATGCCAGGGCAGGGAATTGGTCCGATTGGGTCAGGTTTGCATTTTCTAAGGTTCCCTCCACTGCCATAGGTGTGGGTGGATTGAGAGTTGGGAGGGAGAGTGAGGGGAGGAGGCAGGAGAGCTCCAGGAGTGGCAGGCCTTCCAGGGGGAGATGGGGAGTCTGGGCTGGGGCCAGGGCCCCAGGGAGCATAGCGGGAGCCTCCCAAGAATCAGGTGGGTGCATTTTGTTACAAGCGCAGAGATGCTCTGCCCCTTGGAGCCTGTCCCTGGCCATCACCATTCCCTTCTAATTGTGATTTTCAAATGAATACACCAGTCCACGTGGCCATCAGCAGCTCAGGAAAGCAGTGGAGGCTCCGTGTCCTCCTCTGTAAAGTGGGAGAGATGCTGTCATCCTGCCCACCTTGGAAGTGGCCACCTCCGGCTCCTCTCCACTCATTCTTTCCACAAGCACATACTATGTGTCAGTCCCTGCCCTCAAGGGCTTACTCTCTGGTGGGGGACAGCACTATACAGCTATGCAAGAGCATGGGGAGTAGAGTGAGGAAGCAGGGAGACCCATATTCCAGGTAAGTGGTTGATGAAGCCTGGGGCCAGGGTGGGGTGGGAGGAGCCAGGTGCCGGGGGGAAGGGGCTAGATCCTGGACAGCAAAGGCTGAAGAGCTGTGATTTCTTGCAATTCATAGTGATGAGTTGGTAGCTCAGGCCCAGCCATAGGTAGGGTGAGGAAGCAGCCTGGTGCAAGAGGCTACAGGGAACCCCTGTTCGAGGACCCCTCGCCAGGATGCTCCAGGATGTACACCTTGCAGGGCAGGCGGGCAGCCCCTTGATCCAAGGGAGCACGCCCAATGGACAGTGAGGGGTGGAGGGGCAGCGCGGCTGTGCCTGCGTGTGTGCGTGCATCCTTACCTTCTTCCAGAGCAGCAGAGCCGTGCCCAGGATGCTCAGGACACTCAGCAGGCCGATGAAGCAAAAAAGCAGAACATTCCGGGGGGCCCTTGAGGGTTCTCGGTAGCCTGTGTCTAGGAGGAGGGCAGGAAAGGAAAGGAGTTGTGACACCTCACCTTGCCACCCCCAGGTCCCCCAATCCCTAGTTTCTTTTCCCCAGAACTCCCCTTGGCCCCCCAAGAACCCCCAGACTCCCACCTCTCCTGAGGTGAGCATTCTCACACTTGCTCTGGCTGAGGCCCTTCCTGTGTTTGCCGCCTGGTCCTCACTCAGGCAAGGCCCACCTCCTTGGCTTCCTGAGTGCCCTGCCCCAGTGAGCGGGCTCCACTGAGAGCTGCCTCTGGGACCCTGGGCAAGTCATTTCACCCCCTGGGGCCTCCTCTTCTCCACACATGAAATAGTGGTCTTGTGAGCAGGTAGGGTGCGGCTGCTGGGGATGCTTTGCTCTGGGCCTGGCAGGTGCCTGGCCTGCACACAGGGGGGACTCGGTGTGTGACCACGAGCCAGGCACGTCAGTGTCTGTTATTCGTCCAGCACACCCTGTTACCAGGCTCCAGCCCCATGTGCAGGAAGGCCTCATTCACCCCCCATACCTGCCTTTGACAGGCAGGGTGTTGCCATGAAGACCAGGCCCAAGGCCATATCCTGGCAAGCTACAGGACTGGGGTCCACGCCCAGGACTTGGGTCTCCGAAGCCCCGGCCCCTCCCAGCGGGAGTCAGAGAGGCAGGTCAGAGAATCACGGCTTCGGAGATGGGCTGTTCTTAATTTTTTGGTGTCATTGCTCCTTTGAGAATGTGATGAAATCTAGGGACCTGTCCCCAGAAAGGTATACACCAGCCAAGTGCTCACTCACAGGCCCAGTTCCACACTTGCTCAACACCCGTCTTATGCTGAAGGGACACAGAGACAAGTGGTATCTCTTAGGTCACCTGCTAGAGGTGGCCAGAAAAGATCCACACTCTTTCCACGAAATGGCAGATGCTCTGGCACACCTGCGCGGCCCAGGCTCTCCCAGGACCCTCTGTTCTGATTTGCCAAAGCCGAAAGGTGAGGCAGACACCCCCCACTTTAGATCCTGTGCCCCAAACTCTGTTGCACGGGCCTCTAGGCCCTCTGCCCTGGAAGAGCCACGGCAGCCTCACCTCTGACCAGGATGAAGGTGCCATTGCCTTTCATGTGGAACTTTGGCCAGCGGACTAAGCAGTAGTAGGTGCCGGTGGCCGATGCGTCATGCACCTGGAAGGAGACCCTGCACCGCTTGGTAAGGGTCTGGTTCTCTGTGCCCGCGCTGGGGTGGCAGCTGGTCTTCCTCTCCCTGCTCTGCTGGCCCTGGCGGTCCACATAAAGGTAGCTGACACTGAAGTCTTTGAATTTTGGGGTGTACAGGTAGGTGATACTGCAGTTGAAGGAAACAGACGTGTTGGCCAGAGTGACCACAATGGGGGGGCCAGTGTGGGTCACCGACTGCCCTCCTGCAGAAGAAGGAAAAGGAGACAGTGCTCACTCTCCAGGAGGCTTCAGTCCCGCCTGCTTTCCCAGGGGGGCTGCAGCTGTCCCCCACTTCTCGTGCACACGCAGTATGCAGGAGTTGGGCCCGGTGCTTTGCACACATGGCTCGCCATCTCCCAACCCACCCAAGGCAAAGTGTGTAAGAGCTCTGTTTCACGGAGAAGAGGAGCCTGCCAGTCAGGGAGGGCAGGCTGCTGGCTTTCAACCTCTCAGGTCCGCCCGGGGCTAGAGGACTCCAGACCCCACACTCCTACCAGCCTCCTTTCCAAAGGCCAAGAAGCCTCACTGGATAACAGCAAAGGCCTGAGATGACTCGAAGCTGGTGAGGATGAAAGTAAAGAGGAAGGAGGCAGGCAAGTGGCAGAAAGAAGCACTTTCCAGCAGTAGACTCTTGGAGGGAGGGAGGCCTGCCCAGGGCTGCCCCAGCCTGAAGAAGGAGGAGAGCCAGGCATCGGAAGACAGAAAGCTTTGCCTGCATCTGAGCTCGGAGAAGAACTTGTCAGATTTTTATAGGATATAACAGTTAGCAATGGCTCCAAGAGCAGTTCCCTGACAACACAGAGGTGTTCCACACATGGCCGTTTAGCCTTGACCATGATGTCAAGTGACGGTCACCAAGGCAGTTTCGTGGGAGCTGCCTCCTCCCACCCCCACCCACCACCCCTCTTCACCAGAGGCCCCAAGGAAGATAGTTTGAAAGCCCCCAGAGCAGCAGCCTGCCTGGCCAGGCCTGCGGCCCTCCTGCCCCTCTGCAGCCTCCTGAGATGCTGGTCAGCTTCTGGGCTGGGTCAGCAGACAGAAACCCCCACAGCCAGACCTCAGCTGCACAAGCCCCCTCAGTCTTGGCGGGCCTCATCCCCCCAGCACCCTCCCTCTCCAGCAGCCAAACAGCAGACAGTTCTAAATTGAGGTCGGCAGCGAGCAGCCAAGAACATGCTGGCCAGGTTGTTAATCGGGAGAAGATCGTGCTTTTGAGACACTAGGAGGGAGCAGGGAGATTTATTTTGTGGGGGGAAAGCTAGGCGTGGGCCTCCTGCCTGTGGTGCGGGGCTGGCGCCAGGCCAGGCTGGCCCCTGCTCAGGTCTCTGCAGCTCAGCCCTGAACAGAATCCCAAGGGGAGGGAAGGCAGGCCCTCTGGAAGACTGGGGACAGGGACAGAGACGGCCCTCCACACCAGTTCGTCCCTCGAAGCTCTGACTACGCTGATATTTTGACTTTCTTATTGGACAACTAGAAAGACACCCCCTCCCCCAAAGAACTGCAGTCACTGACGGTTCCAGGAATCGACTGGCACGCCTGCATGTCACAGCAGGTCGGCCGCGTCCTATGTTGGCACGGGGCTCCCCTCTGGCGGGTGGGGCAGGCCGGGATGTCACAGCGCACTTTCTGCCCCTGGGCTGTGCTGCTGGGTGGCGGTTGCTGTTGTTTCACTGCAAGGGCATATCCGTCTGTGGTAAACAAGGAGCAGTGACTCAGGGCTCAGGTTTGTCTGAGATGTAGCAGGGCAGTGGGGTCCTGGGGGGACCGTGAAGGACAAGCGGCGGGAGGATGAAACGGACACTGCTCGCCCTGCCCAGCTGCCATCCATCCTGCACAGACGGCGTGCTCCCTCCTGCTGTCGGCGCTGCTGCAGACCCCACCTCCTCACGGGGACAGCTCCTACGGAGTCCCCGGACCCGGCTGGGGAATCACTGCCAACTTTTTTTTTTAAATCCTCATTTGAGCACTTTTTTCCCATTGCTTTTAGAGAAAGAGGAAGGGGGGGGGGGAGAGAGAGAGAAACATTGATTGGTTACCTTCTCGTATGCACCCTAACCAGGGATCAAACCCGCAACCTAGGCAAGTGCCCTGACGGGGAATTGATCCCACAACTTTTAGGTGTATGGGATGACACTGCAACCGAGCCGCTCGGGCCAGGGCATTGCCAGCTTTCAGCCACGTCTTCCCATCTGGTTCTCGCAGTGACCCTGTGAGGCAGCCAGTGCAGACAGCAGGCTAGTGTCTCCTCTGGGTGTTGGGAGGTTGGAGCTGAACCCACGTCACCAGGAAGGTGGCCATGCCAAGCCTGGTCAGGGCCTCCCCACCTGCCCCGGAGCCTCCAGCTCCTCCTCTCCGAGTATCTGAGAGGCCACTTCAGGCCTGGGGAGGCTGCACACGCTGTCAGCACTATGTGGCCACCTTGGTACTTGCCCCGGCAGGAAGACATTCATCCACGTGTCTTAAAAAGTTCTCCGCGTTTGAGGCATCCTTCTAGAGAATGATGGAATCTGCGAGTGCAATTAAGCCGATCTTTACAATTCTGGGGGACGCCATAAAAATAGATGACTACTGTTCTGTAATCTTCTGGGATTCGTTATTTCAAGGTCAGAGGATTGGAATCGTGAAATGCAAGGCCCTGGCTCAGGTCTGCCAGAGAGAGGGGAACCCAGGTCTCAGATGAGACTGCTGTGGGTCGATGACAGCAGCCAATCTGGGGACAGCAGGCCAAACACAAGGGAGGGAGGGGCTGCGGCTGGGGCCTGGTGAATGTAGCTAATTGCCTCTACTGCCCCTTCTTTTTATTCAGTGCCAGCACCCCAGACCCGGACCCCAGCTGCCCAGCCCCCACCCCCTCTCCTGGACCTGTGCCTCCACGAGGCCCCTTCTGGGGTGCAGGCTGCTCCAGCTGGCTGCAGAGCAGCCCCCAGTTACAGCTCAGTGCTACAGAGAGGTCCATGGCCGTTTGCAGCTACCACATGTGTGCCTCCAACAAACATTCGAGGGTACTGGTGAGGTCCCAAGCCCCGTCTCAGGCCAGGAGGGGCTCCCTGTCCTGACAGCAACCCCAGTCTAACAGGAAGGCAGAGGGAGCCTGGGGTGGGAGGGCTGGTGGGGAGGTGGGGGAGGGCGTGCTGCTGTCCTGGGGTCTGGAGGTCATTAGTGAACTGAAAGCAGGAACACTTGCATACAGTAAGCTAGAAATGGCCCGAGGACAGAGGGGAAAGAAAATGCATAGAAAACATACTTTGGCTGAGTGCCACATGCCCTGTGTCAACTCAACACCGTGACATCCCATGAGGCAATGACTGCAACCTTATTTTGCAGAGAAAAAAAAACAAAAACCAAAACCCAGGGCATCTTAGAGGCCCAAAGCTACAGTGTTTCTAAGTGGTAGAGCTGGGACTTGAACCCAGGTTGTCTGCGCTGAGGAAGAAAATCCGGCATCGGGCCAGGCAGTGGAGTCAGAAACCCTGCCAACTGTGACCTGGCACAGGGCTGGGGGTGTTCGTGGTGGCACCAAGCACGGTGGACACTGGATGCTAAAGAGAGGGGTTTGTCAGATCGCAGCAGAAGTAACACGTTGGTGCAGTCACAGGCCAGCGAGTGGCCGCAGGGCAGGGAGTGTGAATGGAAAGGGGGTTGG
Source organism: Desmodus rotundus (assembly GCF_022682495.2). NCBI lineage: Eukaryota > Metazoa > Chordata > Mammalia > Chiroptera > Phyllostomidae > Desmodus > Desmodus rotundus. Next base: position 197,629,271 of record NC_071389.1, read on the forward strand.
GGGAGAGTTGCAGGGCACCCTGCCTGCCCCTCTGGGCCTGCTTCTCACCACAGGCCCAGGGGGCTTCAGGGAGACCCCACAGAGCCTGAGGTGTGTCCCCTGAGGGCCACTGGGGTGGCACAGTGAGTGGGGCTACCTTGCGCCCAGTGACTGCTGCATTGCGACTGATCACTTGTTCAGACGAAGGGAATGTGTCCCCATGGGACAAGCTGGGCCAGTGCACAGTGAACCGGCCTCGGGGTCCTTCAGGGCTCTGCTTCCAGGCTGCCAAGGGGGGCCCTGGCCCAGGGTGGTGGGCTGGGGGAAATGGATTCCTGGGCTGAGGATTAGGGAAGCCACAGGAGCCACATTGGCACGCCCCAGTGGGGCCACTGAGTGGCACAAAGGTGCACGAGGGAGCCCACTCCCAGCCCTGCATGCGAGGGGCCACCTGTCTGCAGCACCTGCCTGGCAGGCTCCCTCTGCCCCTGCGCACTCTCTCCCACCCCTTTGGGGTGAATCAACTTCTGGACGGGAGAAGTGGGAGCCTGTGGTGAGTGTGGGTGGTGCAGAGCACCCCTGGTGGGTGAGGTCCCTGGCGGTGGGCCAGCGAGAGACAGGACTGGAAAACAGTTGCAGCCTGATGTCTGAGAGGGCCACATCCCAGGGCCACCAGCCCAGCCCAGCCCAGCCCCGACTGAGAACCTGGTTGCTTGTTAGGCATCGTCGTGTGCTCCCCTCCCCACCTCCACACAACTGCATGAACAGATGGTTCAGGGGGGGCAGCACGGGCCGCCCCCCACGCCCCACTCTGCCTACCCCCACTTTGTATGAGATGGTGTCTCCCAGGGATGGCACGTCCTCCCTTCCTCACTTCTCAAAGCTCCAGGGACAGCTAGGAAGCTGGGGCCTGGCCAGAAAGGGGGACAGGGGTGCCTAGAAAAGCCCAGGCCTGGGTTTGGATCCTGGCTCTCTCACCTAAGGCTGTGCAACCTTGGGCAGGTGGCTTTCCTTCTCCGAAGTTCAGCATCTGCCCTGCAACATGGGAGACCAACAACGCCAAGCTTGTAGGGTTGTCGCAGGATTCACAGGGGCCAAGAACATTCACAGGCTGCCCTAGGGCCAGCCTGCCTTCACCAGGCACAAGAAGAGGGCGAGGAAGTCACAGGAGTCCTCCCACAGACAGACCCACAGTGCAGGGCACACCCAGCAGGCGTGGCCTCCAGAGCTCTCCCCACACAGAAGCCTCCTCCACTCTTGCCCCATCCTGCTGTCTGTCTGTCTGTCTCCTTGTTGGGAAAGACTTTGTCCATCACCAGACAGCGCCTGACTCCCCCTTTTCCGGTTCTTCTTTTGAACCTGTGACCACTTGAACTGCTGGTTGAGAGCAGACAGCTGCAGAACACACCCCTCTCCTCCCCAGCCAGAGCCTGCCCGGCTGCCCCTGGGAATCCACAAGCCATCCAGCTGACCCTGCCTGAGGAGGACATCCACCGGAGGAGACCCAGGAAGGAGTCGGAAATCAATTCACAAGGTTAAGGCAGCAGTGGAAAAAACACACAGAGCACTCAGTGTGGAGGAAAGGCACTGTTTGTGACCTTCTGGTTTCAGCCACAGTCCCACCGCCGGATGCACACAGGGTCACGCTACGTGCGCATCCTGCTTTGGGCCACTATGTAAAAACCCTGCCAGTCCCTGGTCTTGGGGATCCAGCCCATGTGTCCGGGCCCTGCATAGCCCGACTCAGCCGCCCTGGCCCTCAACTCGCGTCCCCACCGACACCAGGCCTGCCAGGCCCTTAAGCCTTTGCCTGTGTTGTTCCTGCTGTTCTGAATGTCCCGCCCCCTTCCTGTCAGGGTCCCCCTCTCAGTCTGCAGGACTCTTCCACTCCTCCCTGAGCCATTCCTGGGTGCACGGCTCCCCCACCCCACCCCGTCCCCCTCCCAGCACAGATTCTTAGGCATCCCTGTTAAGCTACGTGATGATAGGAACGAATGTCTGTGGGCACACTCCCCTTTTGCAGATGGGACAACTGAGGCTCAGGAAGTAAAAGCTTTACCCAAACAGCACAGTTGTCAATGGTAGAGATGGGATTTTGAGCTGGTCCCTTTGGGTCCTTAACCCCACATGCTTAACCACTACTCTATGCTATAATTTTAAAATCTCAAAGCAAGCAAAGAAAAAACCTTCTCCAGTGAAAGAACCATACTCTTTCAAAGGGAGCTAAACATTCAGAGGCCATTTTTCTAGATTTGGGTCATCTAACACGCAGACACGTTGGGCTGCTCATAGGAGTCTGGGGACAACATTACTCAAAACTGACCCTGCAGCATTAGGGTGGCGGCCACCGTTGCCCAGCTCGAGCAGAGCCTGTGGCTCCCAGAACAGAAGCTCCAGGGCCCAGGAGCCCTCCACAGACTGGTCCTGGGCGGGGTCAGCCGCATCCCTCCCTCCCTGCAGCAATGACAGCCCCTCCCCAGCCCCCACCCCGGACCTGGCACTATCCCCATCTCTCCCCTCCCTCCCCACTTTCTTCAGCTGCCTGGGCCTCCGGGCTGCTCCTCTCCCCCACCCCCGATCTCTGGGCCAGGCCTTGGCCCCTGCTCCCCCTCTGCCTGCCTGGAACTCAACCCCTTCTACGGGGCTGAGCAACAGCCTGGTGGGAGAGCCCCGACAGCTGATCAAAGGTGTCCACTCCAACTAAGGTCGATTTTAAAGGAAAACACTTTGATTCCCCAGCTACAGAAGAAAGCAGTTCCCACCGTCTTTATTTTAGGTGTGGAGTTTTGTCTTCCGATTTATCCCTGGCATCCTTCAGAGCCACACCTTTCTTTAAAGGTCCATCTGAAGGGCTGCTGGGAAGGCGCAGATGCGGCCCTGGTTTTATCGCAGAGTGCCAGCCCCTTTGCCTGAGCGCGAACGCCAGGATGCCACGGAACAACGGTGAGTCCTTCAGGACACACACACACACACACACACGCCTCGAACACGACAGCGTGTGGCCAGGTAGCTGACGAGGGAGAAGCGTGGAGCAGGCGTTGGAAGGCAACCCTCAAACAGAGCGCGAGTATTGCGGAGCTGTTGGCGCCGATGCCCTCAGAACGCTGCCGTCTGACTGGCTGTCACATCTTTCAACGCCTGTGAGTGAGTCAGGGAGATGCACACAGGCGTGCTTGCCTTGGGGCCTTTCCACCCATCTCGCCTCCAGACTCTAGACCTTGGGGGTGCAGCGGTGATGCGGGGACACAAACCAAGTGCAGAATGTCAAATGTTTGGCCCCAGAAATGTTAAAGCTTCATGGGCGTTAATTGGTATTTTTATAGTAGTCACTTCCCTCTTGGCTGGGTTGGTAAGGAAAGTTTCTCAAACCTTGGAGCTCATTTGAGGGTGTGGCCTGTGGCAGCTGCAGGGACCTGCTCTACCCTCAGGCAGGGTATCAGCAGCGGGGTGGAGGGGAGGGGAGGGCCAAGGGGGTATAGTAGGTGTTCTGCTCCTTGTCTCTGAAGGGGGGTGGGGGGAATGGAGAGAAGGGAATAGACCCCACCCCACCGGGTGCCTCTGGCAGTGTGCGCTCCCAGCTGAGTAACAGCAGGGAAGTGGTCGGACGAAGGGAGTTTCAGGGCTGCAGAAACCAGGGCAGGGGCCCAACCAGCTGGGAGGCGACCCCCAGACTGGGCCATTGCTTGTTTTTTAAGTGATAATTCTTCAGGTCCCCCGACCATTATTAAAGCGAAACATGCTCCCTGCAGAAACTCCAGACACCGCAGAGAAGGATCAAGGAGAACCTGGGGCTCGCCTGCCTCCCGGACATCTCATCAGGAACATGTGCCCCTCCCTCCCCATCTCTTCACCGAGCTGGACTTTGAAGGGAGAGTAGGAGACAGCCACGTGGAGGGGGCGGGGCAAAGAGGGGGTTTAAGCACAAGAAAGCTCTTGGGTGAAACTTCTAGAAGTCTTGTAATGAGGTACCAAGTGGGAAGACCAAGAGCCTGGTGGAGTTGAAAGAAAGGGTTTGGGGGGAGGTGCAACGGAGGGCCCGGTCCTGTCCTGGAAACCTGGGAGAGCCTCTGTGGGCTTCTAAACTGGGAAGTGATATGCTCCTATTTCTTGCAGAAAGAAGACAAGAGAAATACTATAGACTCCCAGTCTTCTCAGCTGCCTGAAACCTCACATTAGTGATTCATTCTGTGGGATTCCGTCCCCTCCCCCCTCCAGCCTCCTTTTAAAATATAAACGCTTCTGGCTGTCAGTACACTAACCCCTTCCAGTGGGCACCTGCACCAGATCACTTTTATCCTGACTTTTCTTAAATCTCTCAAAGATCCTGTCCCTCCCCAAAGATCCTGTGCCCTCGGGGCACAAAATCTCTCTTTGCCCTCTATCCTCCCACCCCCGCCTTCCGCCTTCTGGCTTCTCCAATTAACCAGCCCATTCTCGCCTCCTGTCCAGTCTCCTCCACACCCCACACCCCCGCCTCCCACCACAGCAGGAGGTCAGCAAAGACTCAGGTCACTAAGCTGTGGCTCCTGCTGTTTCTGGCCTTGAACTTGATCCTGCAGACACCTCCCTCTTTGACCTTCCCTCCCTCCCCCCTACCAAGGCCCACACCTTCTCTCTTTGCCTTTCTCTGGCTTTTCTTACACAGCCCAGTTCTTCAGGTTGGCTACCGATCCCTTGGCTTTGTCCACACCCTCACCTGCCCCAGGTGAGCCCAGACGTGCCCCCCACGCCTCTGAGCTCCTGCACGCTCAGATTCACAGGTGAACACCCTGGGTTGGGGGGTGCTGAGATGGCCTTTGGGTTTGCCAGTGGGAGAGTGGGCAGAGAAAGTAGCAGAGTTTGACCTTGACGGACTGACAGGACAGGTGGAAGTCACCAGGTGGGCCAGTGAGAGGACGCCTTCCAGGCCAAGTGGGCAGCAGGAGCCTCGGGGGCAGGCAGTTACTCAGCCTGGCTCAAAAGGGGGGTGTGGGAGTGGGGAGCAGCAGCCTGTGAGGACGGGGGTCTTATCTACACAGGCTGCCCCGAGGGCCCAGCTGACGGGGTGACTCTGTCGGCAGCTGTGTGGCACGGACCCTCTGGGGAATCCCCCTTGTACATACAGGTTGTCTTCAGGGCCCCTAGCTTTTTAGGACAAGGTCCGAGAGGGGAGGAGCTGATTTGAAGGGCACGCACGTTTTAAATGTTAGTATGTGTTGCTGGGCCCTGCAGAAATGTGCCCTCGGGCCCTATGATGAGCACTGTGAGGAGCACCTTCCTTGCCCTTGGGCTTGGACTGTGCTTTCTTGGTGTCCCCTTCCCCTGGCCCTTCAGCAGCAAGCAGGGGTCTGGTCCAGAGCCTCAGAGGGGCTCTAGCTCCATCCCACCCCTCCATCACAGCCCACACAGTCCCAAGGAAGGAGGGGAGCAGATTCCTGCCAGGCCCACCACACACTATCTTGTCCCCATGGCCAAGTCCCCACCAGCCCACCCTGAGGAGTCTCAGAGGGTCCTTGACGTGCCATCCTGATGCAGCTGGCCAGAGGCCAACAGAGGAGGGTGCTACATGCCATGACAGGGAGCCTGGGACTCAGTGGTCAGGCAACTTGGCCAAAGCCTCCTCAGACCCAGCAGACTGTCCTTGCCAAGGGGCCAGCAGCTTCACCTGCCAGTTTCACATCTACTCCCTCCCCTATGCCACTCCAGGTTCACCCCAGCTGCCCCTTGCCTTCTTCTGTCTTGGACCCCCATCCCAGCATCAGACACCCACACACCCACTACAGTGAGTTCCCGCCTAGACCCACATGAGCAAGGAGGCGGGTGGGGAGGCCCAGGGGCAGAGGGCAGGTGTGGGAGGCGGATCCTGTTTCCAGGCCCCTGTTTACCCAGACCTTCCTCCACCACTCTGTCATTCACCAGACAGGAGAGACCGTGCCTAAGGCTCAGGAGGACCAGGAGGCTCACACCCGTATGACCCCGGGACCCACGGCGCCTGTCCTGGTGGCATCCAGTCCACTGTGCTCAGAACCACTGCCAGGTTGTCTGCAGCCAAGGCACTGAATTGTCCCATTATTGCTAAAGTTTCCTGGGCACCCCTGGTGCCAGCGCCACGCTGGGCCCTCCTGCCTTCTGGAAGCCCACAGTCCACCCAGGGAGGCGGACAGCCCGGAGAGAAGCCACCTCAGTGGGGACACATGCCCTGGTGGCTCCGAACCCACGCATGCCTGGAGACCACACACGAGCATCCACAGCCCCAGACGGGAAGCACCTGAAACGCCGAGCACAACTAAATAGATCGCAGTGCATTAATTCAGTGGGACTTGCCACAGCAGGCGCTGACAAACGTGTTCTGCATCGGGCCAGACAGCAAATACTCTATGCTTTGCGGGCCATATGGTCTCTATCGCAAAGACTCAACTCCGCCGACGCAGGGCATCAGCAGCCATGGATGATCTATGAACAAGATGCATGGCTCTGTTCCAATAAAACTTTATTTATGGACATGGAAATGTGAATATTATACAACTTGCATTGTCATGAAACATTCTTTTTTGGGTTTTTTTTCCCCCAGCCATTAAAAAATCTAAACACCATTCATAACTCTCAGGCCATACAAAGCGGCTGTGGGCTGGACTTAGCCCGCGGGCTGTGATTGGCACCCCTTGCCCTTTAGCAATGAAAATAAACTTCGGCCACACCATGAACTGGACATATCTTCAAAAACACAACAGCGAATGAAAGAAGCAGGTCACAAAAGAAGATACACAGTATCATTCTGATGACACATACAGAGGTCAAAACAGGGAAGACTCTGAGGGGAGAGGGGGTGCTGTGGTGGCGGCGCGTACAGGGCTCCGAGGCACAGGCATGTTCTCTTCTTGACCTGGGTAGCAGTCACATGGGACTTTGTTTTATAAAATGTGTTGTTCTTTCCTGGTTGTGTATCATATGTCACAACTTCACGAGAGAGCAGTGTCAGTAGGACCTATGGGGACGGCGTTTATAATCCACCTGGAATCACAGCCCAGTGCAGGTGTCGCGTCCCACTGCTCTGCGGGGACCCGCTGCTCTGTAGTCTAACCTCCCTCTCACTGTCCCTCGTGGCTCCGCCTTCCCAGCCCTTATCCCTGCTGGGCCTGCCACCTACCCGCCTGTTCTCTGTCCTCCCTTCCTCCTCCAACACTCCCCCTGCCCCACCTCCAGCGGTGAGGCGCTTCTGTTTGCCTGCCTCCAAAACTCTGTGTGGGATTAGACAAAGAGGAAAAGCAGAGGCCAGAGCTATGAGAAAGGGGGCGGGAGGCTCCTGACCACCTTTTGGACATCAAAGGGGGCGACAGCACCTGAGTCTAGAGTGAACGGGAGCAGGGAGGCAAGCCCCGACCTGGAACTCCCGCCTCTGGTCAGGGGTCACATTCTCCAGGCAAATCTCATGGTTTCCAACAGGCTGAGAGTGAGAATTGGGGCTTGTTCACTTCTAGGTCCCCCCAGGGCCTAGAACAGGTCCTCCTCAATGGATATTTGAGAAATAACACAGACCAGAGTTCTGCAAAGGCCAGCAAGAGAAAGGGGACTGACATTTGTTGAGGACACGAGCCTCAGAAAGGTTAAGTAACTTGCCTGAGCTCACACAGCAGTCTATGGAAGAAGGCAGGACTTGAACCTAGTCTGTCTGGCCCCAGAGCCCTTGGAGGTGACTGAGGCCTGGTGGAAGCAAGGCTAGAGCAGGTGTGCGGGCTCAAGTGTTTCACCCCTGGGAGAGCAGTTGCCCATGAGACCACAGGTGGCTGCCAGGTCCTCTGAGAAAAGCTGAATTTGCAGAGGGCTCAGGAGAGCTGAGGAGAGCAGGCTTGAGTCCTGGATCACAGCAGGAGGTCTCCAGATGCCATCCCAGGGTGTGCTAGAGACCACTGGGAAGGTCGGAGTGACCGCTTGGAGCCTGTGGGCTCACCCGGACGTCAACTGAATCTCACATTTCAGCTGGCTCTGCTAGGCTGGCAGGTGCTGCCTCTCTGAGCCCTAACCATGTGCCCCAGCCACTCAGGCCCGGGGCGTGCTAGCAGGCAGGCTCCACCGCCACGCTCATTTAACAGACGAGGCACTTGAGGCACCCCACCTGGGGTCTTGGGGTGGGTTGCAGAACAGATTCAAACTCAGGCTGATCGCCTCTGGCCTGCCCTCATCCTTGTGTCTCACTCACAGCGGTTTAAGCTGCACCAGGCTGACGGGCAAAGTGGGGGGAGGTTGGTTTAGGTGATGTGGGAGGGGCTGAATTCCTTCATCAAAGCTCAGAGACCAGAAGGAGGGGGTCATAGAGAACAGAGACAGAGCTGCAGGGGCAGGACTAGGAGGAATAGGGTGCTGTCTGCTGCTCCACGGGGTTCCAGGGACCACAAGGATGACTTGCCTCTTGTGAAAGGGCAGTTTCTCTTTTTAGAGCGTTTGCTGCAATACTGGGGGAATCTGTTGTTTGTGTGCGCTCAGGACGGTTACAAAATCGCCCTTCACGTCAGCACCTGCAGAGCCTCTTCCAGTTTCCAGGATGTGGCGGGTCCCCTCTGGGGAGGAGGGACCACACAAAGAGAAGTGATGGGGATTTGGGGAAATGAAGTTTAAAATGGCAGTGTGAGTGCAAACGCACCGTCTCCTCAGGCCATCTTTGCACTGGCCCATCTCTCGGGGGTGGGAGGGGGTGCAAGGTGACCAGATTCAAGGACAGATGTCACCAGGAGCCCAGGTTTCCAGGCCTGCGGTAGGTACCACACATTTGGCTCTTGCCTGACGGGGGTGGGGAGGAAGGGGAGATTTTTCCTTGAAGAATGTTCTTTACAAAGAAAGGTGAGAGGAGCCCCAGGGCCCACTGCCAATAGTCCTAGATCTGGGCTCAGGCTAACTCGGGTCTGAACTTGACCTCTACTCAGGTGTGAGACCTTGGACAGGCTACCTGACCTCCGAAAGTCTCCATTTCCTGCTCCTCAATGGCCAAGGGTTCCTCAAGGGGTGCCGGGTGTCAGGGTGAGTGTGAAGCTCCAAGATCCATGATAATCACAGCTGGTATTGCTCACGGTATAACCGAAAGGCGGAGGGTGAAGTGGAATGGGGCAGCTCCTGGAAGCCTCATCCAAGTCTGGGTGCAGAGGGGAAACTGCCCGAGCCTGCACCGAGGGAGTGGGGGGTCCGGTCAGGGCTGCACAGGAAGAGACTGAGCCGGGGGACCCAGTGCGGGCAGCCTGGGGAGACACACTCCTAGGAGTTCCCTGGCCTGGGTGAACTCACCCCAAGGCCACCCACCCCAGGTCCTGGCTTGACTCCGGGCCACCCAGCTTCTAAGGGGGCTGGGACCAGGAAGGAGGCACAGCGCTGGTCCCCTGAAATGCCTAGCTCCCCTTGTAAAATAATGATGCAGCCTCTGGTTGTCCTCCAGGAAGTGGGTGGTGCCATCCTTTCTGGTAAGTGACGATTTTGTGCTGCAGGTCACAGTGCTCCTGGAGGCCAGCTGCTGGCCTCCCCTCCTCCCCCTGGCTAACGAAGGAGGCTCTGCACAGCAGGTTCAATGCCCTACTTCTACCTTAGATTCCTTGGGGGTGAGCTTTCCCTCCCCATTGACTCCTGCCCCCGACCCCAATGCCCCCTGGCCGCAGCAGTGCCCACCCACCTGGTTTAAGAGCCAGGAAGTCAGGCAGTGCTGAGAAGGTAGCTCTTAACACAGCATCGAAGGGGAGCGCTGCTCCCACCTCTTCAAAAGCCACCTTGGCGAGGCATTAGCTAAACATCTCCTGGTCCCGAAGGCTTCCCCTGTGAAGTCTGCAGTGTTCAAACGCAACCAGCAAATCCCCCCAGACCAGACGGGAATTAGCTGCTCCGGCGGGCGGGGCGGCGGGCAGATGAAAGCTGCTCTCCTGGGCAGCACCAGGAGCACGTGAGAAGGAGATCGCATACCTGTGGGCCGCAGGGTCCAGGGGCACAGCAGCAAGCCCAGGAGCCAGGGGGCTGCGAGGGGGCCCGGAAGGGCCCACCGCCACCAAGGCCGGCTCTCCATGGGGCCTCCTGGTCACTGTCTCTGCTTCCTCTTTAGTTCCCAGGAGGGGACAGCTGCTGGTAGCCACAGTTCCCCTTCTCGTTCCCACTAAGCTCCTCCCTGGCCACCCTGCTTCCTCAAGGCCTCTCGGGCCTGCTCCTCTCAATGACCCAGCTGAAGTAGTGAACAGCCCCAGGCAGGTGGTGCCAGGTGAGGCTCTGGGGCTCTCTCCTCTTCTGCAGAAGAGCTAGGCGGGGCTTAGGCCTCCCAATCCACCAGGTGCGTGGGCTCCTCCCCTCCTGACCCCTTTCCAGCTGGTGGCTGGTCCAGAAGACACTGGTGACAAAGGGAGCACAGATTTCCATGAGTAATTCCAGGGCACTCACTCCTGAAACGGTTTAAAAATGCCCAGGTTCCTACAAACTTCCCCTTGGGAGTAGCCCAGGCGCCCCCGGATGATGTGCGCATCAACGAGCAGGGTTCGGCCTGGCTGCTGTGGCTCCGTGGACTGAGCTCCAGCCTGCGAACCAAAGGGTCCCTGGTTCTATTCCCAGTCAGGGCACATGCCTGGGTTGCAGGCCAGGTCCCCTGTTGGGGGTGTGCGAGAGACAACCAGTCAATGTATCTCTCACACATCAATGTTTCCCTCTCTTTCTCCCTCCCTTCTGGTCTCTCTGAAAACAAGTAAATAAAAAGAGCAGGTTTGGAATGGGGGCTGCCCCTGAGTGGGAGAATCCAGGAAGAGGCAGGTGAGTGATGGAGGAGAGCCACGCGCTCCCAGCCCCACACGGGGCCACAGCTAGGGCAGCCCTGGGTCCCCACAGAGACCCAGGAGAGGCCTCCTTCCCAGCCTGCCTGAAATGTCTTTCCTCCCTGCGGCTTCCCTAAACCTAAGCACACCCCTCCCCCACCAGGAGACTCACGGATTTCTTCCTCACCTGGCCCGGCACAACAGCCCCGTCCTCACATCCAGCAGGCTCAGACACAGGGGCAGGAAGTATTTGCAGCCTCTTGCCCTTGGCATCCTGGAGCCCAGCGAGGGGACGAGCTGGGGTGGGGGGACTGGTCAGGGGCTGCCTAGGTGTCTGGAGGGGCAGAGGGAAGGGGCCCTGGGGTGGCGGCGAGGAGCCCAGTGTGCTAGCTCTCCGAGGAAGCAGGGCCGTAGGTGGCTGAGTTTCACATGCTGGAACCTCACCTCCTTTCTCCATTAATCAAGATAAATGTTATTATTATCCCAATTGTGCAGAGGAGAAAACTACGCCCCCAAGAGGCAAATCAACTTGCCCTAGATCAGGACATGTGCATGGGGCCAGCATGTAACATCCAGCTGTGTGAGGCCCCAGCCTTCCCCCACCTCCCGCTGCAGCCCCCAGCGATGGCAGGACAGGGCCCAGGTTCGCTCCTTCGAGCAAGCTTCTCCGTTCCCTGCTGCTTTGCGCAAGGACGAGGAAACCTGGAAGGCCGTTCCCACCACCGCCAGGAGGGCTGGGCGGACAGTGCAGGCAGGAGCGGGATGGCCCGCCAGGTGAGGAAGACATGTGAACACAAGACCATTCCTAGCAGCTGGGGGCCGGAGGGGCCCCAGTGGTATTGACTGTTGATCCATCACGATGATACATGATCGCACATGTCACAGTGAGACACAGATAATCTGCTTCATGCTGTTTCGGAGCTCCTGGAGGGAGCAGGTTGTCTGCGCACCGCGATGCCATGGTGATAGACGGCACGCTAATGCCTCTGTGCGCGGAGGGAGCGGTTTAAAGGCTTCGGTCTGTGCCTCCAGGAGTCTCTTTATGGCTTGGCATCAGGAGGCGGCCAAGCGCCAGGCTGCCTCAGAACATGGACCCAGGCGCCAGCTCCACTCCTGCCTGTCACCCAAACACTGCCTGCCTCCCCCGACCCCTGCACACAGCCCTCAACCCCCTCACACAGCAGCTGCGCTCCAGTCTGCAGCCTGGAGCCTGGGAGCTTGGCCACCTCTGGGCCTGGGTCCCACCTATGGCCCCTGGCCTGCATGGTGCCTCCTGTTTGCTGGCCTCCCCTCCAACAGGAGCACAGGGCCTGCACCTAGTACGTGCTCAGTAAACTCTGGTGCATGAATGGATGCGTGAATGGGCATAAAGGCTATAAAGTGCCTTTCTCCCAAGCTTGCAGTGAGGCAGGCAATAAACATCAAACTTGGCACACAGGAGACTCCCAAACGGCTTCAGAGGGATGGCAGGGCCCACGGCCAGGCAGGCCCCTGGGCTGCACAGCATAGATGTGACCGGGAAAGAAGAGGTGGGCATGGGGAGGGGGTGGGGTCTCCAATCACTGATGAGTTTCTGAGCCCCTGGGTGCCATACAGCTGCAGCCTGGGGAAGAGGCAGTAGCGGGCCTGGGGCAGGAGCGGGCCTGGGGCAGGAGCCAGCGGGCCCAGGCTGTGCCGTCAGGGCCTTAGGACCCAGGGCAACAGGATCCACAGCACATCCAGAAACCTCATTTTCATCAAAACTTTCCAATTCCTCTCACCCAAGTGGGTGCGGGGCAGCGAACATGTGGGACGTGGATCTGTGGGCATTTCCTCCCCACGCCCTTGGCGGGAGCCACGAGTGAGCTGGTGGGAGGCGGGGCAGAGGACATGGGCTCTGCTGGCGGACGGAGGGGGCAGCTGCCCATGAGGCCCCTGGGGGATGGCGCATTTCAGCGCTCTGTTCTCGTCCAGGCACCTGTCTGCCCGTCCACCCATCAGCTCTGCCCTCCACGTTGTGCTGAGCACCTGGTTGCACCAGGGCGGGAGCAGTAATGCAGCGCAGGTGAGCCACAACCCCACCGCCGGACGCTTTCAATCAAGTCCATTTAATCCTCAGTGCGATCCCGTGTGGGGGGTACGATAATCACTTTTTACAGAAGAGGGCGATGTGGAAGGGGGAGGGTAAAATAAAATTGCCCAAGGTCACACAGCTAAGAATTGTGTCCAGGGGAAGTGAGTGAGGATGGCCCCAGACTCTTTGCTCCTAATCATTGCTGCAGCCTGTCTCTGTGGCAGGGGTGTATACAGAGCAGAGAGGAGGGCTTCCTGGAGGAAGCAGCAGCCCTGAAGGAGGAGGAAATGGGGGAGTCCTGAGGGGCCAAGTCCACTTAAAGACTAAAGCTTTCCAAAATGGACCAAAATGATTGGCCTCTGTTTTCAGTTTAGTTCCCACATACACTTATTAAGTGCCTACTGTGTGCCAGGCAGTGGAAGTGCAAAACGTAAGTCATAGTTTTGCACTTAAGGTGCTCCCTGTCTAGAGAGGAAAACAGACCCTGCACACAACCCAACAGGATTCCCACCTGCCCCAGGGCAGCAAAGGTGAGTGCGTGAGTGCGAGGCCCGGCCTGGCACAGTTTGGCTCCCACGACATCGGCCCTGAGTTTCCTCCCAGGCTGCCCTGTGGGCAGCAGGTGCACAGGAAGCAGAAGTGCCTGGGAAGGGGACTACTCTCCGCCCTCCCCCCACCATGGAAAGTCACTTCCTTCCTTCCCACAGACTACAGCACCAGGAGGAACTCACCAGATGGAGGGGCCCCCTTGCAACGACCCTGGTGTCTGAGACCCACAGCGTCCCAGTCCTTCGGTCCTCGGGGTCCCCACTGCCCGGGGCTCTAGGACGCCTTGGTCGATTCCCTTGTTCCCTTCCATCCTCTTCCTCAACACCCCTGCACTGGAGAGGGCTAGTGTGGAGGGCAGTCTCCCTTCCCTCCTGGCAACACCCAGCTTTGCCTTCAGGGTCCCCCCTTTCTACACCACAGAGCAATGGGCCCTGCTGCACTGGGGGAGGTGGGTGGCCTGACCACCAGGTCCAGGGGGATGATTCAGCCCCAGAGAGCCAGCTGTGCCTCAGTTGAAGGAGACCCATCTAGTCATGAGCTGGGCTGGCCCACAGTGGACCAACCTCCTTGCTCTGAAGGGAGTGAGCTCTCTGTTACCCGAGGTGTGCAAACCCACCTGGAGGCCATCTACCCTGCATGCTGCTGGGGCTGGATGGCTGCCCTGGCCCATCCCCAAGCCCCTTCACAGCCTGAGCTGCTCTGTATCTTCACCTGTTTGTTAAGTATTGGTTTCTTACCAGACACACTTCCAGAGGCTTTTGCATGTATTGACCACTTCAGTCCTCACAGAAACCTCAGGGGGTAGGTGTTGCTGCCCCTATTTTACAGATGAAGAAACTGAAGTTCAGAGAGTGCAAGCCACCTGCCCAAGGCCACACAGCGAGGAAGCAGTGGAGCAAGGACGTGAGCTCCTGTGGCTATGCTTTTACTCACTGTGTTCCCTGCAGTTCTCTCAATTCTCCCAGCGGGGCTGGTGTTACATGCTTCACCCGACAGATGTAGTGATGGAGAAGAACAGAGCAGGTGGCCTGCTTGGGGCCAGGTGGAGATCAGAGGCATACCTGGGACCAGAGGGCTGGGCTTTCCTGTTGGCCGTATCCCCAGGGTTAGACCAGACTCTCCTTGCTAACTTGGTTGGGAAGAGCCAGCGAGACCTAGTGCCCCCACCTTCCTCGGCCCCTGCCCCACCACTAACAATGCCACGCTCTGCAGAAACAAAGGCAGCGTCATTCCGCAGCCTGATTCCGTGTTCGTCCTGTGCCAAGCCCTTCTTAGGGTCAGGCTCTTGGTACAACAGTGTCCCTAAGAGACAAGCACCAACCAGGAGGTCCATCACTGGAGGTCCTCGGTGGCAGGCACTAGGGTCTGGAAGGCCCTGTGCTAACCCTGCCACCCCCTTCCCCTCCTGCCACCACGGATGCGGGGCGGGGGGCCGCCCCCGTTGTCCTGTGTCAATGGCGCCACCTGGTGGCTGATTGGGACACACTCACCTGAAATATCTTCCTCTCGTCCTTTCTTCACCCTGTGAGGGTGTCGGCTGCCCAGCAAGTCCAGGTCGGGGCTTGAGAGGCAACGGATAGAGTGGTGGTGGAGGGGGGTCAGGGCAGGCAGGACCAGCAGTGTGCTGGGGGCTATGGGAACAGAGAGCAGTGTGCCAGCCATAGGACCCCAACACACCTCTCTAAGGCGCTTCCTGGGCGCCCGCCCACTGGAGCCTCCTTCAGAGCACGCCCACTCTGTTCTGACCAGCTGCAGCGGCTGGGAACCCTTTATAAACTCTTCCTGGGGAAAATTCACCAGGCAAAGCCGGTTATCGGCCACCAGGCCAACCAGTCCCGTGGCCACGTAGTGACAACCGTTCTGGGCAGGGCTCCCCGTAGTGAATTCAGCCAATGAAGGAACCAGCCTCCCGGGAGGCTAATTCAGCCCTGGTCACCCCAACACGGCGCTTTGGTTTTATGCGGCAGAGGGCCTCAGCCCCCTGTGGGCAGAGTGTATGTGGCCGCCACTAATGATGCAGACTCCTGGCCCCACCCCAGAGATTTGGCTCCAAGACACTTTGGGAGGCCAAGGGATCTGTATTTTAACAGACCCTGGTCCTCTGGTTGAGAAACTGCCCTCCTGAGGCAGACTCCCCCGGGGTATGGGCGGGTGACTGGCAGCTGGGCCACCAGCCAGGAAGAGCCCTTGAAAGAGACTTGGTCCTCCTGCCCCTTCCTTCTCCCTCCCTCCCACCTGGCAAGGCCGGCATGGTGTTCTGGGACCCTAGAGCAAGGCCTCTCAGCTTGCACCTCATCTCCTAAGCCAATGGGGAGAGTTTCCTCTACTGCAATACGAAAGCAGTGAATACCGCCTGGTACGACGACGGGTTTGATGACCAGCGGGAGTAACAGAGATGAAAGCGTTTGGCAAAGAATGAGATGTTGGTTGAAAGTAGCTGTTCTGCCATAAACCTTTACTGAGGGTCTCTTTCCGAGGGGCTTGGGGAATTTGCAGAGAACAGCAAGAGTCCAGCAAGAGGAGTCGGAGCAGGCACAGACCCCAAGAGTGTGTGGTTATCCACAGACGAGGAAATCTGTGGAGGGGGCACGAGGGGACACTCAGGGAGGGCGGGGAGTGGAGTGAGGAGGGGGACAGGAGAGGGAGGCCCCCCAGCCAGTGTGGAGTCTGGTCTTGGAGCGGGTTCCCGTTAGGGCTCCAGAGGCGGGGTGCAGGGGGCTGGGAGGCGGCAGGGGGTTCTCCCAGGGACAGCCCCCACCCCGCACGGCCTGCCTCCCCAGGAAAGCTCCCTCACTTCTCCTGACCTCCCCTCTCTGCCTAGCGGGCTCTTTCCCACTGCCCTGCAGCTGGGCCATCTCCCCCAACTCCATGGGTCACAGACAACAAAGAACCTGGGCCAACCCCTTTCCTTTCTGCAGGGGTCCTGAAGTCCCTCCAGTGACCCACGAGGAACTTTGAGTCACTTGTTCCTTCATTCAACAAACCTTTCCAGGGCGTTGCTCGGGGCCAGGCCCCACCCGGGGCACCCTCCATCGAGGGCAGAGCTTGACACCCCTGCATCTAAGTCACAACCCAGTGGGAACCCAGCAGGAAGGGGACGCAAGCCCAGAGCGGGCTTCCTGCCATGGAAGTCCAGGCCCAAGCGTTCACAAACCCTTGCTGGAAGCTTCCAGCAGAAGAGGGCAGGCAGAAGGGGCTGGGGTGTCGCGTCCAGGTCCAACCGCTGCAGCAGGAGAGGGGCCCCAGGGAGCCTGGCTGGGAAGACCTCCTCCTCGTCACCCTGTGATGAAACTTCTCTCTCTAGCGTCAACAGCCCGATGAATAAAACCATTTATTTTTCTGTTAAAAATGACTGGGATTGTGATTAGTATTGATTTCTATTGGTTTGATTCTGGGTACAGTTTTCAGGCACACGCTGAGCGAAGCCGCTTTCTGGCCGGTCCGGGAAGCTGGGCATCATTTACAACATGGTGTCTGAGCGGAAAGACTCTCCGGAAAGACTCCTTCTGGCAGGCAGAGGCTCATTTGGAAGTTTGGAGACTTCTGCACTCGCTGGAGTGAAACCGTTCTCTACAAAATGCCCTCCACCCTGGGGAGACGCTGCCGTCTTTTTAGGACCAGAAATCTCCAAAGGACGAGCTGATCCACAAGAACCACAGTCTGTTCTCTGTCACATAGGAAGAGGAAGGGAAAACTCAGCTGAGTCTCGACCTTGGACCGCCTAACGGGTCGCTTCCACGAGGTCTCGAGGTCTCGGCAAGGCAGCGGCCCCAGGGGCCTGCAGTGATTTCATTCACCCAGCGGCTTTCTCTCGGGAAACTCCCCGCCCCCACCGAGGACCAGAGAAACATGTTTTCAGGCTTCTCTCTTCTGACTTGGGTGAACGGATTCCCAAGCAGCAGCCACCACCCTGGCGGAGCGCCTGGGCCTGAGTCACCCCTAACCCGCGCCCTGCTGGCCGTGACTTTTCCTTCCTACCCAGTCCCCGCCATCCCCCTCCCCCGCGTGTATCTGCTGACCTTTGTGTCATCACCTCTGAAAGATGACATGTGCTTGGATGCCTCCCGTCCCGCGCTGCCTGTGGGAGACAGGCGGGATTTCTTGCTGGAGGCAGCTGAGCTCAGAGTAGGCAGGAGGCGCTTTGCCAGCTGGAGGAGGGCCTGGACCTCACTCCTCACCCACCGCCTTCCCACCCCCTGGACGGCACCACCTGGCTTGTGCCTGGGGGCAGGGTGGGGGTGGGGTGGGGGGGAGAGCAGTGACGGAAGAAGGGAATGGAAACTCCTCTCCGGCAGATGTTGGGCTGCGTCCACCCGAGAGCCATTACTGCCAGGCGGGTTCTATTGTGCACACATCTTACAGATGAGGAAGCTGAGGTTCCCAGAGGGAAATTCGCTTTTCTAAGGCCACACAACCTTCGAGGGCAGAGCTGGGGTTTGGATCCCCTTCTGCCTGCTCACCAGCACCGACTTGTGATGGTCTTTGGGGCTGTCTGTGCTCCCTGGCTAAGCCTATCCCCATCTCCCAGGCCCTCACCTGCCCCACCAGCGGCAGCCCCCACTTCCCAGGTGAGGTCAGCTTCTACTTGGCAGGTGCTTGGGCGGGCAGATGTATCTCTTGAAGGAATGAACAGACCGGGAGAGGTGTCCCTGCGTGAGGCCCTTTCCCTTGACACAGGGATGAAAAGGACCCCGCAGGGAGGGAATTCTAATCAAACCACTGATAGATAAATATGACTTTGGTTATGAACTTGTAGATAGTGGATGTCAGAATGTGAAAACACAGGATTGGGCCTTCCTGGGAAAGAACTGGCGGACACAAAGAATTATAAATAGGCAACTTGGCCTCAGATGGAGAGTTCTCCTTTTAATTCAATTCTGTGGGTGATTAAGGGGTGCCCCAGGGAAAGGGTTCGTGCTACATGCTGAGAACACAGGAAAACTAAGATACCACCCCAACTTGACCCTTCCATCCCCTCAGGCAGGATCCCAGACGCCCTCATCACAGACCTCACTCCCACGGACACAGGTGCACAAGCCAAGGGGGACAGGAGACTATTAATAGTCCTGGGGTCCAGGGGTGGGTGGGTCAAGGCCACTGCTCTGGGTCTGGTGGGAAGGGTGGGAGTGGGCAGCTTTGGCCGCTTGGGAATATAGTGGGAGTGAGAACAAGCTCAGTGGGCTTCCTAGGTCACCGCCCCACCCCATAAGGGTCTGCAGGTGGCTTGGGGGTCCTGCTCCCTCCCCCATCCCCTTCCTTTTCCCTCTCTTACCCTCCCCATCCTCTCCCCTCCTTTCTGCCCTTGTCCTGTAAGTGACTCTGGAGCTCACTGAGAAGCCCCTGCCCTGGAGGAGCACTCTGGGGGGAATTTGCACCCCTAGGCCCTTCTCCCATTTCCTGAGCAGGTCTCTTTCCTTCCTGCAGGTGAGGACAGAGTGTGTGGCCCTCTGCTTTCCCATCTCCAGGCCAAGATGTCCCTGGTCCTGTTCACTTGCCCCATCCTGGCTTTCAGACCCTTCCCCATGGAGGACTCCTCCCACGGCAGCCCCCTGGTGCCCGGTGGCACCTGGCTCCTCCCCCATCCTGGACTTATGCCTCCAGAGAGTCCCCCACCTCCTTTTGGATCCCCCATTTCCTCTGAGTAGGGGGAGGGGCCAACCACTGTTGGTCAACCCTCTGCTGCACCCCCTCTGTGCCCCAGAAGCCCTCCTTTCCCCTGGGGATGTGGGGGCTGCCCCCTCATGGGTCCTTTTGGCTTCCCACCTGGCAAAGCCCGAGGCCTGCCCTTCCCTGGAGCCCCATGGGATGGTCTGTCGGGAAGGGGACTGTTTGGGAAGACCTGCTCCCCGTCCCTTCTGCCCCACCATTATCCCAACCCCTTGCATCACTGGCTGAGACTGTCCACCGGTCATTTCAATTTAGAAAAAGGCTTTCTCAGCTCTCAGTGAGGGTAAGCCTTCAGGCAAGGATAACGCTCAGGCACGTGGCCCGGTTCAGGCCAGAACTGAAACCATCTTGGTGGAACACACGCCAGGGAAAGACCCAGGAAGGGGTAAGGAGCTGTCTCTTTGAAGGGCTCAGAGCCCCCGTGGGACACAGGACCCAGTCTGAACCCGCGCCGAGGGCAGCGAGGCAGCCGGCAAGCTCCCGCTTCTCTACAAACTGCCGCTTCACAGCACAGAGGAAGCCGGGGTCTGAGGCTTCCACAGTTTTGAAGGGCCTGTCATTGAAAAACATAACCCACAATTACAAAGCCAAAATTAGGTATGACAGTGAATATTAACTTCCCCTGCTAATGAGAATAGAAACCACAAGTTACAAGTTCTAAAAGGCTGACAAATGCAACAAGCAAACACCAACCCCGGAAAGGGATAGATATTTTGTATCACCTGCCCGGCTGCCTCTACAACACACACCCTGTGTTTTGTCCACTCTCATCACCTCTTGCTCCCATGAGGGTGCTGCATCCATATACTACAGAGAGAAGCTCACTTGGGCCAGGTTTCCCTCATCAGTGAGCGGTAAGAATTCAGGGCAGGTCGAGTTTTCTCACTCAGGGACAAGCTGTCAATGTTTGTTGCATGGACGACACGGGTTCCCCCATGTGGCCTGGATGCCCTCGCTGCAGGGGCCGATGGGGAATTTTGTGTCGTCTTTGTGAATGCTGATATTTCCGTCAAATCAGCAAGACGTTTAAATCCTTTTCCGTCATGTTCACTGGATTCCCTCTTCTTCACTCATGGCTTCTGAAGCCTCCCTACCCCCCAGTGATGAATGAAATGAATGAAAACCAGCTTCAGAGTGGGAAGAGACTTCACTGAGGTTAAAATGGCTTGCGTTTGCAAACTTTACGGCAACGTATGACCATGGGGACACACCGCCACTGAGGAGCATAACAGGACTGGTTTTTACTGAATAGCGCTGACCAAGCAGGCAGGCACATCCGGGCAGAAGGGGCCTTGGCCATACCAGAAAAAGTGTCCCAAAGAGGATGGAGCAGCCCGCCTGTCCTGCTGGGTTTTGGCCTTGCTCGGAAGGCCCAGCCTTGGAAACAAGCCTTCCAGGTAGAGGTGGCTTGTGACTTAGAGGAACCAGAGTCTGTATTTGGAGGCAAACAACTTGAGTTCAAGACCCAGCCCTGCCACTTCCCGCCTGTGGGGCTGGGCAGGTCCTGAGGGCCCTCTGAACCTCACCTTCCTCATCAGGGAGGGGAGAGCGGTTCACGTTATTCTGACGTGAAAGATGAATGGAACCCTGGCTGCTGTGGCTCAGTGGATTGAGTGCTGGCCTGCAAGTCGGAGGATTGCTGGTTTGATTCCCAGTTGGTGTACGAGCCTGGGTTGCAGGCTGGGTCCCCAGTAGGGGGCGCACAAGAGGCAACCACACATTGATATTTCTCTCCTCTTTCTCCTTCCTTTCTCCTCTCTCTAAAAATAAATAAATAAAATCTAAAAAAAAAAGAAAGAAAGAAGAATGGAGAGGAAAGGCCAGAAGGAGTGGAGAGTGCCTGTGCCCTCCGGCCATGCCTGCATATGGGGTACGCAGTAACAGCTCCCAGGTAACAGCCATCTTCTGCCATTTACGGTTCTGCTGCCATGGCCCCAGGAGCCTGGTTTTGGGAGCTCGTCTATCTCCCCAGGCATGGAGAAGCCACGCTTTTTCCAAATCAGGCTTCCAAGCAAAACTCCAAACTGGGCTGTGGTTTACCAGCAAGCCAGCCCCCAGAATCCCAGTCACCCTGGCCTGCGCCTGCCCCTGCATATACTGGGCCCTCTGCCCGCCAGCCTGTGCCACATCAGCAGCCAGGCTCCAGAGGGAGAGACAGGGAGGCCTCACTTCGTTTTCCCTTTCAGGCTTGATGGATGGCAGGAGACTCCGCCTCCAGCTGTCATACTCCAGACCGCACTTTGCCTCCAACTCCTCGTGCTGCACCCGCTCCTCTCCATCCTGGCATCAAACGTCTGTTTGATCGGCTTTTCATCCATTTTCCCATCCATTTTCCGCAAATGTGGCGTTTTAGGGATGTTCTGAATCTTCCAAGACTATAAGTTGCACCTTGGCAATATATCAATGTGGTCCCGAACGTGACATCGGGTGGCTGCCTTGCTTCCTGCCAGCCCCTGGACACCCCCACGCTCCCTCCTCCCAGCCCCCAGGGCCCCTGGCTCTCCCCCTTTGCCAGAGCCTGGGTGAGGGACAGAGTGCTGGCTGAACGCTCGCTCTAGGGGAACCTGTCTACACCGGTGGAGCCGTGCTGCCCCCTGGAGGTGGGATGGGAAGGGCAGGGGTAGGAAAGAGGTTGGGGTGGTGAGGAATACCTTGGCATCTCTGGCCTGGATCCCACAGCCCCTCTGCTCAGCCTTGGGACAGAAAGGGGGTGGGTTGAGCTGGCTGAGTGTTCTGCATCCCATGTCTCTAGTAATAAGTGAGCTTTCTCATTTGGTTTTATAAAGCATTTTCTCAGCTATTTTCCTCCTTGAGCCCAGAACCCTGTGGGGCTGGCAGCTCCCCATGTTTTCAGAAAAGGGGGTGGGGGTCTGAGAAGCTGTGCCATGTTCACAAGTTACTGGCAAGGGGGCTGGGCACAGGTAGGTCCAGTGACAGGAAAGGCCAGGGGCACCGGGGTGGGGACCTGCAGGCGTCAGAGCCAGGGAGCTGGGGGCCCTGGCGGGCAGGGCTGTGGGGGCGGGAGCAGATCCTGGACCAGGGCTCACAAGGAAGCCGCAAAACCCCAAGGGTGGGAAAGGAGGCTGAAGAGAGAGGGCAGAAGCACAACCCAGCGGGGGGGTGCTGGGGGCAGAGCCCAGTCAGAGCTCAGCCAGTGCAATAATCAAAGATCGACAAAGGAAAACTCCTCGCCTGCCCCTCCCTCTCTGCCCCTCCCCCCAAAGGCGTCTACTCCCTCAAGCTCACCTGCACCCTTGCTCACCCTTCTGACCCTGTAAACACACAAACCATAGAGCCTCAGGGGCACCCTCGTCCCTACCGGGGTGCATCTTGCTCGGGGGTGGCGGGCAGGCTCGTGGTGGCCGCTCAGCCATTGGCTAAATCAGGAGCTGCGAGCAAAGATCAGCGGTGGGGAAGGAGAAAAGGGCTGCCCCAGGAAAGGAGGCCTGAGCGCAGGGAGCTGGGGACCGCCCTGCCCACTACAGGACCTCTGGAGGATAGGAGTCCCCTCCAGGAAAATCAGAGCTGTTCTTGGGGGTGGACGGTGGGGGCAGGGGAGGATTCCAGGCAGGCCAAAGCTAACAGAAGCCCCCTATCACAAAAGGGTAAGTTGTCAGGGGCTTTTCTAATCCATAATCACCTCCCTCCCATTTCCCTGGGGGCTTGCCTCACCACGGACACCACAGGGGAAATTTCTGGAAGAAGGAAGGAGGGAGAAGTAGTGGGGTTTGTTAGGAAGAGTGAATTTGTGATCCTGTGCTGCTAAGTGACAAGTTTAGCTCACCTCCCAGCCCCCTCCCACAGACTGACAGAGGAGATAAGGGAGCACCCTGACCAAGGTCTGGGGGTGAGGGCAGAGGACAGAGAAGTCTGAGGGGCCACCAGCGAGCACGTCTCACCGAATGTAGTGGGTTGAAATGTGTTCCCAAAAAGACGTGTTCAAGGAGTGACCTATTCCTGTGAACGTGACCTTATTTGGGAAAGAGGTCTTTGCAGGTATAATTAGTTCCTTTCACCTCAAGAGGATTTCATCATGGATTTAGGGTGGGCCCTAGATCCAATGGCCAGTGTTCTTGTTAGAAGAGGGGGGACCCACAGAGGTGGGGGCAGAGCCAGAGTGATGCAGTTACGAGCCAAGGGCCACAGGGAGAGAGAGGATCCTTTCCCAGAGCCCCCAGCGGGAGCGAGGCCTGCGGACACCTGGATGTTGGACTGCTAACCTCTGGAACTGAAGGGGAATAAACGTCTGTTGTTTGTGGTGCCCTTATGTCAACCATGGAAAACTGAGCCGCCGAAGCAAACAAAGCAAACAAGGATCAATTGCAAGGAGGCAGGGACGCGGTTTCAGCCCTCCAGAGCCATGCTTGGAGCAACGCTTTTACAGCAAGCAGCTGTAGGAGGGAAACAGAGCAAGCTGTTACTGTGAAGCCGCATAAACTCGTGGAGGGTCTGGAAAACAGAGAAGAGTGTGATACCCGCTGGATTATGCAGAGCCGAGTTCACATCCCTGCTCCATCGCCTGCCTTTCAACGTGGACATAATTCACTTCTCTGACGCTCAAACTATTTATTCACCTGCAGAGTGGGGGTAATAACCCTGCCCCCTCCAATGTACGAGGGTTAAACGAGAAGACACATGAGGTCCCAGCGTGTGCCTGGGCACCCACCACGCCCCCTCGAGATGCTCACTGCGCACCACTGCCTTACCTCTCTGATAAAAAACTCCATAATGGTGAAATCGGATTGGTTCCAAAATCCCTAAATTTGGATGTATCATAACTTTCTTCTTTCATTTAGACACAATAAGAGTTTCTCCTTTTTAAATTAAAAAAATTGTATTAAAAATTTATACACAGTAAAATTCACTCTTTGTTATACGGTTCCCTGGGGCTTGACAAACGCCCACAGTCTCGTAACCACCACCTCGGTCAATATAAAGAGCACCCCTCTGCCCCCCAATTCCCTCCTCCGCCCCTTGGTGGCCGGCCCCTTCCCCAACCCCTGGCCACCCCTGGCCTGTTCTCCTTTTGCCTTTTCCAGGGTGTCATAGAAGTGGAACAACGTAGAGAACTGGTGGGGGGGTTACGTCTGAGATTAAGCTACAAAAGATGGTGACTTGCCAGCCCTGTCTCTGTCCCCTGCCCCCTCCCGCCCTCCCTCTCTCTCCCACTCGCTTGCTGCCTCTGCTGCTCCACTGTGAGCTGCTTTACAGAGAGCCCCACGTGGCAAGGCACTGGGCAGCCTCCCGCCAACAGTCTGCCAGGAACTGACTCCTTCCAACAGGCACGTGCACGAACTCTGACACAGGTCCTTCTCCAGACAAGCCTTGAGGTGACACAGCCCTGGTGTCCCCTTGACTGCAGCCTCATGAGACACCCACAGCCAGAGGACCCAGCCACACTGCATTTGGACTTCTGACCCCCAGAAACTGTGAGGTCATAAATGTCTGTTGCTTTAAAGTAAGACCCTGGGTTTTATTTGTTGCACAGAAACAGACAACCAACACAGCGTATAGCACACCTGGCCCACAGTGCACGCCCAGTAAGTGACTGATCACGACCGTCCTGTGTGTACAAGGGGCGTTCGACACACTCAGAACACTGAAGACCATAAACCTATTCGCCAGGATCTCCGCGCGGCCCCTTACCAAGGAAGCCGTGTCCTTTGCCACTTTATCAAATCATAAAACAGGTGCATCGACCTCCGGAGTCCAGAGGAGAAAAACGCGTACAGTGTGCTGTAGTTTAACGAAGAAGGGGAGGCAGCCCACGGATGTAGAGGTGTTTGTTCATATTACACACAAAACAGGGAACCCTGAAACGAAGGTCACAGAGAGGAGGAAAAAGGGGGTGGAGTAGAGAGCACAGGGGTGGGACCAGGCTTCTCCAAATGTACCTTGTTTTGCAGTTCTGACTTTGGAACCGCGCAAACGCTGGATCTCATTGTGAACCGAAAATGAGCCGAAAGGGAAAAATCCCCGATAAACAAAAGCAAAATGAACCACATCCAGGTGACTGCATAAAATTGGTGGCTTAACCACTCGGAGAGGAATGACTTCCAGGGTAAGTAACTTTACCACACAACCCAGATGGGATACGCTAAAGATAAAAAAAGAGCAAGTAAGTATTAAACTGTTTTCAGTAATCATATTGTTAGCAATACTTTGGTATTTTTCTGCCCTGGCTGGTGAGGCTCAGTGGTTTGAGTGCCCACCTGCGCACCAAAGGGTCCTCAGTTCAGTCAGTCAGGGCACATGCCTGGGTCCCCAGCAGGGGGCGTGCAATTCTCCCTCCCTCCCCTCTCTCCAAAAATAAATAAATAAAATCTTTTAAGGAAAAGAAGAAGAAGGAAATTTGAACAACATTGCCAACCCACTTGACCTAAGTGGCATTTATAAAACACATACACATCCTTCTCGGGCTCCCACAGAACATTTACCAAGATAGAAAATATTCAGGCCAATACTCAGTGCATTTATCCTTTTTAAAATTTTTATTGAATTTATTGGGGGCGACACTGGTTAATAAAATTATACGGGTTTCAGGTGTAATCCTATGACCTGTCATCTGTGTATTGCGTCCTGTGTTCACCACCCAAAGCCAAGTCTCCTCCCATCACCATTCCCCCCCCTTCTGCCTGCCCCGCCCCTTCCCCCCTTTGTCCCCCTCCACCATCGTGACACTGTGCTCTGCAAATTACACAAAATACTCTCTTACCACAACAGAATTAAATTACAGATTTATAATGGGAAGATCTCTGAAAACACCCAAATATTTGGAAACTAAGTAATACACTTCTAACTAACCCATTCTCCAAAAAAGAAGTCAAAAGGGAAATTTGAAGGGATTTTTAAATAACTGAAAAGGAAAAATCAGCATATCAAAATTTGTGGGACCACAGGCTATCAATTTTTTGTAGATGCTCTTTATGAAGTTGAATAAATTCTCTTCTATTCCCAGTTCGTTGAGAATCTCGAGGCTTTAAAATCATGAATGGGTGTTGGATTCTTTTCAAATGCCTTTTCGGTATTAATTGGTGTGACCGTATGATTTTTTCTCTTCTTTAGCCTGTCGATATAGTGGGTTGTATTCACTGATAGTTTAATGCTGAGACAGCCTGTGTATGCAGATCGCACCGTGCGTGGTTGCGGCACACAGATGGGAAAAGCCAGCTTACGGTTGTTCGTATGGAAAACGTTTGTGATGATTATGATAGCTTTATTAACTCGAAAGAGTGTCACCACGGCACAGTGTGACTCACCGCTGTGGACCTACGTCTGCCCACTCCGGCATAACTCCTGTTTTACAGCTGCTGGACTCGCGTTCACCTTTGGTGAGGACTCGCCTAAGCTCGTGAGAAATATTGGTCTGCGGTTTTCCTTTCTCCTGCTGTCTTAGTCTGGTTTTGATAACAGGGTAATACCGGCCTCATAAAAAGAGTCGAAAAGTATTTTCCCCTCTATTATTTTCAGGAAGGGATTGTGTAATTTTGGTGTTAATGTTTCATTAAACATTTGGTAGAATTCTCTGTTGAACCTCCCTGGAACTAGAGATGTTTTTTCAATGGGAGATTTTAAATTATGAATTCAATTTCTTTAGTGGGTATAAGATAGGACTTTTCAGATTATGTATTTCATCTTGGTTGAGTTTTGGTAGTCTGTGGAGGCACTGGGGTGGTGCTCCTTGTTTTATTCCTGATATTGGTGATTTATGTTTTCTCTCTTTTTCTACACTGTCAGTCTTTCTAGAGGTTTATAAATTTTACTCATTTTTTTTCAAAGAACCACTTTTTGTGTCATTGATTTTTCTCTATTGTTTTCCTGTTTTTAGTTTCAACGATTTCTACTCTTTATCATTTCTTTCTCTCTGCTTGCTTTGGGTTGATTCTGTTCTTTTTCCAGTTTCCCGAGGCAGGAACTTCGGTTATTTATCTGAGACTTTCCTCTTTTCAGACATAAGCACCTCATGCTGCATATTTCCCGTCCACCTGCCCTGCGCCCGCATCCCGCGAATTCTGTACGTTTTTATTTGCAGTTCTACGGAGAAGGTTATCTTTGAAAGTGGCCCCAAGAGGTGTGTTTGGAAGCGACAAAGGCAGCATGCTCCTCCCCTCGGCAGCACGGAGGTGTTGCCCGAAGGTGACTGTCCAGCTGGGGTCTCCGCTTCCGAGTTGCCCTCAACCCTGGCAAGACAATGTGAACAGTCCTTGGTGATGGAGGGAGGGCCAGGAGGAGTGCTGTACCATCCAACCTCGCTCCTCGAACCTCTCGGTTTCGAACAATTTGGTTCTCGACCAAGTTGTTCACGCAAAAAGTGTCTCAATTGTCTAATAAAACTTGCGGCCTCAATTCTCTACCCGACAGCCTTTCACGCTGACACATCAGTCACACGTCTCTCGGGCGACAAAGGAGATTTCCCCGAACAGTTTTCCAGAAGGAATGAAGTTCGAGAACCAGGGTTCCACCGTACATCACTTCCCAGTCAACTTGGCTAAGCACTAAATATCCTTCCTGCGCTCTCGCCCTTCGCACTGATGGACGAAGCCTTCGAGGGTAGTGGAGCCCAAACACTGGAAGGGTGAGGGTCCCCGAATCACCATGTAGAGGAAACAATGAGCCAACCATGAATGCGTGTGGGTCTCTTTTATGGGTGAGAAACATGTCTTTTGTGCTAAGCCATTAATAACGGCTTGGGATTTGCGTGTAAACAAGAGCCAGAACTCCCTTGCTGTTAACCTCAAAAATCCGCATTGCAACCTGAAAGATGCCTTTGAATAGCCCGTTAAGGACGCGGCATCCACGAAACTCCCTGAACTTACAGATTTTATCCAGAATCAATTCTCGGGTATTAAAGGCCTTACGTTTATGGCCTTATTATACCTACTATAATGGGAACATAAAAACGAAGTGGAAGATTTTGGACATGAGACTTATTCAGGAGTCCCAGCTCACCAGCTCTTGGGAGTGACTCAGAAAACCGCAGCCCAGGGAGAGCCCCTCCCACAAGGCCAGGCCTGACCCCTGCTTTCCCCAGTTCACGTCTGTGGAAGACAATTGTCTGGAGACAGAAGGGTCCCTCCCTGTGTTATCACACTGTTCTGTTTCCTTCAGCCCCGTGATGGGCGCATAGAGGTTGTGGGGGGAGGGGGGTGGGGCTGATGGTCTTGGTTACTGACTCAGTTCTCAGGTTGTTAACGTTTCATCATTGTTTCTCAGACAGGACACCGGCCAGAACCGCACACAGCCCCATCTGCCTGTGGGTGTTCGCAGCAAAAACAAACATCCCGGTCTGGTCTGAGGTCTCTCCTGTATCACCTGCAGCCTCGCTGGCAGCCTCTTTTTCAGCAAAATGTACATATATGTAAAATAGAAAGTAGATGGCTTTATTTTTAAAAGTGAATCAATATCTTCCCTGCCCAGTCCATCTTCTCCCAGCACTACCTTCCCTAGAGCTATTGAGTTTGAGCGCTATTCATTCCTATCGGCTGTATAAGCTCTGATTTATAGAAGGAATTACCTGAGTGCACTCAAGAAGGAAGGGTCTGTCAGCCGGCACTGTGGTTTGACTCGGGCGCCCTGCCCCCGCACCATTACTCATTCACGGCATGGAGGGCCCTGGAGGCCAGCTCGATTTCATCGGCCCTTGGACTGCAGGTGTGGTGGGCCTCCTCTCCCCGCCCACACCGCTCGCATAAAGAGGCCTCATGTGGCTTCCTTCCACGATAAGGTCAGAGGAAAGGAGTGCATGGGGAGAAGCCAGCAGGAGAGTCAGAGCTCAGTCCTCTTGCACCAGGCTGGCTCAGCAAGGAGGGGCGAGATGGGAGGCTGGGGTCGCCTCCCAGGGCCGGGCCTCTGGATGCCCCAGGGCTTCTGTGACTCCCAGCAGCAGTCCCTGCCCTCGGTCCCTGTGCCCCGTCTCTGGGGGCCCCGGAGGAGAAGACAGTCTGTGCAAAGTCTGGGTGCAGGGGACAGGGTGGTACACGGGGGGAGCAGTTAGCCAAAGGCTAAGGTCATCTGGAGGACCAGGCTTGGCTGCCCAGGCAGGGTTGTCCCTGCCACATGACTGCACGCACTTGTAAAAATAACCTTACTGAGACTGAACTCATAAAACCATAGCTTTCGCCTGCCTCAAGTGTGCAACGCAAAGGGTTTTGTACCCAGCGGTGGGCCAGAGTGGGTTTACAGTTGTGTAGGTGAAGCACAGAGTTTATCTTGTATTGTTATTTATTAATTATTGGATTATTTTCTCTATGCACAACTGTAAGCCTATTTTTGCTCTCCCTGTATTTGCAGAGCTGGGTACCTCACCACAGTCTAAGGTTAGAACATGTCATCATCCTCCAAAGGAAGCCTGATGAGCCTGGGGTGGGAGGGTTGCTGGGGGGGGGGGGGTTGACAAGGGCCTGGCCTGGCCCCTCCCTGAGCCCAGAACACAAGCCCCCACACAGCGCCGACTGTGCCAAGGGCTACAGGTTCCTGCAGGGACGAGATGCGATTTCCTCCATTTCTTAGATCTTTCTGGAGAGGGAAGAACTGGGCACGTGGGCCATTGTTTGCTGGCTGGTGATCTCGTGGCAGGGTTACAGAGGAATGTCCCAATTTACAAATGAAAATGGACAGAGAGGCCATAGCACAGCAGAATGCAGAATTCTGAAGTTTCTGCAAAATGGGAACCGCACGGACCGCTATCCATGCGACTCAAGAAGCAAACACCGCCGCCTGTCCGCACCCACAGAGGGGGCGGGGCTCTGTCCTCAGAGGCTCTGCAGGGTGACTGAGGCACAGTCACCGCGAACCAGGCTGAGAGCAGGTCTGCCCCCGTGTAGTGCGGGTGGCTCGTTCAAACCCAAAGTCCTCAGCAATGCAAGGACCAGAGAGAACGGGGACTCTGCCTTGGCTCCAGGGGCAGGTGGCTCTGATTGGAGCAAGATGCATTGATAACCGTCTTGGTTAGGCGGGTTTTCTATTGTGTGTGGTTGCCTCTGGCATGCCTCCTACCAGGGACCTGGCCCACAACCCAGGCATGTGCCCTCACTGGGAATTGAACCAGTGATTCTTTGGTTCTCAGGCCAGCACTTAATCCACTGAGCCACAGCAGCCAGTTGGGCAGGTTTTCTATGGTAAGAAACAAAAACAAACTAAACCAGCTTTCACAATAAAGGGGACTCAGTTCTTGAGTAGGATAATGTGGAAAAGCTCTCCCTATAAAAATGTAGCCGTGCATGATAAAATATAACCACACTGTATCTTGTGAGTCGTGCATGGCTGAGTTAACAAGCAGGAATGGGACATCCCCAGGGGCCAGAACAGGGAAGGCAAAAGCAGGACGGTAATCCGTGATTTGACCCCAGCTCTGCCTTGGGGCAGGATGCAAGAGCAGCAGAAGGACATCAGGGGGTAACACGTCCTGGGCTTGGCCTCCACGTTGAGCTGAGACGTGGAGACTGGAGAGCAGATCTTCAGCCACAGGGCGTGGAGAGTTGAAGCTGTGACTCCTTGCCAAGCCAGTCTCCTCCGAGGGCTGATCTGTGGGTGGAAGTGTGGGCTAGGGAACCTGTCCCCTGGCACCATGGACAACAAGGAAACTTATCCGTCACAGCCCAAGCAAGAGCAGTGGGAGGAGAAATGCAAACTGCACCTCTGCACTTTGAATTCCAAACTGAGATTGCATGCGGGGTCTTGGAACTACACGGCAAGAGAAAAAAACTGGTCCCACGCTGGTGGTAACTCTAAACCACCTGGTAAAAGCAGATGCAAAAAGGCTTTAGAGGGACACTCCCACCATTCGGGGGAGCAGGAAATCCCAAAGGGAAAAACGAGTTCGCCCAGAGATGAGCACACGGTGGCAGGGCCCAGTGCACGGGAAGAAAGAGTCCCGCTGGGGCGCACCGGCAGCGGAGGGCCAGAGCCCTGAGACTCCATCTAAGCAGAGTGCTGGTGATGGTGCCGACCAAACGAAGGATTCGGACGCTTGAGAAGATAACAATGCATCATAGAAACAAGAAAGGCAGGTTAGAACAATATTTACAGGTGAAACGCTACGGGGTCTGAGAGTCACCACAAAATCATCTCAGGGCGGGGGCTGTGGGAAGAGGACATGTAAAACAAGCCTGGCTGTGGGCGGATACTTGGGAATAGTAATAATACGTACAGAGGGTTTCCTATTCTCGCATCTCGAATTTTATACACACTTGAAAATTTTCCCATCATAACAATTTAAAAATAAGAAGGTCCAAATAGACCAGAATAATATAAATAATAAAATTTAAAACTCAGGACAAGTTTAATGGCAGATTGGACACAGATAGAGAGAGAACTGCTGAACTGGAAGACACTTTTAAAATAAAGATTTTATTTATTTATTTTTAGAGAGAAGGAAAGGGAGGGAGCAAGAGAGAGAAACAGCAATGTGTGAGAGATACACCAATTGGTTGCCTCTCACACGCCCCCAACTAAGGATCCGGCCCGCAACCCAGGCATGTGCCCTGACTGGGAACCGAACCAGCAACCTTTTGGTTGGCAGGCCAGCGCTCCATCCACTGAGCCACACCAGCCAGGGCTGGAAGACATTTTAAAAATCCAGAATGCAAAGTAGAAAGAAATACCTGGAAAACTTCAAGAGAGATCGAGACACAGAAGGTAGAGGGCCGCCGCAGGGAGCAACTTGACATTGTCTAGTGACGCTCTGACCCAAGGTTCGGCTTGCAGGCGAACATCCCGAGGAAACTCGTGCACGAGCGTGACAGCTACGTGTAGGGATGGTCGCAGCAGCGTCGTGTGTAGTCACCTGGGGTGGCCTGTGGGCACTTGAATACAGCAGCTAACCACAGCGTCTAACCCGCCAGAAAGGGTCCCACCAGCCGAAAGGACACACTCGTGTCACGGCGGTAACGCACCCAGTTTGGGAAGCTCGGGCATCCCCCTCGTGATGGAGATGGGCAGGGAGGGAGTTTGGGACAGAGGAATGAGGGATGTCAGGCGGCGTCTGTCCCTGGCCCTCAGGGTTCCCACGCGACACAATGCAGGGGACCGGCCATGTCCCCTCCCCGGACCCTAACTCTAGTCTGATGAGGTCAGTCGCAGAAAGTCCTAATGCTACATCTGGTTGGTTTGGAAGCTAGGGCTAGATTTTGAATTTTTAATAAAAACATTACGTGCTTGGCCAGAGCTGATTCATTTGAAGGTTACCTAAATCTGTCTCAGTCCATGGGGCGCAGTTCAGTCCCCAAGGCCCACAGATTCCTCCCCTCTCAGAGCGACCGCAGCCTCCGGAACTGCCGCCCTCCGTCTGGGCCTGGCGCCGCTCTGCGTTTCTCCCCAGGGGCACCTGGAGCCTTTGGCCTTCCAGACCACCTGTGCCTGTCGACTGTCGCAGCCCTCTCCAGGAACAGGTGAGGTCTGTGGCCTCCCCAGCCTGCAGCTCGCGGGGGTCTGTGCTGGTTTCCCCGTGTCGGGCCTGCCCCTGCCAGGGGAAGGGCCACCCATTCTCACCCAGAGCCGAGCTTACACCCTTAGGACAATGCTGCAAATGTGCAGCCCTGTCGTTCTGGATAAGTAGCTCCTGGGCAAGTGCTTAGCAATGCCTTTACTGAGACCTCGGCCAAAGAATCCTGAGGTGGAAATTCAGCCACTGGAAACTGAAACTAATTTCTAAGATAAGATCCAACTCTGGGCCGCCCGTGTGCACACACGTACAACCAAGTCCCACCGTCCTCTGCGGACTGTGGAGAGAGACGAAGACCCACCAGGGAGAATGGCAAAGGCAGTTTGTCCTGAACTTGCCGTGCCAAAGGAGTGCGAAGGCTTCCCTGCGGGGGCAGGGAAGGTTCCGGTGGGCCCTGATCAGAGCCGGCCGGCCCGGGAAGCTGCAGGCAGGCTGGCTAAAAGTCTGTGTCCTGTGTGGTCAGTTAAGGGGACCTATTTGGCTCTCTCTGGTTGGTCCTAAGTTGGAAGGAGGGGACAAAATTAGGGGAGTTGTAGATTAATCTAGATCTGGTCATTTGGCCCTGTTGTTACAGAAGTTGGTTAGCTCCTTGGATCGGCCCCAGAGAGAGGAATGTGTCTCCCTGCCAGTCTGCCCGGCCGGCAGCAGGCTTCCTGGGCTGTTTATTGTGGGTGAGGGGGTGGGTGGTTTCCTGGGCAGGCTGCTGCGGGCCGTGGGTCGAAGTTCCATTTTCATAAACCGTCTGGCCATTGTCCTTCTGCATATTCAGTCTCTCATGATAATTACGTAAGAATTGGTCAAAGATGTCCAGCCTTCACTTTGAAGGGTAAATTGACCCATTCAGCAAGTTTAAAAGGTGGCCCTATCGAATGGACATCATCTGCTTGCTACTGTCAGATCTCAGGCAACTTCACAAGAATCACGTATCATCGAAATGCAGGGACCTCGCACGGAACCAAGCCTGCGTTTGGCAAAAGCACGGCACTGCCTGGGAGACAGACCAGGACGACCCCTCACAGAGCTACAGGCACAGCTGCGGCCTTCCCACCTTCCCTGTCTGGGCCCACATGCTGTCTCACCAGGCTGCTCCTGGGCCACTTCCGATGGAGGACAGAAGGTTAAAAGGGGGGAAAGAAGCGTGTTAATACAATTCAGAAGGCCACAGGCTTTCCTCCTACATTATTGGGGCAAACAGCTCGGCAACACTGCCCTGCTGCAGTCGGGACAGGGTGGGTGCTTTGGATGTCCCGTCCCCGGTCTCCCCCCAGCCTGACCGTGGGAATGGGGGTGATGCTCCTGGTTCTTTGGCGTCTGGCCCAGTTCAGCGCCTGGGGAGCTTTCCCCTGTGAACTGAATTCCAGATTGTTGAGGCCTCCGCTTCCTAACCCAGGCACTTCCAAGGCCATTACTTCACCTTGGGACTGCATTTCAAACAAAGGCAAGAAACTGGCCCGAGGATGTGAGGCCAGGAGGCCATTCACGCAGGGCTGGTGCGGTAGAGGAGGAGCCGGGGGACCCGGGCTTGCGCCCGCTTTGCCCCCATCAACCATGGCTTCCAGGAGCCCTTGAATTCATTTCCTTTGTTTCAGATGTCTTACTGGCACAGTGAAAATTAAAATAGCAACTTTTCCCAGCCATTCCTTCATTCAAGATACACTGAACGTGTACTGGGTGCCAGGCTGGGTGCGGTGCAAGGAGGGCAAGCCCCCACCTTGTGGCTCTTCCCGCTACAGACAGTCAGGTGCAGAGCAAGTCAGCCACGCCCAGACCCGGGACTCTGTGAAGGAGGTGATGTGAGCCTCAGCCGCCCTGCCCCCACCCCACGTCCGTCTGACAGCAAAGCCTGCTGGCTCCACCATCAGACTCCATGCCCCACATCCACACGTGGGTTCCTGGGGGAACCTGGGGGCCCTCCCGGGCCTTCCGTTCCGTTCCCACCACCACAACGAGGGCAATGCTTTCCAACACAAACCAAATCGCATTATTGTGCTCACACTCTCAGGGAAGGTCGAACCAGCCTGCCCCCTTTCCTCTCAGAGCGCATTCCTACTCCTCGGCCCTGTCACTCACTGTGATCTGGCCACCTGTCCTCGCTGCCTAGGGACCTGCTCTGGAGGAGTGACCTGTGTCCAGGTGTGTGCCTGTCGGTCCGGCACGGTTATTAATCGTTCCACTTTCACTCTCAGCAGGCCCTGGTTCGGATGATGAATTACGCAGGTGCCCTGGCCTCTGCACTTGCTATTACATTTGCTCTCCTCTGCCCCCTGGCCTGCTCTTTCCCCGGAGAGCTGCCACCTTCGCTCACCTGCTTCGGGGCTTCGCCCACTTCACCTTCGGGGACGCCTGCCATGACCATGCCACTCACACGGCACGCTGCCCTGACCCCGGCAAGCCCTCTCCTCCTCCCGGATCTGCTTTTCCTCCCTAGAATTTCTCACCATCTGCCACACTGTTTATATTTCTTATTTGTTTACTGCGTCCTCCATCCCTACTCCCAACGTAGGCTCCATGAGGGTGGAGACTTTTAGTGCCGTGCCCACTGCTGTACCCCTAGGGCCTAAAACAGTGCCTAGCACCTGGAGGTGCCCAAGAGAGGAATGAGATGAGGGTGTGGTGCTACTTAGGATAAGGCAGTCAGAGAAGGCTTCCTGGAGGAGTTGGCATTGAAAACTCATACTAATTTCCTATTGGTTCTATAACAAAACACTACAAATTTAATGGCTTAAAAAGATATAAATTTATTATCTGATCACTCTGGGGGGTCAGAAGTCCAAAATGGGTCTCCTTGGGCTAAAATCAAGGTGTTGGCAGAGCTGCGATCCTTCCTGGAGGCTCTGGGGGAGCATGGGGACTTCTGTCCTTTCCGCCTGCCAGAGGTCGCCCACTCTCCTTGGCTCCTGGCACCTGCCTCTGCAATGGTCAATCAAGTCCTTCCCATGATGCTCTCTCTCTGGTGCTGAACTTTCTGTCTTTTTCATCCCCATTAGGGACCTTTATGATTATGCTGGGCCCACCCGCCAATCCAGGATCATGCCATTATTTTATTTTACAGTCAGTTGGTGAGCCAGTTCATTCTACCTGCAACCCTAACTCCCCCTTGCATGGAGCATAATATATTCAAGGGTCCAGGGATTAGGATGCGGACCTCTATTCCCGAGACCACCACAGTGGGGATGCTACTTTGGATGGGGCAGTCAGGAAAGGCTTCCCTGAAGAGCTGGCACTGAAGGCAACATCTGAAGGACAGGAAGGAGCCAACCATATGAAGACCCAGAAAAGCTTTTCAGGCAGAGGGAGCAGCGTGTGCCAAGACCCCGGGGTGGGGAAGAGCTGGGCGTATCAAAAAGCAGAAGGTAGACCAGAGTGGCTACTGTATATTGAGCAAGGGGGAAGCGGTCCCAGGTGAGGGTGGGGGAGGGAGAAATTGGATCATGCAGAAATAAGTCTCTTCAAGCCCCCAGGTTACGGTGTTTTCTCATTGCAGCCAGAGCTGACTGAGACAGCGGCAATCCTTGGCATTCCTGGGCATGTGGCAACATCTGTCTTCCCAGGGCCACCTTCCCTCTGTGTCAGGGTCTCTGTGTCCAAATGTCCCTCTTCTTATAGGGACACCACGTTGGATTAGGGCTCACCCTACTCCAATGGAACCCCATCTTAACTTGATTCCATCTGAGACCCTCTTTCCAAACAAGGTCACCTTCACAGGTTCCGGGCAGCTGTGAGTGTTTGAGGGGCACCTTCAGTTCTGTGGGGCCCTCCCTTACTAAGCCTCTCCAGGCCACCCCACCCCCTCTCCTTGAGCTGCCCTGGCCCAGAGCCACCTCCTCAGACACGCTGTCCTTGGTTGTGGGTCTGCATACAAGTTACCCTTCCTCTTCAGCCTGCCACCCTTTCCCCAGCCTTTGATGCCAGCTACAACTTTTTTAAAATCAATAAGTCCTTCCACAGTGCATTTTCCCAGCAGACTGAATGCAGTTTAAATCCTCCGGATGCCTCCTTTCAGGTCTAATTCTCTCTGTAAAGCGCTTATCTTAGAAAATCTGGGTAGAATCTGAGTTTGATCTTGATACCAACTAATTAGGATACACACAAGCTCCCTTGGCAGCGAGCTGGTTATAGCTACCCGAGGGCTGGCTGGCTTCGGGCCACGGCGCACGGGCGGCTTGGGGAAGCAGGGCCTGGAAGACGGCATGTTGTTCTCCATCATGCCCCAGCGTCCTGTTAGTCAAGGGGCCCTAGAACCCCTGGAGGCCACTGGCCACCCTCCACTGGGAAAAGGAGGTAACTGGGACCCTGCAAGTTTATAGGACTTCCTCAAGGCCATAGCACGTGAAGGATAAAAGGAAGACTCTGGAAACCCTCCTCCACCTCTGCCTCCATCTCCCACTCTGCCTGGGCCAGGCCTGCAGCACCCATGTCTTGGAAGGACTTCCCCTCAGCCAGGCTTGTCAGATGACGGCAGGCCCTGGTTGTGCTTGTGTCAGCCAAGAGCCCCCCTCCAGCGAGCTCAGGTCCTGGAGAATGTGCCCGCTTTAAGGGCCATGGCCGGAGGGACGTGGGACGTGGGATGCCCCTGGGGTGGGTGGAGCACAGCGAGGGGAACTTGCTGGATGTTTACATTAGGTGGCACCCCTTCAAACTCTGCCAGCCTTGCCTCCTGGCTCCCATTAGTGGGTTCCTCTGTTTTAGGTCTTCTTGACTTTCAAATGACTGCAGCCATCGGCCCCCCAACAGTCAAAGCCACGATTTCCTCAGCAGGTGGGTGTAGTCCAACACTCAGACCTTTAGTGGTCAGTGCTTTGCAACAAGCAGTTTTTTCCCTCCAACTCCTTATTGCTGCTTTAAATAGACAAGGGAGCCACCGCTCTCCGGGCTACGAAGAGACACTTGGAAACCTTCTGCGGGAGGCTGCTCTGTCACCAGCAAAGACAACGGGATACATTTTGAACATCTTTCCCCTGCTCTGCCAAGCAAAAAGCATGGGGCCCTCTGGGAATTCACTGTACAGGGAAAGAAAACGTGGCTGGGCATCTCCCACCCCACTGTCGTGCCACGTGCACCCCTGCTGGAGTCGCCACCTGTCCTGAGGTGGAGGTCGCAGCCGCCAGGATGGGGGCTCCCATGGGGGGAATCGTTGGGCTCAGGAAATGCGGTTGCTCTCTGCAGTGGCTCGGTCTCTCTGTTTTGAATGCACCTCGGTTTGTTCCCACTGAATGCGCAACCTGCAGAGGACCAGCACGATTCAGAGTTCCCAGAGTGCTGCATCGCACTCTATTTTTCCCTCTGGCCAGGCCCTTCAGGCTGCCAAGTGCCTTTGGCGCATGCATGAGGGATGGATCGCAGCGCTGTCTCCAGCATGAAGTCCCCAAGGGAACGCCCATCTCTCATGCTTTAGAAAATTCCTCTTGAAAACAATTAAAAAGTCACCAAAGATTCCAGCCAGCAGGCACTTCAGAGATGGAGAGCTTGGAATTACTCTCTCCGAATGCATTGGTAAACCAGCAGGGTCACTGGCCGCTGATCTGCACACCAGCTGCGCCAGGGGTCAATGCTGCTCCTGGGGCGGGGGACAAGGGTGTCCGACAATGGGGCCCACATGGGGGAGAGGCCAGTTTGAATCAGTGAAAAGTCTGAATTAAACCAAGTGTAAGGAAATGTAACCATTTGAAATGACCTCTTTACAATCTGATTTAAACTATTTAGGCATACTGTGAAGAAAGGACATATTACAGTAAATTTTGGGGTAGCCCTTATCGATGTGAATGAAATGATGTTCTAACTCTTGCTGTAGATACAAGTGAGAACCAAAGTAAATCATTTCAATGCCCATCACTACTCAGGAGGAATGAATATGCAGTATTTATCATCAAAAAAGCATTCATGTAAAGAAAGTTTTTTTTCCATTGACTACCCTTATGAAACAGTATAATAAAAGATTTGTGAAAACATGACCAAATGACCAACTTTTAAAAATAAATCAATATTTGGCTATTTAGAAGCTAAAGTATCCTTCTGTACCCAGAATAGAAGGTTCCCAATGTTGGGAACCATCCTGCCTGGTTTCAGAAGCTATAACCCCACCAACAGGTGAAAAGGCCCCACAGCTAGGGGACCTTGGGACCATAAGCCACTAAGGAGACAAAACTTATCCTTCTAGCAGGGGTGCAGCCTCTGCCCCCTTTACTTCACCCTGCTTGGCCCCTGGAGGATGGCTGGATAGTCAATGACGGGTAAGATTCCTCAAGGGAGAAACAACCTAAGACAGGCACGGTTGTGAAGGGGCCATCAGGGAAGGACTTAGGGGATCATGGAGGAGGGACAAAAGACCCTCACCCTTTGGCTTTATCATAGCCTGAGTCCTCATTCTATCTGTAAAAAGTCTCCTAATTTCTTGGCTGCCTTGCTTCCCCCACCTGATTCAAGCCTGAAATAATGCTTAAAGGGGTGCAGCCCTGTGCCAGAATGGGTGGTTCCTGGTGGGGGGTGATCAGGCCTAAGAAAGGATGCATTAAGTCCTGTGAAACCTGCTTTGCTAAGAATGCCCTCAATTTAAATGTTAAGGGTCCGAGCATAAAGTAAGTTTGTTTCCCAAGATTTTACAGCCAATTGGCGACACCCTGTCTACTAGACCCTGACTCAAAAGGATCCGGTGATCCCAGAAACGTTATCTGTAAACCATACCTCCTTTCTTTGATATGCATCCGTATGCAAGCTAAACCCAATAAAAGCCCATTGAGAGAGAGGCCCAAGACCTTTGTCCTCTGAGAGACTGGTCAGCCTTTCCTCCCCAAGCAGATCATGTCTTGGTAGACTTATTCTCATCCACGGCGGACGGAGGAGCTCTGTGGGCAGAGCCCCCCCATCCTAACACCAGAAAAATCATTTTGACCATGACCTTCAACCACCTCTTACTAAATGTTCTTTGCAAGTAGGACTTTCTAAGAAAGTTTAGATCTGGACCCAATGTGTTATTCAGAGTTCTGCAGAACAGTTGGCTAAGGCAGAAATCAATCCTGAATTAAGGCCGAGACTGTGCTTCCCCCTCTGAGTTGCAAAATATTGATTAAATGCCTTTAAAGGAAAATCATTAAGTCCTCTGCCCTCGTGCACCACAGAAAGCCTCTATGGAGCATATGTTAGTTTTTCCAATTTAAAAAATATTCACATGCAGAAGAAACATTTTTCAGAATCCTTGTGCCTCGTAATTGTGTAATTAGAGAAAATGTGGGCCAAACTCCGCTTAAAACTGTTACCTTCAAAAGACATTCTGGATAAAGATTATGGGATAAGGCCTAACTAACTATCCCTGGGTTGTATTTTTGGTCCCTTTTATTTTCTGTTTGCAAAGTCCTTTGTCAGCACTCATTTTATAGACGAGAGAACTGGAGCCCAGGGCCACTCACTGAGCCAGTGACAGATTTGGTCGTGAACACACGAGCTGCCCCGGGGGCCCCACACCCACCCCTCAGCTGTCTAGAGGACTTGGTATTGCAGATACATGTGCACGGCGTCGACCGGTTCAGTGTCTAAATGCAACCTTGTTTCAAAGACTGCCTAAGGTTCCAATAAGGTGTTTGTAAATCTTATTTCATGTCTAAGAGATAATAAATAGCCAGTATCAATCACATATTGAGATTTTCATAAAAAACATAATCCACTCCCAGGCTCGCGTGTGGATGAACGGCACACCAAGTGCGGGGCCGTGAAATGCTGCGCACGACTGAGTTCCCACGGCGAGACCCAGCGCGCTGCTCACCTATCAGGTGGCCCCCACGCAATCTCCTTGCATTTTAGGGCTCGGTACAGAATTCATTAAAGACTGTACAGATTATCACATAATACTAATAATTACACATGTATGTGGGTTTAACATTTTTATAATCCTATAATAACTTCATTGAAATATTGCTAAAGTCATTTTTAATTGGGAATACAGAATAATATCTCATAGTATAATACTGCGTGGAAACAGTTTGGGGAATGGTGTCTTCACATAACTCCAATGAGTTTTAAGAGTAGGAAATTTTGTTTTCCTTTTCCTCCAAAGTTTAAAAAATTATGGTCAAGAATACGGTGGGCATGGCTAGGAGGCAAACTCCAGGCTGTCAGGAGGTCCTGGGCAAAGCACTTCATTTCTGCAGGCCTTGATTTCCTGCTCCCCAATATCCAGGGTTCAGCTCACACCAGGATCTGGCACCCCGCCTCACCCCCAGCATCCTGTCCCACCCCTGGGCCTCACCAGAGGAAGCTCCTTAAATTACTTTCCTTCTGTGTTCAGAGCGGGCCTCAAGGTAGGCCCTCCTGCACAAGGCTGACTCCAGACTGCCCCACGAGGGCTCAACGCATTTTTGCTCAATGATTCAATGACCCTAGAAAGCACATACAGGTTAGGAGGTGGCAGTGTGGCCGTGTGAAGATAAAGAACGGGCCTTCAAGCAATGCCACTAACGAAAGCGCTGGTCAGACATTCAAAGTTCCTACTCCGCCCTTCTCATCTTTCATGTAACCGTTCACACGTTTAGTAACACCCTCTGCAGGGCTGGCTTGCAGAGTTTACTAGGAGCAAAGGAGACGGGGATGGGGGTGAAAACCCCATCCTGCTATGTGCGTGCTTCCACTGACACCACAGGCGTGCTGTGGAACTGAGTCGGAGCCGAATCTCCGCTTGCCACAGAGAGAATGGATAGACGCCTGCTGAGAAGGGTGCGTGAGCAGCCAAAGAGCCAACTACTGAACAAGTGCTGAATAAAAGTCGGTTTTCCACTCCTTCTGGTCTGCATCTAATTCTGCAGGCAGGTTTCAGAAGAACATACCAGCAGTCACAAAATCCCCATCTCGCCCTCTCAAAAGCTGTAAAGGAGGAAAGGAATTAATTATGCGGAAAGTGGAGCCGTAGGGACTCTCCATGGGGACCGCAGTGGGGGACCAGGACCAAACAGATGGCTTCAATTTTCCTTCTAAAAGTTTATACGTACAACCACCATTAAAAAAGCAACAAGTACTTAAAACAAGGCTGGCCAGACATCCTAGCAGGGGCACTAACGCAGGATGTGGCCACCTGGCAATTGATTGGTGATACAGAGCAGTGGGCCTCAGGCGTGACGCCCCGTGGCTGGGAGCACGCGTCCTGGGTCCGCGGGTCCCTGTCCCCTCACGGCCTTTCCTGCCTTGTCTCTCCTGCAGCTTGGGCCCCAGTCGGGCATGGTGCTCGCCCAGCCCCTGTCAGTGGAGAGAGCTGTGTGAATAGCGTCTACACCCTTTCTAGAAGCCAGAGAACAGTTCTACAACTGAAAGGAGCCGCTTTGGAAGGAGATCTGGAGGCCGATGGGGCCTGATGGCACCGCACAAGGAGCTAACAGGGGGATCCAAGGAGGAGGCCAGCCTTAGCACATGACTTGGGGGTCTCCACTCGGGAGAATGGGTGGGGGTGGGAGACAACCAAACTCACAGTGGGGTGGACATACGTGGGCTCTGCCACCAGCACACACCCACAGTGACTAGAGTGTGCCACCTGTGCACGCAGGTGCCAGCGCTACCCCTGCACACGGCACATCCTTTCCAAGTAGCACTTTCCAAGTGGCTTTAGTAGCAACGCCACTGACCAGATGTGAGACCCTGCTTTCAGAGCACAGGGGGCCCATTTTGAGAAGTTCATGATGTTCTCCTTAAAATAATTACTGGAGCATAATTTAGACCCAAAAAATGTGTGCTCATTTTTCTTATTTTTTTACCCTCACTAGAGGGCACGGGAGAGCGTGAAACATGGATGTGAGAAACATGGACTGGCTGCCTCTCATACCTGCCCCAACTGGGGACCCAACCTGCAACCCAGGCATGTGCCTCGCCCAGGAATCGAACGGGCGACCTTTCACTTTATGGGACAACGCCCACCCAACGGAGCCACACTGATCAGGGCAAGAGGTGAATTTAATTTCTAGAAATATGCAACAGTGAGTGTAACCTGCCTGATTAAGTAGAGAAGTTCCAAAAGTTGTTCTCGATCAAGGATATGACCAACGTAAACATTCTAAAGATCACGGACGAGGGTGCAAAGTACACTGTCTATTCCATTGGGGAAAATATTTTGGGGTTGTACTTCATATTTTAGATGTACTTCTACCAATTTTTTAAAAGCCTTCCAGGAACCAAATCTCAATAGTCAGAAATCCACTGAAGTCTAAACCCCTGGGGTCGCCACGGTGGGAACCCCACAGTCTTGTGCAACATTAATGAGATTAGGTATAAAGGTGCCAGAGCTGAGGCCTGCCCCTCCTGAGCAGGCCCTTCACACCTCATGCTATAAAGCAACAGTCAATTACCTTTCAAGCTGAAATACAAACCCTTCCTCCAGGATACTTTGCGCAGGTACCGTGTGCTTCGCATTGTTAATGAAAAGAGCCCGATAGAATATTCATACTTACCACATGCCATGGGACAGCCTAAGCCTTTATGTGAATTAACTTGCTCAGCACGACTCATCCTCAGTCTGTGAGGCAGGAACCAAGGCTCAGGGAGGTGAACTAACTCGTCCAGAGTCACACAGCAGGCACGTGAGGGACCAGGATTCGAACCCAGGCCATCCAGCTCCTGCGCAAACCCCTGCGTTGCACCCCTCTCAAAGCAGCTCTCGATACAGTTGCTGCTCCATTTCAAAGTGGGGAACCAAAGGCAGAGGGGCCAACGGTGGCTTGCATGGGGCTGCTGAGGTGGTGGGGTCAGCAGCACTCAGCAGAAGGACTCGGGGCTGTTGTGAGCCAGGGGTCCCTAACCATTGTGGGTCACAGGTCCTCCGAGGCGCCAGAGAGGGCTCTGGATCGGTCTCCACCAGCACACGCACGGGCACGGCACAGCCAACATCACGCAGTCCGCAGGTGCTCTGAAGTGGGTGGTGTCCCCGTCAGAGATGTGCCCTGCTCCCCTCCCCCCATCCTAGAGGAATTTCTCCATATGCAACCTGTTGGCATGTTTGATTCACTAACTCCAAAAACTGAAATGTTTTAGAATTATTAAGTACTGCTTTCTTCGAGACTAAATGTCCCTACCTCCTTGCCTCCTGTTCCCCCCCACAATACAGAGCCATTCTGAGGATAATTCTGAGAAGAAACCTGTCTGAAACCCAAAGTTTGATCCCAGTAAGCAGCTAGCACTGATCACAGATCAGCAGCGCCTGAGATGGTGGCCTGCGAGCATTCCCTCATTTGTTCACTCAGTTTATAAAGGGCCTACTAGGTGCCAGGTGCTTGGGACACAGTGGGAGCAAAACAGAGAAGCCCCGCACCCCTGCCGAACTTCCATTCCAGCAGAGGGAGATAAGCACAGAGAACAGGCAGGAGAGTGCAGAGGGACTTTTCAATCAGACAGTCAGGGTGCACCTGGGGAGCAAGTGACATTTAGAAAAAGACTTAGAGGAGGTGGTGGAGCTGGTCACTGGACAACTAGAAGGGACAAGTTCAAGGGGATTTGCCGTATACAGGCACAGGACAGAATATGTCCGATGCCTTCTCTGACGCCGATGTGGCTGGAGGGCAAAGCGTAAGATCAGAGCTCAGAGGGGTACTGGGACTGGTGGTGAGGACCCGGAGTGACTTTCGATACACGCGAGGACGCTGACACTTAGAGCGCAAGGAGGCGCCCTTGCAAGGTTCTGAACTGGGCATCCCGCCAGCTGCTGTGTTAAGAACAGATTTTAGGAGACAAAGGAGGCAGGGTGACAGGCGAGGCAGGACGGCAGCACTCCAGATGACAGATGCAGGCAGCTCCAACTGGCTGGCGGCAACTGAGGTGGTGAGAAGTGATCAGTGTCTGCATTTATTTTAATGCAG
The DNA here is from genome assembly GCF_022682495.2 of Desmodus rotundus. Lineage (NCBI taxonomy): Eukaryota > Metazoa > Chordata > Mammalia > Chiroptera > Phyllostomidae > Desmodus > Desmodus rotundus. Next base: position 197,673,527 of record NC_071389.1, read on the forward strand.
AGCCCGGGGCATCTCAGGACAGATCCGTTCTGGGGTGAGAGGAGAAGGGAGAAAGGATGAATGTAAGGGTTTGGGGGGCTGTTGCAGTCACTGGGAGTCAGCAGGCATGCAGGCCAGGTGAGGTGTGTGGGTGGGGACCCCCGGAGATGGGTGTGCGCACTGGGAGCATGGGGTGCTGGGCAGGGGGAGGGGGTCTGGCCAGAGATGTGAAGGGCGAGCTGTCAGGCATGATCAAAGGCCCGAGAAATTGCTGCCAAAGGAGAGAAAAGGTAAAATTAAAAAATTAATTTCTGGTTCACGCAGAAACGTTAATTTCATTCAGAGGGAGAACATCATGAATATATTCATTGGGACCTCACAGAAAATCAAGTTATCACACACAAATTTGGTACAAGCTGAACAGAGCAGATGATGCCTTCAGCTCTTAGACGGGCCTCTTTCCCTTGATCCTGTTCCGATTTGTATTTCAAAAGCATAAAACATTGATTTCACTTATATGTGGAATCGAAAGAACAAAATAAATGAACAAACAAAACAGAAATAGCTCATGGATGCAGAGAACAGGCTGACTTTGCCAGAGGGGAGGGGTTTTCAGGGACTGGATGGAAAAGGTGAAGGGATTGAGAAGTACAAAGTATTGGGTTGGCCAAAAAGTCCATTTAGTTTTTTCCATCAAATAAAAGACATATTTTTCATTTTCACCAATCACTTTATTGCTTTCGATATTTTGAGTATGTCAGCTGTCTCCTGCATGGTAGAATGTTGATTGTTCTCAATTAATGTCTCAATTTGATCGCTATCAACTTCAACTGGTCTCCCCGACTGTGGAGCATCGTCTGGGGAGAAATCTCCAGCACAAAGCTCGGCAAACCACTTCTGACACGTTCCATCAGTCACAGCACCTTCTCCACATGCTGCACAAATCTTTTTTTTTTTCATGCCTTTCAGTTGCATTTTGATCATTCTTGAAATAATAAAGCAAAATATGCCCAAAAAAGTTGCTTATTTTCTTCCACCTTCAATATTAAAATGGCTATACCAAAATTCACTAATTTTGGTAAGATACTTTTTAGCTACGATAGGCCAGCTGTCACAACACAACCTAACAAAATTGGTTCGAACGAAGTTAAAGACAACTGAGCGCTACAGGAGCCATCTTTCGGAACAAACCAGATGAACTTTTGGACAACCCAACGGTAGTTACAAAGCAGTCGTGGGGGTGGAAAGCAGGGCATAGGGAATATGGCCAATGGTATCGTAATAGCTGTGTGCGCTCCCAGGTGGGTACTGGAAATATTTGGGGGAACACTTTGTAACGTACATGATGGTCTCACCGCTCTGCTGTACACCTGGGACTAACATAAAATAATATCATACGTCAACTGTGATTGAAAAATAGAAATGTTTTAAAAAGTAGAAAACACTCTGTGTATCTTAGATTGTCTTAGCGTCTGGGCTCAGAACCATGCTGGCCTCTCCAAACAACCTGAAAGTTTGTAAAATTGTTGCCATCGAAACAGGAAAGATGAATACAATGTATTTTAAGATAAAAATTTGGTTCTGAATGTTAGTGGATAGTAACAGGTTTCAGAACTTCCACTGATGTAGCATTTAACGGTTTACACCCTGATCTGATTTGATGCTGAAAACACATGTGAGGTGAGTGGGCAGGTGTCACCCCTGAGGGGGTGCTGAGGGGGACCCCTTCCACGCTCACGGCACACAGGACCATCCCCCGGAGGACGACAACCTGCCAGGCTCCCACCAGGCCCTCTGGCTCTGGGCCCAGTTCTCTCTCCACTTCACGTGGTTCTTCTCGATTAAAAGGACTGACTTGAGGAGGGTCAGAAAGGACCAGGAAAGCCTGAGGAAGAAGCGAAAGCATGAAGGCAAGAGAAAACGCTCACCAGGCGAGCATGAAGGAAGCAACACAGAAAGGCTGGGAACGGCAGCTCTTAAACACCCACCGCTCAGGACCCCACAGATCGCCAGCGCTGCAGCTGGGCACATACCGAAAAGATTTTAGCCCTGGCTGCGTAGCTCAGTTGGTTCGAGCATCGTCCTGATCCACTGAGGTTGCAGGTTCGGTCCCCGGTCAGGGCACATACAAGAGCAACCAGTGAATGCATGAGTAAGTGGAACAACAAGTCTCTCTCTCTCTCTTTCCCCCTATCCCTGCCCTTCCTCTCTTCCTCTCTCTATTAAATCAGTTTTGTTTTTTTAAAAGACAGAAATAGGCTAGATATTGCAGACTGAAGGTGCCAAAGCACAACACGGCCATCCTTACCCTTACGATGCTCCTCCAGGCCTGAGTGTGGGCGGGAATGAGGTGGATTAAACTGGTCAGCAATTATTAAGTTAATTAATGACATGAATCAACTTAATATGAATTAATTAACTTAATTTTTGCAACAGCCCTATAAGGTTTTTAATCCAATTTTATAGATGTGGACATCAAGGCAGAGAGAGGGCGGGAGTGATTGCCACAACCACCCAGGGTAGCACTGTCAGAACCAGGTTGGAACCCAAGCAGCAGGGCCTAGCGTCTGAGGTAATAATCCGTTCACCACACACGTTTTTACAAGGCTAGTCCTAGCAGAGGGATAAGAGTTCAGATGCCATTTAAAAAAACCCCTCAGATCATTTTTGGAAAAAGCAATGTCTGTTGAATATTTGTTTTATTGAAAATAGCTTGGGTCTGCCCCGGCTGGTGTGGCTCAGTGGATTGAGCACTGGCCTGTGAACCAAAAGGTCAAGAGTTCGATTCCCAGTCAGGGCACATGCCTGGGTTTCAGGCCAGGCCCCCAGTTGGGGGCGTGTGAGAGGCAACTAATCAACGAGAAGCAAACAATCAATGTATCTCTCACACATGGATGTTTCTCTCCCTCTCTTTCTCCCTCCCTTCCCCTCTCTCTAAAAATAAATGAAATATTCTAAGAAAGAAAATAGCTTGGGTTCATAAAATCTTCACCACACTGGGCCCAAATGTCCATCAAGAGGGGCCCATCAGCCACGGATGATGAAAAGCAAGGAGGTGGCTCTGTGGGGCTGCTGTGCAATGTGACAAAGACTCTGCCCTTGACCAGTCTGGCTCCTCGGAGTCCTCTTCTCCTAGAAAAATGGCAACTTTTGGCACAATGGATTTGAGCCCCTCCCTGCCCCCCACGCACAAAGAATCTCAGGATGAGATTCTGTCCCTAGGATGAGGACCCCTGGGCCCCTTAAAATGCCTGCTGGAGAGAGCTCAGGCCTCCCAGAGCATTCCCCGTGGGTTCCAGCCAACACCCAAAGTTAAGCCTCTGAAACCGCCTCCCGAGCAGTCATTTCAGACAGCTCACAGCGGTCTCTCCTCTGTCCCTCTGAGAGGTGTATGTGCCTCCCACAACGCAGGAGTGTCATTCTCAAGGACCTGAAGGCCATTCATTTGAAATGTCGCCATCAGGAGGGGCAGGGCCCTGTGCCCCAGGCTCTGTGGGAGGGCAGAGCCCTAACTGCAGTAACTGCCTGCAGAGGGCCCATCGCAGAGACAATGACCAGCCCTCTTCCTCACTTTCTGCCCGTGTTCACTCCTCTGACTTCCTCTCCCTCCCTGCTCCCTGCTTCCCCCTTTACTGTGCCCAGTCGAGTGCAGAACGGCGCTCAGCTCTGGCCCCGCTGCAGCTCACAGAATAAAACCTGTTCTTACCACATTCTCTGATGTCCGGCTTGGTTTATCTTTGACACTTGCTCACCAGTACTCGTGATGAAAGGTGCAAGGCGTGCTCCTGAGTGGCGGGGACAGCGTGGAAGTGCTGCCCTTCACTTCGCCAGGTGCCCTTTTGTGCTTGTCAGTGTAGCACTTACTTAATTCCTTTTTTGAAAAGAAAGAAAAGCATGCTTGGCCATGCTTCTCAAAATCAAGGCGCAAACACCGAAATCATTTTAGGTCACCCTTCCTAAGCCTGACCTGATGAACTCACGCCACCCTCAAGGCTCCTTTGGAGTGGGGCTTTCTAGCACCCGTTTTGCAGATGAGAACCTGAGGCACAGATAGGGTGAGTAGGCTGTTCAAGATCACAGAGCTAGTGAGCCAGGCCCGAACCTCACACAGTCTCTGGCAGAGCAAGTCTGTTTGTAAAGGCAAAGACACGGGCACAGCACCTACGGTGACTTGGAAACAAATCCGTTCAGGTTTGAAGAAAGAGCGCATAGGTGCGCTCTCCCGCTCCGAGCTCTCCGAGCACCCGGTCTTCCCATGCCCCCTCTCCCTCCCCCAGGCCTCTTACCTGCGCCTTTCCCTCTCTAAGCTCCACACCTCCTTCTTTCGCTTCTGTAACTTGTTTCCTGAGTCCATGCGGCCCAGCTGGCTCTCTTCTACCACCTCTGTAACTTTCTAAATAAACTTTCTCTTATAATTTGAAAAAAAAAAAAGAAAAGAAAAAGTAAAAAGAGCATATAGGCATTTTAAACCAAATATAAAACATTCATCACTTGCTTACACCTTTGTAGATTATTTCTAAACAAAGAATGAAACAAAAAGAACTGTAAGGGGAAGAGGGATGGCGGAGACTGAGAAACCCCGGGAGGGAGGGAGGGAGGGAGAAAGGGAGGGAGGGGGGAGGAAAAGAGGCACAGCAAAGACGGACAAGCACAAAGCTTCCTCTCAAGGACTCTGGTTGGAGACCTCAATAATTTTATCTTTCTACCGAAAGGAAAACAAAAACCCAAACTCATGGAAACTGGATACATTTGGCATCTAAGTAAAGATGCTTCTTTTTTCATAATCAGATTTATTTTTAATTATGAAATTTCTTAACTGAAGCAAAGCGCCCATAAAACCAACTCACTCCAGCCTCCAAAAGAAACTAACCTTTATTTTAGAGATAGGAGACTTCTTGCCTTTGCGAGATTTAAAATCCTGAATTCTCACTCTATGTTGTTATGAGTAATACACATTTTGAAACATTTGTGATTATTCATGTCAATGTGTGTTTATAACACAAAAAGCCTGGGAGATACCCAGACTAGATACACAAATTTTCCTAAGAAGGAGGGCCTGGGTCTAGAATACAGCAGCCACAAGGTTGCAGAGTCCTCCTGGGCTGGCAGGCGTGCCTTACCACCTTTATAAAACAGACATCCTTTCAGAACATTCTTATATTGAACAAGCGAGCTACCGCCTCCCGGTTCATGTTTCACCATTGTACTTACTGGCCCTGACTAATTCAAGGATATTTTTAAATAACTTGTATCTCATGGATGGTTATAATGGTTTATTTCAGAGGTTAGGCTAGTAACAGTGATAATACTAATAGCCGCCATATATTCAGTGCATATACTGCTACATGAAAACAGTGCCGGGCCCTGACTGGTGTGCTCGGTGGGTTGGGCACAGTCCCAGAGAGCGAAAGGTCGCCAGGTGGATTCCCCGTCAGAGCCCATGTTTGGTTTTCGGGGTGCCTACGAGAAGGAACCGATCCATGTTTCTCTCTCACATCGATGTCTCTCTTACTGTCTTTCTCCCTCCCTTTACACCTCTCTAAAAATAAGTGAATAAAATCTTTTTTTAAAAAACTGTGCTAAATGTTGTATATATATATTATTTTACTTAATCTTATAGTAAGTGTTAGGCATTTAGCTCAATTAAAAATACTTATGCATTACAAATCAATAATGGTAAAATATAATGATTCAAATGAAATCTATTCAGCCTGACATATTCTTAAGCTTAAAATATACCACACCAAGAAGCTTAATAAGCAGCTAAAAATGCTGCTTTAAAAATGCTGCTAAACCTTTCAACATTATATATATCAGTTTTCATCTACACAGTAAAACAGAAGAATTTTAACTGTTTGGATAAATACACTTCCAACAGGCTCAAGTCGCATTAAGAAACTGCTACCTACAAGGTCTTTTCTCACTGAATAGTTTTTTTAAAAGCTATTTTAATCTACCATTTATTTCATGCTAGATGCTGAGCCGGGCGCCCCACTGGCATTATCTCATTGACTAGATGGTGCAACACCAGGTTCTATGAACCTTGCTGGACGTAGCAAATGCTCAATAAACATGTCTATTACGATCTCAACTTCCACATCCCTGATAATTCCTAAGGAGAGAAGGATTATGATGCCCCACCATAGATAAGGACACGGTGCTCAGTCCTGAGTGACCCAGCTAGTACCACGCAGGGCCCAGACAGGGTCAGGTTTGTCCCTTCTGACGCAGCCACTTCTCACTGCACACTTGATTCCAGAACATTCTTGGAAAGGATTTGGTGTCTTGTCAAAAACAAAAACAAAAAACATGCACTGAATATAATCCCGGTCAGGCACAACGCTGATTCCACGTAGACTGGAGGATACTGCCTCATTGCTGTGGGAATTGGAGGGGGCCCGTGGAAGACAGGACCCCGGGCGCAGAGAGTGCCAGAAAGCCGAAAGAAAACGGGTGCTACCATAGCTTCCGGGAGAGAGGGGCCCAGCCTCCAACACAAGGCTGCTGAGAGCCAGATCCCTACCAGGCCCAGGACTGACGCCCGGGATCAGTCTAAGCTGGGCCAGTCAGGGGTGCGGGCAGACTAGTGCCGACACAGCCCGAAGACAAAGAGAAAATCACTGCAAACTGGGGTAAGTGAAGAAAACAGGGCGCCGCCAAGTTAGGGACCAGGATGACACCTTCAGATGTTCAGAAAGCAGCTTCTTACAGTTTTCCTATTAACTGTTTTATAATGGGAACCTGTGGACAAGAGAAGCTCCTTAAGACTTTGTAAGGTGGAAGGAGTAGAGCTGTTCTTTAGAACCTTTGACCCCGAGGTGGTCCTTGAATCAAAAAACGTTTAGAAACCGCCCCCCTCCAATGTAAGTGTATTTCTCTCCATTTTCTCACACAAGGCGAGGAAAGGGCCCTCCTGCCTCCTTCTCTTGAATTAAGATCAAACCACTACCAGCCTAAGTGCGAAGAGACCGTGGGCCCTGGAAGGCGCGGGACGCTCTGGTGGCGCCCCCCGGGGCCCCCACGGCAGCCTCGGGGACGACCGCGGCCAGGGCTGCAGTCAGGCGGGACGCCGACAGGTGGCGCTGCAGTCTTCCCGTGGCCGGCCGGCGTCCGGGGTCAAGGCCGCCCAGGTGTGCGCGGTGCTGCCAGCCTGGGGTCCCGCCGCGCCGGGCAGCGCGGACAGTCGCGCCCCTCGCTGCGTCTTTCCCCTTTTTGCGGGTATTCCCTTTAAACTCTGCAGCGCCCGTCTCCATCCTCGCATCCGGTCCACCGCCTGCGCCGCCCAAGCCGCTCACCGGGGGCCGAATTCGGGGTCTGCGGGGCGGGTCTTTCTCTATCTCCCCTCAAAAAGCCTCCAACAGACGCCGCCCCTCCGCCCTCAAATCAGGAAGCTCTGTTTAGCCAAAACAAGGCTCACGTGTCTCGACCAGGATGAAGACGCGCCCACCCCGCAGGGGTTCTAGAAGGGGGGAGACCAGCATTGGGGCACAGTGAGGACGATCACACACACACACACACACACACACACACACGCAAGCACAAACACGCACACGGCTCTGCTCGGCCACCGCCTCCAGCCCGGAGACGCTCCCGCAGCCTGCTTCTGCCGCCCCGGGGCGCGTGCCCGCCCGCGCGCTCTCGCCTCGCCCCACCCCGGACCCTGCCGCCGCCCTGGAGCGCGCGCCCGGCCTCCCGTTTCCCTCTGTGACCCGGGGCGCCCCTCCTTCTCCGCGCCCCCTTGCGCACCTTGAAGCACATCAGCGCTACGAAACCACCCAAAGGGCGGGGGCGGGGGCGGGCGGTGGGAGGATCGAGTCGAGTTCATTGAATCTCAGCGGGTGGGAAACGGTTTCTTCGCCAGCCTGACCCGGGCTGCGGGATTGGATAAAACACTCACCTCTGTTTCCGCAGCTGCAGCGCTAGGGGCGTGGGTGGAATTTTTCTCTGGAGATCTTCTGAAGGCCGCCGAGCGTCTCTGCCCCCTTCGCCCCAGAAACCCTTCCAGTCTGTGAAAGGGGAGTGAGTTGCTGTTTCACCTGAGGGAATTCCTTGAGACCCGAAACACGAGCCCTTTGGGGTGGTGAACCCACAATACAATATACAGATGATATAGAACTGTACCCCTGAAGCCTACATAATTTTATTAACCAGTGTCACCCCAATGAACTCAATAAAAGAAAAGTGAAAAACAGGAGCCCAGTGGGAAGAAGCGTGGTTAACGTGCAGCTGGCGGTAGTTCCTGCACGTGTGCGTCGCCGGCCGCGGGGATGGGACCCAGGCCAGGAGGTGATGGCGAGAAGGATGGGAGAACGGAGCCCAGCTCGCATGGACGCTCAGGCCGCTGAATGAGGCCGAGCTGGATGGGGCACTTCACATCTCGTCCTTAGGGTCGTGGGAGGGCCTGTGTGAGGGAGATTCCAAAAGAAAGACGAGCTGCCAAGGCCAAACTTGACCTCACTCAAGACATTGCCCGGACCTGCCCTGCTAGTCCCGAGGTCGAACTGATTACCTTCCCGACTTCCACCAAACTATTTTTTCATTTAGTAAACATTAACCAAGCGAGGCCCAGCGCTAGGCCCAGCAAGGAAGGAGAGGTGCGCACTGGCGGGAATTACTGCCATCGTCTTAGCAACCATACTTGTTAGGCCCCCCAGCGCCCGCTAGAACTGTGAGCCTCCCTCTTGCTTAAGGTTGAGTTCCCTGGGAAACAGAGACGGAGTCTCTGACTTGCGCATGCACAAAGCGTATTGGGCAGCGCTAAGCGGAACTAATCCCGGAGGGAGCCAGAGAAGTTGAACTGGGCAGAAGTTGAACTGCGATGCATCTGGGAACTTAGCCAATTCCATACGGAGCTCAGGAGCTGGGGTGGTCCTTCACAGCTGTCCAAAACAAGGTCGGTGGCCAGCCCTCTGCAGCCCTGCATGGACGGGCTGGTTATTGGCCGTGGACCGCCCTGGGGAGGGCGTGCCAGTTCCCTTCCGGGAAGCCGCAAACCTCCGGCAAGAACTCCATGTGCGCTGTCACAGCGACACTCACTGGCAGCTGGAGGAATGGCGCCTCAGTCCGAGCAGGATTCTGGGCGCGTACCGCGGCACCCACCACCTCCCTTGCAGGCAGCCCATGTCCCTCTCCTTCGCTCTCCACGCGTCCCGGGGTTTTTCCTGCTACTTAGGCTGCAGGCTTGGGTGATGATCATATCACAGCTCTCTTCTTTTTAACTTCCTCTCCTAAACACAGGCCCAACGACAACAACAAGACTAAAAACCCAGTTAGAAAACAAAGGACTTGACATTTCTCCAAAGAAAGTATACAAGTGGCCTGTGCCATGGACTCTGACCAACTGGCGCTAGACAGGGGTTCCCACATCCAGTCTTCGCGTTCAATAATTTCCTAGAATGGCTCACAAAACTCAGGGAAACATTTATTTTTATTATCACAGGTTTATGATGAAGGATACAAGTCAGGACTAGCCAGATGACAGAACTGCAAAGGGCAACAAGGCATGGGGGAGGGGCATGGGACTTTTGAGGTCTCCCCGGGGTGCCGCCTTCCCAACACCTCCACGTGGCTCTCAATCTGAAGCTCTCTGAACCCCTAATTCTAGGGATTTGTATGGAGGCTTGTTAGGCAGGTTTGAGTGATGATTGACATCGATGACGCACTCACTCTCCAGTCCCTGTCCCTGGACTGGCTTGACCCTTCTGCTGACCACCCCCACACTATCACCAGGATATGCAAGGTTGGGGCTCTGTTTCGGGGGCTGGGCTCAAAGACCAAATGTTAGCATAAAACATGTTCCTAGCACTTGTACCACTCACAGAGTTAACACAGTTTTTAGGTGCTCTGGCAGGGAGACAGGAGCAATTACCATGCGTATTTCTTATTATATCACAATATCCCAGTCTCTAAATATTGGCTGTGGCAGGAGAGGGGAGAGTCTAGGGTTCTGAGAGTATCTCCTGCATTCAAAATTATTTTTTATAAAATTATTTTTCATGCAACTTTTCAGGGATTTTGAAACCCTTGCGGTACAGCACGGCTGGTGCAGAGCTGTGCATCCAGGCCAGGCCCAGCCTCACCTCCTTCCTTGTTGCCCTCCAGGAAAACAGGTGCTGAACCTGCCCCCACATGGTCATTGACAGAATTACAAGACATGTCAGCAGGCAGGGCCCGCTGTGCTCAGCCCCTGGAATCCAACACTGACTGAGAAAAGGGCTGAGCACAAACTGCCCTCCCCCTCAAAAGCCGGGGCCACTTGCTCTGAGGTGTGGTAGAGTGTTGGGCCCCTAAAGGACGCCTGTGCTGGCATGCTGGGCTCAGAAACTCAGTTCCTGCCTGTCACAGGGGAGGTGGACAGAAAAGAAATGAGCGCTGCCTGGAAGTGCCCAGGGTCCCCTCGCCGCGGCAGGGGACACGGAAGCCACTGTCTGGGCCTCTCTTCCAGGTCTGGTGCTGAACAGAGACAGGAGGTTGACATTGGTGAGTGCCTCGGGCTTCCTGCTTCCCCCACCACCTATTCCTTTTTTATTGTGGTAAAATATGCATAGCATAGTTTTTTACCATTTTTAAAGCCATTCCTAAGTGTATGATCCAGTGGAATTATTTATGCAACCATCACCACCCCAGAAGTCTACATCGCCCCCAGGATAAACTCCCAGCCCAGTGAACACTAACTGCCCACACCCCTGCCTGGGGCCCTGGCAACCAGCCTCCCACTCCCTGACTCTGACCTTGACTGCTTAGGGACCTCACATGTGGAATCATGCAGCGTGGGGCCTTTGTGTCTGGCTTACGTCACGTAGATAATGTTTTCAAGGTCCATCCACGGTGCAGCACGGGTCAGCAGGCATTCCTTCCACGGCTGAGTGGTGTCCATCGCATAGCAGGGCCATTCATCCGTGGGTGGGTGGACACACTCGTTCTCACCTTTCAGTGCTTGTAAATACGGCCACTGTGAACCAGGTGTACGAGTAGGGGTTCGAGTCCCTCTGTCGATACATTTGGACACACACCCAGAAGTGGAATTTCTAGATCCCATGACAACCCTGTTTACTCTTTGGAGAAACCACCCAAGGTTTCCACTGGGGCTACACCATTTTACATTCCTGCCAAAATGTGCAAATGTGCGAGAGACCCAATTCCTGCCCATCCGTTTTATAACACCTGCTGTTTTCCATTTTCAACTTCAGCCATCACATTGGGTGTGAAGTGGTGTGTGGCCTCATTGGTCTCCATGTGGCCTGGGCGGCGGGGCGGGAGGACAGGCCCACTAACCAGCAGATTCCTGAAGTCATGATGTGCCCCCACTAGGGCTGGAAGGTGTGGGGCTTGCTTTGCCCCTGGGAGGAACGCAGGATGGCCGATGGCCAGGACGCCAACCCGCTCCCCATTCGCACAGGCACCTCCGGGGCGTGTGCGCACAGTGCCGTGTGGCAGCCCTGGGGGCAGGAACTGTTGTCACCCACGCTTCACAGACAAGGGAACTAGGCTAAAACAGCACAGCCAGCAAGGGCTTCGCTCTCAGGGAGCAACTGGAAAGACAAACACCACGGCACACGGGTGCCCAAGAGCAAAATGCAAAAGCCAATCCGACCCTGGCCCCACTGCAGGCAGACTTGCCTGTGTGTGGGACAGGGACTCCCGTTTTAGGGCTGTCTTTTTTGTCGCGTTTGTTTGGTTTTCACGTGCACAGCCGCAAATGCCTAAGTGGACTGAACACCAGGACAGTGGGAGTCTGGAAGGCAGCTGGCAGCTGAGGCAGCTGTGGTCGGTGGCAGTGGCCCCCAACCTTTTGGGCGCCAGACACCTGAGCTCAGGTGGTCATGCGAGTAAAGCTTCCCTTGCTGGCCGCTCACCTGCTGTGGGGCCCAGGCTGAGGTCAGCAGTTTCTTAGAGCGGGTGGGCACTGTGCTGGGCCCAGGGTCGGGGGCTCAGGTGGGTAGACGAGAGAAAGACATTCCAAGTACTTGCTGCCACCGTGCAGGCGGAGTCTCGGAATTGCGTCTGGTTAGGGGACTCCTGAGTAAAGACTAAAAGGGGAGAAGGGCTGGATAACAAAAGGCCTTAAAAACCAGCCACCAGTGAAGAGGTCTGGAGGTGCAGAAACTCAGCCCTGTCTCCCTCAAAGAGGCTGTGTGACCTTGGGCAAGACACTTACCTTCTCTGAGCTTCAGCTGCCTTCAGCGTAAAAAGAAAGCGCATCCCTTCATTCAGTCATTAATCATTCGCACTGATAGTTAATGAGCAGCCTCTGTGGGGCTGCCATGAAGACTGGCCGAAGCCACGTGTGACGTGGCCTGGCACAGCGCTGCCGCTTCAGGAGCTCACAGTCGGTGCTCTTGCTGCGACTGTTCCGCAGGGTGAAATGCTTTGCGCACGAGAGCCACGGTCACTAGAGGCGGAAGCTCTGGCCTCAAGAGAGGCCACCCAGAGCCGTTGCCCAGACCCGGCTCGGACCTGAAGCCTGGACCGGAACAGCAGCCAAGGGGAGGGCACGTGTGGGTTTTGTTTTTCATCCAGCTGGGATTCGCTTGTAACAAAATGTGAGGTGGGAGCACTTGAGACCTGCTCCCTGATAGATGGCGTCAGTTTGGCTCAAATAAACTGTTTCAAATATGAAAAGGAATAAAAAGGCCCTGGCTGGTATGGCTCAGTGGAAGGAGTGCTGGCCTCAAAGCAAACTGTTGCTGGTTCAATTCCCAGTCAGGGTACACACCTGGGTTGCAGGCTGGGTCCCCAGTGGGGGGGTACATGAGAGGCAACCACACATTGATGTTTCTCTCCCTCTCTTTCTCCCTCCCTTCTTTTCTCTGAAAATAAACAATTTATTTTTACAAAAAGAAAGACTGGTGTGAGGTAGGAAATCATTTCCACTTTTTCCAGATGAACAGCCAGTTGGTCCTCCTGACCACCGAATTCACTCATCAGTTTGTCTTCTGCGTGCTGACCCTGGGGCTGGGAGCTTCATGCTGACCCTAACCCGTGGGGTCCTGCAGGCCCCAGGAGGAAAAGCTTTGCCCCAGGGAGTGCTCCTGGCAGGTCCCCTGACCCAAGCCAGGTCATCTCCAGGCAGCAATGTGGTTGGCTTTTTGGAGGTACTTGGAGATGCCCCTACTGCCTTCTGGGCACTGTGGTCCACCAGACTGCCTGACAAATATACCTGAGGGTCTAACGGAGCCCTCAAGCCAGACAGCCCCAGTCCTGGCAGGAGACAGTGTTAAAGCAGGAGACTGAGAGGCACAGAAGGGCAGTGCAGAACAGCCAGGATGGGAGCCCAGGCCGGAGCCCTATCCTGGCGCCACCTCCTGCTAGCTGTGTGTGCATTCACGTGGCCTTTCTGATCTTCCCTCAAAGCCTTCCTTCTTAATGTGGGAAGTAGCCCTGGTCCCAGTGAGCCTCTCCCACCCACCTTGATCTGGTTTTGAAGTTCTTCACATCTGGCATACCATGGGAGGGGGTAATGTGGGTACCACGTGGTGTGTCTGGGTCTTCCGTACATTTTGGTTCATCTGACCTCGTGGATATGGGAAAGTTTATGGCAAAGCACCCAGAAACACGTTCCCAGACGAGCCTGAGAGTAGGACGGCGCTGGAGGGGTCAAGGCAGAACGGGGGCAATGAGTGTTGGTGGACCGACCGGAAAGCTCCATGTGAGTGTTCATAGGAATTCGGTATTTGTCGCGATGATGTGGGAGTAGTTGGGTGTGACTTAACAGAGTCAGTCTTCTTGTTTTTTTAAAGATTTTATTTATTTTTAGAGAAAGGAGGAAGGAAGGAGAGAGAGAGAAACATCGATGATGAACAAGAGATACACTGATCCCTTGCCTTTTGCACACCCCCATCTGGGGTCTGGCTTGCAACCCAGGCATATGCCCTGACTGGGAATCGAACCGGCAACCTTTCAGTTCCCAGGCTGGAATTCAGTCCACTGAGCTGCACCAGCCAGGGGGAGTCAACCTTGAAGTGATCCACTGAATACCACTGACCCTCCTCTGTCAGGCTGCGAGTTGAGCGGTGGACACAGCAGAACTCTGCTGCCCTCAGACTAGAGCAGCACAGCCCAACAGAAGCCTTGTGTAACTTCACAGCTCCGTGAGGAATAGTAAATAGTAAAAATGGAACACAAAGCATCCAAGATGCTACCATTTCAGCGTGTAATTAATATAAAACAGTATTAAGACAAAAGACATTATCTTTTCTTACTGTGTTCGAAACCCAGTGTGTGATTTCTACAACAGTGCATCCCGATCTGGACCAGGTGACCCCGCACCCCCAAGAGCTACGAGGCCTCACTTGGAGCTGAGGTCACAGGTGAACCAGTAGTGTTCATGGGCACACGCTCCCCATGTTACTGTCCTCATGCACCCACCGCACCAGGCCCTACTCAGCCAGGGGACATCCGCAACTCCCCAGGGCCCCAAACGGGGACAGGTGACCAGTGCCCACAGGTGTTGCTGCAGGTGGGGTGAGCCTCTATGTTGCAGGGCCCGGACTTATGCTGTGACCTGGTCCCTGGGGAGCAGCTGGCATGTTATGATCACCATCCACAGAACACCTGACCCTGGGGCCTCTGTGGACACTGTTCTCACGCACGGGGAGACTGAGGCTGGCCGGCCAGCGGGCGGTGCCCTCCCATCCCGTGGGCCTTCCCCCAGGAAGGAATGAGTGTGAACAACTGCCATTCTTCTCTGGAGGAGCCCTCATAGGACCCTCAGGGCCAGTGGCAGCCCCACCACCGGCTGCTCCCCCGCCCCGCTCTAAGAGTTTACAACTCCTAAAGGCACAGAACCCAGGCGTGGACACGTCCCTCCATATCAGGCGCTTCATACACAGAGCCAGGGCCTGTCCCCCACGGGGCGCTACGAGTACACTGGAGCCCTGGGAGCTCTTGCTCAGTCAGTCACTGCCTCCTGGCTCACAGTGGGGACACTCCTGAAGCAGGGGCAGGCAGCAGAGCACAGGAAAGCCCCACTACACCTCTGGAGCCACACCTCACCACCATCCCCTCCCTTTTCCAGCGGTCCCTGTATGTGGAAGTCCCAGGCAATCACTATGTCCACATAAACCAACCTGAACGCGTGGCTGGTGCTATCAGCTCCTTCCTGAAGAGCGAAGACAGGCTCCCAGCCAAGCTGTAGCCCTGGGCTTGGGGCTACACAGACACCCAGCTCCAGGGCAGCCAGTCAGGCCAAGCCTCGATGGTCGCGACCAGTGAAGCTGGCAGAGTGGAGGTGTGGAGCTGAGGGTTCTCACTCCCACATGCGTGACATCACAAGGGGCACTGTGTCTGGACTTCGGGGGGCTCTGGGTTGGGGCTGATAATCTGCAGTGAGCTGGTAGTGGCTGCAAGAAGGTGGGGCTGGGATGGACCGGGCCCAGCCTGCAGCCCAGCAGCCCAGCCGCGGTCCCCGCTGCCCAGGGGAAGGGGAATAAATGGCTCTCCTGTCTCTCTCACGCTTTTGAGGCTTTCACTGCAGCGAGGTCCCTCCATTGAGGGAGAGGGGAGAATACAGCAGACTCTTAGCTTTCAGAGGGATCTGGAGATAGGCTGGCCAGAGACCAGGAGCCAGAAGGAACCACTTCCTGGGGCGGTGGCTTCCTCAGGGCCAAGCCCTAGGGCTGGGCAGGCATCCCTACATGGGGCCCAGGACGGCTGAAGCACAAGGACCGAGCGGTGACACTGTTTTCAACCGGCTCCTGTGGGTGACAGTCTTTGATGTTCATGTGGCAGCCTCGCCACCCAGGAAGTCAGGGAAGCGCTCCAGGCCTTCTTGTCCTCACCGGGACCCAGCCCCCGTCCACCGCCCACCCGAGCCGGCTCAGTAGGGTCGGAACTTGCGCTGCGCCCGCATCAGTTCAATCCTCTGCTTGTCCTCCTCGAACTTCTTGCGCAGCTGTGCTAGATCTGGGGTGTGAGGGGAAAGGGGGACACGGCCAGGGTCAGACAAAGAGCCCTGAGAGAGCTGCGCCCCCCCACCACTCCCCTGGGTTCCCACTCCCCACTGGCTTCTCAGCACTGCCTCCCCTCCGCTCTGGATGCTACAAGGAAACCGCTGACTGCAGGCCCAGTCAGAGCGCAGAAGGCAGCATGCCTGCCTCTTCAGGCAGAAAATTCACCAAAAGAAAAGGCACAGAGAAAGGTAAAAGTCACTTACTGCCTTCCTACCGCCCATCTACAGACCCCAAAAGTAAAGGAAGAAGGCTCTGGGAGTGCTGGGAGACTCCCGGGGCCACGTCTCCCAGCCCCTTCCCGCCGCAGCAATCCCACTCGGGAGGAGTAAAGGCACTCCCAGCCCAGAGTGCCCTGGGCCGCTCTGGTCGCTGGGTGGCTGGGTGACTGGGTCTGAGGGGTCTGTGGGGCCCAGAGGACCACTGTCGGGTGAATCTAGAGGGGACGAGGGCAGCGGCGGAGGCGCAGCAGGAGGATGCGCAGTGAGGCAGGTGAGGGCGGTGTGACCGGGTGGTGGGTCAGGAGCAGGACCCTCTCCTCGCTCAGCCTGCAGGGAAGCTATGCAGCAGAAAGGGGGATGATGGGGGTGGAGCCACGCACATCCTCACCCCTGCCTGGAGCCAGTGGCCAGGATCAGGCCCTCCCTCCAAGGCAGTCTCCACACGCGGCCACCTGCCATAGACACCCATGCACACAGAGCAGCAGCCCTCTCTGTGCCCACAGCAAATACCGAAGGTCCACCCTCGGCAATCTGGCCCCAGCACTAACTGCTCAGCAGCCTGGCTGTGTGGGTCCTACATCCCAGCTTCCTCCATAGCACCTAAGCAACCCAGGGGCCCCCAGAGCAACCTCTGGGGAGCAACCAGGGCCCATCACTCTGCTGCTGTGGGGCTGAGACTCCAACCCCAAAGGCTGTGGGAAAGTCTGGGCCTCAGGACACTGTGGCCCAGCCGCCAGGTCCAGTGCCTGCCTCTGGACTCTCTGCCTCTCACGGGGCTGGGGGCTGTGAGCCGTGGGGCTGGAGGATAGGCTGGGGGCACGTCCTTACGCTCCATCTTGGTCTGGCGGTGCTGCCAGGCGTAGAAGTTGAGCAGCTCCTTGCGGGCACGCTTCCTCTTCTCCCTCTCCAGCACCCGCAGGCTGGCTGCCTCGGTCCGGGGTAGCACGGGCCGCCGACCTCGGCGGGTCACCTTCACCCAACCCTCGTCGTCAGGGACCCCTTCCTCCTCCTTGGCCTTAGCTTCTTCCTGCGAGGAATGTGACCCTGTAATGGCACCTGGGACCCACCCTGCAGCCACAGGAGCACCTCTAAGCCCCCATCTTCACCTCAACCCCCCACCCCACACACCCAGAACCTGGGCACCCAATGACACGTGCTGCTCCTTCCGCCCCAGCACAGTGCTGGTGCCCAAGGTGGGCGGGGGTGCGGGTGCGGGCGTGGAGCTGCCTGCCATTCAACACCGCCTCCGCTCCATCCTCTGACCAATCGTTCCCTACAGACCCAGCGACTAGATGCCACCAAGTCCGGTGACCCAGGACTCAGCAGGGGAAAGGAAGTCTGGACTCTGCGTCGTGACCAGGACAGCTGCAACCCCACACCCCCTCGAGAGCCACCAGGACACCTGGGGCCCCACCTTCCCCACAGCGGCCGCCCCCAGAAGCCCTACCTCAGCTGTCTTCTTGTCATACGCCTCCATGAAAGTGTCCACTTCAACCCTCAGGGCCTCCGGGTCCAGGACGGAGTCTGTGTAGTCACGGATCCACTCTGAGGGAGACAGGGCTTCCTCAGGCTGACACTCGGGGCCCCCGCCAGGACCTGCCAGGCCGGCCAGGATTTTCTTACACCGGTACGGGCACGAAGACCGTGGCCCAGGGTTCGGGCGGTAAGGAGGTTGTAGTGGTGGGCACGCTGGGCCCTCACCTCTGCCCACCTGGCGGCCAGGCCCCCACCTTCCTCATGCTGCTCTCAGGGCCCGTGAACGCAGCAGACACTGCCCCACGCAGCTTCCCCGCCAGCCCAGGGACCAGGACAGAGGCGCCCACATCTCCTGCAGTACTGACTGTGAATGCCGCTCTGCACGGGGTGGCTCTCTGTCGACACCAGCAAAGGGCCCTTCAGGGCTATGGCAGCCGACACCCCACTGGGCTTCTGGAACACCACATAGGCTACCTGGAACCCCTGCAAGGAGAGTGATGTCACCGTGCTGGCAGCCTTCCCGTTCTTCCCACAGCCCACATCCGGCACAAGGGGCTCTGCCTGCCCTCAGCCTGACGTGCCCCTGGACCAGGGGAGGCGTGCTGGGCTGTCCCTGAACTGTGAAGATAACCGGGGGGCTGTCCGCAATCCAGAGGTGGGATGGCTGCACTCCTGGTCACCCACCTTGTGCTGGAAGGGACCTGTCCCCACCAGGGGCCTGTCCTCCAGTTGTGGGAGGGGCTCAGGAAAAGTGCGCCCACCCTAGGCCTGAGTGGACGCGCCATCCCCGGGAGAAGGTGTGGACTCAGGGGACACAGGGCAGTGACCATGGGGCCCTGGGGCCCGAGAGGAGGTGGCTGCAGCTGGGGAGCTCAGGGAGGGCCCTCAGGGCAGGGCTTGGAAACGGTCTCTGAGCTTCCACCCAGGACAATGGAAAGAGCCAGCAGGACGCTGAAGGATGTGGCGAGTCCGGGGTGGAGTGGAGGCTCTTCACCTGCCAGCCCTCCTGGACCACACAAGGAATACTCTGAACGTCCCACTGCCACCCGGCACCACCTTCCCCTGCCACGCTGGGGGTACTGCCCTAGCCCCACCCCAAGCCCCCATTCTCAAAGACTCCAGCGCTTGCAGGCTTACCGGAACAGGCTTGGGGTGAAAAAACTTCGACTTTGGCTCCTTTGGGCTCTCATCGAGCTCGGGCTTCCCGTGAAACTCCACTGACTGGACGGGGCCGCACGGGGAGAGGAGGCGGGACAGGCACTCCTGCCATGGCCCAGGAGGCAGTGTGAGTGGGTGCAGGGCCTGCAGGAGCCTCCCTCCACCCTGCAGGTCTGGGACCCCACATCTGGGCCCCAGCTAGGGGCACACAGGGGAGGCCTGGGCAACCCACCGCCTCCTCAACGTGGAGGTTAAAATCCTACCCTCCCGGGGCCTGAAACAAAAACCTTGTCAATCAGCATGATAAAAACTGGGGGAAAACACTACCCTTTTGCCAGCCAGGGCGCTGAGAAGGATGGAGTGACAGAATCTGGGGATCAGTTTTTTGGCTTTGACAGCACCCTCTGGGAAGCACATGCCCAGGATGTATCTGGTTTTCTCACCAAAGTGCAAGGGATCTCTCTCTCTCTCTCTCTCTGAAGGCACATCCATCTGAAAGATTCGACTTTCCTATCAATTTCTCCAGGTAAATGATCCCAAAAGTAGAAATAGGTTCTCAATGTTTTTTAAAAACATTATTACAAGACTAGATGGGGACATTTTGGGGGTTATTCTGAGTATTCTTACTTTATAAAGCAACCAATAAAGTTTCACTACCTGAATCAGCCATTTAAAAATCAGCAAGTTAAATCTATGCTGTTGGAATCAGCATGCTACGCAGCCTTGATGGGGGGAGGGGCACGTGGGGAATCCGGGGTGCAGGTGATGCTGTTTCTCCATCTGGGCACTGATCACAGGCGTATGTTCAGTGTGTGAAGCGCTCGGGCTGCACACCTCTGGCCCAGGCCCTTCTCCACGCACGCACTACTGGAGAGTAACGGCTAAAAATCACACCCTCTCCTGTCAACGGTTTCCTCTACTTAACTACCAGCTTTTATTTTTAAGGTGTGTTAACTATAATCTTTGAGAAACTGGTATTTCTTTTTTGAAAAATAATAGTTTCTCTTCTGTTAATTCACATAATACTAAATTTAACAGTTTTGTGAAAAAGTTGATATGCCTAGGTAGATTTAGAAGTAATTTTTCTCATATTTTGCCTATTCTTTTTTCTTTTTTAAAGATATTACTTCTAGAGAGAGGGGAAGAGGGGCAGAAAGAGAGGGAGAGAAACCTCAATGTGTGGTTGCCTCTAGCACGCCCCCCAGTGAGGACCTGGCCCACAAAGCAGACGTGTTCAGACTGGGAATCGAACTGGTAACCCTTTGGTTTGTGGACCAGCACTCAATCCACTGAGCCACACCAGCCAGGGCAACTTTTCCTATTCTTTACTAGGGACAGACACCACTTTTTATAATGAGGGAAAGACAACATACAATTGAAACAATTCTAGGTAATCACAAAAAGGCTTGCACTTTGTGTTCCTTACAACTTTGTATTTTTTTTTTAAAGATTTATTTATTTCTAGAGAGAGGGGAAAGGATGCAGAACCCGAGGGAGAGAAAAATCAATGTGTGGTTGCCTCTCCTGCGCCCCCTACTGAGGACGCAGCTGGCAACCCAGGCATGTGCCCTGACTGGGAATCGAACTGGCGAACCTTTGGTTCTCGAGCCAGCACTCAATCCACTGAGCCACACCAGCCAGGGCAAATGTATTTTTAAAAGTACATATTTTGGGTTTTTTAAAAAAAATTTATTTATTTTATTTTTAGACAGACAGGAAGGGAGGGAAAAAGAGAGGGAGAGAAACATCAATGTGTGGTTGCCTCTGGTGTGTCCCTTACTGGGGACCTGGCCCACAACCCAGGCATGTGCCCTGACTGGGAATTGAACCAGCCATCCTTTGCTTTGCAGACAGGCACTCAATCCACCAGCCAGGGCCTAAAAATACATGTTTAAAAAGCAAATTCCCTGTCACAAGAGAGAGATGGCCCTCTAGACACCTCCCCTTGGGGCTTCAGTTATCGATCTCTGTCCCCACTAAGGCCTTGGTGGGGACCAGTGGGAGCCCCACTCTGCCTAAACCCCACGGAGCTTACAGACTCCCTCCCAGACACCAGCTCACCTCTGTGCAGTACGGGGGCACATTGAGGACAAAAAGGGTCCTCTTCCGAGGCCAGGAAGACTTGGTGCCTTCTCGAACTCTGTGCTCTCTCATATACAGGTAGTGAGATGCCTGCTGCTTTTCAGAGAACTTGATCGGGACAGCTGGAAGGGAAAAGGGGCAGGGAGGGATGGCGTGAGAGGTAGGTTCAGGCTGTCGCTTTCTAGTCCCATCTGTCTGTCCACCCCCCGCCCCCATCCATCCTTCACGGAGGCCTTCCTCTGGGCGAGGCCTGTGCAGGGTGCTGTGCAGGCTATGAGAGTGAATGGGCAAAGCGTCTGCCAGGAGGGGCCCCCAAGCTGGTGGAGGAGCCAGAAGGTAACCGGGCAATTATTATAGGTGGGCAGTGACACGAGGGGAAAGGTCACCCCTGCTGCCAAAACCCTTCCCGGCGCCGGAGGCCCGCAGGCCCAGGGCACCTTCTCCCACCACCCTCCTCTGCCACTCGGCACACGTGCCAGGTTGGACCCACCAGCTCTAGTCCTTCCACATTGTCTTACGGTTCTCAATCTATATTTGTATGATTATACGGATAATCGCTCACGTTCTCTTTTTTTTTTTTTATAATAGAGAGGGGAAAGGAGGGAGAGAAACATCAATGAGAGAAACACCAGTCGCTTGACACCTGTACGCCGCCCAACTGAAGACAAACCCACAACCCAGGCTTTTGCCCTGATGGGGAATCGAACATGCGACCTTCCAGTGTACGGAGGCCACTCCAGCCACCTGAGCCCTACCGGCCAGGACCCCATACATTTGAATCCTCATAAACTACGGACGGTTTTCCGACGCTCACATGGTCATGGGGAAGCCAGCCAACAGGTAGGCAGGGGCAAGGCCGCACCGAATACGGGAGACAGGGTGCAGCAGTCGCGGAGATGGGAGGCGGAGGCCCTTAGATGAGCGTCAGGAAGGCCTCCTTCAGGGGGGCCGGGACTCAGAGCGGCCAACAGTCAGGGCACAGCTGTGGCGGGAACTCGGGGGGAGAGGGCACCGGCCAGGACCCGTGGGGCCCGGCGGGTCGGCGGTAACGCGTTCGGACTCGGCCGGAGGTGCGAACGGTGGCCGCCGAAGGCAGTTCAGGCGGTTGGGGTGGGGGGTAGAGGTGCGCGTGGAGGCAAGATCTGATTTAAACCTGACTTCAGGAAGAACCGCCCGGCACCTGGGTGGAGGACGGAAGCAGGGGCAGGAACACACGCCGGCGGAGCCGTGAGTAGGGCAATCCCGCCCCGGGGGGGGGCCGGGCGGGGAACTGCAAAGAGGCGAAGAGGAGGACCAGTGCTCGGCGAGGGGGACGGTGGAGGGGACGCGCCTGCGGGAGAGCGTGGACAAAGGCGGGGTCTCCGCAGCGCGGCGCTGGCCACACGGGCTCGTCCCGGGAGAGTCCGGCCAGACCAGAGCAAGGTGCCGTGCGGGTGTCGGGGGACATGGCGCCTCTCAAAATGCCGGGCCACCGCCGAGCCGCCTCTGGGCAAAATCTGGCCGTACTCAGCCCCGCGTCCCGCAACCCCTCACCTGAGTAGCCGAGTGGGCTCGGAATCCCCTCCTCCTCAGGGCTCGGAGCCGCACGCTTCGCCCTGCCCGCCACCATCTTGCCGACCGGAAGCCGCACGGGCGGCTGGGAGTTGTAGTTGGAGGCTGGTAGCTGCGCCGCCTGGGGTTCCTGTCTTCTTCCTCATGATGGGCTGGCTTCTCTGGCCCGGGTCACCCCAGCGTCCAACCTTCGTTTGCCCAGAATAAAGTCAACGCATAAATGTGCAAGTAACTGAAGGCGTGAACGGGGGCCGTTCTCAAGTGCGAACTCACCTGTCTATTCACTCATTCGTGCATTCATGCATTCCACAAATCTAGTGAATGTGTCCTAAGCGCTAGAGATACAGAGGTGAAATAAAACCCAGCCTTCCTGGAATTTGTATTGTATCGGGGGAGAAGAACGATGACTACTCAAAGAAGCAAAATACAAAGCATATACGTCAATGCAAAGTGCTAAACAGAAAAATGAAGCAAAAGGGGAGGTGGTGAGAGGCGGGTTGCAATTTTCATTAAGGTGAAGGCTTCACTGCAGTGACATTTGAGCAAGTATTTGAAGGAGGTGAGGGAGCAAGGCATTCAAGTGTTGCGAAAATATATTCTGAGCAGAGGGAACGGCAAGAGCAGAGGCCCTGAGCCTGGAGCCTTCCTGGGGTACTAGAAAAATCGCAAGGACACCGCGTGGCTGGAGCGCAGTGAGCCAGAGAAGAATCTGAGCGGCAGAGTCTGGCTGACCCTGTGGGGTCCAGTAGACCACTGGAAGCACTTGGTTACTCTGCCTGTGTGGCTTGGGGCCACTGTGGGGTTTTCAGCAGCAAGGAGTGACAAGTAAGCAGTCATTCCGGCCGTGACATTGCAATTAGACTTGGAGGGCAAGGGTGGCAGCAGGATCGTACAGGACACCATTGCAGCAAGCCAGAGGAAAGACGATGGCTTGGTCACTAGGGGAGTGGCCATCGGGGTGATGAGAGGTGGTCAGATTCCGGGTATGTCTGAAGAATTCCAAAAGGATTTGCTGACAGATCAGACATGCAATGTGAGGGAAAAGGAGAAATCCAGGGCCAGGGCTTGTTTCCTTGTCTTTGGAACTGGAAGGGCGGGGCCGTCGTTTATAGTGCTCCACCTTCCCTGCTGTGTCCTGTCACAGTGCAGAAGAGATGTCCTAGTCAGGGTAATGGCTCAGCACAGGGGTTTGCACCGCTAGCTGATACTTCAGAACCACACTGCGAAAAACGACAGCCATTTTCTTGTATCTCGGGATTTTGTGGGTTAGGGATTTGGGCAGGGCTCAAAGGTGATTCCTTTGCTCCACAAGGTATTGACCAAGGTCACTCGGTATTCAACTGGCATGTGGGCTGGTCTGAAGGGTCCAAGTCAGCTTCACTCACATGGCTGCCATCGTAGCTGGGTGGCTGGAAGGCTGTGCTCATGTGGGACTGTCAACTGGAGCACCTACCCATGGCTTTCCCCGAATGTGGGCTCAGGAGTCCGTCCTCTTCCCTGGTGGCTCAGGGACCCCAGAGAGTCTGCGGGGGCAGGAAGTGGGGATACTGCCAGTCTTTCAAAGTCCGGGCCCAGAAGCTAGCTCAGTGACATCTGGTCAGAGCAGTAGCAGAGCCCACTCAGACTCAGAGGGGCACAGACCCCCCCTCTTACAGCGAAAAATGTCCAATCATCCGCAGCCATCTTGATCCACCGCACCATCCCCGTTACCATTGACTGCGGGATCTTTCTTACCATCTGGTTGGTGAGATCTTCCCAATCCAGACTCGAATTCTGAGGGTCACTTAGGCTACCTTCTGGGACCAACTGTTCTAGAGTGGGTTCTCCCACCGGCAGGCAGACCTGGGACAGGCATTCAGGCACAAGGTGTTCATTTGGTAGGTGATCCCAGCAGCGATCTGGCTTAGATCTAACTTAACATTCCACTGTCCGGATATTCATTTTTGTACCTGGAGCATTCTTATTTTCTTTCTTTTTAATGTTATTGTGGTTCAAGTACAGTTCTCTGCCTTTCCCCCCACCACTCCCCCGCCCCCGACCCCAGCAATCCCTCCCTCCCTCCGGTGATTCTGCTCCCCCCGCCTGTGGAGCATTCCGATTTTCATGGGTGCACAGCTATGGAAGGAAGGTTGTTATGTGAAGTTTCTAGGTGTTTTTTAAGGGGAGGCTTTCCCATATCACCTAGTTCTGCTTGTTGTTGGAAGCAAAGGTCCAATAATTTCAGCTTCAAATGGCGTCTGTGGGAGATTTTTTAACTGAGATGGCCGTTCCTTTCAGCAGCAGGCGCAGTCCCTGTGCCCTCTTGAATGTGGCCAGTCCTGTGACTTGCTTTGACAGCACAGTGTGGCACAAGTCCTGTCCTGGGGTTTTGAAGCACAGGATGTGCACTCACAGCTTCCACCCGGGGGACCTAGGCATGTGAAGAAGCGTGTGCTATAGTTCTGAATGAGATCGCGTACGGCACGAGATGCTGCGGCCGAGGTGTGGTCCCTGAGTGAAGGTGCATCAGATGTTCTCACCCCGGCTGAACGGGTGAAATGAAGCCGCAGTAGTGAGCACGTGGAGGAAACACCAGTCATCTCTGCCGAGTCCTGCTGAAATTGCTGCATAATGAGAAAGTATTTTTGTTGTTTCAGTCACTAATTTTTTTTTTATGTTTGATTGAAAATACACACAGAAAAGTAACTGTTTTGAAGTATGCGTGCTATGACTGGTGTGCCTCGCTGCGTTGGGCGTCGCCCTGCAAACCCACAGGTCGCCAGCTCGGTTCCCCGTCAGGGCACATGCCCGTGTAGTGAATGAAGGAGGAGGTATGAAGTACACCTGACAAGCTCGGTGACCGACAGTGACCACACAGGGCGATCTGATCGTAAATCCCGAACTGGGCAGGCCATGGGTAGTCAGTCCCCAGGCCTACAGCTTCCTTAGCAAAACGTTTGCCTTTGCCTTAAGCCCTGTGTTTGTGCACCTAGGTTAACACGCTTTGAATGTCACAGTAATCCTCTTTTTCAGGCCCCTCAAGGAAGCATATGATTTTGTTATTGGTATATCATCTGTATTTACTGTGTATGTTCTCGTTTGACTTTTTATCCAATTCTAGAGATTTCCTGCTTTGCTTTCTCCCTCTCCTTCATCTGCCATCAACAAATTTCTTGTAATCTTTCTTGTGTTTCCTCCTTTGATTACAAATGCATAAAAAGAACTGCCAAACTGCCACTTTCTGGAGCGTTTTCTCAATCTATTGCAAGCTTACTTCTGGGCATGTCCTCAGTTTGGCCAAATACCTCTAATAAGCTCATAACATTTCCTATAGGCTTGGACGTTCTTATGTCCACAGATGTACGGCGCACATTGCATTTTCCCATTCATCTGTCAATGGACGTTTGGGTTGTTTGTAATCTTGGCTGTGATGAATAATGTTGCTATAAACATTGGTGTAAAATTTTGTGCAGACATGTTTTAAGTTTTCTTGGGTATGGAGTAGGAGTGGAATTTCTGGGTCATCTGGTAATTGTTTAATTTTTTTGGAAAACTGCCAAAATGTTTTCCAAAGTGGCTGTACCATTTTATATGTTCCCCAGCAATGCAGGAGGGTTCCACCTCCTCCACATCCTCATCAATACCTGTTACTGTCCAGCTTTTTAATTATTGCCATCCTAGTTGCCGTGGTGTCTCTTGCGGGTTTGATTTGCATTTCCTCGATGACCAAAAGATATTGAAACTCCTCGCATATTTTCGGTGGCCACTTGTCTTTTTCTTCCTTCCTTCCTTTCTCCCTTCCCGGAAATGTTCATGCAAATCCTTTGCCCCTTTAGGTTATCTTTTTATCATTGAGAGGTAGGAGTTTTTTCTGGATTTAATTCCTTCAACAGATTTATGATTTGCAAGTATTTTCTTCTATTCTGTAGGTTATCTATTCACTTCATTAAATGCATCCATTAAAGCAAAGACATGTTTAATTTTGATGAAGATATTTTTGTGGGTATCCAGTTGTCTTTGAACCATTTATTGACCAGAGTATTCTGTCACTCAATTGTCTTGGCACCCATGTTGAAAATGAAGTTACCAGATAGGTGAGGCTCTATGTCTGGACTGTCCATTACATCCCATTGATCTGCATATAGGTTTAAATTTTTTTAATTGATATTTTAGAGAGAGAGAGAGGAAGGGAGAGAGAGAAAGAAGAGAAACAACGATTTGATGTTCTACTTATTGATATACATTCCTTGGTTGATTCCTGCATGTGACCTGGCTGGAGATAAAACCACAAACTTGGTGTATCGGGATGATGCTCTAACCAACCGAATTGCCCCAGCAGGGCTTTTTTCTTTTTCCCTCAATCCCTCCACCTGACAAATCCGCCCCCCTCCCCACCACACACACAGCTGTCAGACTATCTATCCGTGAGTCTGTCTCTTGGAGAACTTTTATTTATTTATTTTTAGAGAAAGGGAGGAAGAGAGAAACATCAAGAGGGAGTGTGGTTGCCTCTCTCACGCCTCCCGACTGGGGACCTGGCCCACAACCCAGCCATGTGTCCTGACTGGGAATTGAACTGGTGACCCTTTGGTTTAGCAAACCAGCACTCAATCCACTGAGCTACACCAGCCAGGGCTCCTGGGGAAACGTCTTGAGCCATTCTTTCAGGATAGGTCTGCTGGCAACAAATTCTCCTAGCTTTCCTTCATCTAACAATGTCTAAACTCACCCTAGTTCCTGAAGGATATTTTTGCTGAAGTGGATTTTTAGTTGACAATACTTTTCTTGCAATACTCGAAAAGCATGCCATTCCTTCTGGACTCCGATTCCTAATGAGAAGTCTGCTGTCACTCAACTGTTGGTTCCCCTACATGCAGGGCGACATTTCCCTTGCTGCTTTCCAGGTGCTTTTGTCTTTAGTTTTCAGAAGTTTGATTATGATGTGTCCTGGTGGGAGTTTCTTTAGGGTTATCTTCTATGGGGTCCCCTGAGCTTCTTGAATCTGCAGGGTTTTATCTTTTGCTATTTCTAGGGAGTTTACAGCCATAATTTCAACTTTTTTTTAGCCCTTCCCTTTTCTCTCTCCTACTGGGACTGATGGCAGATTTTAGATTTTTTGGTTAGAGGTCCCTGAAGTCCTTTATTTCTGTTGTTCAGCTCATGTCATTTCTGTAGCTTTATCTCAGTTCACTATTTTCCCCTCCATTTTCTTGTTCTTACTGTATTTTTCAACTCTAAATTGTTCTTTATGTTTTGTTTCTTTGCTGAGATTTTTTTTTACTTGAAGTGTGTTCATAATTTCTTGACTCACTTTTATAATTATTGCTTTTAAATCCAGATAATCCCACCATCTCTGACATTTTCGTATTGAGTCAACTCTTTTCTCCTTCAGGGTGACATCTCCGTGGTCCTCAGTATGAGCGATTTCCAGCTCAAATGTGGACATCTTGGGTACTGTGAGTACTCCAGGTCTACTTCAAGCTTCCGTAGCACAACTTCTCTGATGGGGACGGAACAGCACTTCATGACTGCCAGGTGCAGGGTGTACAAGTTCCTCAGGAAGTGTGTGGATACCCAGGGTAGGAGTGTCTCCTAGCGACTTCTGGGTGGGTTGAGGGCTGTCACCCCACTACACATCTGCTGTTAGCACCTGGGTTGGAAGGGGCTGGGGTGCCTCACTTCTCATGTGGCCTCCACTGATATGAACTTAACATTCCAGTTCCCCCCTTGGCCGGGCGCCACCACAGCAGGAGACTTTGGGGTATCCCCATACAGTGTAGTGAGGCTGGAGGTCAAGGCTCCCAACTTGGCCTTCGCTGGTGAAGCTTTGGGCTGGTTCTCAGTCTGCTATCCCTTTTCAGGTCCTTGGGGTGTTTTTTGTTTGCTTGCTTGCTTGCTTCTCCAGCACACAATTTGGGACATGTGAAGCAAAACCAAAACCCAGGGAACTCAGTGGGAGTTATTCCTTGGGTTCTAAGGTCCCCATCCGTTTTCCTCTTCCCAAAAGTGGAAGTGTTTCACTTTTTGGAAATGTCAAATGGTGTAGCTGCTGTGGAAATTAGAGTAATGATTCCTCAAAACTTTAAAAATAAAACTAACATGATACAGCAACTCCACTTCTGGGTAAACGCCCCGAAGAACTGGAAGCAGGGTCTGAGGGAGTCACTTGTAAACCGTGTGCACAGCAGCATTATTTGCAGCGACAATGCAGGAGCAACCTAAGTGCCCCTCAGGGGATGACTGGATAAGCAAAGTGTGGGGTACACACACGATGACATATTATTCAGCCTTAAAAAGGAAGGAAATTCCGACATGCTACCACACAGAACCTCCAAGACGTGTTGAGTGAAAGAAGCCGTCAGAAAAAGACAAATACGTATGGCCACACTTCCGTGAGTAGTTTAAATCACAAAGACGGAAAGTAGAATGGCGGCTGCCAGGGGCTGGTGGAAGGAAGAGTGGGGCGTGTGTTTAGTGGGTGCAGAGCTGCGGCTCTATGAGATGAGAGCATCACAGGGATGGATGGGGGTGAGGCTTGTACAACAGTGTGCGTGTATTTAATACCAAGGAACTGTACACTGAAGAATGGTTAAGTCAATACAATGTATGTGTATTTTACTACAATAAAAAGATTAATTTTTTCTTAACGCATAGTTGATCTTAGAGGTTAAATTTCTGAGTTTAACTTCTTTAAACCAAGACAAAAACCATCAGTCAGACCAGGCCCAATGCTCTGCGGTAGCCAACCATGCCCAACACCCAGCGAGGCACATGGGCCCTGGAGGCTGTGAGCCCGTGCCCAGTGCTCCCACAGACAGTGACCCTCCCCTTTTCTCAGCTGCGGAGACTTGGGGGGCGGAGCATGCTGTGAGGAACTCAGCTCCAAGCTCAGAGCTGGTGAATGTAAAGCAAAGGCCACTCACTGTCTGTTTCTGGTTCCAAGTCCCACAAAGCCACTTAGTAAAATCTTTGAAGAAATGACAGCTCAGAGGTAGGAATAACAAACATTTATTCAGAAATGTATTAAGTAACAGAGTCTCCTCCATCCCTTAATGCCTCTTCCTCTTCTTTTGAACAGAAGAGACACAAGATGGAGAAATGTAGGGAAGTAGCAAGTTAAGAAGGACACAAGGATTGGCCCACCGCCTTCTCGTCCCTCTTTTCCACGATGCCATCCAGACCAGGGGAGGCAGACAGGCTTCATCCCACAATGTACACACAGCTGTCCCAAGGATCGGGTCCAGATGGCCAGGGCTGCAGCTGGCTCAAGGAACGCTGGCAACAGAGCAGCTGGCATGGGACTGGAGGGAGGGGGAGGGTAGAACCAGTGGGCAGGATGTTTCCCATCACTGTTAAGAGCCAAGGCTGAGCAGTGGCCAGACTGGGCTCAGGACCTGAGAAATCAGGTCCAGCACGCTGCCTTGGGTGCTTTCCTGGGCCAAGAAGTTTCAGGAAAGTGTAGGAGGAATGTCTTCCGGCTGCTGGGAATTAAATTTGCACCCATTCAAAGGGGAGGAAAGGAACAAAAACTGCACTCTTTTAAGAACAAGAAGTGGAGCACCACCAGGCATATTCCTTGGACCAGCCTGGGCAACCTTGGAGCTGGAGGGTGGGCTTAAACCCTGGGTCTTTCCTGCTTGACAGATTTAACTCTGTGGAAACATGAGCATCCAGGTTTTTCTTCACTGGGCTGGCCCCAAACAGAGGTTCTTAGTGCCTCAGCCCCCTTTCCTTTCTAGGCTTGTGCCTTTCACAGAACTTGCTGCTGACTCTGCAGAGCTCCCAGAATCCTACTCCCCAACTCTCTCTGGCTTTGTCAGCCTGGACTCCAAAAAAACTGGTGGGAGACTGACAGTGAGTGCAGCAATACTGTCGGAGATGCCCTGGGTTCTACAGATTTGCCCCGGCTCCCTGGAACCATGCTGAGGGACTCACCCACCGCCTGCCTGGAAGGGCTTCTTTACTCTCTCAATCCCCCCTCACCACCCACCATTCCCCTCCCCCTATTGGCAAGGCAGGAAAATATCTCTGGTCACCAACGGATGGGTCAGTTGTACTAGTGGAGATTGTGCCCCTTGGTAGTCACGGTCACATTTGCTCCCAGCACCCCTGACTACTGTCCTATAGACATCTGAGGCCAGAAAGAAAGAGCCAGGAGCAAGCCGACATCTCCTCTTTCAATAACCCTCCCAACCCCATGTCACAGAACCAGGGGAAAGCAAAACCAGGATGATTAGCTAGTAAATCTTAAAGGACCAGCAATGCAAGCCCTCTCAGCAGTGATAACCAGAGGCCATGGGAACTGGTGGGGATGGGGGCCCTCCTTGGCATAACCTAGTGGGAAAGGGAAATGTGACCCAGGGATTTACCCTGCATTGCCTGAGGCAGCACGGACCCTCAGGCCAAGAGCCAGGGTGCCCTCTTCCCAGCAGAGCAGCAGCGCCCCCACCCCCTCATCCCCCACCCTCACCAGTAGTGCCCTCCCCAGACCACACCGTGCTGAGAGGCCCAGAGGCCTGTGAGCTGATACCCATGCCGGCCATCTCCACTGGCCAGGTAGGTGAGTGGCACAGCTCTGGAGCTGACCTGGCCCCTATCAGGATGGGAGAGGCTTCCATTCTCCACTTTGTTTGCAAAGTTTAAAAAATAGAATTGGGAGGCAAGCCCCTTACCCCTGGAGAAAGGAGTGTCCTTCAAATAGCCCCTACCCCGTATGCCACAGAGCCACAAGAAAGCCACACAGAGAATTCAGGATGTAGTTCCAGATAAGAAGTCAGTTTGGGGCCGAGGCCAGTTGGAGAGACACTCTGAGCAACACACACCTACCTTGGTGAGCAGGCGGAGGGAGAAGAAACACACTACAGGAAATGTTAGCGTACAATGAGCACAGGGTAGAACACATCACAGAAAGGCAGTCCCGTCCAGCGAGGAAGCTCTCTACCCCCTGCTAGGGGCTCCAGCCCCACGGCCCACTGGTCACCAGCGTCGCTTTGGGAAGCAGAGTCGCTCTCCTCTGCCCCCACTCTGGCTGCCTCACTCCCTACTCAGAGTTTGATCTTGAACTCTGTGGGCTGTGGGGTCGTGGAGGCCCCCGAGGACTTGAAGAGCGCCTTCAGGATGGTGTCCGGGTCCACTTCGGCAGGGGGATGGGATGAGGCGGCAGAGTTCACCCTGCGAGGAAGCTCACTCTCCTTTTTCACTGAGGGGCTGTCACTCAGACGTCTGTGGAGCGCAGTGAAAAGTCAAAACCCTTGTCAGTTTTCCCTGAAAACTGGAAGGGACCCCCATTTATGGAGCATCTGGTATAAGCTTTCTGTATCCCTTTATCTCATTTCATCTGCAGCAAACCTATAAACCTTTCCTACTTGCCAATGAGAAAAGTGAGATGCAGCCTATTGTGGGCCGTGGGGTTTAAGTTTAGAAAACAATGCATGTCCCTCAGGGACGGTCACACACACATTAGCATATTAAACATTCTGAGAAGCCCTGTAGTAAAGAAATCAATTTAACTCTGCTTAGTCCTGTGGTTCCCAAACTTACTAAGCCATAGGAGACATACTTTTCAGAATACAACTTAGTTCTGGAATACAAATTTAAGAAACATGTCCAAATTACACAATTTAATATCCAGGGTTCACATCTTGGTCTTTCCGAACTGCAGTCTATTTCAGGCCTGCACTGCACCACTCCACCCACCTCGGCTAGTCTGACACCCTCCCTGGGTCTCTGTCCCCTTACAAAGGGTGCCTTGTCAGTCTAGACACCCTGTGCACCTCTGTCCGGGGCCGGCACGCAGTCCAGGCGTGTGCAACAAAACAAGCAGCAGCGACCAGCGCTGGCTCCAGCAGAGTCAATCACAGGAGGTGGGATTCTCCGTTCCCTTGGACAATGCACCCAGTTTTGCAAAGAGGGACACATCTGGCTTGCTCCCCACTTTCTTCTCAGGTGTTTCTAGGTTACTAGGCTGGGAACAGGTCTTAATGTTAGCCCCTGTGAGGCCAATCCCCTGCAGCAGCAATGAGACAAGTTGCACCCTGGGTGACTGCCTGCCCTCAGAGCACAGGGACTCGACTGCCTGGGGCTGTGATGCATGCAGCCCGTTTAGCCCTCAGGATAAAGAGGTGATCCTGCAGAGCAAGCAGGGAGAAAGCCCGCTCCCAGCACCGCTGCCTCTGGAACTTACAGCAGGATGGGCTGGTCTGAGGTGATAACGTTCCCATTCATGTGAAGGTTGCACTTCATTGGCTGCCCTGAAAAACCAAGAGAAAAGGCTCTGCCATGAGACCACAGCTCCTCACACAAAAGGACAAAGCTGCCCCCCTCAGCACTGGAGTCAACACACCCACCACTGGCAGCCCTGGCTCCACAGCAGGGATGCGGCTGCCAGGTTCCAGAAAAGCCCATGGACTAAGAAAAGCCCAGGGTGTGAGGTCCATGACACCTTGGCAATGACAGCACCAAGAAGCAAAGTGGCAACAGACCTTGCTTCACATAGAAGGGGAGCAGAGTGGGAGAGGAGGGAGAAAGTGGACTCAATGTAAAGGCATCCAACCATATTTGTGTAGCAATTAGTAAGGAAAATGTTTATGTATGAAATTAAGTGAAAAGAGGATTCAAAAGTGTGTATCTGGACTTCCATTTTGGCCATGAAAGATTAATTGTACTGAGTACTGCACTCCTGCTGTATATAAATTGTGATCAGGAGAATAACAAATAAGATAAAATTTTTTTAAAGATTTTATTTTTAGAGAGGGGGGAGGGAGAGAGAAAGGGAGAGAAATATCAATGTGTGGTTGTTTCTCATGCGCCCCCTGCTAGGGACCTGGCCTGCCACTCAAGCATGTGCCCTGACTGGGAATCAAACAGTGACCCTTTGGTTCACAGGCCAGTGCTCAATCCACTGAGCCACACCAGCCAGGGCTTTTTTCTGGACATTTTGAACACTGGAAAAAAACAAAACAAAACAAAACAGAAACAACCTGGTGTATCTATCTCTCCACACCATGTTCTTCTCCTTTCCTGGAGGGAGAGTAAAACCTTTATTCTCTGCGCTTTCCTCTCTTTGTGAATTCTTTCAGAGCCCTCATCACCAACCACCCTAATATTTTGGTGGCCCGTAAAGGGGCATTCTCTATTTCTCCCTCTCCTCTGTCCTCCTGAGACTTGTGACTGGGGGAGCAGTGGCCTGTGAAAGCTCAACTCAGTCTAACCCCTAACTGTGTCTCTGTGAGGTTTGGAGAGAGGGTTCTAACCCTTCTCCATCTCCCTGGACTCTGTGCACAGCCTCCCCTCACCCGTCTTCACAGCCAGCAGTCAGACGGGAAATTACTGGAAACAAGAACAGAACTTACCACTCCCTGCAGCCACAGGCAGAAAGTAACATTGAACCAAACTGCAGCCTTATGTCACAGCACTCCAACAGCCCAGGGGCCACACAAGAGCAACCCCTGACCCTTTTTAAATCAAATATAATCCAATAAAAGCTCAAAGCTCCAACCCCTCAATGCTGGTGTATCTCTCCACACCATGCCCATCTCCTTTCTTGGAGAGTGAGTAAAAACTTTACTCTCTTGAAAAACAAACCAACCCCCCTCCCCCTCCCAAAAGAAACAACAGCACAAAAAGAGGGAACGAACCATAAAGAAGTAACATTCCTATCTCTCACTGGAACTAAGTTAGGATTAATCTGAAATAGATTCTGATATATTCTATCTATAGAAGATACACTTCAGATTCAAAAAACACAAAAAGGTTGAAAGTAAAGGAAGCACCCAAATAGCAGC
Organism: Desmodus rotundus; assembly: GCF_022682495.2. NCBI lineage: Eukaryota > Metazoa > Chordata > Mammalia > Chiroptera > Phyllostomidae > Desmodus > Desmodus rotundus. Next base: position 197,707,703 of record NC_071389.1, read on the forward strand.
CCTATGAAACCTGAAGTACTATATTAATATAAAATAAAATAGACTTTAAAACCAAAAATGTTCCTACAGATAGAGAGGGACATTTTATAACTGATAAAAGGGTCAATGCATTAGGAAGAAAACAATTAGAACAATTATAAACACACACACAATTAACAACAGCCTTAAATACACGAAGCAAAAGCTGCCAGAAGCGACAGGAGAAGTGAACAAACAACAGTCGAAGGTTTCAGTGCTCCGTGTTTGGTGATGGGAACCACCCGGCAGAAGACCAACAAGAAACAGAAGACTTGAACGACATTATAAACCAACCAGACCCAGCAGACATCTACCCAACAGTATCAAAATATATACTGTCCCAAATACTCAGAAGAAAATTTGGGAAATTCACACATATGAGGAAATAAAACAAAACAATCCTAAATAACCAATGACTCAAAGAAAAAAAAAATCACAAGAGAATCTGAAAATAATTTGAGATGAATGAAAATAAAGACACAGTGTATCAAAACTTATGGGATGTGGCTGTGCAGTGCTTAGAAGGAAATGTATCACTCTATATGCGTATTTTAAAAAGGAGTGAAAAGACAAACTACAGCACTGGAGGAAATGCTGACAAACCATTTATCTAAGAGACTCATGAAGAATGTATAAAAAACTCCCAATATGCCAAGGTTGTGGATTCAGTCCTACGTCAGTTCACATACAAGAATCATCCAATGAATGCAATGTCTCTCTCTCTCCCGTCCCCCACTACCTTCCCCTCTCTCAAATCAAGCAACACGTTTTTTTAAAAAGATATATAAAAAAATTCAGATAACTCAAGAAAAAAAAGACCACTCAGGATGTGAGCAAAGAGCCCTGGCCAGTGTGGCTCAGTTCGCTGAAGGTCATCCTGCAAACCAAACGGCCACAGGTTCTATTCCCAGGCAGGGTACATGCCCTGGATGCAGGTTAAGCCCCCAGTTGGGACACGTGTAGGAGGCAACTGATCTATGTTTCCCTCTCACATCAATATTTTTCTCACTCTCTTTTCTTTCTCCCCGTCCCCCTTCCTCTCCCTCTGGAATCAATAAAAGAAAAATAATAATAATTAAAAAAAATTTTTTTAAATGAGCAAAGATTCTGAATAAACATTTCTGTAAAGAAGACACACAAATGCCTTGGCTGTTGTGGCTCAGTGGACTGAGCTCTGGCCTGCCAACCAAAAAGTCGCTGGTTCAATTCCCAGTCAGGGCACATGCCTGGGTTTCAGTCCAGGTCCCCAGTTTGGGGCATGCGAGAGACAACCAATTGATGTTTCTCTCTTGCACATCGATGTTTCTCTCTTCCTCCCTCTCTCCCTCTTTCTTTAAAAATAAATAAATAGCTACTTCTGGCCAAGATGGAGGCATAGGTAGATACACTTTGTCTCCTTGAACAACCAAAAGAAGGACAACGAAAATTTAAAACAAAAAACAACCAGAACTGCCAGAAAATCGAACTGTATGGAAGTCCAACAACCAAGGAGTTACAGAAGAAACATTCATCCAGACCAGTAGGAGGGGCGGAGATGGGCAGCTGGGAGGAGGACCGGGAGGGTGAGGTGGCAGCTGGCTGACAGCACCGTCCCACGTTCGTGTGCGGAAAAACTGGGGGGAACAACTGGGGAGTGAGACAGACTGTGCAACCCAGGGTTCCAGCAGAGAGGAAAGAAAGCCTCAAAACCACTGGCTGTAAGAACCTATGGGGGTTGTGGTGGCGAGAGAAACTCCCAGTCTCACAGGAGAGTTCACTGGAGAGACCGACCCACAGGGTCCTAGAACGTACACGAGCTCACACACCTGGAATCTGCACCAGAAGGGCCTGGTTTGCCTGTGGGTAGCTGGGAAAGTGACTGAAAGCTGGTCCAGAGCCAAGCAAGCAGCACTGTTTCCTGTCGGACCCCTCCCCCACATACAGCCCCACAACCCAGCAACCTGGGTTGCCCTGCCCTGGCAAATACCTAAGGCTCTGCCCCTTATATCGTAACACGTGAGCCCAGGCAAAGAAATTTGGCCCAAATGAAAGAACAGATCAAAGCTCCAAAAACACAACTAAGCGATGAAGAGATAGCCAACCTGTCAGATGCAGAGTTCAAAACACTGGTAATCAGGATGCTCACAGAAATGGTTGAGTATGGTCGCAAAATAGAGGAAGAAGTGAAGGCTATGCAAGGTGACATAAAGAAAAATACACAGGGAACCAACAGTGAAGGGAAGGAAACCGGGATTCAAATCAACTATTTGGAGCAGAAGGGAGAAATAAACATTCAACCAGAACAGAATGAAGAACCAAGAATTCAAAAAATGAGGAGAGGCTTAGGGATCTCTGGGACAACTTTAAACATTCCAACATCCAAATCATCAGGGTGCCAGAAGGAGAAGAGGAAGAGCAAGAAATTGAAAACTTACTTGAACAAATAATGAAGGAGAACCGTCCCAATCGGGCAAAGGAAACGGACTTCCAGGAAGTCCAGGAAGCTCAGAGAGTCCCAAAGAAGTTAGACCCAAGGAAGCACACACCAAGGCACATGATAATTACATTACCCAGGATGAAAGATAAGGAGAGAACCTTAAAGCAGCCAGAGAAAAGGGGACAGTTATCTACAAAGGAGTGCCCATAAGACTATCAGCTGACTTCTCAAAAGAAGCTTTGCAGGGAAGAAGGGGCCGGAAAGAAGTACTCAAAGTCATGAAAGACAAGGACCTACATCCAAGATTAATCTATCCAGCAAAGCTCTCATTTAGAAAGGGAGGGCAGTTAAAGTGCTTCCCAGATAAGGTCAAGTTAAAGGAGTTCATCACCAAGCCCTTATATGAAATGATGTTAAAGGGACTTATCCAAGAAAAAGAAGAAGACCAAAACTATGAGCAGTAAAATGACAACAAACTCACAGCTATCAACAACTGAACCTAAAAACACAAAGACAAAAACAAACTAAGCAAACAACTAGAACAGGCACAGAATGACAGAAATGGAGATCACATGGAGTGTTATCAGTGGGAGGGGCAGGAGGAAGAATGGGGGAAAAGGTACAGGGAATAAGAGGCATAAATGGTAGGTAGAAAATAGACAGGGGGAGGGTAAGAATAGTATAGGAAATGGAGAAGCCAAAGAACTTGCATGAATGACCCGTGGACATGAGCTAAGGGTGGGGGGTAATGCTGGTGGGAGGGGGGGTGCAGGGCAGAGGGGAATGAAGGGGAGGGAAAAAAATGGGACAACTGTAATAGCATAATCAATAAAATGTTTTTTAAAAAACCTTTATTCTCTAAAAGAAAGAAAAAAGAAAAAAAAATACTAGATACGCAAATGGTCAAAAAGCACATGGAAAATGCTCAACATCATTAGTCATCAGGGATGTGCAAAGCAAAATCCCACTGACCGCGTTTTATTAGTTTCTGTCCCTCCATTGCTACCACAGGGCCTTGCTCCATGGTAGGCACTCAACAAACACTGAAAGAACAAGTGATGGATAGAAGGAGCATGGCAGACAGAGTACCTCCGTATAGGGTCTCCTGAGATGAATAATGGGAATCTGAATTCAGTGAAATTTACTCACCGAAAGCACAGCTCACTCAAGTGCCAACATTCAGTTGAGGCTCTAGGCCATTAAGGAGCCTGTGTCCTAGCAGTGAGCAAACCTATATGTGGAAGGGGGAGGCTATGGCACCTGGCGTACTAGCCAAGACTCATTAAGAGAACCATCCACGGAGAATTGGTGCTTCCCTGCTAGCTAGCTTAAGTGCTAGGGCTGAGGGAACACCCAGGGCCCTGTGGGACAGGCAGCTGGCAGCTCAGCACCACACAGAGATTGTATCTTCCTGTCCAGTCTTGGAACACAGAAGGCCCCAGTGGGGCGGCTACTCCCGGATGCCCTCCCACCCACCTCAGAGGAGGGCCTGTTCAGAAGGCTGCCGCCTGACAGTCAGCAATGAGGAGTGGGAAGGTGAAGCAGCTGCCCGCTCCTGGACTTACCGTCCAGACACCGGTTGTTGTATTTCTTATATGCAGTGATGGCGTCATCCTTCTTCACAAAGACCACCTCTGCTACCCCGGGATGGACTAGCCGAGCCCGCTTCAGGGCTCCACATACACAGAAAAGCTCCTGCAAAGAGCAAAGAGAAGTTAGGGTTGGGGGGGAATTCTGGGTTGTCATCCTGACTGGCTCCCTGCCACACATTCTGAGGGCTCTGGGTTGACTGGTGTCCACACTACAGCTGAATACACCCAGTGCCCAGGATGTCAGGGAGGCTTCGCTTTATGTGGTCTTCCTGGGACATCCACAGGCCTCAGCATGGACCAGAAGAGGGGAGGAACTATGCTGGAGTGAGAAATAGGCCTGAGCTTACAAGCCGTGGAGTCCCTGTGACCTTCAGTAAGTCACCCCTGAAGTCCTCCTGCCTCAGTGCCCACTTCCTTCCTTCACGGGGTAACAGTTACGGAGAAGCTCTCAGAGGACTCTGTCATGGGAATGAACATGTAGGCTTATCAAAGACAGTGGCTAGTATGATGCACAGCAATTTGTTAGAAATAAATTTTGCAGTTCTACACAGGGGGATCAACTGTTCCAGCTTCCGGACATTCCTAGGTCAGAGGACTTTCAGTGCTAACCAGGAGAGTAAAACCAGGCTAACTGCTCACCCTAAGTCAGACTGACCTGGATTTGATCTCTGGGACTCTGCCTCTTCTCAGCTGTATGACCTATAGCTCTAGCAAGTTATTACCTTCTCTGACAATGCTTTCTCTCCTGAAAAGGACTGGTCTAGCCTACCTCCCAGGGTTGCTGTAAAACTTAACTGAGATCGTAGTTAAGGGAGTGCTTTGTACACACATTATCATCCTCTTTAATCCCTCTTCATTTTACAGACCAGGAGACTGAGGCCAGAAAGGGAATAATTTGGGCAGACAGACCACAGAGGCTGACTAATACCCAAGGCATTTCTTCACTGTAACCGCCCTTTGCAAGGCTGTTAGGAGGACAGAGACTCAATTTGTTTTTAATAATAAAGGAGAGAATATTACTGTCTGTCTTTTAGCATTACCTATTTGGGTAGAAAAGTGAGGGTGACTACTACTGGCAGTTTTCACTGCGTGATGGTTAGAGGCAATTAGTTTCTCCACTGTTCTGTATTTTCAGAGATCCTGCATACAAAGTGCCTGGTACATAGTTAAGTACTCAATAGATGGTACCTATTATTACTTTTATAATCAGGAAAAAATTGCTTTAATTCTTTATCACCTATCAAGTATTACACAAAAGTGGCTACAATTTCCATTCTCATGTGCCTGCTCACTGGAGTGCCTGCTGAGTTCTCAAAGCAATCACATGGCATCTGCGCGTTCCATAAAACCATTAGCACACACAGTGGCCAGTGTGGGCTGTTTCAGATCCTGGGGTCCAGCTGCAGGGAAAAGTGAAGTCTTTAGTCGCATTCTTTCTGTGATCTGACAGTTCGGAGTTAAAAGGGTACCTGGATGTCTAAATTAACAGCTTTTTTTGGTGCCTGAATGAAAATGGGGTTGCAAAGAAATCCTGGCTGGATCTGGGCCCCTGCCCACTGGGCACATGAATTGGGTTTTGCCCGTGGCTGCCAAGGGTGGGACACAACGGACCAGGAGTGCAATCCAGGGGGTTCAACCACGAGATGAACCCATCTCACTTCTTTTCCTCTGGAATCATCATGTGAAATCCCTGGAGGAGGCAAAAGTTCTGAAGACTCACAGGAAAACAGGAGCCACTAGCTGATGCACCTCAGGACCAAAGGAGCCCACTCAGGACACATCCCAGCATGAGCCCGGGCCCTGGTGCAGAAGTGGCACAAAGAGCTAACACAGCCCCATGTGACTGCTACCCTCTCAAAGGCCTGCTTCCAAGGTTGGCCCGTGGCAGCTGGGAACTGGGACTCCGGGAGGGCTCCCACCACCCTGACCGACAAGAGCAGCTCACTGGGCCTGACCTGTGGTTTATGCTGAACACCTGCTTTCCTCCTGGGAGTCTGGAATTTCGGTATGTGCTGGGCAGAGGGTGCCTGACTGACCAGTCCCTGATGAAAACCCTGGGCACTGAGTTTCTAATGAGCTTCTCTAATTCACACGCATCATCACGACTCACTGCTGTGGGAATAAAGTCCATCCTGTGTGACTTCACTGGGAGAGGACCCTGGAAGTTTGTGCCTAGTGTCCCCTGGCCTTTGCCCATGAGCCCTTTCCCTCTGTCGATATTGCTTTGTGTCCTGTAATGAATCTTAGCCCTGATATGACACTGTACTGAGTCCTGTCAGAATCAGGGAACCTGGGGGTGGTCTTGGGGATCCTTGACACAGAAGTCAAATTCTGGCAGGGCAAAATACTCACAACAATGTCCTCCTCGGTGACTCTCGGGTGCAGATTATTCACAGTCATCTTGGTGCCTTCCAAAGGGCTGAGGATAGGCTGCCACAGACAAGCGTGTTACCAGAAGGCAGAGAAAAGCTGTATGCTCCAACAGCAGAGCTCAGTCCAGGCCAGTGACCCAGAGGGCCCACCACCCACCAGAGGCCCCAGCACCCAGCATGCCCCCATACCCCTATGCAAAGGGACGTAGCCTCTTGTTTCCCAAATGTTCTGGGCCGCCTTTCAGGCCTCTGATCCTCTCTGCCTGGAATGCTACCCCTATTTCAAGACCCACCCAGCCCAGACGGGATCCTCTCCCTAACACCTTCCTGGATGTGCCCAATGGAACTAGCTGCTCTGCCCTCAGTGTTCCCAGCAGCTCTTCTCTGGGCACAACTGTTGTGTCACGAGACACAGTGCTCTGTCCAAGCCACCATTTTCCCCACTCGCCTTCGAGCTCTTTGCGCACAGGAGCCACTGAGTCTTTGTTTTACTCATTTGTAAAAGTGAGGTGGCAACGCCTACCTCAAAGAGGTGCTGCGAACGCAACAGGGTAAACAGAGCACAATGCCCACCCAGCACAGGCTGCCAACTGCTACGGTCACTTCCTCTCCTTCACCTTCACCTCACCTCAGCAGGCGGCAGCTCTTTGGGGGAATCCTCCTTGTTCACTAGTGTCCGGGACATGTTGGTCAAGGCTTTTGTTCGAACTGAGGAAGGGAGAGCAGGCGCTGTGTAGGCATCATTCTGAACCACTTTGGTGAGAGGGGGGGCCTTGGATATGGAAAGCTTGGAACTGCTCAGCCCAGCCTAAACAAAGAGGCAGACAGCAACCTGAGAGGCTAGCAACCCGGATGCCCAGCTATGGGTGGCTGACAAGGTCCACCTGAGGCCTCCCAGTTTCCCAGTTCTATTAGTGGCCTAAAGCCAGAGGGCTGCCAGTGACATCCCACAGGGAAGGGGCAGGAGGGGAGAAAAAACACAACCTGCACACATGCCCACAGAAGCCACTTTCCAGTGTTAGAAGCCCTTGGCAAAAAGCTTCCATGCAGCCCTCCTCAGGATCCACAGGCTCACTCATACTGTTTAGACTTTATAAAAACCCAACAATCTGGGGCTGGTGAGAAGGCCAAAGCTTGGGGTTGAGTGTGTTCCCACATATGCGTCTATCACAATGGACTGATCATCAGCTCCAGGCGTAACTCCCAGCGTTCTGGTCCTTGTCTGGCCATACAGAGGCACCACACACAGGCCTGGCCCTAGCAGCTTCCAGACTGGCAAAGACACACTGGCAAAGTCTGCACATGGAGACCAGCAGATAGTCTCCTCCTTCCCCCCGCAACCCCTAGCTGGGGATGTGGTCCCTTGGGAATATAAAGCAATAGAGTCCCTGGTATTGACGTGTCCGAGGAAAAAGGTGCACAAGGCAGAAGTGGCAGGCGGTCTTGCTGACTGAGGGTGGTGTCTAGCTGGCACTGACTCGGGGAGGGAAGAGGAACGCAGCAGCTAAGAAGACTATGGCACAGGGTCGATCCACCAGCTTCTCCAGCTTTTGATGAACCGTGCTCCGCAGCTGGGCTCCACTTTCCTCAAGCCACTTTCTCAGTTTCGAGAGCCAGTGTAGCGCAGTGGTCACACTTATGGCCCAGGGGCAAAACTGTTTACACCCAAATTCCTAGGTTCACCCCTTACAAGCTGGGTGACAACCAGCAGGTTTATTTAACCTGGCCGTGCCTGATTCCTCATCAGTAACACAGGGGCAATAACGGCACCTATCTCACAGCAAGTGAGGGAGGAGGAGTCTTAAATGAGTTAAGAGAAACACAGCACTTTAGGGATCTCAATTAGGGTTAGTTACTGAGCCAGATCCCTCCACAGCAGACCTGGCAGTCTAATTATTGGAAAGGCCACCCCCTCTGTAAGATACTAGCATTATTCACCTTCACACACCACTGGAAGAGATTCACTGATAACTAGGAAACTGGTCCACACATTCAGTGCAATGACCAAAACTGAATCTCTGGGCCCAACAGCAAAACAAAGGCACTGGGTTTGGATGCCCACTGGCCTCCCTGTCTGTAATTTGGCTACAACCACTGAGCTGAGCTGTACAGACCTCCCTTATGTTCCTGATGTTGCACTCTCCCTCCCTGCATGGTATCTGACCAGCATCCTAGTCTATCAAACTTTCCTTGCAAGCAGGCTGCACCTGGTAGAACCCACCGGTAAGGTTCAGGTATTTTGCTACCATACTAACCAAGGGAATCCAGGTTTAAGAATGGGCCAGAGCTGCTGACCATGGAGGAAAGGGGAACACGTAGAATGTCCTGCCAGAAATAAAAGAAAATGGGATTTCTTCCTGTGGGGTTACTTACATTTCTCCTGAAGGGTCTCAAACCTCACTAGCTGTGGGACCTTCAACAAATCACTAGACCCCCTGGTCTCAGCATTTATAAAGTGAGGGGTTGGACTAGTTCACTCTGAAAATTTTAAGACCCAAATGAAGAAATATTCCTGAGCTGAAAAGCCTACTTTCCACCAACTCTACCATCCACTCAATCAGACACACACAGCGAGTACATGAAAAACGTAAAATGCCCTACCATGTGGTGGAGAAAGCTGCCTGAGACAGCAAATTTCATCTTACTCGGAATGGGAGCTGCAATGTCATCATCTTCATCCAGGTCATATAAATTCTGAAAATAAAGAAATACAAGCTACTGGGGCACACAGGCTGTCAACCGAGGTTTGGAGCAAGAACAGCAGGGAGAAGACTGCTGGAGTGATTGAGGTGGAGGGAGCACATGCAGGGGTGCCTGAGAAGGCTGGGGTTCAAGTCCTGACAGGTGGCTCCCCACCCACAAGGGCCTGATGGAAGTGCTGCAACTTCCAGGTACATCAGCAGTCTCTTTCTGTACGTGGACAATGGCTAGGAAGATTTCCCAAAATGTCTACTCACATCCTTCCGCTTGGAAAGCCCACCCCAGGCAATCTGATCTACAGAAATAAGCCCAAACCCTAGAAAGGGCATTATTCACAAAGATGTCCAGAGAGTTTGTAACAGTGAAAAGTACGGTAAAATGGTATAAATCAACTGGAACGTCAACTCAATGAATTATGCAGTTATTACAAATGCTGTTTACAGTAAATGTGAATCACAGACAAATGCTTAAGTTATAAAGTGAAAAAATGACACAAAATGGAATTAAGAATATTACCAACTACAATTACGTGTCAATTAAATAATAATGGCATTTAAAAACCAAGAAGGAACCAGGGCAGAATTTCAACAACAGCTGGCTTTGGAGAGCAGGAGCACAATGAACTTATTCTTCTAAATTTTTCTCTATTTTGTAAATTTTTTTGTATTAAGCACATATAAATTAAAAATATATTTTCAATTTGCCTCTCTGCCCCTCGCCAGTTATGAAACTTTTTTTTAAAGATTTATTTATTTTTAGAGAGAGGAGAACAGAGGGAGAAAGAGTGGGAGAGAAACATCAATGTGTGGTTGTCTCTCACACGCTCCCACTGGGGACCTGGCCCACAACCCAAGCATGTGCCCCAGCTAAGAATCCAACCGGCGACCCTTTGGTTCGCAGCCCGTGCTCAATCCATTGAACTATACCAGCCAGGGCATGAAACTTCTTAAAACACATAAAATACAAATAGTGAAATGTAACCCCACCCCAATTCTTCAAATTGTGAACCTTGGGCTCGGCATCAGTTAATCTACCCAGCAGGCCCAATCAAATAAACGCTATGTACACATTTGCTCACACACATGCAGGACACACACTCACACTCTACCTGTTTGGCCTGGTGATGATTGACGACATTAATCCTCATTCCAGCAGAATGGGCATGGGGTGGAGTCATGGCCTTCTGCTGTGGAACCTAGAAAAACACCCACCAGTCGTAATTCATCCCACAGGATCCACATGCATGATCACTGAACTTGAAATACAAGGGACACTTGGTTTTGGTCTTTGGTAAAAGGCCCTGCGGAGTGCCTCACACCCAAAGAGAGTGACAGGAAGATCTGCCGTTTCAGAAACCATTGATTATGCATGAGTAGGGTTCAATGAACCTGGCTCAATAAACGTTCCCTGCTATTCCTATTACCAGTGTTGCTGTGAAGATTAAATGATACTGATATTATTTCCATTCCCTTTGGGGTGGGGTGGTGGCTGTGCAGGTGGCCAGGGCAAAGTATGAGGAGCCAGGTCCTCCCAATGACTAGCTGTGTAACTCTGGCCATAGTAATTCACATCTCTGAGACTGAGATTCTTTAATAAAACTGGGATAATAACCCCAGGGTGGCAGTGAGGAATACATAAGGTCATATACGTTAAGGGCCTGCTACCTAGCACATGCTCAACAAATATTTTGTCCTTTCCCTTCTCTTCCCTCCCCAACTATCTCACTTGAGAATGTCACTTTGTTTCTCTGGACGCCCTCCTCTTTTATATAAAACTGGGTTAATACCTTGCCTACCTTGCCTTCCTCTGTGGGGAACCGTTCCAAGCGTGGGAAATGTGGCTCAGCCCCCACTCGGAAAAGCCAGTGGGGAGCGAGGTTGGCGGGCAGAACCCACGTCCATGGATAGGTTCTCCAGTGGGAAATCAGGCCTGCATTGTACCTTGACTGCTATGAGACTTGCTCTTGCTAAAACTCCCTCACCCTGAGGCAGTAAATGTTTACTGAGTATCTTTATCTTCCTAAAATCTGGGCTAGACCTTCCAGGTATGGAACCTAGCCGTTTGACCACTTCTCCCTTTACATTGCAAATACCTTCCTTTGATGTACTCAGGTGACATCAGGGTCTCTCCTTTGTCTGTAAAAGATAACCACCCAAAACAAACCTTTGCATAGTAAAGGAGGACCTTCTTTGATATAAGGGGCCTAGAGAAACAATAAAAGCCTGTCAAGGCAAGGGTTGGGGCGCTCTCCTGTTGAGGGAGTGGCTGAGGCGCTCAGAGGCGAGACCCTTTTCCTCCACAGGATTTCTGTAGTCCGTGTGTATGTGTATATTGCAAAAACAACGATCCTGCGGGCTGGGATCCGCGGCATTCCTCATATGGTTACTATAGAAAAGACTTGGGGGAACTACCACTTTGCCCAAATACTCCTGACCACTGCTCCCTGCGAGAATCTAGTTATTACTGGGTTCCAGGAATTCATGACAAGAGCCACACACATACCTGGATGGTTTTAGTGAGCTTCAGAGCTGGGGTCACTGTCCCGACGGGGGGATTCATGAAGGCAGCAGGCGAACTCCGCTTCAAGCTGAGCTTCTCACGGGCATCAGCTACCTGGTGGGGCTTCGGGGGCGGCACTGTGCCCTGCTGCTTGCGGGAGTTCAACATCTCTCTGGCATCCTGCACTTTCCCTTTGATCCGGAAACGGGCATCTTTCTGCAAAAGCTTTTCCCGGGCATCTTTGACTCCCAGCTTGAGCCGGGCATCCGAAAGGCCAATCTTCTGCCTAGCATCAAACCTCTGCTGGAAGGTGGCTGTGCGTGCTGGCTGGCTGAGAAAGCTCTGCTGGATCCCAACGTGAGATCGAACACCTCCAACACCTGGCCTGACATTAAGCCTACAAATAAAAATTGCAATATTAAGTGGATCTGGATATCAACAGCAATAATACTGAGAACAGAGAATGTTGGAGAAACCAGAAAGCTGCTCCCTGTCTGAAGAAGCAAATATGGGATTGGCCAAAAGGTTCACGTGGTTTTCTTCTGTAAAATAAAATACAAATTTTCCATTTTCACCAATAACTTTATTGATTTGGGTATTTTGAGGTCAGTTATCTCCACGTAGTATAACACTGATTGTTCCCAATTAATATCTTGATTTGATCACCATCAACTTCCCCTGATCTACCCAACTGTGGAGCATCATCCAGCAAGAAATCTTTAGCACGAAACTTCTCAAACCACTTTTAACACATTTGATCAGTCACAGCACCTTCTCCACACGCTGCACAAATCTTTGTGTTTCAGTTGAATTATCTTTCCTTTTTAAAAAGATTTTATTTATATTTTTTCCTCAAAGAGGTGGTTTTATTTTTTTAAGTATATTTTATTGATTATGCTATTACAGTTGTCCCATTTTTTTCCCTCCCCTTCATTCCCCTCTGCCCTGCACCCCCCCTCCCACCAGCATTACCCCCCACCCTTAGCTCATGTCCACGGGTCATTCATGCAAGTTCTTTGGCTTCTCCATTTCCTATACTATTCTTACCCTCCCCCTGTCTATTTTCTACCTACCATTTATGCCTCTTATTCCCTGTACCTTTTCCCCCATTCTTCCTCCTGCCCCTCCCACTGATAACACTCCATGTGATCTCCATTTCTGTCATTCTGTGCCTGTTCTAGTTGTTTGCTTAGTTTGTTTTTGTCTTTGTGTTTTTAGGTTCAGTTGTTGATAGCTGTGAGTTTGTTGTCATTTTACTGCTCATAGTTTTGGTCTTCTTCTTTTTCTTGGATAAGTCCCTTTAACATCATTTCATATAAGGGCTTGGTGATGAACTCCTTTAACTTGACCTTATCTGGGAAGCACTTTAACTGCCCTCCCTTTCTAAATGAGAGCTTTGCTGGATAGATTAATCTTGGATGTAGGTCCTTGTCTTTCATGACTTTGAGTACTTCTTTCCGGCCCCTTCTTCCCTGCAAAGCTTCTTTTGAGAAGTCAGCTGATAGTCTTATGGGCACTCCTTTGTAGATAACTGTCCCCTTTTCTCTGGCTGCTTTAAGGTTCTCTCCTTATCTTTCATCCTGGGTAATGTAATTATCATGTGCCTTGGTGTGTGCTTCCTTGGGTCTAACTTCTTTGGGACTCTCTGAGCTTCCTGGACTTCCTGGAAGTCCGTTTCCTTTGCCCGATTGGGACGGTTCTCCTTCATTATTTGTTCAAGTAAGTTTTCAATTTCTTGCTCTTCCTCTTCTCCTTCTGGCACCCTGATGATTTGGATGTTGGAATGTTTAAAGTTGTCCCAGAGATCCCTAAGCCTCTCCTCATTTTTTGAATTCTTGGTTCTTCATTCTGTTCTGGTTGAATGTTTATTTCTCCCTTCTGCTCCAAATAGTTGATTTGAATCCCGGTTTCCTTCCCTTCACTGTTGGTTCCCTGTGTATTTTTCTTTATGTCACCTTGCATAGCCTTCACTTCTTCCTCTATTTTGCGACCATACTCAACCATTTCTGTGAGCATCCTGATTACCAGTGTTTTGAACTCTGCATCTGACAGGTTGGCTATCTCTTCATCGCTTAGTTGTGTTTTTGGAGCTTTGATCTGTTCTTTCATTTGGGCCAAATTTCTTTGCCTGGGCTCACGTGTTACGATATAAGGGGCAGAGCCTTAGGTATTTGCCAGGGCAGGGCAACCCAGGTTGCTGGGTTGTGGGGCTGTATGTGGGGGAGGGGTCCGACAGGAAACAGTGCTGCTTGCTTGGCTCTGGACCAGCTTTCAGTCACTTTCCCAGCTACCCACAGGCAAACCAGGCCCTTCTGGTGCAGATTCCAGGTGTGTGAGCTCGTGTACGTTCTAGGACCCTGTGGGTCGGTCTCTCCAGTGAACTCTCCTGTGAGACTGGGAGTTTCTCTCGCCACCACAACCCCCATAGGTTCTTACAGCCAGTGGTTTTGAGGCTTTCTTTCCTCTCTGCTGGAACCCTGGGTTGCACAGTCTGTCTCACTCCCCAGTTGTTCCCCCCAGTTTTTCCGCACACGAACGTGGGACGGTGCTGTCAGCCAGCTGCCACCTCACCCTCCCGGTCCTCCTCCCAGCTGCCCGTCTCCGCCCCTCCTACTGGTCTGGATGAATGTTTCTTCTGTAACTCCTTGGTTGTTGGACTTCCATACAGTTCGATTTTCTGGCAGTTCTGGTTGTTTTTTGTTTTAAATTTTCGTTGTCCTTCTTTTGGTTGTTCAAGGAGACAAAGTGTATCTACCTATGCCTCCATCTTGGCCAGAAGTAGCTATTTATTTATTTTTAAAGAAAGAGGGAGAGAGGGAGGAAGAGAGAAACATCGATGTGCAAGAGAGAAACATCAATTGGTTGTCTCTCGCATGCCCCAAACTGGGGACCTGGACTGAAACCCAGGCATGTGCCCTGACTGGGAATTGAACCAGCGACTTTTTGGTTGGCAGGCCAGAGCTCAATCTCCTGAGCCACACGAGCCAGGGCTGTTTTTTGTTTTTAAGTTTGTTGTTGTCCTTCTTTTGGTTGTGTGAGGCGGCAAAGTGTATCAACCTATGTCTCCATCTTGGCCAGAAGTCTTTCTTGAAATAAGGCATAAAATGTGTAAAATGTTACTTTCTTCTATCTTCAAAATTAAAATGGTTACATAAAATTTCACTTATTTTGGTAAGCTTTTTATTTGAAATGCACTGTCATATGACAGCTGTCACAATACAATACAATCTAACAAAATTGTTTCTTTCAAACAAAGTTAAAGACAACGAGTTAAAGACAACTAAGAGCTACTAGATCCATCTTATGGAAAAAAAACCAAACTCTTTGGCCAACCCAGTAATTGAGAGACTTCTTTCCCAGTTTTATGGCTTTTACTTTGCATTGGAGACACAGGAAGGAGGGACTGGCAATTTCTATCACTAGGTAGAAGTGTTTTGCTCCTTCCCTAACTCAGTGGGTTGGGCACTGTCCCATGGACCGAAAGGTTGTTGGTTCCTTTCCCAGTGGGGACACATGCCTGGGTTGCTGGCCAGTCCCAAGTTGGGGGTGTGCGAGAGGCAACCGATCAATGTTTCCCTCCCTCTCTTTCTCCCTTCCCCTCTCTGTAAAAAACAAATATTTTTTTAATAAAAGTGTTGTGCTTCCTAGACCAGGTATTTTGAGACACCACTAAGGACAAAGGGCATTCTAGGCAGACTGTGGAAAATGCCCACTACAGCCCAGCTGAGGCTTCTTGCTCTTGCAGCTCTGGCAGCAGGAGAGACTGAGCATCCCCTCCCCATCTCCACCTCCAGCATTCTTTCACTTCTCCCGTATCACTTCCACAGCTAGAGGCTCTCTCCTAGGAGCATGCAAGTTCTGGACCAGTTTCCATGAAGGCACTTACCATGCTGCATCACAATGATCTGTTTACAAGCCTGCATCTCCTGCAGGACTAAGAGCTTCTCAGGGGCACACCCTGTAGCTCCTCTCCAGTGTCAACCAGGCACCAGGAGAATGACAAAGGCTCAAAGAGCTTTCTGATCCAGAGCTCCTGCTAAGTGCTAAGGCCCCTATGGGGCTCCTTTAAATCATTATTCTTCCAAGCTTGTACTCTGTTAGTTGCAACCACTTCTACCTCCTCTGTGTAAGAATCATATCACAGGACTACTGGCATGGCTGGGACTGGACCACAGAGCCCACAATCTTTCCATTGTAACAGGCTCCAGGCTTCCCTCTTTCCTACTTCAAGCCTCAGGGGAGGAGAGAGAGGAGAAGTGGTGCCAGCCCCTGAAAGGGCTTCTCCTGGAGAATGCCTCTGCAAAGGCGGCTCCCTATCCAGCCCCCACCGACCAGCATAACACCCTGCTAGGATCCTGGATACCAATCACTTCTCCAGCGCCTAACCATGCAGCCAGGGCATATAGGGTAACCCTGGCCCTGACCCTAAAAGGGGACCCACCAAGATCTTGCCTGCTCTAAGGAGGGTAAGATCCTAACTCTTGTAGGAGGTTCAGATAAGGACATTACAAATGGAACCAGGCTGCACAGACATCAACAGTGGAAAACTTAATTCATGAGCACATCCACCAGGGGGATCAGACACATCTTCATCCAAACCTGGGCCTGTCCTGAAGATTTCCTGTCTTCGTCTGTCTTCTCCAAGTCCCATCTCCTCCCATCACCAGGGTCCTCTCATTACCAAGGCTTCCTGACACTTGCAACTAAAGGAGGTAAGATGCTTTTACTGATGGGGGAGTTGGAAAATCTTAGTTTTAGGTAATAGTTAATAAGCATTAGGAGTGAATGCATGTAAAAAGCTGCTGTTTCAGGAACTGAAGGTACGGCCTACCTTGACTCCAGGAGACCACAAGCAATTCAACCTTTGTATCCCTGAAGAGACCATAAGCAATTAAGATGGTATCTGAGCCATTGTATTCCAGAGAGAGGCATCCCACCGCTGAAGAAAATCACCCAGGACACAGGGTACAGACAGAAAATCACCAGTCAATAGATGAAAGGATGTTAGAGAAACTGCCAGACTGCAGCTTTTGTCTGATTAACCTCTTTCCTGAATTCCAAATCCCTTCCCTACACTTTTCCTTCTTATAAAAAAGGATGGCTTGAAAGGAAATGTAAGACTGTCTGTTAGGGTACATAACCTGCCGTCTTCTGAGATTGCCAGCCACCTGAATACAGCACCCATAAAGATTCAATCTCTGTCTCTGCTTATTGGCTCTGGTAGTAACAGGCAGCATGAATGCTGACTTTTCTGGTTTCATTATCATGTGATACTCCATGTGATTTTACAATACCATGAAATACAACAAATCTAGGCCCCATGGCATCAATTATGCATTCAAAAACTAAAGCTAGCCCTGGCTGGTGTGGCTCAGTGGGCTGGGCCTTGTCCTGTAAACCTAAGGGTCGCTGGTTCAATCCCCTGCCAGGGCACATGCCCGGGTTGTGGGCCAGGTCCCCAGTTGGGTGCATGCAAGAGGCAACCAATCCCTGTTTCTCTCACATATCGATGTTTCTCTCCCCGTCTTTCTCCCACCCTTACCCTCTCTCTAAAAAATAAAACAAAATTAGCCTTGGCTGGTGTGACTCAGTGGATTAAGTGCCAGCCTGTGAACCAAAGGGTTGCTAGTTCGATTCCCAGTCAGGGCAAATGCCTGGGTTGTGGGCCAGGTCCCCAGTTGGGGGCGCATGAGAGGTAACCGCATATTGATGTTTCTCTTCCCATTTCTCCCTCCCCTCCCCTCTCTATAAAAATAAATAAAATCTTTTAAAATATATTTTAAAAAGTAAAACCTTAAACAAAAAACTAAAGCTACCCAATCATTCAAGAAAGGAAACACTGCACATAAAATGGGGGGCCCTGACAGATGTGGCTCAGTTGGTTGAGCATCATCCAGCAAAGCAAAAGGTTGCTGGTTCAATTCATAGTCAGGGCACATGTCTGGGTTGTGGGTTTGGTCCCTGGTTGGGGGAGGGTGCAAGAGGCAACTGATAGATGTTTCTCTTGTAAATCAATGTTTCTTCCCCTCTCTTTCTCCCTCCTTTCCCTTCTCTCTAAAAGTAAATAAATAAAAAATATTTTAAAAAAGTGTGGGGGAGGGAACAAATAACCAATTGAAAGTGATTATTTTGAGTAATTAAAAGAACAAGGAGATTCTTTTTATTTTTCTGAGCAGCTTTTATTCATAACCACGAAAATCTAGACACACCAAATGTCAATCATCAGGTAAGTGGGTACACATTGTGGTAAATCCTTACAATGAAATATTATTCTGCAATAAAAAGCAATGAACTATTGATATATTAAATAACAGAGACGGAAGCTCAAACACATCATGCTGAGTAAAAGTAGCCAGGCCTAAGAGTTCATACAGAAAGACTCCATTTCCATGAAGTTCTAGAAAAGGTAAGCATCTACAGTGATAGTAATCAAATTAATGGCCACACCCAGCCTGATGTGGCTCAGTGGATTGAGAACCGGCCTGCAAACCAAAGGGTCACTGGTTTGATTCCCAGTCAGGGCAGATGCCTGGGCTGCAGACCAGGTCCCCAGTACAGGGGGAGGGGGGGCTGTGAGAGGCAGCCACACTTTGATGTTTCTCTCTCTCCCTTTAAATTAAAAAAAAAAAAAAAAAAATCAATGGCTGCAGAGAGAACAAGATTCTTGAAAATGAATTTCATCTCCCTGAACAGAGAATGGAAAAAGGGGCAGATTAGTGTAGCAACATATGAGGGGCAGAGATTAAGCCTCTGTAATCTTATTTTATTCATATTCCTCAACCATTTCCCTCTCTGATAATCAGTAATGGCTGTTAAGTGTGCTCCTGAGAATCCACAGGAGCCTATGGTTGATAAGCAGTGTCCACCATGGCCACACAGGGCACCTGACTATCAGAATGTATGAAAAATTTTATAAAGAAGGTGACCCCAACACCATTTTTGAGCACTGACTAAAGGTCCATAAACTTTGACATACCTCCTTTAACCCTTACAACTCTAAGAATTAGGGTATTATCTGTATTTTATAGAGAAAACTGAGATTCAAGGAGAAAATCCCAAATCACACAGATATAATATACAATGGTGAATGCTGGATTTAAACTTCACTATATCTAGTTAAAGTACCAGTAAATTAAGCACGGGTCAAAAATAAAGACCAGAGACCTGGCTGGTGTAGCTTAGTGGATTGAGTGCCAGCCTGAGAACCAAAGGGTTGCCGGTTCCATTCCCAGTCAGGGCACATGCCTGGGTTGCAGGCCAGGTCCCCAGCTGGAGGCATGTGAGAGGCAACCAATCAATGTCTCTCTCTCGCATCGCTGTTTCTTTCCATCTTTCTCCCTCCCTTTCCCTCCTAAATATAAACATAAAATCTTTAGGGGAGGGGAAAAAAGGACCACAACTTGAAGGGTGAGTACTGTCCCCAGGCTAAGGGAAATCTTAGGACTCCAGTCATGCCCAGGGAAAAAGCTCACTCACAGGTGGCCAGAGGGTAAGTAAGCGCACACGTAGAGGATGTCCACACACTTGGGACCCACACACCATACTGCTTGTCAGGGAAGAGAGACCACCAAAAAGTACCAGCCTTGTGCTGCAGGATTTTATCTACTGCAACAGTGCAAAAGGTACACTTGGGAAAGGGAGGTGATATAGTTACGGTGAGTGAGCTACTTTCCCTCAATTCCACGCATTTAGTTCCCTGGTCATACCAGATCCTTTCCAGTTCTTTTCGACTGCTCTCAAGAACAGCTTTAGCGGGGTTCAGTGCTCAGGCTTTTCATAATCACTGCTCCTGTTCCTGCATGAAAAGACAGCTATTCAACCCAGAAGGTCTGGTTATAAGGCAAGCATTAGTCATCAAGAATTTCTCAAATAAACATTCCTGCTAGAAGCAGGTCTCTAAAACAGAGAGTCAGTTATGTTACCCTGCTGCCCCAAGAACTGTTGCGGGTTCCCTAACAAAGCTAACCCCTCAGTGGAGCCCCTGGTCTGGCCCCGACTCCTGCCCGCAGCCTCATCTCTGACTGCAGACCATCTGATGATCCCCAAACACTCTGCACTCCTGGTCTCGGTGAATGTTTGGGAGGAGCGGAGAGGGACGTTTTAAGCACGTCTCTTAACTGCCCTACCCTGTCGTACCCCGAACAGTGCAACACTGCACTGCTTCCAGACACTCACCAGTTCCCCACGGTCCTGGGCAGGGTGCTGCGGGCGAAGGCGCTCATGCCCCACTGGAGCCTGAACACAAGGAATGACTGGAAAGGGTCTGTATGGGGTGAGGAGTGCCTCACCATCTTGGCTCTGTCTGTGGAGGGCAGAGTGGCAGCTGGCTCTGGACATAGGTCCGGTCCAAAGGATGCAGACCAACAACTGTGGTCTAGGTTATTATAAAGTGGATTTTAATCCTGCGGTTTCTGGGTTAGAGTACATGTGTGTTGAGGTCATCTTTATAGAAAAAAACCTGAGTCTGGCTCTATTACTGAGGGTCAATTCTGAATTAGGTACCATATTTTTCGGACTATAAGACACACTCCACCCCCCCAATTTGGGAGGAAAATGGGGGTGCATCTTATAATCCGAATGTAGCTTCCCTGGCTTGCTGAGGGGGTGGGGGGCGGCAGTGAAGCGGGTTTCTTTTTTTTTCCTATTTTCCTCCTCTAAAACCTAGATATGTCTTATGGCCTGGTGTGTCTTATGGTCCGAAAAATATGGTACTATGAACCCATTAAGAAAAACAACACATTATCCTCCTATCCTCTAAGAGAGTCTTGTAGAGATGATTTATTTTAAATCTTAATTCTTCCCCTCTCAGTTACATAATAACTACTTTCCCTCTTCTTTACTTTAGTTATACATCTCCTTTATATTATTTCAACAGGGAAAAAAGCAATGAGGACCCAGACCAGGGCCCTGGCCTGAACTGAAAAGCTCTCCAGCTCCCCGCCCCCGGCCCACAGACAAGGCATATGGCCCAGGGCTGCTCAACTCCAGCCCACCTCAAGGCCCAATTTTCCCTCCAAGGCTGCCTGCCACCTTCATCTAACTACATGGATGCAGTACAGAGACAGCTACTCTCTGAGAATTAAACTAATCAAACCAGAGAGTTCTTAACTAACCTAATCAATGATGCCCTCACATCTGAAGGAAGAACTGGTCAGAGGGCCAGGCCTGTACAGCAGCTGCCCAGTGCTGTCCCGAGGAGACGCACTGGTACGTCGGGAGCAACTGAGGTCAGTACAGATGTGCTGTGCGTGGGGAGAAGCGATGCCTCACCCTGG
The DNA here is from genome assembly GCF_022682495.2 of Desmodus rotundus. Lineage (NCBI taxonomy): Eukaryota > Metazoa > Chordata > Mammalia > Chiroptera > Phyllostomidae > Desmodus > Desmodus rotundus. The sequence continues at coordinate 197,728,575 of NC_071389.1, forward strand.
CCTGGACGAAGCAGTACTCAATTAACTGGGGCCCACGTGATGATAACGCCCCATTTCTTGACTTCCAAGGTGCAATGAACACTGAAACAGAACGGCCGCTGTAAAGCACAAGCGCATCACACGCCCTGTGGGGAAAAAGGTTATTTACACTTCCACAGGCTGTCTTTTGGTATTTCCACTTTTCTGAGATAAACAGTTTCTTCCTAAATTACTAAGATCAAAGTTCCTCGGACATCCAAGCAATGTTAAACCAAAGTTCCTAGTAAGGAATATTCTAGAAAACATGTAGACTACATTTACTGTAGGAAATGACATTTGTTCAGACTTTTTACATTTCTTGACAGGGACCTCGAGATCTAGTTTTTCTCTTCGTTGGCCGGGAGGTAAACTAAAAATGGCATTTCTGGCAGGTTTAACTCGAACAGAGCGTGCAGTCCAGCTTCTTCCACACCAGTCTCTCGCCCGCACTTGCCCCCAGTCCGATGTGCACACAACAGCAACACAACATCCTCACGCTGAAAACTGGCTGTTACTTCTTTTCTTAAACACTTTCAATAAAGAAAAAAAAAGCTAACATCTATGGAGCACTTGGTGCTCACTTTTTAAGTACTTCAGATGTTTTAATTCACTTAGTCCTGACCACAACCTAATGCAGTAAGTACTGCCCACATTTCAGAGATAAGGAAACGTTAAGTAACGTGCAAACGACCATATGGAAAGTGGGAGCAGCGTGGACTCCACCGGGCAGCCTGACTCCAGGGCCCCAGTGCTTACCCAGCATGCCCTCAGGGGAGGTTCTGGCTTCTACTTATGTTTTTTATCCTCACCTGAGGACATTTTTTCATTGTTTTTTTTTTTAAAGATTTTATTTATTTATTTTTAGAGATAGTGGAAGGGAGGAAGAAAGAGGTGGAGAAACATCAATGTGTGGTTGCCTCTCACTCGGCCCCTACTGGGGACCTGGCCCACAGCCCAGGCATGTGCCCTGACTGGGAATCGAACCGGTGACCCTTTGGTTCACAGGCCAGCACTCAATCCACTGAGCCACACCAGCCAGGGCGCTTTTTTTTTTTTTAAGATTTTATTTATTTTTAGAGAGAGGGAAGGGAGGAAGAGCAGGGAAAGAAACATCATTGTGCAAAAGAAACACTGATCAGTTGCTTCTCAAAGGCCCCAACCAGAGACCTGCCTGCAACCCAGACATGTGCCCTGATGGGGAATCAAACTGGTGACCCTGCAGCTTGCAGGACAAGTCTCAACCCACTGAGCTACACCAGCCAGGGCTTCACTGCTTTGAGAGAGAGAAACATCGACTGGTTGCCTCCCACACGCAACCAGACCAGGGATCCCACATATTCGGACCAGGGATCAAACCCGCAACCTTTCGACTGTGGGATGATGCTCCAACCAACTGAGCCACACTGGCCAGGGCGGGCTTCTACTCCCCTGAGGAAAGGTCCGTGATAATTACCATCACTTGCTGAACACTTACTGCCTGGTACAAACTTTAAAATATACACTGTTGTTCTAAAAAAAATTTTATTGATTGATTTTTAGAGAGAGAGACATCGATTTGTTGTTTCACTTATTGACACACTCATTGGTTGTTTCTTGTATGTGTCCTGGCCAGGGATCGAACCCACAGCCTTGGTGTATCGGGATAAAATACATTCTTAAGTTCTTATATTTGACCCTCTCAGCGACCTACTGGCCGCCATTATTACGAGCGAGGACACTGCCCAGCTCAGAAGTCCTCTAGCCGGGAGGCGCAGAAGCGCACAACCCGGCCCGCCCGGCTGCAAGCCCCGGCCCAGCTCCTCCGGCCCCGTGCACACGGCCCGCTTCGCGCAGCCCCACCCGCGCCGAAACGGTCCGGGCCCAGCAGACAGACCACCCGCAGTCAGGGCCTGTGGGGCGGGCTGCAGGGAGCCTGTCCTGCGATGCCCGCTCCCTCGGCCACTGTTGAGCAAACTCCGAAACCCGGACGGTTCAGAAGTGGCCAGAGGACGCGGCGCCGATGCCACGCGCGTTACCCAGAGGAAAGACCTCGGGGGGAGCAGTCTCCAGGAGCGGCTGCGGGGACGAGAACTGCGAGCCTGTTCCGATTCAGGAGCCAGGCGAAGCGCTGCCCAGTGAACCGCGGGCGGGGGCGGGAAGGGGGTGCACTCGAGACAGCAGGGGAAGGCCCCGGCGGAATTAGCCAGCGCGCTGAGCGAGGGCTGAGAAACCTGTGCACCGTCTCTGCAGCCGCCGGCCGCACGGCCCCCGCTCAGCGCGCGCCGCGCAACCACCTGCCGCCACGCCCACTCCCCGCACAGGTGGGCCGCGGCTCGCGCGGGCTGCGGGCGCCTGACAACACTGCAGGGCCCCCAGGGAGCTTGGGGCACAGCCTGCGGGTCGCCCCCGAAGCTCCTCGCTCAGCCGAGCTTTCTGAGAACCGAGCTGCAACCACCGGGACTCGGCCGGCGGGGGCGGGCGTACGGGCGGAGAAGCGGCGACCGCCGGAGACCTGCCTCGGGGCGGGAAGCCACCGCGCAGCACACGGATGACGTGGTACAGAGTTGTAGCCCCGCAACCTCGGTAACTTTATTAGCCAACGTCAGCCCGATAAACTCAGTTATAATCAAGAGACACGGCCGACTCCAGCCCGGCCCCGTTTCCCTGCCCGCGCCGAGCCCACCTCCGCCAGCCCCGGGCCCCGCGTCCGGAAGAGGGGGACCCCGTCCCTAACGGGCCGACAGGGCTGCGAACGAGCAAACGACACCGTGTGCACAGGAGAGCGCCGCCCGGCACGCCGCGCACAGCGAGGGGAGCGCTAACGGCAGCGGCTCCGAGAGGGGCACCGGGCGCGCGGTGTGGGAATTAAAGGTCCGGGCGGAGGCAGAGCAAGTCGCTTCTCCGCTCAAGTTCAGGCGTCCTCACCCGGGGCCGCGCTGCGAGCACGGAGACGCGCGGCCCGAGTGCCTGTCCTCTCAGGGAAGGCGGCTGAGCCGGAACACCCTGGGGACCCCAGGGTACCCCGGCCCCGCCGCCGCTGCCGACAGCGGGCCCGCCAGCCTCCCGCGGCCCGTCGGAGCGACGGTGCCTGCAGCCAGTAGGCGGCCGGATGTCCAGGCCTGTGGCGGCGGCGGCGGCCGGGCCAATGAGCAGCGCGGCTACGGCAGGGGGCGGGAGCAGGCGGCCCTCCGCGTCGCGCCGGGGCCCCTCTCTCCTCAGCCCCGAACCCCGCTAGGCCGCGGGTCCTAAACCCCGAAGAGAGAAAACGCCGCTCACCGTCCCTTTGCCGCAGCCCCGCGCTTCCGGATAAGCTCGTCCAAGGAGATGTCCGCCATCTTGCACCACAGAGCAGCTTAGATTCCCTCACGCCTAGATCCCGCCCCTTCAGCCACTACGGGGCGACTGTTTCCGGCGTTCGGTCGACGAACTCTCGCGACAGCTCAAATGCGGCAAGAACCGGAAGGGGCGGAACGCTCTCCAGGAGCCTTAGCGACACAGGCTGCTTATCTGCATACGAAGGGTCGGATGATTATCGTTCTGTATTCTCCCCTGGACAAATAATATGAAAAGCGACATAAAATATTAACTAGTATTAAGACCAACTTCAAAGGAACGGGGATCTCAGTTCAACGATCGAATTTGATACTCACCATAGGACTAATAGGACTAAGATTCATTATGTACGAAGTAACAGAAGTGTGTCTTTATGCCTTAAACTTATGAGTAAGGAAAATAACGATTCGGGGTGACGCCCGAATCCTCACTGCCAATGTGAGACGAATTTTTGAGCGGGTAAAGGTTGCCCCTAAGGTGACCCGCCTACTTTGCGGGATGCCTGGGAGTTGCGATCTGCCCGTCCCTTTTATTTTTAAAAGCAGATGGATTTGGAAATAATAAAGGAAAATATCGTTGACTTATGATTTTCGTGAATCAGGAATACTACTTCCTTGTAGTTGAACTGTTAGCCTGAATGGCTCTCGACCGCACACGGTAGGCAACCGGCTTCACCTCCTTAGTTGCCGGTCTTACTGATCTATGAAACTGGGCGACCAACACAGGCCGTTAAGAGGGTGAGATAGACTGATTCAGAGAAGTGTCTATACGTGGAATTGCTTAGTGTGGCTTCAGCACCGAGCTTGACGCGCTTGTCAAGTCGATAAATACATATGACGTCTTTAGAAAAGCGCCGAGTAGGAACTTACTGGTCTATGAATTCTATGTTGGTGTTATTATTTTCTTAGTCCAACACTGCGAATGGAGTTAGGTACTGTTTGTTTTGTTCTGTTTTTTAATTAGGGTGAAATTGGTTAATAAGGAGTCATGTATTCTTGACAGAACATCACGCTACAATAAAAAATCTGGCACCAGAAGCTCCATGCAAAAACTGGACAGTGGTAAAGCCATGAAGTCTGAGGTTGGTCACCAGAGGAGGAGAATCCAGGTCTCACCTGGGCAGCGTGACTGGGTGCTGGCCGGACCCCCTTTTCTCAACTGCGAACAGCGACCACCAAGCCCGCCATCCCGGGGGTGCGGGAGGAGTTCGGCCTCAGCCCCCGGGCCGGCTGGAACGTGGCGGTCAGGTGTGGAAGAACCAGGAAGCGGCCAGAGGACCCAGGAGTTAAAGCCCTGTAGCGCCTTGAGTGAAATGTAAAAAAGTCAGTTCAATGATTTTTTTTTTTTTTTAAAGCCAGCACAATAGGGCCATTAACTGAGATCAACCTATTCTGGGTTCACCGCGGGGAGGCCTTTCCTCAGGAGCATTTCCGAGCTTTGTGGGGTCGTGTTTGGTTGTCTGGACGACAGGGATTCGGTCTCGTGGAGGTGGGGACAGTCTTCCATCGTCAGCGACATTCCTGGAGCTGAGAGGCCCGTTGCGATTCTGAACCGGGCTTCACTGCATTTCTTGTATGAACACGCAGGACTTTTTGTCCGGTGTGAAAAAACACGGAATTGCCAGCAATGCAGCTGCGCAGCAGCCAAGGAAATGTTTGGAAATTGACGGAGGAATGCGCCCCGCCTGGAAAAATTCGGCCTGTGCCAGCAGAGCGCGGGAGCCTGGCTGCATTTGGGGCTGCATTCAGGGACCTGGCATGCGGGCAAACCCCTGTTCTACCCTCCTTCTGGGGGCACTTGGGCAGCATCTACAGGCTGGAATGTGCATCATTTTATAAATTCCTTTTCTTGCTTGCTTTTTTATAGTATAGATTGGTGAATTCTATAATGTGAATTCCCTTCAGGAGGGTAAAGGGGTTGTTATAAATGTTATTTTGAAAGGGTATCAGGTCTGAGAGGGTGGAAAATCAAAGACCTGGTTCACGCACCCATTTTACAGGTGGGGAAACTGAGGCCAGGAGAGAGCAGGGAGACCAAGTCCAATTCACACCCTTCTTCCCTGGAGACAGCTTCTACAGGGCTCAAGCAGACTTACCTTCAGACCCCAACTCTCAGGCCTGTTTTCTCATCCTCCAGATGGAGACAGGAATGAGGAGACCTATTATGTGTCCATTGCTCAGCAGAGCCCAGCACACAGTAGGTGTGAAGGGCTCTTAGGGCCAGGGATTCCCAGGTTCAGTCCTTTTCCAGACCACTGGGGACAGAATAGGTGAGGAGAGAAAAAAGGGGCTCCCCTGCCCCCCAAAGCCCAGCCTCTGTGAACTCCCCATCCCCTGCTCTTCCCCCCTCCACTCCAGCCCCACTGGCTTTCACCACCTTCCCTGAGCCTCCCAGGGTCCACAGCCTCTGGCCCAGCCTTCTGCCTCCAGGAATCTGTCCTGAAACAAACAGCCTGGAAGGAGGGTAAGAGATGCCACTGTTATTTACAAGATCCACAAACTGAAAGCGGGGTAGGGGACTCGCTACACTTGGCTTTACGGTAAGAGTCCACCCGACATTAGGGGTAAAAGCAGTGGCCATAGAGCGCACCCTGTGATTTCATTAAATTCGTATTTGCCTCTCGATGTCGGGCACTATTTTCTTTCCTGGGCATACTTTTCTGTACTCTCCCACTGCCACACCCTGCACAGCCCCTTCCTGCCCTCCCCCACCCCCAGAGGGACACAGGTCATAGCCTCAAGAAGCCACTCGAGGGTTAATATTAGCAAAGTTTTATTTCAATGTTTTTTCTGCTCATAAATGACTCTGAAAAAGCCACTATGCAAAGGCTAACCCACTGTTGTCTAAAGGCAATGTCAAGGCCACTGAGAATGTGGCTCAGACAAGAGGATCTGCTCAAAATCTCCCCCACACTGGGGTGCAAGCAGCAGGACGGGTGGGTTTGGGACAGAAGAATAAATAAACATGAACTGTGTCTTAGCTCTGCCATCAGGGTTGGTGGCCCAGGATGCTGAAGCAGTTGAACCAACCACCAAGCTGACAGCTTGGAACTCCCAAAGCTGCTGAACATTTGCGTGTATTGGAGAAAATGTGGAGGCTTCGGGAGGGCCCATGTGCCAGCCAGAGGGGCCCTCGACCAGTCCCTGCCAAGAGGACTTTTGGATAGTAGCTGTATTTAGTGTCAGGTGCTAAGGCCTGGCCTGGCCCTGAGGCAGGTAGTAAAGAGGCGGCAGGCGAGGGTCCCAAGGTAGTGGCAGGGGATTCCTTGGCACCAACAACTCTGGACTGCCCACATGTTTACTTCCAGACTGCGGTCTGCTCTGGGAGGGGTGGATGGTACACGGTGCTGATGGCCTTGGCCCAGTACTGTGGGGGGTGTGGGGATGAGGGAGGGATAGGACCTGGGGCTGGGCATCATGGTAAGAACTGGTGAGGGTCAGACAGAACCCTGTTCCCAAAGGAGCCCCTTTGGGGCCAGCCCAGCAGAGCGGCCACCCAGGCATGGGCAGGCCAAGCTGAGCCTGGGGCCGTAGTGTGAGATGAGGGGGAAGTGACCTTACAGATGGCAGGGCGGGATGGGGGATGGGTGCGGACTGGGCACATGAGGATGCTCAGCGGGCAGTGGGGGGGGGGGCAGGTGGCCAGTGCGGGCCCTCAGAAGGAGAAGCAGCGCTCCTTGGGGTGGCCCACGCGGTCCAGGTTGGGCAGGCAGGCGTACTGGATCATGGGCGGGGGTCCGCACATCAGTATCAGTGGCTCGTCCTCCGGGGGCGGCAGGTGGTCCCGGATCATCTCCTCATTCACAAAGCCCTCGCTGTAGTCCCACGCTGCGGGGCAGGAGACTGCGTGAGCCCCAGTGTTGCCCCGGGACTGACTGAGGACTGCCCACCTGCCCGACACCCTCCCCTGGCCGATGCAGCTCCCGTGTGAATGCCTCCCCCTTTCCAACAATCTCTGAAGAATGAAGAGGTTAATCTGGGCAAACCCGCCCCCATGCCCTGACCTGGCCTGGCTTGCCCAGGACCCAAATGCAGCCCTTCACAGTTTCCACATGGCCGTACAGGTGGCCCTCAGAACCGCCCTGCGGGTGGACGGAGAGGGTTGATGATCCCATTTTACAGATATGGAAACCGAGGCCCAGAGGACCCAGAACTGAGTTGTCCAAGGTCACACAATGAGAGATGCACTCGGCTAGGATGTGAACTCCAGGTTCCAGATGTCTGTCCCCATGCCAGTGACCAGCCCCAGGCTGGTCAATCAAGGGGACATTCTCTACTGATGCCTCTCCCACCCCCACACTGCCTGACTTTTGCCCCCAGCAGAGTGTCGGCCTGTGAGGAGCCCTGTCTGGGTCATGGCTGTGTTCCCAGTGCCCAGACAGCCCGGTACACAGTACTTGCTCAATTAATAATGAAGGAAGAAATGACCCCAAACAAGCAGTCGATGAGCCTGAAAAACGAAGCTCCAGACGCAGCAGCACCGGCTCCCTCCTGGTCCCGCCTGCCAGCCTGTCTCACACACGCGCACACACAGTGTGTCTCCAGGTTCCACCCAAGCTCTGGAACCTTTCATTCCTCCTAGCAACCGACATGCCCATGGTGAGGCTGGCAGGGGCTCTAGTCCAACACAGACCCTCAGGAACTGACATGCTCCTGGGGCTGCTCCCAGAGGGGACCACTCAGTCCGGGTACACCGTGGATTGACAGGGATAGAGGCTGGCAGGGCCCCCACAGGAGGATGGGGCTCTGACAACTGGGGGACGTGTCGGGGGCACAAGACAGGAAGATGAGCGGTACGACGCCCACCTCTCCTCCTCAGCTCTGGCTTCCAATCTGCTGGGCAAACGACCCCTCTGTGCCTCAGTTTCCACATCTGTCCTCACAGTGCCACCCTGCCTGCCACACAGGGTTATAAGGGAGAGGGGGTCTCCCGCCTTCTTTCAAGTTGCCCCTTCTTTTGGATGAGTGAGGAGGGGACCCCGCATGACGGTCGCCTTCCCTCACGGTTGTTCAATGTTCGGTGGGGACAAACACTACCTGGGGACTGAGGACACATGCTGGCCATGCAGCCACGGTCCTCTCAAATGGCCCCTGTGCTGCACAGCTCAGCCCTGGAGGGACCGACAAATGGAGGGACCAGAGGGTGCCCACCATCGGCTGCATATGACCTCCCCTCTGAGGAGCCACCGCTGGCCACCTCCTGATCCCACTGTGGGTGCCCAAACCAAGGCCAGCCCCTGAGCACTGGCCAGTGGGTGGGCTGATCACCCAGACAGATCCTCTAGCTTGGCTCCGGTGGAGTGGAGGGCAATGGGGATAACGAGAGAGGCAGCAGGTGGAGGCCCAGAGGACAGGACCAAGCAGGAGTGAGGGTAGCAGATGGGAGGGGCAGGAGAAGCGACAAAGGAAAACTGCCTCTATCAGAGGGTCCCGGTGTTCTGCCAGGACTGGATGGCCTCGTCCTCCACGTCCCTCCAGCCCCGAACACCTGGTTATCTGGCTTGTCTCTATTTTTCACTAAAGTCCTTGACATCAACAGAAACACAGCTCCGTAAGCCCAAGGTCAGGAGGAGGTGACTGAGGGACCTTGCCTAGATGCATGACACTCACTGCACCACACTCTGTCCGCTCTGTGGGGGACCCTTGGGAGAGGCCAAGGCAGTCCCAGCTAGTCTTGGCGATGGAGTGCTGAACAGTGGAGCATTCTGTGTCTCATAGACACTGATCTCCGTCACTGACCACATCCCCCTTTTCACTTTGGCTGCTGGGGAGCTCAGAATAATATGCACAGCCCATCAGCAGCACATGTGTATCCCAGTCCATGTTTTTGTACAAACCTCATTTCTGATTCCATTTTATGGCCCTGCCCTTGTTTTCCTCTCACTCCCACTTTCTATTTGCACCACTCTGACTCACTCTGTGAGTCTTGTGAAGCTGCCTAAAATCCATCTGGAATGAGGGAGGGCACGGACACATACCATGTTTGTAGCGGGGCAACAGATCTGAAAGGACTTCGTAAAAAACCGCATGGAGTGAAACTGTGTTTGCTAATGTATGAAATGGGCAGGTCTGTGAGACATGCCTCAGTTTTACAAGGATTTTTAAAGCCAGTGTATTTTTCTTTATATGCGTACTGAAGGCGGCTTTGTGGGGGAAGTGTAAGTCAGCTGTGTGTGCCGCGTGAGCTGGCCCCTCTCCTGCTCCTTCGCTTCCCGCCATGACAGCCAGGCTGGCCCGTCACCACTTTCTTTCTCAACCTCCAGCAGTCCAGCTTACACCCCATGTTACAGCAACACCTTAACTGCTCTTGAAATGTGGGTCAGGGTAACAATAAACGTAAGTATAAAATGATAGGAGAAAACCCACGGTACCTCCCTTGGCCTGTAACTGGTACTACTATTAAAACAGTCCCTAGGAGGTGGCCACTTTGGCCATGTGCCACCAGCAAGGGTCAGTGTACACCCCTCTTCCGGCGGACTCGGCCTTCCATAGGCAACAGGCAAGGCCGGTCTGTCGTGGCTAACAGCCTCCCCTACCACACCACCAGAACCTACAACCAGACCATAGCTAAACTACCCTTCTTTCTCCCCTTTTGCTTGAGACCTGTGTACAAGATAAATGCTCCTTTCTTATTAGAAGAAGAGCAGTTCCAATCCGACTCCCACAACCTGTGCCCCCTGCCTGACCTGCACCCCAGCCTCTTGCCCGACTCCACTGTGTCTTCTCTGGGTCTCACTGACCACCCCCTCCTCTCTCTGTAACTGATGAAGAAACCTGTTTCCTGTCCACCCCGCTCAAACATCAGCCCACGGGGCACGATGGCTCCGTGCACACACGGCTTGGATGGGCTGGCCCAGGACGGCCGATCCAGCCAGAGGCCTCAGGATAACTCTTTCAGGTCCGCCCGTCCACCCAGGCCCAGGTCTGGCTCTCAGCCAGGAGGCCCAGGACCCGACCGACCCCCTGGGAAGGAGGCTCTTCTCTTAGAGGTGGGCCCAGACCACCTCTGTTCATTTCTGGGAGAAGCAGCAGGTGGTGCGTTTCCCCCACCATGGATGACTCCCGGGGAACCGTGGGGCTGTGTGAGGAGCGGAGGCCAAGCAGGGGCAGGGTGGCAGCCTGTGAACGAGATAGCAAACTGGCGCCTACATGGGTACTTCAAAAGTGTCATTTCTGCCCTGGCTGATATGGCTTAGTGAATTGAGCACCTGCCTGCGAACCAAAGGGTCACCGGTTCGATTCCCAGTCAGGGCACATGCCTGGGTTGCGGGCCAGGTCCCCAGTAGGGGGCACGTGAGAAGCAGCTACACGTTGATGTTTCTCTCCCTCTCTTTCTCCTTCCCTTTCCCTCTCTCTAAAAATAAATAAAATCTTTAAAAAAAATTTTTTTTTAAAGAAAAAAGAAAATGTCATTCCTAACATTTAGAGACTTCCCATGAAAATGCAGACTCAGGGCTAAAAAGTGGGAAGGCCTGGGCTGCAGAACTGAGGTCCTGCGGAGCCGACTGCCTGCAGCTGAGAGGGGCTGCCCCCTCTAGACAGGGCAGATGCTTGCCAGCTTGCCACACTTCCCACCACTCCCTAGTGACAACCAGCCCCGAAACACATACCACGGACATTATCTACCAAGAAGCCTGACCTGCTGCTGTTCTGCCAGCAGATACTGCTTTGCACCCACACCTACCTAAGGCAGGAGAATGAACAGGGTTAGCGCCCAGAGGGCAACTTTGTGTCACTGGGGATGGCCCCATTCACTGCCTCCTACGTGGTTCTCATTCTTCCACAACCAACCGTGTGACCTTGGCAAAGAGCTTAACACCTGGACAGGTAGGACCATAAATCAGCCCAGCCCACCACCACCCCCGCCCCCACCCGGGTCCAGGCGGATGACTGAGGAGAAAAATAGGAGCAAAGTGCCTAATAGGGTACACACAGTGGGAATAATCAGCCCGGGGCCCCAGCAATGGCCCTGGAGACTGGGCCACAGTGAGCCCCAGCTAGAGCAGGGAAGGCCAGCCTCCTTTGTCCAGCAGGGGGCAGTGCAGCCAGGGGAAGGCCTCAGGCTTGGAGGAGGAGCATGTGAGTTGAGTCCAAGCCCTGTCCCTGGTGTTTTCTAGCTGTGTGACGTGGGGCACTTCCTCCCCCTCTCTGATCCTGCTTTGCACATCTGTGAGTTGGCGTCACACCACCTCCCCCTCACGGGGCCATGGTGAGAACGTGCACCTCAGACACCACGTGAGCAGAAGGCTCCACACTGTGGAGGACTCAGCGCCCCCACCCCAGCCCGTCTAGCCCATCCGGGCTCCCATGGCTCACCTTCGGGGGCTTTGTCCACCGTGTACCAGAGCTTGAAGCGGGCAGAATGCTCGTTCCTCAGCTCCTCCAGCTCGGGCCGCAGCAGGATGTCCTTCTCAGTCTGTGCGGGGGACAAGTCCAGCGGTCAGGAGGGGTGGCGGCGGGGACTGCCCTAGGAGACGCTCGTGTGGGCCACACACTTGGCAAGGCTCCAGGAAAGCAGTCTGGCTTAGCGCACCAGACCCCCGAAAACACTCACCCCTTCTCATCTTGCCTGGGGAGCGGGTGAGGCTGCGGATGAGGGCGTTCCCTCCAAATGCAGTTTGCAAATGGTTTTTCACGTCATGGGGCCAAGTGCACGATGTGGCGGGGGTGGGGGGGTGGGGGGAGTGGAGAAAGTGGGGAACAAAACTAAAGGTGGGAGTGCGGAGGAAACTCCAGCACAGAGGAAAGAGACTGGAAGGAAAATGTGCCAAAATATTTGTCGGGATGGCCCCTCGGGGGTGGTTATTATGATACTTAAATAATGAATGGTTCACTTACAAGAATGAAGGCTCGCCACTCTCGTCCCTCAGACAAGCCTCTAGGTTGTACACCCGTAAATCAGGGAATAACAGACAGCAGGCAGCCACAGGGCCCTATAGAGTTCAGTCTGCTGTCCTCTCCTCCGGGAAGCCTTCCTGGACGCCTCAGGGGAAATGACTGAGGTTGCCTATCTTCTGATATCTCTGCCCACACTGGGTAGTAACTGTTTAATCTATGCCAATCAGACTGATGGAAAGCAAATCTCATGTTTTATTTTTTATTATTAATAAATAAGTTTGTCACTGGTCTAGTCATATCATTTCTTCCTAGTTTATAAACCTCTTAATATTAAGGATAGTACTTTTTAGTGGTGATGCATTTATGTTTTGTTCCTGGTTATTTATCTTTCCACCTTGTATGTTTCCCCTCCCATATAAAAATATGTGTGTGTGTTTGTTTTTATCCTCACCTGAGGACATTTTTTTCATTGCTTTTAGAAAGAGAGGCAGGGAAAGAGAAAGGTCGATGTGAGAGAGGGGCATCCATGGGTGGCCCCTCGTACATGCCCAGACCAGGAATCACAGAAACCCGGACCGAGGGTCGAACCCACAACCTAGGCATATGCCTTGACTGGGAATTGAACCCGCAACCTTTTGGTTTCAGGACGACGCTCCAACCAACTGAGCCACACCAGCCAGGACAAAAACCCGGACATGTTTTTAATTTCCCAGCAGAGGACTCCCCCCGTCAGCCTTTCGCCGTGTGGGCTCTCCACTGACAGATGTCCGGCTTACACTGGCCGTCTTTGGTCATTCATTCATTCAACACTTCCTGTGCAAATGCTCAGCACTAATTTTAAAGCTTCAGCTTTTGGGGTTTTTTTTACATGTACATCTTTAACCTAAACTTCATTTTACTATAAGGCAAAGCAGGAATCTATTTAGTTTTTTCCAAATGCATAGCAACTAACCCAACACCCATTTTCTTTTTTTTTTTTCTTTTGTATTTCAAGAAAAACTACTCCTTATCAAGAGAAACTACTCCTTAGCTCAAAAATGCATGTTTCATCGTTCAGGAACACAGGTCAATGACAAACTTCCATGGAATTCACCCCAAAGAAATTCTTCACATTCCAAGATCACTTTGCCCTCTGAAAGAGAACAGCCTTCCTCATGTCCTCAGAACCTTTCACGGAACCGTAACTTCTGCGGAAGAATATGGAAAGCGTCAGGGATGTGGGTGCTATCCTTGCACAGGGGCCACGCTGATTTCTGCATCCTTCCGATTTTAGCGTCCATGCTGCCGACGGAGCACCCGACACCCATTCCCACCTCTCCCCTCGGGTTTGCGGTGTCCCCTGCATCCCGTGCAAAGCCTCCTATCTGCTCAGGCCTGTTTCTAGGTCAGACTAGTTCAACGGAACTTTCTGCGGTGATGGGAATGTTCTCGATCCATGTCGTCCACGACGGTAACTACGGGCCCCATGTGGCTGTGGAACCCACGCCATGTGGCCAGCGAGACTCTGAAAGCGAGTTTTTAATCTCCATTGTGATTCATTTAGAGGTAAACAGCCACATGTCCTAGCACGTCCCAGCACCGTCTAGGCTTTTACCCAGAATGCAGCAGGTCCAGGAAGCCCAGGTCTCCCGTGAGGCTGTAGAACCACGTTTTTATCACTGATGCTTTCTCAGTACGTTTTAACACCTAGGGTGCTAAGTTCTTCCTTGTTACTCCTTTTTCAAAACTTTCTTGGGTACACACGTCTACGTTGTCTTCCAGACCATTCTGCGTTGTTTTGTCATATGACAGGGGGAAAAAATACCCCACCGGGAATGTATCACCTTTTCAGGAATTGACATCTTCAGGCTCTCAGTCTCTCAGTCCTAGAACTGCCTGCCGCTCCCACCTCTCCTATACTGTCCTTCTGAAAAGTCGTGTTCCTTCAGGGTGAGGCTTGGCAGGGACAACAACCCGCCTGGGGCAAAGTGGCAGTTCTCACTCAGAGTGTCACCTATGAACCCCTGGGGTCCTGGGGACCCTTCAGAGGGCCTCTGAGGTCCAAACGATTTTCATATCATACCAGGACTTTATTGGCGCTTTTCACTCCTGCTCCCTGGGGAAGGCCTGGGGAGCTTGCCGAGGCAGTGCGACCTGAGCCCCGACACTGTAAGCAAGAAATGTCTCATCTTGGCCTCCCCCTGAAGGGACGCCACTTTATAAAATCCACATATTGGGTCACGAGACACTGAACCAAGAAAGACCCGTGATGACCTTGCTCATTCCAGCTGAGGGCTCAAAGCCCAGAGAGGGAAAGTGACTCATCCAAAGCCACACAGCAGGCCAGGGAAGGCAGGCAGCAGATGTGGGGAGGAGGACATGCACTCAGGAGTGAGACCAAGCAAACGCTGCCCCAACACCCCCAGCCCAGAGACCTCATGCAGAGGGGCTCTCAGCACCCCACCTGTGAGAATAGCCCTGGCCCAGGCTGCCTTTTGCCCACTTCATTGGTGGGCTCTGAGCTGTTCACGGAGGGAGCTCTGAGGTTCAAAGGACGCAGACAAGGGAGCAAATCTCAGGTGCGGAGCTCCAGGCACCTGGCTCCTCTCCACCCCCAAGTGTCAGGTCAGACACCGGGCTCCATGCTGAAGAACCCGCCCCACCCGCTGCTGCAGCGGCTGCCCATGCACGTTACGCTCAGACCGCCCCTCACACGTCAGTGGTCCCGAGCATCCCCACAGAGCCACGCGGACCCCTCAACACCTCACCAGGCCCCACGTCCCCTCTTAGCAGGAGCCGGTCTGTATGTCTCCCGAACGCCCACTGACCTGGTTGGCAAAGAGCAGGTGGCACACGGTGTGGTCGTCTGGGTCCTTCATGATGGCGCGGATCACCTGCAGCATCGGAGTGATGCCTGCAAACGGCAGCCCGCAGGCTGAGTGAGCCCCTGCTGTGTACTCACGGGCTGGGGCCAGGCCAGCGCCCAGGGGGAGGTGCCGGGACAACAGGCTCGGGGTCCCTGCCTTGGGCAGCTCACAGCTGCTCATTCCTGTGCCCTGTCCCTCGCCCTGGCTCCTTCTACCCCCCGCTGGGGACTCTGAGAGGGACTCCGGGTCCACATACCTGTCCCTCCTGCGATCATGCCCACACACTTCACCGTCTTGGTGGCTGGGTTGGACTTCTTATCTGGACGGATGGCAAACTTTCCTAGGGAAAGGAGGAGGGGTGAGGCCCTATGTTTGGGGGTCGGATGGGCTGGAGAGCCTGTCTCACTTGGGGGTCCGAGGTACAGGCAGCCACCACACAAGCCCAGCTGGTTAGGGTGAAGGAGAGGGTGGTGGGATACCAGGACCAATTCAAATGCCAGGGGAACGCAGGATGGGCTCCTCGTGCAGATGGCGTGGGGTACGGTGTGGAGGCTGGCGTGCGGGAGGCTCCCAGCACAACCCTTCCTTCCGCTTGTTTTCAGCCACACGAGGCTGGTCTGTGGCACTAATATGGCCCCCAAGGGCGGCCAGTCTGCAATCCCTGCGCAAGCCAACTTATCCCCTATACAGCTGGGGAAGCTGAGGCCCCAGAGAGGAGACAGCTTGCCCAACGAGAGTCACCCATGCAGACGGCAGCAGCGTCAGGCCCTGCACCCAGCATTCACAGGCCTGCCGGGTCCTCAGGGGTTTCCAACCCAACTCACCTTTGCCCTGGTAGACCAGCAGCCCGTTTGGGCCCCGGAACTCAATGGTGTCTCCAATCTTCATGTTTTCCAGGTACTGGGACATCTTCCCTCCGGCGGGAAACTTGGGATGGGTGTCTTTGAAGTAAACCTGTAAGACACACCCACTGTCCTCAGTCCGGTTCCCAGGGTTGCTGGGGTGAGCTCTGGGCCACAATGGCAAGTGACTCTTAGGGACTCTTCTGCAGCCTGTGTGTGGCCTTCTCACACAATGCTCCATGCGCCTATCAAAACTTACCCATCTGTGCCCCGTACCCCAGGAGTCTGCTCTCCCCCTAATGTGTCCTTGGAACATCAGCCTGGTGCATACAAGGCAACCGACCCCATGGCTTCATTTGATGTATTAATGTTCCACCCAGAACCTCTCTGGGACTCCTCCCGGCTGGGAGATGCCGACGGCTGTCAGCTCAGCAAAGCTAAAGGTTCCGGGAAGTCGGCTCAGCCACGCCCTCCTGGTGGACGTTCAGTTCTTCCCATTTTGTGCTGTCATAGAAACATCAGTTTTAGAACAACTTCCTGCCCTTTGCCCTTGGGGATTTCAGCTTTGGAAAGAAGGAAGTGCTACAACCCTCGGAGAAAGAGATGGGGAGAGAGAGGAGCAGCAGCTCACCCAGCCCAGGGCAGGGCAGGGAAGGCTCCAGGGGGCATTTTCACTGGTGTTGGAAGGGCAAGCAGGTGTGGTGGGCAAAGAAGGGGAAAGACGGCGGGGAAGGGGCAGGGTGTGCAACAGCCAGGCGGCCTGGAAGGGCTGCGGGTCAGGGGAGGGAGGAGCTCGATGTGGCTACAGCCCGGGGATGTGTCTGTGTGGAGGAGGGGGGGGGAGGGAGTACAGGCAGAGAGAGGAAGGGCGGTCAGAGCACACTGTGCCAGGCCGGGACTCTGACCTTTATCTAGGACCAACTGTGGCCAGTGAGGTCTTCCAGCCAGGAGGGACCTGGTTGTTGTGAGCTTTTTACCCTCTACTTGAATCTCCCCAACACCTCCACACCCAGCCAGAGTGATGTCAATGAGGGCGGATGCCCGAACCCTCACCACCTTCCCTTTGCTTCTGGACAGAGCCCCAAACTCTACCAGGGCCTCCGAGGCCCTGCTTGGCCCCGCTGACCTACCCCGACTTTGACCCACTGTCCTTTAGCTGCTTTAGTCCCTGTGCTTCCTTCTGACCTCAGGGCCTTTGCACCTGCAGCGTCTTCTTCTTCCCTCTTCACCGGGTCGTGGCCTCCTCAGCCGCCAGCCCTCACCTCACTGCTGCCCGCTCCGGGAGTGGCTCTCGTCACCCCACTCCTGCCCCTGGTCTGGTGCCGTGCCAGGTGCTCAGTACCACATGCCTGCCCCTGGAGGCACCACTGATCTCCGTGGGACCACATGTTCACTGTCGGCTCTCCAGCTGAAGACAGGGTCCCACGACCAAGCCTGGGCACCCAGCAACAGCTCTAAATGACACTAGGCTGGGAAGGGACCCGGGCCAGGACTAACAGGGCAGCTCCCTTCCTGCCCTCACAGACCCAGTGCCCACCCCAGGACGGAGCAGGGGCTCTGCCTCTGTCCTGCCACCCATGAATGACCAGGCTTCGGGGGAAAGGGGCCCCCCGGAGGCCTCGGCTATGACGCGGTCACCCTCACACCTGGCACCACGTGGTCGTGGCCCCAACACCTCACCTTGATGACCAGGTCCACGAAGCCCTTGTCATCATCACTGGAGACAGGCGTGTAGGGCCGGATGACCAGGTTTCCATCGATTCGAGCCGAGAGGTAGATGTGCTGGCCTGCAGGATGGACAGAGGGGACCCTGGGTCAAGGACTATCCCTGTAGGGCCTATGGCCCTTTCCACCCACTGCCCTGGGCTTGCCCAGCTTTCCAAGCCTGCCCTGACTCAGCTTCCACTGCCCCCTCAGGGATTCCCACCGGGTCCCAGCTTCCTGCCACCACCCTGTTGCTTGTGCTGGTGCCACTGCCAGGGACACTGGGGCATTTCCTCTCCCGTTCTGACACCCTTGAAGGCCCATAGCAGCCATCACCTCCTCCTTGAAGCCTTCCCTGCTCTCCCTAGTTGAAGTGCTAAGTGCCCACCTCTCTGACTAGCACCCGCCTCCATTCGGGCTGGGCTGGGGCCACACTCACCAATAGGGAGGCCCAGGATATGCTGCGGTGACGGCAGGGCAAAGCGGAACCGCCGGGTGTCATGGTTGATGACCTGCAAAGAGCCCCGAGCTGGTGGATGGCACCCAGGGCAGAGGGGCCACCAGACCTCAGAGCCCCCACCCTCCCCAGTGCCCCCAAGTCATTCAGAGAAGTGACACTGATGCTGCCACACATGGACACACAGCCTGCACCCAAGCGTGTGAGGACACAGAGGCCAAGCGCAGGCTGGGGGGCCTCTGTCCTCACTGGCCCACGGGAGGGCAGGGACCCACCTAGGGCCACACAGCAAGACTATCAGAGCGGGAAGTGAGCTCAGGATCCTGAAGGGAGGCTGCCGATGGCCCAGAAAACTCCAGGGACAGGAGGGAGGGACCCACCTCTGCCGCCAGACTGAGCAGTGTCCTGAGGTGGCAGGAAGAGCTCAGGGACTAGACTGGCACACTCGGGCGGAGCCGAGACAAGGCCCCGCGTGCCCAGGCCTACACTCCAGAGAGGGGTTCTAGAAACCACTATTCAGAACCAACCGAGCACCGGGGTGGCGGTGGCTGGCGGCAGAGGGTCCATAGGTGGGAAAGCAGCAGCCGTTTCCCCTCTGAGGCTGGGGCAGACGCTGGTGAAGAGGAAGAAGCCGGGTTTAAAGTCCCAGACCCCGCCCCGGATGGTCTTAAGCCGAGGCCAGGCAAGCTGTAGTCAGAGCTGGGAACCGAACCCGACGCCCTGATCCTGATCGGGGCTCCAGTAGGCGGCTAGGGTCTCCCCTGCACCTGGTCTGACCAGGAGGATGGATGTGGAGGGGCGGTTGGGAAGACAGGTTAAGTGTCCAGCACTTGTTCACACAAGGCTAGGTGACATGGCAAGGTCACCACCTCTCACTTGGGAGGGGCTGAGGGTACACAGTCGTCTCCAAAGGCAGAGTGTCCCTCTGAGCTCCGCTGCAAGGTGTGAGCAGAGGCAGGTGGCCAGGGCCTCAGGGAAGATGGCGTGCGGCCACCACCCGGACACGGGGCTTGTTGGTGGCCAGCGGGCCTCTCTGACCCAGCAGCCCTAGCCTGAAGCTGCCTCCCCGGGAAGCCTTTGTACTCTGGGCAACAGAGTCCAAAGGCTTCTGGGAACAGATTCCAGAATTATCGACCAGTCCTGGGGTTCAAGGTCAGAACCCCACAAGCCCGGCGATGTTCGGAGGAAGAACAGAAATGAGGGAAAGACACTGATGATTATTACTGTGCTGGGCAGCCGCTCACAGGGCACAACGGGGTCAGGAGGCAGGACTGCACCCGGCTCAGCCTGGGGCTGCCATCCAGGAGGCTGCCGGCCGTGACAGTCTGAGCAGAAGACATGAGGCAATTCGGGGACCTTGAGATCACCTGGCCCCGTCCCGCTCCAGAAGAAGGGCAGGCTGCAGGGGCCCTTCCCTGCCTGGGCCTGTGTCGGAGCACAGCAACAGTATCAAAAGGCGGCCCTGACTGGTGTGGCTCAGAGGGTGGGGTCGGGCATCATCCCACAAAGTGAAATGTTGCCGGTTCGATTCCTGGTCATGGCACATGCCTGGGCTGCAGGCCAGGTCCCCAGCTGGGGGTGGGCAAGAGGCAACCAATCAATGTTTCTCTCCCTCTCTTTCTACCTCCCTTCCCCTCTCTCTAGAAATGAATAAGTAAAGTCTTTTTAAAAAATGTATGATTTCATCTTAGTAAGAAAAAAATGTGTATAAAACATATTGCAAAAATAAGTGTTGTCTCATCTGGAAGAAGGTGACCTTTTTTTTTCTCCCCTCTCTGGTTCTTAACTCCTCTATGAACTGCTGGTACAATTACAGACATACAATCCATCGGTTGCAGAAGTCCCAGCTCTGTGCCAGGGAGACTTGAGACTTGGGTGGAGCCTGGGGCAGGTGACTTTCTGTTTCCATGACTCAGTTTCCCCTGTAACACCCTTGCTGGGGTAGCTGCAGTGACCAGAAATAACACCAGGGATGGAGCTTTGATAGGGGAGAGTAAGGGGCACAGGGCAAAGGAGGGCGGGGATGGTTTTTAATCAGGACCAGCAGGTTGGAAGGGGCAATGTCACACAAGGCGGCAGGAGCGAGCCTCTGGGAGGGGCAGACGGAACCACACTGAGAGATCGGGGACCACACAGAGGCAACAAGGACCAGGCCCTGAGTAGAGGCCCCTGGGGGTGGGAGGAAGAGGGGAGGAGTCCTTGCCTTCAATGAAGGGGCAGTGGGATTTGAAGTCCCCGAGACCCCTGGGAGGCCTGAGCCTGGGCTCTGGCTCTCCCTCTACCTTACAGTGTGACCTAAATCGCCCTCCTCTCTCGCCCTCTGTTTTCCCATCTGTTAAAGGGGTGCCTGGATCCAAAAGTCCTGGGGAGGTCCCTCCCCGTTGGACCTTCTATGGGATAGTGACTGTGGTTCAGAGAACGTGCTCTGTTGTCAGAGACTGGGGTTCAAATCTCTCTGCTACTTACTGGTTGCCATAGAAACAGACATCACCTTGCTTTCCCCATCTGTTAAAGGGGCAGATAGTAGGACCTACCTCAGAGGGGGCCGTGTCCTGAGCACTTCAGAGGCGCCCGGAAAGGCTGTGATGCTGGCAAGGAAAGAGGTGCCCTGAGGCTCTCCGCCCTGAGACCCCCACGGGGCGGCACTCACCTCCTTATCGATGAGCCGCAGCGGGTACTTGATGTCCGGGCTCTCGAGGGTGATGGCCGGGGTGGAGCGCTGGAACAGCTTCATGAGCAGGCTGTAGAGGAACCAGACTGGGGAGAGGACCACGTGGCCCAACTGAAACGACAGGAACAGTCCCACCAGGTCAGCATGGGCCTGGGGAGAGGCCTGTCACCTGCCCTTCCCTCCAGCACACCAGTTGGTCCACAGCTTCAGGCCTCTGTCCTGCTGTCCCCTCTGTCAGGAACACACTCTTCTCACCACCCTCTTCCAGGGGACCCTAGCACGCGTTCTGGTGCCGGCTGGGAGAGGTTACAACACCCAGACTCGTGAAGCCCATTGGTGCCTTACAGGGTCCTCGGAAAAGCCCCATTTCCCCGAGGAACAGGGCAAGGAGAGCTACACGACAGCGCGTATTCCTTCCACCTCGGCTGCCAGAGAGCTGGGTCAAGTTCCCAAGTAATTATGCTTATTCTTGAGGGCTGTGTACCTGTGCTCCCCCAGCAGACCCCTGAGACCTGGGCTCCCGCCTTCAGGTGGGAGGGGCGGCTAAGGCACTGAGCTGGGCTCCTGGCTGGCTGTGTGACCCTGGGCAAGTCCCTTCTCCTCTTTGAGCTGAACTGGACCAGGCGATCTGTGGGAATCTTGAAGTCCTGAGAGGCCACCACTCCGCACCCCACTGAGCCCCACTCAGGTGTTAACTCACGACAACCCTACAAGGGCCCGACTGGCATTACCAGCATTTTACAGATGAGGAAAAAGTTCGGAGAAGCGAAGCGACGGGTCGCAGTCACCTGAGGCCACCTGCCTCTGCAGTGACACCGCAGCACCAGGCCCATGCTCAGGCGCCTCCTTGTTACGCCCTGCCCCCCCACAGCTCAGTCTCCCAGGGACCCTGAGGGGTGGTTTGGATTTTCCTAAAACAAGCCACGAGGGGGGCAGGAAGAGGCGGGAAGGGCAGAGTGCAGAGAGTCCCAGAGAACGCAGCCCTGCCCCCTCGCTGATTTCAGACTTGGGCCCGCAGAACCAGGAGGGAGTAAATCTCTGTGGTTCTGTGCGGCCTCCTTTGCAACAGTTTCCAGGCAGCCCCAGGACACTCACACTGCAGCCAAAGAGACAGAGCGACTGAGTGCCAGGTGTGGTTTTGGGTTAGATCTTGGCCTGGGTGGGGGCGGGGCGCGGGGACAGTTTCGAAGGGCAATACGGAGACCGTGGTGAAATGTGACCTCGGGCCTGTGATCAGACATTGACGTTGTGTCCACGTTACTTCTATGATTTGCTCATTGCCCTGCGGTAAGGCAAAAGGATGTCCTTGTTCTTAGGAGAAAGACACTGAAGTATTTAGGGGCAAAGGGACGTCCTATCTACGACACTTTCAAATAGTTAAAAAATACACACAATAAAACACACACAGTCGGGGTTAGCATTTGGTACATTCGGATGCAGAGTATGCGAGAGCCCTTTATATATTCTTGCAACTTCACTGTAAGCTTGAAATTCTTTCAAAATGAAAAGTGGGGGTTGGCGTATCAAAGAGAGGTCCAGACCCAAAAATTCCCACAAAACAGTGGTTCTCAACTTGTTTCAAACTCTTCACTCCCTCTTCCTAGGATACCTCGACTTCAGTTCTCTCACCAAATGACGGTGTGCATTCTCCTTATCATAATCCTACAAGTTCCCCTTGTTGCCTTGGCTGCCAGGAAGCTTACAGCTAAGTTCCTTGCTTCCATGGGGGCTTCTCTGCTTCCTTTGTGGGGCTCTTGAGGTAGCGTACTCTGCAGAACACAGATGTGTGGAAGTGGCCACTGCCCTATGGAGGGCTAGGTGAGATGACCTTCACTTCTCAAGGCCAAGCCCTACTGTCCCCCCAGCCCCGACTTCCTGGTAGCCCTCCCCACTCTCTATCAACCCTGGGGAGGCCTCTCTGAGCCTGGGCGTTTTCTGTAGGAGGAAGGTGGGAGCCATGGCCCCACCCACCTCCTGGGTGGGCAAAGCAGGGATATGAGATAGGGGTGGCCCAGGTCACGGAGTGCTCTATAACCCGGGACTTGTGGGTACACACGCAGAAGCTTTTCCTGACACCCTCATGAGGCCCCTACCACCGGGGAGTTGGAATACCTAAGTGAAGGAAGGGCAGAGGTGCCAAGATCCCACGCCCGGCCTGGCCCCTGGCCCCCAAACCAGCCCAGTGGCTTCAAGTTGCCTGGCTGCAGTGGAGGTGACAGGCCCTTTGTTGGGCTCAGAACAATGTGCGTCTCTCCCAGGCTGGGTGCAGCCCAGGCCTCGCCCCACGGGGCCCCTGGCCTGTTATCAAAGGGTCTATAGAGAAGGCTGGGAGCCTGCCAGGGCCACCTGCCCGTTTAACCAGCACCTACCATGTTCTGGGTACCGTGCGGTGCTTCCCCCACCCGGGTCTCACGTAAGGCCCTGGCGGGCAGCCCTGGACTCAGGGGTCCCCAGCTCAGGACTACAGGAGAAAAAATGCCACTCCAGTCCCCAAATTCCTCAAGTGCATGAGGATGCTCCCTTGTACGGCTGGGAAGGAAGTGAGGCAGGGAAAGCCCACACACAGAGCAAATGTGGCCAACGTCCCCAAGGTGACAGCGCCCCAGGTACGGATCATGGGCTAATTCTCACTTCGACCCAGGCCATAGGCGCTGTGAGGGAACTGAGGCCCAGAGAGGATCGGTAACTGGCCCCCAGTCACACCAAAGCCAATCCTCAGAGGACCACACTCTGTTTCTCAGAGAAACTGAGTGACTTGCCCACGGTCACGCAATAAGTCGAGGTGGAGCCAGGGATCAACCTCAGGCCTGGCAGGCACAAAGAAGGGCTCTCCCTGAGCCCCCTCCCGGGCCGGGTGCTCTCTCTGTGCCCCAATCCCCCTGCCCCCACCAACCACAACTCCATATGCTGCCTCCCACAGGGAGGCCCGGCGGCCCAAACCAACAGGTCGCGGCATCCGCTCCTCAAACACCCGCCAGGGCTCCCCACTGCCTACACTCAAAGCCCCTGCTGATGGCCACACCACCAGCCTTTGGCCCTCCTTGCCTCAGGCCTTTGCATACCAGGTCACCCTTCCTCTTCCCTTAGCCAACCAGCGAGCTCCTCTTCATCACTCAGCCCAGCCCGAGGGCAGCTCTGCCCAGACTGGCACTTGCTAGCTAATCGGGCCTGAGGTCAGCAGGCTTCCACAACCTCTGCCCCTCTCCGTGAACTCTGTGGGGGTGAGGACCAGTCCACCCTAAGCCCCTCCCAGGTCAATACAAGAAGCCACATCCACGGGGAACACTGTTTAGGAAAAAGTCGAGTGACATTACGTTCGCAGGAAATCACCATTGTTGGGAGCCCTGGAAATGAACTTACATGACACTGAGAGCCAACTGGGCTGTGTTTGCTGCTCCCAGGAGTTTACTCTTCCCTCAGCACAGCTGTTTAAGTGCAAGGCCAAGTTCACTAACAAAAGACCCTTCGGCCTGCGGCTGCAAACACCTTCGCTTGCATTTCCTCATAACCCCAGTAATGGGAGACAGCCCAACTGTGTTCTTCACTTGACAAACGGGGAAACTGAGGTTCAGGGAGGCCCAGGGTGGATCCCGAGCTTTGGTTCTTGATATTCTGTCGCTCACCCTACATTTCTCACCTGCCCCAAGCCCACGAATGCTGGCCTGTGGTACGTGCTGGGCCATGAGAAAGATTCGTACATCAACAGCTCTGAAGGCCAGTCCTGACCACGGGTCCCGGCCCTCCCACAGCCCTTCTGGACCGCCAGCGCCAGCGTCGTGCACCCTGGGCGCCTGCCCTGGGCACAAACTCCCCACGCGTGGTCACAGTCAACACGCAGCAGCAGACCCTGCGGCGGAAGCCCCAGGGGGGCAGGGGGACCTGTGTGTCTCATCCCCAGTGCGTCCCCAGGGCTCAGAGCAGCCGCATTCAATGATTATTTGTGGATAAACTTGTGCGGGAACGACAAGCCCCATCCCCCAGTCTCTCCCTGACTCTTGTTTGGAAGTTTCAGGAACAAGGGCAAGCGGCCAGATCCCTCCCCGGCGAGGGTGCCACGGGACCCATCCTGTCTATCTGAAAACCCGCGGCCCTCCCGGGAACACAGGCTTCCTGGCTGTGTCCTCACCTGTAAGCACACCCACCGCCCCGAGCTGTGGTGGGACTGGGGCCCCTGCTGGGCAGTGGCCCTTCAGTCCCTGCTCCCCACAACAGGGGGCTCCACAGGGCCAGTCACTCTCCAGCCTGGGAGGCAAAGCTGTTACAACCCCTATGTCAGGTGAGGAAACTGAGGCTTGGGCAACAATCCCAAGGGTCAGGACTGGAGGCCAGGTGTCTGGCTTGAGTCCGAGCGGTGAGCCCCGATCCACTCGGCCTCTCTCTGCCCACGGGGACTGCCTGGCCATCCAGAGAGTAGAGGACGGCTTCGTATGCCCACACATTCCTAGCTGGGGAGGCAGCTGTGGGTTTGCCCTCAGTCCTTCAGTCCACCAACACCAGTGGGCACAGCTGCCAGGGCCTGTGCTGGACTTGGGGGACCCTGGCCTGGGGACCCCACCCCTGAGGAACTCAAGCCAGTAGGGGAGACAGACCTGGGCAGAGAAAAGGGTGCAGTGGAGGGGCGAAGGCTTGGTCTCCAGAAAGTCAGAGGCTTTACCAGACTCACAAGGGGTGAGGAGGCCGTTCCCATGGTTTGGGGAAGGAACAGCTCTGAGCCCCCTCCCCCCATCCATAGCACCCCTCACCTCTGCAAACGGTGGGCAGAGAAAGCAGGAGGCAGACGGCCGATGTCAAGGCCTCCGCCCAGCTGTTCCTCACCACGCTGCTCGTACGTGTAAACACATGTGTGTACATGTAAACATATATACGTACACACACATACCCCCCATCACAGCCACCAGGGGGTCTGGGAAACGGCTGCCTCCCAGGCCTTGGCCTGAGGCTCTGCAGGCTGGGCTCTGTTCCATCAGGGAACCCTCTGCTCCCCACCACAACCTGCCTTTCCACAACCTACCTTTCCTCGCCTCAGACGACACAGGAGGGGAGCAGGAAATGGGGGACCAGAGGCCCAGAATGTCCCTGGCTCACCCACCACACCAGGGGAGCTGAGTAGCCCTGCTCCCTGCCCAGTTGCTCACCCCCTGGAATGCCCCACTGGGACCCTGGCATCCACTCTGCCCAGGTGAGGTCTGGCCCTCCCCATACCCCTGGACCTGGGCCGAGTGGATGCCAAGGTCCCTGTGCCAAAGCTTACCTGCCTGCTGCCTGCTTGCCAGCTGTCCCACTGGTGTGTGTGTGGCCACCTCCCTCCTGGTCCCCTTCTCAGGAAGTGGGAGGGAGTGGAGGAAGTTCTGCAAGGGGGGGCAGGGGCTCCCAGCTTGCAAGTGCAGAAGAGAACCCAGGAGGAGGGGCAGGTGGACAGCAGAGCCGCCCTCTAAGGGGAGCTCCAGCCCTGCTTCCCAGGGGCTACAAAGGAGGCACAGAGCATCCAGGGCCAGTGGGAAAGCCTTCAACTCTACCTGTGGCAGTGGGCCCACTGAGCACTCACAGCTGCGCCAGGGGCAGGGGAGCCACCGTCCCCAATGTTCCCCCAGGTGGCGGGTAGACTCAAGTGCCAACCCCTCCGTGGAGCCCCGCTGGAGTGTGGGAGGAGGCCTCCTCCAGAGCCTGCACATCCCAGATAAGGCGCCTGGCGCAGCAGCCTGAGCTGGCCTCTCGCAGACTGTGTGGCACCCCTGTGCCTGGCAGCCTGGCCAGGGTCTGCTTGTGGGGGTTCTGGGCCAAGTGGGGTCCCAGCAGGGTCCACAAGGAAGGGGCAATTCCTGCCAATGTTTGGACCGATGAGGTCTCCTGACTCCAAGACAGGGCTCTGCCTCTCACGTGGCGGCTGCCAGAGGGCCTTGGCTAACAATGTGTGGAACAGCCACAAGCTGGGAACAGTGATGACCCAACCGGAATGACAATGGCTAGAAGGTAAGAAAGCACCATGGGGGTGGGGGCCAGGGGAGGGCAAATGCTGGGAATGGGGTCAGGACCTTACACTGAGGTGTGGGCACACAGTTCACCCTGGGCAAGCCTGCCCCTTGGTCTGAATGTCCCCAAGTCCTGGGCTGGGCCATGTTTCCTGAGCAAATACCCTTTGGCCTCATCCTGGGGGAGCCTCAGCCAGTCAGAGGGAGGAGGCAGGCACCCTCCAAGTCCAAGGCCCCTGGTCTGGAGGGGGAAGGGGAGGTGCTGGGCCCATTCCTCACAGTGCCAGCCCCCAATCCCCATCAAGCCGGCACCCTGGGTGGGGGCTGCTCTCTGACTATAGTCTCCATGGGGAGCACAAGCCCCCACCCCCTCCACAGTGGCTTTTGAGGCATCCAGGACAGGAGGTGGGTCTGGTGGGAAGGAGGGAGCCAACCCAAAAGTGACAGCGTGACAGTGGACTTTGGAGCCCCACAAATTCAGGCTCCACCACAAGCCGCTGGCTAAGTCTGAACCCACGATCTTCATCTGTAAACCGGCCAACAGCACCGGCCTCTCGCCTGCCAGGTAAGCTTTGCTGGGGTAACGGGAGAAGGCCCGGGGTGGCTGCTGCTAAGAGACACCCAAAATCCTTTTGATCTAGCGACATCACACACATTCACACACACACTCTTTCACTCTCACATTTACAAATACTCAGACACACACACATTCACGCTCTAACACTATTCACACACACAGATGACCCACCCACATTCCCACTCCCACATACCTGCTCAATCAGCCACTCAGTCACACACATTCAATCTGTCTCACACCCTCACTCACACACACTCACGCACACTCACAATTCACACCCAGTCACCCTTCACATAGCCAGTGTCACACACGTGCACACTCACACTAACTTGCACTCACATTCACACATGCACACGCTCACGTCCACATTCCATTCACACTTGCTCGGGCACACTTTCACAAGTCACATTCACACAGTCATAAGTCACACACACTGTCACACTCAGTTGCACACAAACTTCTGGATCACAGACATTCTCTCCGCCCCATTCGCGGGAGCGGCGGGGATGAGGGCAGCAGGCAGGGCCACCCCGGGGCGCTCGCCTCTCACACGCCCACGGGCAGGGAGCGGGTCCCCCAACGGAGGCCAGGGCGTGAGTCACGGCGGCCACCGGCACGCCCAGGCCAGGGTGGGGCGGGGTGGAGCGCCAGGAGCCGGGGTGCGGCCGGGTGGGGTGCCGCGCCCCCGAGCCCCGACCCCGCCGCCCCGCCCCTCGCGGCCAGGTCGCAGTCGGCGCCGCGGGAGCCTGAGGTCCGGATGCCGGCCGGTCCGCAGGGCCGCCAAGCCCCGCGCCCGGGCGCCCCTCGCCGCCTACCGTGCTCAGCTGGGCCCCCATGGTGGCGCCGCGCTGTGCTCGCTCCGCCGCCGCCGAGACAGACAGGCCGCCGCACCCAGGGCCCGCCCCGCGGCCGCGTCACCGGCGGCGGAGGGCGGGACCCAGCGGGGCCCAGTCCCGGCGCGGGGGCGGGAGGCCGAGCGCGGGCCCGCCCCATCCGCGTCCACTCCCGGGTGCACTTTGAGTGGGCGCCCCGGCAGGGATGCACCGCGCGCGCCCGCCCGGGGCCGCGCCCGCCTGCTGTGCTTTCTCGGGTGCGACGCTGGCCTCCTCTGGGCCTTGTTTGCCACGGAAAAGGGAGGAAGATGGCGCCCCCACCCCCAGGCGAAC
Organism: Desmodus rotundus; assembly: GCF_022682495.2. Classification (NCBI taxonomy): domain Eukaryota; kingdom Metazoa; phylum Chordata; class Mammalia; order Chiroptera; family Phyllostomidae; genus Desmodus; species Desmodus rotundus. Next base: position 197,756,974 of record NC_071389.1, read on the forward strand.
TAAAATAAAATCCGGAAACTCCGCCGCAGCTTCCCAGGCTTGCGGGAGCAGGCCCCGCCTGGCCCGGCCCCAAAGGGTGCCGCTGAGCACGTGGCTGGGCCTCAGGGGCATTCCTGGGCCAACTCTGCTTAGCTCGGTCCCACCTCCAGCCCTTTGAACAGGCCATTCCCCCTCTCTGGAGCACTATTCCCAGCTGCCTCGGGACCACCCTGGCTTATTGTGCGGGTATCATATCACGTGTGCCCTCTCTGCAAGGCCTGCCCCATCCCCTATTCAGGCAGCCCCTGTGGTCTCCCTAGCGCTAACTAGTGGGCTGAAGTCATCCTGCGTGTACCCTGGGGGATGTCTGGCCCCAGCCTCCACCCTCCCAGTGACCTATGGGCTCCCCGCTTGGCTTTGAAGTCCCCTGCTTATAGTAGGTGCTCAGTAAATACTTGTGGAATGAGTGAGTTTAACAGACAGTGGACATCTACTCTGGGTAGGCCCACTTTAACCCCAGAAGCACTCTCTGGCCTTACCCTCCTAGAATAATGGTTTTGGATCCAAATCTGAGTTCCTGGTACTCTGACCAGCCGGCCTGCAGTGGGTGATGTGTTCCTCACGGGATGCTGGCCAGGCAGAAGGAACTGGGAGAGCCTGGAAGTGGGAATGGGGTGGACAGGCACAGGGTCAGCAAAGCCAGGGGGGCTGATATGGCCAGAGCCGGGGGAACAGTGGTGTAATGTGAGGTCAGGTGAGACAGTGTGGGGCCCCCAGGAGGTGGGGGGGATGGAATTGGGCTGTGAGGGAATGTGGGAAGTCCTGGAGGATTTAGGCAAGTGGGGAGTGCATGCTGGCTTTAAAAGGGAACTGGGGACAGCATGGAGGGAGGGACAGACAGAGGGATCTGCTGCCATAGTGTACAAGGGCAAATGAGACAGCAGGCCTACCAGTAGATATCATTTCAGTTTTCATGATCACTATTTAAAAAAATTTTTTTTAACTGATTCCATCTGGTGTGGCTCAGTGGATTGAGCGCCAGCCTGTGAACCAAAAGGTTGCTGGTTTGATTCCTGGTCAGGGCACATGCCTGGGCTGTGGGCCAGGTCCCTGGTTGGGGGCATTTGAGAGGCAACTGACTTATGTATGATGTATCTACCACACGTCTATGTTTCTTTCCCTCTCTTTCCCCCTCTCTTCCCCTCTCTCTAACAATAAGTAAATGCAATCTTTAAGAAAAATAATTCCAGAGAGAGGGGAAGAGAGGGAGATAACCATTGATGTGAGAAAGAAACGTCAATCAGTTGCCTCCCATGTGAGCCCCAACCAGGCACCAAACCCGCAACCCAAGGGTGTGCCCTGACTGGAAATCGAACCAGTGACTTTTTGGTTTTCGGGACAATACTCAAACAACTGAGCCACACCAGCCAGGGCGCACAATGTGAACATTTCAAAGGAAGTAATCGATCGAATCAGAAAGCTTGACTTCAGCACGTCTCATCATAGCCTCCCATTGCCGGGGGGCTGTCTAGGTCAGCCCCTGCACAGGTGCCCCCTCCGTGGGGCCTCCTCATCATCCCCAATGGCTTCTGGTTTTCCGCACGCTCCTTGTCACACCGGGATTGATGGTTGTCGCAATGTAACCGTCAGAATTAGAGTGGAATCTATTCTCCTGCCTTGTACTGCCAGTTAACGTACATGTATTTGTGGACTCAGAAAGGAAATCGTTTTCCCCCAAACTTATGTATACTATTACTACCTCTCTTAAGATCATATTAACTGGCCACTTCTTTCCTTCTTTATCTGTGTGAATCTCTGCGTGATTGTTTCTATGCGCTCACAACGCTGCTCTTGGCCGTGATAAATCCCGCCTGCGTGTACACTTCAATCCACTGACATGAGCACAGCACAAAAGGAGATTTCACTCCACGTTATATCTGGAAGCTTCCCTTGGAAATGACCTGCCTTCCAGGTCTGGCCTCACCCTGGGGTTGGCTCCTGCTTAGCTGTGCGACCCTGTCCATGGCCACACATGAACTTGGGGAGGCTACACCTGGTGCAGAAGTGGACAAAGGCTGAAAATGAAGCCAAAACTGGGGATGGATTTCGTGTGCTTGGGGCGCCCACATGGTCAGGATGGTTGCTTAGGAGCTCTGGACTGTCATTCCCGTGTCACCAGACACCCCTCGCAGCCACGCCCTCCAGTCGGCTTGGTCCCCGGCCCAGCAATCCTGTCTTGCAGCTGTCCCTAGCCCTGGTGAGGGACGGGCCCAGGGGCATTTATCTTCTCCAGTTATCGATCTGGGCCTCAACTTCTGGGTTTCTCTTTGGGCCTGCTTGCAATAGCCAAGTGAGACCCCTTTTCTCTGAACCCCCCTCTTTTGAAAGATGTTTTTTAGACAGAAGGGAAGGGAGGGAGAAAAACATGGCTCGGTTGCCTCTTGCAAGTCCCCAACTGGGACGAGGCCTGCAAGTGCGCTGACGGGGAACTGAACAGGTGACCTTTAGGTCCCAGGCCGGCGCTCAACCCACGGAGCCACGCCAGCCAGGGCTCTGAGTCTCCCTCTCCTCCCGGCCTGTCTGATCCTGCCTGCACCTTGGAAGGCAGGTGTCCCCTCAGGGGTGGCAGGCAGTACAGGTTCGATTTCTTTGGAGAGGGAGAAGGAGATTTCTTCCCACACCCCTTGGGAGCTGCAGGGGTGTAGGGCGGCCTCAGGGGGTATTGTTGGGGGCAGAAGACCTGGGACTGCAGTGGAGAGGAGGCTTCCTCCTCGCTCTTGGGACTCCAACCAAGTGAGGCAGGTTCAGCGGCCACCCACTGTGTGAACACAGGCCAAGGCCCTCGGTTCCCAAGCTCCTCCTCCAAGAAGAGGCGTCGGGCTGCAGGGACTCTAAGACGCTCCTTCCCCTGATATTTTATTCTGGGTGCGTGTTCCCCCAGACTTTTACTTGGAAAAATGACCCATGAACAGAGAAGTGCGGGAAAAGTGCGATGAACTCTCAGATTCACCAGCTGTCATTATTTGACCCTCCCCCTCCCTTACTCCCTATCGATCTGTTAGCGACAGTGTGTGACCCTTAGCCTCTAAGCTCTCCTCCCCGTGTCTCCTGGGACCAGGGCCTTTCTCCTGCCCACCCACCGCTGCGCCACGGTCAGCTTCAGGAACTGCAGCCTGGGAGCAACACCCTTCCCTCCTCCCCCGCCCACGCTCCTCCTGCCCCAGTGGCCCCGTGGTGTCCTTTCTGGCTACTCTTTTGTCTGGCCCAGGCTCTAATCCCACGTCAAGCGTCCCAGTGACTTGGCAGGTCTCTTTGATCTCCATAAACCCGGGGACTGGGATCAGAGGCCAGGTGCTGAGTCCTCAGCTGCTGGCGCCTGCCAGGTGTCCCACCCGGAAGGGGGACGTTTACTTTGATGCCCTGTGAAAGTTTCCTCTGAGGATTTTAGCATCTGCTGATGACCCTTGCCTGAGTTATCCCTGAGGTGGCTTCGCAGGTTTACAAGGTGCTTTGGGGAAAATAAAAGACTTTCGTCCTGCTTCCTCAAGGTCCTTCAGTGAGACAAAGAACAGGGCTGCCCTGCTGGCCCTGGCCGTTTGCCTTCTGGGCGTGTCCTGTCCTCTGCTCATGTGTTTGACCCTGGGGCCAGGCTGGGAGGCGGGTGGAGAAACCATCATTTCATTACACAGGGGAGGAAACCGAGGCCCAGGGGGCAGAGAAGCGGGCAGTGTGGAGCGGCTCCTGCCCATGGGTCTCCAGGCTCCAGCCCCTCCCATGGACTGGAAGGGAGACTTCCAGGTCAACTAGAGGGCAGTTTCTGGGTCCAGGTTGGTTCTGCATGAACCCCGCAGTCGCCCTGGTCCCCATTACCTGTGCCGGACCGAGGTTGCCAGATATGGCAAATAGAAATGCAAGATTCCCATTTCCTTTTGCATTTCAGATAACCAGTGAATAATTGTGTGGTCTTCGTCCCAATTGACTCACTTAAATGTACTTATACTAAAAGGTTCTATTCAAACCTTGTGATGTCTAAGGTGTTTGGAGAGACACTGGGGTCGCCAGGGAAACTATGGGGCACCCCGTTCAACTTTAATCTCAGGGAAACGAAGAATAATTCTGTCACCCACATGCAGGGAATTGAAACACACGTGGCAGGTGTGACCCAATGGGAGAGGCGAGGCAGGTGACGCTGGCGCGGCCGCGAATGCTGGGGTGATCTGCCCTCCTGGGAGCAGCCGGCGGCCCTGGCAGGCCACTGCCCGACAGCTCTAGAAAGTTCCCTCAAGCTGTGGGATGGTAGGGAGCGCGGACAAGACGAGGCTCAGGCCAGTGGTCAGGGGAGGGGAAGGGCATTCGGGAGACAGGACTGATGGGGCCAGGGGCCCACCAGCCGGGGAGGGAGAGCAGAGGCTCTGGCCTGGTGTGGGGGCAGGTCTGGGGGATGGTGGGCGTGGGCAGGGAAAGCCTGGGAGGCGATGGAGTCCAGGATGTGCAGTTCTGGAGGGGCCCGAGGAGAAGAGTGGCCCTGGGTCAGGGAAGGAGGGACAGAGAGGCAGGGCAGGGTGGCAGGCGGTGCAGTGACCTCCCAGGAGGCATTGCTGCCCCAATTACTCCCCCTCGTTTTCGCTATGTGGGGAGCTGGCTGAACCCCAGGACCCTGGGAAGGGAGGGCAGGGTCTCCCCCACTCCTGGAGGGGAGAAACCAGACCAGCCAGACCATCCACCCACCCCTAGCTGAGTGTCTGCCCAAGAAATTTGTTGAGAGCTAATGAATTAATCCCCTCAGGCATTTGCAATTTGAAGAGGGAGCTTGTTGAGAGAGAGAGAGAGAGAGAGAGAGAGAGAGAGAGAGGAAAAAGATGAAGCCTTTGGGCAGAGACTGAGGCATTAATGAGGAATTACAGGCACCTGCTCAGACCTACAGCTAAGGTGCTTTGTGGGGGGGGCGATGCTGGGGGCGAGGGAGGGAGATGGTTGGCTCCAGTGTCACCAAGCCTGTTCTACTGAGGCCTCTTTGGGCTCTCCGCCAGCAGAGCTGGGAGGTTGAAGGGACAGGCACTGGTGACAGGCACTCTATGTGGCAACGGCATCAGTAGCTCTCCTGGGAAGTATTCAAAGCAAGCGCATGATCCCAGCCTGGGGCGTCCAAACCCCGTGGAGCCGGCGTGACCTGGCCAGGGCCCCTATGGTGGGCGAGGAGCGCCGCACCGTCTCTCACCCAGGGCAGCCTGTCCCCATCGTAGAGAGGAGAGGCTGTGGCTCGGAGAGGGAGAGCCTTGCTCAAGGTCACACAGCCAGCTGGTGCTGGGGCTGGAGTTTGAACCTGGCCTCTTTGCATCTGAAACTCAGCCGGCTCCGGCTCCGTCCGGTTTCCTCTTGGCTGTCATTGGCCTGGGCTGCCTTACCGGGGGTGGCAGGGACTGACTTGGGGGTGGGCGGCTCTACGTCGCTCTCCCAAATCCTTTCTTCCCCAAATGAGAGATTTTCAGATCTTGGCCCTTGCTGTGTGACCTTGGGCAAATCACTCCCCTCTCTGGACTTCAGTTTCCTTGGCTATGAAGTGGAGGAGCGTCTACAATCCAAGTAAAATTTAGCTAGGGGAAAGGTTGCAAACTGCTGCCCAAAGGAGGCATCCAGCCCTGGGAAGAATCTGTTCTGGGTTTGGGATTCATTTCAATCAATTGCCAAGTTAGGACTCCCGGCTTCTTGTTAAGACATCTGAGATTCTTGTTCTACCAGCTCTCAGCTGGGGCCTGTCTTCGCAACCTCTGGTGGAGCTGATTCTTCTGAGATCCTTTCAAGGTGCCCACGTGTCCCCACCCCCTCCACCCCCGCCATAGGATGTAATTGTCCTGTGCTCTGGCCCCTGGGAAGCAGGAGACCCAAGGTCCAGGCTTGGCTCTGCCCCACCCAGCTGCCCTTTCTTTCTAGGGGGTTGACATGGTTCACCCGAGTTCTCAGCCAGTTAGTGGGGAATTGGCATTGGAAATCAACTTCTTTATGTTGTATTTTGATGAACAGAAGTTCATGATTTGAATGAAGTTCACTTTATCAGTCTTTTATTGAAGATTAATACATTTTGTGCAGACACACTGATTTGAAAGTTTTCGCGCCCGCATATGCGCGATCTCGCTGCTGTTCAGCCCGTACTGGCCCTGATGTTCCAGCACGTGGAGTGCTACCATTTATTTGACCAAGTTCCATGGAGAGGTGTTTAGCTTTTTCCTCATTTTTCACCATTTTGGACAAAACCGTGGAGAATACCCTTGCAGGTACGTCTTTGCATTGTTCCAATCACTTCCAAAAAATAAATGCTTCAACATGGAATTTCTCGGGCAAAGAGAGAGCAAAGTTTAAAGACTCCTAGTAAGACAGCCGAACAGTCAGTGGGCACACTGTGTGAGTCGGTATTTTCTAGGGCTGTCATAACTCACTATGACAGACCGGCTGACTTGAATAAGCAGACATTTGTTCCCGCACGGTCAGGAGGCCAGAAGTCTGAACTCGAGGCTGGCTCTCTGGAGCCCCCGAGGGAGAAAGCTTCCTATGCTTCTCTGCTAGCTTCAGGGGGCTGCCTGCTGTTTGTGTGAGGGACAAGCAGCCCCGGGGAAGGGGGCTCTCCTTGGGGGCAGGAGCTGGGCAGCTGGGTGTGACGATCTCTGCACTTACTGAGAACTTTCCAGCACTGCTCCAGGCGTGTGCGGTGAGCTGGAGCCCAAAACAAAGTGAGCCGCCGAGGGAAGAGGCATTCCGGGCCTCTCCCACGGAGTCCATCACTGGCCTCGGTCTCCGAGCCACCCCCCGGCCTGGCTGCCTGCTGTGGAAGGCCAGACTCCGAGCTCCGCCATCCCCCGTAACCTGTGTGGAAACGCAGCCTGAGCAGGCCAGTGCGGGCGGGACTGACCGGGGCTGAGGAAAGTCGGCGTCCAGCTTTCAGCAGGAAGGAAGCCAACCAGAGCCAGGCTACTCTGATGGACAGACTGGCGGACTGTGGGCGCCGCGAGGGAGGCGCCAAGGGTCCCAGAAGGTGTAGGGTCCAGAATGCTCCTGGCTGAAGAGCTGTTGTTGAGGGCTTCCTGGGTGCCAGGTGCTGTTGCCATTCACTTAATCCCCACGATACGCCAATGTGGGTTACAGCTGGGGAAACTGAGGCACCACGCTATTTTGCAAGTGCTGGGGGGGATGCAAAGCCAAAGGGGCGGCTCTAGAGTCCAGGTTCTCAAGGTGATGCACTACTGCCCGGGGCAGAAACCCGACTGGAACTAGCCACACAGACAGGAGTTTCCTGAAGGCCCCCAGAGTAGCTCACCAAATGGAAGAAGTAGCCTTGGGAAAGGCCGGAGAATGACCAGGGCTCCCCTCCCCACCTCTTTGACTGTTTCTGCCAGAGATGGGTGTCTTCCCTCTTGGGTGGGCCTCCCAGGACCCACCAGGGTAGTCTGAGTAGAGAAATCCTAGGGAAGGACCCTGATTGGTCTGCTTTTATTATGTGTCCATCTTTGGACCAATCAGTGCCAAGAGGCTGGCACTCTCCAATTGGGTCAGGTACCTACCCCTTAGCCAATCACTCAGTGAGGGAGGTGGAGCCAAGTGGGGGGAGGTTGATAATTCCCATCAGGATGACAGGGCTGATGGGAGGTGAGTGCCAGAGGATGCCCAGGAGGAGGGGACAGCACCCCTGTGACCTTGGGGGAGTTGAGTGAGCTGGCTGCCATCCCGTGGGAGTGACCACAGATCCCAGATCTGGAAAAGGCTTCATCCTTGACTTGCTGTGTGTCTTGGGCAAGGAGAGGATGGGAGGGTGCTCTGAGAACCCCAAAATACTGCGTAACTTTATGCAAACAAAGGAGCAAGAAAGCCACCGTAGAACACTGCACTCCACCAGCGGCTTTGCCTGTGTGGAGAGATGGGATCAGAGACATTAATCTGGGCTTCTGTTTCCCCCGTATTTTCCCCCTTCCCTTCCCTGGCTCACTGCCCCAGGGGACAATCTAAGCAGAGCAGAAAGCCAGCAGCCTTGTTGCAGTGGGGAGAGGGTTCCCAGCATGCACAGAGCTCCCTGAGGACACACAGGAAAGGAGGCCCCAGCCCTGACCTGGGAGGTGGACCCAGGGCTGGGGCATGTGGGGAGAGGCTAAGGGAGGTCTGTGGACCCCGCAGCCAAGGGCCCCACTGGGGGCCCCCAGGATGTCTTGTAAGAGCTAGAGAAAGGTGGCCCCTCTGGGAGGTGCCCCACACTGGGACCCCTTGGTGAGTGGCCACGTTGGGTTTCCGCTCCCCCCTCTGCTGGGGTCTTGCTCATCGGGACGAGATGGTTCCGACTGTGCTGCTTTCTGTGAGGGCCTTCCCCATGTGTATGTGTCACCAGGGCCCCGACAGGCTCCCCAGGAAAGCCTCCCGCCCTGGCCCGGTGGGGGTGAGGAGGCAGCAGAGAGCTACTCAATTTTAGCCGCCCTGTGCTCATTCGTGAAGACGGGAGACCAGCAGCAGCCAGTCCCCCGCCTGAAATTAAGATTCTGGCGCTGAAGCTTATTTCCTGCCGGCTGGGCAGAGGTGGGGCTTAGAGACTGAAACTGCCTTTTAGACAAAATGTCCCTTGCACAGCTGTGTGCGTGGGGGGGAGAGTCCTATCCAGTCCACACCAGGGACCTCGTTTTATTCTCGCACTGACCCTATGAGGCAGGAAAGCCGGGCCCCATCTCACAGACCAGGAGAGTGAGACGGACTCAGAGAGGTCAAAGAGCCTGCCCAGAGTCACACAGCCCCACACACGGGCCGTGGCACCAGGAGGCACCCAATCTCTAATTCGATCCCTCTCCACTCCTGTCCTCTCCCCTCCCCTCCCTTCTCCCTCCCCTCCCCTCCCCTCCTCTCCTCCCCAATTTTTCCTTCTTTCACTCATTTGACAGTTTTAGTAAGTGCCGATCATACCTGTCACACCCTGCGAGACCAGGGTATCCAGTGTGGAACAGGCAGGCGGGAAACAGAACCAGGGAGCTGGAAAGTGTGGCGCGGAGCGTGGCCTCTCTGAGGCTGAGCCGCGCCATCTGTACCACGGGGATGATGGCGGTGTGCGCGGCCACACTTGAGCAGGGTTCTGCCCCACCTCCTGGAGGATGGAGTGTCTACATGAGTTATTTGGAATTCTTCTGAGTGAGACGAGTGTCTCCTCACGGCATTGGAGGCAGGATAGTGAGAAGCTAGGAAAAGTTCCGGGCAAATGGGATGAGAACACTGAGATGAGAAAATTAAACGAGGCCAAACAATTTCAACAATATGCAGCCAGCTGGTGAATCGCAAGACCTTCCCTTCCCCAGACAAGGACACTTGAGAGCGAATGGTTTCTACCTCTCCTTCCGAACCAGAGCGTGCATGGACTAAATCACCCTGGTCCGGGAGTGGAGGACAGATACCCAGCCTAACCCTAGGACAGATGAAGTGAGGGGAACAAATAACAAAACCCCCGATTAATGCCAGACAGACCCAAGATAAAAGTAAAGTAGAAAAGCTGACCGGAGAATAATCCCAATCTCCCCATATGCTCATTCTGATGTATCAGCATATTAGAAATGCACCTGGCTAGCTGATGAATATTTCACTGAAACTCTCTGCTGAGATTCTCACCTGAAGCAGACAGAGAAAACCCTTAAAAGATCCGAGGCAGACTGTCTCTACAGCACCCCCATGCCCACTCCCCATCTTATTTTCAGGCATGAACTTTTACTTACTTTCTCCCAAACCCTAAGGGACCCCATGAGACTGGCAACCAGGGGAGGGGCAGGAGGCAGCAGCTCAACCCGGGCTAACCCCCTGATCCTGTCTCCACGCCTCCCCCCCCACCCCCCATTTCTCTGACTTCCCAGTGAGCTCTCAGCAGCCCCGCCGTGGCTCACTGCTTTCCTGTAATGTTTCTACAGAGCCAAAGCTGACCACCGCCTAGGCTGTCTTGTCTTGCTTCCTCTCCCCTACATCCTTCCTTTGTCTCACTGTCCCCAACTGCAAGAGACACTCCCTCAAAATCACCTGGACTCGAGCTGTGGAATCTTTCCTGCACCAAGTCAAGAACCCACGCACTGCAGGCCGGCCCAAGGCAGACCTGCTCCGGACCTGGCCCCTTTCCGGTGACACATTTACGTATTCAATCATTGACTTATGTCAGTGTGGACTCGTGGGAATATTTTTTATTTTTACTTTTTGATGGGTATATATTTTAGAAACTTTCCTACTTTGGGATATAATCCAATTCTTTCCTCTGCGCCCCCATTGTTCCACCTCTGGCCATCAGTAGCTCTTCCCCTCAGCCAGCGCCCTTTTACACAGAGTACGCGTGTTCCAGCACGCCCTCAGTGCCTGGCCTCTGTCACTGCACAGTGCTCCAGGCCCCGGGTGTGCGTTTCCCGCCCCAGTCCTAGAATCCGCCTTTTCTCCAAGGGGCCTTGGCTCCTTTGATTCGAGAGCGGTGTTAGAAACCACCGTCCGGCCGAATAATATCCCACCGTGTGGGTAGGATGCCCTCATATACTTTCTTTGTCCGTCTGTCTGTTTATGGACCTTTGGGCTGTTTCCACTGCTGGGCTCTCATGAGTCATGCATGCTGCTGGGAGCATCTGTGTTCGGATTTCTGCGTGGACGAGTTTGCATTGCTCTGGGAGATGTACCTAGGCGTGGAAGTGCTGGGTCACACAGTAATCCTATGTTTACCTGATTGAGGAACGAGCGAACTGTTTTCCACGGTGGCTGCACCATTCGACACCCCCCCCCCTGCCCCAGCAGTGCATGAGGGTCCCGATTTCTCTATATCCTCAGCAACACTGGTCAGTGCCTGTCTTTTTTTTTTTAATCCTCACCCAAAGACATGTTTTTTTCATTGCTTTTAGAGAGAGAGGAAGGGAGAGAAACGCTGATCGAGAGAAGCGTCTCATATGTGCCCCACTGTATTATGTCCTTAAATCGATTCAGTTTTTCCCTTGAAAAACAAACTTTCTGTCCTCATCAGTAGAGAACAAGTACCACTTGCCAGAAATAGAAAGTAACCACACAAATAAGCACAGTGGAAATAATGTGATTAAACTGTAGCTGGAAGCTGTTGCCGGCCAGAGGCGGGGGCGGGGTGGAGGGAAGGGCCCGGCCAGGGTTGGGGAGGTGCCTGTTTGCTAGCACGGAACTGAGGCTTTCTCCTCCCCCCAATCAGAAGGCTGGAAAGAGCCCGAAGAGATAGGAACTTGCCCTCCCTGGGAATCCACTTTAGTGAATGCCACATCCAGGCAGCACTAAATGACCCAAGGGCCCTCCCCCAGCCCCAGGGGGACATAGCTTGGTGAACTCAGAAGCTCACACACAATGGTGCTAGGCTTGTGGCTAAAGGCCTCCCACCGCCCCCAGCAGCTCACCTGGGCAGGTCACTGACAGGATGTCCATCTGTGTGAATTCGGGCCTGGCCACCCCGGGTTCTTGGTCAGTGTTTTGGAGTCTGGTCAGCAGAAAGCCAAGTCCCACAGCCCACTCCTGCTGGGAATGCCAGGGGCAAAGGACCCAGCCACGGCTGGGGAGGTGCTGTCCCTCAAGGCCCTGTCTTATCTGGGCACACACTACCCGACAGGGGACCTTGCGGCCTCCGTGGGTGGGCCTGCCTTCAGGGGCTGAAGGTTGGTGGGAAGGTGAGGGGGCTCAGGCCCAGAAACAGGTGGTTACAGAGAGAAAGGTGGGAGAGTGGCGAGGAGGATGGAAGACTGAGGGGCCCCCCCATGAACCTGCGAGCAGCCCCGTGAAGTCACAGCCACCCCCTGGCTTCAGAGTGAAGATGGAGAAGGAAAAGGAGTTCTGAAGATGGCCGAGGGCCCTGCCGGCCAGGGGAGAGGCTGCCAGATGGCGTTCCACACTCGGGCCAGGAGAGTGAGCCACAAATGGCACCTGGGGTTCTGCGGGGGCTCGTGGGTGGGTGTGGAGGAGGTGAGGTGAGCTGCACCGGGAAGGAATCGTGGGGCCCTGAAGGTAGGCCTCCTAGGCCAGCCGTCTGGGAGATCCCCGCACAAAGCTGTGTCACAGCCCTGTTATCTAGCGCCCCCAGGTGGACAATTTGAGAACGGGCAAAAACTCTGAAAAATAAAGGAAAGCGGCATTGCTTGACTTCCCAGGTGGGGATGAAGTCACCAGGTGAATCTGGCCTCCACCACTGCCCTGCTCCCGGACCTCAGACAGGTAAACTCGAACTCTCAGTTTCATTATTTGCAAACTGAGGTGCAATCCCAAGAGGCCCTCAGCTGGATGGAGGTCTCCCCTGCTCCCCAGTTTGTTTGCTCTGGTCTGGCCAACTGGTGACAGGCTGCCAAAGCCACACGGTGACCTTTCAGGTCTCAGAAAATCAACAGAAGGCTGAAATACTAACATGGCCATCACAGGTAGGGGACCCTGGCTCCGACAGACATCCCTGCCGCCCCTGCACCCCAAACCGCCCTGGGCAAGTTATTCTCCCTCCCTTGGCTTCAAGCTCCTCATCCATAAAATGGGGTAAATGAGACGGTGTGTAAAGCACCCACCATGGAGGAGATCCAGGTAGGATTTCTCGGAGAATTTCATTACAGAAAGTTAACTTCAATTTAATGAGACAATGCATGCAAAACGTGCGGCCTAGGGCAGAGTCTCAGGAACAGATGCTGGGCCTGCCAGGGCCTGCTGGGGCTCCGAGACACCTGCAGGCTCAGCTGTTCCAGATGGGGGCCAGGCAAGCACGGCCTGGAGGTGGCACTCAGGCCAGGAAGCAGAGCGGGCCTGCTCCTCCCTTGCCACCTGCCTCGGTGCCAGCCCAGACCCCCGAGGGCCTTCCTCATGGGTCTCCACCTCAGCCAGCACATACACAGAGGCATGAGGCCCTGTCTAGATCACACAGGGACCTGGGATGGCCAGGATGAACTTGACTCAAAGCCCGATGCTCTTCATCTGAGTCCAGATGCCCACCAGCCCTCTCTGTGCCCATTTCAGATCCACCTGGAGAAGCCCTGCCTCGGCCTGGGAGCATCCGCGTGCTCCTCCCTCTTTTAAGTCTAGGAGAAGGGAAGAAAAATGTCTTTTCTTCTACCCTGCTAGGTCTGTGACCCTGGGCCTGTCTGTTGCTCCCACTCTCCCCAGGCCTGTCTCCTGTGGCTTTAAGCTGTGTTCACAGGAGGGATATAGGTGGCTACTGAGCTGAGCCACCTTCTCCTGCATGAGAGTGGAGGTGTGGGGGCCACAGAGGCTGTGTGGCCTGGGGGCAAGGGCTGGGTAAGGCCTGGTGGGGGCCCAGGCGTGCAAGATGTCCCAGGGGCTGCAAGGTCACAAGCATTCAGAGCAGACAGCACTGGGGACAGGGACAAAGAGCATGGACTCCAAGAAAGAGACCCTACACTGTCACCTGCCCACTGTGTGACCCTGGGCAAGTGGCTTGACCTCTTTGAGCCTCAGCTACTGAATTGTTGAGGATCCTCTGTCACCAGATGTATCGATTGTATGAGAAACACCACGAGTGTCCCACAGGTGCTGGGCAGGAATTTGATAAAATCCAACATCCATTCCTAGTTTTAGAAGAAAGAGTTTTGAAAAATAGGAATAGATTTTATGCTTTCACATGATAAAAATATGCAAATACATGACACCAAGGCCAGCATTATACTCGCTGGTGAAACCCTGGGTGCATTCCCATCACCTTCCAGAGCAGGGCCAGGGCTTCCTGTCACCGCTGCTGCTGAATGCTGCTCTGGGGGAACTAACCCAGGCAATTGGACAGGACACATCCATAAGGGTAAGTGCTGGAAACGCAGAGGCAGAATTCCACTGTTTTTAGATTATTACCTACAAAAGCTAAGAGAAGCCCTGGCTGGTGTGGTTCAGTGGATTGAGCACCGGCCTGTGAACCAAAGGGTCGCTGGTTTGATTCCCAGTCAGGGCACATGCCTGGGTTGCAGGCCAGGTCCCCAGTAGGGGCTTGTGAGAGGCAACCACACATGGATGTTTCTCTCCTTCTCTTTCTCCCTCCTTCCCCCTCTCTAAAAATAAATAAATAAAATCTTTTTTTTTAAAAAAGCGAAGAGAATCAATTAGAAAAACTATTACAAACTTTAAGAAGATTTAAAAACATCAATATTTAAAAATCAAGTGAAACTAGCCTGTATGGTATTATGACGGTGGATACATGTCCTTATCCATTTGTCCGACTCTGTGGAATGTAAAACACCGAGAGGGAACCCTCATGGACTTTGGGTGACAATAACGTGTTATTGTAGGCTCATCGATTGTGACAAGCCAACCACTCTGGCGGGGAGCGTTGACGATGGGGAGGCTGTGCGTGTGCCGGCGGGGGTGATGTGGGACCTCTCCGTGCCTTTCAATTTTGCTGTGAACCTAAAGCTGCTTCAAAAATAAAGTCTATTAAAAAATCAGTTGCCTATATAGGGATTATATTATTGATACATAGTAGTCAATTAGAATATGTCTCTGATGAAAAGACCTCATTCATAATGGCATTTAAGGAAAAAGAAGTAAGATGTTAGGGAAGTAATTTAGCAAGGATTGCATAAGTTCTGGCTGAAGACAAGGCGTAGCAGGAGACGTACACAGGCAGGCTTTATTCTTGGCTGAGAAACCCAACGTCATTAAAATGTCTGTATTTTTCTAAATTACTTATGAATTTAATAAAGTCCAAACAGGATATTGAAAAACTTCATCAAATGACTCATCTAGAAGAATAAACGTGTGAAAATAGCTGGAAAAATTCTGAGAAGGAAGAGCGACAAGGAAGGACTGAATCTATGAAGATATTAAAAGGTGTAATGCTTATTATTATAATTATCTAAAGTAATTGAGCACTTAATCTGTTCCGGGTCCTGTTCGAAGGGCTTTATAAAGACTAACGCATGTGATCTTCATTACACCACTTGAGGGAGTAGGAATTAGGGTTTTAGGGGCTTAATTCATGTGCCCTTTTCCCCTGGTCAAGTTCAAAGCCACGGAGAAGACAGGGAATCGGAAACTCGGAGACCAACGTGTCCTTCCTGTTACTGACAGAGGCTGAAACAGAGGGTGAGGTGAAGTTCTAAGAGCAGAGCTTCATCAAGAGAACGCGAAGATAAGCTCCAGGCAGGAAGAAAATATTTGTAAAACGTATCTGGTAAAGAGCTTGTATCCTAAATAGACAAAGAACTCTTATAACTCAACAATAAGAAAACAAACCACCTAGTTTAAAAACGGGCAAAACATCTAAATAGACAGCTCACCAACGATAACGTACAGATGGCAAGTAAGCATGTGGGAACATGGCTGACATCACACGTACTAGGGAATTAATTGCACATTAAAACAACACCGAGACACCACTACACACCTCTTAAAATCCAAATGGCTAGAATCCAAACAAGTGAATTAAAACAAAACCCCAGATGCTGCTGAGGGTGTGGAGCAACAGCCACGCTCATGTGTCAAAGCCCACAGAATGAGCAACACAGAGAGAGGGCTCCAACATAACTCACAAACGTTAATGAGTAACAGTCTAGCAATATCAGTTCACCAGTGTGAACAAATGTATCGCCCTAACGTAAGATGTGAGCAAGAGAGAAAGCTGTGAGCAAGGAAGAGAGGGGGTATATGGAAACTCTGTAGAGTCTACCTAATCTAAGACTGACCCCCCAAAATAAAGTCTATTGATAAAGAAAACGAACCCTGAGATGCACAGACTTCCTCCATGCAGTTACCAGTGGCTGAGACCAGCCCTCCCAGGCAGGAAGGGGAGGACCCCTCTGGGGACAGCAGGAAAGGTACTGGCTGAATGTCCAGGCCCTCCTCCCAGGTCACCAGTCAGGTGAGCCTCTCTCCTTCCCTGAGGCCAAAGACCTGCGTGAGGAGGACACGCTCTGCCAGGTGAAGGGGTTCAGAACACGCCTCCCTAAAGATGCTGCTGTGGCGTGCTGATTACTTTGGGTGGCAGGCCTGTGAAAAGAAGCAGGTGCAAGAAGGGCTCTCTGTCCACCTGTTTCTGCCAAAAAGTGGGTCGAGAACTTTCCCAGGAGAAAGGTGCCTTCCCTGCACCAGGAAAAGCCCGTTCTTGTCACCAGGGGCGGGGGTGGGTTGGGAGTGAGGGCTTTAATGACAAGGTGGATCTGTACAAACAAACCTGCAAAGAGAACCCTATCTGCTGTTTGTCGTGTGTGTCCCCCCCCCTGTCTATTTGCTCGTCACTGTCCCACAATCTCCTGTGCACACTGGGTCAGGAATGGTCACCCTAGCCCATGATCAGCTCGACTTTCATAGCAGCACTAGCTAATCCCATCTTCTTTCACCCCAAGGTCTGGCTCCAGAGCGGGTTATGGGTGAGTGCGGAGTGGAGGGACCTGGTCCGGGAAGGTGAACATCACCTAGGGATTCTGGGAAGCTGGGGAATATTACCTGTGCCCTGCAGCGGACCTGAGAAGCATGAGGGATTTGAGGGTCAAGGGGCGAGGTGAGGGACACGGCCCCAGTCTCCGACGATGCGGGAGCACCAGCAATCCTGGTGATGAACCAGGTGAGGTGACGTGGGCAGAAGGGTGGGCCACACTCACAGAAAGGGCAGTGTGCGCGTGCATGCACGTGTAGGTGTGTGAGCGTGGGTGCGTGTCCATGTTGCACATGTGAGTGCGGGTTTGGTTGCGTGGGGTGGGCCATGAGTCGAGTGTGTGCACCCAGCACGTGCGAGTGTACTCCGGTGTGTGCATGTCACCCAGAGTGGGGAGAGGTGGAGACATCCGAGACGGAAGGGTGTGGTCCGTGGCGGACTCAAACCTGCTGGCAGTGCACTGCTCCGGCCTGCTCCCTCCCTTCGCCCCATGGGGACCTCCAGGGAAGAAGCGCACAGTCGTCACAGACCCTCAGTCTGTCTTCCCAGGCCATGAAGTTGGGGAATGGTGGGGAGAGGGTGGAGCAGGGGAGACCCCGCTTAGAGGGTTTTAGGAGGCGCCCTTGACCCTGAGATCAGATGTGGGAGGGCGCAGAGCCGGGTACGTGCCTGCTGTGGGCCCAGGACTCCAGGGGGCGCCCTCCAACCAGGAAAAGGCTCCTGGGGTCACTTCCATCCCAAGTACCTACCTCTGGGAGCCGGTGTGCGTCGGTGTGGGCTTATTCACCTGCCCTCCCCGCTGCTCCAAAAGATGTTCCAGTTTATTCCGTGCCCGTTCACCCGCACCCTGCACCGCGCCCGCGGGGGCCCTGCAGTGCCCTGGGTGGGAGGAGAGGCCGCGGTCCCCGAGGGCAATGCTGTACAACCGGCTATGAAGCTCCAAGGGAACCCGACGACACAACAGAAACTCTGCCCAGGGGCGGCTGGACGGGCAGGGAAAGCTACCAGGGCGCACGAGGAGTTTCCTGGGTGGAGAAATGTTCCTGGCCGAGGGCATAGCTGGAACGAAGACCCAAAGATGGGAGAGCTGGGATAGTGGGGATTTCGGGGCACGGGATGGGAGGGGCTGCTAGGGCCCTGGCGGGGGGGCCGGAGGCCCTTTGCGGAGAGCTGCGTCCCCACCCTCGCGGCCTCTTGTCCCGGGCGCCCTCGGATATCCCAGAGGTCTGAGAGGCGTCCCCTGGAGTTTCCAGCCCGCAGTCTCAGTTCCCAGTGCAGCCTCGAGGTGGCAGCGTTGAGCGTCCTGAGCTCCCAATCAAATCTGCCCTCTCCATCCCTTCCTGTGCATTATTCCTCTGCCACACTCATCAGCACTTCCTGCTCTGTCCCCGAGTTCTCCAGTGCTCCAGGGGCTCCATATGTTGGTGGGAAGGGGTGTTTGAATGGATGGCAGGTCATGAGGCGAGTGGGAGATGCCCATCGAACCTGATGGACTCAGTGAGGTCCTTCCGGTCACTGCTGAGGACAGAACGTGAGACAAAGAAGATGCCGAATAAACGTGAGCCCTTCTTAATAACAGGCTCCTCCCAAACCCCATAGGTGCCAGACAAATGGGCTCCAGCTTTCACTCTGGAATTTCTTCCATCCCTTTCCACCTCCCTCCCTTCAAAACAGACTCAGCTTCCTTTGCCTAAGAGTCAAGAAGTCCACCCTGCCCCTCCCTTTCTGTCTTCTACCTGATTATTAAGGACTCTCAATGACAACATCATTACCCCTCAGGATAACATTTCTATTTTAGAGAAAGTTCAGGTTAAGTGGCACCTTAAACCCAAAAGAAGCCATCATGGTGGAATTTCAGGCACAGCCCCAGACCTCTAACCCAGCCAGGTGAGGGCAGGTCCTGGGGTCCATAGGTCCAGCTCCTCACCTCCCTGCATCCCCGCCAGGTCAGCCGCAGGCCCTGGGCCCAGTGTGGAGAGGGGCTCTCCTGACCAAGGCTTCCCACAGGACCCCCTGCGGAGCCAGAGCAGGGGTGGCCTGGGCACATTCGGATGCAGGACAGCAGCTACTGCCCCGGGACCCACACCATCTCAGGCCCTGGCCCTCCTGGGCAGTGGCAGTGGGACCACCTGTGACCTCTGAGCACTCCCTTCCCATTAGTGCAAAATTCCACAGAGGGAGGTGCTACTGAGGGCAGAGGTGAGGCCTGGCTCCGGCTTTGACACTGGCTCTGACCTTGAGCTTGTTACTCCCTGAGCCTCCGTTTCCTCATCTGTAGAGTAAGAATTTTTGTACCTGTTCTGTCTCTGACAATCTTTTTAACGTCTCTGAGCTTCAACGTTCTCGCCAAAAAATGGAGATAATTATAGCCTTTCCTGCCTACCTTACAGGTTTGCAATTAAATCCATCCATCCACTCATCAAATAACAATAACAACAACAACGATGATGATGAATGGAGCGTGCTTGCTACATGCCTGGCATGTGCACAGGCCTGAACTCACTCGTTCCTCCCGGCCGCTCGGGGAGGCAGATGCCCACATCACCACCACTTCACAGATGAGAAAACTGAGGCCAGTGATTCACTCATGCAGCCTCACCCGGTCGAGTGTGATTCAGACTCACTCAGTCTGGCCCCACGGGTCCCTCTCTGGACACAATCCACTGCACCAGGGACTGTCACATGGTATCCCCAATCAACAGAGGTTCCATGAATGACAGTACAAAGTACGCCGCAGGGAGAGGGCCCCCAGATCAGACTGGGGCGCGGGCGGCCATGCCGCGCCCTGCTCATTGATGCAGGTAAGTGTTGTCAGTTTTTGCACTGAAATATGCAAAGGATGTCATTTGCCACATAGTCTCATCCCCAGCTGAGATCTGGGACTCTTGCGGGGCTCCCGGTCTGGTCAAAAGCGCATGGATGTTATCCTCAGAGAGACAAGAGCTCACATCTCGGCTGGGTGACTACCTCTCTGAGCCTCCACAGCCTCATCGCTAAAATGGGAGCGTTTGTGACAGCGGAGTGAGGTGGTGATGGATGTACACAGAGACTCGCTGAGGCAACCAGCATAGGGTGCGGTGACCGTGGCAGCCGGAACGGTCTGTCCGTTTCCCATATGCCCGTTGACCCGGAGGGAGATCCCGGAGGCCAGCCCCTGGGCCCTCAGCGTCCACTTTGACACCGTTTTCTCCAGGGAACAGTATGTGGCTGTACCAGAAAAAAAAAATGAACCCTGCCCGGAAAATACCGTCTAGGTAGCTTTTGATCATCTCGGCTTCCCAAATGGCCCCTTGTTGCAGGGGTCACTTGCTCTGTGTCCTTGAGCTCTTAGTGGAAACAGAGCTTAATTTTCAGGGACAGAACTGGCCTAATGGACACAGCACCCGGCAGGACAGAGGCATTTGTTTACATATCAAGGCGGCTGAGCTCCATTACAGGCTCCGTCCTAGAACAAAGCGAGTCAAGATTTCTTTTTTTTTTTTTTGGTTTCACTATTACATCATTACTTTGGGGTTTTTTTTTTTCCTCCCTCTGCTTCTTTTATTTTATTTTACTTTTGTTTAAATATATTTTATTCATTATGCCATTACAGTTGTCCCAATTTTTTTCTCCCCTTTATCCCTCTCCTCCCTGCACCCCCCACCTTCCCACCAGCATTTCCTTCCACTTAGTTCATGTCCATGGGTCGTACATATAAGTTCTTTGGCTTCTCCATTTCCTATACTATTCTTAACCTCACCCTCTCTATTTTCTACCTACCATTTATGCTACTTATTCCCTGTACCTTTTCCCCCATTCTCCCCCTCCCCCTCCCCACTGATAACCCTCCATGTGATCTCCATTTCTGTGATTCTGTTCCTGTTCTAGATGTTTGCTTAGTTTTTGTTTTGTTTTTAGGTTCAGTTGTTGATAGTTGTGAGCTTGTTGTCATTTTACTGTTCATATTTTTTATCTTCTTTTTCTTAGATACGTCCCTTTAACATTTCATACAATAAGGGCTTGGTGATGATGAACTCCTTTAACTTGACCTTATCTGGGAAGCACTTTCTCTGCCCTTCCATTCTAAATGATAGCTCTGCTGCAGAGAGTAATCTTGGATGTAGGTCCTTGCCTTTTATGACTTGGAATACTTCTCTCCAGTCCCTTCTTGCCTGCAAGGTTTCTTTTGAGAAATCAGCTGATAGCCTTAAGGGAACTCCTTTGTAGGTAGAGAGTCAAGATTTCTTTAAAAAAAGCTTTCATTTTATCCCCTGACTGGTGTGGCCCAGCGGACTGAGTGCCTCTCTGCAAACCAAACGGTCATTGGTTCAATTCCGGCGGTCAGGGCACAGGCTAGGGGGGCCGTTCTCCCTCCCTTCCCCTCTGTCTTAAAAAATAAAAATATTTTTTTAAAAAGCTTTCATTTTAATATAAATTATATTATAAAAGCAGCCAACCCCATTGTTTAATACATGAAATTACGTAAGAGTGCGGATTTGAAGCCAGCAAGTCCTGGCTCCTTCATATTTCCTCTTCATTCTGCTAAAACCTGAATGGCTCCTTCTGTAGCTCCTCATTCCTCTCGCATTCGATCACCGGCAGCTAAGAGGACACAGCTGGCATTTTTGACATTCTGCTTGGAAATCACTTTAACTAGATCTACACGTGCCTTGCAAACCTTTTCTGTCGCTCGCCTCACATTTGCTAAATATTGTGGCATGAAGACTGAAACGGAGGCTCACTGCCTTGATCACTGGTGAAATCCGAAGGACCTCAAAAGGCCAGAAGGCAAGTCCTCCTGATTCCAGCCCCACTCCTGGTGAGAAGGTCCCCTAGGCAAACACCCGCCCTGTCTGTCCCTGCCCTCTGGCTTTGTTCCCTGCCCGCAGGCAGAATCACACACACACACACAAGCCCATCACGTCCTCGCCAACAAACAAGGGGCACCACGCCCTCCCGATACTACGCAGCCTGCCTCCCCACCCCCAGTTGTCCACGCTGTTCCTGAGTGCTGCCCCATGTGGCCTTGCGTGGCCTGAGGTGTCCTCTTTCCCTGAGCTGTGAGTATATGTGACTCATAAACTGCCCTCCATGTCATCTGTTGGCCATTCCCACAACCCTAAGGTGGGGATCTGTCTGTCACCAATGGGGTGAAGAGGAGGAGATTAAAACAGGTGTCTGTAGTCCTGGCTGGTGTGGCTCAGTGGATTGAGCGCCAACCTGTGAACCAAAGCCTCATGTTCACATGTGGTCACGGGTTCGATTCCCAGTCAGGGCACATGCCTGGGTTGCAGGCCAGGTCCCTGGTGGGGGGCATGCAAGAGGCAACCACACATTGATGTTTCTCTCCCTCTCTTTCTTCCCCCCTTCCCCTCTGCCTAAAAATAAGTAAATGACATCTTAAAAAAAAAAATAAAACAGGTGTCTGCCTTACTTTGACTTGGGTCACACTTGCTTCCGCAGTCTACCCCAGGTTCCTCATTGCTCCGTGAGCCTGTGAACTTTCACTGACAGTTTCCTCAAAGACCTCAGACCAAAGCCACATGTTTCACGTCTTCGGTTCCACATCCCACTTCTCCATATCAAATTCTCTTCCTCAGTCCCTGTCTCTTCAGGACAAACTGCCTCTGACGCAGTTGCTTCGAACAACGATCATTTATTTGCTCTCAGGGCACAGTTCCATGGGCTCAGCAGGACCCTCCCGCAGCAACACGCGGCGTCAGCTGGGTTAGTGTCTGGACGGCTCACTCACCTGGCTGGGAGCCTCCTTTGTCCTCCACGTGGGTCTGTCCAGGCAGCTGCATGGGCTTCCTCACTGCCAGGCGCTGGGGTTCAGAGAGGGAGGAAGTAGAGGCTGCCTCTTCTCTTAAAGGTCAGGCCCAGAGTGGCACACTATCACCTGGCCCTAGGTCCAGCCCAGACTCGGGGGGTTAGAACTAAGCTCTGCATCTTGGTAGGAGGGGGAGCCGCGTGTGTACAGACATGGGAGGGATCCTCTGCAGCCGTACGCTCCTGATTTCACCTGTGAGGAAACTGGCACTCGGAGATGGGGCCGCAGACTCAGGCGCGGAGCGGTGGCAGAAGGAACAGAGTTAGTGAGCTTTGCTGATGTGCCCCGAACTGTGCTGGGCACCCCACATGCTATCCCATGACAGTCATACGGCAGGAACAATGACCCCCATCTTGCAGATGAGGAAATGGAGGCACGGGCAGGGGGGTGATTTGCCCAAAGCCATGTGGGCTTATAGGAAGGGAGCCTAGAGTCAAACCTGAGCGGTCTGGCCACATAGTCGACCCTCGGAACCAGCAGCAAAGTACAAAAGCCGCTAGATTTTTGTCTTGGAACGTGGTTTTGGACTAACAACAATAAGGTGGAACTGTGCCCAAGATGCCTGTGAGCTCCAAATAAAACAAAATGCGACATTCTTCATAATTCAACACAGTGCATTCTGGAAATTTTACCAAGGAATGGCCTGCGTTTTCCCACAGGAGCCCTCTGTGGAGACACGGCGGGTATATCCCCAGTTCTCACCTCTCTGTCTTAATACGGCAATAGACTTTAGAGCTGGGCACCTGGCTCTCCACCTAACAATTGTTTTTCCATGTTCCCCTTCCATTTAAGGTCTAGCCAATGGGATAATAGCAAAGTGATGAGAGCAATCTCTGGGACAGGTCTGCAGGCTGAGTGTGGGTGCAATGGCAGGAGCTGGAGCAGCTGTTTTGGATCATGAGATGAAAACAGGGTGTTGAGGAACAGAGCAGGGCAGCAGGAACCTGGGGTGTTTAGATGACTTTGGGGAGCAGCTAAATCATTGAGCCCTAACTGTCCATCTCTGACCTCTTACCTAAGGGGAGAAATAAAACTCTACCTTCTTTAAGCCAGTGTTAATTTCAGGGTTCATTTTTTTGCATCTGACATTGCATCATAGCTTACAGACTATCTTCAAATGCAAGGGTAAGTGCTTGTCCAGTGATGTAGCTGCTAGGCCAGTGGGGCTACCGTCCCTCCCAGTCCTGGAATTTGGTGGCTTTGTGGTGGGAAAAGCTTAGGCTGGGAGGAAGGCTTCCAGCAGTTTCTAGGCTCTGGATGGAATGCTGATCTACTCCTCCCCTTCTTCATGTGAACTGTTTTCCCTCAACCTCAGTTCTGACCTTCTGTGATAGAACTGGGGGGTAAAACCAGTAAAACCCAAATGGAAAGTAAGAAACTGTTCGCAGACGAATTTTCCTTTCAGCCTTTCTGGGAGTCAGGACAGTTTATGATCATTTTGTAACGGCCAGACATCCATTTGGTGAAATGCTGTTTTTTTTTTTGTGTGTGTAGGGGGTGGTTTTTCTTCCCTTTACCAAAACATCATGGAGTTATTTGGGTTTGTTTTTCACCCTTGACTGATATTTCAAAAAGCATTGTTTTCCCAGCATAGCTAGGGTGTGGAGTTTCCTGGTGAAAAAATATTCAGCTTTACTTGGCTTCTCTGGGGCCTGCTGGGCATGTGGGGACTTCCCTGGGAGAGGGAACAGGATGGGGAGGCTCAGAGGTTGGGGGAGACAAAAGCAGAACTGAGATGTGGCAGGGGCTCTAGGGGAAGGGGTCTGGAGCCCCAGCCATGGTGAGGTTCAGCAAGAGGCAGACGTGGAAGGAGGGTGGAAGGAGGGCAACGACGGCCAAGGACAGAGGTCAGAGGGCAGAGAGCCAGGTAGCTCGTTCCAGGGCAGAGCCTCAATGCCCGGGGCCTCTCTTGGACAGAGCGTTACTGTCCTACAGTCAGATTGGCTAGACACAGAAGCGGAAATTGGTGAAATGACATTGACCGTGAATGAATCATCCTGACTTAGAAGGTTCTTTGAACTCTTGCAAGGTAAAGTCAATATAGTCCTTTCTTCAAAGGATGAATGTGAAGGATTGAGTGAGTTAAACGTATATATATAAAATGCTTACGATAGTGCCTGGCTCAGAAAAAGGGCTCAAAAAAATGTAGTCGCTACTGCCATCACCATCACCATCACCATCATCATTATCATCATTTTTCCCCTGTTGTTTTCTCCCCGACTCCAGAAGAATGACCTTTTCCTGGATTCTGGGGTGGGAAAAAGTAGGTTTACAGTTGTTCATGTAGAAAATAATATGATCATTAATAAATAATAACACAAGAATAAACTCTGTGTTTCATGTATCATAACTGTAAACCTACTTTTGCCCCACCCTGTACCTGAGCTCGGAAGAGGATTGCATCTTGGGAGCTAGGTTCAAACCTGATGCTTGCCTGCCCCCACTCCCCATCCCGTCCCCAGACCCCCGGCCCGGCTCTGCAGCTGAGAGCACGGTTGTGTGGACTTTACCCACAATCCAGCAGGAAATCCCCCCAGGCAGAGTGGACCTTTATTAAGCTATCGTCTCTAAGATGCCCCAGGAACAAGAGAATGAGGCATAAAATACTGAAGACTCAAGTCACATGTCCAGTAAGGAGGCAGCACTTACAGAGATGGGGTTCTGGTCAAGATGGAGGCCTAGGGAAACACAGTGTGCTTCCTCGTACAACCATAGCAAAAATTACAACTAAAATACCAAACAACTATTACCCAGAATCATCATAAAATTGAGCTGTGTGTGAGTCCAACAACCAAGGACTTAAAGAAGTCACATTCATCCAGATGGGTACCGAAGAGGCAGAAATGTGTGGAGACGCGGAACCGGGGTCCCACACCCACATGGGGTGGATAAAAATTGGGAGAGGTACCTCAGGAGCAAGGGATCCCAGCCCCACACCAGACCACCCAGCCCAGGGTTCCAGTGCCAGGAAGATAAGTCTCCATAACTTTGGGCTGTAAAAACCAGTGGGGGTTGGGGCAGAGGAAGAAACTGGGATTCTCAGGTGTCTCCTTATAAAGGGCTCAGAACAGACTTAGGACTTACGCAGACTCACTCCCTCTGGGCTCCAGCTGCAAGGAAGAAAATGAAGTGTCTGGCACCAGGGTGAGTGTGGGGAGACAGCTTCCTCCTGGGCAAAACCCCAGAGGCCAGGCAGTGGCCACTGCCCCTTTTCTGAGCCCTCCCCCCAGACAGAGCCAGAGCGGTGACACCATATCCACTCTCCATCAGTCTGGTTCATGCAGGTTGCCCCGCCCTGGAAATTACCTAAAGCTCCACCCCATCTAACTTACAGGTGTGCTTTTCTACAATAGGCCACGCAACTAAGACAGGGAGTCAAAGCAGCTCTACCTAATACATAGAAACAAACACAAGGAGGCTGCCAAAATAAGGAGACAAAGAATCGTGGCCCAAATGAAAGAACAAAACAAAACCACAGAAAAAGAACTAAACAAAACAGAAATAAGCAATCTATCAGATGCAGCAATCTACCCAAACACCAGTTATTATGATGCTCAAGGAACTCATTGGGTACTTCAACAGCATAAAAAAGACCCAGGCCGAAAGGAAGGTTACACTAAGTGAAATAAAGAAAAATTTACAGTGAATCAATAGTGGATGGGATGAAGCCAAAAGTCAAATCAATGATTTGGAACATAAGGAAGAAACAAACATTCAATCAGAACAGCAAGAAGAAAAAAGAACTTTAAAAAAATGAGGATAAGCTAAAGAGCTTCTGGGACAATTTCAAACATACTAACATTTGAAACATAGGGGTGCTAGAAGGAGAAGAGGAGGAGCAAGAAATTGAAAGCTTATTTGAATAAATAATGAAAGAAAACTTCCCTAATATGATGAAGGGAATAGACATACAAGTCCAGGAAGCACAGAGGGTCCCAAGCAAGATGGACACAAAGAGAACCACACCAAGACTCATCATAATTAAAATTCCAAAGGTTAAAGACAAAAAGAAAATCTCAAAAGCAGCAAGAGAAAAGCAGATAGTTACCTACAAAGGAGTTCCCATAAGACTGTCAGCTGATTTCTCAAAAGAAACTTTGCAGGCAGGAAGGGGCTGGCAAGAAGTATTCCAAGTGATGAAAGGCAAGGACCTGCAACCAATATCACTCTATCCAGCCAAACTATCACTTAGAATTAAAGGGCAGATAAGGTAAATCTTCCCAGACGAGGTAAAGCTAAAGGAGTTCTTCATCACCAAGCCCTTATAATATGAAATGTTGAAGGGACTTATTTACGAAAAAAATTAAAAGTAGGAAGATTAAAATGGCAATAAATTCACAACTACCAACAACTGAATCTAAAAAACAAACTAAGCAGACAACTATTCAGGATCAGGATGATAGACATGGAGATCGTTTGGAGGGTTATGAGTTGGGGGGGTGGGGGGGAGGGGGGAAAGGTACGGGGATTAAGAAGTACAGATTGGTGGGTACAGAATAGACAGGGGGGTGTTAAGAACAGTATAGGAAATGGAGAAGCCAAAGAACTTATATGCACAACTCATGGACAAGAACCATCACAGGGGATTGCTGGAGGGAATGTGGGGTACCAGATAGAGGGGGACAATGGGGGAAAAACTGGGACAACTGTAATAGCATAATCAATAAAATATGTATAAAAAACTACAGAAATAATGACACGCACATGAAAAAAAGATAGGGTTCTGCCTTAGGGGGTAGTGTCCGCACTGAATCAGAGAGCAACATGTCTCATCACAGAACCCCAGCCAGGAGTCGTGACGACACCCAGCGTAATCACTCACAGATTTTTGTTTCCAATTCCCGAAACTCGAAGCGGGTGGGGCTTCCTCCAGCGGACACAGCAATGGTTCCCCTGAACTGAATGAAGGCTGAGCCTGAGATGGCCTCCTGGCCACGCTGGGCTCCTCCTTGTCCACAGAACCAAAAAAGAAAAGTATATATTAACTGTTAAAAAAACAACAACCCAGCATTATTGAGATACCATAACGTTGCCCCGGCTTGTGTGGCTCAGTGGATTGAGCGCTGGACTGCGAAGCAAAGGGTCGCTGGTTCGGTTCCCAGTCAGGGCACATGCCTGGGTTGCGTGCCAGATCCCCAGTGGGAGATGCTTGAGAGGTAACCATACACTAATGTTTCTCTCTCCTTCTTTCTCCCTCTCTTCCCCTGTTTAAAAGTAAATAAATCAAATATTTTTAAAAAGAGAGATATACCATAACATTTGCCCGGTGGGTTTTCCATATACTCACAGAGTGGTGCGACCATCCCCACCAAATTTAGGACATGTCATCTTTCCAAAAAGAAGCTCCACACCCATAGCTGTCACTCCCGCTCCCCCGGCAACCACTAATGTCCTTCCTTTCTCTATGGGTGCGTCTGTTCTGAACCCGTCTTTTCCGTCTTCTCTCACTGAGCGTGTTTCTAAGGGTCATCCGTGCGGTAGCGTGTATCAGCACTTCATCCCTTTTCACTCCTGAGTAATATTCCAGTGTGTGGCTTCATCCCGTCACCAGCTGATGGACATTTGGGTTGTTTCCACCCTGGGGCTATTATAAATAATACTGTCATGAACATAGATATACATGTTTTTTGTGGATATATGTTTTCACTTCTCTTGGGTGTATACCTAGGAAGGGAATTTCTGGGTCATAGGGTAATTCTACGCCTAACTTTCTGAGGGACCACCATACAGCCTTCTAAAGTTTTACATTCCCACCAGCCATGCATGAGTTTTACAATTTTTGGAATCTTTTTTTTAAAAAAGGTTTTATTTATTTGCTTTTAGAGAGAGGGGAAGAGAGGGAGAAAGAGGAGAGAAACATCAATTGGCTGCCTCTCGCACTCACCCCATCCAGGGACCGAACCTGCGATCCAGGCCTGCGCCCTGACTGGGAATGGAACCAGCCTCCTTTCCTCTTGCGGGACAACGCCCAACCTTCGGAGCCACCCGGGTCAGGGCGATCTCTGACATCTTTACTGGCACCCGTTGGTGTCTCCTTCTGATGACAGCCATCCTAGTGGGTGTGACGGGGTGGCTTGGTGTGTTTTGATTCCTATCCCCCTAATGACTCGTGACGCTGGGCATCTTCGTATGTGCTGGTTACCATTTGCTTATCTTCTTTGGAGAAAGGCTGTTCAAATCCGTTGCTCATTTTTAAATTGGGTTGTCTTTTTATTTTTGAGTTGTGAGAGTTCTTCGTATATTCCAGATACAAATCCCCTTATCAGAGGTATGACTTGCAAATATTTTCTCCCGTTCTGTGGGTTCTTTTCACTTTCTTCATGGTATCCTTTGAAATACAAAATGTTTTGCTTTTCATTATGTCCAATTTAACCATTGTGTTCCTGATTTGTGTTTTCGGTGTCATATTTAAGAAGCCATTGCCTAACCTAAAATTTAAAGGTTAACTCCCACAATTTTTTATAGCAGTTTTGAAGTTTGAGCTCTTACATTCAGCTCTTTGATACATTTGGAATGGATTTTGGTATATGGTATGGGGAGGGGTCCAACCTTGTTCTTTTGCATGTGGATATGCCGTTTTCTATCACTGGATGTTGAAAAAATGATTTTTCCTCATTGAGTTGTCTTGGCTCCTTTGTCAAAAAGTCAACTGACCGTAAGTGTAAAGGCCTATTTTGGGGTTCTTCAGGAAACAGGGGCACGTAGCCCCAGTTTCAAAGTTGTCTCAAAAAAATATTTTTTGCCTCCCCACTCAGAGAACCAGCTGCGTCCATCTCCTCAAAGGCTCTGGCACCAGCCCCTCAGAGGCGGCAGCCCCTCCTCTTGGGTGGGCTTCCAGGGCCTGGGGCGCCTCCTCCTAGCTTCTAGGTTCCAGCCCTTCCCTTGTGGTCCCCAGCCTAGATGTGGCAGCTGCTTCTGAAGGTGGGCTGTCTCTGCTAACCTCAGGTTCCTTGATGACTTTTCAGTTCTTTAACCAACTGCTGATACTCCTGAAATTCTCTGAGTAACTGGCAAGGTTTCTACTTCCCTGACTGCACCCTGGCAGATACATAGAGACTCTGCTTCCTTTCTCTCCTTCACCCATTCATTCATTCACTCACTCATTCATTCATTTCGCAGATGGTCACCTGACACCCGCTTGGTGACAGGGCCCAGGCAGGGGGATGCTGGGGCCTCCTGGATGAACCAGACATAGGTTGGCCATCCCCTGGAGGGGCTCACAGTCTGGAGGCGCGAGGGAGTGCCAGTGTGGCTGCGGAGAGAAATCAGGGCTACACTTTGAAAGGCCTTGTGAGCCTCTGTGCTTCCTTCCTCTTCCCTGTCCAGCCCCAGGGGATGCAGCGGACTCGGGGGACCCTGGCAGTGGCTGTGATAGTTGCATCAGCCCAGGTGGCGTCCTCTGGGGCTGTGGAGGCTCTTCGGCTCCAGCCAGCCCACGATAGGCTACGGGTCCAGAGGCCCCAGCACCTGCAGAATCAGGGTGGAGGTCTGTCCCAGGAGATGGGGGGTGGGGCTGCCTCAGGGGGGAGGGGGAGAGGGGCTTCTCTCAGCCAGAACTCTCCCATTGGAGAGTCAGTCAGAGTCGTGGCTGACAGTGCCCTGTGGTTTACCGGATGGGATGCACCTGACAGAGGCATGTGCCTGAGAGTGGAAGGAGGGGGAGCTGTGAGCCTCCCTGCGTGCCCCCATTCATGAGTTGGCCCTTCCTGGGTGTTCTGAAGGATGGCACAGCAGCGCAGGGCCTGGGCCCCAGGTCAGTCGGCCTGGATGGCGTTCTGGGCCTGCCTCTACTAGCTGTGGACTTGGGGCGTCTGACGTCTCCTCAGTAAAGAGGAGCTAATATTTGCCTCGTGGAGTTCTTGTGCAGACGCGGGAGAGGGGGTGCTTGTGAGATGCAAGATCCTGTACCTGTCAAGGGGTTATTCTGCCACTCTGTCCCTGTCCTTGGGCTCTCCCCGCCTGCAGGGGAGTCAGAGGTGATCTGCATGTGAGGGGCGGGGGGTGGACAGTGGCTTCCAGGAAGGAACCACGGGGTCAGGCCGGAGGTGGGGGCATTTCTGTGCTCCAGATGGAGCCGTTCCTGCGGCTGGAGCTCACTGTGTGACTGTGGGAATACCTTTGCCCTCTCTGGGCACCCATCACCTCTTTGGCAAAATGACCATCACAATACTCCACTCAGTGGGTTGGGGGAGGTGGCATGTGGCCTGTGCCTGCCATCTGGGGACGTTGCTCGGGCCTCCGCCACCTCCAGACTGAGGCACGTGGTCTCCCGAGTGGGCGCCCTACAAGGGCTCTGTGGGCTGCGTCCAGAAGTTGCCTCCCAGGTGCTGATGCGGCCTCGCTGCCGCTCAGGGCTGCCCGGCCAGAGCCCCGGCCCAGCCAGGCCTCTGGAAGGGCCTGTGGCTGCGTCCCAGCTCTACCCGCAAGGGCTCTGGTGACCCTCATTCATTTGGGCTTTTAGGGCCAGAACTAATTAAAGACTCCATGGTTCCCTGCCCCCACTTTGCAGATGAAAAAACTGAGGCTCAGAAAGGATGTGGTTTGCTCCGGTCTCATGGGGAATTTTTGGTCAGGTCTGCAGCCCCAAGGATAGTGTTTTCTCTATTACACGGCGGGGCAGCCTTCCGGGGGTCTCCACGGAGTGCAATTTGCACAACCCCAAGTACCCCTCAGCTCCCTACGGTAATATTTGATGGGACTAGGCCAAAGGCTCCGAGGCCCTAAGTCCCTGCGCCTGACATGGCCCTTCCCCTCCTGGAC
Source organism: Desmodus rotundus (assembly GCF_022682495.2). Taxonomy (NCBI): domain Eukaryota; kingdom Metazoa; phylum Chordata; class Mammalia; order Chiroptera; family Phyllostomidae; genus Desmodus; species Desmodus rotundus. Next base: position 197,787,861 of record NC_071389.1, read on the forward strand.
GGTCTGGAGGCCTGTCTCACCCCTCCAGCCCTGTTCTGGGGGCCCTGAGGTCTTTAGGGCAACACTGGAGGGGACTGAGTAGCCAGAGGAGGGCTCAAGGCTCATGCGGGATTCTAGGGGAGCAAGCCCTGCTTGTATGTGGGTCCTTGAGCCTTCTGGGGACACGGGGCCTCTCGGCAAGCATGCACGTCCTCTCCAACCCTGCACTAGGCCAGGCCAACAGGGGACCCCAGCCCAGGCTCCCAGAGGAGCTCACGGTCCGATGGCAGAGGCAGAAAGGTCCATGTGCCCTGGGCAAGGACACGGAGGCCCAGAGGGGAAAAGAGCTCCCTCAGTCCCCACAGAGTAGCGACGGGTCCAGGGACGCTGCTCTCAGGCCTGGCCCTGTCCTCTGCACTGGGTAGCCCACCTGCGTCTGACCCAGATCACCGTGATCCCTGCCAGTCCTCACCTGGGAGGGTGAGGGCCCAGGTGGCTGAGACCCTGGTGGACCTCTAGCAGCCCTGCCAGCCCCCTGCCTGCCCGATATCCCTGCAAGGCCCCCTGGTTGCTGGCAACCCCCTTCTATAAATAGGCAGGTGTGGCCTGCTCGCTGTCTGAGCCCAAAGGGGGAGTGCCCGGGACTGCTGACACTGGGGGGCGCTGTGGGCCCCAGCTTCTGATCCTCCTACCGAGGCCCCCTGTGAGCTCCGGGACTCCCCCACCTCAACCCCGGCTCCCTTCTCACACATCACTGGCTTCGGGTCCTCTACCTCCTCCAGCCGATTCTCCAGGACCCTGTCTCTGGGAGCAAGCACCCCCTTCCTATGGGTCTTTGACCTTCATTCCTCATTCTGCCTTCTTGCCCAGTGCCAGCCAGCCTTTGAGGCATCACTGGCCATGGCCTTTGGGTCTCCTCAGTCCAGACTTCATGGAGCCCCGAGCCATGTCTCCAGGGGCTGCTCACATGCAAGTCTCAACTGAGTTTCTCACTGGCTCATCTCCCCAGCCCCAGGCCTGCAGCCCAGCTGCACTGTGGCGCCCCACCCCCAGACCCACCCTGTCGCCTGACAGCCTCCCACCCCCGTCCCTCCATCCTCAAGGTCTCTGTCTTACTGTTCTGTGTACACATTATTGGCACACACAAACCATCGGTGTAAGATCAGCGAACATTCACAAGGCGACACACCCGTGTATCCAGTGCCAGATATAGAAACAATAACCGGAACCCAGAAGGCCCCTCCCCGGGCAGCCACGGCCCTGGCTCCTAACGCCGTGGACTATTTTGCCTGTCTTTGAACCTCGCATGAGTTGAACCTTACACTATCGGCTGGACGCTGTGCGGAGCAGCCAGGATCGCCCCCTGGAAGGAAGGATGTGCTCCTGGCTGCCGAGAACGCTGCTGCAGTGTGGCCATATGGCCCGCCATCTAAGGCCCCTTTAGGGTGGTCTGGGCTACCCTAAGAACTACCTGAAGAACTACCTTGACCACAGTCATGTCTTTTTCCAGGGGCAGCCCGAGTCCAGGGACTGATAAGTGTGGCTCTAAAGGCCCGGCCATGCCAGCTCCAGGCCATCTTGGCCTGTGAAGAGGCCACACCAGTTTTACTCCTCCTCTGCAGATGAACTCTTCTGTGACTAAATTCTTGCAAATGATGTATGGAGTGCAAATACCACGTGCCACTTTCGGGAACTCCTGTTAACTGGCAGAGTGCCGTCCCACTTCAATCCATCCTCCCTCCTTCTGGCTGGAACGCAAATGTGATGCTGGCACTTGAGCAGCCATATTGGGCCATGAGGTGGAAGCCATGTGCTGAGGGTGGTGGAGCCACAAGCTAATGGGAAGCCTGGTCCCGGTGATACTGTAGAGCTGCCACATGAGCCCAGGGCTGCCCACCTCTAGGCTTCTACACAAGCCTAGAGAAATTAGCTCCTGTCTTGTTTAAGCCGCTCTTTTTTGTCAGTGCTATTTGCCACAGAAATAAATCTCAAGTGATATCCCCACAAAAAATGGCATCAGCACCAACCAATCCTAGGATGAGCAGGAGGACAATAAAACTGCCCTCATTTAGTGAAACAATATAAAAGGATGATTTTGCAAAGAGCCTTAGGCTACTGTGAACTGTTCACTCAGTTTCAATGTAGGATAAAACTTGTTTCTCCAAAAACACTCTGCCAGCCGCATCATCCTGAAATATTTCATAGGTCTACTTCTGCTGGTCTTAGAACTGAAAAGTGGACTTCTGCTAGGGCACCCTGCAATGCAAAGGAGCCTGTCTTTAGAGTTCCACACACCTGGACTGGAACTGCAGTTCTGCCAGGTGCTGGCTGTGTGGCCTTAGTCCAGTCCCCTCACCTCTCTGAGCCTCAGTTTTCTCCTATGTGAAGTTCACACGGTGTCCTCTTCACAAGTGTGAGCTGAATGAAATCATGTCTACCCCAGCAGATGTGAGCAGGAAAGAGTCTACTTCTGGGCTTGGGGCAGAGCAGGTGGGCGGGATGCCAGTTTGCACAGAGGCTCCTTACCCATAGTCATTCCTATCCTCCTTCTTTCTTGGTGAGGGAAACCTGATTTTCTTCAGCCCTCAGGTGACCTTGTGTTGTAGAGGAAGTGAGACCCTTCCCAGCCCCTGAATCTGAGACCAGTATCAACTGGTATAAACAAGTCCTGGTCATTCCATTCCCTTTGCTAGTAATTGGAGTAGGAATGGGCCAGTGACAGGGGAAGTCAGTTGGACGGGGGGCCTTCTGGGAAAGTTTTCCTAGACACAAGGGAGGAACAGTCTCTTTTCTGTCTTTTTGCATCAGTGCATAAGGCTGTGATGCTCGGAGCAGTGGCAGCCCTCTTGAAGCCAAGAGGGAATAAGCCTGAGACCAAAGTCAACACACTGGGTCCTTGAAGATATAAAGATGTTGATCAGCTGCTGAATTAACCAGCCCTGGAGGCACCCTTTCCCCAGATTCCTTGTTACAGTGGCAGGCTCTGTTAACTGTCCTCTAGTGTCCATTCTTCCTGTCACCCACTTAGTAATAGAACATACTGAGTTCTAGCTGGATATTTGGTCCCCCAGATGCACACTACACTTCCCAACATCCTTGGCAGCTGGGTGTGGCCATGTGACTAAGTCCAGACCAATGGGATGTGAGCATAAGTGAGGCAAGCAACTTCAGGGATTATCTTCCTAAAGACATTTGCCTTGAACCTTCCCCATCTCCTCCCCCCCCCCCCCCACCTCCCATGACCTGGAAAATGCAGAGCTGGAGCCCTATGGAAGCTCGGGCTTGGGGATGGCAGAGTGGTCTCGTGGGTCTGGAGCACACCTTGCGGCTGTGATGTGAGATGGAAACAATCTTCTACCTCATTTAAGTGATTACAGTTTAAAGTCTTTCCTTAAAGCAGCTTCCCCAGTGCCTTAGCCAGTACCTCAGCGGGGTAATCCTGCCCCCAAGGTTGCAGCCACCAGAGTTGTTTCTAGCAGCTGGAGGCCTCCTCTCTGATCTCTCCTTGCAAGTTAGTGGGTTCTGATGTTTCTTGGTGGTACACTATGGCTGTGAGGAATGTCTTCCTGTTTGGGGGTGCCCCCACCCCCCACCCAGGTGCAGTCTCGCCCACCAACTCGGTTCCTTCCTGCTGCTGTCCCTGCCCAGGGAGTGGATGTCCCCTTCTCCCGCCAAAGCCCAGATCAAACCTGAGTCCTCGGCCAGTTGTCCGGTCCTGACCCCCAACCTCACAGCAGGATTCCCAGCATGCCTTGCACTGGCCGGCCCATGTCAGGACAAGCAGAGATTTAGGAACAAGTGAACCGTGAAACCCGACTTTCAGGAACGCAGCCCTAAGTTACTCACTCATCCTGGGTTTCTGTGGGCACTCAGACGGAGGGCGTTCAATTTAATATTTAAACAAGAAGTTGAATATTGATGTGGCAGCAAGCGGAATTGTCCTCTCACCCCAGAGCCTGTGCTGGGCCAGCCAGGGAAGGCTCACTGAATAACTGACTCTATGGGCCTGGGGTCCCCGCCGGGCCCCTCGCTGCCCCCCAGTAAAGGGCTGGGTCCTCATCTTCTTCCCTGACCCTGGGACAACAAACACATCTGCCTACACACTGCCCCCCAACCGCAGGGCTCCTACATCTGATTACTGGCCCCAAAGCAGGCTTCCGTGGAAGTCCGCCCCGCCCTTTTCCTTTTCCAGAACTGAGTTCCACCTCCTATGCCAAGGAGGGGCAGCCTGAGGCTGCCAGGGAGCAGGACAAGGAGTTTGGGATGGGACAGAACAAAGAGCAGGGCCTCTCTGGAATGAGTCAAGCAGGGTGGGCCGGGGGAGGGTTCTGGGCTCTGTCTATGGGTGCACAGGGAGGTGAGGAGAAGCCCTGTTCAGCTTCCCCAGCCAGCCTTCTTCCTGCTCTAAGCTCAGTCACAGGGTAGCCAAGGCCTGGGTTCAAATCCTAGCATTGCCTCCCCCCTTGCTGAGCCGGTTTCCCCAAGCAGAAAGCGGAGGTGTGTTGTAACGGTGTGTACCATGCTCCGGTGCCGTGCTGGCGCATCTGGTCGTCACGACCACACTAGGATATAGGTACCACCCACCCCCTCTTTGCAAGAGACAACAGGCACAGCTCTGGCTGGGCCGCGGAAGCCAGGATGCAGGGAAGCGGGGTCTTCAGGCTCCCCTTCCCTGCCCAGGGGTTTGGGACAGCTGCTTCAAGCACAGAGGTTAAGAACACAGCAACGGAGTGGGTGGAGGCTGGGGTCCTCGAGGCTGCTTGGTGAGGTCGCCTGCCTGCGTCAGGGCGCAGACCCAATCAGTTTTTCTCCTGTTACCCTGGCCCCGCCCCCACACACCCTCCAGAATGCTGTAGTTTCTGACCAGCTGGAACCACGCTGGTTTACAGCTGCAGCATTAAGAAGTTGGCTCAGCAAGGTCCAGCCCTGTTCCTAACCCCGCCCCCCACCGCCATGCACCCACATTTCCAAGCTGATGGTTGGAGCATCCTCTGTGTCCCATCCTGTCCCCCCATGCCCACTGGGTGCCAGGAACATCTGAGAGTCCTCCCATTCTTGGCCCTGCCTGGCACCATGCAAGGAGGCTAGGGCCAAGGCTGCCTCCGGGGCTGTGTTTCCAGAACAAGGTTCTCTGTGGAGGTCTGGACATTCTGGAAGCCTGCACTCCTGCCAGCTGGCTGCAGCTGCTCTGGCCTGACCCTCTGGGTTAGGTGCTGGGGTAATGGAGGGCCCTCGGCTCTACATGGACAGGAAGGCCCTCTTGAGGAAGGCCTTCTTGAGGCCCTCACAGAGCTACATGGGTGTCCCCCACTGGGAGCCTGACCCCAGGAACAACCTTGAGAGGGACTTGACGTGGCTCTGCCCTTCAAGACATTTGGAGGGAGGGACCAAGAACCCAGTGGTCATGGAGGATGCGTGGGGCTGGAGGCAGGGCAATCAGGGAAGGCTTCCTGGAGGTCCATTGGCCTTATGGGAAGGAACAAGGGCTTGCTGGTGAAGATGGTTGGGAAGGCCACTGAAAGCATCAACATGTGGACATTAAGATGGGGAAGGGGGTCAAGAATACACAGTTTAGCCCAGGGTGTCAAACTCATTTTCAACAGGGGCCACATCAGCCTCATGGTTGCCTTCAAAGGGCTGAATGTAATTTTAGGACTGTATAAATGTAACTACTCCGTAACAGTTAAGCGAGAGCTCGGCCCTGCCGTTGGGTAGAAACAAGGTGCTTGGCCAGATGAAACACCTCCCCCTCCGCTGGCAAAGGGCAGCACCCCCAGTCCTGCAGGGGAGGCCTTCTGCTGAACGCCCAGCTCTGAGGCAGCTTCCTCACTCAACCCCAACCAGCTGGGGCCTCGCCCTTCCAAGCACTGACCTTTCTCTGGCCCAGACCTTTTGATCTAGGCTGGATCTCAGGCAAGCCACCTCCAGCCCCGCAGCGCTCCCACCTGCGGAGTGGCGCTGAGAGGGCTGTGTGAGCAAGGGCGTTTTATCAACCACGAAGCAGCAGATGTCCGTGAGGCCCTCTGTTACGTTTATTATTTTCCTGTTCTTATTACCAGCAGGGTGGGAGTGTTTCCTTTAGAATGCTTCCCAAGCCAAAAACACTCCACACCCCTATGCCCCTGGAGTGGGCAGCTGTCACTCCTGTGACATCTGTGGAACAAAGGACGGGAAGGGCACGCAGGGCCTCCCCCCAGATGCTCCCCAGGCCAGCTGTGCCCGCCTCAGCCTGAGAAAAACCAAAGCCAGGACAGAGCCAAGCCCTACCCCAGGCTCTCAAGGCCGAATTTGCCCACTGCTCTCCCACATCGGACTCCGCGCCCCTCATCTGGGGGCCTGCCTTCCTCCCTGCTTGCTTTGGGCTCCTCCAAGGCTGGTCCCACCACGGCCACCTGGGCCCCAAAACAACTGGCTTCCTTGGGATGCCTGGAAGACGCTTTGATGTTCCCAGCTTCCACGTGTTGTCCATCAGACCCAGAGTGCTTCCCACTCACCCCTTCCCGGCTCACTCCAGCTGATTCTGCCTGGGGCCCCTGCTTGCTTCCCCTACCCCGAGACAACACACTGGCCGCCAGGTGTCCCACCAGCTTCACCCTGGCTCGAAGGCAGCAGAGCCCTCCAATAACACCTCTCGGACCACCTGTTCCCTGCTCCCCACCCCTCACCTCGCCTCCCTAGGAAGCGAGGCTGGGCATCCCTCCCCACCGGACGCCGGGTGCGGGCAGGCCCCTCACAAGTACATCTTCATGGCCTTGTGCGTCGTGGGGCAGTAGCGGGCGTGGAGCTGGGCCAGCAGCGCCCGGGACGTGGCTTCAAGGCGCGTGCCCTGGCTCTTCTTGTTCCACACGTGGGCGGCGTAGGTGCCCTTGAGCAGCTGAGGCAGCTCCTCGGGGCGGATATCCTCGAAGTACTTCTTCCAGTTCTGCCAGGGGATGGGGTAGAAGGCCTCGGAGGGCAGGGCCGTGACGCCTCGGCAGGCGTGGCTCTCACGCAGGCTGCGGATGGAGCACCACTTCTTGAAGACGCGTGTGAGCAGCTGCGGGCCCTGGTGGCCCCAGATCCAGCCGTTGTAGTGGGCCACGAAGTCACGCATGCACAGCGCCAGGAACTCGTGGTGGCGCTCGAAGGCCAGGAAGGCGCCGTTGAGGACGTAGCGGGACTGAGTGCCCAGCGTGTTGGTCAGGTTCCTCAGGTTCCTGAGGACGATGAAGTCCGTGTCCAGGTAGACGCCCCCGAACTTCCACAGGAGCGCCAGCCTGGAGGCGTCGGAGAGCACAGGCAGCAGGTAGGGCTCCCACCGCCGCTGCGTGGCCACATACCAGGCCGCCAGAGGCGTGTCCCGGAACAGCTCCTCCAGGTCCAGCGGGAGCATCTGGACGTTGGGGAAGCAGCTCAGAAGTGAGAAGCCCAGGTGCCGGGGCAGGGAGGAGTTGCCACCGGGCAGCCCCTTCATCAGGACCACCACCCAGGACTCTGGGTGGGCCCTGGCAGCCGACTCCACCGAGCACATGAACAGGAAGTTGGGGTTGGTCCGGTCTGAGGTCTCCAGGAAGAAGATGTTGCCTGGAGGTGGGGTGCTGGGGGGCAGTGTGGGGGACACCAGGTGGGGACAGGGGACATCGACAGGCAGGTTAGAGAATTGTCCTTGGCTTTTGGGCTCCCCCACAATGTGCCAATAGATCATGACAGAGACCAAAAACATGAACTTGAAGCTGATGATGAAGAGGGTACAGCCCCGCTGGCTTGGGGTGTTCCGGAGCAGCCACAGCAGACAGTCCGGGGACCTGGACATGGTCTCCCCGGATGACAGCAGGAGCCTCCAGCAGGAACTGGCTGGTCTGCAAGAGATGAACACCACACTTGGGCAGGCTGCAGCCACCCCTGGCCCAAGAAAACACTTCCTACAAACTGCAGCCACAGCCAACACTGGCGTCCGGAGCCCACGAGCCTGCCAACTGCTCCGAGCCCCATCTCCCTCCTCACCTGGAAAATGGGAGCAGTGGACTGTGGCCTGAGCTCCCAAAGACCGGCCCAGTGCCACCTAGAACCTGTGGCCATCAGGGACCCGGGGCAGGGTCTGGCACATGCAGGGGTTGTCAGAAGTAATGCCTTTGCCACGGGCACACAGGCCGGACTGCCTGGCCAAGGCAATGGCGGGCCCGGCACACGTGACCCTCAGCTCCACACACCAGGCCTTTAGCTGGTCCAAGAGGGCAGACTGCTGAGCAGCCGCGGGGACTTTCCACCGGAGCCCCCGGGGGTCTGGCAGGCCTGGGCGCTGGCACGTGGGGATGGTTGCCAAGGCCCGAAGCCCCTGGCTCAGATACGCTGGGGTCTCCTGGGCCTCCTGCACCTCTGGCTTCCCCAACCCCTGCCCTGGGCTCTGCTTTTCCCAGACCCGGGTCTGGAGGGGAAACAGACAGGAAAGGTGGGCTGCTGTCCATGACCTTTGCTAGCACTGCCGCCCTTGGATCCCCACTCTCTCCTAGTGGTGCCCACTTGGCCAGCAGCCAGAAACATTTCTGGGTGCCCTGCAGGTGGCCGGGAGGAACGAGATAGGCTTGGGCCCCATCCCCAAGCGGAGGACTGTGTGAATGGCTGGGATGTGGGTGACCTCATGTCTGCCTGAAGCAGCTGTGAGGTCTGGGGTAAGGCCCTCACTCGGCTCTCTGAGCCTCCGTCTTCCCACCTGTGAGACAGGGCCCCTAGGACCCACCGGTCATATGTATTCGCTCGCTCACTGAATACATACTGTCTACCATGCCCACACCGGGTGGCCTTCTCAGCACCAACTCACATGAACTCATTAAACCCTTACACTACCCCATGGGGTGGCAATCATCACCCCCATTTTATAAGGAGGAAACTGAGGCAGACGTCTGGTAACTCACGCAGAGTCCCAGAGCCAGCAAGTGGCAGGGCATGGGTTTGAACCCAGGCCACCCGGCTCCAGAGTCTGTGTCCTCACCACTGCACCATCCTGCCTGGGAGAGAGAGGGAGAAAGTGCCTGGCGCTCGGGAGAGAAGGTGCACACTGGCCTGGACTCTGCCCATTCCCAGCAGAATCCCAGCCCCCACATATTCCGTGCCTTCTAAGTGCACAGTGCCAAATTCACACCCACTCTGGCCCTCAGTAACCCCAGGGGAAAGTTGCATCACTTGTACTTCAGAGGCCAGGAAACTTGGGCAGAAAGGGGCGGAGGGACTGGACACAGTCTGGGGGCCACGGAGGGCCGGGAACAACTGCTCCCAGGACAGACGGGGCTCATGGCCAGAGACTGGTGCCCGGAGCCTAGGACTTGAGCAACTCGGCCGGGTCCTCCCCCGGGGCCAAGGGCAGGGAACCAGGAGGATGTCAAGGGCTGGAACTGACCAGCCTGGGCGCCCCATGGCAGTGTGGTGGGGATCCAGGCAGCCTCCTGGAGACACGCCCTGGCTCAGCAGGCAGCCTCCTCCGCCAACGGGAACACGGCCCGTCTGCACGCTCTCCACGCCTGCAAATCCATCTGCAAAAGATGGTGAGAGACAGTGAGGGGGGCCGCAGGCTCTCCGAGGGCTGGGGCTCCTTGCATCACGGTTCGTGCCCTCTCTCGGCCCCACAGGGGGAGAGAACAGTTAGGTGCAGCCCTGCCCTGGGGGAGCGCTCGGCCTGTGGGGACACCATTGGAAAAGAGACAAAGATAATACACTAGGTGATGGCTGAAATGGAGCAAACTGGCCACCAGAGTCTGGAGAAAGTGTCACCTTCCCGGGAAGGTGACACGTGATGAGAAAGGAGTTGACCAGATGGACCTCCCTGACTGCCATCGGGGCTGGCACACCTCCTCTCCCAGTGCCTGGCCCCATGCCCGGCACACAGTAGTCACACAGGAAAACTACTCTGTGTCATTCATTCGCTCACTCACTGACTCACTCGCTCGGCAGCCAGAAGCTGCTGAGGACGTGGGGCAGGCGGGACATGCACCAGGCCCTGCATGTCCCCCAAGCCCTGACTTCAGGCCCCACTTCTCTCCCGATCACCTGCTCTGCCCCAGCCACACCTGGCCTCCTTGCTCTTTCCCAAGCCCATCCCCCCATGCTGCTGTCTTAGGGCCTTCACACCTGCTGTTCCTTCTGCTTGTTCCCTCACCTTCCTCCGGCCTTCACTCAAAAAATCATCTTCCCGGAACTACTATAAAGGACACACAGACAAAACCAAGGGCGGGGTGGCAGCAAGGGAGGGAGGTGGGTTTGGCTGGGGTGGCGGGGAGAGGTGGGGGGAAAATGCAGACAACTGTAACTGAACAACAATAAAGTAATTTTTAAAAAATCATCCTGCCGTGGAGCCCTCCCTCTTGCCCCTAAAATTACAACGCCGCCATCATTCATAGCTGTCTGCTTTAGTCTGTTCTCCCCCATACTTACTCCAAGTTACTGTACAGTTTGTACTCGTTTGGGTTAGAACCCCGTGGGGACCGGTACACTTCTGTTTCCTATGTTCTGTTCAGCATCCCGAGCGGCGCCTGGCCCTCAGGGTGAAGTCAGTCAGCACAGAGCCACTGCGTGTGGGTGAGGGGCAAGTGCATGGATGGAGCAAATCAATGAGTGACCAGATGGACCAGTGAGAATGAGTGAGGAAACGGGGGGTCAGGGGAGCTGCCTGGATCCCCCCACACCGGGTCCGAACGCCAGAGACCTGATGTAAATCAAGAAGCCTCTTCCCCGCCCTGGTTTTCCCCTGCAGGGAGAGAGACTATTCTGGTCCCGAGGGTTCTTAACCCAGTGTGAACCGTACTGAGGAGCGGACAGACAGGCGGTCAGTTGGATGCAGCGAAGCCCTGGCTGCTTGGGGCCCCGGTGGCACTGGGGTGACCTGGCTCTGCCACAGTGTGGGGCAGGGTCTGAGCCTGTTGGGAAGGCAGAATGTGCCCCTTGAGCCACGCCTGCCAGGGATGAAGGTGCCGGACGCAAGCAGCACCGTATTTGGTGCGGGAGCCCAAGACCCAGGAATAGAAGCTGTGTACAGGCCAAGCTGGCCACGGCCCAATACCCATGTGACCTCAGGCCCAAAGCACACTCCGGCCCCCTGGATGGGCCTCCCACCTGGGGCCCAAGTCCTGGCCCGAGTCAAATAAGTCTGCACATCGCTGCCACCGCCTCCTCCAGCCTCGCAGACTCCCGGTTCCAGCCCTGCCCCGGGAAGGCATCTCCAGCTAGCCGGTGTTAACTGTGGCGGTGTCCCTGCTATGGCCCCAGGAGCTCTCTCAAGCAGGACGTGAGGCTGGTGTGGCCTGACCAGGCCCCTGCTGGCCTGGCCCCCCACGTCACCTCTGCAGGCCCCACCGTGGGAGCATCAGGATCTGGGTTCAAGAGCCTGGAAGAGGCTCCCTAACCTGATGCTTGTCACCTCTTCATGGCCCACACCTACCTCTGCCCCTGCAGAGGGATGCTCCACCTCTGACCCGCTCCAGGGTCCCGTGTCCGGCGGCCCAGTGCCAGCGGAGCGCGACCCAAACAGAACAGGGTCACAGTGATGGTCAGACCTTCTAAACCCTGCTGCCAGGCTTGGTGCTGACCGGGCGGCTCCCAGGACGCCAGAGCTGGGCCCTTGGAGATTCCGATGTTCACATGGGGACACAGAGGCCCAGAGAAGGGAAGGGACTCAGCTGAGGTCCCACGCAGTGGAGGGTGGGACCTGCACAGGAACCTGGGCCTCCAGTGGGGGTGGGGGGGGCTCTGGGAGCCCTTCCTGTCTGTCCGCAGGGAAGATGTGACCGAACCAGGGGCTGGCAGCTGGAGGCAGGATGCCTCTGGACCCAGGCTGGGTTCTGAGGGCTGAAGTGGAGTGGATCCCGCGGAGGGCCAGGCTTCATAGGAACAGTGTATTCCCAGAACAGAGGAGGGAGCCTTTCAGCAGAGAAACCCGGAGAACCAACCTGGCCTCTTTCCCAGTTTGCACCAAAACTCCGTTAATGGCTGATGCAGGAAAACCCAACAAATTAAAAAAAAAAATGTTAAAGGAAGAAACACAGCATCCATCCAAAGATGCTACAAGAATGAAAAAGGGAACATGAACACTAATGTTGTCTTATGTATAAAGAAAATTCACTATATAGATATCTGGCACACAACAAATAAAAATTCAAATCGAGCCCTGGCTGGTGTGGCTCAGTTGGTTGGGGGTCATCCCAATAAGCACAAGGTCACCAGTTCGACTCCCAGTCAGGGCACACACCTGGGTTGCAGATTCGGTCCCCAGTCGGGGCACAAGCGAGGGGCAACTGATTGATGTTTCTCTCTCACATCAATGTTTCCTGACCCCCACTCCCCACCTTCCCCTCTCTCTAAAATCAAAAATAAAATAAAGTATCAAATTAGAATCCATAATTACAGCATGAATTTTTTTAAAACAACTTGTAAAAGCAATTTCAACCTGAAGACCTTTTGCTTTGTGAGAACTGGAGAAGAGCCGGTTAGATGGAGCGATGGTCAGACAGCGTGTGAGGGCTGATGGAGGTCAGGAAAGAACTAGAAGATTAAAATATTTCAGAAGTGAAGACCAAACTACAAAAAAATATAAGAGAGAATAGACTCCATCCAGAGTACAGTAAGAAATAACAGAGATTAAGATGAGGACAAAGCTGGCGGGGAAGGGGGGAAGGAGGTGGAAAGTGGATGAAGCTTAGCGGCTCTCTCACGTGTCATTGCTAAAAGATTAAGCACGTTTTAGGGCGCAGGTGACCAATAAGGAAACCACTACCCCGTTTTGTTGGATGAGAGGAATTGTTATACAGCTGCATTGCTGTCACACACCACTAAAAATTACAAAATGCTGCCAATTAAACACCGCATTGCTTTCTGCACAGACCTAAGAAGTTAAGTGAAACATATTGGGTTAGATGTTCCTGAAACGTTGTCACCATTAAAAGCCGATTTTCCTGCTCTGACCAGGTTGCTCATTTGGTTGGAGCGACGCCCTGGGCACCAAAATGTTGCTGGTTGGGTCCCCCTTTAACCATGGTCATTCTCACAGGAGGCAACTGATTGATTCTTTTCTCTCGCCTTGATGTTTCCCTTTCTCTCTCTTTCAGACAGTAGAACACATCCTCAGGCAAGGATTAAACAAACGAAAAAAGCCGATTCTTCTGAATGACATCAATTCAGTGTCACTGCGCCTCTGTCTTCTCCCCACAGGAGCATCCCCGCACCCCCACACCATCAGGTGTGGCAGGTGCCTCACCTGCCTCAGGTGAGTGCCTCGGGCTGCCTCCAGACTTTTCTCCCAAGCTGCTGCCACCTCTTCTTCAGGTTGTCACGCCATCGCATAGGTGAGCAATGGCGACTGTCAGGGACCCCACCAGACCTCGAGCTTCCAGACGCATGAGAATGAATGCAATAAAATACCTTATAATCCCTCGATACAGTATCAGCTAAAACGGGGTAGAGACAAGAGAGGGGAGGCGGGAGGAAGAGGAAACAAGATTAATTTATTGTCCACAGAAGAGAAACAATAGGTACTGTAACTAGGAATGTTACATAGAGACATACATATCAATGTAGCCACGAGAACAAAAATACAAGCTTTCCTAAGCATCAGAAGGGCTACATTATTGCTAAAAAGTGAAGAGAACCAACCGGAGTGAAAGAGTCAAGAACACGGCCCTTCCATGTGCACACAGACACACGTGCGTGTGCACACACCGTGTGACAGAAAGGAGACCAAAGGTATCTGCCGTGGAATCAATGAAGAGGGTTAAGTCACTGATCTTTTTAAAAAAAGATTTACTTTGGATCTCAAGCAACACCCAACTCCATCCTGCATTCAAGGGACGTAATTCCAACGAAGTGACTTAAAATGGTTAAAAGTGACCGAATGAGCAAAGGCATAAAGACGGATACAAACAGAACCAAGCTGGGGCCATAATGTTGATGTCAGACAATGAGAACTGGCGCCAAACATCACTAAATCGGCCGAAGAAGGGCCGTTCAGAACGCGATAATGCACAAGGCACCACATAACGGCGCAGCAGTCTTCAGGAAGAAGAAAGTACAGGGATATCAGCATAAACAGATTGAAACACACTAATAAGAGACTTTAATTTATCTCTCAGCCCAAGAAACATGAAGTAGACCAACATAAATACAAATCCAGAAGACAAATAAAATAATCAGTAAGGTACTACAATATATGAAACACTCTGTGCTAATAATAGATAATATTCTTTCTTTTCTTTTTTTAAAAAAGATTTTATTTATTTGTTTTAGAGAGGGGAAGGGAGGGAGAAAGAGAGGGAGAGAAACATCAATGTGTTGTTGTCTCTCACGCGCCCCCTACTGGGGACCTGGCCTGCAACCCAGGCATGTGCCCTGACTGGGAATTGAACTGATGACTCTTTGGTTCACAGGCCAGTGCTGAATCCACTGAGCCACACCAGCCAGGGCTTGTTCTTTCTTTTCAAGAACTGATAGAACATTCATGAAAATTGAAAACCTGAAGAACAAGCCAAAGTATAAAAAATACAGATTTTTGTGATCACAGGCAGAATAACTAGAAATTAATTTAAAAGTCTGGAATTTGAGGTGGGGGGCATAAGGGGACTAAATGGTAATGGAAGAAAATACAATAAAAATTAAATTTAAAAAAAGAGAAAAAAATGACAGTAGCCAACACAATAGCTGTCTGGTGTGAATGAATCAAAATAATTTTTTATAATTACAATAAAAGTGTGGAAATTGGAAAAAACAAACTCTCGTGGACAATTCTTGAATCAAAAGGGAACTACAAACTGAATTTTTAGGATTTCCGTAAAATAACCGTAATCAAAACATCATGAATCTAAACCTATAGGATACAGCGGCACCAATCAGAAAAATATTTACAGCTTCCAATACACGTAACTTACAACAGAACAGATGAAAATAATTGAAACACCAGAGAAAAACAGTAGGAAAAAGAACCATGAAATAAACAGAAACAATAAGAGAAGAATTAATGTGGATTCAAGCAGAAATAAATTAGAAAAGAGATAAGCCATAGAACGAAGAAATATGGCAAAGAGCTGAGTGTTTGGGGAAAACATTCAATAAAATACATAAACCACCATTAACCTAATTAAGCAAACAAAGGATGGTGAAGAAAGCAAACTAAGAAATGCCAAACAGGAACTCAACCAAAGGGGGAAGAACAAATTCCAGTCATAAGATAGTACTTTGTAAATAAAATTTAGAACCTGAAAAAATAATTTCTAGACAACTGTAGCAGCTCAAGGCCAGTCCTGGGAGAGACACATTGTCTAGACAGGCCAACTTTCACAGAAGAAACGGGATTATAAAACAGCATCATAGAACAGAAGCACCAGAGCGAGATATTTTTAGAGGAAAAGTCTAGCAAACTTTTTCTTAAGGTTTCATTTATTTATTTTTAGAGAGAGGGGGAGGGAAGGAGAAAGAGAGGGAGAGCAGCATCCATGTGTGGCTGCCTCTTGCGCGCCCCCACTGGGGACCGGCCCACAACCAGGCGTGTGCCCTGACTGGGGACTGAACTGCCGACCTCCTGCTTTGCAAAATGACACTCCGCCCACTGGGGCATGCGGGTCAGGGCACTAGCAATAATGGAAACCCAAAGCTTTTTAGAACTGTATTGAATATAGTACAATTATGAGTCAGGAAACCTCAAAAAACTTTTAAAGTAGAAGAGAAATGAAAACCTGAAAAAGATTTCATAAGATACTAACTGACCAATATTGCTTAGGAATATTACTGTAAAAATCCTGAATAAAACATACACAAATGGAATCCAGGAGCACATTAAGGGAATAAAATATCAAAACTAACTGGGCTTGCCCTGGTCGGTGGCTCAGTCAGTTGGAGCATCGTCTCTGCACCGAAAGGTGGCTTGCTTGACCCCTGCTCAGGGCATATACCCAGGTTGCAGGTTCGATCCCCACTTGGGGTGCATATAGGAGGCAACCAATCAACATTTCTCTCTCACATCCTTGTTCCTCTCTCTCTCTCTCTCTCAACCTCCCTTCCCCTCTCTCTAAAATCAATAAACATGCCCTGGCTGGTGTGGCTCAGTGGACTGAGCACCAGCCTGCGAACCAAAGGCTCACAGGTTCATTTTCCAGTCAGGGCACATGCCTGGGTTGCGGGCCAGGTCCCCAGTCGGGGGCGTGCGAGAGGCAATCACACATGGATGCTTCTCTCCTTTTTTTCTCCCTCCCTTCCTGCCTCCCTAAAAATAAATAAAATCTTTAAAAAAAATCAATAAACATATCCTCTAATGAGGTTTAGGAAAAAAACCTAAGCAGGCTTATTCCCAGAATGCAAGGATGGCTTGACATTAGAAAATTATTAATATAATTCATCATATTCTAGGATCAAAGGAGGAAAATCACAGTCATCCCTGCAAACACTAAAAAACATCTGACAAAATTTCCAACACTCATCCTGGACAAATTAGGAATCAACAGACACGTCCCGAACCAAATGACATACGTCATCACCAAAGCTAGGACCCAGTTTTGCACTCAGCTTCCCACATGGGGGCACTCCCCTGAAGACCTAGGTGGGGGTCAGGAGGCAAAGGCACCCCTCCCCATCGCTAGCACTGGAGGTATTCATCAAAGCAATTTGAGAAGAGACAGAAATTAGAAGCATAAAAAAAAGAACAGAAATCTTTAAAACTATTGATATTTTCATAAAATACTACAGTACTCCTGGACAAGTCAAGAGAAACTACTGGAAAACTACAAGAGTACTGGGAGGGGGTGGGACGCACACGCAACCCTCACGCGCACACCTGAAACAGCGAACAGTGAGAAGCAGATGTGACACACGCAAAGCCCCAACCAGCACGTCACTTAGGGTTCAGCCTGACACCAGGTGTCCACATCTACATGAGCAAACATTTAAAGCCCCTGAAGAACACGCAACAAACTCTGCATTTGAAGAGATGGAAGGACAAACCACAGTCTTGCATAGAAGGCTCCGCTTCATAACCAGGTCGATTTTCTCTCAGCCTATTTATAAACTGTATGGGATCCTGGAATTTGACAAATGGATTCTAACGCTCAGATAGAAAAATAAACAAGCAAGAACCTACAGGAAAACGCTGAGAAGGAGGAAGGAGTGAGGAAGACCTGGGCTTTTAGGATGTAACTCATTCTAGAGTTTCAATAATTGAAACAATGTAGTCACGGGAACGGCCAAATGGGGCCACCAAATGGAACCACCACACAGAAATCACAGAATTCGGTACTTGCACAGCCAATAAAGCAAACAGATCTCTAGATCCAGGTGCTGGAGCAGCTTCTAGAGGGAAAAAGAACAAGCTGAGTCCGTAGCTCAGAACATGCCCCAGGACAAACTCCCAATGTAAAATAATAAAACCCAGAAAAGTTTAGAGCAAAACACGGGTGAGTTCCTTTATAACCTTGGCGTTGGCCAAGTTTTCTGAATTATGTGTGAAATCCAAAGGCCATAAAAGAAAACACGAATGCACTTGACTCCTTGTTGAAAAAAGCTTGTCCATATCCCCACCCCACCCCCCAAAAAAATACCAGCCAGAAAGTTAAAACTGCACCTGCCATCCCCGGCCCAAGGCCCTGAGACTGGTGAGCAAGACTGAGGATTGTTTGGTAAGAGAAATGCAAATGGAACACTCAAGATAGCATCTCTCACCTGCCAGCTTGGCCAAGAGCCAGAGCTGAGGCTGGAGGGAGCCGGACCTCACACAGTGCTGGCTGGCGAGCAGCCCCGGGGCCACCCGGGTGTGGCCCGGGTGCCACACAAGTGACCCACCTCTATCAGCGTCACATTTGCATTCACCCTTCATCACTGCCACCCCCCTCTCTGACCTTATCCTACAGCGAAGTGACATTTATATAGGTCATGGATTTGTTTGCAATCGCAAACAATGAGAAAGCACCCTCAAGG
Source organism: Desmodus rotundus (assembly GCF_022682495.2). Taxonomy (NCBI): domain Eukaryota; kingdom Metazoa; phylum Chordata; class Mammalia; order Chiroptera; family Phyllostomidae; genus Desmodus; species Desmodus rotundus. The sequence goes on from NC_071389.1 coordinate 197,805,756, forward strand.
TCCTTCCTGAAGAAATAAAATACACAATGGCACGGTGACACCACAGACAACAAGGTCAGCAGGCAGGGACCGCGGCTGCTTTTACTCACTGTCCAGTCCCATGTGGTCAGCACAGACCTTAGCAAATACATTGTTTAAAAAAGATTTTATTTATGTTTAGAGAGAGGGGAAGGGAGGGAGAATGAGCAGGAGAGACACATCATTGTGTGGTTGTCTCTCGCACACCCCCAACTGGGGACCTGGCCTGCAACCCAGGCATGTGTCCTGACTGGGAATCGAACTGGTGACCCTTTGGTGCGCAGGCTGGTGCTCAGTCCACTGAGCCACACCAGCCAGGGTGCACACACATTTTTTTAATAAGTAAACGATCCCTCAACTGCCCCCGAAAGCCCGGAGGGGTGCTGCTCACACAGTCTGTCCTGCCTCACCCTCTGCGGGGCCAAAAGAAGGCAGCATGCCTTGGACTCTGTGTATAAAAGTACCGAGTGTTTACCGGTCCCAAGAGAGGGCTGGGGACCTTCCCAGCCTTCCTAACACTGCGTGACTAGTAATTGTGGGGGGCAGGACATGCACCCGTGTACCTCCACCTCCAAGCCTCAGACCCTCCTTCCTCCCGAGACCCTGTCCCCCACCAGTCACTCCAGCTCTGCCCTGGCGGCCGGACTGAAGGTCACGTGGCCTGGGGTGGACTTCTCAGCGTCAGAATGAAGTCACCCTCCCCGAGCTTTAGGCCGCATTCAGGAAGCTGCAAGTCACCACCACTCAGAACTCCCACGTATTTGGACATGTGCACGTACATGCTGGGACTTCCGCTAGTGCCCGGTGGCGAGTGCGGACGAGCTTTCGGTACCAGTCACTTGCTGAATTATGAGTCCTGAGTTCACTCTCCTTGGAAGAAAGCTCCCGCGTTGCCACACTTTCTCCTTTCTTACGGTATTAAAGATTAAAAAAATAAGTGGCGGCAAAAGACAGTGCCACTCCCAAAAATCACACAGAGAATGCTGCCAGGATGGGGGGCTCTTGTTTTTAACAGTCTGCTAACTGGATATTGCCCGAGGAAGGGGCCTGGTTTCTACCCCCACCCCCAATTCTAAGCCTCAATTTCGTCATCTGTAAAATAAAGAGCTTGGAAAGGACGATGTCTAAGGACCCTTCTAGAAAGACCTTTCTCATCTGGTCTCCCTGGCACCGGTCTGTGCAGCCCATCACAGCCCGTCACCACTGGTCTCTCTGGCATCCCAGGGCCCTTGGTGCCCGGCCAAAGGAACGGATGATGAGGCCAGAGAGATAACACACGGGTAAGAAAGTTCTTGCTCCACCTGATACAAAAAGTCGTCGTGGAAAGAAACCAGTCAGGCCCTTGACATCATGCCCAGCACCTCGATCCCTCATTCAACAAATGCTTAAGCACCTACTATGTGCCAGGCCCCACTCCAAGGTCTGCAAATACACATAGCAGTGAACAAAGCAGAGTCTTTGGCTTCCTGGATGAAGCTGATATTGTAGCGGGAGGAAATTCACAAGAAATACCTCAGGTGGGGAAATGGGCTACAGAGAGAAATGCAATAGAGAGGCTGGGCTGGGAAGAGGGAGGTGTGTGTACTTTATATAGAACAGTTCGGGATGGCCTCTCTGAAAAGCTGGTGTTGGTGCAACCCATGCGGAGTATCTGGGGGAAAGTGTTGGGGGAAATGGTGAGTGCAAAGGCCCTGGGGCCATGTGCCTGCTGGGTTGCTGGAACAGCAGGGTAAAGAGGCAAGGGAGCGATCCAGGGGAGGGAGTCAGACAGATCATGGAGGCCAGGCCACGGTGGCCACAGGGGCCTGCAGGGCCACCGGAAGGACTTGCCTCTCTGATTGGGAGGGGGTGGCACTAAGAGATTTTGAGGGGGAAGGACTATTGTGTGATGTATGTGTTAGAGATCTTTCACAATTGGCTGCTTTTGGAGACTGGGCCACAGGGGAGGACACGTGGCTGCATGAAAGCAGTTAGGAAGCTACTGTGATAACCCAGGGAGGCAAAGGGCAGGGATGGGGGAGGACCTCTCTTCCAACAGATTTCCTCCACATCTCTCCCTCTCCAGTCAGCCACACCCACAGAGTGGCTCAGGTCTCTGTCTGTCTGTCTGTCTGTCTGTCTGAGGACTCACCACCCCAGCCTCCTCCCTGGCTTCCTGACCGGCCACACTGACCTCTACGGTGCTGCTCCAGCCACCAGGCTCTGAGCATTCCAGGTTTCTGCAATAGGCTCTGTCCTCTTCCCAAAATATCCCCTCCCCCCACCCCTGCCTTTGCCCAGGAACTTCCTAACCACAGTTCAGAAGGGCTTGGCATTTGCCAAGAACACACCACGTGGCAGGAAACCCTGCCAGCCCTACCTTACTCGGGCTTCACATCTTCCACTGTGGACCCATTTTACAAACAAACGAGACACAAAGGTGCCGAGAGGAAAGGGGCCTCCCGGGCGCTGCGTGGGGCACCGTGGGAGGCAGCGTTTGCACCCAGCAATGCCTGCCCGCAAGTCTCCTGACCTCTGTGCGCAGGGCAGCCACACCCAGGAAGCCCCCTGGGTTTTGGCCCAGCTCTGTGCTGCGGACTGCGCTGCTGGTGCTACCCATGCTGGCACCTAGTGGGAGCTGGTGGCGCCTTCAAAATGAGTAGGCGTGTGAGCAACACCCCCCTAAACCCTGGGCTTTACCCACAGCCTAGACCTCGGGCAGGCTCTGGGAACCCCAGGGGTGACTCTGGCCTTGGAGCGAACTGGGAACAGAGGAAGGTGGACGCTGGGCCAGAAGCTGCCCACCCTGCCCGAGACTGTAAATGACACTGAATTGGGGAGGGCCTGGCGCCCAGTGGGGACACCATCAAGTGTGATGACAGAGTGATGGGGGATAAAGAACCACCACCTTGACACTTTCAATGCCTTTGACAATGATGTAAAAAAAAATGGAATGGAAAACCAACTCACCTCTGTGGCTAAAGCCACCGGGTCCTGGGAATGCTAAGCTTCCGCAACATGTGATCCCCTCTTCCCAAAATGTCCCTCCACCCCTCCCCTGCCCAGCACCTCCTCAGCATAATAGGTGCGAAGAATTGCCATTTGCCAAGAATCCACTCAAGGTAATGACAGCTTTATTCCTGGCTGTGAGCAATGGGTGGTCTTTGCTGTCTTTACACCTTGGAGTATTGTCTATGTATTTGCCCAACACGAGTACAGCAACGTTCAGCCAACGGCGGGGCCGTAGCCGGTCAGTCTGACTTCATAGAGAGGTCGTGTGGGTGCACGCGCGGGAGGGGGCGGCGTGTGGAGCCACGGAAGACTGCAGGAAGGGGCATGTGACAACCAGTCTTCCTGTGGCCTTTGGCATAGTCTCTTGGGTTCGTTTCCGATGCCTCTGATCCCACGCGGTCGTGTTTACGCAGAGCCGTGCCCAGGGGACCCACGGAAGGAGACCTGCGGTCCCACACCTTGATTTACTTTTCACCGAGAAGCTCGCCGGGCCCCTGTGTTCCACAACTAGCCGGTGGAGGTCGTGCAGCTGTGCACATTCTATAAACTCCATCAAGACGCATGGGTGCGACGGGTACACGTTAGACCTGAGAAAAGCTGCTTGAAAATAGCCGTTCTGGCCCTGGTGGGTGTGGCTCAGTGGATTGAGCACAGGCCTGGGTTGCCGGCCAGGTCCCAGTGGGGAACGTGCGAGAGGCAACCACTCATAGATGTTTCTCTCCCTCTCTTTCTCCCACCTTTCCCCTCTCTCTAAAATAAAATAAATAAAATCTTTAAAAAAAATAGGTGCTCGGCCCTTCATATGATAATGAATCCAGCTCTGTGGGTGGCAGCCCCAGGCCTCGCCTTGCCTCCCCGACTCCGGCAAAGTGCTCTAGTTTTTCTGCCCCACGGACGCACCGCGGGCAGCATCTCCGCTCGCACCTCTTTCGAGCACATCCTTCATCACTTCTACAGGGCTGTTTCCTAGAAAGTAGTCTCTTGAGTCGAAGGAAATGTAACTTAATGTTTGGAGACAGTTCGCTAACTTGTGTCCAGAGAAGTTTTAGAAGCCTGCGTTCTCTCCAGCGAGCATCAGAGGGGGCCCACCCTCCCGCCTCTCATCCAGGAGGGAGGAGGGAGGCAGGTGGTAGAGTTAACATCTATGGAAAGCTTCCTCTTGGCACAGAGCTCCGTGAGGGTGATGGTGTACACTTCCTAAGGGCTCACGGGTGGGGCTGCTGGTCAGTTGTTTTTGGGCAATAATCTGCTTAATTGTCCCCACAGTCCCGAGGCACAGCAGGGCTTCAACACCGGTTGCCAGGTAAAAGGAGTCTGCCTGTGGCCCAGCCTCATTCACCTGGGACTGCAGTGGGTCCAGGAGCCCAAATCTCACTGTGATGAAGAAGTAGGGCCTGACTCCAAGTCTTAGTTTCCTCATCTATAAAATAGGAATACTAGCCCAGGGTGCCTGAGAGGGTTAAATAAGGTCAGGTAACAGCGTGCCTGGCACCTCGTGGGGGCTCGGTTGATGTAAGCCGCCCTCCACTTGCCTTGGAGACCTTGCAGGGAGCGAATGAAGCCCAGAGACAGCTGGAGGGTTGGGGGGACCTCCCCCGGCTCTGTGCCTACATGGAGCCCTATATCCAAGCCAATGGCTTCTGCTCTTTCAAATCCAGCCTCTCCGGGTGCGGGAAGGTCACTTCTCCTGCCAGCTAGCTGCCCGTCTGCCCGCTCAGACTTCGCACAGGCACCCATCCAGAAGGCTGGGGGCTCTGCTCTGGGGTCAGCTCCTGGTGGGCGGGAGTTCGGGCACCAGGGAGGGGGTGCAGGTGTGGGCCTGGAAAGGTGGGGGGCTCTCCTAGTTCCGTAATGAACTCCGGGACCCACAGGGGTCTGTCCAGGAAGAAGACAAACAGGCAGACAGGAGAGGAAGGGACAACAGGCCGACCACACTCCAGGCAGAGGGAGGGGGGTGGCGCTTCCCGATGCCCATTAGCAACGGCAGACCCCACGGGAAGAAACCTCAAGGGCTCGCACTCTGCCCGGGGGAGCCAGAGCCGACTTTGAGCCCAGCCCTGCCACTCATCAGCTGCTGAACAAGGGAATCTGTCAAAGAGGAGGAATGACACCTTCGACTTCCTGAGGAAGTGGGGGGGTACGTGTGTGAGGGGAAGACTCAAGGGGACTAGACCAGTCAACAGCTCATGGAGCAGAACCCTCTCTCTCTCTCTCCACCCATGCTTTTCTGCCTCCCCATCTAGGAAGGTCAAAGCCAACTCGCAAGGTGCCCTCCCAGCCCCTCCTTCTTGAGTCTTGTCCCCACCAGCTCAGGTCCTTGTAGACCAGGGCCGGAGCCCTTCCATCTCCTGCATCCTGCATCCTCTGGGACCTCTGTCTATGGACCTGCCCCTTTCTCAGCTAATTCCTCTTTTGGCTCTTTCCCATCAGCTCATAACTGTCTGCCTTATCAAAAAGCATACCCACAGAGATCAAGTAAAATGACAATTAAAAACACGCCCTTTAAACACACCAGCAGCAGCAAAAAGAGAAGCTAAACCCAAACCTGGAAGACGCTGGCCACAGAGACACAGGCGAGAAGCCCCTCACTGATCAGCGCAAACAACTGAAGAAACCCGAGCGACCCAGGTCACTCACAACCTTTGACCTGGTGATTTCACTTCTAGGAAATAACCAGAAACACACACTCACAGCCCCAGGAAGCGTGCAGGGTCCTGGTGGCAAGCCGGCTGGCTCCAGGTACAGCCCTTCTGGAGGCTCGGATGCACAACTACCAAGAAACATTCAGCAACATAGCAATTTATGCATGAATTCAATGTAGCATTATCTAAACACACCAAATACAAAAAACCCTGTCAAATGAGAGCCATTAACTGAGTATGAAACTATAATGTGTAAGTGTTGAAAATATAAACAGCCCTGGCTGGTGTGGCTCAGCGGACTGAGCGCTGGCCTGTGGACTGAAAGGTCGCTTGTTCGATTCCCAGTCAGGGCTGGTGCCTGGGTTGTGGGCCAGGCCCTCAGTTCCGGTGAGTGGGAGGCAACCAATCCAAGTGTGTCTGACACATCGATGTTTCTCCCCTCTCTTTCTCCCTCCCTTCCCCTCTCTCGGAAAATAAAATCTTAAAAGGGTATATATATATATAATGTTGAGAGAGGCCATTTGAAACATGTATATAGCCAAGATACTCATATATGTAAAAATGAATTTTATTTTTAAGATTTATTTATTTGTAGAAAGAGGGGAAGGGAGGGAGAGAAACATCCATGTGTGGTTGCCTCTCGCTTGTACCTGACTGGAGACCTGGCCCACAACCCAGGCCTGTGCCGACTGGGAATCGAACCAGTGACCCCTTGGGTGCTCAATCCACTGAATCACACCAGCCAGGGCTAAAAATGCATTTTAAAATGCCAGGCAAAGAGGGCAAATATTAACGATGGTTATCTCAAAGTGGTGCAAATTTGGGGTTTCCTCCCTACTTTCTTTAGTTAATCCCTTCAGGTAACACTCAAGGGCCACCAAGCTGCTGTGACAGGATCGCCCTCCCCACCCCCAAGCCAGGGAGACAACAGCTGCAGAGGAGGAGGAGGAGGAGGAAGTGCATTCCGGAGAGCACAGTAGGGCAGAGCTGAGTGGCCATCCACCCTACCCTCAGGGGAGAGAAGCAGGAGTGGCAGCCCCCTGGGGGAGAGGGAAGGGGAGGGGGAGGGCTGGGGGGTGGGGAAGCGCTGTTTCCAGCCTCAAGCTTCCCCTTCTCAGCAGCCCCTTCCTCCCATCTTGCCAAAAATGTCCCCCACAGCCACCTCCTCGCACTGGGCCCTGCTGCCTCGTCAGACCTTGGGGGGCCTGCATCCCCCGCTGCATCCCGGTCTCCCACGCGGGGCGGATGGGTTTGGGAGCCGCTGGCCTGGGCTAATGTGGTGGGTCACAACTTCAGACGCTGCCCGTCCTGCCACATAGGCGGCCGGGCCCGTCACACACACGGGGCGCAGCCCCACTACCCTAGGCAGCTGAAGGGCTTTGGTCGGTACAAGGAAACAGAACATATTTTTAAGAATTTCCATTTTGGAGTTTGTCCTTTAATACGGGGCTGTCCTGGTGGACAGGCAGGGACAGGCACCCCAGGCTTAGGAGGAAGGTGAAGAGCAGACAGGACTCCACCTAGACCCTCCCTTTCTTTTCTCTCGTATTTGGGCCTGACCTGGGAACTCCCACGTCGGGGACAGGGCCTGGGGACTCGGAGCGCAGGCCGCGCCAGGGCCGCTCGTGAGTGACGGATACACCGCTTTTGGTGACTCCCCGGGTCCGGTGCGGGGCCATCACTCAGCATCTCCGGGAGGCTACGGGGGCGTCCTCCCGAGAGAGGGTGGGCTCAAGGGGGCTGGCCTTTAACCCTCTCAGAGCCAGAGGCTCAGCCCGGAGTGGCCAGCGGGTGGGAACTTCCGCCCCCAGGTACCGGAGGGGCCCGAGGCCAGGGCACCCCCACCCCCGGGCAGGGAGGAGGGGTGGACTCGAGGCTGGACCTCCCCACGGCGCAGCCTAGCTCCTAATCCACTCGGCCGTTCCCATCTGGAGCCGAGGGAGGGAGCGAAGCACGCCGGAAGGAGGGGTCGCCCGCGGATCCGGATCCTGGGAGGGAGCGCCGAGCCCGGACTTTCTCACTTCCCAGCTCTCGCCCAGGCCGTCCCGCCACCTGGAGGGCCCTTCCCCTTCTCGGCGAGTCCGAAGCCTCAGCATCCCCTGTCCCGGCCGGCCCCCCTCCGGCCGGCCGCTGCGCGCCGCCCTCCCCAGCTGCACGCACTCCTGGGCCAGGGGCGAGCCCTGCGGGGCGGCCGGGCCCCCGGGACGGTCCGCGCCGCCAGACAGTGCAGCGCGACCCACACTGGGACCCGGGCTTCTCGCCCCCGCGCCCCCTACTCCACCGCGAACCCAGCCCGGGCGGGGCTGCTCCGAGGGCTGCTCGGAGAAGGGGCGCGCCTCCGAAGTAGGGCCCAGGCTCCCGCGCCAGCCACCGTGCTCAACTTCGGGGCGCAGGGGCGCGGAGGCGGCAGCTGGGGACCGCCGCGCCCAGTTGCTGCGCACTCGAATGTCCCTTCGGAACAGGTGGCCCGGGAAGCGGAGAGCCCTCCCCGTTCCTTCTCGCAGCGCCCCTCCCCACCTGGGCCGGGCGCACCCAGGCCCGCGCCCCGAACCCCAGCCCGCGCACCCGCCGCGCAGTCCCCTACCTCCGGATCCCCCTGCGGCCGGAGGCGTCCAACACTACCCCGGTGCCGGCCGGCGGGAGCACCGCCCCTCCGCCCGGGGCGCGGTCAGCGCCGCCCCTTACAGCCCCGCCCGCCGCCCCTGCTGGGTTCCCGCTCCAGGGTCCTCACGCTGCGGGCGCCCGCAGGGGTAGGGCCGTGCCCAGGCCGCGGGCAGGTGGGTATGGAGCGCTCCTGTGCCTCCCTGCCGCCTGCCCCGGGGCGTATAGTCCATTTCCCCCATGTAACAGATGAGGAAACTGAGGCTCAGCGCGGTTGTCGGTATTTGAACCCGAGCCTGCCTGATGCCGCCGCCTAGAACGTATCCATTAACCTCCCTCCAACACCGCAACTGCGACCCGCGCTAAACGCTTCGCCCGCATCACCTCTTGAGTTTCGGTCACAGCTTCCCAGGGTCCGCGTCGCCCCCGGGGCCTGTCCCCTCACCTCCCCCCGGGGCCACTGCACACTCGCTGTGCCGCCCTCCCCCCTCCTGCCCACCCTCCCACTGCACTGAGACCGGTGCCCAGGCCCCTGAGAGAATGGAGACATTCCATCCCAGCCCCAGGGACAGCCTGGCACTTAGTAGGGGCCCCCAATTGCCCTGTGAATGAATGCCTGAGAAGAAAACTCCCACCAGGACCACCTCCTCCTGTTGCCCTCAAGATGCCCGCCCGTGGAGCCAACACCGATCCAGCAGTCCCACCCTCTCTCCTCTGCCGTCCCCATCAGTCCACAGGCCATTTCTTCTACGTTAAAGCTACAGCAAGAAAGCAGAAGCCCCTCTTAGGACGCCGCTGCGCTGCAGCCAGTGCTGCCTCAGTTGTTCCTTCCTGTACAGCCACAGCCCTGCCAGAGTCGGCTCTCCGCCCTGTCTGCAGGCTCCCTGCTGCCCTTTTCCCTTAAACGCCCTTCAGTCTAGCGCTTGTCCCTCTCCACACCTCCCCCCCTCTGCTAATCCACCAAGCCTGTTATTTCCGGGTCCCCAGTGATGTCCCTGTGACTAGGTCCGTGCTGAGTCTCCGCCCTTGTCTTACTGTTGCTTCCAGCAGTACCTGTCTGAGCTTCTGGCTTCCTCCACTCTGAAGGACCTTCCTGTCTGGCTGCCCACTCACCACACTGGCTGGTCCTCCTCCGCCCTGGCCACCCCCCCATTCTTCTCCTGCGCCCCCTCGCCTCCTCACCCTCTGAAGTTGCTGCGGCCCCTGCTCAGCTCTTTACCCTGGTGCTCTCACGCAGTCCGGTGCCTTTGGGGACATCTATCAGGTGATTCCCACGGTGGCCTGTGGCCACACTTCTCACCCCACCCCTAGTCCTAGTTGCCAGACTCTCCCCAGGCTGAGCGGGAGTATTCCTGCCTCAGCCCCTCCCCCATTCGAACAGCCCCAGAGGGGTCATGGGAAGACCAGGTGACAGGTGGGAATACACAGCCCTCCTCTGCCCCAGCTGGCTTCACACCTAACTCAGGAGAAGAGCTGACTTCTGCCCCTGACTCCAGCCCTGTCTTCGCCATGGGGACCCTGCCCAGCCCCACTGGCCTCACAGCTGCCCCCGGGGCCCTCGGGGCCCCACCTCTGGCTGCTCGTCTGCCTGGAACAGTGCTGCCCAGACACTCTCTCCCTCACCTCCTTCAGGTTCAGGCTTCACCGTCGGCTTTTCTGATCGTCCTGCTTCCAACGAGATGGGGCCATCCCGCACGCCCCGCTGCTTTCCCTCCTTGGTCTTCCCCATGCACTCATCACCCTGAGAGACATGCTTTAGGTCTCAGCCACACATGATTGTATCGCCAGCCTCTCTCCTCCTGGAAAGAACGGGGGCTCCCCAGGGCAGGAGTTCCTGCCGACTCACTCACTCACTGCTATCTCCTTCCTGGAGCAGGGCCCGCAACCGGGTGTGAGGCACCAAAACACCCACATCCTTTCAGCGTTAGTAACATTCACAATAACTTTTCTTTAAGTTGGCTTTTTCATTCCAATAAATGCATTGGAAAGGAAACTTGCCCTGGCTGGTATGGCTCAGTGGACTGAGTGCCAGCTTGTGAGCTGAAAAGCTGTAGGTTCGATTCCCAGTCAGGGCACGTGCCTGGGTGGCGGGCCGGGTCCCCAGCTAAGGGCACGTTGGAAGCAATCGATCAATGTATCTCTCACACATCAATGTTTCTCTCCCTCTCTTTCTTTCTCCCTCTTCCTCTCACTACAAATAGATAGGTTTTAAAAATGAGGATAAAACAATGCTCTCGGGCCCTGGGGATCCCATTGCCGGTCTGAGGCCTGAACAGGCGGAGCAGAGAGGTATTCAGGGTGAGCCTCTAGCGAATGCTTGCCCTTGGACCCCAGCAGAGGGGTTAAAGAGAACTGAGAAGGGGACGGATTCCTCTGGGAGCCACCTCTTGGGCTGTGCCCGTCCCCATGCTCACCTGGCCCTCCCGGGGAAACTGCCTCCCAGCAGCTGGTCAGTCTCACCACCAGGCTCTGAGGTCAAGCCGTCACGCCCCCACTTTACAGGTAAAGAAACTGAGGCCAGGGTGGGGACTTGCTCAAGCTTCCAGGGCGTGTTAAGATGGACAGAGGTTGGAATTCGAGTTTGCCTGACCCTAAGCCCTCAGCAGACTCTGAGGCCAGATCTCTTCTAGTTGCACCCGGCCTGGCTGTTGGGGAGATGGGGGGAAGGGCATGGAGGAAGAGGCCCTGGCCTCAGTTTACCCATCTGTAAAGTGCTGCCAGGGACCCAGTGCTGCCAGGTCTTCTGCAGAAGGCTGGGGGAGAGACGTGGCCTTTCTCCTGCGTGGGCTCTGGTGTTCGCTCTTTCTGCAGGACTAGGAGTGTGGGGGGGTGTCCACTAGAGGTCCATGGTGTCTGTCCACCACATGGGGGAAGGGTCCATCTCAGAACAGAGCCCACCCTGGGAGGCCGAGCCACCTGGGCTTCCCCAGGAGATGTGTCCTCGCAGGGCTGGCTGACCAGCCCCTGGGCTTCTCATTATACAAGTTGAACCAGATGAGCTAGATTCTCTTTTCCTTGCACACAGAAGAACGCTCATTGGTACGCTTTTCAGCCACGGGCACTTTCGGCTCTCCCAGTAAGCACTGGAGCCTCTCCTGTCCTAACAAAGAAGAAAAGAAAAGGCACGACCCTCCCCCCACTGCCCTGTGACCTCCAAATTCTCTCCTCCCTTCAGCCAGGTACCTAGAAGGAGTCACCTGCACTTCTGTGTCTGACCCTTCCCTTCTAGTCCCCCTGGCCTGTTCCCATCTGCTTCCTGTCCCCTACGGAGGGCTGGGATCTGGTGAGGGTCACAGTGACCCTTTCGCTGGCGGCCCAACCCTGTCAATACAGGATTAGTGACAGCATTGTTAACCTTCATTAACAAAATCACAAAGTGAAAGAACTTAGTATAAACTTATGACCTTAAAAATACAGAGGTATTTCTGGCTTTGTTTCTAGCAAGAGTGGCCCAAAAGCCACAGTCACCACAGCACCCCCGGCCCCCACCCCAGGTCTCATGAGCAACTGTGACCAGACTTCGGTCTCTAAAACCTTCTTCACTGAAGGAGACCAGGATTCCTAGGAGCATAAAAAAGACAAGGAGAATAGTCCAGAATGCCCTGTTATGACCAGGGAGTAAGGCCGCCCTCAGAAATTTTAGGGGAGCAGAGAAGAGACAAAAGTTTTCCCCGGTGCTAGCCGAGCTGCAATAATATGGGCATCGAAAATTAGTAATGGAAACACTTACAGTTAATTTGAATAATTCCGCTCTGTGAAAGGTTATGGCTATAATGAAACTCAAAGAGAAGAGCTAACACAGAGCATCCAAAGAGAGGGTTTTTTTTTTTAAGATTTCCTTTATTTACTTTTAGAGAGAGAGGAAGGATGGGAAAAAGAGAGGAAGAGAAACATCAATGTGCGGTTGCCTCTCGCACGCCCCCAACTGGGGACCTGGCCTGCGACGCGGGCATGTGCCCTAGGTGGGAAATGACCTGGCGAGCTTTCGGTTCTCAGGCTGGTGCTCAATCCACTGAGCCACACCAGCCAGGGCCAAAGAGAGTTTTCATATAAGAAAGATGACTGCCCTGACCAGCGTGGCTCCGTTGGTTGGGTGTCATCTCACAAAGCAAAAGGTCAGAGGTTCGATTCCCGGTCGGGGCACCTGCCTGGGTTGCAGGTCTGGTCCCCAGATGGGTGCGTATAAGAGGCAGCCGACCCATCGATGTTTCTCCTTCACATCGATGTTTCTCGCCCTCTCTTTCTCCCTCCCTTCTCCTCTCTCTAAAAATAAATAAATAAATAAATAGTTTTTAAAAAGAAAGATGACGGTCCCATGACTTGGTTGAATTATTATTGAGCTTAATAAGTTGGGGTCTGTGTTTTGTTTCTTTTATAGCTGTTGACAAATTAGACGGGCGTGTTTGCTTTATCTCTGTAATCAGAAAAGCATCAATTCGCAGCTGTGGGCTGGGGCCTAGGGGCGCCAGGGGTCTTGGGGGACTAAAACTGTACTAAGGAAAAGGACAGACTCACGGCCACTGGTGGCTGCCCAGACCCGCTGGGTGGATGTGGCTCCTCCAGGTACGTGGCGTGGGGGTTGCCCTTGGTTGTCCAGGAGAAGGCAGAATCAACAGAGAATATCCAAAATGATGAACTAGCCCTGGGAGAGGCAGCCTAGCCCTGTGTCCCAGCCAAGGACGAAGGTCAAACATCCAGATCGAGTGACCTCAGCTTGTCTTGGGAGGGTGTTCAGACTCAGCCACCAAAGCCCCAGGGAGACACCAAAACAAGGACAGCGACATTCCTGAGGGAAAATAAAAGCCAGGCCGAAATGATGCAGAAACAAATGGCCCCTGGCCTTGGCCTTGACATTTCAGAAGTGTTTTAAGAACCAGCGTTATGATGGGATTGTTCTTGGGTCAGCCATTGAGAAATCCGTAACTGCAGTTTCAGCCATGGAAAGGAATTCACTGAGTCAAGCCCGTGACCCAGGTTGGAGCCCTCAGGAGAAACTGGGCTCCTCAACCTCACTGACGAGACATGAGAGCTTTCGGGGAGCACACAGAGCTGTGGGGTCCCCTCTGGGGCCCAAGGTCTCTCAATAGAAACAACTCCATCAGCAAATGCAGTCAGCAGTTTTCAGACTGACTCTCTGACTTCCCGGCGGTGTCATTTGACAGTGGACCATGAACTCTCTGTGTCCTTGGCCTCCCTGCCCCTCTGACTGGTCATCCTCCGGAGGACTCTTGGTTCCCAGGCAACCCCTCCCACCCTGGTGTCGTCTCTAGGCCCTTTTCCAGGACCCTCGGCCCTGGCCCTGCACGTTGCCCAGGTAGCCTCCTTGCAAAGCTGAACCCTAGTCCAGGGCTCCGACCTCTTCAACCTCTGCCTCCTGGGCCCTCATCTCCCTGCCACTCCTACCCGACCGGCCACCAAGTCTTGCTCACTTCACCTCCTGTCTCCCTCAGACGTGCCTTCTCCTTCCCGTCCCTGCACAGCCGCCCTCAGCCCGCTGTCACCGTCACCAAGTCTGTTCTGAGCGCTCACACGTTTGAGATCCTAGGAGCACAAGATGGACGAGGACCTGTGACTCTGCATTTCTAAGGGGCTCCCAGGCACTGCTGCTGTTGCTGCTGCTGGTGACCTGGCCTCACTCTGTGAGTAGCAAGGTCCTGGATTACACACAGGTTTTGAGTCCTGCCAAGCAGGCTGGGCAGAGGGCCCAGGACGGACGGGTAGAAATTAAGTCTTTCTCTAGGACAAATGCAATCGACTCTGGTTTCTTTTATCAACTCCTCTTCCCTGGCACAGAGCTCTTCTCCCGTCTCAGATGGATCAGGGAATTTCCCATGATGCTTATACTTAGTGAGCCTCTTGCCTCCTGAGCTTGATAACTAAGATGCCCAAAGCTGTCATCCCATCTCTGGGGAAAACACACACTCTTGCCTCAACACACACAACTTGCTCCTCCCTCAGCTCCAAAGCCTAAGGAGCTTTCACCTGGCCGGCTCTGTGCCCTGGCCCCAGCAGGTGCTGACCAGTCTCCTGCTCCCAGGAGACGCGGTCCAATTGTTCTTGCTGAACTTCCCAAGGCCCCCAGGGCTGAGGATGAGGCCCCGCGCCTTTCCTCTGCCCTTTGGAGCCCACCTTCCTGGGCCACCCTTCTCGGCCCTTGCTGCTGCTTCCAGTGCAGGATTCACAGGTTCACTCCAGCTGAGGGGGCGCGTCCTTTCCTTCCTGCTTCTCCCCCTGCCTCCTGCTGGTCCTCCACCTCCGAATGTCCTTGGACTGGCCCCTCACTTCTAACAGGACTTGACCGTGATTACATCCACTTAATTCCCACGTGAGCTCAGGAAGATCATATTACTTTGACCACTTTATAGATGACAGGTCTGAGGCTCGGAGAGGCTGGGTCACTTACGGCAGGTCACACAGCCAGGAAGGCCCTGGGTGGGGATTGGAGCTGAGCCTTCCCTCTGTCCTTCCCTTGGGCCACCTGAGGTTGTTTTGTTTTGACCATTTCCTTGTGATCAATACTTTGATGGAGGAGAACACTCTAGTGTGAGCCACAACGAGGCGCATCCACCGGTAGCGTGCCGGAGCCGACTCATATCACCTGGAGAGAGTTGCCGGTGAGCTCCCCTTCCCAACTCGTGTTTAGCGACATCACGTTGGTGGGGTGCGGAGGGCCATGCTGGGAGGGTTTACACCATGGAAATTGGCAAGCGCCACAAATCAGAGCTTCCTTCCTAGAGAGCGAGTGGTTAAATGTAGGCCAGCACAGTGCTGATCTGGGGGACAGGGACAGCCTGCTGGAGATGATGATGTCTGAACCGAACCTGGCAGGATGGGTGGGAGCTGGACAGGGGAGCAGTGTGTGTCACCCAGAATATTCGACCTGCCTGCCAAAGTCTCACACGGGGGTGAGTAAGAACTACAGTCTATTCTAGAAAGGAAGCAAGCAGTTTCAAAGATGCTGGGAACAGGGAAGGGATTCTCTCTGGGGGACAGAACAGGAAGAAGTGTTGTTAAAACTGTTTTGCAACCCAGGAGAAGTGGTTTCGAGTTCATTCTGCCCACTCCTGGGGGCTGGTGGCAGGTGCAGGGAGGGACATAAACGGGTGTGTTAGAGGAAGCTGTCCTGGAGCCGTGGGAGGAGCAGGAGATGGCTGGGAGGGCGAGGAGCCCCCTGAGACGACCAGAGAAGGGGCTGAGGGCCGCTCTAGGACAACCGCCTGGGTGGTGGTGGGCCAGCTGGGAGCGACCAGAGGCAGACGGGCATTGGAGTGGGAGCACCACGGACAGCGTCTGGCTGTGCCGTGAGCACCCTCAGCCCAACCCCGTGGGCAGCACCTCTCCCGGGGGGTCGCCTTATAGTCTTTCCCCTGCGTCAGGGTGCACCTCCGGCTCCGGGGAAGTTGGTTCCGGGTCTGTGCCGGCAGCAGCAAGGAACGAGGCGGGAGCTGCAAGAGCTGTTGCTCAAGCTCAGCTTTCATTAAGTGCAGGTTCGCACGAGGTGGCACGTCAAGATCACATTAACACTTCTCCTGAGAATGTCACACACGGTCACCACACAACGGTGAGCAGGGGGCTGATGAACTGAGTCTCGGAATCTCGTCCCAGGTGCGGGAGACAGGTCCACAAGCGGGTGTCTGGGCCCCACTGGAGCGGTGCCTCCGGCGGCGTGGAAGTTAGTTCTGGAGCTCCATCGGGCAGAGCCTCCTGTGGTGCGTGGCCCAGAGTAGCGTGGAGCAGCGTCTCGTGGTGGCTCTGAAGTCCACCTCAATTATACCCAATCTTGGCATCTGATTGAGCTGGGCAATTTCATGGCTCAGGGCCGAGTGCCCCCGGTGCTGTCGGGAGTCAGTAGGTGCGCTCCCTCTGCAGACACCTCTGTGTGCTAATATCTTGGGTGGGCCACCCTGGCAGGGCATCTGGTGTGACTTGGGTAGTTTCCTTCTTGAACTAAAATGTCGTGGCTGACCGGCAGCCATCGGAGGTGACATGAGTGACACTATCTTGTTTTGTATACTTGACCCTATCTAGACCAGACCCAACGCCATTTTGTGGGTCCTGCTTTCCACAGGCTGGAGATGCACAGTTGGAGGTCACTGCCTTACAGTGACGGACACCTGGACAGGCCGCTGAGGGGCAGCAGGGGCCAAATATATGTCCGGAGGGTCGCCAGGCATTCATGGTCAGAGTGGTGGGGAGTGGTTTCTCTTAAAAAGCAGGAACTTCCAGTTTTCAGGCTGCACGTAAAGAATGTGGAAGTCATCATTCCCACGCTTGCCCTAGAAAAAGTGTCGTAAGCCAAAAGCCACAGCTCTTCTTGGGGAACTGAGAGTGGAGGTCACAGGGCAGACCTGAGGCCCAGACACCAGAGAGAGAGGCAGACCCAGATGTCACAGCCGCCCAGGAGCACGAACGTGCGCCCGCTAGAGGAGCCAGAGTGGTGGGGACCCTGAAACCGTAGCTGACAGTTTTTGGAGGCCTGGTGTAGACTAGCTTGAGAGTTAGAACTTCCACCAGTGCTTTGGGCAGACCAGGGCCAACCCCACCGTCTGAAGTGCGTCCCAAGCCTGCTGTTCCTTCTCCTGTCCTCTGTGACACAGGGGGAGTAAAAGCTTTCCTCTGCCCTCTTGCGGTTTCCAGCCGGGACTGACAGCAAGCAGATTAACAGCAGAAAAACTTCCAAGTGTCATCTACATGCACGGGGAAGCCCTCGCAAGAAAAATGAAGACCCGAAGAAGGGACGAGGCCCGAGTGCACACATCCCAAGTTGAAGAAAAAGTAGCGGTTGTGGAAAAGTGACTACAACAGAGGGCAGACTAAAGGCAGGTAAGAGTTACTCTAACAAGGTCTGTTAGTTCAGAGGCCTCGGCCTTCCTGTCCCTCTCCGGGGACGAGCATGTTTCTCCCTGTGCAGGGAAGGCGCCTTTCATGTGGGAGCTTTACCTCCCGTTCTCAGAAAGAGAAAGGAGGGTCAGAGTGTGCCTGTCTGGACCTGCTATTTCATAAGTGCCTTTAACTCAAAATAACCAAAATGTGCAAGTGGCATATTTGGGGGGGGGGTGTGGAGGGATGTCCCGAACTTCTTCATCGCCAAAGGCCAGTCCTAAGGTCAAGGGCATCACCAGAGCCTCATCTCACCCAGCTGTTGGAGAAGGTGATTGGCAGGAAGACTACTAGTCGTTGACTGAAAATGGACAATCAGAGGCCAGCCCTTCGCCCCGCCCCTGCCCTGTGTTTGGAATGTGCCTTCTGCTTGCCCCACCCCACCCCTCACTAGAAACCGCCGGGATGCAGCCTGGAGGAAGTAAGGTGCTGTTGCAACATCTGAATGGTGCACCCTGTTAAGGCCTCTTAGTAAACTTTCAAGATTCTGGCAAGTGAGTGCGGACACCCAGGAAGCCTCGTGTGAAAGTTCTCTTGCTCATTGAACTTGCCACCCGCCTATCTGGAGTGCTCCACCTCTGTCTTCTGGCCTCCACCGTGGGCTGGCCTGTACGTGGGTGTCGCCACCCCAAGCAGGGGCTTAGCGGGACCTAAGGCAGTACATTCAGGAAAAACACACCAGGACCAGCACTCTTAACTCATCTGTACTGCAGAAGCCTGGCCTCTGACTCGCACAATCGAGGACACAGGGCATCGGCCTTCTTTCCTGCTGATCAAACTACACCCGCAGCCCACCACGCTGCTGACCGGAAGGTCCTAGAAATACCACCGCAGGTGGCTACACCCAGACCTGGGGTGGGCTCCCGTGGCTCACCCCGGCTTATGGACGGTTGCACACCCGGGCAGCCCTGTGCTTCGCACGGAAACATCACTCTAAACGGAACAGACACAACTGTACCAGAAATACGGATGGCTGTCACTAGAATGCTATCATCATTCTGTCATACTAAAGGACAGGGACAGGTGGCTCCACCCAGGTATTTATCGGGTGACTCTGAATGGGACCCAGTGGTTGTGTGGCAGAAATCTTTGGCTGTGGCTTCCACCGGGGTGGCTGCGCCACTGCAGCTGGGTTTCCCTGGGCGCGGGGGAGACTCTGCCCCCGGTGACTGCCAACCCCAGTCTCCTTGAGGCCAGGTGGGCGTGTTCTATTTTCACGGGCACAGTCCTTTGGCCACTGTTTTTGTTCCCTCCTTTGGCCCAGGGGACGTCATAACACGTAGAAGCCCTGACTCAATTCACCCAGCAAGCCTCGGGTGAGAGCCAACAGCCTGCCCTTCCCGAACACTGGAATGTCTCCGATGAAAGAAGCTGTCCCCCACAACGGGGTGGCCTTGGACATGGCCTCTGCCTCACAAGGGGACCTGTGCCGTTGTCCGAAAGGACCACTGTGTGCTCACACCTGATGAGTCTGCTGAGGTGTCCTCTTTGGTAAATCATGAGGACACAATTGAACGCCCTGAGGGATCCAACCCCCCAGGGAACTTAACTAACCGAGTTCAGCTGACAGGGGCTCTTAGTGGGAGGAATTGTTACTTATTCTGGGAATCACTGTCTCAGTCTGTGTCTTCTCTTACATGTGTCTGTGCTGTTCCGGTGGCATCTGCCTCCCTGCAGCCTGACAGCTGCCAAGCAATTCACCTTCGAGCTAGTAAGACCTGTCTCACCAGGCACGCAGGGCACACAGGGGCACTGAGCAAGGAGGGGCATACGAAAGTGAACGAGTCAGCCATGAGGGGCAAAGGATGGGAGGAGGTGATTGAGAGGGTGTGACTACTGGTTGACCCCCCTGAGCTGGACCTGGGCAGTTGGGGGCCCCTTCACCACTCCCCGGCCTTGGAATGTGTGCTCTGCTTGCCTTCCCTGAGTGACCAGCTGCCCAAGGACACAGCCTTGAGATAAGGCGCTATTGAGATAAGAAGGCGCACAGGACTGAGTACAGTGAGGTCTTCTGGATCAACTTTTAAGTCTCCAGTGGGCGAGTGCGGGGACCGACTTGTCTCACACTGCCGCCTGCCCATCTGGAGAGGTCTGCCTCTTTCTCCAGTCTCTCCTTCCCCTCCAGGCCTGGGGCCCTGTTTCCAATTTCACTTGGGAAGCTCCCCAGGTTGCAGCCCAACTTGGGGAAATGGAAATTAGCCATCTCCACCCCTTCTGGCCTTTTGGTCTACATAGGAGAAGAAAAAAACTGGCTAAGAAACTCCACTGAGTAAGGCTTCCGACTAACCCTATAGGTCACAGCACCCCTCCGCCAAAAACCATGGAGATTCTATTATAAAATTATAGAATGTTCTTCTGCACAACCTTCCAAAGCAGAAAGCACGAGGCCCAGATGGTTTTACCGGTGAATTTTACCAAACATTTGAGGAAGAAATGACACCAATCCTCTGTAGTCTCTTCTGGAAAACAGAAAACACTCGCTAACATCCTATGAGGTCAGCATTACCCCAGTGCCCGAACCAGATAAAGTCATTCCAAGAAAGGGAAACTACGGGACAATGTCTCTAATGCACATAGATGCAAAAATCTTCTGGGAAATATTGGTACACTGAATCCAACAGTGCATAAAAAAATTACACACCGCAACCAGATGGTACGCAACGTTTGGCCAACATTCAAATATTAATTAATAGAAGCCATCACATCATCAGGCTAAAGAAGAAAAATCACATGATCTTATGAATAGATGCAGAGAAAGCATTTGACGAAATTCTAGCACCCATGCAGAAAATGAACTCAGAGGGGAACTTCCTCCACTTCATAAGAACATCTACCATCTGCTCAATTTTCTGTAAACTCAGAGCTGCCCTAAAAAATTAAAAATCTGTTCATTAAAAGATACTATTAAAAACACAAAATACAGGTACCTTGTGATTTACTGGGGTGGGTGGTGCTTGCATCTGTACGGGAGCAGGGAGTCACGCCCCCACCCCACACCCCAGTCCGGGAGACCAGATTTCCCTCTCCTGGGGCAGCTGCTACTATTAGCCAATTCTCTGTGTTCTTCCAGAGATACCCTTTGCCTATACAAGCATATCGAACCTTAAAATGCAAACACACACACACAAAGCATTTTGGATGTGCCGTTCTGCACCTGCTTTCCCCTTAACAATGCACCTTGGAGGTTTTCCACGGCAGAACCCACAGCCACGTCTCTCAACCAGCTTCACTGAGAGAGTGAAGCCCTACAGCAAAGGATTTGGAGGGCGATTTTCTCGATGGTCCCAATGACGGGACATCGCTGATACCGTTCTAGATGCAGAGGAGAGAAGCCAGTCCATGACCTCAGCTCTGTGGACCTGGGCAAGCTGGCTTCCTGAGCTCTGTGTGCTGGGCTGCACAGTGCCTCCCGGCCCAGCCACCACTTGTCGTTATGCGAATGGTGCTCTGTTGCTGGACACCTTTTTAATACTTTCTTTCATTCTTGTTTTCTTTTTAATTAAGATTTTATTTATTTACTTTCGGAGAGAGGGGAAGGGAGAGAGAAAGAGAGGGAGAGAAACATCAATGTGTGAGAGATATCAGTTGCCACTCATAAGGCCTCCAACCGGGGACCTGGCCCACAACCCAGGCATGTGCCCTGACTGGGAATCGAACTGACGACCTTTCAGTTCATAGGCCAGCGCTCCGTCCACTGAGCCACACCAGCCAGGGCTCATTCTTGTGTGTGTGTGTGTGTGTGTGTGTGTGTGTTGCAAGGAGGGGGTGGCTATTACAGTCCTTGCTGCAATGAAAACTTCCGTGCCTCTGAAGCAGACTGGGTTCGAGCCGGACCCCTGCTATGCACGAGCTATGTGATCTCGGGCGCGTTCCATCACCTCTGTCACGCCTCTGTGCCTTGGTTTACTCTCATTTGTCCTCTCTTGTTTGTGAGGGTGGACAATGCCTGTCCTTTAATACATGGTGCTGTATCTAGATCTTCCACAGTTTGGATTTTGATTTCCTTTTTCTCCACGTATTATTTAAGAGGGTGTAAAATTTTCTGGGTGTCAGGAACTTTGGGGAGTTTGTTTACTTTACTGTCTGTTAGGGGCTCAATTGTGTCCCCCAAATTTATGTGATGGAGCCTGAATCCCTGGTACCTCAGAATGTGACTGTACGTGGAGACTAGGCCTTTAAAAAGCAAAATAAGGAAGATGAAGTCACATGGACGGGCCCTGACACAATATGACTGGTGTCCTCAAAGGAAGAGATTAAGCCCTGGCTGGTGTGACTCAGTGGACTGAGCGCCAGCCGGCCTGTGAATTGAAAGGTCGCAGGTTTGATTCCCAGTCACGGCACGTGCCTAGGTTATAGGGCCGGGTCTCTAGTTGGGGGCGTGTGAGAGGGAACCAGTTGATGTATCTCTTGCATATCGATGTCTCTCTCCATTTCTTTCTTCACTTCCACTCTCTCTAAAAATAAGTGAATAAAATCTTTTTAAAATTGTTTTTAAAACAAAAAGAAAGGAAGAGATTAGGACAGAGAAACAGAGGGAAGATCCCATGAAGACACTGGGAAACCAGGCGAGGCTCTGCCCCCGCGGACTCGGGCCACCTCCCTGCTCCCAGGGCACCTGAGACATCAGTCCCCTCTGCCTTCCAGCTTCCGCGTCCCTCCTCACCTCCTTTCCTACCGTTTCTGTCCTTGAGGGGTTCTGCCTTTAGCAACCTCCCCTTTGTGTGATTTCAGCTGCATTTTGGAAGGAAGTGGAGGTGGTTCTTGTCAAAGAACAAAACTTCAACCGAGTAAATATCAACATCTACGCGGCTTTATGGAAGGAGGAGTCAGGCGGAGTCCCGCCTAGTAAAGAGAAAGGGGCTCCGAGAAGGTGACAGAGTGGGGGCTTTCACAGACAGAAACCGGGGGACCAGGGGAGGACAAGAGAGTCTTTGGCAAAAAGAAAAGGAAGGCCGGCTTCCGGCCAGGGCACCTGCCCTCGGGGGAGGGGTGCGGGGGTCTCAGGCAGATGCCCCCCCCCTGTTGGCCAGAAACCCAGGCTGACTGGCTTAAGGTCACATTCCTGGGAGGGCTGAGACTGTGCCTAAGGCTGGGCTTCTTGGCCGGGGGGCCTGTCACTTCCTTTCCTTAATATTCTTCCATACAAGCCATGGACCAAGTAGTGAGAATAACTCCCTTCTGGTCGATTAACCGTGTGTCGGACCGCAGGTGGGACGGTGGTCCTGTAAAATGATGATGGAGCAGACACTTGCCAGCTGGCCGGCGACACTGACTTCTCGGCAGCACAAAGGTCACAAAAATCCACAAGGCCGTGGCGAACAGGGACAGCGACTACAGCCTGATGGAGAGGGGGTGACAGGGAGGGGCTCCTGGAGGCAGTTTCCCGGGAGGTGACTCAGGAAGAGTTGTTGGAACGGGAACGCAGAGCTGAAGAGGAAAAGAAAACTGCAGGAGAAAAAGAAGAACCCTCCAGAAAATCCACGGGGAAGTGTAGAAGCTTTTTGCAGACCTCAACAAGCTCCTCAGAGGTCGATGGCATCGACCGCACCCCGAACGGTTTGCATCAGTGGAGAGGATTGCTCGAGGTGCGTCGGCTGCACGCGAGCACGTCTGGGGTGGAGGAGAGACGCACGGGGCACACCACCCCCAGAGTGAAGCCGAGCCCAGAAGAGCCTCAGGCGGGCCCTTCGGGGGCCCAGAAGAAGGCGCTGTCATCCTAGGAGACCCCGTGCGGGTTGTGGCCCTGAAGACCTTCCAGGGACAAGCTGTGGA
Organism: Desmodus rotundus; assembly: GCF_022682495.2. Lineage (NCBI taxonomy): Eukaryota > Metazoa > Chordata > Mammalia > Chiroptera > Phyllostomidae > Desmodus > Desmodus rotundus. The sequence continues at coordinate 197,828,660 of NC_071389.1, forward strand.
CGGGACAGTGACAGTGACACCCACGAGCCTGACCCTGCATCAGCCTGGGCCAATGTGTGTGTCTGTGTCTTAGTTTTTAACAGAAAACCTTTAAGAGTAAAAAGAAAAATTGAATATAGGAAAATGCTTGTGAAAGAACGATATTAAGAACTATTGTTGTACAGCTGTACCTGTGTTTGAAGCCAAGTGTTATTACCAAAGAGTCGAGAAGTGCAAAGAATTATTTATCAAGTAAAAACGTTACAGGAAGCTAACGTTAATTTACGGTGGAAGAAAGCAAACCCTCTTTTTACGGGTGGAGGGTAGCCTGCGTGGACAGCATTATCAAGTGCACAGCCACACACAGGGAAGTCCTGGGCTGATGCATGCACGCACCCGCACCACTGCCTCGCCCGCAGCCACGGCCGGTCCTGCAGGCTCCATGCCCAGGAAGCGCCTCAGACAGGTGCACAGGTTTTCTCCCTTTGTATTGCACCTGTGCGGTGCCTCCTATGCTCACGTACACAGGCAGTCACCACTGTGCTGCAGTTGGCGACCCCATCCTGGGAAGTCACGGGCTGAGCAGGTTGGCAGCCCAGGAGCCACAGGCTGCCCCCTGCAGCCTGCAGCTGCTGAGCATCCTCTGCCAGAAGCCCTCCCGGCCCTGGCAGGTGAGGGGCAGTTAGCAGCAGTTCTGGGAAGCCCCCTGCCAAGAGTCACTCTGCGCCAGGAGGCTGCAGCTTGGGTTTGTGTTCCAGCTCTGCCTCCCGATTTGGGGACAGCGGTGGGTCAGCCTCCCAGTTCTTGAGACCCAGGGGCTCTGGCTGCCAGCCCAGCCTTGCCTCTGCCCACCCCGCTGCGACCCCAGTCTGCCTTCTCTCCTGTCTTGGCCCCACTGACTGAGGGCTTCTGGAGGGCAGGCCCAGGCTCGACTCAGTCTCAGAGCCTGAGTATCTAGAGAGACGCTACACACTCAGGCAAGTGTTTGATGAATGAAAGAGAGACTGAGCCTTCTCTAAACGTGTCTGCCCGAAGTGCCTTTGCCCGAGGAGGTGGTTTGGTTTCAGCCCCGTTTTCTGTGTCTGAGGAAGAGGAATCTAGCCATGCTTCCCACAGGTGTGAGGAGGGCCCAGTACTCTGGCCTTCGGGTGAGGCCTGGGAAGCAGGTGAGAGGCAGGTTATGTCCCCAGACTACAAATGAGGAGACTGGAGTGGAGGGGTGATGGGACCACCCCAGCCTCTGTTCCCTACCGGGCCCTCCAGCTGGGACAGGTCCCGGCTGAGCTGTGGGTGTTGGTTAGCGAAGCTGCAATCTGAGCAGGGACAGAGGAAGGGATGATGGGTCTCTGCTCCAGAGCTAAGTCCCGAGGCACGAAAGGCATCTGTCTGACAGGGCAGGGTGTCAGGGGCGTGCCCGCCGAGGGAATGGGAGGCAGCTGCTCGGGGAGACAGCCGGTTCAGCTTTGATGAGGCCTCTGAGGGGTGTCCAGCGGGAGCTGTGTGGGAGGCGCCTGTGAACCTGGAGGTCAGCAGAGCCGGTGGGCTGGGGCAGCTGGGTTCTGGCACCGTGATTGCTCTGGGTGCAGTGAGAGGGAGAGAAGAGGAGAGAGCCGGGACAGAGCCCCGGGGCCTGACGACATTCCAGGGCTGGCCGGGCAGGAGGGCCCTGGAGGGGTTCTGGAGGATGCTGACTATGTGATAGGCTATGTGGCAAACAGGTGCAATTGATAAAAGCTACAGGAGCTGCCCTGGCCTCCGGGTGGCTCAATGTTTGAAGCCATGTCCCACACACCAAAAGGCTGCAGGTTCCATCCCTGGTCAAGGCACATACATCAGTTAAGGGTTCAATCCCTAGTCAGGGTATGGATGGGAGGCAGCTGATTGATGCTTCCCTCTCACGTTGATCTCCCTCTCTCTATCTCTCTCTCTTTCTCTAAAATCAATAAATATATAAAGCTTCAGGGCCCCAGCTGGTGTGGCTCAGTGGATTGAGCACCATCCTGTGAATTAAAAGGTTGCTGGTTCAATTCCCCACCAGGGCACATGCCTGGGATGCAGGCCAAGTCGTGCAAAAGGTAACCAGTCGATGTTTCTCTCTCTCCTTCTCCCTCCCTCCCCCTCCCTCTTAAAAAAAAAAAAAGGTACAGGAACTGTCCACAGGAAGTACTGGGATTTATGGCTGAAAACCGGCAGAGACCAGCTCAACCCAACATGGTGGCTAATCTCACCCACCTGTGACCCCGAGCCTCGGTCTATGCTCAGGGTGTGCGTGTTCGGCAGGATGTGCCCCGGGCTGATGGGACTGGAAACAGAAAGCCACGGTAAGGACACAGAATGGCCCACCGAGCTCCTCCAAGAAATCTCCACCCCTTTCCTGGGAAATCCTGGAATCCCCTCGTTGAATACCCTATTGCACCCTCTCATTAAATGGACCTCAGTAAAGGAAGCCAGTTCCCTTAGAAGGGGCTGCTCTGCCTGTGGAGTTGGCTCAGTGTAACTGCTTCACGAATACATTCACTGTCACTTTAAATGCATTTAAATTCTTTCTTGGGTGAAGCCAAGAACCCACAGCGGGCCCCTAGACGGCAGGAATGCCCACACGGTCTCAAGGAGTCCCTGCCACACAGGACTCGGGGAGCACTGACTCACAGTGGTCCCCCCTCCTCGTGGTTTCACTTTCTGCAGCCTCAGTTACCCGCGGCCAATGGTGGTTGAAAACGTGAACTGGGAAGTTCCAGAAAGAAACAATTCATAAGTTTTAAATTGCACAAGTGCTGAGTAGCGTGAGGAAATCTTAAGCCTGCCCACTGCCCGGGGCCATGAGACCTCCCTTGTCCAGCATGTCCAGGCCGTATGTGCCGTATGTGCCGCTTGCCTGTCGGCCACTTAGTTACCAGATGGCTGTCAGAGAGAGGCCACACTCATGTGCCTTTAGGACACAGTGTATCCTATCGTTACAAGTGCGCTTTGTTATTAGTTATTGTTGTTAATCTCTTCCTGGGCCTAATGTATAAATTAAGCTTGACCACAGGTATGTATGTAAGGGGAAAAACAGAGTATATTAAGGTTCAGTCCCACCCACGGTTTCAGGAATCCCCTGGGGGTCTCGGAACATTTCCCCCCCCCCCCCCGTAGATAAGGGGGAGCTGCTATAAGCAGGAACCTTTGGTTGCCAGCATCAGAAACCCAGCTCACACTCCCTTAAACGCACAGGGGACTCACTGGCTGGTGGAAGCCTCATGGAAGAGACCACCTGCAGGGGAGGGAAACTTCCTGCCCCCTCTTAGGCTCCCAGGCTGGCCTGAGCATTGAACTGACGCAACGCAGGGGAACAGGTCAGACGCACACACGGCTTTTACAATATTTTTCCGTGTGTGTGTGTGACTCTTCAGATGGAAAACGAAGACCCCAAGAAGCCATAAGGCCCCTAAAGCTTATGTAGCCTTTTTTAAAAAAGATTTTATTTATTTTATGAGAGAGGGAGGGAAGCATCCGTTGCCTCTCACATGGGACCTGACCAGCAACCCCACATGCACCCCGACCAGGAACCCAGCCAAGCACTTCTCTCCCTGTGGGTCACGAGGCCCAACCAACTGAGCCACACCGGTCGGGGCGCTTATGCAGCTTTTTAAACAAAGAAAGAAACATTATGAGGAAGTGACGGGACAAAGGGGCTTAGCTGGGGGCCAGTAAGTCACAGACGAAGTGACTATAAAGTTCGTGGGAGAAGCTGACAGAAAACAGGGTTCTTTTTGTGGGTTGTTCGCACAGATCCATTTTGTCATCAAACCCCCACCCCCACCCTCGGTTCCCCCCGGGGACAAGAACGGGCTTTTCCTGGTGCAGGGAGGGCACCTTTCTCCTGGGAAAGCCCACGACCCGCTTTTTAGCGGAAACGCGAGGACAGAGAGCCCTTCCTACACCTGCTGCTTCTCACGGGCCTGCAGCCCAAAGGAACCAGCACGCCACAGCAGCATCTTTGGGGAGGCGTGTTCTGAACCCCTTCAAAACCAAATCTGGGGGAGGCATAAACACCCCAAATGTGGGACTCAAACACCTTCCAATCAGGGGGTCACGACCTGTCCCTGAAGTCCAGCTTCTCCCACATGACCAGAGATGGCGCTGTGGGAGGCTTCCAAGTTCCACCTGTGACATTTTCCACCGCTGGGGACACTGGGCTGGGGACACTGGATTCTCCTCAGCTTCAGTTTGCAAAGGCCTGACCTGGGCTCTGACTGGCCTTCCTGGGGACAATTGACAGGGTGTGGCAGAGGCTGGGGGGGGTCGGGGGGGGGGGTGACCTGTGAGGCCTTGACACTGACTTCCTGTTCACGCCTCCTGGGCAGCCCACTGTGATTAGATCAGAGTGTCCTCCCCGCTGGGAGCCCCTGCAGGTCCAGCAGCAGCTGTCTGGCATGGTAGGGGATTGAAAAAATGGGGGGTCTAGGGCAGGAGGACGCTCAGACTGGGCTGGGGGCTGGGGTGCCCTCTGTCTTGGGCTTTTCTGCTGATGCCCCAGGGTACAGACCCTTTACCCCTCAGTTAAGTCAGTGCCTCCAGGGGGCGCCACCCCTGCCTGCCTGACTTGCCTCCTCTCACCTCCCCTGCTGAAGTCCCCAGGGGATCACAGGAAGCATCTGGGGTCCCCTGTCTGAGACCTCCCCCACATTCTGGGACAGGAAGCCCCTGGTTAGATTGAGTGGGGGGAGGGCCAACCTTTGGAACCAGGCTCATCTCTGGGGACTGCCAGCCCAGCAGGGGACCCCGCTTGGCCACCCCCTCTGGAGCCTCTGTTCTCTCCACTGTTTGGCCTTGTTTGACCCCAGTTTCTTAGGAAATTTGCTTTGGGGGACACTCCTGCTGGTAGGTCTCAGCTGAACCCAAAGCATGACACTCCCATCTGTGTCCCTCTAGGCTGGCAGGGGGGTGGGGGGAGGGGTGGGGGCTGGGAGCTTCCCTGGAGGCTGGATGGAGCAGCTGCTGGCTAGCAGGGTCTGCAGAGAGAGAGAGGGAAGCTGGGATGGTGGGGAGGGTGAGGAGGCAGAGATGCGGAGGGTGGGGGAGGAGAAAGAGGATGCACGAGACACAGATCAGGGACCAGAGATGCCGGGAGAGAGACAGACATGGGAAAGGGTCAGGAGGGAAGACAGGGACCAGGACCAGAGTGAGGAGAGGAGGCCTTGGGAGGAGGCCCCAGGACTGCCCCTGCACCCCCAAACCCCCATAATTGCACAGGGGCCTTAGGCCAGTCTCAGCTCTGAGCCAAGGCCGAGGCCTGTGACTACTGGCTCAGGAGCTGCAGGGCCTGGGTTCCCCTGACAGATGGGAGCTGAGAGCTGCAGCTTGGCCCTGAGGCCGCCTGGGTTGCCACCCACGGGAGCCCATGAGCCCCAAGTGGAAACACTGTGTCCCTGGGCTGAGCAGGCCACGTGACCACAGTGGCTGCCGGGCTCCCTCAGTGTGACCAGACACTCAGAGGCTGCCTAGGGCAGATGGGCGGCCATGGGACGTCCTCACTGGCGGAGGCGCTCCTGCACCTCCTCCCCGGGCATCCCCTGGGCAGGCTGCGCCGCCCGCTGGGGACTGGGCCCACCAGAGGCCTGCAGTTTAGTGAGGGCCCAGGGCCGTCAGTCAGGGTGGCGTGGTCTGTCCCGGGGCACACCTCCAACTGGGGCACAAGCCAAGGCCTGAACCAGGGCTAGGGTTCTGGGTTTAGGGTTTAGGGTTAGGCACAGGCAGGGTAGGGTACGGTGGAGAGTGAGCTTGAGTGTGGGAGTAGGGGGGACACTGAGAACTTCCGGCACAACCGTGAAGGGACTGGACAGAAGGCAGCCCGGCAGCGCAGAGCTGAGAGAAGGGAACACAGAAGGAAGGGGTGACTCTGAAGGCAGACATGGATGTCGTCTCCCTCCCGGGAAGACGAAGCCTTGGGCCCGCGTGCAGTGGAAACTATGCCTGGTAACCCCACATGAAGCTGAGATCCCCAAGGGCGTTCACCAAAGTCCCAGGTTAGTGACGTGGACAAAAAAAGGGTGTATAATGCAACATACATCGCTAACGGGGCTGGCGTCCCGCCTCCGGCCTATAACTTCCCCAGTAAACGGTTTATCTTTGCCTTAAGCAAGTCCTGTGCATGGTTTCTGTGGGTCCAGGTTAACACACCTTGGAAATTAGCCTCAACACCCTCAGGAAAGCAGGTAGCCCTCGCTGGTGTGGCTCAGTGGATTGAGCACCAAAAGGTCGCCGGTTTGATTCCCCGTCGGGGCACGTGCCTGGGTTGCAGGTCAGGTCCCCAGCTGGGGGTGTGTGAGAGGCAACAAATTGATGTTTCCTTCTCTTTCTCCCTCCCTTCCCTTCTCTCTAAAAATAAATAAATAAAATCTTTAAAAAGAAAGGAGAGCGGGTAATCTTAAATATCCTTCAGTCCAGTCCCCACCTTACTTTCTCCCACCTCCAAGTAATCTTCCTTCCTTTCCCTCCTCAATTCCAAACGGGGAAAAGAAGCTGCCCACTGTCCTCCAGAAGCACCTGCGGTCTTGCTCCCCGGCAACTGTCAGTTTTGTCTCGAATAAACCCTTATAAAAACCCTCTGCAGGTCGGGGTGCGCTCCTGTGGACAAGTACGGAATACAGAATAATAACCCGTTTCAAAGGTTTAGAAACAATAAAGGATGAAATAAAAATAGTGAGCAGGGAACAAGAGACCATCACAGATGGCCAGGCCGATTTAAAGTGAAAACGAACAGAACTTGTAGACATTAAAAATATAATTTTTAAAATTAAATTCTCAGCGGAGAGGGTCTTAAAAAGCAGATGAGACAGCACGAAGAAGGAGCTGGACGGGAGAGAGGACAAACAGCCCACATGCGGCCCAGGGAGGTTGCAAGAGGCCTGGGCGCACAGGGCAGAGTCAGAAGGTCTGGCAGGGTCTGACCTGGGGCCCCGAAGGCAGTGCGGGGATGGGGGCAGGGAGAGGTGGCCAATGAAGTGATAATGGATGAGAATTTTCCAGAAATGGTGCAAGTCATGAACCTACAAATATAGAAGTTACCACATATATTGAGCAGAATGAAATAATCTAAACCTAGGTATGTTTTCAGCAAACTGCAGAAGCCAGACATTTGCCGTGAGCTCTTGTGGTCCCTGTACACGCCAAGCTCATTCCCGGTCACAGCCAGCTCCCCCGGCCCCACCGCTGGCCCCAGGCAGGGTCCCTGTGCTGCTCCCCCTGCCCCCTCCTCTCCCAGAGCCGCTTGTCCACCGCACCCCCCATCCCAGACATGGGGGCCAGTGGCTGGCCCTTACCACCCCCACACCAGGTAGGGGTGCCCGTGAATCACCACCCAGTCCTCAGGCCCGCACCTACAGCCTCTCTGTCTTCAACCTCAGAACCTGGGTCCAACTCCTGCCCCCAATCCTGTGTGGTCTTGGCCAAGTCCCTTGCCCTCTCTGGGCCTCAGTTTTTTCCTCTTGAAGATGGAATTAAGGCAATCTGCCCAGCCCTGCAGAAGGACCATAGGAGGAGGGAGGCCTGCCAATCCTGCCCTGACGTCTCGGCTTGGCTGAGGGCTGCTGCGAGCGGCGGGCTTGGCCCGGGTCCCCCAGCGCTGCCGGCCCGGCCTGTGGCGGGGAGGCCTCGGGAGATTCCCTGTCCCTCTGAGAAGCAGAAAGAAGCATTATAGTTGCTGCATAGCGGTTCCAGCGTGCAGAAAGCTCCTGGCTCACAGTAGGTTGGTTACTTTCTTTCTTTCCTTCCTTCCTTTCTGCTTCCTTACAGTATGTACCGCATAGAGCAGCTTTTTTTTTTTTTTTATCCGCCCCAAGGACATTTTTTCATTGCTTTTTAGGGAAAGCGGGAGAGAAGAAGGGAGAGAAACACTGACATGAGAGAAAAGCATCGACTGATTGCCTCCCGTATGTGCCCGAACTGGGGATCTTATGCCTGGACCGAGAACAGAACCCGCAACCCAGGCAGGTGCCCCAACCAGGGACCGAACTGGCAACCCCTCACCTTGCAGGAAAGAAGGCGCCCAGCCAACTGAGCCACACCAGTCCGGGCACATGGTGCTGCTTTTAAGCTCCAATGGGGTCACCTGGTCAGACAGAAGCTGAGCAATAGCACATGGGGGCTGCCTGGGTGTCTGCACAGTTATCTCAGAACCTGCCCCTCCACCCCTGCCCGTGGAGGAGCTCGGAGACGAGTGAGCAGGCTGGGCCCCCTGTTCCTGCTCACGCACCCTCCAGCCGCCTTCTCTCTCAGCAGCTCCTCCTCTCTCTCTGGAATGACGACTGTGTCCCCAGCATGTCTTGTCTTGCTGGGTGGTATCCCCATGTGCCGACTGCCTCCGTCAAAGACTGGACACAGAGCCAGCCAGGCCTCTCCTGGGCACCCTGAGTGCCTGGCCCGAGGGTGCAGGCCCTTGGCCGGCTGATGACCGGTGGCCATAGCCTGGCGCCTGGAGAGTAGGTCCATCATCATTCTAAGCTATGATTCTTTGGGTTCTCTCCCATCAGCCAGAGCTCCGGGTCCTGCCATTTATTTATGGCTCTCTGCCACTGAGCACCCAAGGGGGCTGGCTTGGCTCCAAGGACTTCTGGGCACCAAATAAATGAGTCTCCAGGAGGCGAAACCAGGAACACACAGGAGGAGGGAGCCTGACGACCAGGGTGGGTTGCCTTCCACACGGCCTCCCGAGACAGGCAGGAGGACTGTCTCCACTCGGCACAGGAGGAGTAAAGCACTGGCTGCAGCCGGCTGGGGCCCTGGGCGGGGCTTTGGGCCTCGAGCCAAGAGCCCAGGGCTCTGTGCGGGAGCCAAGGGCCCAGCCCCTCTCCTTAACCCCGGGTGGTGCGGTGGGGCCCAGACCCCGGCCGGACTGAGCCAGGACCTCAGAGACCAACGTTTCACAGGAGGAAATTCCTGGACCAGTCCCTCCCACCTCCCACAGCCTTATCTGACTTTCCAACTCCCTCAGGCCACGCTGCTTTGACCTGGTATTTGAAGTAAAACAACAATCCCGAGATAGAAACAGTCTGCTAATCAACTTAACAGGGTTCTGCAGAAAAGGAGGACCAATGAGAGAGGGCTTTAAATGGTCCCTTGCATCAGCACGCACTGTGGGTGGGGGTGACAAGCATCTCCTACTCTCAGACAGTATTGAGAGGCTGGCTCCCTGACTTGAGCCTGCCCTGGGGGGCAGGGGCCCAAATGCCAGGGCCCTCAGTCCTTCTAGGCCCCAGGGGAGGAGGAGGAAGGGGCAGGAAGCCATGGCAACTCCCCACCCCACACCTAACGACCCTCCCCTTTCGGCCATGCCTGGGCTTTTAGCATCACTCAGCTGTTCCTGGTCCAGAGACTGTGGGGCACTCGGGCCTCAGTTTCCTCATCTGCAAACGAGGAAGAACACTCGTACTCGCCTCCCAGGCTCTGGGTGAAGCGCTGGACACCAGGGAGGTGGACAGGATGACCCCATCAGCCATGCGGGCTGTGGTTCGGCAGCCTGTGGCCTCCGCCCTCGGCCCCCGCAGGACACCTGGCAGGCAGTCTGCCCACACAGCTCGTGCCCTAACCAAATTACCCAGGCATCTGGCTCCAGCTCCGGCAGATTCCCCTGCCGCTCCGCTCTCTCCAAACGGATGAGACTGTTGGATTAAGTACCAATTATTTCCCCGTGACCCAAGACTGGGTTTTCCTGGCCCGCTGTGGGGTTTTTCTAAGCGAGAGGAGGAAGTCAAAGAGGCGAACTGCTGCCACTTCCATGGCGCCTTCGGGCCTGGGCAAGTTCCAGGGGGATTCCTCCCTCCAAGCCCTGCCAGTGCCTCCTCCAGGAAGCCTCAGGAGTGTCTTAGTGTCCGCCAGTATGTCGGGGTACACCCCTCCTTCGGGCTCAGAGCTCCTGTGCTCTAGCTGGGGCCAGGCAGGAGTAGTGGGCGGAGTCACAAGCCCCTATGTGGGTGCACAGCGCTCTGGAAACTGTATGGTCACCCCCAAAAGCACAGGCTCATCAGCATTATCACCATTCTCGTTCAGAACAACCTTGGAGCGGGACCTGTCTGGGTTTTAGTCCCTCTGGGCAAGTCCCCAAGCTTCTGAGCCGCAGTCCCTCCTCTGCAGAATGGGGGTGACAACAGCAACAGGCAGGCCGGGGGAGCCTTTTAAAAACAGTCCTCATGTCCAGGATAGATTTATTGACTTTAGAGAGAGAGGAAGGGAGAGAGAGGAAGGGAGAGAGAGATACCCATCAGTTACCTCCTGTTCGTGTCCTGACGGGGGATTGAACTTGCAACCTAGGTATGCGCCCTGACCAGGGATCGAACCCGCAATCTTTTGGTGCGGGTACAATGCTCCAATCAACTGAACCGCCCGGCCAGGGCCAGGGCGAGCTTTTAAAAGGAAGGCGAGTGTATGGTCGCATAGACGGGCTCAGCACACGGCCTTTCTCCATGAGCAGCGGCCCAGCCCCTGCCCGTCAACCCTGCACGCTCGCGGTCCTTCAGTTTTAAGTAAATAGAGGCTCACGACTGTTGAAATAAGAGGAAAATGTGAGAGTTCACAGACTCACGACCGTGACAATAACACGTCTTTATAATGGTGTGGGGTCCATGGGATTTCCACATGAACATAAATGAATTTCAATCCCATTCCGCACACTGCACACAAAACCCAATTCCCAGTGGACTAAGAATCAAAAAAGGGAAAAGGTAAAACAATAAAGCTTCTAGAAGAAAACATAAAGGGCTATCTTCATTGTTTCGGGTTATGTAAAACGTCTTAAAGAGGATGTAAAAAATGCTAACCAGCCCTGGCTGGTGTGGCTCAGTGCATTGAGCATTGGCCTATGAACCAAGGGGTCACTGGTTCGATTCCTGGTTAGGACACACGCCTGGGTTGCAGGCTGGGTCCCCAGTGGGGGGGGGGTGTGAGAGGCAACCACACATTGATGTTTCTCTCCCTCTCTTTCTCCTTCCCTTCCCCTCTCTTTAAAAAATAATAAATAAATAAAATCTTTAAAAAGATGCTAACCATAAGGGAAATGATTGATATTTAGGATGCATTAAAATTTAAAGCTTTTGTTTGTTAGGAGAGAAAATAAAGGTAACCGTAGGATGGAAAACAAGTGCCGGCATCTACAATACACAGAGAACTCCTCCAAAACCGTACAATAAGGAGAATTGGAAAATGGACAGCTGACTTCACAAAAGAGGGCCTGGACACGGCCAATAAACAGACGCATTCCCCGTTAGGAGAATGAGGAATAAAACTATACCGGCCTACCATAGCCCTGTCGGGGTGCGAGCGGAAGGACGTTCGCCACTAGCCACTGGGGAAGGGGCCCAAGGACGGGAACACCCTGGGGGGCGCCTCGTGGGCACAGCCGCTGTGGAAATCCTTTTGGCAACTGTCCACCGACAATGCACCCCCACGACCCAGCCACTGCTCCCCCAGGTGCTTTCAACAGCTCGCTAGGATGCTCCCCCCAGATCCTGTACCTGATTGTTCACAGCAGCTTCCTTCTTCATTACCCTAGGCCAGAAACAGCCCAGGAGTCTCCCAGCAGGAGGGCGGAGACAGCAATTGTGGTGTATATACTCCCACACGCCACTGCAACGAGCAAACCACAACCACACACAGCCACGCGGCCGAAGCTCCCTAACGTGATGGTGAGGGAGAAAAGCCAGACTCGGGAGTCCCACAGCAGGCAGTGCCAATCGGAGACCGCCTGGTGGGAGGGAGCGAGGGGCGGGGGCTCAAGGGGCCTTTCTGGCGCTGGTTATAGGGGTGTCCAGTTTGTGAAAATCCATCCTACTGCGTGTTTTTTGTAGTTACGGAATATATTAATTCAAACACATGGTTTTAATCCTCACCCGAGGATATATTCACCCACTTCAGAGAGTAATGAAGGGAGAGGAAGAGAGAGAGAGACAATTAGAGAGAGAGAGAGAGACCCTGACGTGAGAAAGAAACATCAGTCAGTTGTCTCTCACACGTGCCTTGACCAGGGACAGAACCCATAACCCAGGTATGTGCCCTGACCAGGAATCGAACACATAACCTTTTGGTGTACAGGCTGATGCTCCAAGCAACTGAGCCACCCAGCCAGGGCTTAATTTAAAAACTTTAAAAAGTACCTGTATGCCCTGGCTGGTGTGGCACAGTGGATAGAGTGCCAGACTGTGAACCGAATGGTCACCGGTTCGATCCCCAGTCAGGGCACGTGCCTGGGTTGTGAGCCAGGTCTCCAGCTGGGGGCACGTGAGAGGCAACCAGTCAATGAATCTCTTGTGCGTGGATGTTTCTCTCCCTCTCTCTCTCCCTCCCTTCCCCTCTCTCTACAAATAAATAAATAAAATGTTGTGTGTTTTTTTCTAAGTGACAGTATACTCATTGAAAAACCAGTGCCTAAGCCTGTGCCTGGAAGAAAGCCGACACGGCAGACGGTTTTTCCTAAACACACGTTTCTCTGGTTTCAGGACGCGTGTCAAGCTGAAGAGCTGTTGTTCCCTGATTCTGGCGGCCTGTGACCGTCAGCTTGGCTGGGCTACGTGCCCGGGATCATCAGTCAGCCAGAGAAGCTGTGTAGTCCCCGTGATTAACATCAGTGATGAGATTAGCCTGGAAAATGTGGGGGGGGGGCAGATCCTGCCCGTGGAGAGGCCTGAAATGCGCAACAGTGGTTTTCAGAAGAAGAAGAAATCCCACCGAGGACGGCAGGAGCAGCCGACAGAGAGTGGCCTGCTGGCCCTCCCTGGACACTCCCCTGCACCGCCCAGACCTGAGTCACACTGGGCCCTTCTGGGCGTCCAGGTGGCATCTGGACTCAGAAGCTGGGGATGTTTCCCCAGGAGACTATACTAATGACACATCACCGTCCGGGCCTGGGGGTGTCTCTGTGCCTCCCCAATGGCATGTGGCTTCGGAGAGGGTTTCTTCAAGTTCTGCCGTGACATTTAGCTACAGCTAGTAATGACTAAGCCTCGGCCTGGCCAATGAAAAGCAGCCATGGCACTCCTGCTGCGGAGCTGTGCGGCTGGGGTGCTGTCCTAGGTCCCCACTTAGCCGCTGTGTGATGAGCAAGTCACTTGGCCGTGGCCTTAGCTTCCTTCTGCGGAAACCCAGAGAGAAGCTCCTCCCTCACTCACTCACTGTGAGGACTGAATGAGTGAAAATACGAGGTGCGTGAGGCCCAGCCGGGCCGACAGGAAGGAAGGCTGTGCTAACAGTTAGCTAAAGCTGTGCTCCTTTGTTCGATTACCGCGGAGTGCTGGGGAAGAGAGCTATTTGCATCACGCTCTGTCTCCCAGAAGTCCTCCCAGCTTGTCTTCACAGGAAAATTGTGACATTGGACCGTCGGACCAATTCATGCAAAATGTTGGCAGGAAATGTCATGTTGGCCAATCATTTGAAAGAGGAGGAATGGCTTTTACCGGAATTAACAGTGTTGGGGGAAAAAAGGCCCACATCCCATGCCTCCGGAGTTTCCACGTGGGGCTCAGCTCGCTCTTGAGGTTGTGGGCCACGGGAGCCAGCTGAAAAGGGATGTCGGTGCCGGCACTGCGGGGCCACTCCCCACCTCCCTGCCCCTCTCACCAGCAGGTCCTCGCGAGCAAGACCACGGGGCTGTGCCTGGGGATGTGACACTCCCTCAGAGCTGACGTCTGTGTAGCTTTTCCTTTCCAAGTTGGAACAGGGGGGCGGTGAACAGACACACACATGCCATCCCCTCTTCTGAGCTGGGGTTCTCAGTGACAAACCCAACAAAGTCATCGAGCGCTTCTGCCTCACACATGTGGGTAGAAAGGGGTCCTAAGGAGAGTAACCTCACGGGAGACCCGGTCATGAATTCCTCACTGAGCAGGTCGAGGTGGGTCGCCAGGCCCCGGGCACAGAACTTTTATCGTAAAAGGTCCGTCTCTGCTTCCAGCCAGCCCCGCCCACAGCTTCTGTGCACCCAGGTGGGCGCACTTTGAAATAAGCAGAACCACAGGCAAGAGGGCACGTCACCTCCTTAACGCTCCTGTAGTCCAGCCACAGAGACTTCCGGCCGTGCTTTCTCCCACCTCCCTGGAATCGTCCTTACACCCTCCTTACTTCCAAACGCATGGAAGGACCTGCAAAGTGTCCTCCTCCAGAAACATTTCACGTCGTGCTTCCCAGCAATTGGTGCTAGTTTGGGCTCAAATAAACTTACAAAAACTCTCTAACGATTTGGCTGTTTCTTACATCAATACTGACACACCGCTTGGCGAGAGGCTGTGAGCTAAGAGGTCCATGGTCAAGTCTGCAAGTCGCCTTACACAGCCCTCCATGCGGTTCCAGCTGACACGCAACTGCTGGAGGTTCTGCCACCTCTAACCTTGTCTTTGGATCTGGGAATTCACGCCGTGCTTCACCGGGCTCTGTCCTGGTGCCCAGGGGCGGCCAGGCTGGGGCTTGAACAACTCACGTGTGTTGTCTTGCTGATCGGGAGGCCGGACAGCCAAGATCCAGGTGTTGGCAGGGCTGGTTTCTCCTGAGGCCTCTCTCCTAGGCTTGCAGGTGGCCCTTGTCTCCCTGTGTCCTCCTGCGGTCTTCTCTGAATGCCGTAATGCAAGAATGCCAGGCCTACCCTCCCCACCACGTTGAAATTACTAACCCTTCACAGGCCCCATCTCCAAATGCAATACACTCTGCAGTCCTGGCGGGGTGTGGGGGGGGGCAGCGCCTCACCGGATGAATTTGGGGCTGGGGGCTAAATTCAGCCCCTAGGGGGCAGGCAGGTTTTCCCACATTCTCAGCAACAGCTAACCTGGTTTCTCGTTTCTAGCTAGAAGGAAGGGGGCGCTGAAGGGTGTCTCTGTGGTTTGCACATTTTCTCGGCCTTTAGTTTCAGAATGAGTCAGTTTTGTGCTTGAACGAATCATTTTTTGCTTGTTCCAGAAATAAATAACCCTATGGTTAACCCGGAGAAGCCACGGTGGGTGCCATCTTTGAACGTGAGCTCCCACCGCTCTTACACAGCCTGGCACAGCCACGCGGTCACCACGCTGTGAACCAGTGAAGTCCACACCGACCCCTTGGCGGCCCGCTCCTGAGTTGTTCCTTCTGGTTCCAGCTGCCCTGCGGGAGTGTCGCACCTGCAGCTTTGCTGGCCCAGACCCCGCAGACTCCCTCTGCACTCACACCCCTGCCCTGCCCTGGACCAATGTTTGCACCGTCATTCCGAGCTGTGGTACTCGCGTGCCTCCTTGCACCCCCACATCGTGCCTGGGGGGACTGGTTTGAGCCATGCATTCCAGCTCTGAGTTTTGGGGATATAATGCAATATCACAGTAGCAAAGAAAATGCAAATTTAACGAAAGGAAAGACATTAGGCAAATGACATGAAAATCCAGCAGCCAAGGTAAACAGGCCAGGATGGCCCTTGTCACGTGCAGCCCTAAGGACATGTCAACTGTCCAGGACTTGGGCACAGTGCCCTCGGCTGTCCCCTGGATCTGCCTCTTTCTGCAGGGGTGTTTGGACGGAACAGGCCCAGGGACGCCCCTCCTTCCAGCCCCCAACCACCCTGCAATCACCTTCCACCACCTTCGGCACCATCTCAGCCTCCCTTGGCTTCCGGATGGAATCAACACTGTTTCTGAGATTAACTTCTTATTGCCAAGCAACCACGAGCTCCCAAATTCATCAGAATTATTCCACTGAGGTGGAGGCCCCGTCAACCCTCTGGTCACCCTGCCTCTGTGTGTGACCTCCCACACCTACCTCTCTTTGGGCTCTGGGGGACGTGGGGCCACTTTCTCCCCCAGTCGGCCCAGGAGCAGCACAAGGGCGAGTGGCCCTTTAAGATGCAAAACCAGCTCGGTGGTCGTTTCCTCTTCCAGGATGTGCAGAAGCCACCGCCGTCTGTCCCGAGATGGGTGGGGTGACGCTCCGTACGCATGAAAGCCGCCACGGTCCTGGAGAAGAGCCTGAACTAGACCCTTGGGACCTGCAGGCCCTGGGTTCTGGCCGCATCTCTGTGACTTCCTGGATGAGCCACTTCCTGGATGAGTGGGTGAGACTCATCAAGAAGATGAGTGACACCTAGCTCACCCCCGCAGGCTGCCCAGGGGGCCTGCAGGCCAGGCTGGGCGAGGGTCTCTTTGAAAGGCCCACTCTCAAGCCCGACTAGGAGCCCTTGGGGCCCAGAGGGCGTCAAGGGGTCCCTCTGCACCCCCTAGCATCTGGCTCCTGCCCGAGCCTCTCCCTGCAAACATTAGGCATCCTCTTCATCACCCTGCAGGCCTCTCCCAGGCCTGGGACCAAAGGGAAACAATAAAGCTTTTTGCAGCCAAAAATTATAAAAGAAAGAAAAGAAAAGAAAAAAAAGAACACGGGGAGATTTCTGTGAGTCGTTATCAACCTTACATCGCACATTTATGAGATTTATGTAAAGGTGGTTGTGGCTCTTTTCTCTGTCAGTGCAAACTCACCAGAGGACCCCTGCCGGGGCAACAAGGAATCTGCCCAGGCCTGACTTGGAGAACCCTGCATCCGGGCCCTGGGAGCAGAGACCCAGTGGGGTCTCTTCCCCGGGGCCTCATGATGTCACCAGAAGGCGTGCAGGACTGTGAAAGAGAGGCTGTAAAGACGGAGCACTGGGGTGGGCTCAGGCTGGGGCGCCAGAGACCCGGGGTTTGAGTCGGGCTCCACCGCTTACTAGCTATGTCGTCTCCAAGCTTTGGTCTCTTCACCTGTGGGCTGCGGAAGGGATTTTCCGGGGTTTCAGAGATGACGCATGCAAAGCCCCTGACGCAGAGTAGATGCTCAGGCAGTGTGCCCCCTCCCTCAGGAGGGCACCTGCCATTCTGCTGCCTCGGCCCCTCTCCCTTCTCCCAGGGCACCCACCTGTGTGGTTCCCACAAGAGCAGCTGTTTATTTTATTTTATTTTATTTTTTAAAGATCTTACTTATTTATGTTTAGAGAAGGGAAGGGAGGGAGAAAGAGAGGGAGAGAAACATCAATGTGTGGTTGCCTCTTGCACGCCCCCTACTGGGGACCTGGCCCACAACCCAGGCATGTGCCCTGACTGGAATTGAACCGGTGACCCTTTGGTTCGCAGGCCGGCACTCAGTCAACTGAGCCACACCAGTCAGGGCGGCAGCACCTGTTCTTACATCACTCTGCCCTCAGGTTGCTCATGATTGGTCAGGGCGTCGAGTGGGTGCTGAGTGGAGCATAGCCAATCATAGCCCTTTCCTGGGAGTGTATTCTAGCCCGCAGCCAGTAGGGCTCCTGTAGAGGGAGATGCTATTGGCAACCCTGCTCCTCCCTGGTGAGGACGGTAATCTGCCGCGAAAGGGGATGGAGCCCCGTGGCTGGAGACACAGGGAGGACCTGCTGCTGACCCCAGGGGTGCTGCGGCGGTTGTGGTTGTTTCTGAGGCCCCCACTGCTCCCCTGTCCGCCTCCACTGCCCTCTGCCTCCATGGGGTCTCCCACTCACTCCACCTGGAGGCCAGCCTCTGCACGCGTCACAAACTTCCTCCCCACCCCCACGAAACAAAACCAAAGCCATGGTGAATAACACATGTTTACGGTGTAGTGGAGACTGACGAGGTGAGATGTTTCCACTTCTCTTTTTCTCTTTCTAGAGCCTCCCCTCTCCCCACCACACACACGGGGCCCCTGTCTGAGCTCTCTGCTCCCCCCCCACACATCCAGGGGCTCCTCCTTCTCACGTCTGTGTCCATGAGAAGCAATTCAGTTGCACGAAACTGCTGAAGCAAATCCTAGAGACCCCACAGGGACTGCCCATAGCTCTGCAAGCAGGTCCCTGGGTCCCCCGTTCACCGGACTCTGGAGAAACTGGGGGTTCCCCCCACACAGGCCGTGCAGGGTTCCTGTGGCCATTAGGACCCCGTGCCTTCCAGGAGCCCAGCCCTGGCGCCCGTGCCCATGGTGTGTGGTGCAGACGGGTGCAGCCTACCCGTTGTCAGGAAGGGCAGAGGATGTGAGACAGGAACTGGGGCTCAGGACTCAGAGGTCATGTCTGGGGCGGGTGGCATTGTGGGGACCGAGTCAGAAAAGGGGCCAGCCCCAGGGCGCAGGGCCCGACAGCTGGGCTCCTCCCCTGGGAAGTGCTGGACAGTGCCTCCCACGACTGCAGGACTGCGCTCCCTCGGGGGCTGGGCTGAGGTCCCCGAGAGGAACCAGCACAGAGGGAGGGCAGGAAGGGGGCAGACCAGGCAGAGGGAGTTTGTTTGCAAGACAAGCCTGTGTGGCCAGAGAGACTCCTGGTGTCTGCTCCCTCATTACCCCTGTCTCTGTCCATTTGTCTGGCCATCTGTCCATGCCAGGACCACAGCTGTCCTTCCTGCCACTGCACTTTTGTTTTAGGTGAGACAAAGGGCCTGGGCCAGCAGACTGATAAGAATGGCAAACAGAGGACCGTGCACCAGGGAGGGAAGGGGGAAAGCACATGGGCCCCTGGGAACCAACCACAGGACAGCACACACACAAGGCCTCTGAGCCCTGTAACCACCAGAGCGGAGTGTTTTTTGGGGTCGGGGAGGGAGGTCAGCGACCTCATGTCCCGGTGCAGAAGCACCACTGGGGGCAGTTGGGACAAGGCCCAGTCACCCCGACTCCCAGTGGCAGGCCCAGACCCCGATGCCAGGGTGCTTGAGTCCTGGTCTTGCCCCACTCCCACCGCCCACCAAGCATCCTGAGAGATTGTTGCTTGTCCACCCAGCTTAGCAACCTCTTTTTTACAGCCACAGGCTCTCCGTGGGTGTTGGGAGCAGGTGTGGGCAGGAAAAGGGCTGCGGACAGACGACATGAGTGGTGAGCGAGGTGCTGGAAAACCTGTCTCAGACCCGTGTGCAGGGTAGCGGGGCTCTGGGATGGAGGCCCCGCAGGGCTCGGGGGTGGGGTGGGGGGAGTGACGCGCCCTGACCTAGGGGAACACCCATGAGGAGACCCTGGGCTCCAGCCCGTAACTCTGGGGTGCTCCGCAGGACTGGTGGAGGGTCACATTTAAGGGCCAGGTTTTCAGGCAGAGCAGGCGCTGGTGGAGGCCCGTGTTCTCCTCGGGAGCGAGCAGGAGTGGGTGGGGGGTCCTCCAGCTGCGGCCCAGGTGCTGCATCACAGGCCCTTCAGGGCGGGGGAGGAGCTCGGCTGGCTTGGCCCACCCCCAGAGCCTTGCGCAGCCCTGGTGTCTCGCTGGGTTCAACCTCGCGGCCCCTCTCTGAGGCAGCACCTCCATCCCTGTTTGTATCTACTCACCTACATTTCTAACTGCTCTCCCAGGTGATCAGAAATGCAGTGCTGTCAAAGCAACCTTGTCCCGGTGAGGGCCGTGCAAACACACCCCGTCCTCTTCCCGCTCGCTCCTTTGCTTCTCCAGGTCTCCAGAAGTCACCCGGGCTTTGGACTGTCAAGTCACCACGTTCTTTACTATATGAGCACTCATGCAAACTGATTATAAATCAAACACCAAGGCCCAAGGATAAATGGGCCAGGAACACACACTGAAGTCACACTCACACACACACACACACACACACAAACACTCACAAATGCATGTGTGCCTGTGGGGGGGGTGTGTGTGTGAAATGAGCCCCCAGCACCTGCCCGGCGGCCGAGTGGACTAGCCCTGCACAGTGAAGCACTGAGATCAGAGTCCTTTCTGAAACACCTTTGCAGGGGGCAGCTTTCCCTGGCTGGTGTGGCTCAGTGGATTGAGCACCAGCCTGCGAACCCAACAGGTCACGGGTTCAATTTCCAGGCACAGGGCACATGCCTGGGAGGCAGGCCAGGTTCTCAGCTGGGGGCAACCAACTGATAGTATCTCTTGCACATAGGTATTTCTCTCCTTCTCTTTCTCCCATCTCTAAAAATAACAAAATAAATTAAAAGCGGGATCCTAGAGCCACATAGGGAAAGCTCCGGAGACGTGTCCTGGCAAGGCCTGGGGCAGGGCGGCTGCCGAGGCGGACCAAGATGGGGAGAGCAGGGCACCTGGGGGTCAGAGGGAGTGGCCTCCCAGTTCCCCCACCCCACCCCATGAAACGGGAACCTATGCACAGGGAATTTCCGGGGGGGGGGGGGAGGGGACTGAGCTCACACTGAGCTGGAGAGGGGCAGCCCGCGTGAGCTCCTCACGGACACGGCCGTGCACTGAGTCTGCCCCCCAAACCCACGTGTGGGGCCCTGACTCCCCATGGACCTGACTTGGAGGCAGGGCCTTTGGGAAGTAACTCAAGTCACTTGAGGCTGTAAGGGAAGAGCCGAGGTCCCACAGGACCCAGCGGTCCCGGGCTCTCTCCCAGGAAAGGCCACTGGAGGGAAGGGGGAGGCCTCTCCAGAGACCGTCCGGAGGGCACTGTGCCCTCGGACTTCCGGCCTCCAGCACTGCGCGGTCACACGCTCTGCTGTTGAAGCCCCCCGTCCAGGGCATCTTGTCATGACAGCCGGCACCCCGCCACTGTGCCCCTCAGTTAGTGACCCAAACATGCAAGAAACACGGATCCGCGGGGAACTGCGCGCTCGTTCAAACACACATCACGGTTACGCCAAGAGCCCCCCTCACGAGGAGAGCTGGCAATGCGTCTGCTGCAACCGTTTATTTAGAATCTACAAATTGGAGCTTTTAAGAAAGATTCACAAAATATTTAGGTGAAGCCACATTTCTGGTTCATCAAATTTCCAATACACTTTACTCGTCTGAACAATATATTCTGGTGCTGTCTAAAACACAGCCAAATTATTTTTCTTTATTCGTTTATACACATTCTGTTAATTTTTTGAAAATGAAGATTAAGAAAAAATATTAACAAAACTACCCGATCACAACTACTGCTTTCCTACACACTAAAGCATCTCCTGTGCGTCTTCTCGCCTCACTCACTTCCAGTCCGGAGCGCTCCGTCCACCCCAAGCCCACGTGGGGCCCTCGCCCCAGGTTCCGCACGGGGCCATGGCCATGCCTTGCGGAAGGTTAGTTCCCGGGGCGACGCAGAAGCTTAGGTTTGTCAGAGCACTTGCTCGAAATTATTTCTGAATTTACAGGTCATACAAAATAAGGAATTTACAAGGGTACAGATGCCTTAAAACATTATTTTGATATCCCCTTCATATGTGCAAATATAAAAGAAGCAATATGTCCAATTAGACACCAGTCATTTTTGGTCTTTTGTTTTTATCCTTTGCTCCATTTTTTAACGAAATGTGTGCTGTGAGTTTTGTTTCTCCAGGCCCCCTGGCATCAGCGGACTCTGGGAGCCCCCAGCCTACAGGTCATACACACGGAGACCCCCCACAAAGGCTCTCTGTCCTTGGAGAGGTGAGAGGGGCCTGTGTCTCCAGGCCCCCAGGTGTTGGAACTAAAGATTCCAAGAAAACAAGGCGAGGCTATGCGTGGGTGCGCCAAAGGGAGGGCATGTGCAGGAAAGAACACAGAACAGAAACAACAACAAAGCTTCTACTAGGTCAAGAGAAATGTTACGAGTCAGTAAAGTGTATATGCCACGTGAAAAGTAGCAAAACAATCTGCAAAACTGGCCAGTCTTCACTGCAGTCCGCGTCGTGGCCACGGTTTCACCGGAGAGGAATTTCTCCATGAGACACAGACGTCAGGGTTAAGAACCATAACGGTCCTAAAGAGAGAGAATCCAGGAGAGAGTCACAAACCCTCTGCACGGGCTCCCCATCCCTGCCACATGGCCCTGCTGGGTGCTGCGCCCGAGGACACCGCTCGGCTGCAGCTGCCCCACGCAGGGCACTGCGCAGCCCCTGGGCTGTGGGGGGTGGGGCAAAGTGTTCGGGCAGGCAGGCCAAGGGCTGAGCCCTGGGAGGCAAGTGCGACGGGAGGACGGGAACTCTCTGGGGGCTGAACCCTGAAGCCGGCCCCACCAAGTGAAGCAACAGAAGAACCCGTCTGTAGCCCTGCTTCCTCAGCTACAGGAGGGGACAGAGAAAGGAGTGAACTGTAAAATGGGGACAACCATCTATATATCAGGAATGTCACCTACTCGGAAGGACTGCTGGGGGCTCCGCTGCTTTCAGGGACATGAAGGAGCTCTACATTGTAACCAGAAACTACATCACCAGCAGAGTGGTCTGGGGTTACACTGTAGCAGCCACATGAATGAAAAACACAAAGTCTCCTTTTCCAGCCCTTGCAGACAGTGTGAATTCGAACCCACCGTCACACTGAGATCATCCTCTCGCTCCGCTCACCTGAATCGAAGTCATGACGCCGTTAGCAAAGACGGACAGTTTCCCAGCCACGGACCTCATGCCCTGCTTCAGCTGGGCCATGTCGGGGGCGGCAGGCAGCACGCTGGTGAGGTTGTAGCTCCCTGCACATAGAGTGGACGCTGGCTCGTCACTCTGCCATGGCAGCCCGACCAGTGCCAGGCACGCGGTGACTTCAGATCTCATGGACCCGCCCCCCCCGCCCCCCAGCAGCACAAGTGGTCCAGGGAGGGGACCTGCAGTGGGGTCAGGGCACGGGTTCTAGTGCCAGCCCCACCATCCTGAATTTATGACCAGCTGCCAGCCCCCACGGGAGACAAGATGTGGCATGGGGTCTGCATACTGCCGAGGGTTCATTACTGGCACTGACCCGTCCAAGCTGTGTGCCTCTGGAGAGGTTCCTACCCTCTCTGGATGCCTATTTCCTTCAGCTGCTTAACACAAGACCTGCCAAGGAAGTACTCAGTGAAGAGTGGACGGACGCCTGTGGTTTGTGTGTGCTCAGCATCCCTTCCCCCCTCTTTTGGGAAAGTCCTCCTCCCTCCCTGTGGAGTGGTCCCTCCCCTTGACCCCGCCCAAAGGGATGGGCACAGGACCCCCGGGCTTGGCCCCGCAGAGCCTTTCCAGGATTATGTATATTCAAGCGAAGGGAGCCATCTGCTTGCTCGGGGTGTAACTGGCGGGGCTACTGCACCGCTGCAGCTGGGACTATGGTTGCCCTCTCAAGGACAGGCGGAGGAAGCCGGTGCCAGAGAATGAGGCCCACCCAGGGAGGTGAACCAAAGGGGTGGGTCTGTCCCTACACAGCTCTCCCAGTCTGAGCGGAGCCGCTCACTCCAGGCCTCCCAGGCACAGAGGCCGTCCCCTCACCTCTCTCCCAAGACTGAGACTAAGAGGAGACTGAGACCGGTGACAGCCGGGGTTCTGTTGCTGAGTTCCGGCTGCCCCAACGTGTACACTAGCACACTAGCACACTGCCACCACCAGGGGCGAGGAGTGCCAGCACTACCACACACGAAGCTGACACCTAGGACTTGGTGGTGAACCTGTGCCACACAACTGTAGTCAGACGTTGGAGGGGCTCGGGGGCTGTGCATGAACCCAAACCTGTGGGTCCTCTGGGGGCCCAGCCCAGCTATCCCCTTGGCTCCACACCTGGCCTGTCTGCACTTGCCTGCCCCTCAGGCGGCAGAAGCCAGGTCCCTTCCGAGAACAAAAGAGCAGGGACACATTTATCCTCCAGCGCAGGCAGCAGCCAGAAGAGATGTCTCCCACGGTGCCGCTCCCAGGCCGCTGCCTCCTGGGGAGGGGCTGTGCAGGGTCTTCCCCTCTGCCTCCAGCAGACTTTTAAAAATTGTGTAGGCTTTTGTCAACGACAGAACAGAAACCCAGCCCGGTGACGGGATCTGGGTTCGAATTCTGCTCGGTCACTCATCAGCAATGCTGCCTGCCTGTAAAACGGGTCTTTCCAGTAAACCTGGAGCCCGTGTGGGATCCTGAGCATGAAGGGCCAGGATTCCAACATCACCACTATGCTAGGAGGTCCTGCATTGCTGGGTGGGGTGGACCAGAGGTCAGCGGTGGTGACCTCAGAGGTGGCACCTCCACTTATGACAAACTTCCAACATGGGGAATGTTTACAGAGGAGCGAACAGCAGAGGCAGGACCAGAGCCCTTCCAACATTCGGCTTCTCCTCAGAACCTGCCCTGGGTCTGGGCAGAACCGCTGGGGGACAACGATCACTCACTGACAGTCCCCAGGTGCCTTGAGATGGCTGACAGGTCGCCATGTCATTCCTCTCCTCTCCTTCTCTGTACAGAACTCCTGAATTCTAACCCTTGCAGCAAACTCTGTCCAAGTGATAGAGTTTGGGTCACTAGGATGTAGGCAAAAGTGTCTTGCAGGGCTGGGCATGCCCTTTGCCTTCTCTCTTCCTTCTTCCTGCTAGCTGGAATGCAGATGTGATGGCTAGGTTGGCGCAGCCACATTGGGCATGAGGTGAAGTAGAGAATGCAGATCATGAACAACAAAAGGGGCCTGGGTTTCTGATGCCGGGAACACACTGCACCAGTCCCAAACTGCCTTCCCGGACTGCGCATGAGAGAGGAACAGCCCTGGCTGGGGTGGCTCAGTGGATTGAGTGCTGGCCCGCGGAACAAAGGGTTGCCAGTTTGATTCCAAGTCAGGGCACACGCCTGGGTTGCAGGCCAGGTCCCTAGTAGCCAGAGCGTGAGATGCAACCACACATTGATGTTTCTCTCCCTCTCAAAAAAAAAACAAACCCCAAACCAGAGGAACAAACTCAGATCTGATTTAGCCTCTGTTACTGTGAGTTTAATTACTTAATCCTCACTAATGATCTAAACTCTCAGGTTCAGTCCTTGGGGCTCCCCGCCATCTCCCCACTGAAGTCTGGACCCTGAAGAGGGATGGGGGAGATAGGAAATTCCTCTCTGACTGCCTGTACTCTGCCCTGGAGAACTGAGGCTGGTGGAGTCACCTGCTCCATCTGCTCTACCGGCCCCTGGGGCCTGGGAAGTGCCTGGGAGGACCTGCCATGTGCCAGACCCCGAGGGGGCACTTTCTGCACAGGACTCCATTTAAGCCTCTGTGCACCATGTGAGGAAGGTATTATCCGCCCACTTTCCAGAGGAGACTGAGGCTGAAAGGGATTTGAAATGTTCAAGGCCTCCCAGTCAGGGAGTGGTCAGCGTGACTTGGGAGCCCTGGACTGTGACAACCACCCGGATCAGACACCACGTTCACACTGTGCCGGGAACACTCATCTGTGACAATGTTTCAGGAGGATGACTTGTCAGGTGGCCTGGGGGATGCTGCTTAATCACATAGCTTGGCCTCCTCACAGGCAAAGCCTGGAAGAGCAGCTTCCGCTCTGCCTGCCTCGCAGAGGAGAGGAGGCATCAGCCAACGGTCGCTGACAGTCTTGGAAAAACACAAAGTCCTCTGTGGGGCAAACGCACTCCTGCCAGACACCGTGCCCACCACCCCTTCGGGCTGCAAGCCCTTACCTGCCGCCTGCTTCCTCTGCTCATCAAACAGATCGGCCGAACTTATGGCGGAACTTCCCGAAAGCCTCTCCAGCCGCGCCCGGGTTTCATACTGGACAAGATCAGAAAAGGAAACATCAGGCTCCAAATGCCACGAGCACTTTACGGAGAGTCTCTGAGGACCTGCCGTTCACTGTGTCCCACAGGCTCCTCGCTCCGACAGCTGCCGAAGGCCGCCGCCACGGCAGGGCCTGCGGCCTGACGCCCACCTCGGGCAGGTCAGGAGCAGACAGCTCAACAGCCGCCACCGTGGCCCACGACTGGTGCGAGGGGACAGGCAGAGTGAGAGAAGCCACTTCCGGGGGGGCCACGCCAGGAAGCTCTCTTCCAACACCCGTTCTGTATTCTGTAACTGAACTTGAATGTTGTCAACTTTAAAGCAAGGCAGATTTTAGGGGTTGGGGAAAAGCCTACTGACACTCTAAATACATATTTTCTTACAAGATTTTATTTACTTATTTTTAGAGAAATGGGAAAGGAGGGGAGAAAGAGAGGAAGGGAAACACTGATTGGCTGCTTTTCGTGTGCTTTTCGTGTGCTTTTCGTGTGTGCCCTGACTGGGGACCGAACCTGCAACCCAGGCGTGTCCCTTGACAGGGAATCGAACCAACAACGCCCGAGTCACACCAGTCAGGGGCCACTCTAAATACTCTTAAAATGCGGTGAAAGTTCTACTGCTACAGAATCAAATCAGTACATTTTGGTAAAGATTTCTCTGGATGGCCCGAGAAGGCTGGTAGCGCACCCAGAAACTCCAGGAGCTTCGCACAAGTACGCAGCGCCTCGGGAGGAGGAGGAAGCCTAACCCTCTCCACTGGCATTTGCGGTTCACTGCTCCGCAAGACCCCGCTGCGACGGCGCCCTAGCATTTCTGAGGAGCCATGCGACGGCCTGAAATAAACGTATCTACCCCCAAAACCACACCTACACACTTCAGTTACCTGTGCTTAAGAATTACTAAATTACAGCTGTGTCAAATCGCCATAAGTCTATGCAAAAGGTATTGAGTGGATATTGAAAAAAGATACTGAGAAGATACTGATGGCTATTCAGACCACTGAGGACGGAGGAAGAGACAGACACAGGAGACAGTCCCTGCCCTCCTGCCGCTCCCCCAGCTGGGGCAGCAAGGTGTGGCGGTGGGTCAGAAAGCCACGGGTGTGGGTCGTCCTCCTGCTCTCCCGGGCCAGGGGCTTCCCGCCCATGCAGCACCCATCGCCTGCTCTGCTCCCACGGCTCCCAGGCCCTGGTTCGGGGGACCCACACCGAAACTCTCCGACACTTACCTCAGCTTGGGCTTGTCTTCCAAAGTACATATCTGATGAAATGGCTTTGACATTGCCAAACTTCTTCTGGGCCTCATCTGTGTTTTCAACTGGCTCATAGTCTGGCTTACGGCGAGTAGTAGGTCTACAATCAGAAACAGCCAAAACAGGGGAGACATCAGCAAGCTGGCGGAATAGGAGTTTTCTACCGCCCCCTGGCTACAGAACACTGACTCTGACAGTCCCCCCGCAGATGAGAATGCCTTTGTGGGAGTCCAGGCAGCCAGCAGGGTGGTTCCGGCACACCACTGGGACACACAGCCAAGCCCATGCACATTAAGGAAGGTGAAAGAACGGTTTCCCTTTGCCCACATCATCCCTCCCCGCAGGTGGCATAGCTCAGTGCCCAGAGAGGCCCACCTGGCCCACACTTCCTCCCATGGGGACAAGGGAGAGGGTGGTGAGTGGGTGCCTGGTTCCCCAGCTGTGTGGGACTTGGACAAGGGCTGGGAGAGGCCGGGAACGCACAGCCAGGGCCGGGAACTCATCAAGGGCACATGGGTCCTACTAAGCTCGTTGCAGACTCTGTGAAGAGGCCCGCTCACAAGCTGCCGGTACACCCCATCTGTGGAGCTCCCAACTGGCCCACTGGGGCCGTCCCGTGCTCTCTGTGCGCCCCCACGCAACCCTCCCCCACCACAGCCGGCTCCCTGCATGTGCAGATGGCGGGGATAAGCCTCTGCAGAAAGCCAGCCCGATGGTGTGGGGCTGGGGGAAAGCACATGGACGTGAGCATTTCAGGGCACTGTCCCAGGAGACAAACGGGAGGCTCTCAGCACCCAGCCTGGCTTGGTGGGACTGAGGGAAGATACACCGTATTAAGAATTCACCCCAGAAGGGAGTAGGAAGTGTGGGGCATCCACAGAGAGGGTCTGAGAAAGCCTCAGAATGCCTGGCAGGGCTGACGGCGGAGGGGTGCTCACTGGACAAGACTCCGACAGACATGA
This sequence comes from Desmodus rotundus, assembly GCF_022682495.2. NCBI lineage: Eukaryota > Metazoa > Chordata > Mammalia > Chiroptera > Phyllostomidae > Desmodus > Desmodus rotundus. Next base: position 197,856,198 of record NC_071389.1, read on the forward strand.
ACAATCAAGGAAGGTGACACCACAAAGGGAACCCAGTCATCTTCCAGTAACTGGCCTGACAAAGAATTCAAAATCCTTGTCCTAAGGAAGCGTGGCCGCCTACAAGAATGTGAGAGACAATTCAACAAAACCTGGGACGTGATACACACATAGAGAGAGAAGTTCAGGAGACACGGAAGCCACAAAGCAGGACCAAAGCCAGGACCACACTCCGGGCCCCGGAGCACAGCGACATACGCAGCGGGGGCGCCCACAGCAATGGCTTACGCAAGCAGAAGGGGGGACCTGTGAATTCCAAGGCAACTTACTTAAAATTACCCAGTCAGAAGAGAAGAAAGAGAAGGAGAGTGGAGCAAGCCTACATGAATTTGGGACACCGCCAAGCCAACAACCGATACGTTACAGGAGGCTGAGAAGAAGAGAGGAAGGAAAGGACAGAACGCGAATTTAAAGAAATGATGGCTGAACACTCCCCCAACCTGGAGAGAGATGGGCATCCAGGTAGATGAAGCTCATGAATCCCCAAACAGATTCAATCCAAAAAGGCCTTCACCAAGACACATTGTAATAAAACTGTCAAAAGTCAAAGACAAAGAGAATTGGAAAGTAGCAAGAGGGAAGGGGCGTATCACACAGGTGGGAACTCCAGGACGGCCGCCAGCAGCTTCTCGGCAGAGCCCGCGCAGGCGGCAGACGCGACGGCGCACCCGAAGCGCTGAGAGGGGAACTGCCAGCCACTGGACTGCCTCACGGGGACGCTGAGAGGGGTCCTCTAAGCCTAAACGAGGCTGCTCATTAGTAACACGAACACGTACGAAGTACAAAGCTCGCAGGTAAAGCCACACGCAGGATACTATAATGGGGGCGTGCAGATCACTTGACTCTAGTACAAAGGTTCAAAGACAAAAGGGGTAAAAATAAGTATAGCAACAATAGTTTGTTGGTGGGTCGGCTGTTAGTGAAAGCGCAACATAAAAAGACGTAAACTGTGACATCAAAAACAGAAAATGTAGGTGGGAAGAGTGGAAGGAAGAGTTTTGTATGTAATTTGAGGCAGGTTGTCACCAGCCTGGAACACGCTGCTGGAACCACGTTTAGCGTCAGCCTCGTGGGGATCGCGACACGGAAACCTACAGTAGATACGAAAAAGGTAAAGAGAAAGGAACCAAATCGCAAAGACAGTGAGAGAGGAAGGAATAAGAAAACTGCCAAATAAGTAAAAAATAATGAGATGGCAATAGTAATCTTACCGGTCAACAGTAACTTTAAATGTAAATGGATTAAATTCTTCAATCAAAAGACAGAGTGGCTGAATGGATTTAAAAAACAAAACAAACAAACAAAAAACCCCACCAAGCCCTGGCTGGTTGGAACGTCGTCCTGTAAACCGAAGGTCGTGGGTTCGATTCCCGTCAGGGCTCGCGCTGAGTTGTGGGTTTGGGCCCAGGTTGTGGTGCCTGCGAGAGGCAACCAATCCATGTTTCTCTCCCTCCCTCTCTCCAGCCCTCCTGTCTAAAATCAATAAGCAGGCCCTCAGGTGAGGACTGAAAAAACACGACACAACTACGTGCTGCCTACGAGAAACGTGCTTGAGTTTTAAAGACACACAGGCTGGAAGTAGAGAAGGAAAAAGATACTCCATGTAAGTGGAAACCGGAGGGGCGCGGGCAACCATATGTATCTAAGGCAAAACAGACTTTAAGCCAAAAACTGTAACAAGAGACAAAGGTCATCGTATTACAGTAAAGGGGTCGGTTCATCAAGAGAATTAACAGTGGTAAATACATACGCACCCGCCATGGGAGCACCCAAGTGTGTCAAGCAAAACCTAACAGACCTGAAGGCAGAAACAGTGCTGCAATGGCAATGGGCTTCAGGGCCCCGCTTTCCGCCGTGGGCTCAGCACCCAGACAGAAAGTCAGTACAGAACATTGCACTTGACCTGCGCACTAGACCAAACGGACTGACAGACACACTCAGGACATCCCACCCGAAGGCGGCAGAACACGCGTCCTGAAGCGCACACAGAACGTTCTCCAGGAGAAATCACGAGTCAGGTCACAAGACAAATTTAAATCGTATGTTAGGTCTTAACAAACTTAAGAAGATCGAAATCATATTAAGTATCTTTTCCAACCACAATGATATGAAAGGAGAAAACAACAGGGGGAAAACTGGAAAATTCACAAGTATGTAGAGAAATTAACACATTCCTGAACAACCACAGGGTCAAGGAGAAATTCAGAAAACGTCTTGGAACCAACGAGGAAGGAAACACCACACACCGCAACTTTTGGGACGCGGCAGAAGCGGCTCTGAGAGGGCAGTTTACGTCCCGTGGGCATGTGGGAAGGTGGGCCACGTCACTGGTCACGTGGCACACGCAAACCGAAGCCGCCAGGAGGCGCCCCGGGCCCGGCGCAGTGGCTGTCATCAACAAGGCCGAGCTAAGTGCTGCTGAGGCTGGGAGGAGAGGGCCACGGCACACTGCTGCTGGGACGCACAGTAGGACGGCCACTGTGGAAACGGTATGACGGTCCCTAAATAACAGAAGTTTCTTATGATGAGGGATCCCGCTTCTGGGTGTGTAACTAAAGGGGACGAAGTCCGTGTGTTGGAGAGACGGCTGCAATTCCATGTTCGCCGGGGCACTATCCACAACAGCCGGGACGTGGAGACGCCCTGCGAGTCTGCCGACAGGTGCAGGGGTAAGGCAAACGGGAGATACGTGAATACATATGCGCGCAGTGGGTGCTGTTTTGCCGTAAAAAATGACCCTGCTGTTTGTGACAACATGGATGACCTGGAGGACACTGTGCTAAGCTAAATAAGCCAGAGAAAGACAAATACTATGTGATCTATCCATAAGTAGAATCCAGCAATTTTTTAAAAAGTCAGACTCGTGCCCTGGCTGGTGTGGCTCAGTGGATTGAGTGCCGGCTTGTGAACCAAAGGGTCACGGGTTCGATTTCCGGTCAGGGCACATGCCTGGGTTTTGGGCCAGGTCCCCAGTAGGGGGCACATGAGAGGCAACCACACAATGATGTTTCTTCCCTCTCTCCTTCCCTTCTCCAGTCTCTAAAAATAAATAAATAAAATATTTTTAAAAAAATGTCAGACTCGTAGAAAGAGTAGAGTGGTGGGAGAGGGGGAAGGGGAAGGGGGAACGGGCAGATGCTGGTCCGATGCACTGTTTTCACTGACGAGGCGGGTGAGTTCTGGGGCTGAGGCCCGCAGGGCGGCCACAGCTAACAACGCTGTGGTCTAGGCTGGACACTGCTAAGGGGGTAAGTAGATCTAGTGTTCTCAGCATGCACCCCCCTCCCCCCCAAACAAACCCCAGCAAACAGGTCACACCGATACGAGGTGAGGCAAACGTGTTTCTTATTTATGATGTATACACACGCCGCTTTACTTTTTAAAAAAGCCAACAGGCCACTTTTGAAAAGCCTGAACATTCCATTGAAAAAAATCAACCCGCACCCGAACCACACAACACACAACACTGGAAGGAAGCGTCCACGTCCAACAGGCCTGTCACTGCACTCTCAGCTCCGCAGGCGCTGAGCAAACACCGAACACGCCGGCACGCACCTGGGACGCGGCTCCACACTACGGGGGACACAGAACGAGTCGGCTGCGCGTGCATTCCAGTCTCCCCGGACAGGCCCTGGTTGTACCTGCTGTCCCAAGGTGACCTGACAGTGTCACCTTGCACTATCAACGCTCCCCAGTTCGGACAACAAATTAAACAGGGCTTCATCCATAATGCCCCCCAGCTGGAGGCAGCTCTTCAACAGGCAAATGGATACACAGACTCACGATAAAGAGGCAGGAACACAAGTACATGAATGAGTCTCAAGGCACCAAGAAAAGTCAAATAAAACAGTGTAAACAGACCGGTTACTGCGTGATTCCATTTACAGCACCTTCTGGGAAAAGTAAGGTCAGCAAACAGCCCTGGATACCAAGAATACCCTTGAAGCAGTAGGACAAACTCATTCACGAGCCCGGAGACGTCCCCTGGAGGGGGCGGCAGCACTGCCGGGGCCCCTCGCACCTGTCCGGGGGGCCTGTGGCTTTTGGAGCTGCGTCGGTGTCTCTGATGCTCTTCTTTTTCCAGTAGGCATCCGAGCTGTCGTCCCAACTAGAGAAAGAGCTGCTCCTTAATTCCATCGGCTCGTCAAAGTACCTGTAAGACAGAGAGCAGAACAGGGACCCTGGAGGACCTCGCTGAGCCCACCCACGCTGGGCGTGCAGTGACTGCACTCCCAGGCTCCCTGGAAGGGGGAGGCAGCCACAGTGCTCCGCTTGCCTGTCCCCTCTTCCATCAATTTCCAGGTGCTGTGGCCTTGAGCAGGGGAAGCCTCTGTTTATCTGGAGGATCAAGGTGCCACCAGAGGACAGGTGGTCTGGACAGACAATCGCCTGTACCCTCAGCTGACTTCAGTGAACAAGGATAAGCCTGGGCTGTATTAAGATCTGGGGGATGTTTGTCACTGCAGCATAACCTAGTCTATCCCCATAGCACACGACATCTTTAAGTGCTCCCCACTCTGGGTTAGGTGTTTCATTTCCATGGTGTCCATCTCCGCCGAGGTAGGTAGTCACGAGCGCTGCTGCTGGGCCTGGGACCCGGCCGCGTGGGAGGAGCTGCTTGTTGGCAATCCCTGCCACGTGAGCTGCGGGATACGGCTTCAGTCCTAACGGTAACTTCCACTTCACACCAATGATGGTAATCAGCCTCCTCTGGAGTCAGGACACAAAGCTACGGATTGTTGAAATGGACCGGGATGCAGAGGCTCCTTCAGGCTGGAGTTGTGGCCTTGATCTGCAAACTCGGAGAGCTGCCCTTCTGGGTCTGTTTGCACTTTGATTAGCTGAGCATCCCCGAAAAGGTGATTGCCCAGAGGCCAACTCAACTGCTGCTCAGCTTTTGGTCCTGTGCCCTGAGAGAAAAACCGAGGACCACGATGCCCTGGCCGGGTGGCTCAGTTGGTTGGAGTATCATCCCGTACACCAAAAAGTTGCGGGTTTGATTCCCGGTCAGGGCACGTACGAAAAACAAATGATTGATGTTTCTCTCTCACATCAGTGTTTCTCTCCCTCTCTCTAAAACTAAACACAATCTTAAAAAAAAGATGAATATAAAACAAATAGGCAGGGACCCTGATGAGCTAAGACTTGGCGGGGGGAAAGCTGAGAACAAACACACCCTTTTTCCTGGTAGAAACAAAAAAGAGGGAAGGGGCAAATCTGCTGTTTGAGGCAGACAGTGTGAATTTATGTGGGCAGCAGAGAGAAAGCAGAATTCCCAAACGTGGTTCTGCCTTCTCTGGCAAGAGGGTCATCACGAACCATGTCGCCACACTAGCCTTCTCTCCGGCAGGAGAACGTGCAGCGACCCAGCGCGTCTGGACTCCAGCTAGAAGCTGGCCAGGCGCCCCCTGTGCGGACCGAAGCCACGGGCTCTGCCTGGAGGAGGAGACCACCCACCCAGCCATCACTATTCCAGGCAGAGACCAGGGCAATGAAGGGACTTGACGTCGTACCAGAGAAAGGAGGTTTGAAAGATGTGGGATGCGTGTTGGCTTGGAGAGTTACCTCCAAATATTTGAGGGACTTATTTGTAAGGGCCCAAGGGAAAGAACTAAGACCGATTCAATGAGGAATTAAAAATATACTCTATAAGCACCTACGAGGGGCTGGCCCCCTTTTGGTGAGGATACAGGGCAGGGAGACACATTCAGTCCCTGCTCTTGCGGGGCTGGCAGATTTGAGCTCAGAAACCCAGGGAGGTGAGTTAAGTATGAAAAGACCGAGGAGGAGGAGGGGGCTGCACAGCCCCCTGGAGGGTGCAGGATGGGGGCAGCACTGGAGGGGGTGGGTGGAACTTCCAGGTTCTTCAAAATTCTGAGGTACTGGGACTCAGGATTTTGCAGATTTAATACCACTGTAAGGAAATAAAATATTCATTCACAAATCAAAGCGCTGGAATGAAGTGGCATCAGATTTTAAGAAAACGACTGAACTACTCAAAAACAGAAGAGGGAAAGCCCCTCTGCTGGGATCCCGCTGGTCCGCAAGAGCTGCTGCGTGTCCTGCAGCGTCTCTGCCCGCTCCCCGGGAGCTCTCGGGCTCTCACACAGCGCAGGAGGCACGCACTGCTCCCTGGGACCCAGGACGGAGAGACGCTGGGCCAGGCTCCCAGCTGCCCGGGGAGGACAGGGGGGCAGGATGACTAACGGCCACGGCGCACTCGCCTTTCCTCAGAAACTCAGCCGCCTCCAGATCTCATCCCCAAACCCCGACCGACCGTCTAAGGTTCTGGTTTCCAGATCCTAGTTCTCCGTGCTTTGTACTTTAACTCTGCCTCCTACTCCGTCGCTCTCAGCCCTGAACACATCCCTCTGAATCCCTCGGTGAGAGCGCCCTCGTGCCGCACTTCTGCGGGCCACGCTGACGTCAGAAGGCCGAGCAGAGGGCCGGACCAGCTGTTCTAGTTTCCCCATTTTGTACTCAACATTCAATTACATTGCCTATGTTCTGGAAATAATGGAACTCAATACAAAACAGAAAACAAGATATGGTTAATCTTATTTTTAATAGAAACAGCACTCTTTCATAATTCATAATATTCAAGTTCTAATGGGCTAATGAATAACTTGGAAGCAATGAGAGCTCTTCGTGGACCCACCAGGCTAGCTCCCCGAAAGGCCACGTGGCTGCGCCCTCAGCTGCACAGGCCTGAGGGCACCCCTGCCCTCCTCATGGCGTCCGACCCCGGCCTGGCCAAGGCCGGCACTTCCTCACGACACACGGCACGCCAGGGTCGCGCTGGCGGGTATCCAGCAAGCGCAGTCTGTGTAAAAACACCACCTGCTCCCAGGTCTCAAACATAAACAACTGTTTCATAGCAACGAAGGCCTCTAGGGCTCAGTCTTCTGACCAAGCTCCCGGAGAAGGAGCAGCCTGCAGCAGTCCCGGGCTGTGACCATCGGGCGAAGCCCCTCGGGAGCCTGTTGGTGGCGGGCCGCAGGGGTGCTCTGCCGGAGTTTCTTAGGGATGCTCCCTTTGCCACTCGGCTACGCAGCAGCAGTCCTGACTTAACCTGAGACTTGTCTTCTTTACTTCCCAAGGGGCGAACGTCGCACCCACACTATTACCCAGAGTCCTCTGACCACACCCGCTCCCTCGCCATGCATGCAGCTGACATGCTCTGACCTGCACGCAGCTCCACACCAAGTCCAACCCCTCCTTTGACCCGGCAGGACAAGTACGTAGATACTTCTCGAAGGCATGGCCTGGGCGTTCCCGCTGAGTGAGCTGAGACTGGTGCACGGCACCAGTTACCCCCAACAGGCAAACAGGAAGCCCACCGCTCTCTGAAGGGCCAACGGCAGACACCATGGAGCCAGCAGCTTTTCTTTTCTTGGTAAAATATCTGGACTTGATATAATTTGAAGCTATGCTAAGAGAGGTTTTCAAGAATAGTCCTCTCCAGGCACTCGGACAAGAGAATAATGAGGCACACACGTGTCACTTGTGTGAAACCACTCCGAGCCTGTGTGACCGACCGCCACGCAAGTCCACAGCCCTTTGATGTGGCTGCGACAGGGACCTCCTCCTGAGTACCACCCACTAACAACAGGCACCCATTCGAGTTCCCCAAACTGTGAGCTTGAAGGTGGCCCTCGCTGTGGTTTATTTAAGTGTCTAACAATAGTAATTAAACATTTAGACTGAGTCACACATCTCTTGAACTGGGTTTATACATAATAACAGCAGGTAAAATAACATTAACGACAGACAAGCACCGTTCCAAACGCTCTACCTGTATTAACCCCTTGGATGCTCACACTACCCGGTGCGGTAGCTGCGTCCCTGGCTTACGGACGGAGGGACGAGGAAGCTGCGGCACAGAGGTTAAATTACTTGGCCAAGGTCATACCGAGGGGCGGGGCCAGGGTTCAGATCCAGGCCACCTGGTCCCGGGGCGGGGTCTACGTGCTCAGCCCCTGCCAGTCCTACCCCAAGTTTACTCGGCGCCCTTTTAGCAGGACCTTCCCTGTGCTCGTCCGGTTGCTGGGGGAACCTCCCAAGTGAGACGATTCAAGTTCCGACCAGCTCTCCCTGCCCTCGCAGCCGCTGGCGCCCAACCACTGCACTCTCCACGGTCAGCCTCACACCCGGTCAGGGGGCGAGTGCTCGGGGATGGGGAGGTTTTGTCCTGGGAGCCCTTCACAGTGCCAACAGTGTTTTTTAATTTTAATTTTTATATTTTTTAGAAGATTTTATTTTTTGTTTTGAGAGAGAGGGGATGGGAGGGAGAAAGAGAGGGAGAAAAACATCAGTGTGCAAGAGACAGTATTGATTGGTTGCCTCTCGCATGCCCCCTACTGGGGACCTGGCCTTCAACCCAGCATGTGCCCTGACCGGTTATCAAACAGGCGACCTTCTGGTTCACAGGCTGGCGCTCCATACACTGAGCCACACCAGCCAGGGCTGACAACAGTGTTTTTTATTAATAAATACACACACACACACAAAGAGAACTGACTTACACTCTGCGCTGCCACCCAGAGACTCCTGAGCTGGCATTCTGAAACAAGACGGTCGGCCGAAGGCGCAGCTACACGACGCTCCAACCCTGGGACTAGGACTACGACTTAACACCCACCTTCGGGAGGTGGCGCGTGTCTCCTGTTTCCCACTTTAGATGAACGCAACTTTCCTGCTTATTATCAAATATTCCAATATTAGCAAACATTGCCCACTTACAGATGTGTCCCCAGTTTCTTTCAAAGGACACCCCTGACTCCACCTGAAGTTTTTGAAAACAGCGAAGTAGACTGATCCGTATTTGCTCCTAACACAAATAAACGAATATGTTCGTACTAATCACTGCGTTTCAAAACCACACTTCACGGATGACTTTTACGAGATTACCTGGAGCTGGAAGTAAAACACGGCTCATCGCCGTCTTCGATGTGCTTTCTCCTCGGTTTTGCTGTGACCGGCGTTTCCTGCTCGATGGTCTGCATGTCTGCCGTTGCTGAATGTGAGACGCCACTTGGAAAGCAGAGAATAAAATGGGGAAACGTTACATCGGTTTTCTCATGAAGACACCTGTGTTCACCAAGGAATGTTTTCATCTGTACTCTCAACAAAAATTAATTAATTGGTGAGGTTAGAAATGGGAACAATAAAACCTTTTTTTTTGGCATGGACATTAGTGAGGACTGTAACTAATTACACAAAATACAGTCACACACTTCAGTTCCACTGTGGCTTCCGTTGATCGATAAGTCAGCCCTATTTCCCATTCTGAAGAACCAAATTTGGGAGTTTTCTTGCTATACTGAACACTCGTGCAAAGTAAAACAATCGGAGAAAAGAAGGAATACTAAGAAAATACTGCTAGGGATGATAATAACAGGACAGATCCACTCAGGATGAGCAAACCGGTTTAAGCTCTGGAGCCGAGCAAGCGAGAGTACACGTACCTCCTGCAGCTTCCAAGCCCCATGCCCAGTCTCTCGGACTCCACCTTTTTCTTCCCACTCATGTTCACCTTTTCCTCTTTCTTCATGTGAATTTCAAGGTCCTTATAGGCTAATCGTAAGGATGAAACACTGCCAGAAAACCAAATGCTCCTTAATTCAGCTTTAATTCTGTGCTCTTCAGTTAAAATACTAAGCAAAATTAAACACGTCACATACTTTTAGCTTTGTGTTTCTCTCCATAATTAACCATTATGATGGCTAGTTGGCATTTTTTAAAGGTCTTTTTTGAGTAGGTGCTCAGGATAATTTAAGTAAGTTATAGTCACTTTTGGTCACCGCTGGACCTACATTACTGTCCTAGTTTATATTACCTATTATCATGTAACAGTAACTTACAGTACCTATTATGTTTAACAATGTACACCACAATTACCTCCATGTAGGACAGTAAAAAGCAGAATCCCTTGCGTGGACTGGTATTTTATTACACTTCCACACTGCACATCACAGTACGAGGTTAGCTCGTTGGTGTCGTCTGGTTTAAAGGAAAGTGTGTGTGCGCCTGACTTCACACGCAGAGGAATTAGGAAGGGGTCACTATTTGCAACGGAGGCTTCAATTTACAAGAACATCCCCCACAGGCTCTCTGTGCGTAGCCAGGCTTCTGAGAGCACTTAAAACGGAGTAACCACTCCTCTGCCAACAGACCTTTCTGTACGACCAGTCAGGAACTGAGCGTCTCTCTATCAAACACCTGTTAAAAGTACTGCACCCAAATGATGTGTAAAGCGCTGCCCCTCACTCTCACGTTTCTACAAGTGCTGTAGATACCTCATTTTTCATAAAGAAAACAATGCCCACAGTAGCCGTAACAAGAGCATTTTGTTACATTAGTAAGAGAGCGACAAAACCTCAGGGGGCCGAAAAGCAGCCTGTCTACCACACTGGGTTTCTAAGCTGTCATCCGTTTTATAAAATTGTGTAAAATGTCATGAATTCCTCACAACCAGGGTACCGTGTGAATCTCGTAACGACATAGCCGCACTTCTGTGTGTAACAGGGAACGACAACAGGGTTTCTCGCTAAGGAGTACTCTTGCTCTTATTGCCTCCTTCCGGAGTCAGGCAGGGTTCCTTCACTTTGTCTTAATCTGGCAGTTTGTTTTCTTCACCATTAGTCCTACGGGACAGGCTATGGCAATGTACTCACTTCAGTGCTCAGAAAAAAGTACTCTTTCAAGTACAATTTTGGGAAGGAAACACCAGTTCTACTTAAAATCAGGATCGCTGTAGCAACAGGTTCTTCTGGAGGAGACGAACGGATGGGAATGAGAAGGTTCTACTAGGAGGCCTGCCTCGGAGGACGGCTGCCACAGCACGGAGCCCACATCCGGCTCCCCAGGCCCGCGCCGCGCCCTGGAGGCACTGATGGCATCGGGGAGTCAGGCCTTGTGTTTCTCAGAACTGCTGGAGCCTTTCCCAGGACTGGCTCCAGGGGGGCTTGCGAGATACTCAGCTCAAGCCTCGAGGAGCTCGGCATCTTCTCCCGCTTCCTAGGAAGTGTGCACAGCACCTCAGGGTGGGCTGAGAACCTGCCAGAAGGCGAGGGTACTGCAGGGACAGTTCAGTTTCACAGTCGGGTGATGCTGGAAACGGCACTGTTCCTGCAGTTTACCGAAGCGAAATGACTTTATTTACTTTAATGAAGTCAGTAACTCCATTAACTTGCAGAAGAATAACATTCTCACGTCTTAAGGATCACGCATGCCCCTTCTCGTAGCGGGCACAGCACTGGTCTGGCAACCCTGAGCCGCGTTGGGTCTGAGCGGCAGGACGGAGGTTTAGGTGTATTCGGAACAGCGCCCAGAAAGCTGTCAAAGCAGGGTTCCCCGAAGCAGCTCACAAATGCCCTACGACCTGTGCCTTTGCCTTCACAGCGCAGCAAACCGTCCTAAGGGGCCACACAAGTCAAGGCTGGTGTTGCCTCCACCCACCTGCCTGCAGGCGGGGAGCTATGGGACTGGGGACTGGAGCGCTCTCTGGGACAGCCACGCCTGAGCCGGGTGGACAGAGCCCACCCCGACCACCAGGAGAAGTCATCAGAATACTCGGATTTAAACCCCGCCACCCCAGGGTCAAACACCTCGCTGAGAGAAAGTGAAGTCTGAGACAACTAACATTTTCCGTAAATCTCCTCAAACCACATTTAAACCTAAACGTGGTTGAGTGCTGCCCCCTCTGTCCTAGGAGTTGAATGACAGTGAGAAGTAACAGCTGCAAGTCCCACTCAGAGAACTGCTGGAGGGGCAGTGAGGTATTGGGATGCCCCCCACCACGGGCGCTTCCCGTGTGCCCGGCGCTGTGTAATGTACTCCAATGTACACGGACCGGGCTAACCCTCAGAACCACCTCGGAGCCCACGTGCTCTTGCTTCCACCGTGCAGCCTGGTGTCACTCAGGCCAAAAGATGCGGCAGTGACAGAAACGCCGTGTAACCAAACATAACTGAACAAACATGCAAGAACAGGAGCCCCAGCTGCCCTTCCCTCTGGGCCGTGCCCGCACTCCTTGGGAACACCCACAGCTGCTCCCTGGCCCTTCCCAGACCCCACGCCTCCTTCTGCTTTCCACACAGGAGGAGAGTGCTCCAGAATCTTCGATGTTCACTTCATATCAGCCTCCCACCAGCCCCTGGCTTCCAGCTCCCTCCCCATTCTCCGTCCTGGCCACCTTCAGCACTGCGCTCCTCGGATGGCACACAAACCTGCCGCCTGCCCTCACCATCCCTGTCCTCATTCCAGCTCCTCCAGTCCAGGCCTGTCCCCCGGCACACTCGGGCCTCAATCCCCTCTTCTTCCTCCTCTTGAACTCTCCCTCCTCCCTTCCTCCATGCCAAGTGTGACTCAACACCTCCGAAGACAGCCACACCCACGGCCTTCGGAATTCAGGTTCAATGGGGCCTCACGTCAGGGACACTTTTCTCATTATTGAGACATAATTCACGTAGCATAAAACTCACCCTTTCAGAGCACATCATCCAGGGGTGTTTAGTATATTCATAAGGTGGGGCCACCACCACCACTGCAGCCAAGCCCTGTACCCATCACCACCAACCTCCTTTTCCCTGCCCCAGCCCTGGGCAACCAACCACTGGTCCGCCTCCTGTCTGTGCATCTGCCTGTTCTGGACATTTCATTTGCATGGAATCACGCGTGTGTGGGCTTTGTGACCGGCTTCTTAGTGCAGACTTTCCGGGGTCTGCCATGCTGCAGCGTGAGTCAGTACTCTGCTCCATTCTGTGGCTGATAACGTGACGCTGTACAGATGCGCTGCATTCCGTTTCTCCACTCATCAGCTCGCGGGCCTCTGGGTCACTTCTACTTCTCGGCTATCGGTACGCACGCTGCTGTGAACACTCACGCACAAGTGTCTGTGAGAACTTGCGGACGTATATTTCAATTTCTCTCAGGAGCCGAACTGCTGGGCCATACTTTATGTTTAATGTTTCACCTTGCCGCCAGCAATGTATAAGGGCTCCAGTGTTCCACATTCTCGTCGACACTTGTTATTGTCTGTCTGTCTTTCGGTTGTAGCCACCTAGTGACTGACACGGTGTCTCACTGTGCGTCCCCTAATGACTAATGGTGCTGAGCACCTTCCACGGGCGAGCATGGAAGGTGCTCAGCAGGGCTAACACACCTGTCTCTCCCTTCCCGGCGAGGCCGGCCCCATCTTGCCCCACAGCTGGGAGCTGCCGCTGCATCCCCTTGCCACGGTCTGTCTCCCTTCCAGACCACACATCGCTGGGATATTTGTTTTCATAAAACTAAATCTCACACTACCCTCCTCATATCCATGTAAAAATAAGTGGCATTAGCAAAGTAACTCTGCGAGTTGCTTAATTCTTTCAGTCACTAAAAGCGTGTTATTATAACTAAATTAAACTTACATCGATTCTTCCTTAGGTGCTGTCCTGGCCAGGTCTTCCTGCTCCTTCATTTTATCTACAGCTTGGGCTTGTTTTTCTATTTCATTAAAGCATGTGTTCGTCAGTTTCTGGGCTCCCAAACTTCCTTTCTTGGCCCCGAGCTAGAAGATATATAAGATGACAACGATCCAAACTGTTTGACAGCTTGGTGGCAACAGCTAACGCTTCCGGCAGGCACTTTACACCTGTTCTCTCCCTTGGTCCCCGTGACTCCAGGAAGTGGGCATCACTGTCCGCCCCAGTTTGCAGAAGAGGAACTAAAACTCATGCAAGTGGAGCGATCACACAGCCAGTTAGTGACGAGGCAGGATTCAAACCCTGGACCTGCCTCCGGGGCTCAACACGGAACAGCCCCCACGAGACGGCACTGCAATGCGACAGTGATAGAAGCTCCCAGGGCGCTGCTGCTGATTGGTTTCTTTTTTTTTTTTTTTTGAATTTTGTCATTGACAGGAGAAATGTTAAGCACCCATTCTAGAAAATCTTCACTTGGTGTGACATTCACCTCATTGAGCAAAACACAGAGGCCAAATTTATTATATATAATACGGCTCAAAGTAAATAAAGGTCAAATGACAAGGGGGGCTTTCTCAAGGGCACAAGCTCCTTAGAGCTGAACTATCGGCATTTCGTATGTCATACTCACTCCTTTTTTAGCTTGACTTGGTTTCTTTTTTATGATAGAAGAAACCTCTGTCAAAAAATAAAAAGTAGAAAGTCAGACAAATAGAAATACATTTTTCCTATGTTTAGTGTTTCTTTTAAAAAAATTCTAAGGTACTGTACATTATTATTTAAGAGACTATAACATTTTCCACACTAGGCTGTCACCAGAAGACAAACGTAGGGAGGGGCGAAAGTGAGTTTCCAGCTGTTCACATGGGAAACACAGTCAGCACTGAGCAGTAACGCAAGGAGAAGCTGTTCTGTGTGCTCCCGACTGCGGCCCTCCTCCAGCGCCGCCTGTGTGCCAGCGCACTTTACAAGGACGGAGCTTCACCGAAGTGCAGCCCTCGGCATTTCCGCGCAGCGTCCAAACTCAGAAACACATTTTCTGAGCACCACACTGCAGAGAAATAAAGAGCTGGCCCCACCTCTCGCCTCTTCCGGGAGCGTGTCTCACTCATATTAGCACACTCTCCCACTAACCTCTACCCTTCCAAAACTTTCAAAATCCACTTAAAATACACAGTTAGCCAGACATTATGTACATGACTAAAGCAGGAAGTGACATGCTTTTCCACCTTCAGTTATACACAGATTTTATCATATTAATCATAAGAAACAAAGCATATTATTTTAGTATTAGTACTTTCTAAATTGCACAAAAATATATAATGCTTTTAGAGAAAGTTTCTAAAGTACTGTTTTTTGGGTAAACTTTATCATAGAATATATATTTTGTTTTTAGAATCATGTGTAAGAGACTCAGTAAAAATAAAATCTTAATTGTTTTACAAAGCTGAAATGTGCTTTAGTAGGAAAAGACAGCATAAAACTGCAAACACCACAAGATTAAACTCTTTAGCCCTGATGAGAGAATAACATCATTCCATTTCACGTAGGAAACAGAGATGCATGAACACTTTTCTCTCCGTAACTTCTAGGTTTGCGTTGTAGTGCTCACAGAATCTGCCCCCAACCTCCTACAAGTCTCTTAATGCACAGTGAGAAGATATGTAGCATTTCTAACAGTTATTTTTCACTAAAGCAGTTGCTTTCCAATGAATACAACGTAATATGCACCGATTTCAGATTATACTTCCCCGGTAATGAAAAGCTAAAGATTAAGTTCACCTATTATAAAACCAGAAAGAGGCGAAAGTGCTGTGAGTAAAGTCCCTGGTAAACAGGGACGGGGGGGCTACCTGACCTCTGCTGATGCTGGGAACGCAAACCAGCCCCACATAAAACTGCAGGTCACCAGCACCAGCCGCCATCTCAGCCAGGTCCCCAGGTGGCACTGTGTGGCACAGCTATTGGGCCGGCTTAAACAGAACAGCTGAGTAAAAATCTCGTTCGGAGATTATAGATTAATAATCATGGTGCCATGTACTCTATAAATTCTACGCAGAATGCAAAGATAAGATTCATTTTTTTTTCTTAATGAATCTCACTCTCTAAATCAGAATATTCTTTTTTTTTTTTTTTAAGATTTTACTGATTTGTTTTTAGAGAGGGGAAGGGAGGGAGAAAGAAAGGGAGAGAAACATCAATGTGTGGTTACCTCTCACATGCCCCATACTGGGGGCCTGGCCTGCCAACCCAGGCCTGTGTCCTGACTGGGAATCAAACCAGCAACCCTTTGGTACACAGGCTGGCATTCAATCCATTGAGCCACACTGGCCAGGCCACATCAGAATATTCTTATGTACATTACCTAAGGCAGCCCTGGTTGGTACGTTAAGACCTTCCACACTTGGTCCTTGCTCTGGTCCACCTGCAAGTTAAAAATATGGATATTAATGCAGAAAATGTACTCATCAAACTTGCTTTTGAATATATAATATCTTCAACTTGCTGAGTTCTACACATCTTATCCAATTTTTTCAATGAGTCCCTTTCTTTTTAGCTCCATATCCTATTTTATCATTATAAGAATTTTGATTTAAAAGTGCATTAAAATAGAAGTGCATATTTTACCCAGTTGCTTTATAGAATAAAAATTTTAGTGGTCTCCCTAGTTACTGCCCAGAATTCTATCTTGCGATCTCCTGTTTTAAAGTAAACTGTTCTGAGACAGCTAGTATGTATGTGGAGCACACGCCCAACAAATGGTAATATTTGGAAGTCCTAACGCCAGTTGTATCCATGATAGAAACCTAAATCTTCAGTTGCCAAGCAATCGGCCCTGTTTTCTAGTTGACCTAAAAATGATCCTGGCTAGGAACGCTGTGACAGCCTCTACCTGAAAGCACTCTGTGACCTGAACTGTACTACTTTAAAACGGTAAAATGGAACGTTATGTGCTCATAAAAAGACACACTGGCACATGCTGCTACACGGACGAACCCACGAAAATCACATTAGGTGCAGGAATCCGGTCACGGAAGACCATCTGCTGTCCGATTCCGCGGACAGGAAATGTCCAGAGGAGCCCAGCCCTCACAAACAGAAAGCAGACTGGTGGCTGCCGGGGGCTGGGGGAGGGGCAGGAGAGAAAGGGGAGTGACTGTTAGTTAATATGGGGTCTCTTTTTTTTTGTAAAGTTGTATTTTATTTAATTTATTTTGAGAGAGAGAGAGACAGACAGACACACCAATTTGCTGTTTCACTTATGCGTTCATTGGTTGATTCTTGTAGGTGCCCTGACTGGGGATCGAACCCACAACCTTAGCGTATGTGGACGACACTCTCACCCACTGAGGTACCCAGCCAGGGCGGTATGGGGTTTCTTTGTGAGGTGATGAAAATGTTCTGACATTAGTGATGAGGGTGGCACAACCTTGTGAATATACTTAACTCCACTGGATCGCATACTTCAAAGGGTGAATTTCATGGTACGAGAATTATATGTTAATAAAGCTGTCATTTAAAAAGTGGCGTGCCCAACAGAGGAAACGCGACTGTTTTATTTTTATAAATATTTGAAAGGTAAACTCTAGTTCAGGCTTTTAAATCGGCAGAGGAGGATGAGTGAGAACGCTGATGCTCTGTAGACAAAGGACAGAGCTCGGCGTGCTGACTACCCCTCCGGGCTGGGAGCTGCTCTGGGCAACGAGTGGAGAAACAGCGGTGAGTGAGAATATACCGGCAGAGCACCTAAGACCTCATATTCTACTTGTTAAAATCATGCTGTTCTCCCCTTTTTACAGTGCAACCCTTAAGTTTACTTAAGACTGCTCCAGTCACCCCGTGCTGACAAATGCGATTCTGGGTTCGGCCTTGAGACAGCAAGTTTCCCTAACGGCTCCTTAAGTAAAATTCTGGCCCTGGCCAGGTGGCTCAGTTGGTCGGAGCATCATCCCATACACCAAAAGGTGGCAGGTTTGATTCCTGGTCTGGGCAAACACCTAGATTGCAGGTTCGATCCCCGGTAGGGGCATGTACGGGAGACAACTGACCAATGTTTCTTTCTCACATCGATGTATCTGTCCCCCTCTTCCCCCTCTCTAAAATCAATACACATATCCTCGGATGAGGATTTTAAAGAAACAGAGAAGAAAAATTCTGGGTGGAGAAGAGACAGGAAAAGTGCTGTTACAGGTGAAAAAGGAGGGGAACTCTAAACAATAAAACCTTTTAGGAGAAACTCTTTAGGGGTTACTTAAAAATATTTACAAGGACAAAATCCTGTTCTGCCTTTAGTTACCTTCCTTTTCTGTTACTAAAATGAACTGAGACACGTGGACTTGACATGTTACGTGGATCTTGCACTGCAGCTAACTGTCAATCTCAAAAGGCCTTGACACTACTAAGTTATAATAGTGACAATGTTCAAACGACCATCTGTATTTCAGAAGCTACGAACCCCAGCCTTGCCTCTGTCAGTCAGGATGTTGGAACCAGTCTTTCTCTTCTCCCTTGTGGATACCGACAAACTGATCCCCAGCTCAGGGGGGCTCTTTATCTCAGAAAAGAAAATCTTGCCCTGGCTGGGTAGCTCGGGCGCACAGAGCATCATCTCAATACGCTAAGGCTGGGGGTCCAATGAATGCAAAAACAAGTGGCACAACAAATCGATGTCTCCCTTCTAAAAATCAATTAAAATTAGAAAGAAAAAAAAAAGAACTTAGGTGCTCACAGCCCAGTGGAAGGGACACACCATGGGCACGAAGCCTAGGGACACATTAGTCCCTAGGGCTAAGGTATGCTAGGCCACGAGAAAGGCTGGGGTGCTCAGGGGCCTCTCTGGGGAGAGGACTTGGAGCTGAGATTCCAATAAGGAGGCGGCCACATGATAACCAGGTCGCAGTCCCACCCCAAACCCAGGGAAAGCAAACCCAGGGAAGAAGGGCAGGGCCAGGGCAGCTGCAGGGCAGCGCAAGTCGAAGAAACCAAAAAGCTAAACTCCACGTGGGGACGTGTCCACGTCGTCTCTGCAGGCATTTAGGGCCATGTGCATAAAAAATGAAACGTGAAATAAAAAGTCACAAGTTGCAAACCATACAAAACCACCCATGTCAGAATTCTTTGCATATTAATGAACTTTTTGTCTATATACGAATTGCATTTTTTTAAAAAAAGATATTATTTACTTTTAAAATGAGGGGAAGGGAGGGAGAAAGAGATGTAAAGAAATATCAACGTGCAAGAGAAACACTGATCAACCTAAGTACGTGCTCTGACCGGGACTCAAACCGGCAACCTTCACTTTGACCTTAACTTTGCGGGCCAACCCCAGCCAACCGAACCACGCAGGTCAGGGCTGAATTGTAAGTTTCGATAACTTGTCTTTAAAGCGCTGCTTCAGACCACCAATGTTACATTTCCGCAGTCAGATTTAACCATCTCTTCCCTTCACGAGCTTGAATCCGCAGAGAAGGGCTGCCCCATTCCAGGGTGGCAGAAAAGCTTCACCCATGTTTCTTCTAATACTCTCATATTTTCATGGTTTATATTTAAATCTTTTATCCACTGGAATTTAGTTTGGTATAAAGAGTGAAGAAACTTTATTATCTTTTTCCAAAATGCTAGACCTCTGTCCCAACGCCACTCATTGCTCCCCAGGATGCCAGATGTTTCTCCTGAGTCCTGGAGAAGTCCACTTCCCAGACCGGGGAAGTGGAACACAGGCATCCTGACACCTGTCATTTGCTGGAGCCTGGGACATACCTGCCCTTCCACCTGGAACCCCATACAAGGGAAGTGACTTCTCTTCTTCACAGCACACTCCCTGACTCCGCTCTCACAGACAGGAGGGTGAGTGACAGCCTCAACCCCCACCAAAAGCCTTGCAGGAAGCTGCTCAGTTCTGTCTCCCAACCTTAAGGGTGGTGACTGCTTATTCCTTCCTGTGACGCTAAGCTCCTTAAAGTAGTTCCAGCTCAGCTGGCACAAGCCAGCACCTCTCCGGGTGCCGCACGCCAGGCGTGCGCTGCGCAGTCGTCACCGTTATGTTCCGTTGCTCATTTACATGCTGGCTAACAAGACACTCACTTTTAAATCAGGAAAAGCTGGTGTCTTGACCCATGTTATTCATATAACATAAGACGTTTATAAATTTATTTTTATTTTTAAAAAATTTATTTTTAGATTTAATCTTTAATCTTTTTTCCCATTACCATTAGCCCCCTTATTCCCTTTTCCCTCTTATTTTTAAAATGTAAGCAATTGATATAAGCAATTGTATTATATTTACAATAAATACAACCCTATAATAAAAACCCCAAATGTGAATCACTAGGTATCAACTGTTTATAGTTTTTAAAATAGAAATGTTATTTTCTAATTATAAAGCAGATACTCATTATAAAAGTCCAGTCAGTGCAAAACTGTACCAAGTTAAAAGTACAAGTGCTCAGCCGTTTCCTTCCCCGGTAAGAACTTGCCGTGTACCCTCCAGAACGGTGTGTGTGTGTGTGAACGTTTCCGTTTCTGTCTCTTACGAAAACGAGCTCCTGCTCCGCGCTCGGTACCCTGCTTTGTGCACCTTACAGTCTGGTCTCACAGCATGCCCCTGAACCCCAGGACAGCAGTCTGTGACAGTCCCCAAGGCTACCTTCGCTACTTGCTGGGGGGGTCTCCTCGCTCCTCGGCGCTAAAGACGACGGTTCTGGGTATGCTGAGGTCCAGCCTGTGCCACTCACCTGAAACAAAGTGAGAAAAGTCATAAAAACAAATCAAAAAGGGGAAAAACTAGTAATTTACTAGTCACCTTCCTAGTACCTGGATTAGTGGAAGGAAGGATAATATTGTATTAAACATGTCTAATCTTAAATCTCTATTTCAATGCTCAAATTCCTTACTTTTCCTCCTTTTTAAAAAAAAATATTATGCAATAGTTTCAGGTTTACACAGAAGTTGCTTAAGATACTAGAGTTTCTTACTTTTGACCCAGCTTCCTTTAATGTTAAATCCCCGTGATGCATCTGTCAAAACTAAGGATTACCACGGTGCGTTACTAGCTAAACTCCAGACTCCGTTTGGATTTCACCAATTGTTCCTCCAACACTTCTTTTCTGGTCCAGGGTCCCACACTGCATTTGTTACTTCTCCGTAGACTCCCCTGGTTTGTAAGAGTTTCTCAGTCTTTCCTTGTTTTTCATGACCTTGAAACTTTTGACGGGCACTGATCAGGTATTTTGTAGAATGCCCCTCAGTTTGGGTTTGTCTGATGTCTTCTCGCGATACGACTAGATTTGGGGAAAGAGAACAGCAGAGGTGAGGTGCCCTTCTCACTTCCTCACGTCAACACGACTGCACGCTGGCGATGCCAGCCTCGAGCAGTCGGCTCAGGAGCTGCCTGCCAGTCTCTTCCTGGTCAGCTTCTGTTCCTCCCGTTCCATCGCCCCGTCTTCAACGCTGGTCCCTAAGTCTGGCCCCTAGTCAGAAGCAGGGGGATAAAATCCTACCTCCTGGAAGGGGAGTATCGATTATACAGGATTTGGAATGTTTCTATAAGGAAGACTGTCCCCTCTCCCCATTTTTATTCAATCATCTGTTTACATCAGTGTGGACTTACAGATATTCATTTCATTCTTTGGATTATAATTCCATACTGTCATTATTTATGTTGTTGTTCAAATTATTCCAGCTTTGACCACTGGCAGCCCCTTCAGGTTGGCTCCCGAGTCCTTCAGACCTGACGCACCCACGCCCACGCCCTGCCTCCAGCACGTCCTCACTTTCTAGCTCTACAGGACGCTCCAGGCTCATCTGCTCCAGCAGCCCCCTCCTGCTATCGGCCTCTGCTCCAACGGTAGCCCTGGTTCCTTTGATTGGAGAAGGGCATTTGGAAACCAAGATCTGGGTGCCGGGTGTGCTGGTTGTACTGAAATGTCACTGTCCCCAGGTCCCCTCAGTGGACCGAGCCAGGCAATACACACATATACACACACATATCTAAAGTTAGTTCTCCATCATGCGTGTATGAGTGTGTACATAAAGACAGTAAAGTAAACATGAACTCCTACTAACATCTCCAACTCCAACCCACACCAAACTATTCACTTTTCTCCTCTTTTCAGCCCATCATTTCTATTCTTAACATTTCTCAGCTACTAATCGTGGATATTCTGTATCTAGTTCTAAATTAAACAATAGCAAAGCTCACAATAGAACACCTTATCTTTTTTATTGTTTTGTTCCCCTCTTTTTAAAAAAAAATTCATTATTTTAAGAGAGGGAGGGAGGGAGAAAGAGAGAGAAACATCAATGTGTGGTTGCCTCTCTTGCGCCCCCTACTGGGGACCTGGCCCACAACCCAGGCATGTGCCCTGACTGGGAATCAACCAGCAACCTCTTGGTTCGCAGGCTGGCTCTCAATCCACTGAGCCACACCAGCCAGATGTTTCCCTCTTTTTTGATAACTATTTCTGGTAACTATTGACTGCATTAATAATATGTATATGCAAATTATGATAGCAAAAAAATCAAGGCTTAGCAGTTTATACAACTTTACACATTTTTCTTGAAAATTTACTAAAGAATGGATTGAGCGGCAGTTAACAATGCTGCCCCCTCCCCAGTGGGACTAGGAGGAGGCAGGGCGGCTGACAGAACAGCTGAGGCTTTAAGTTGGAGGTCGGCACACGCGTCCCTACAGGACCAGTCAGTAAATATTTTAGGCTTCAGAGACTCATAGTCCCTGATCCAATGATTTTGGGAAAGTCCACAGAAGGACCACGGCTTGTTGCCACTGCTACGACTGGGCCACAGAGATGCAGATAATGATACCTGCAGCATCTATCGAAGGCCCACCCTGTGCCAGGTACCAATCGCTGTTATCTTACTAACTCATTTCGTTCTCACACTAGCCGTGAGATGAGTTCTGGCTACTCAGCCAACCAGGGGTGATGAGATTCTAACCCTATTAAAATTGGGGTTGAAAAAAGGGTCCTCATTCTTTGTCAGCTCCAGAGCCGCGCCCTGGACTGTGACAGACTGCTAGTGATCATTTCTCAGCTTCCTGGGCAGTAGCGCGAAGCACATGCGGCTAAGTTCCAGCCACGCATGGAGCAGAGGTGATGGGGCGCCCTCTAGGTTTGTCTCCGGGGGAGGGAGCACGTGCTTTCCCGGGTGTCCTCTTCCCACTGTGGGAAAGGCCACCAACTGCAGCCGCCCCTGTGGACCCTGAGTTGAAAGCCACGTGTAAGAGTAACAAAATGAAGGCCCCGGGGTGACCCTGGACAGCTCCCTCTGAGGCTGGTGAGAAAGTCATTTCCATCTTGGTTAAGCAACTGTAGTGTGTGTGTGTGTGGGGCGGGGGGGTGTCCCAGCAGCTGAGCCTGTACCCTAACTGAAGCATTGTAAACACATACCCCTCACAGCTGTTGGAGTAAGCCTACTACAAAGCTTTGCGAAGCATGACACGTACCTCGGGGGAAGCGTGCGAAGCAAAAAAGTCCTCCTCCTTCGGTGTGGGGGACGAAGGAGGGACGGCACAACTATCCAGCCACAGCTAGAAGAAAACACGAAGCACGTCAGCACTCCCCCTGGCTTTGAAGGCCTTCCTTAACACCCTCCACTCCTCCTCCAGAGGCCCGTTTGCCAAAGACGGGTCCTCTCCGTCATTTTAAAGGCAGCAACAGGCTGTGCCGGACCCCCAGCACATTTCAGGCAGGGCCCAGGGCAGTGAGTCCGGCTTCCAAGCCCCGAGAAGGCTGGTAAGGGCTTCCGACCTGAGCGCAGGTCCCAAAGTTCAGCCGAGCCTCCTCGTTCGTGGAGCCCTTCCTTGCAAATTCACTGCAATCTACTTGCAGCGCCCCCAACAAGTCCCGAGGTGCTCACGGTCTGTTGCAGACCCGTGCCAAGCAGTAAGGGACCTGAGACGCCCCGGTGTTCATTCCCAGCTGAGCTGAGCAAGGCGACACTCGGCCATGTTTCAGTTTGTGCCATAAACCAAGGGCCCTTTCCGTGACCTGTGTATTCAGCGCCACGCGTCACATTTTTGTGCCTTCTGTGGGTGGCCTCATGGTTTAAGATGGCCCCGCGCCACCGTGGAGCCGACGGACGACCCGTAGTAAGGAGGGCGTCTCCACACAGAAGCGCAGGTAGCCCACGTCTGGGTGACAGCAACTACGCGACTTCGTGCGTGCGGACAGAGGAGCAGCAGGATGCTGCGATGTTGGGGTCTGCAGCACAAGCCACCGCCCCCTCTACGCACAAGGCGGCCTGAAGGCCCGACCTGCGCAGGGCCGCGCTTACGTCACGCCGCACTTACGTCAGTGCCGTGCTTCCGCGTGGCCTGCGAAGCCAGCGCCTTGATTCTGTCCCTGTAGAGCTGGGCTGCGCGGCTGTTGTACTTGGCGTTGGTGTCGCTGGTGGCGCAGCCGTGCTGGTGGAAGAAGGACGCCTGCGGAGGAGAGCGCGCGGTTACTGGCGATACTGCAGCTCGGCGCTCCCGGCGACCCAAGCATTTGGTTGTGGAGGGTTCTGAAAGCGCTAGTGAAACCCAAATCACATAAGCCAAAACGACTTTTAAATAAAATTTTCCTTGTAAAAGGGAATACCTTCCACAGACATAACATTGGTATTTTGGTAAAACTGGACATAAGCCTTGTATTACAGAATGAAGTAGCTGGCCTTCGTTTCTCTGGGAAACCGCCTCCGCCACTCTGTTATTTGGGGGGACACTCTCCACCCAGGACTACTTTTAATTCATGAGAAACCCACTTTAATTTGGATTCCACTAAATTGGAATTTTTGACAAATTGGTTAGGAGCTACGCCAGCCTTCACCTAGTTCAGCACTATTTATTCATGACCGGAGACAGACAGGCGAGGTGACAAAAGAAATGCTTAAACAATTAGAGGAGACTGCTCCCTGCCCCTTATAAGGGTCCATGCACAGACAGGAATTACAGAATTCATACCCTAATTAAGGAGGTATTCCAAAAACCTGCAGCGTTTTGGAATACCTTTTATTGACCCAGTTTAATTAATAATGGTACTGTACACTCTCACACGTACCACATCCTGGTCCATGTTCTTCTGGCACCGGCCCATTAAATCCTCACAGCAACACCATCAGCCGTCAGTGTTACTATCTACACTTTGCAGATGGGGACACCCAAGCCCAGCGAGGCTCAACAACTTGCCCGATGTCACACAGGTAAGTGGGAGGCCGAGCTGGTGTTCAAACTCGAGTAGGATGGTTCCAACTCCACTGCTGAGCGGAACGACCAACGGCCTGACCCTTCCCCGCCCCAAACCTCCGCCACCCCAGCTGGCTGGACATGAGAAAGCTGCTCTCTGGAGGTGGGTGGGGGACTCTGCAGTCTTGGGGAAGGCTTACAAATAAGGACAGATAAAGGTGAACCCACAGTATTGGAACAAGTTTGTGGACATCATGAAAATGAGCATGGGTTTCTAATAATATGCTTGAAATATTAAGGATTGAATGCATTTTTAAAAAGATTTTATTTATTTATTTTTAGGGAGAGGGGAAGGGAGGGAGACAGAGAGGGAGAGAGACATCATTGTGTGAAAGATTGGCTGCTGCTTATCTGGCCCGCAACCCAGGCATGTGCCCTGACTGGAATTGAACCCGCAAACTTTTGGTTCACAGGCTCAATCCACTAAGCCATACCAGCCAGGGCAGATTGAATGCATCCTTAATGGGGAAAAACTGTTTCTTGGAAAGTGAAAAAAAAAATCTTAGTTATTACGATGGTTTGTGACCCTCCAATGCTCACCCTTACCAGAAAAAAAATCATATTCCTTGGTATTTAATTTCTTCTCCCTAGGGAAATTGAATCCAATTTAAATTTAAAATAATCTAACTTTAAGTTTTCTGCATAGGGAACAATAAAGAAATAAGTTTGAGAAACACTAATCCAAGGGAATCTGGCATTTTGAAAACTACCATCTAGATTTACAATGTTAATTTTAAATATAAAATTGATGCTAGATATAGTTTTTATTTGAAATGTATACAAATTTGATTTCTTATACTTTGAGTATTTAATGGCAGGTCTATGGGAATGCTATTAATTAAACCTCTACCACTTGGCATTATAAATAGGGTATCAGCCCTGGCTGGTGTGGCTCAGTGGATTGCATGCCAGCCTGCGAACCAAAAGGTTGCTGGTTCGATTCCCAGCCAGGGCACATACCTGGGTTGCAGGCCACATTCCCAAGGGAGGCATGTGAAAGGCAACCAATTGATGTTTCTCTTGCACATAGATGTTTCTCTCCCTTTTTTCCTCCCTCCCTTCCTCTCTCTCTAAAAAAAAAAATAAAATTAAAAAAAAAATAGGGCATCAGTGCTTTAGGTGATTTAGGTGATTAGGCATTCCTTCCAATCTCCTCACAGAAGTCACCACTGCGTATTAAGAACTATTGTCCTAAAGAAGCCTCCCAATTCCTCTGTACCACCGCCTTCCGTTTTAATTTTCTTCACAGCACTATCAGCACTGGTTAGGTTCTTGTTTATTTGCTTCTCTAATGGCTCTCTGCCTCTGTCTGTGAGAGAGGGAATCTACTTGTCTTGTTCATCACTAGGTCCCAGCACCTAGCCCAAAGCTTTGTGTTGATTAGGCGTTGAACAGATTTTTGGACAAACAAGTCACCTGGGTGGTGCACCTCCAAAGCCCCTCAGGTCTTTCTGTTGTCCAGTAGGGCCTCCCGCACAGTGCAAGTGCTGGACTTCTTTACGAGTGGAACACACATTCAGACAGAAGGGAAACAGGTCTGAGATGAACTTACTGCATTAGCATTTCCTCCAACTTGCATGCATCGCAACTGAAACCAAGACCAGTTAGAATCCAACTCTGTAGATCTAAATGGAAAGAACATTCTTAAATGTTAATACTTTTCTTCCCCAGAATCAAGCCACTAAACTTTTGAGAACAAGGTTTCCGCAATCATCAGGACCCTGAAGAATTCTAAGTTCATGTTCACAGTGACACATGCTTCCAGGGGGCGGGGGGCTCCAAAGTGCACGACCTTTGGTCCAGCAGCTCCCAGCCCCTCTCATCCTTCCTGGAAGCTAGGGCTGTGATAGCCCCGACGCTAGCCCCGACCACCCGCTCCCCTCCACGCCGACCACAGGCAGGCCACACAGGCCACGCAGGCCAGCAGCGTTTCGGTGGCACTGTCTCTGGCAGCCACACCCTCTAGGGAACAGAATACAACAAGCTCCCTGGGGCTGTTGGAACGATGCTGCCTCTGCCTCACACCCTTAGTGGGTCACGACCTAAAATTAGGTGATGTCTCCATGCAGAATAGATGCCCTGTTTGGATTTTCCAGGGGACCAGTTTGACTCCTGGTAGAACCTGGAGGATGCTCATCATTTCACCATCAGGTGGAAGGGACCCACCCTCCAGCACCACCACGAGGAAGGGAAGAACGCTCTTGCAGTGAAAGCTGCAAGTGCCTCCTACCCCCCCACCCCCCACCTGAAACCTAAGATCATCTCAGAGCGAGGTAAAGGCACTAAGTGTATTTCCCAACAATAAAAACTAAGCCCTGGCTGGTGTGGCTCAGTGGATTGAGTGCCAGCCTGTAAACTAAAGGGTCACTGGTTCCGTTCCCTATCAGGCACACGCTAGGGCTGCAGGCCAGGCCCCCAGTAGGGGGCGCGTGAGAGGCGCCCACACATTGACCCAAAGCAGGATAGGACAGCACAACAATGTTGGAAGCCTTTATATTGAATTGATAGGAGCGAAAAGCAAGGCCCTCGTGTATTCCACAATAGCTTGTCCCGCACTTACTGTAAAGGAATGTGGACGTGTTAGAACGGGTATAGGTAGAATACCCCTCACAAAATGGGCAAAGGAGAAAGAAAAAAGGCTCCAGACCCACCCAAAATTTCCTCTTACGCTGCCCTTCCACTTACGGATTGCTATGCCTATTTGTAACATTTAACCTTTGTGAATGTTAAGATGCCATTTTAAAGCCAATAGCTACCTTAAGATTAATAATGATACTAATACATATTATTATTACATATATATATATGACATACCTCCTTCCTGGTAACATAAAAAGTAAAAATTAAACCATACTTTATAAGAAGCATATTTCCCAAAGACAGTAATAAATCTTTCAGAATTTGATTACCAAGCAAGGTGACAAAATTATGTACCTCATTCCGAAATCCCAAGATCCCCCTCCCCCCCAGGTAGCGTTAGGTGGCCACCCCTACACCATCGGTCACAAGTGGCCATTAACAGCACAGCCCTGGAGACAGGCTGCGAGAGCGCGAGTCTCCGCTCCGCCATTCTAGCTGCATGAGCTCTGCGCCTCGCTCTCCGCGCCTGTGAGTAGGAACAATGATAGGGTTGTCCATTTCGCCCTGGTAGAAATTAAATACGCTACTATCTCAAGAGTGCCTGGCTCCCGGTAAACACCATATGGCTAAAAAGTCTCACCATCCCCCTCAGCGCCGTGGTCACCCTGTCACACTCAGCCGTAAGCAGCAAGCTCCAGAGGACAGGCATGTCCCCTACTTTCCTCTCATGCGCCTGGCACAAGCGACTTAAACTAGGACGAAAACTGCAGCTACCAGTCCTCAGACTTGCTACCCTGCCTTACAACTTTTAGTCCTAAACTACCTTTGAAAAAACAAAGCCAAATATTGTTTCTATGTTTCTTATAAACAAAGACTAAAAAAAACACCAAATTGTTCTTGAATTGAACTGACAGGGATTCTCTTGCATATACTGGAATTTAAAACAAAATGTTGCCCTGGCTGGTGTGGCTCAGTGGATTGAGTGCCAGCCAGCGAACCAAAGGGTCGTCGGTTTGATTCCCAGTCAGGGCACATGCTTGGGGTGCAGGCCAGGTCCCCAGTAGGGGGCGCATGAGAGGCAACTACATATTGATGTTTCTCTGTCTCTCTCCCTCCTTCCCCCTCTCTAAAAGTAAATAAATAAAATCTTTTAAAAATGAAACAAAATGTTGCGATGACAATGGACTCTGAATACAGCCAACCTGCGAGAGAAACTTGAATTGCTCATCAGTGCCCCTTCCTACACCAGGAGGTGGCTCAGTGTAGGTATTTCTTGTCTTCAGTTTGGATGAAGAGATGTGAATGGTAAGAGAATCTGAGCGCTAAGAAGAAAGTAAGCAGCAAAAATAACGGAAGTTGAAGAATGAGTTGTCGCTTTAACCAAACAGCTCCAGTTAACCAACTGTGTAAAGGAGAAAATAGGTTTTCCACAGCCTCCATAATCCTTATGAGTCAAGATACAAGGTTTTTCCCGATAAGCTAGTGCTTGTAATTATTTTAACCAGTAAAAAATGTTCAAAGAACAGCCCTCCACCTCTTAAAACACAAAACTAAAAGATGCTGCGTACCCTGATTGTCCTTGACTTTGTCTTGGCCAAACCCTAGACTGCTGGCCTCTCGACAGTAATTTTTAACTGTTGTTTCGAATCATTTATAAGCACTGTGATTCACACAGTTATATTTATCTGGCTTCCACGAGGCTAGTGATTAAACCTGCAAGAGCCCAGACAGACCCTGCCGTCCAGCCTCCGCAGGCTCTCGGTTAGTCCTTCCCCCGACCACAGAACGCGCCCGAAAAGCACCTCACTTCCCGGAAGGGCTGGAACTGGCAGTGCACTTCAGTGGTGAGGCGGAGGGAGGGCCGGGTTATAAGGGCAGGGCTTGGCAGAGAAGAAGAGGAAAGAACACAGCAGCGAGAGGAAGACAGGCAACCACTCACGCACTGCCCCGAGTCCACCCTTCCCGGGCTCTGGGCAGAGCAGGTCTCCGTGTTCACTGGTGACAGCCGATCGGGGCATGGGGGGGAAGGACACTGGAAATAAACTTGCCCGGGCAACTGAATCCCTCAAGATTCAAAAGAGACGAGGATAGGACAGTGTATTCAAAATATTCTGAAACCCGCAGCTAAGAAAAAGAAAAGGCAAGAAGACAAGAAACGGACACTCTAAGAACACACAGAAGAGCCCCCTTTCTAGATCATCACCTAAGGAGCTACATGGCTGTAAAGATTTAGCACATCGGGCCTTCACAAACTGATTTCTGGGAAAAAAAACCTCTGGGGAAAATTTTAAATTCATATATTAAAAAAGAAAATTATGTTGTTACTATTACTATTTAGTTTTTGTGCCATCATATAAAATAACTCATTATCAATTAGAACAGACTTTATCCTTTAAGAACAAATGTTCTTTATGGTAATCGTGTTGTATCAATATTCCTTAAGTCATAATGTAAGATACAATGCTTGCCACAATTCCAAGTAGCCTGCCTGCCTCGCTTTCCCTCCCTGTGAAAGAAGTGGCAGGGAAATAGGGGACCTGGATGGAGGTGGCCAGCAATCAAAGGGATCCCGGCCACAGCCCACAGCTACCCAAGTGCAGGCCTGGCTCGGCTTCCAAGCCCTGAGCTCCGCTGGAATTCTTGGATTATTTCTTTTATCATTTCAGTTTCTTCTACTTCACACCAGGCACCTGCCACCTCCCATTGGACTCGGGGCTGTGTGCGTCCAGAGGGGGTACCTTTCTCCCTGGTACACAAAGTCCCCACCCAGGCCTCTACCCCACCCACACCCGTGTTGGAGTGGAAGATAGGAACTTGTCAGAAGGAGCCAGTGCAGCCCAAGACTTCAGATGAAAAGAGAAGAAAGACGTTCCTATTACAAGCATTTGTAACTGCTGGTAAACTTCACACAAAAATCATCACTCAGGCTGTGCAGTGTTAGTGGCCTGGGAGCCAGGGCCGTGGGCCCACGTGGCAGCCCGCTGTGAGGGCATGGCTCCCACGTGAAGGGGGAGGGCGGGCCCACAGCCCCTGAGTCCCCTTCTCCCGGGCTCAGCAGGACTCCTTTGTGCTGCTGCCAGTACTAGAAAATCACAAAGGGAAGGGAAACTCCATCCCAGGCCCTCCGTTCTGACTGCCCAACACCACAGCCTCCTGGCTCGGACAGAGCTCTCCATAACAGTGCCGGCTAGGGAACAACTCATTTTCCCAGCCTCCTTAATCATGACTGAGACCTCCGCTACTCATAACCAACCTCTCGTCGTCTCGCTTGATGTCACAGGAAACATAAAGGAAAAAGGGGAAAGAGACCCATGTGACGATGTAATCCCTCCCACCCCCCAGCGGGGACAGATTCACTTACCGAATAAAACTCAAGTGAACGCCAAGTGACCGGTGTGACCCGGAGCAATCGATGCAAAGAAACACCCCGTAGGTTATGCTCGCCCAGCTGGGATTTTTGGCACCGCAATCGAAACACGCCTGAAAGAAAATTTGAAAACTCAATTATTCACTACTTTCTACTAGCCAAACGAGCCTTCCCATGGGGCACAATACCTGATTCAGCTTGAAAGCTGCTTGACCTTCGCAGTTTAAACTGGTTAATAGAAACTATCTCAACTAGATTTTTAAACCCCAAACTTCCATTTCTTTTATTATTATTATTATATTAATTGAATTATATTAGTACAACACATGAATTACCCAGTAAATTGTATATTACTGTGGATCTATCGCACCACTACGCGGTGAGGGTAGGGAGGAGAACTCAGGTGTGTATCGTCTCTAACGTTACCCATCCTCAAAGCATTAGCAGGGGTCCTACCAGTCACCTCAACGAGCACTAGCTAGGGATGTCCCCTGCTGAGAACGCTCGAGGCCTTCCCATCCTCTGAACAGTGGCTCTACAATGGATGGCGGGCACGGTACACACTTCTGTCCTCAGCCGGAGGAGGAGAGGGTGGTGGCCAGACTCCATGGGGCTCCCAGTGACCCCTGATGGTCACACCCTTGTGCACTCCCCACCCTCACTGCTCCTGGGTGGGCTCTGTGACCAGAATATGGCAGAAATTCGTTGTCACTTCCAGATTACGTCATAAAAAACACTGTGACTTCCTTCTTCTCCTCCTCCTCCTCCTTCTCCCCCTCCCCTCCCCACCCCTCTTTTGGTCTCCTCCTCCTCCTTCTTCCTCCTCCCCCTCCCCCTCCTCCTTCCTCTTCTCTCTCAGTCTCATCCCTGGCTCTGGGGAAAGCCAGCAGCCATGGCCTGAGGACACCTGGACAGCTGAGTGGGGAGGCCCAGGTGGGGAGGCCCAGATGGGCAGGAAGTCCAGCAGCCAGTGCAGAGCACAGTTGGCTGCCCACCACGTGAGCGAGCTGGGGCGTGGACACCTCAGCTTTCAGATGACCGCAGCCCCTGAGAGACCCCGAGCCTGCCTTCCTCAACACTGACCAAAGTCAGACGTTCTCCATCTGATGGCAGGAGTGTAAAAGTGCATAAAGTATGCAATGCTTGTCATAGAAATTAACACAATTAATTAAAATCAGGCCCTGGCTGGTGTGGCTCAGTGGATTGAGCACTGGCCTGTGAACCAAAAGGTCACTGGTTTGATTCCCAGTCAAGGCACAGGCCTGGGTTGCGGGCCACATGTGTGCGAGAGGCAACTGTCTCTCACACAGCGATGTTTCTCTCCTTCTCTGTCCTTCTCTCTAAAAATAAATAAATAAAATCTTTACAGTCAGGACTGCAGGACAGTAACAATTCCACTAATAGAATTGTTTTAAACTTTTTCCAACAAAATAAGTGCCTATGTTATGGGTCCAGTTTATAGGCAGAGCCACCTATCCGAAGATTGTCCCAACTATAATAATCAAGAGAGACCTGGCTTCTGGCCTCTTGAGGGCGCTGAGGAGCAAAGACGCAAGCTGGTTCCCAAAGCCCCTCCTCAAGGCAGGCTCACATTAAGCACGGGGGACGAATTGTGGGGGTGGAGTGACAATGGACATGAAAGGTGCCGGCCACTCACTTCGATGGTCAGTGCCAGATGCTATGGCTGGCACTGAGGAATTAAGAAGTAGGTGGCATCACTGATTCCACACACCTGCTGAGCCCCTGCCCCCTGCCAGGCCCCGTGCTGGCCCTTGCAGAGCTCACCGAGGTGGGAGGGAAGGACAGGGAAATTCAGACGCCCGTGCTCACAGCCCTTGGAGCGAGGACTCCCTTTCTGTGGGACTGTGCCAAAGGCACTGTCCCTCTGCGAGGGGCCATTTGTAAGCCCTCACTCACTCAACAGACAGTTGCGTGTGTCCGCACAATCAGGTGTGCACCTGGTGCACACACAGTGGACGTGCAAAGGTGTTTCAGCAGGCGTGCCCGGAGCCCACACACTAGCAGTCCAGTGGGCGAGACAATTAGTTGCAAGGCCGAATGTTTTCTAACCATTTTGCATCCTTGGAACTAAGGGTCCAAGAGGCTTTTGGGATCTCAAGAAGAATCTAAAAGGGCTGTAAGAGGCAACAGCCCGTGCAGGAAATGGCACTGTGGACAGAGGTGACAGAGGTGTGTGCAGCCTGGAGCTGGCGTCTGGGAGCCGCTCCCAAGGTGGTGGAGAGGCTGGCTCCCGGAGAGGAACAGCGGGGGTGCTGACCGGCCACTCCAGCATCCTCCCACCCCACCCACCGCGATGATGACGGGTTGCTAGAAAGTAGCTCCACGAAGGGTGGAGCCTAGTCTATCTTGGGCACCTGAGCTGGGCACCCAGCCTGGCACAAAATGGCATTAAACACAGACACAGGTAGTAGGCCCCTTTGGAGGGTGGAAGGGCTACCGAGCTGGGACCGGGGCCTGTGGGACTGGAGGGTGGGAGGCAGTTGGGAACACAAGCCCAGCCCTCACCGAGGCCGCCTTGAGTCTCCTGCGGAGCACCAGACGGTGCTTTGAGAGCAGGGACTGTGCAAAGTTGAGCTGCGCTTCTCTAAGCAGAATATGAGTTATTCTGTTGTTGGAGAAGAAACGGTTTTGACTAATAATGAGAGTAAGAGTAGCTGCAGAAGTAACAGCCGACACTGAGTGCTTCCTCCCCATCGGCACTGTTGCTGGCTGACGGCATCTTCAGGACAAGCCCCTGAGGGCCGGCTCCCGGGCGTGTGATCTGCAAGTCCCACAGGGCCTGCACTCAGCAGGGCCACGGCTGGCTAACGCTCTGCGGTCTCACCTTAAAATCTCTGATGCTTTCCAAACGAGGACCCTGCGTTTTCATTCGTATTCCCCCAAATTGTGTAGCGCACAGTTTTGACCCCCATTTTAGAGAAAACTAAGGAATTATGAAGTATCACAGCTGAGAAACGGTATCCCGGGGACTGGATACCGGGCAGTCTGCACCCCTGTGCCACACCGCCTCTCACACGGCCAGGCGGCCCTTGCCCCATCCTTCACCTACTGGACCATCCACTCCTTGAAAGCAGGAGCCTGACTCTTTGCTGAGCGGGCATCAGTGTACCCACAAAGCTGGGCACAGGGCCCAGCACACCGCAGGTGCTCCGTGGATACTTGTGAATGAATCGCCCAAGCAATAGACAGACAACTAAGAAACAGTACAGCTTTCAGGAAGGATTTCACAAACTAGAAAACTGACCCTTATGAGTGAAAACCCTTGGTCCGGAGTAAATGGCCATCACACAGGACGGGGAGAAATTGGACACCACATTCTAAAAGTAAGCCGACCGAGTTGCTTCTTTCCCTAGCCTTCCTGTCTCGTGTATCTCAGAGCTGCTTTTTGGAACCCCACCTTGAGAGTGCGTACCGCCATCCAACTCCTCCACATCATTGAAACTAGTTTTCATCTTTGTTTGGGTCACTGTTTCTTACTAACGATCATATAAAAGTCTTAGTCAAGAAACGGGGCATGATACTGTGGAGCATTACCAGAGATTATTTTTGCTCAATGCTTTTCTTAACCCTATTCCAGAATATAAAATGCTCCATAGGTGCGTCGTGCATAAGAAAAGTAGTAAAAAGCGGCTGCCGTGTATTGAAGACCAGTCCAATATGTGCAGGTCCTTTTCCGGGATTTTCTCACTTAATCCTCACAGTGAACCTCGGAGTTAGCTCCTGCTCCTGCTCCTGCCGCATGTTTTCGTTGAGGAAAATAAAGTACAAAGTAAGTGTTCAAGTGCCCTGCCCGAGGAGACACAGTTAGAAAGCAGCGGGGTCTGGATAACAATTCACAACGGTGCCCATATGGTGCCTCAAAGTGCCTCTAGGTAGAAAGAAAAGGGCACTTTCCCTTTGATGTTATGTTTCTGAAATAAAGCAGACCCCAAAATATGGTTTCTACACTGCTAACCGCGGATCTGAATGTTGTCTAGATGTACGGGAACCACTCTCTATTAACAGACGACTCCAAAATCGAAAACCAAGAAAATAGCAAAGAAATCGGCACTGGAGAATTCCTGGAGTCTTTCTCCCTGTGACTTTCCTGTCTTCATCAGACACTGTATCCAGTAAATTGTCGCCTTTCTCACTCTTCTCAGGCTGTAACATCATGGGCTCCCCCTCTACCGTCAAGACTTAAAACAAAGTCATGTACATTTTGTAAAACTCAGGAACTTCCTATGCCATCATGTCATGGCTCGTGACCACGCTCGTTAACAGCTGTTCACTTTGGAGGTGACCGTGGGGCCCAGACAGAGCTCCTGTCACAGGTGGAGAGGAGAGAGTCCACGCTGACGCTGAGGACAGCCCTTTGCACTCTCCAGGTTCCAGTCCGACCTGTGATCCGACCCGGGAGCCTCAGAGGAGGGCGTCACTTTAACCCAATGTGTCATCACACCTCCAGCCAGTTTCCAGAAAAGTTGCAAAAGCCATGGTGGGCAGAAGGGGGCCAGCCTCTGGAGATGGGAACAAAAGGAAAACCCCAATCTCCAAAGAGACCCAAAGGGAAGGAAGGAAAAGGGTCTGTGTTGGGCTGCCTTAGAAAGAGGAAAGAGCTGGAAGCCGTTGCACTGACCACCGGGCAGCTCTGTCACAGAGAACCCTGAAGCTGCCTTCAAAGGACACAAGAGCCAATCAGGCTCAACAGGCGCCCTGAGGCACTTTAGGGGTCCGTTCCAGGGTGGGGAGGGTCCGCGCCAAAATTTCCCAAACGCCCAGTGCTACCAGCTGGATTTCTGACCCGGTGCACGCGTCCCAGCTGGGTCACAGGTGGCCTGCAGTGCCCGCCCCACTGGCAGGAACCCCGAGGTATCCTCGTCAGCCCTCTCTCGGGACCTCCAGGCTCACCCCCAGCTCTCAGGAATTCACAGTGTTCCCTCGGCCACCCCAAAGGCCGCTCCCGCCGCGTGTACGCTCCTCCGCCAGGTGTCAGGAACCCACGAGCCTCTGCTCCCCGCCCCACGACCCCCAGGTGCTCTCGCCCTCCGCCCCCCAGGACCCCCGGCTGCCCGCCCCGCCTCCGGGCTTGGCCGTGCGCCCCCTTCCCCGCTCCTTCCTTGCTGAGGCTGGGGGGCGGCGCGCGGTTCGGACCCAGGAGAGGCCCGGCCGCCGCAGCCGCAAGTGCGACGTGTCACAGGCCGGGCCGGCTCCTCCTCCCGCGGCTGTGGACACTGGCACCGCAAGGCCGCCCGCGGGGTCCCGCAGGGATGCCACGCAAGCCTGAACACGCCCGGCGGACACTACCTTGTTGGTGGGCACGGAGCGGAGGCGCTTGAAGATGGTCAAGATGTCCTGCTTGCTGGGGTCCCCCATAGTCACCAGAGAACCGAGGCGCAGCTGGTCCAGCCAACCGGGAAGGGCCGAGTTGGAGCGGTTGCCGCCTCCCGGAGCTAGACTGCTGCCCAGGGGGCGGGGCTGCGCGTGACGGCCGGGCCCCGCTCCTCCAGGCCCCGCCCACGGCCCGGCCCAAAACCGGCGCACGCGCCTCGAGTCTAGGGCCTCACTTAGCTGTTCCGCTGGCTCCTCCCACTGAAGCCCCGCCCCCGATGCTGCATGCGCCTGCGCAGAAGGCTCGCGAGCCTTTTCCAGGTCTTCGCCCTCGGTTAGTGCGAACCTGGGTCTGGATGGCGTTTTCTTCCACGCGCACGGCCTTCGGAACCCCCGCCGTCTCAGCTGGTGGTGGATTGCCATTTCAACTAATGGACTGCGTCTCACCTCCTCTGTATCAGTGAGGCAGAACCAGTCCCTCCAAGTGGCAAAGGAGGAAACTTGAAGGGAAAGAGCCAACCCGCCGTTTCCGACGCCCGACACAGAGGACTGGAGTCCAGACACCGAGCTTTCCTTAGTCCCCTAATTTTTTCTTGCCCTAAGTTAAGAAGCATTCTACGCCGACAGTTGATTTTCTTAAAGTATCGGTTTGGGTCTAAGGTCGGGGGTGGGGGGCAAAAGGTGCTTAGTCAGACTGGTGAGTAGACAAGAAGCTTGATGTTTCCAGCACCTCGGACTGTATCCTACCCTTTGGCTACCTTTACCGGCAAGAAGGGTTTGAACTTGGAGAAGGTTGCCTCTTTTACAACAGCGGGTGCGGAGCCGCCAGAAGATGCCGCCTGAGGTTGGGTGGTGGAGGGAAACATGAGAGGTTTTGGAGTCAGATGCAGTACCCTGGCCCCAAGCCCAACTCCGCCACCTACTGCCTGGCTCTGTGATCTTGGTCAAGGCATTCCTCTTTAAAACTCGGTTTGTTCAGCCGTGCAATGGGGTGAGAATGAAGAATCGGTGCTGAGGTGCCCAGGAAGGCAGCTTCCTAGGAAAAGCCTTCAGCAATGTCATCTTGTGGAGGCTGGGGTTGTTGGCCTCAGCTGACTGGTGAGATGCCCTCGGGGCAAGTTGGAAAGGTGTCAGGAATAGGTTGGAACTTATCCAAGGACAGGAAGTTACTACCTTCCAGAACAGTATCCTTTTTTTATTTTTGCAGACAGCTGTGACTATTTGAAAATTCTTCCTTATATCGAGTCAAAGTATAATCCCTGTATTTTTCTGTCTGTTGGTATTAGTTTGACCTTAAACGGAACACCTGGTGTGTTCATAAGGAACAGTCATATCCTTTCTGGTGGGGATAATGGTCCCACTTACTGTTTGGAGCTGAAACCTTAGCTATGTATATGTCAAATTGGGGCAGCGTATGCTACTCAGCTCTCCGACATAGAGCTACCCAAGGAGAAGAAAAAGTGCAGTGAAGTGTAGACAGTGTCTAAACTAATAGGCCGGCATGAGGTGGGGGAAATACCGTTATCGCTTTTTCTCTCATCTGCTTCCGTGTTGTTCCTAGAACTTATCACCACCTGGTAGAATGATATGTAAATACACCTGCCTCCCTTCAAGTGAATACAAACTTCATGAGATCAGATCTATTTGGTCTACCTCTGTCTCTCCAGTACCTACAGCAATGCCAGACACACAGTATACAAATTCAATAAAGATTTTTGCTGTGGGCTTAGAATGTGCAAGTACAAAGAACATCACTTCCAACATCACAATGAGAAAAGGCCGGATAATCTACAAAATCATAACCTCCTGAGCCCATCAGGGAGCTGAGTTTGCAGCAACCAAGTAAACTGAATTCCAGGAGAGACAAGACTCTCCAAAAAGAGGCGGAGCACAAGACCTCCCTCAACTTCGGCAGCGCACAGGAGAAAGAAGTGGCTGCCCTGCAAGGGGGCAAGATGAAACCACTTAAGTTTTGGGTTTTTTTTTTTTTAGATTTTATTTATTTACTTTCACAGAGAAGGAAAGGGAGGGAGAAAGAGAGGGAGAGAAACGCATCAGTTGCATCTTGCACAGCCCCATCTGGGGACCTGGCCCACAACCCAAGCACGTGCCCTGGCTGGGAATTGAACCAGTGACCTCTTGGTTCACAGGCCAGCGCTCAATCCACTGAGCCACACCAGCCAGGGCTGAAATCACCTAAAATTAATGAATTCTTAAAGGCCAAATGTGAGCTAGCGTGACAGTTTAGAGGAGTTGGGGGCCTCAGACACAAAGAGTTCACATTCACTCACAAGCACTTTTCCATAAAACCCCACCAGAATTCTCTCTTCACGAGAAAGATGGAGACCAAGAAAGAGACTGGAGAGAAACCCCTTGTGTGGCAGGCATGCAACTGTCTGGCGACAGGCACAAAATCCCACCCCTAGAAAGCAAAAGCAACAAACTCTCTCTCCCTTGGGGTACAGGCAAAGATCCATTTCTGCCATGGGAGGAAGAGAAGCAAAACCCAGTAATACCAAATCCAAAAGAGGATAGGAAATCCTCTAAATTTTAAAAGGGTGGACAAAATTTCTGCTGCAGGGGGAAGGATAGAAGCAAAATCCCTCGACCGCTGGGAAGTGCCAGGAAACTCCTCAGGCTTTGAATCCCATATCCATACCAAACAGGTCTGCTGCCACTGGAAGAGGAAGACGAGAGTCCCAATGGAGACCGACCACGGACACCACGCAGAGGTTTGCTGTCGCCAGGAGCAGGGCAGAAATGTTGAGAAAGCCCCACCCCAGAGCCCCAGACCCAGAAGACCTGAGACGGCGGCTGGACCAGGGCACCAGAGAACCTTCACCCACATGTTCAGGAGCCTGGCACTAAGTACAAGGCAGCGGCAGTCCACCACGGAAGGAGGAATGAGCGTGGCAGCAACCAGTTCTGGCACCCCAGCCCACATGGTAAGCATGAGGCTACGTCAGCCCCCTGCTAAAGGAGTTTGAACCCTATGGTGCCCCGAAGATAAACAGAGAACAACAAAACCAGACTTGACTCCGACCTAAACTGACTCAGCCCCACACTAATGACCTGACCGAAGTCTGCCCGCCCCTTTTCAAGCATAAATCCTGTTCACTTCTTTTCTATTCCTTTACATTAGGGTTTCTCAACCTCAGCACTACTGACACTTTGGGCCAGATAATTCTTTGCTGTGGGGACAAAATCTACCTGGCTGAGAACCACTGTTTGAGACTTGAGAATAGTAATAGAAGACAGGAGGGTCTGAAGCAGGGCCCAGCCAACAGACAGGTCCACGCTGCCTTCTGCGTACTGCCCTGCTGTTTTTATGAAACATCCTGGGGGGGGCGGGGCGCTGTGGTCAAGAGAAATGGCATTTTATTAAGTCCTCACTTACTGTGGAAAGGGTCTGCGACTGTGAGCAAAACAAGGAATGATGAAACCAGTTTTGACCTAGGCTGACTGATAGAAACAAAAGTTCCCACGACGTGATGGCCAAACAGCATTGGGTAAAACGGTGTTTTTCGAGCGCCTGCTGTTGTCTGTTTAAGTCACTCACAGTTGCAAAGGAGCTCGCTGAAAGCCAAAGGCCACCCTAAGGGAAAACTAGGTGTGCCGAGACGGTCACACGATAAATGACAGAGTGAGGCAAACACAGATCTTGTCCCTTGCCCTGGAGAACCCAGTGGACTTCAGTTAGTGCTGGAGACAAAACCGGTGAACGCTGTCCCTTAGTCGTCGTCACTTCTGTGCAGGTCGGTGCATTTGAAAACGAGCCACGGAATGAATCACGAGCCTTATCTGATTTCTGCCAGCCCTGTACGTGCTGGCAGTGTGCACCTGGAAGTCCACAGATGCCCCATTTTAAAAGGGAAAATACTTAAATAATAATTTGACTGATATTTTAATTTTCAAAGGCATGATCCATTTTGCTTTATTTTTACTATTCTATTATTATTTATAAATTACTGTATTATTTTTTAATTTAATCTTTATTGTACTTTTTCCATTACCATTTGGTCCCCTTATGTCCCCCTTCCCCCCAGCAATCACCACACTTAATTTTTTAAAGATAGAAATCTAAGCTGATGCTGTTGCCTCCTTTAATGGGATAAATGATTTGGAATACCTTCATTACTATAATATTGCAATATTACAACGTGGCAAAAATAATGGGAAAGTGAAAGGCAAACTTACGTTTCCACGACAACATACAGTTCTCGAATGTTATGTTTATGTATAATAATCAAACACTGGGGATACCCTTCAGCCAGCCCGACACACCTTGGGAAAGTCGTTCAGTGGGGATAAGATAAGAAGGAGCAAACTACTGGCACATAAAACCACATGGATGAATCTCAGAAACACGCTGTGCAGGGAAAGAAGGCAATCTCGAAAGGCTACATATCGTTCACTTCCATTCATATGACATTTTGGAAAAAGAACTATAGAAACAGAAAGCACACCCGTGGTTTGCTGGGACCGGGACGTGAGGTGGGGCCGCCCTCAGAGGGGCGCAGAGGAATGTGGGAGAGGCCGGGACGGTTGTGTGTCTTGATGGTGGTAACGGCTGCAACAACTGTCCGCATTCGCCAAAACCTGCAGAACTGCACACTAAATGGGGTGCGCCTTACTGTGTGAAAAGGGTAACTTTAGAAATGAAAAAAGAAATGGGAAATAAACGCTTGGCGATGTGGGGCTTACGACACGTGGAATATCACGCAGCCATTAAATGTTCTATTTTTCGTTGAAGCACAGTTGGGGTCATGGGAAAGTGCTTGTGATTGCATGTTGACAGGAGAAGCAGGCTACCGAACGGCAGTTACAGTATGAGCCGAATTTGGTAAAACACGTACACACGGATGACGAGAAAGCATGTACACGTGCGCACGAATAGAGAAAAGCCCAGAAAAACTACAGCAGAGCAGAACGGCAGCCGGGGCGACCCCTGGTGTCAGGATCGCGAATGACGAGGTTTCTCTGAATACTTTTGCTTAGCTTCTAAATATTCCCCTGAATTTTCGTTCCTTTTACAATTAAGGAAAATCATTAACATCGTTATTTGAAAATATCCTACAGGGGGCGGGAGCAGCCTGGCTATCTGGACTCCGAAGTGGCCAAGGAGCTGCACACAGTCTGCTAGCAGTCAGCTAGCAGCCTTGGCGAGCAGACGTCCCGGGCTCAGGGTTTGTCGTCTTCCCACCTCTCGGCCGGACTCTCAGGTTTCTGCAGCTGCGGCTGCGCTGCGGCGTTGGCTGCAAACTGTTTCCTTGGCTCCCTGGGGTTTTAGCCCAGTGACAGCTGGTGTTAGTCATCCTTTCCTCAAGGAGTGATAGTATCTCCGTAGTTCCTTTGTTCACTGTTCCTGCCTTCCTCCCCTGATTGGTTAGCCCTTTCCCCAAAGGGTTTGAAGAAGTCTCAAACAGTATACCCACGGTCTCCAGACTGTGATGGTTCGACTTAATTTTCCAACGTTCCGACTTTTACGATGGTGTGGAAAGGGTGGGCGTTCAGTAGCAACCAGCTGGGTGAAGCTGTGATGTTAGGTGTATTGAAAGCATTTTTTTAAAAAAAGGCATTAAAAAAAACTTCTTATGTAACTTTTTTGGACATTCAAGATTATTTTATATTAGTTTCGGGGGGTACAGCGTGCATAGTAGATAATCATATAATTTTCAATACATGCATTTTTTACTTCTGATATTTTCCACTTGTGATAGGTTTA
The DNA here is from genome assembly GCF_022682495.2 of Desmodus rotundus. Taxonomy (NCBI): domain Eukaryota; kingdom Metazoa; phylum Chordata; class Mammalia; order Chiroptera; family Phyllostomidae; genus Desmodus; species Desmodus rotundus. The sequence goes on from NC_071389.1 coordinate 197,897,951, forward strand.
TCAGGGCGTAGGGTGTAACCCCAGCAAAAGCTAAGCAGCATCTCTAATCTGAGTTTCATTGGTTGGTCCAGAATGGATTTCATGGTGTGTTTTTTTTTTTTTTTAATGTTTTTATTTATTTATTTTTAGAGAGAAGGGAAGGGAGGGAGAAAGACATTGGCCTGCAACGCAGGCATGGTCCCTGACTGGGAATTGAACCCACGACCTTTCAGTTTGCAGGCTGGTACTCAATCCACTGAGCCACACCAGCCTGGGACACTTTTTCTTTTCATTTTAGCTCCACAAGCACTGGACTAGAGAGAAGAGGTTGCTGGTCATTGGGGCCGACCGACATACCAGCAGTGCGGAGGGGGCAGGGAAAGTGCTGTGATGCGGCACCCCAGCGCACACACCAGGGCCTTTCAGGGCAGGCCGCTCCGTGCGGGGTAACTCCGGTCCTGAGAGGTATCATGTAATGAGCACCACTAAGCGGAGGCACTTTCTCGCCTTCGGAGTCTGGCGCCCTCATAGTCCAACAGCACCACCTAGTGGACAGGCTCCGCACTTCACTGCCCACGGCTGAACCTAGGACGGCTGTGAAGTAACTGTCGCGCCTATGGCAACTTACCTAACCTCTCTGTACCTCCAGTTCCTCATCTATAAAAACAGGAATAATAATATCTATCCAGTTCATCGGACTGCTGTGAGGATTCAATGAGTTAATCAATGTTAAAGAATTTAGAACAGGGTCTGGCACTGAGTAAAATACAAATGTTTACCACTATCATTCATTCCCATTTTATAGGTGAGCAAACCAAGGCTTACTAAGGGGCGCCCAACCTGCGGCTCACAGGCCGCCTGCAGCCAGGATGGCTGTGAATGAGGCTCCACACAAAATCGTACATTTATTCAAACGTTATGAGGTTTTTTTGTGAGTACATGTTGCAATGTAGTTAACGTGTGGCCCAAGACAACTCTTCTTCCAGTGTGGGTCAGAGACGCCAAAGGTCGGACACCCTGTATGCTCAAGGTCACACCGCTGCTTAAGGTCACACTGCTGGAGCCAAGCTTGAGTGCAGGAGATAAGACCTCATGGTCCATGCTCTTTATTGACTTCGTTTTCATGCCCTTGTGAGACTGGCCGTAAGTTTCAGAGAAAAGTGTTTTGTCAGATTTCGGTGTGGAAGAGCCAGCCTTCCTACCTGCAGTTTCATCTGTGGCCCAGGATGTAGCTGGGTACGTGGCTCGGAGGAAGCACGCATGCCCAGCTACTGGCTGGGGACAATTTGGAGTCTCCCCCTGGCGCCTGCGTGCTTTGCTTACTGCCGGCTCGCGTTGGGATGGTGGTGGGTCGAGACAGCCTCCACAGCGAGGTGCCCCGTGTTTGTGCCAGAACGAGCCCTTCACACCCTTGACCTCCTGCGATCACGAACAGGGGAGGCAGGAATCCTTCTGCAGTTGCGGAAACAGAGGGTCAGGGAGATGAAGGGACGTGCCCGAGTGCATGCAGCTCATCAGGGACACAGTGCGCCCAGCTGACCCTGGGGGACACCTCTCCCTAGCTGCCACCTCGCCCTCCTTGCCCCTTGCATGGGAATCATAATAAATAACCCAAGATGGGCGGTCGAATTGGCCTGTGACTCCCTGGGCTCTCTTTGTGCACGCTGTCCCCACCTCCTTGGCCAGACTGGGTGGCTGGTCAGTCTCTGGGTCCCCGGGGCCCAGCACCTGTGCCCTAGAGTTGGGTTAAGAGCAGCTGCAGGTCACCTGAACAAATCAAGGAGCAAGTGGCATTGCTGGTATTCAGTGGCTCTGACTTGCTGTTTGGACCAGCGGTTCTCGCAGTGTGGTCCTGCAGCAACATCTCCCGGGGACCAGCTAGGTTTGCACGCTCTGGGCCCCCGTGCAGCCTAGTGACTCAGCAACTCTGGGAAGCAGCCTAGCAAGCGGGGTTGTAGCGAGCCCTCCGGGTGTTTGCGGGCCAGGGGTTCAGACAACAGCACCTGCTGTTTGGAGTCGGGCACTAGAGTTCAGACCCCAGCTCTGCCCCGTCTTGCTGTGTGGCCTGATGCAGGTCAGTCAGCCTCTCTGGTCTGTTTCCTCATCTGTGTAATGGCACTAATAAACACACTGTGAGGAGGTTTATATGATGCTGTGCCAGAAAGGTGCTCTGCACAGGGCCTGGCGTGTAACTAGTAAATGTTAAGCCCAAGGCAGGCAGGACACAGGCTGAGCAGCTTCCTGTCCTATGATGGTGCCAGGGTCGGCCTGGCTACTCTGACCCTGTGCTTGGCTGGGACCCTGTCTGGCAGGGAGTGAGCCCATCCCTCAGACACAGGTCTGGCCACTATCCCTGGCCTAGGCGTGTCCGCTGGGAGCCCCAGGTGTGTCCCCTGGGCGACTCCAGGTGTGTGACACTGTGGAGCTGCCTCCATCCTGGCCCTGGCTCGTCTGCTAGCTCCCACCACGGACCACAGAGGTCCAGCCCAGGGTCCCTGCCTGCTCTTCCATGGAAAACCGAGGCCCAGGGAGGGACACACACTTCCTGCAGGAGCAGAAAAGGGCAGCCACCACTCTGGAGAGAGCTGGGGCTCTGTCTGAGAAGGGTTGGGGAGGAGATGTAGCTTCCAGGCACCTACAGGGCAGGGCGGCTGCCTGGCAATGTCTCCCACTTCGGGACACCCCTGCCGTCGTCCCAAAGTGAGTTCCCGTCACTTGATGGGAACAGAGGCTCAAGAGAGGCTTCAGATCCCACAGGGGTGCCCAGGCCGGGATGCTTCCTGCTGGAGGTGGGGCAACAGCTCAAGGACCCCCTAGTACCTTGCCCCTTAGGGCCTGGGGGTGGGGTTGGAAGACTTGTTTCTCCCGATTTCCTGAGGCTCCTAGGCTGACTGCCAGGACCCACCATGTACCCTCTCAGAGGACAGTCTGGCCCCCTCCTCCCGGCTGTCCCTCCCTGGCCTACCCGAACTCCTTGAGGACAAATGCTGTCCCTTCTTCGTGTCTGTTCTGGCACCACCGAGTCCTGCACACAGTATGTGCTCAATAAACACTTGGGGAATGAATGGAGCCCAGGAACAGGAAATAGGGAGGTGGCCTCCCCATTTCCTGCCTGGAGGGGCTCCTCGGGGTCAGACCTCACTCAGCTTCCCCCACTACTTGCTCTGTGACCACAGGCATGTCACTTCCCCTCACTTGGCCTCAGTTTCCCCACGAACCAGCAGGGGGCCCTTCTCAACCTCCCCCATCCCTACGGGGTGGATTGTGAGCAGGTTTCTTCCAGGGCTCGACCCCAGTACCCATGGCCTTGGCAGAGCCCGCAGGCTGCCCACCAGAGGCCAGTCCAGGAACTGGGCGAGGCCATGCCTGCGTCTAGGTGGATAAGGACCTCGCGGTGAAGCTAGGGACACAGAGATCAGCCCCATCCTGTCTGCAGGGACCTCAGAAAGCCCAGGGTTTTTGTTTAGCTTTGGCAGAGCCAGATCCCTGCCTGGGTCACTTCACTAGAGCTTGCTTGCCCTCTGGGGGCTTTACCAGGGCACAAGGATGGTATGTCCCTCCCAGTCCCACTCTGAGGGGAGGGAACTGGGACAGGCTGCCTAGGGTGGTGGGAACATAGCCGTGATCCAGGGGCAGAAGGGGCAGCTGGGCCCAGGCAGTGGCTGTGGGGAGGGGAAGGGCAGAGGGGTGAAGAGGACTTGGTGGCCCTGCGTGGAGGGTGTGGGAGGGGCAGCCCTGGATGCCAGAAGGTCCTGGCTGGGACAGGGAGAATGGGGTGTCACTCATAACCACACTAAGTGACCACCTGAGTTTCTGTGGCCTTTCCCCCTCATTCTAATCCTCCAACTGGAAGGCAGGCATCATTCTCTCCTGGGGAAACTGAAGCCCAGCTTGCCCCTGAGGGCCAGGACAGGACTGGCAGATGGGCAGTGGGGGACCTTCAGGGTCCTCACAGGCGCCTGGGGAAGACCGGAGGCTGGGAGGGGGTCTCTCGAGCAGAGGTGGTCCCTCCCGCTCGCCCCCTTGCTCTTCAAGGGCCAGTGGGGGATCGCAGAAGGTCTTGGTTTGCATTTAAGAATCCCACGGGTGTGGACTGCGTCACGGCTCCGTCATGGGACCTCAGGCAATTCACTGGAGTTTCCGGACCTCCTGTGCCCTCTTCTGCAAAGCAGGTGACTCCAGTGTCCCCGCAGGCAGTGGTGAGGGTGCATGAGCTCCCTGGGTGCTCTGCGAGCCTGCTCTGGGCCTTCCCTCCCGCCCTGTCCTGCCTCTCTGCACAGCAGCCGGGCGGTGAGGTGGAGGCTGGTGTCCTGCCTGGGCAGCAGGCAGTTCTGCTGGGCTCCAGCACCTCCTCAGAAGGGGACAGCAGGGGCCCAGCACCATCAGAACAGGCAGCCACAGGACCAAGATTTGTCCCGAGCCCCCCATGAGCTGGGCAAGTGCCACTGTAGTGGCTGCTGCCCACCTACTCCTCCTCCTTCTGGCCTTTCTCCTCACCTCACCCCACCCTCGTGAGCATGGGGTGTCCTCAGGTGAGTCTGGCTCTTGGAGCCCTTTTCTTCCTTTCTTTTTAAGAGTTTACTTATTTTTAGAGAGAGCAAGGGAGGGAGAAAGAGAGGGAGAGAAACACTGATGTGTACAAGAAACATCGATCGGTTGCCTCTCACACGCCCCCAACCAGGGACCTGGTCCCCAACCCAGGCCTGTGTCCTGACCAGGAACCGACCTGGCGACCTTCCAGTCGGTGGGCCATGCCCAACGCATTGAGCCACCCAGTCAGGGCTTGGAGTCTGTTTCGCACTGTCACGGGAAATGGGGACATGGTGTTTGGAGAGGGGCACGTTCTGCAAAGACGGCCTACAAGCAGACTGCAGGGCCCCGCGCGTCTCAGGCGCTTGGGAACACGTACCAGGAAGCCAGCCATGGGGCGGGTAGCTGGTCTGGCCCCGCCACTGGGGCCCCAAACCCCTACCCCCAGTGCGGCAGGGCCAGTGGGACGGGGACAGGGCCCCCAGGGCAGCGGTCTGGGCCTCGGATCTCGCCCGGCTCCAAGCTGGTCCATGCCGACGGGGACACGTGCATCAGCTGATGTGAAGCGAGGCACACGCGTGGCAGACACTGTCATACTCATGAGATCAACTGTTTATTGATTCTTTTCTAAAATACTATAAAGAAACTCCTGAACTGAAAAGACTTGACAATTTTTGGTAATCTGTAGCAAAGGAATGGCGATTTCTGCTGGTAAGTCTTCACGATAGACGCGTCCACACGTCCACTGTCCAAGCAGGACGCCGAGCGATGCGCAGCTGTGACGGCGGCGGCCGCTCCCGACATCCACATTACACAAAGTAGACGCTCCCTGGCCCCTGCCCCGCGATTACAGTGTAGCTTCTGGCGGCAGCCCGTCTGCTCCCTGACGACCAAGGACACTCAGAAGAGACCCCTGTCCTATGCGGTGAGCCCAAGCTCCTGTTTGTCCCGGGGACACGGGTGACTGAAATCTGCTGCTGCTGGACAGACCTGGCAGCTTCAAGAGTCCCGCTGTGGAGGGGACGAGGGCTGGTTGGCAGGTGGGCCTGCAGCGGGCCAGGGAGGACAGACCTCCCTCCGGCAGTGTCCACTCCAGAGGCCCAGGGCCCACGTCCGGAGCCCCGAGGAGGCCCACCCAGCCCACCAGCCAGGCCTGGGCCCGAATGCCACAGTCTTCAAGCAGTTTACAAATTAAATCCACTGTCAAGAGCCTTTAAAATCTCGTGAAAACAGTAGACAAACTCTTTAGATTCTCTGAATATCAAATAATAAGTACAGGTACACACCAGGACGGGACGGTCTGACACAGCACCTCAATCTACAGGTGCCTGCGCCCGAAAAGCGAGTCTTCAGCTTCGCCCTTCCTCTCACTGACAGTCACCCGTGTGCCAGCGTCACGTTTTAAGCACGAGAAGGAACTAGTTTGTAAATGTGGCGACTGGGGGGCACTGCGTACGCTGTTCCGAGGCCCACACATGCACAGTAGAAACCCAGCCGTGAGGTGTCCCCGCCCTCTACTGCGACCTCCTGCGTCAAGCGCCCTGTCTACACAGGCCGGGCCCGCAGCCGCCGCGGGCCGTGGCGTGGGCGAGGAACGGCACAACAGCGACAGGGGCATCGCTCCGTCTGCGCTGGAATTTAAGCCTAAATGAATGGGTGAACAGGTAATAAAAAGGTACAACCGCACACAGCCTTTAAATTAAAAACCTCAGAAAATGGCACATCATTTGTTCATTTGGGCTGAGGGTGGTGAGCACGCGCATCAGAGGAAGGAGCAGTGGGGCGAGAAAGAGGGTAACCACCACTGACGCGGAGGCGAGCGCAGACAAGGCCAGGAACACACGGGTCCATGATAAGCCACACGCGCACCGAGCGGGGGAGCAGGCAAGGGCCCGTGATGTCTGCTGTGCTGCGTCTTCCCGTGCTCACGTCTCCCCGCCGCACCGTGGAAGGGCTGCCCAGTCCCAGGTGAAATGACCGGCTCGTCTGTCTTCAAGAGACACCATGAAGCCAAGAGCAAAGGAACCATCATCTTTTGCAGGAACAGGAGTGGCCGCCCACACGGCCAGCTGGAGATGCCGGAGTGCTGCCCAGGCCGCCGGCTAGCGGAGCTCAGGGCCTGCTCCCCTCCACCAGCCAGCCCACGGGCGGTCACTGGATGGCCTCGACGTAATTGGCTGGGTACAGGCCGACCTGGCCATTGTCCAAGCGTCCCTTGCACCAGCCCTGCTCATCCTCGTCCTCTATCTTGGTCAGCTCGTCCCCTGCAAGACAGAAAGGGAGGGGTCTTACTGGGCTGGTGGGTGGCACCCTGACCACTGGGTCAGTCTCCCTGTCTCCACCCCCACCCCTGGCCCACCGAGGGTTGATAACGTGGGTGGGAGGGACAGGCATTCTTCTGGGGGCAAGGTGAGGCAAGGGCCTGCGAATTTCTCACTGTGTTGCATCATAAGCTAGCTTTTCAGGGGCCTCTCGGAGACCTTAAGAGACATGGGTGCTCACACTGTCCCTGTAAGCAAGCAGCCCCAGACGCCGCGGGGGCTCCCAGAGACGCAGGTATTAAAGGCTGCAGGCCTCATGCCTTCCTGACTGCCCCAGGCCAGTCAGAGGGCTCCTTTCACAGCCCTCCTCCCCCAGGCCCCCCACTGGCTCTTTTTGCGTCCCTCCAGAGCTTGTAGGCCGCCTGGGGCCTCCATGTAATGGGGCCCAGGCTGCAGGCTGTGGGAGGGCGGGCGCCCATCACTCCACCTCCAGCACCAGCTCAGCATGTCCTCTGACTTAAATATCACCCCTCCTGACACTCTCAGATGGAAGCCGCTGGCCGGTTCTGGAATCTTCCCATGGCTCTCTGTGTTAGGTGGTTTGATTTATCTTTTGTTTGTTCATACATGAGGAAGGGAACCCCTTCCTCAGGTCCTAGGTGGCGGAGATTCAGAGATGAGAGACAGAAAGAACTCTGGTCCCCCAAGGGGACAGGCCAAGGGACAAGGAGCACAGGTGTGATCAGGGCTGTGGGGAGAAGGTCCAGGTCTGGTCTCCTGTTCAGGGCGGACAGCGCAGTCCAGAGCCAGGGGACGGGTGAGGAGCCGCCTGGCGCTCTGGCTGGGAGCACCTTGCAGAGACGGCGGGAACCCCAGCGCAGGCCTTCTCAGGGTCGGGGAAGGGGAAGATCGGCAGCCCACGTGCAAGGCTGTCTCATGATCCGGATTGTGGCTTTGTGTCTCTCATTGGCATTTTGGCCCACTTTCCAGGCTTAGTTCGTTTACGCCTTGTGTGGCAGCATTGCCCTAGCTCTCAGTTCTACGCAGCAGCAACACTGACAGAGAGGCCGCGGGCCTGCCTCTGGGGCTGCCTGTGCTCCCAGGGCTGCGGGGTTCGGGTCCCAGAGCCCCTGCCACAGGCCGAGCAAACTGCTCCGCCTCTGGGCCCTGTGTCCACATCTACGGACAGGGTGCTGTCGGGGCTACAGGTCGCAACACGAAGGGGCACGGAACATGCCCGGCACACCATCTCTCCCACGCGACATGGTCATTCCTCCCGGGGCTGGACCCCCGATGGGCCCAGGCTGCTCTGCTTCCATCAGCGGGAATCGCAAGGGCTGCAGGGTGAGTGGCTGGAGGGGCAAGCCTCCGTTTCCTCCCACCCCTCGGCCCCAGCTGTCGCTATCGGGGCTGATGCTGTGACCCTGGTGTTTCCATGACCCTGCCCTCGCTGGCTGCCGGGCTCCCAGGCACACAGTGAGACACCAGCGCGGCGATGCTCCCACGTGGCTGAAGTGCACCAGAGACCCGGGGGCGGGGGCGGCGTGCAGCCAGAGCACGCTGCAGAAGAAGAAAGTAGCATTGGCCGGGCATGAATGTCACATCATGAAAAAGAAAAATAACAGAAAACAGACGAGGCTGATAGGAACGCTTCCAAGTTGTAAGAATGTGAACCGATGATTAGAAATGTTTTTTTCAGTCAGTTTGCCTCTGACAACTCACTTGGAGCAGAAGGAGACATTTTAAATTTATAATCTAAAATTGAGAATTACAAATTAAAAAAATGAAAAAAAATTAAAAAGACAAAAAAACCAATAAAATTGAGAATTACAAATTTAAGTAAAATAAATCAAAAAGCAGAACATGGGGGAGACAACTTCACCAAAGAGGTCAGAAAACCGGACAGAGATGTTTAAAGGCGCGGGAGAACTTTCTGCGACCTGCCAGGGGCGCCTGCCGACCCACCCGGGGTCTGGGGACAGCAGGCTGGCCTGCTGAGTGCTGAGTGCAGAGTGGGGGAGGCTAAAGGCCCCTCTTCCCAGGCTCCCTGAAGGGCGTTTAGGCGCAGGAACCTCCAGACATGGCCCCCTGCCCCCATCCCACCCCAGCTGAGTGGGGTCAGAGGTAGGGTCGGTCCCAGCGGTGCGGCCTGAGCGGAGGGGCACCGTCAGCCTGTGCTGGCTGTTCTGGCCCAGCCTCCCTGGGAGGGCTGGACGCGGGGTCTGGGGTGTCTTCCAGGAGGGGGTGTGACAGAAGGACCTTGGCGCCTCTGGGGCCAACATGCGCGGGGCGCCCCAGCCTCCGTGGACGGGCGCTGGGCCTTTTCAAGCGGAGGGCTGCAGCCCGTCCTGGTGAGCGGTGGCCAGCATTCAACGGAAAATGTCTGACTGCAGGGCCGTGTGACTGGGGAGCCGTAGTCCACAAAACCGCTTTCAGCCACTGGCAACAGAGGTGTGTTGGTGGTCAGCGTGGCCCCCTCCACGGCTGCGGGCAGGACGTTTGGAGGGCGCTGCTGCTGAGACCAGCCTCTGCCACCCCTGGTGCACCGGGTGCTGCTCTGGGGCCTGGGCAGGGTGGCCGAGCCAAGGGCTCTCTGCCAGCTGGGGGCCTCAGGAGGGAGGCTTTTCCCTCAGGGACCGGCGGGGCCAGCGGCTTCTGGAGACGTCTGCGGGAGCTGGGTGGGCCTCGCGCTCTGAGTCTCCGGCTCCAGGCGCCACTGTGCCCAAGCCTCGCCCAGCTAGGGGCAACACAGGGGCACCTCCCTCTCGGCCAAGTTCCGGCACTGAGCATCTAAGTGAGGGGGGACCCACACACGCAACCTGCAGGGACTGCAGCAGACTTCCCACAGAGCAAGGCCGCCCCTGCACCGGCACCAGTGGGCGCCACCTACCCGCTTTGAAGCTCAGCTCGTCGTGCTCCTGCCCCTCGTAGTCGTACAGCGCTCGGACCCGCACCTCCGTCCCCGAGGCGGCATCCTCGTCGAACGGGTTGGAGTCCCCATTGGCGTCCGTGGAGGAGAATGGGTTGTTGGACTCTTCGTCGGACCAATCGGCGGGGTAGCTCTGCGTCTTCTCGAAGCTGCTCACGCTGCAAGAAAGGGCGGGCCGGGGCCCTGAGCACGGGGCACCAGAGGCAGGAGGCCCTGCGGCTGGGCCGGCAACTCCTCCACAGGGCACGGCCTCGGCATCACAGCACGGTCGGGCTCCCTTCCGGCCCGCACCAGCCCCAGCAGAGGCAGGGCCACCCAGCAGGCCTGTCTTCCTGTGCCGAGGCCTTGACCACGGTTAATGGCGGACAGAGAGAAAGCAACCACAGATTGTTAACTGGTGCCCCCTCCCTGAGAAACTGAAAAGCCAGAGACTGTCCACGGCTGGCAGCCGGGCCACTACCTGAGGGCCTCCAGCACGGCTTTGAGCGCCGTGGGGCCGAGACACTGGACAGAGAGGAGGAGACAGACAGAGCGAGCGAGGTGGAGACCAGAGGGAAACGTTTGTTCACCAACTTTTTGGGCTTAATGTCCTCCTTCTCACTGACGGTGCTCCCCGTGTCGTCCTCGTCCTCGAAGGGGTTGTAGCTGGACAGTGACTGCGCTGACCGCGGGGGGTTGCTCGGGACACTAAGGTCGCTACGGGGAGAGAGAGAGCTTTCAGGGGACCCTACCTCGCAGCCCCCAAGGTCCTGGGTGCTCCGGCTGCAGGACCACAGGGCCGGGGGCTCAGGCATGAGTCGGGTGGGAGGGACATGTTGCCTGAGCAAGAAGTTGGCTTCGGCCAAACGCTTGGCCATCCTTCGGCTGTTAAACACCCTTCAAGTGTCTCAGAGAACAGATCTGCATTTCCCCTCCTTGCATCTGGACCAGTCTGTCCCAAACAGCAGCACTGGGGCGGACGGAGCGCACAGGTCCTGTCCAGGCCTCCCCACTGCCATGAGCTGGCGGCCAGACAGCCCTGGAGCTCTGCAGACCCCGCCGCACAGTGCACCCCTCCTCCTGACTACTAGAAAGTCTGGCGCCTCCTCCCTGGCCCTTCTGGGCCTGGAGCACCGAGAAGCAGCACCGGAGCCCACGGAACAGCCCTGTGTGGGAAGAAAGAATCCTGTTGTGCTCCAGAGAGAGTCCATTGCACACCTATGGCAACCGCCTGCTGTGTGTCAGGCCTGGGAAGACCAGAGAGAAATTAGACCCAAGCCTGGCCTGAGGGCTGGCAGCCAGGGGCGATGGGATACAGGCGCCGTGGGTGCTGTGTGCAGAACAGATGGCAAAGAAGGAAGATGGGCCCCCGAGCGCCTGGTGTCCCACTGTGTAACTGAGCCGTGGGACCAGAACTCTGAGTCACAGGGCGGGTTCCGGGGGTCAGCACCACCTCTTGCCCACAAGTTCAGGGCCGCATGGAGTGGGCACTCCAAGTGCTGGATGGACAGCTCAGAGCTGGAGGGAGGAGGGGAAGAAATGCCGCACATGGCACCAGAGTGACCCAAATGACCTTCCGGACACCAGGCCTGGTGAAGGGCACTGGGCCCAGCCTGCCCCTACCTACAACTGGGCCGCCTGTCTCAGACCACCAGGCCCCCTCCGGCCTTGGGGCCTTTCCACAGCCAACTTTCTGAGAGGGGACCGTCCAGGTGGCTGAATTTGTGCAGCAGCCCGTGCAGCCTAGACTCCCCCCAGGACTTCCCCAGGTGCCATCTCGTCCTCCCCAGCCCCACCTCAGCCATACAGGTGCTGGGCTGATCCCTGGGATGGTGCTTACTGCTCTTGTCACTTAACCAGCCCACCTGCCCAGATGGTGACAAAGCAGCTGAGAGAGGACAGGCCATGTCTGCCTGGGCAGTGCGGGTGGAAGCTTCAGAAAGGCCCGTGGATGCTGTGCTGACCCTTCCCAGGCAGCCATGGTCATGAGATGTAGCGGCACGTGCTACACCATCGCTCGGTTTGACAGCAGCCTCTGCCCTGGGTTGTGCGGCAGGCAGGCTCCCAGGGTGGCTCCCAGGGTGGCAGGGCTGCACCCATCACGGTTCTGCAGGGGCCGAGCTCCCGTGATGGGTGATGGGAAGTCTGAGGCGGGGTGGGCCTTGTCTCGCTCACACCTCCCTGGAGGTTCTGATGACCTCAGTGCCACCTCTTCTCGCCAAACTGAGCTTCAGCCAACAACCGAGGCTCTCAGAGAGGGCTGGTGTCAGACAGGGGACACTTAGCGATGCTCTCTTGCCACCCCTCCCGCCAGGCACCTGCCCGCCGAATGGGGGGCAGGGGGTACGGACTGGCCCAGATGGCCAGACCCACCCGAAGGAAGCAGACAGTGGCCTCCCCTGTGTGCACCACTGGGGACACGTCATGACCAGCACCTGACGTCAGCTCCTCCCCTCACATGGGGCCCAAAGCAAGTTAGAGGCCAAGGCTCCCTCTCTGGATCTTTCTGCAGCTCCAGCACCCGGTGGATGGTGATTCTCCCCAGAGTCGTCCAGGGGCCCTGCCCAGCAGAACTCGGGTGCCCAGGGGGCATCTGGGCAGATGCCCATGGGGGTCCCTGTGAGGCCACACTGGGGACTCCCCTGGAGTCCCAGCTGGGGGCATCCCAGCCGGTTCTGAGGGCCCAGGGGTGGAGGCCGCCGCACCCACCTGCTGGGCTTGTTCTGCAGAGCCTGGTCGCCCGTCTGGTTGATGCCCGTCAGGGTGACGCCATCAGTGGTCTTCTTCTTCTCTCTCCGGCTGAGTGTTCGATTCATGTCCGCAGACCACTCCTGGGCAGCCGGCACCAAGGGAGAGAGACCAGAAGTTCATTTGTTTGAGGCCACATCAGTCTGAAACACGGGGCGGGGGGCTTGGCCTTCAGAGCTGAAGACCCTTCCTATGTATGCTCTAGCTGTCTCTGGTCCCCAGGGTGCAGGAGAGCTGGCTGCGGGGACCTGAGCAAGCCTGCCATGGGGGAACGAAACCCCGGGGTCACTGCATCACCCCAGGGGCAGTAAGCTAACTCACCACTCAAGTGTCCAAGGAGGGGCACCCTCCCCGGCGCTCTTTGCTATTTCCTTTCAACCTAAAGCAGCATGGGGGGTGGGGAGCTGCTAACAAAGCCAAGTATTTATCTCCCCAGAGGTTCATTATTTCCCAGCATGTAAATGGGCTTTTATTAACCACTTTGGAAAACACCAGGAGCGGGGTGGGGCGGGGCAGGGGGGCGTGGAGAAGGAAGGGGCTACCACACGATTTTCCGGAAAAGCACGTGTGTGCAGTGCATGGATTCTCCCTCCCTCCCTCCCGTGGGCACCAGCATCACAAAGCGTGAACTGAGTGAGCGCTCGGTGGGACCGAGTCCACAGCTCTGCTCACGTGGAGTGGCAGAATCTCATGGTCAGACGCCTCCTTAGAGACGTCAAGCATTCCTCAGATGAGGAAACTAAGACCCAGGAAGAGAGGGTCACTTGTCCACACAGAGGCAGTGGCAGACCAGGTCGCCTACTAGTTTGTCACTGCTCAACTGAAATAAGATGGCTGAGAACACAACTAGAACTTGAGCCCCCCGGCGACCTCCTGAACACACCCCTGTCCTGACTGGGTGGCTTGCAAGGGCCGATGTGACCAACCCCAGACCGACTTTGCGAGGAAGGGCCAGTCTGTTTGTAAATCTGGACAAACAAAACCAGCAGGCTGACCGCTGCCCCAGCTCTCCCCAGCACACGGGTCCGGGACCAGGCCTCGAACCCCGCACACACACCTGCCCAGGCTGGGCCCACACGGCAGGGGCTAGAATTCAGTGAGGTAGCTATAAAACAGTAACTTACTTCATCCTTGTGGCATGGAAAAAAGAAACAGATGCTTTCATTAGAGGAAGGTAAGCAGGACCTGCTAAGATTGGCGGGTGCCACGTGTGGGCACTGCTTCCCGGCCCACCGGATCCGCAGAGGGTCCGCCCGCGGGCTCTCACCCAGACCGTGCCCAGCGAGACAGCCCACTGAGTCCTCCTTCTCAGACCGTTCTACTGCCGGGCACTGACTGCTGACAGACAGCCCTAAGGGACTGGGTTGGGTGGAGCGCTTGGCTGCAGGGACCCGCGGCTGTCACCTGCGGAAGCTTTCCTGAGAAGCTCCAGAGGACAGGCCCACGTGTTAGGACTGACAAAACTGCCGCCTAAGATGGGGCCAAGCAGGCTGCTGTGTGGCCGGCCTGTGGCCAAAATCCAGCATGGCCCAGGTCACAGACCCTCCAGCCACCCATGGACAGAGCCACTGCTGTCATCGCATTTTACACAGGGGAAAACTGAGTCGCCAAAAAGGGCAAACGACTTGCTCAGTGTCCTACAGCTGGTAAGTGGTGAGGCAGGCCCTGCCTGCAGCCTGGGCTCAGGCTGCACTGAATCAGGGGAAGCCAGTCGGCTCAAGTGCAAGGCAGGGAATCGCTCCCAGCATCCTCCTGGGAGAGGCCTGCCCTCAGTGAACAGGGGGCAGGACTCGAGCCATCGCCTTGTCTACTCCCGTTAGGGTGGGGGGCAGGTGTGTGGGGGGGTGCCTGGTGACCCAGTGCTGCAGCTGGAAGAGTCTGGGACCCCCAGGCATTATGCATGTAAAGACATTGGAAGGCTCGGGCCCGTGGGAATGGGAAAGGAGGAGAGTTCATCCTGAACCCAAACCGGTTGAGCTTACTATCTGAAGTAAGGAAAAGTGTGATGGGCAGAAGAGCTGCACAGCGAGACCACACTCCCCTCCTGATCTGGACCAGAGGCCGCGGGGCGGGGGCCTGCCAAGCCTGGGGTGCGCTGCGGCTGCTCCCTTCCCTGCCCAGCCCCAGGGTGGGGTAGGGGACCGGCGGTGGAGGAGTGTCCTACATGCTCTGTAGCTCCTGGGACTCACCATGAAGGAGTGCCAATGGTCAACCAGTGACCACCCCGATTCTTAGTGAGAAAGAACATCGTTGTACCTCCCCTAGGGGTTCAGAAAGCCCTGTAGTGGGGCCTAACGTGTACAAGACGCAACATTAGCTCGCTACGAGCCAATGCGGAGTCAGAACGAGAAGGACAGTGTGTGGTTCGACCCCGTGGGCCCGGCACGGGTGCAGCCTCCTCTTACCTCAAACTGCGGCCAGTTCATGGACATGCCTGGTCCGTGGTTGGCTCTGAACCACCTCAGGTCTTCCACCGCATCAGCCGCTTTGATGGTCTGCTCCAGGTCGCAGTAAATGTTTTTGTAGCTAAACCAGAGAGAGGAGCATGATGCTTTTGGAAGGCAGGGATGCCACAGTCTGTCTTAGCACCACACCTGGCCACAGCAGGCAGGAGCTCTGCAGCCACACTGCAGCCGACGTCACGACGAAGACCGGGACACACCGCCCTGGCTAGGCGGGGTCATCATCCGGCCTCAGTGTGCATAGATGCAGGCAACCACCACGGCGTGGCGCCCACCGCAAGGGCCTCTAACAATCAGCTGGCCACAGCGTGGCTTTGCTCTGTATCAGAATGCAAAACGTGCCGGCACCTGGGCCTCACAGGCCACCTGTCGGGGTGGCCCCATTTCATCAGGCCCAGAGCCCGGTGTCAGGAAAGTTCCTCCCCACCCCTTCAAGAAGCTGGGAGGTTTGCGCTCAGCCATGAAAAAGTAGTACGTGAAGACGCCACCCGGCGTGCGGGATGCCTTCTGCTCCATGGCTCATAGCCGCTGGCCTTCCGAGGAAGCTGGCTGTGCCGGGCAGGACCCCTGTGGGTCCTGGCACTGTCACTGCTAATCTGTGTGGCTGGCAAGTCACCACCTCACTGGGCCTCACTTTCCTCCTCCTTCAAGTGGGCCTAGTGCCATCTGTCACAGGCTGACTTGTGTCCTCCGAAACACAGGTTGAAGTCCTAACTCCCAAGAGATCCAGATGTCCCCTTATAGGGTCCTTATAGAGGTGTCAAGTTAAAATGGTCACCAGAGTGGGCCTGAACCCACGGACATCTTTCTAAAGAAGGCGAACCTGGGACACAGACACTGAGAGGGAAGATGATGCGAAACCACAGAGAGGCCGGCCCTGTGGCTGAAGCGATGTGTCGACTCCCCGCCTCCAGAACGGGGGATACGTTTCCGCTGACATAAGCCACCCAGTCTGCGGTATTTTGTGACACTGCGCCATCTCCTCGCCAGTGGCTTGGAGGACGGAGCACGGCCAGGCGTGCCCCCTGCGGACAAGCACTCACGAGTGTGAGTTATTCTGCTCACAGAAGAGCCGGACACAGCCCAGCCCCACCCCGGCCAGCTGCGAGGCCTCGGGCAAGTCACTTAACCTCGCCCAGCCTCTGCCCTGTCATCGGAGAGACAGACACATGGGAGCGCCGCTGCCCACTTTACAGGCCAGCGTAGAGAGTAAGTGGTGGCAGCATGGCTGTGTGGTGACTGCTGCTTCCGTTTTCCACTCAGAACGACACAGAGGGCGTGTGACTTCCTGTTCACAAGCCTCAACTACTGAGTCGATGGTAAGGGGCTCTGCTCTGTGGGCGCCAGGGGTCCGTGTCCAAACTTAGCAGCAGTGAGAAGACTGGACAAGCACTGCTGTCCCAAGTCTGGGAGTCGGCGACAGAGCTCTGCTCAAAAGCAACAGGGCAGTGACTTCACTGGGATGCGCTCTGTGGCTAAGAGGACACTTACCTGGCCACATTGGACAGGTCGAGGTGCTTCTGAACCTCCAGCAGAACTTCCCGGAAGAAGCGCAGGCGCTTCTCCTCGAACTGCTGGCACTGCTCGAAGGCCTGCTCCATGTTCTCCATGTACTGCGGTGTGCCCTGGCCCAGCTCCTTCAGGGCCTTCTCATACTTCTCTTTGGTCTACGAGAAAAGGCAGACGCCGCCGGGGAGGGCCGTGCGGCCTTTGTCCCTCTCCGCCACTTCTGAATCCAGCCGCAGCCAGACTTAGTTACCAGGTGACAATCTTACACTAGCCCCCTTGGGTGACTTTCATAAGGAATAAGCACAGTGAGGAGCTGTGCCCAGCATCTAAGGAACACCCCAATCTATTTCCTTTGCACCCCTCGAGTCCCTTGATGCACACCCCCCTACCCCCGTCCTCAGAGCCGAGCCGGCGGTGGGGCTGGGGGCTGGTGCACAGGCCTAGCCCCCTGCCCCTTCCTGGGAACTGTCCAAGTGCAAGATGGGGCCTCCCGCTCAGAGCCCGCCTGCAACTGAGTTCACAAACATCCCGTTTGACCTTCTCACCAATCCACTGCAGGGGAGCGGGGGGACACCCCAGATGCCACGCTACCTGTTCACAGTCTCTTTTTCACTGAAAGCCCCTGTCCCACCACCCCCGTGATCCTGCAGCCTCTGCCCACACCTCTTTGGGGCTTTCTGGGGCTGCCAGGAAAATTCGCTCCACTCCCGGCCCCTGTGGTCCCTGCGGTCCCAGTGCACCAGCCTCCACCCGTCCTTGGGGAACTTGCTGCCACACCATAACAATCCCTCTACACCTCCTCCCCTCCCTTCTTCAGTGACTCCCTATCAGCAGCATCTCAAGCTCTTTGCTTTGCCTGACTTTCAAGGCCATTGGCACTTCGGTCCTCAAAACCCTCCTTCTGAGGGTTTGATGTCTGCCTGAGGCTCATACATCAGCTCCCCCCACCCGGGGACATTCACAGCTCCACGTCCTGCACCAGAACTCCTTTCCGTCGAGTGCCTGCAGCAACCCCCGCCACCCCAGCACCTTGTCCCCAAGCACAGGGGTCATCGTTCCCCTGTTCGCCCAGGGTCCCACCCCAATCCTCAAGTGGGCACCGTGGGCTCTGGTGAAACCTTCCTGGGGGCAGGAATGCGTTTTAGTGCCACCAAGGCTCCCCATGTGCTGGATATGTGAGCAGGAGAGGCAGGTGCACTCACCACGTAAAGATACACGCATGATTTACCTTCAGAACATCTTGCTTGCATTTTTCTACTTTGTCTTGCAATTTCTTAAGCTGTTCAGGGTTGAGGGATGGGTCCACTTTGCTGTTGTTTTCTCGTGATATCGCCAACTTCTCCTCTTTGCATGCTGTGTGGTAGGCTTTCTTTGCTGCTTCTACCTACAGAGAGAAGGGGCTCCTGAGCGCCGTGATTCGGAAAGGTCAAAGTCTTCGCCTGGGGAAGTGCCTGGCGGTCCAGAGGCGAGGAAAGAGCTGGTGCAAAGCTGTGTGTGGCAGAATCACAAGTGGCTGTAACAGAAGGCTTCATTCAACGGGCACTGACCGGCACCTGCTCTGTGCCGGCACCGTCCTAGGCACCGGGGACGGGCACGGCACCAGGCAAAGGACCTGGGCGTGCATGGTGCTCCGGTCTAGCTGGGGAGGCAACTACAGGAAATTATTCAAGCTGAGGGTGTGTTAGAAGGTGACAAGTGCTGAGGAGGAGAATAAAGCACGGGAGGGACGGGAGCCCTGTGGTGGGGCCGGGCCAGAGGGGCTGCGTGGAGACAGCCACCCAGGTGACATGGAGCAAGAAGGTAAAGCGGGGGTGGCCCTCTGAGGGAAGGGCAAGCCAGGTGGCAGGAACAGCAAATGCAATGAGAGCTCACAGGAAAAACCTAATACAAGAGAGGGGGCAATTTTGGGAGGCAGGGCCACAGGCCACACTTTCCACGATTTTCAGTGACTATTACACACACACGTGCGCGTGCACATAAATACCAATACATGCATAATTTAACGGAAGCTTCCTTACTGGGGCCAGTCACAGATTTCACTTCAGAGAGGAAAGATGAGTTTGCAACCGTGGCCTCATGAGGGGCAGTGTCATTACAAAGGGAGCCAGGGACAAAAAGGAAGAGAAGGGAGATGTGGCCAAGGCAGAGAAAGGAGGAAAGGCCGCTGTTCTAAGCGGAAGATGCAGGTCTGAGGAGGGGGAGGTGGGGCCGCAGCTCCAGAGGGACGTGGGTCCGAAAGCCCCCAGCTAGCCAAGGCGGGACAAGACGCAGCTGCTTTGGTTGCTTCTTTCAGAAAAACAAATCTCAGTATCGTTTGCAACTTTGAGAGAAAAACCCACACAAGGGAGAGAACAATTTTAAATGAATCCTTTCTACTTTAAAAGCCCTGAAGGGGCTTTTAAAAGTCTCTAGCAGACAACCCCCAGGGTTGGGGAAAGTACTGTTAGTGGATTAGAATTTGGGTTTTGGGCTCTGTTGCCAGTGTGTGTCCTGATCCTCAGTTTCCCGACTGTAAAATGGGGTGATGATGTTAAATTTAAGTCTGGACCTTGGGTAAATGTTAGCCACTAAGGCCTTCTGGCCCGAGGGGTGGCCCTCCCTCTATTTCTGAAGCTGCAAAGGCAGGAACTCCTGGGGGTGTTGTGGGGAGCGTTGCTGCGGGGGAGGACTAGGGCCACAGGGTCACTAGCCGGGACCATGGGCCTGCGGAAAGCGGGGAAGCCACTGGCAGGGGGGCGCACCTCTTTCAGCTTCTTGGCCCAGGGCTTCTGTGCCTTCCGAAAGCCGTCCTCGGCCTCCTTGGTCTCCTTGAAGCCGCCCATCATCTGCTTGTGGAAGGCCTCCTTCTGCCAGTTCTTGATCTTCTCGAAGTCCTCGTTCATCAGCGCGGCCTTCACCTGCAGGTGCAGCTCGCTCACCCCCTCCGCCTCGGATGCAATGGCCACCCAGGCCTTCTCCAGCGTCCCGTACTGGGGCCCTGCGTGGACACAAGCCGGGGTCACTGTCTCTGCGGGGCGGGCGGGCCCTCAGGTGCCTGCCCGCCTCTCCCGCGGCCGGGGGCTTGGGCCGGCAGCCTGGCTGGGAGGTTTCCTTTTGGTTGTTTCCGATACTTTTCTCTCGGGGGCTGTTCCTTTTTCAGTTCCTAGGATGATGAAAGTAAGAAGGAACTGAAGCTGAATCAGCTTGGCCATTCTTTTACAAGGGAATTGGGGAATTACCCAAATTTCCTTTTTTTTAAAGTCACTGGGTTCTTCAAAAACTCAAATTTCTGAGGTTTTCATTTGAGTAAGGCTGGCTCTATAAGGAGGGGCCTTCTGAAGTGAGCTGACTTCTCTCCCAGGCCGCTGCCCCCTGGGGGCTCCGTAGCACCACGGCCCCCTCTCCTGGACTACAGGCTCTCCCAGTGGACCAGGCCAGGAGCAGGAACTCGAGAGCTGTCCCCTCAGCAGAAGAGAAGCCCTGTCTCAGGGGAGGAAAGAGAGGTGGAGGCAAGAACCGGCTCTGGCCTAGATGGAACTCTCTAGATTGTGGGATAGGGTGCCTGCCTCACCTCACTCACTGTTCTTAGGAAGGAGACTCCAGCTGGTCATTTCGAGGGTGTGGGGTGGCATGTGATGAGGGAGGGGAAGAGGCAGAAGCCGGGGATGACAGTGGAGCCCCAGGCCCTGTCTTCAAGATGCTCACAGGGAACAATGACTGTCTGAGCTGGCAGCGGCACAGAGAGGCCCTGGAGGGGAGGACTGACTGTGGAAGGTGAGCCCCTCTGGACCTCTAACCCTGCAGCGCCAGGGCAGGACCCACGGGGTGGGGGATAAGTGCTTTGTGAACCTCAAGCTTGGAGTGGACAGAGGGGTTGGGCTGACAGCTGGGTCCCGAGACAGAAACCAGTGACTGCGGGCCCACCCCACACATAGCCACCCCACCACTGGCACCCACTCTGCACCCGTCTCCGCGTGAAGCCCCACAAACAGCCCATTCCAGCATCAGGGGAGACAGAAAGCTGGTCTAGCCCACCTGAAGCAGTCTGCGGCCCTGCCCTCCAGAACCCCGGCCTTCCAGGACCCCCTGCCCAGTGGCCTCACATCCCCTGGTTGGTGCCTCCAAGGACAGAGGTCACTGAGAAGAGCCCCGAGGAACTCCTACTAATCCGCTCTGTCCCAGGCAATCCCCCAATTAGTAGGCTCCCTCTCGACTGCTGGGAAGTGTGTCCTGAGCACAATCCATGGTCACAGCAGCGTTCTGTCGCTAAGCTCCAGAGTCTCCTCCTGTTTGGCTGGAGGGAGATGGGCAAAAACCTATTTTGCATTAAACTTCCAAATCAGAAGCCCTGCCGGGTGTCACCATCCTGTCCCGTCTGATTGCTCCAGGGCCAGGCCCACAGATCAGCAGCTCTGGAGTCAGAGCCATAGGCCGGGCTGCCAGGCCTCTGGTCCGAAAGGAGCACACTCAAGTTTGGGCCCTTGGGGAGCTGTGTGAGTTCAGCTGGCAAGCATGACACATCCTGTGGATGGTGGGGGTTGCCATGGGAGACTCAGGTGCCATCCCCGAGTGGTCCTGTCGTAAGGAAAGGGGAGGGAGTCTCCTGCAGCCTACGCTGCTGGGGGACGACAGGGCCCTGCTGCTCCCCCAGATGAATCACAGGCCCAGTACCTTGAGACACTCTCCTGCCCGCTTCCTTATGAGAGAGGAAGCTGGCACAGGGAGGTTGCCGATTCACCCACAGCTGCCCTGGGCAGGGCCCCTACCCTTCTCCACGAGCTGCCGCCAGCGCCGGGCCCACTCGGTGAGCTGCTGCGCGTATGCCTTCTCGATGCGCGCCCGCTCGTGCAGGCAGTTCATGAGGTCGCTGCACAGGCGGTGGCCGTCGTCGATCCGCTTCACAGTCCGCTTGTAGTTCCCAACCTGGGAGACAGAAGCCGGCCGGGAGGCTGTGGGCTGGGGGCTGCGGGACCCTGCCAGCCCTCCCAGCAGTGTGATGGCCTGACCCTCGCTGCTGCACAAACAGCCTCCGTGCCAAGCAGGCTCCCGGAGGCTCACCCCCTCTCCCATTTGAAAGGCCTCCTGCATCAGCAGATGACAAGCTCCTGTTTCTTGACCAGCAGGAACATGCAAGACAGCAATTTGAGCCCTGGCTGATGTGGCTCAGTGGACAGAGCACCAGCCTGCAAACCCAAGGGTTGCTCGTTCAATTCCCAGTCAGGGCACAGGCCTGGGTTTCAGGCCAGGTCCCCAGTTGAGGGTGTAAGAGAAGCAACCACACACTGATGTTTCTCTCCCTCTCTTTCTCCCTCTCTAAAGATAAATCAATAAAATCTTAAAAAACAAAACAGCAATTCGAGGCTCCTTGGTATCCATGCGGCCGGAGTCTGTGCTCTGACCAGCAGGTCAGGGAGGGAGATGGACCCACTCGGGAAGGGCGGTGACGCAGGGAAGCGAATTACTGAGGGCACCCAGACCTCTCACGCAGACTGAGGGGCCAGGGACAGCTTCCACAGAGGAGGTCTAACTAGAGAGATTTACAATAATAATATTTTAGTAATTTTTCTTGTATTAAAATGATCTCACATTATAGACTCTTGGCTAAAGGCCTTTGGTCATCACAGGTGTAAAGAGTTTTTGGGTGCGCCTCCCCACTGAGCACCTACTGTGTGCCGGACACCACCCTGGGTACTCTGCCCCTCCAAATCCTGCCACCGCCCTAAGGTGAGGGGACCACGGCTTAGAGATGTCGCACAGTCTGCCAAGAACCCGCAGCTGCAGACCTTCCTCTGCATCGACAAGGACGAAGTGGAATTTTAACTACTTTTTGTCACATGTGAAAGGAGAAACCAGCTCCTCATCTAAATTGTAAACGATACAAGAATAATTGGGAAAATACTAGTGGCTCATTTGGAGTGATAATCAAGCATTCAACGTTTCACTCTTCGAGCTGCTGACTTGAAAGGACACCATGTAGCTCATTGGCTACCAGAAATACAAGGTTCCCAGAGGAAATGAGGCAGAAATACGATCTATTGTACTTTCAACCCCTTTCTCCCTGTCCTCAAAAATCCTAGCCCACTTTTTGTCAGTTTCACTCTCTCTAAAACACTCTTGGCCTGGCTGACCACGCCCGTATCTCCTCCCTGCTGAGAGTGGACCTGGACGCTCCAGAGGCGCCGGGCCCCTCTCTGCCGTGCAGTGGCGGGGCCCAGTGGTGCTTGCCTAACTCAGATTTATAAACAGCGGGGCTACCAGAGCTTCTCCTACTCCAAGCCCAGAGAACCAGGTGAGGAAGAGGGTCTGGGGCAGTGGTGGGAAGGGCCTACCAAGGCCCAAAACACAGGGCCTGCATGGAGATGGGTGAGGTGGGGGACGGCCAAGATGACCTGCCGCCAGGGGGACGGCGAGGAGAGCCAGCAGCCAGCGGCCTGGGCAGCCTCTCCGGAGGCCCGCTCTGGCGTGCAGCGGGCCTGCCGAATGAAGCACCTGAGTGCCAGCACCGTCCCCTTCGCAGCCCCGGCAGCCGGGGCCTGGCCTGGCCAGCTACGTCCTTAGCCAGGGAAGCAGGCCAGCAGCCCTCCGACGTACAGAGGCTAGACCTGGGCTCTCAGCTCTCTCCTCCAGCAGCCCCTCGTTCAGAAGGCGAAAACAAGCATTTCACAACCAGTTGGAAGTGACATCACACGCTCACTTCCCATTTAAAAGAGGGCCTTGCTGTCGTTTTGAAATTTACAGCAGGGTGAAGAAAATAACCCACAAAACATCAGCCGGTATCGCTGAGCCGGTGGCAATGGGGGCCCAGATCACAGGGTTCTGAGCGCACCCGACGGCCCCCTGCAGCCACGGGGCAGAGCTGGTTTTCAGCTCACTGTTGCCGACAACATTCAAACTGGTCACCGACATCAACGTGGGCTGCCTCTCCAGAAACCTGCTCACCTCTCTGACTTTCAAAACTCTTGTGGAAAGATCTACGGAAAAGAAAAGGATGTTTCTTAACCAGGTCCATGTTGGTATAACCTGTCAGTGAGCACGCATGGGGCAGGGGAGCAGGTTTACAGCTGTGAGTACGCACAGCACCGTGCGTTCTTGTATTACTACTTAGGAACTGTGCTATTATTTTCCACACGAAGAACTGTAAACCTATTTTTGCCCCACCCTGTGTTTAAATAACAACTCTTGAAATCTGACACGCAGCAAGGAATACCAGAAAGAAGTTTCCAGAAGCGGGTGTTTTATGTTTAAGAGCCGGAGGGTGGAGGGTGTAGGTCGGAGGCCGGAGGGCGTGCTCGGGACCACAGCAGGCCCAGGTTGTCCAGCAACGTCTGCCCCGCTGGCCTCGCTCAGCGCAAAGGCCCACCTGGGCTCGAGACAGACCAGCACTTCAGCCCACACAGAACACTCAGGTGTCACTGTTCCCGTCTCCGTAAACCACCTGGTGACAGAGCCCTGTGGCCAGCCAGTCCCCCGAGTAAGGCAGTGGTGGCCTTCTCAGAGCAGGGCTGCTGACAGCCGTTTCTCTAAACTGAGACCCGGCCACACACGCTGACAGGCGCCCCTCCCAGCCACTCACGGGTGAGCTCAGATGAACGTGTGCCGTGCGCAACCGGCCACAGCAGGTACGAGTATTTCCACCGCCCCACAAGGTCCCTGGCAGCCACTGCTCTGGTGTCTGTCCCTTCCCCAAGAGGGCCAGGATACATGGAGCCTCACAGCTGTAGCCTGGCCTTTGCGACTGGCTCTACGTCTCACCAGAACTCTTTCGAGACCGACCCACGCACTGCCGGAGTTGGTGGTCCCTTCCTTTCCACGGTGAGTTCTTCCTCACCACCAGAGTTCTGCCGCAGGTGACAGCCCCCTGTGCTTCTCCTTCATCCTGCTGAGGGACGGGTGGGCTGTTTCCAGTGTGGGGCGATTACAGACAGAGAAGCTAGGGCACCCATTTGCAGGGCTCTATGTGGGCGTATCTTCATTTCTCTCAGGTAAACACGCAGGAGTGGGGCTGCTCGACGGGAAGGGCACCTTGTAAGAGATGACCTGTTATCCAGCGTGGTTAAGCCATCTTTTCCTATTTCTTTTTTTTAATTGAATGTATTGGGGGGTGTTGGTTAATCCACACAGTCACATAGGGTTCGGGCAGCTGCGCCATTCGCGCCCCATCAGCAGCGTAAGGCAGCTCCAGGTGCCCTGCCTTCTCGTGAGCACTTGGTATTGTCAGGCTAAAAAAAGTTTGTTAAGTAATATATTTTTTAAGGATTTTATTTATTTATTTTCAGAGAGAGGGGAAGAGAAGGAGAGAGGGAGGGAAACATCAATGCGTGGTTGCCTCTTGGGCACCGCCTACTGGGGACCTGGCCCTCAACCCAGGCATGTGCCCTGACTGGGAATAGAACCAGCGACCCTTTGGTTTACAGACTGGTGCTCAATCCACTGAGCCACACCAGTCAGAGCAAAAAAGAATGTTTAAAAAAATTTTAGTCATTCTGTTTACTATGTAGCAACAGTTCACTGTAATTTAATTTGCACTTTCTTAATGTCTAGTGACACTGAGCATCTTTTTTTGTTCCTATTTGCCATCTGTCCTCCTTGGTAGAATGCGTTCTTTTTTATATACTTTTTCAATTGACATATAATGACAACAGGTTTTTAAAATGCAAGAAAATTAATTTTCAAATGTATGACAAATTGGCCATACATTAAATTCAGGGCATAATATGGTTAGCCATTGCTGCTCTATCAGTTCTGTAACTGAAAAGCTTCTCTTTTGCTCTGAAAACACTACCTTGTTCTCAGATGGCCAAATGGCAGACAATGCAGGACTGGAAATTAGCTTTCCTCCAGCCTATCATCACTCGGTTCACTCACAAGGTGCCCATTTTTCAACTAGGGCTGAAGCCACCTGCGCCCCTAACTCCCTCTACATTCACGCACCCCTCAGATATCAAGATACTGAAGACAGGTGCTCAACACGCCACAGTGCTGTCCTCTCCCTCCGGGACAGCCTGGCTGAGGGAGGGGAGAGGGGTGGGAGTTGAGGGGTGGGGGGTGGGGGCGCTATACTGAAGGCAACATCCCAGCCGAGTTTCAGGGACAAGCAGGAAGCTGGCCCCGCGGATGGGAGGTGAGGGGAGGATTCCCACCAGAGGGAATAGTGTTGCCAGATGAAGATGTGACAGCGTAGAGACCTGGGGGCACTGAAATGCCCACCAGGGACGGAACATGGAGCACAGAACGTGGAGGAACAAGGAGAGACTCAGCCGGAGGTGGTGCAGGGGGCGGGTGGGAGGTGGGTCGGGCAGTGAGCAGGCTCCAGGAGGGTGAGACCCCCAGAGGGAAGGAGGGAAGGTGTAATGGACAGTGGCTCTGGAGACTGGGGCCACAGCCGTGGGGAGGAGAGCTAACACAAGTGCTAACCTTAGAAGGGGGAGGGGACTAGGCACGGCAGGCTGGGAGGCAGGCAGGGGATGGGTGTTGACAAAGTGGTCCCACCCTACCTGCCCCAATTCCAGCTCCCTAAGGCTCAGCTCTGCCTCCCCACTGCTACTTCCCTGGCCCCTGCCACCCCTGGCGGACCACCAGCCGGGGGCGCCTGTGTCATCTGCACTTGCTGAGACCATTTCCCACTGGGGCTCCTGCTGGCTGCTCCCCCCAGGGACCACGAGGGCCCATCCGCACGCTGTCCCCATGCCCACAGTCGCAGCTCGTCCCACTTGGGTGTCAACTGTGCGTGTCAGCTCCCTGCTGTGCTGGACTGCGGCCACCTGGCAGCAGGAGCCACGGAGGGCCCGTCACCAGCAGCAGCATCATAACAGAGCACGTCCACATCATCAAGGCCTGTCACAGTCCTCAGCAGTAGGTCCTTTTAGTGGTCCCATTTTACAGAAAAGGAAACTGAGGTGTGAAGAAGCAAAGTCACCCGTGACCACGCAGCCAGAAGGAGGCAGAGCCCACCTTATGGAACCTTCCTCAGGCTGAGAACAGAGAACGTGCAGAGTCAAGACTTAACGGGTTGGGATCATGTGATGTGTACGCCTCCCACCAGCCCCACAGATGCAGGGCAGGCCCGAGGCCAAGGTGGTAAGGCAGTGTGCCGGCGAGGCTCGTGTCAGGAGCCCCAGACCGGAAAACTACTGAGCACTCTTGCCCAAGATGCCCTCATTTCCCTCTCAGAATGCTCACGCCCTTGAACCTGCTACCTGAAGGCCTTTGCACGCTGCTCCCTCACCCCCCAGGGGTGTGGTCGAGGGCGAGCCTGCTGTGCCAAGCAGACTGGACAGAGGCGAAGCCCTGGTGCTGCCCTCATCTGGCCACCCCACGGAGCTGGGGTCTCGTTTCATTCAAAGCCCAGGAAACATCAGAGAGGCTCCAGAACATTCTCCACCAGCTTGAAAGACAGGGTGAAAGGTGACCCTCTGGGGTCCCTTAACTCCAGGTCCACGGACAGCAGGGAGAGCGGCTAGTTTGGGTCCATCAGCCCCCAGCCCTCCCTGACACGACCTCCTCTCCTCCTCCTCGCACGGGGTAGGGGATCCACAAAGGTCTGGCCCTGCCCCGAAGTAGCTGACCCTGTACCGGTCAGGCTCCCCGCATTCCTATTCCTCCAGCTGGAAGGTGCCCTTCCTCTCCTCCATCCCCCAGGCCAGGCACACGGAGGGCGCTGGGAGCCGCGTAGCAGGCCACAGAGCCAGGGGCACTGAGGAGCTGCTGAGGGCTCAGAGGCTTGAGCAATGAGAGGCCCATGGTCCTTCAGCAAGTGGTTAATCCAGCGAGTCCCTCGAGGTCTCCCCTCAGCACACCTGCAGACAGGAACTCCACGGACAGCAAATGAGCCACCACGGACGCGCACTCCTGCCCGTCTGGCAAGACTCGCTTGGGGGTCGTTTACACACGCACCAGCCTCACAGCTGCTTCGCTTACACTCACAAGGTGTTCAGTTAAAGCCAGGGGCTGAGGTAGTCTGTCCCTACGTCTGCCGGGAGGGTCTGAGGACTGGGCCTCGCGGTGTCACTGCTTCTCACCCGCCTTCCCCACAGAGCCCATGGCAGAGGCCACATCCTGTACACACACTGCCCAGCGTCCCCATGGTGACAGCTCAGGGCCTCCCAGCTAAGGCACCTTTCTTACATCCTACCCCAACCCCTGCTCTGACCCAACCTTTCCAACTAAGGGGTCACAATCGATTGTGGGGCTGCGAAATCGGATGTGTGCTTGAAACGCCAAGGAGTCCGGAGCGCCTCTGGAAAACCCTCAAGGCCGCGCTCTGCCAGCCCTCCTCCCCTTAGGGTTCCAGCTCTCCTCTGTCTCCAGCCTGCCTTCCAGCTCACCGTCCCTCTGGGCTCCCCACTCCCCCTGGTGCTCCCTGGACCATGGCCGGGACTAGCCCTAACCTCTGAACTCCCCACCCTCAAAACGGGGTGATGCTATTGGCCAGGCAGGGCCCCAAGAGGGCAGACAGAGCACCCTTGCCAGCCTGCTGCTGCTCCTGTTTGCTGACAGCCTCCACGGGCCTGCTGTGTTCTCTGGCTGCTCTGGCCCAGCTCTGATTCCTGTCCCTGCATCAGGGTCTGGCTCCAGGTCCGCCCGCCCCACCCTCCATCCCGGGGATCTGCACCCAGCCAGTGGGAGGATGAGGGAAATGAGACTATCACCCTGCAAGGCACCCTTTGCTGTCTGACAGTTTGAAAGCCTGAACTCCAAACTTCAACCACTTTAAAGATCAAACTGTATTATCAATATTTAATTAACATGTTCAAGAAGACAAACTAAAAATGGATGAAAATGAACCCCAGAAATTCCAACTCTCAGGTCTAACCCTGCAGGCAGAACACACAATGACGTGGAGAGGAAGGATGTGTTTAACCAAAGCTATTTCAGAACTGAACTCCTTAGGCCTGTTACTCGGACCTGGATAAAGGCCCCGTGACAGCCTGTGACTTGTTCACGAACACTGCACGTGACCTACCTGCAGCCCTCGTTGTCACACACCCACGAACAGTGGTGCCAGGGTCCCTTTCCACTTGGGACTCTACCTCTTCACACCAAGACAGAAGCATTTCAGTGTGCACAGGCATTGCAAAGGCACGCTCCTCTCCCTGCAGAGCTCCCAGGAGGCTGGGAGCAGGGGCAGGGGAGCAGTTCTGGGGAGCAGGCGCCCGGGCCCACCTCCCGCCCTGCTACCCACTGAAGCTGAGCAGCACCAAGCCTCCGAGAGCAAGGCCCGGGCACAGAGCGAGTGTGCAGTAAATGCTGGCTGCCATCACTGGTCCTCATCTCTAGACTTTCTGCTGCAGGTTAACATCCCTGCAGAAAAGTACCCAGACTGCAAGCATACGGCTTGCATGCATTCCGTTAGATGATTTATCCGGGTGTACACACCCACAGGTGGGATTGCAACAAAGTCGCTGGTCTCCTAGAGCCGCCCTTGAGAGCTCTG
Source organism: Desmodus rotundus (assembly GCF_022682495.2). Classification (NCBI taxonomy): domain Eukaryota; kingdom Metazoa; phylum Chordata; class Mammalia; order Chiroptera; family Phyllostomidae; genus Desmodus; species Desmodus rotundus. The sequence continues at coordinate 197,926,760 of NC_071389.1, forward strand.
GAAGGCAGCCCACTGTGGGGAGGGGCCTCTTCTGCATCCTCCCAGCATCTGGTCTGGATCGTTTAAAAGTCATTTTGTCCGTTTTACTCTGGCCATATCCCCAAGGCCTGGCACAGAGTAGGTGTGCTGTAAATGTTTGCCAAAGCCCTGGCCGGGTGGCCCAGTGGTTTGGGGCATCGTCCCATACACCAAAGGGTTGCAGGTTTGATTCCCAGTCAGGGCGTGTACCTGGTTTGTCAGTAACCCTGGATGGGCACATGTAGGGGGCAGCCGATCGATGTTTCTCTCTCTCAAAAATCAATTTTAAAACATCCTCAGGTGAAGATTAAATACACACACACACAAACACACACACACGATTTCTGCTCAGTATTGTGGTTGTTTGTGTGCACATTTTAACTCCAAACATTTGTTTATAAGCTGCTTCTGAGCAGGGCATGGTGTCACCAAGCTTTAAACCTCACCTTGTCCCTGATCATTCAGTATGTCAGGCACTGCTGTGAGTCCCAGGGACCCAGGTGAGAATCCTGTCCTGTTCCCAGGGAGTTCACAGCCCAGAGCACCAGGCTGGGTGGGCACTTGGAAAGGCTGCCTCAGCCTGCCAGGAGTCAGGGAAGGCTACCCCATGGGGCGCTCCCTGAGGGAAAGTGGAGGTCAGATAGGAAAGAACACCCCCCAAGTGCCCACCCTCCCAGGAGGGGAGGCAGCTCTTTGTGGACGGGAGCTGGGGCAGGGGACTGTGGCTGGGCTGCAGTCCAGGACAGAGGTCCTCAGGAAGGGTGGGGCCGTCCTGCCGCTCCCACCGCATGCTCTTGTCTCAGTCATGCTGAAGAATGTGGTTTTACTTGGAAGGTGACGCAGAGCAAGGGGAGGACCCAGAGGCAGGGCCTGGAAGCAGAGGACACCGTGGGAGGGCCCACAGGAAGACTTGTCAGAAGCAACTGATTCCTCCCCCGCCTCCCCCCAACCCAGCCTACGGGCAGAGTGTGCCAGGCTCCAACTTGCTGAAGAAGCCAGCACTTAGGAGGCATTGTCCATTTGGCCCCAACTTATCCAATCCTACAGGACTTCTCGCCTCTAAAACAGGCCCTTGGCTCCTAGGAGGCCAAGGTCTTCAGGCCTCTGCAATGCCACGCTCATCCCAGCTTCCAGACTTTGCCTGGAATGCCACTCCTTCTCCCTGCTCCGAAAGGCAAAGCCCAGCCCTAGCTACCCCTATGCCTCGCCTGTGACGCCAGCCCCTTCTCGGAACTCATGGCACTGATAGGCAGGGCAGCAGCTTGGCCCGGGTGCCCTCGTCCTCCACAGAGACCACCAGCCTCTCTCCTCCCAGCTCCGCTATAAGCTCCTCACTGTGGGGATCAGACCCCTCCTCTCTTTGTCTAAATCTCTTAGCATACAGAAAGTGCCCTCTCCAAATACCCACTAAATACTCCTACCTGATGTCCTGTCCCTGTGGGTCACCTCCCCGCCCACAGACGGGTACTTGTTCACTCCTTCGTCTAGCAGACATTCGAACACCTAGTGACTGCCAATCCTGCTCTTGCTCCCCTCCTCTGGAGGAGCCCCACTTCCTTGTGCACCCCAGCAAATGCCACCGCACCTCATAAGCACGTGCTAGCTCAGTCTCCTCCCTCGGAGGAGGCCACGCCCCACCCCGTGCAAGCACACGGCCAGCCCACAGAAGTCGGTTCTGGGATGGCCCCTCCAGTTAGTACCTTTTGGTGGAAAGGAGTAAAATTAACACAAAAGACTTTTCCACCTCGAGACAATGGCTTTCTTTAGATGTGTGCCCCATGGCAGGCCACGCAGTTGAGAAATCACCTTCCATGGGAGAGAGGGAACTTGCAGGAAGAAGCTCAGAGATGCACAGCTGGCGGCAGCACCGAAGGCACTCAAGGCAGAGCCCGGCCAGCTGGGCCTGAGCAATCCAACATGCCTGCATTCCGCACAGGCAGCACCAAGGAGGGCGACCACGGCGCTTCTGGCTGGCACGCCGAAGGTGATTCCAGACGCCCCATCATGAGAGAGCCAAGCCCGCCTAGAAAATACACCCATTTGCCTTTGCATTCTGCAGGCTAAAGCAGGCGCTCTTGTCTACTGACAGTATCGCAGCTAAGAATTTAGCAGGGAGCCCAAGAGCTTAAATTACTGGCTTGTTAAAGCTACTTGATTTAATGCAGGCTGATGACAAACTCGTACAGTACATTTTTCTTTAACAGGCAGCTGAAGATTTCTATACTAGCATTATATATCTAGCGACTTCATTTTTCCAGAGCAGTTCCTGCCGTCAACTGGGTAATGACAATGACACTGTGGAACGCAGCCTGCAGGAACAGGTATGTCGTGTGTGGGTTGGAACCCACGTCTCCACAGCAGAGGGACAGGGCCCCAGCCAGCACCTGTCCGACACCCACACTACTGCGCATGATCTCATTCCCTTAACCCCCACAAATGCCAGGATGTGGGAGCCATCAGCACCCCCATTTTACAGACTGCAAAATCAAGGCAGAGGCAAATCAGTGACTTGCCCAAAGGCACATACATACACACCCCGAAGCCAAGCCCAGGCCCCCTGGATCCAAAGCAGGAGTCTGAACCTGCCCATTGCCGCTGTGGGCCCAGCACTCACAAGACCACCTGTGTGCGCCACCCTCTCTGCACTGCCACCCAGCTCAAGGCAGCTATTGAGTAACACCAGAGGGCGTCGTCACCACCATTATAAAATAGACAGTGGCCCTGGCCAGGTAGCTCAGTTGGTCAGAACATCGTACCGATACACCAAGGTTGTGGGTTTGATCCCCAGTCAGGGCACATACAAGAATCCACCAATGCATGCATAAATAAGTGGAAGAACAAGTTGCTGTCTGTCTGTCTGTCTCTTTCTCTCTAAAATAAATAAATAAAAAATAAAATAAAATAGAAAGTTGTCCATGACTCTAACGGATTCTGTCTACGGTCTGGCTCAGTGCTGAGAAGAATGAGGACCTGTGTTTCTGAAGGCCAGCCCCCCAGGGGCTCCCAGGCAGCCTCTGCACAGCCACCGCTGGCTCCTGCGTGCTGCTCCTGCGCAGCTGGCAAAGCCACGGCCCTCCTGGGGGCAGGCGGGGGCAGCGGGGCAGCACTGGACTCCAGCTCGGGCCCAGAGGCACCTCCCACCTGCATCCTGTGACCTCCGTCTCTAACACAGCCGCGTGCAGTTTTACCACCGACCTTCCCCGACGCAGAGAGTGCACCTGACAATGCCAGGCAGGGACATGCCCGTGACCCTGTCTCGGCCTGTCGCTCTTGCTGCCTTCTCCGAGATGTTACCTCGGACAATGCAACTCTCTGGTCCAGGGCTCAAGCCAGGGAGGCTGCTACCAGCCGAGGGCGGGACAGAGGGCACTTGTGCCCTCTGTGTTTGCCGACTAACTCCGATCCACAGAAGCCAGCTCCCCGAGGGCAGGGACTCAGACTGTCCCATTCCTCGTGGGGGCTCTCAGGGCCTACCACACAGCAGGCGCTCAAGCAACACATACTTTTTAACAAAATGAAGCATTTGGCTAAAAATCAGCCATGACCTTTTCTCCAACACAGGGAAGGAGAAGTGCTGAGAGAACTTTGAGCCCCTCAGCCATCCCTCCTAAATGTGGCCGCCTGTGGCCCCCTGCCCATCGCTGTAGGACACCAGGTGGCATTCGAAGTCTGACAGAACTGCGCACCTGATCGTTCCACGTTTATAAAGCTCCCTCGTGCGTGTCCCCCAGGCCGAGTGTGGCAGCCTCACATCCTGTGTCAGGAAAGCACACAGGCGGAGCCAATGTCTGTGCCCTCACTTCGCCCCAGCAGTCCCCCAAAGGCCAGTATCGCCCCCTCTTTACAGATGAGAGGCCCGAGGTGCAGACTGGTCCAGCGAGGGCACACTGCGGGCACGGGCACAGCCGGGGTCGGAACCTAGATCCTTCCGACTGCCAAGCCATCTAAGCCCAGGGCTGCTGGGAGAGTTACAGGGGCTTTGCCGTGAGAACAAAATTTGATCAAAAATGGACTTTCCTTCAACCAGCAGGCAGGAGAAGTGAGTGGGGCCCAGGAAGGGCGACTTCTAAAACCACGCAGGGATCCAACCGGGAAGGGAGTTCCCGGTGGGCACGGACAGCCAGGAAGATGCTCCCACAAGCTCCAGGGCAGTTCGGTTAGCCCTCCGGACACTTGCCTGTGCTGTCCTGCGTGATGCCACATCACCGCCGTCTGGTTTTCTATACAAAACCCACAAGCAACACTGTGTTGCAGGTCAAGCCCAGTGATCAGTGCGCATCCCCCCAGTCACACATGGCTGGACACAGAAGGGAAGAGCAGAGAACACTCCCGCTGACGAGGCCTCTTGAACACCCCGGAGCTCCCGGGGTAGCTGGCTCTTCTAGCGGGGCGGGCTCCCCACCGTCACCGATGGCTCAGTCATGGCTGCTGCCGTCCAGCCCTGAGCCCACTCGCGTGCTGCTGCGGGGATATGTTCACCTCACCCCTCATCCACCCCCACCAAAAAAACCCCCCACCAGTCCTGGCAGGTATCAGCCTGATCTCTGTGTCCGGGGCAGGAAGCGGGGGCATTACCTCCCAGAAGCTGTCGCTGGACACTTCTACTCCAACGGAATCATCATAAGTGACAGACATCTCTCTGAAGGGTAAGGGAGCAGCAGGGATGCTTAAATTCAGACCAACCGCAGATGCTCAAAATCCGTAGACAAATCTGTAAGAAAAACATATCACTGTGACTTTGAATTCCCAAGGTGAAAGAGCACCACATTTCCATTTACAGTTTCCATGTCCATCACTGCCTGCGTACAAAACCGTCTAAAACGTCTCCTTCAGTTGGGAGGAGGCCAGGACACTGGAAGCTCCGGGCCCGACATACCCGTGTATGTTATATGTACACATTTCACGTGAACAAGTACGCCGCCTCCACATCCTACTGAAGGGCTCAGAGAGCTGTCTGAAGAGCAGTTCGTGTTCTGAGGTCAACCGACTGATGCCCTTACTCACCACCCTTGCCCGTCCCCTGGAGAACGAGACACAGAACCTGTGAGGAGAGCACGCAAAGGAGGGCAGAGCCCTTGCACGCAGGCCGCCACAGCGCAGTCCGTCCTACCCCTCCAGCAGGGTGGGAATCTGGGGTAAACGTGAGGGGAAATAATGCCACCTTTCACACGACTCTCCACGGGCATTCCAGCACATTCTGATTGTGTCGGGCAGTGTCTCCCCCCCACCCATGACCGACTGACTCATCTCAGCCACGGAAGCCCCGAATTCAGACAGTTTCTTTTCATACCGTCTGTGCTCCTTGTGGGGCGGCTGGAAAAGACCATGAGCTAAATGGATCATTTCTGAGTGCAGACTCAGTGTTCTCGACCCAGCAGGGGTAGAGGGGCAGGACCCCCCTGTGATAGGGAAGAAGCTGAAGCACATTCGGAAGCACAGTTGCAGTGGATGGGACTCCAGCCTCCTTTCCGCCACCCTGGGCCCAGATCACACAGCCACAGGGACCAAAATTTTCCTAACTACATAGTCAGGAGTCCAAACCTCGGCTTAGTGATGGGAGGGTGCGGGTGGGGTGGGCAGGCAAAGTGAGCCACACGGTCACACCTACAAGGTGCATGGCTGTGTTCTAGGTAGTCTTCCTGAGGTTAGCACACCTCATCACATGACTGCCTGGGAGACAGTCTGGAACCGCAGTAAGGAATACGGGCTCCAGAGTCAGGCTGCCTGGGCTCCGCTCCCAAATCCATTACTCACTGGCTGGGTAACAGCGGGCAAGTTACCTAACCTCTCTGTGCCTCACTGGCTTCATCTGTAAAAGAAACAACAAGGAAATCAACTGCTGTGAGGGTCAGTGAGGCAATACATACAGGGGCTTAGAACACACAGTCCTAGTAAGTCACGGACATAGTAAATAATGATGTAACTATGTGTAGACAGTAATTATTGTGACTGTCGTTACTTTGGTCTGTACTTTAGAGCTGAGAAAACTGATGCTTGGAGAAGTTAAGTCATTCGCCCATGGCTGCCCAAGGAATGAATGGTGGAGACCAGCATTCGACACCAATGCCCCCTGTTCGCTCAGGGAGTGCCATACCAAGATGTTTCTAAAAACTCTCTTCAACTTAAATAAATCAGCTGTCCTATAACCTGAGGTCTACTTGCTGGTTTAGAGGTTTAATCTGGTGGAGCTTCCAAAGGCAAACACAGCACTGTATGACCAACACATTCAAAGTAGAGAATGGGTGACGGCCAACGTGCGCAAGCTGTCAACACAACCAGGCCGAGTCGCATGGGTGCCACCCAGGCGCGTCCTGACAGCACGCTGGCTAGAGCTCTGCTCAGCAGCCACAGGGACAGCGTGCCGTTCTGACCACGGGGCTATCACAACGGCCCGGCAGGCCACTCTGGCCTGGGCCCCGGTGCCACCCACACTTCACAGCGTCCCTTGCTCTGTGGAATCCTGTGCTCTGGGTCGGGGCCTTCCTCGAGGCACTGGCCGCAGCAGAAAGTCCTCTACCCAGCACAGCTGGTCTCGGCTCCAGGCTCCTCGGGAGTATCTGGGCATCTGGCTCAGAGTGGCCCAATCTAGCTGCTGGCTGGGCTGCTGGGCCAGCTCGAGGGAGCAGGTACAGGGAGAAGAGGGCACCTGCTCTGCACGGAGAGGTAACCTGACACCTGAAAAGCTCAGGCGGAGGAGTTCGTTTCTGCGTGGGTTCAGCCACGGGTCAGACATCAGTGGAAGACCGGTTCTGCACAAGATTTATTAAGCGTCTGCTAAGTGCCAGGGGCCACTAGGCTCAGTAGGAAAAGACATAGTCAGTTTCGGGGGGAAAGGGTCCGAATCACTAGGAGGTGCCCTGCCAAGTAACAAGACCAAGACACCCTGGAGCTGCAGAGGGCGTCGGAGATGAGGGGGGCTCTGAGCTGACCAGTGGCAACAAGGGAAAACCAATTCTGCACGCCCAAGTCATCAGCAGCAACTTGCCAATTTCCCTCAGTCCAGGGCCCTGGGTCTCCGTGCAGCGCGGTGCTCAGTGACTGTGACGCTCCCGGACCGCAGCTGTGCGAGGGCCACGCTGACCCCCAGGCACCCCGCACAGCCGCAGCCCCATGGCCAGTGACCGTGTTGACTCAGCTCTCCCAGCGCGTGCTACTCAGAGTTCACCGTAGGCTGAACCAGCGCCCGTGCACGCCGGCAGCTCCCGAGCCCACCTCTCCAAGCTCACGTATGAACATCACTAGAGCCTATCTTCCCCTTGATTTCTTCCCTTATTCCCTTTCTCCTACCATCTTTGGCTTCAATTTGTTCTCTCTCTAACTTCTGGAAATGAAAGCTTAGATCATTAATTTTCAGTCTTCTTTTCTGGTACACACAGCTGAAGCTGTGCGTTTCCCTCGAAGCCCAAATCTAGCTGCATCCTACAACCTCACTGATTTTCACAGCAGTCCCACGAGGTAGACACTTTCATTTCTCCTTTCACAGAGGAGAAACTGAAGATCAAGTAACTTGCTTAAGGATATAAATGGTGGTAAGTGGCAAGATCAAGAATCAAAACCAGGTTCTGTGGTTCTAAAATTCAAGTTTTTCCTATCATACTACATTGCAGAAAATTAAAGAAGTTTATAGGTAGGATGAGTAAAATACTGTGAAAATATCAAGAAAGCAGAAATGAGTCCTTCCATGAATAGGGCGTGGAAAAGGCTAGAAAGAGGCGTGCAGGGAGACAGTCTCTGCTTACGTGCACTGGAGAGGGGCTCTCCACCCGGAGAGGGGCTCTCCACCCGGAGAGGGTGGGGAGGTCACAATGGGCCAAAGGGAGGCTGAGAAATCTCATCTATCCCTGGAAATCCACGGAGGGTGATTCTACAAACGTAACAGAGTCAGCCGTTGCCAGCCCTTAGGGCTCAGACAAAGCGTGCCTTCCACAGTTCCGCTTGTCCGTGTGTGGCGGGGCTTGACCAGCCCCACTAACTCAATAGGGCACAACAACCGACCACTATTCCTGGGCCGCAAGACCCCCCACGTCACACCAGCCACAGCTGGGCTCAGAGACCGTCTGGAAGGGACTGGAAGGAAAGAGCCCATAAAACGTCGTGTGACCCAGTGATGGAGAGAGAGGAAGAGCTGCTGTTACCAGCCGCACTTGCGGAGCCTCATTTGTAAAGATCTGTTTCCAGAACCGAGGCAGAGCCGGGAATACAGATAGACTGGGCTAGACCACATTTTTTAAAAATAAAACTGAAAAACTGCTAAACTGGACTAGATCAGTGGGAATCAGGAGAGGCCCAAATGTTAAATCTGTCAAATGCAAACAGGAAAATCATTCTTTGCCCTTTAGCCCTGCACATAAAGTGGAGTCAGGTGGTGTGAGAGCAAAAATGCGCGACGGCAGTCGAAGCAAAATCTCAGGACGCCTGCTCTGCGTACTTACATAAGGCCAGAAAAATGGCAATATCCAATGTTAAAGGGCCTTAACATGCGCCAAGTTGTGGATTCTTTTTTCCAATGTATATGTAACCTACAAAATCACAAACAGCCTATTTTCCACAGAGGGCTCAGGGAGTCTGGCAGCGAAAAGAAGGGCGGGAAGGAGGATGGACTGTCCGTGGCCCCGTCACCCCCAGACAACACCAGGCACATCCCTCCCTCACAGCTGGTTCCCAGATGTCACCCATCCACGCCTTAAAGTGGGGGTGGGCATGCAGCCTGGGGCCTAGAGCTGCAGACAAGCACCTTCAGGGTCAGAGGACACAGTCTGCCCTCCAAGAGAAAAGGAGCTTCCTAAACAGCAGCCCCTGATACCCAAACATACTCTGTTCTGGTGAAGGGACACTCGAGTGCGCCCGCCCTGCACCCCCACAACCCCCCTGCCCAGGGAACCAGCTGCAGACCAGGCCACACCCAGGAGCCATGCTCAGCCCCAGGGAAACCAAGGCCACCGAGGAAGGAACTGGAAGAGCTGCCCACTGGTACCACATAGGTATCCAGCCACCACCTAAGGATTGAATGACACCCCCCGCCCCCAAAGGCTTGTGGCTGAAGTTGGCCAGGTTTCTGTCAAATCAAGAACAAGCCTGCTTCACCCATGCATGGTGCTGCCGCCCCACCTGGGAGCCCAGGGCGGGGCTGGATCGCCTTCAAAGCAGCCCCCGTGCACCATGCACCTCTAATCACCAACAGGTGGTCGAGGCGAGCTTTCAATATATTATTTTTGTTCCTCAAAAGTCCTGTAAAAAATTATCATTGTCCCTGTTTTACAGGGCGGCAACCGAGTACAATGATTCAAATCAAGGGCCCCACAGCTCATAAATGCTAGGCAGGGACTCAACCCAGACTGCCTGGCTCTGTGCTGCCCAGCTCCAGCGGGACACTGCGCCAAGCCATTCCCAGGTGTGGGAGCCCTGCTTGGCTGGGAGGCTGTTCCCTCAGAGAAGGGGCTTGATTCTCAGGGCTGTCTCATTAGTATCGCTGTTCAAACATCCCCAGAGACCCTGGGCCTGCCAGGGAACACTACTCAGAGTTTGTTTGGCCCTGGCCGGTGTGGCTCAGTTGGTGAGAGCATCACCCCATACGCCAAAGGTTACAGGTCCAGCTCCTAGTCGGGGCACATGCCTGGTCCGGGAGTGTGGAACCCCAGTCTGGGCAGGTACAGGAGGCTACCAATCGATGCTCCTTTCTCGCATCGATGTTTCTCTGTCTCCCTTCCTTTCCTCTCTCCCTCTAAAAGTAATGGAAAACAATGCCCTCATGTGAGGATTTAAAAAAAAAAACACAAAAACTACTTTTTTTCATGCACATGTGAATCGGGTTTTAGCATCCGCTGTGCTGAAGTTGGGGAAACTGAGGCTCCTGAAGGCAACGAGAGAACTGCCAGGCCCATTCCTGCAAAAGGAGACAGGGCCTGCTTCCTTCACTGCGCTGGGGCTGGGCCGACCCGAACCACCACCGAGGCTGTGGACACGCTCTGGAGCAAGCCGGTCTGCAATGCCACACGGTACTGAGTGTTCCTGAGATGCAGTCATCAATGCCAAACCCATAAACGTGTGCTTAATAATTAACGGGGCGCTTCTCCACGGGGACGTGAAGTTCCTGGGAAGACAGTGTGGCAGGGAGAGGGGAACGAGCTCCACCTCCAGGGACTCGGTCACCTGCCCTGGAGCCCTGTCCTCTGTCAGGAGAGGTCATCACAGTATGCCTCACCTCTGGAGGCAGGAAGAGGCTCGGGGGACAAGGGTGTGACAGGACTTTGGGAAAGTGTGAAGTGCCACACAAGTGAGTTGGTGCCACTCCTTTGCAGACAGGGACAGCCTGGCACTTCTGCAGGACACTCCAGACTGTCTGCCACCCAGCAGGCGAGCGGCTGTCTCTTCCTAAAGAAACTGAACCCCGATACCCAACTAAAATGCTGAATGAGTCCCACTAACTCTGAACACGTGCCACACAGATGTGAACGCTCCTACTGGAGACCCTTCCTGCACCCACTAGTGCCCCTGGGAGACCTGAAACGCAGTTGCCCGAGAGACAGGGACGACGTGCTTCTGCCTGGAACCCTGTCTGCCCGCCAGAGGGGCAGAAGCGGCAGGCTTGACTCTTGAGAGCAAGGCAATCATAAGTGTGAGGATGCACAAACCATCGCCTCCCCCCCCACGCATGAAGAACTCATTCGCAGTCCTCCACGAGTGTCCTCGCACATAATAGGCCCTGCACCGATGTTTGCTGAGCACACATTCTAAGAGGCACTCATCAAGATTCCAGGAAACCAGTGACTTCTGCTACTGCCGTATATAAACACCAGTGAGTCACAGCCACTCCTGAACAGGATTCGCTGAGTCTCAGAGGTTAGTGGAGGTCACTGAGGGTGCCCTTGGCCCAGGCTGGGAGCGGCATAACCTCTCCCCACTGCACCCCCCAGCCCCGGCCCGATAACAGGTATCAGATAAACAAAAGGTACAAATTACATAAGCACATCTAGCTCCCCCTTAGTGCCCTTAATTAGTTCCAGAAAAGAAAAAAACAGAATAGTTCATTGAGCCAAAAGGCTGTAACTCAGAGCAAGGACATTCTGAGCAAAGTGATTGCGTTGCTCGCATCCCTGAGAGTCAGCCTTGGCAGGAGGGAGAGCCCTCTCTAGTCCTCCGTCACCTCAGAAGGCAGCTCGGAAGGAAGGCGTCCTCACCGCTGGCTCAGTGCTGCCCTGTGGGCCTCGGAGAGAGGACGCTCCACCTAAGGTTTGTTCCTTCAAATTAATTATCCAGGGTGGAAAATTCTACTCCCCCTCCCAACTACTACATTAAAAAAAATTTTTAACTTGAAAGGCTTTACTTTTCAATTACTGTTGACATTCAATTTCATATTCGTTTCAGGTGTATGGCACAGTGGTTAGACATCTACATAACGTAGGAAGTGATCCCTTCATTCGTCTAGTGCCCCCTGGTAGCATACAGGGTTATTGTAACATTGACTGTATTAGGGTGGGAATTCCTCATTAATTGGGAAATTGACTACAGTTGCTTCTGAGTCACCTCTGGCCCAGAGTAAGGGGAGGGCCATTCCCTAAGTAAGGACACATGTACCCACTCGTTCTCCAGACACGTGTTAGAGTGCCTCCTGTGTGCCGGGTGCTCCTGTGTCTCTAACAAGACAGACACGGTCCCTGCCACCTGGGGCTGACATCCTAAGAGGGACTGAGGCGCAGTGTGGGGAGGGAGCGGCTCGTGGACCCCAGGTGGATGGCAAGTGGGCGTGTGAAGGACAGGGGAGGGCCTGTCTGGCGGAGGGAGGGCAGTAGCCTGGGTCTGGAGGAGCGCTGGAGACCACAGTGGGGATGACCCAGCATCTTCCATGAGCTCACAGTGACTCAGGCTCTTTCCCTGCATGCTGGACAGACAGCTCCAGTCGCAAGTGCTTGTGAGACGTGCCTTCGAAAACCAAGCTCGTGCACGCACCTCCAGCTAAACCTGCCCTCGAGTGTTGTTTCGGGCCTCTCAACGTGTGGTCGATTTCACAAGAGAAAACTCCTGTAGCCTTTGACCCAGATATTTCTTCTATAGCTTTATCCTACACATAAACCCGCCCACAAAGTCTAATGTAGGCATTCACGGTGGCAACAAAATATACACAGTGAGCACCACCTCACGGTCCATCAAGAATGAAAAGTGCTGGTCCCCCTGTGGGGAGGGACCCAGCAGCCAGAGGAGGGGCGGGGTGACTGTGTACAGACAGGAGGTGTTCCCACGCGTCGGGTGCAGACAGTGGGTTGTAGCATAGTGAGACAGTGTGACCCCACTGGGCACCCCCGGGAAACGACTGGGCGCCCACAAAAGCCTGCCAATGCACACAGAGTCCCAGTGGGTCTCAGACTTGCTCTGGGGAAGCTTGGTGTGGGGCGGGGAGGGTACTTGGGCATTTCATCTGGTCACTTTCTCAACTACTTGGAATCTGGACTCTTGGCATCTAATCGTTTTAGAATATAAGAACTAGCTGATAAAAAGACCCCACTGGTTCCCTGTAGGGCCTATGCTGGAATGAGGGAGGGTCCCCCTGCACCACGTGACCGCACCACAGCTTCCAAAGAGGACTTCTGCCCACATGCACATCGAGGACTGCCAGCCATGCAGCCCCAGCAGCGCTGCCTGCGGAGGGTGCCGACCCACCACCGCCTCTCACTTGCATGACTGCAGGCCTCTCCTGACGGCTGCCGCTGCTTCCCTGCCCCTTCGCTCTATTCTCACACGGTGACCCTTTGAAAACTTAAGTAAGATGATGTCTCCCCTCTTAAGCAGAGTGAAAGCCCCAGAGTACTCCCGCAGAGTGCAGACTGCTCGCCACCCCCCAATTACCTCCTCCTCGGCCCTCATTCCCGGGGACCGCTCTCCCCTGCCGCCCCAGCTCCTGCCACAAGACCTCTGCTGGCGGTGGCTCTGCCAGGCACAGCCACACTTGCTCACCTGCTCCCCAGAATGGTCTTCCTCCTCTTCCTGTGGTCCCTCAGGCCTGGGTCAGGTAGGCCTCTGCAACCCATCCCCCACCCCCTCGGCACTCCCAGGCCCTTCTCTGCTTTTTCCTCTGTCCCAGCACTTCCACCCTCTCTGCAAGCTACACCATTTACTTGCCCGTGCTGCCCATGGACTGCCTCCCCCACTAAGACAGGAGACCTGGGAGGAGGGGAGCTCTGTCTGTTGTGTTCAGGGCCACGGTCCCCGCATCTGGTGCCTGACAGGTGGCGGTCACTTGGTAAAAATGGGGATGAATTCTGGGTGAGAAAAGCTGAAGAGTCCGGGTTGCTGCGGTGCACACAGACCGAAGACCCCAGGTGAAAAGTGCCTGGAGCAGTCACGGGACGCTGCTGCAACCCTGGGGGGTGGCCGTCTTCCACAGATACTGCTGCACATGCTGAACTAACCCACACAGCTCAGGAACCATAGTGGGGGGGGTGGCGCCTCAGTCCCCAGCTGCCTCCCGCCTGCCGGCCCCATGGGAGGCCCCTCTGTCACCCAGCCTGACCACCGCTGGGGCCCACGGGCTCCTGTGGCCTCTGTTCTTGTCTGTCCATCTGTCCGTCCGTGCCCTGTGAGAAAGGACGGACGGGCCTCCTTCTCTGCAGCCCTCGAGCCGCCTCCCTTGAGCGGGGCGCGCTCAGGGAGTGAGGCCCGAGACGATGAGCTGCTGTGCACCATTAGCAAAGCAGGGACCCTTTTGTGATAGCTCCAATCCCTGGCCCAGCCTGTTCTGCCCCCAGTGGCCTCCTCTGGAAAAGTGAGCACTCCTCAGAGGAAGAGCCGGAGACCAGCAAGTCAGGTGACTGCCACCTCCGGAGACCCTGTGGCGCACGTCCTTCAACGGGACGGCTCGCGTGCTGCGAAGTGCTCGGTTTTCTGTGTTCATCTTTCTTCCCTGAGCGGCGTTTCCTCACTGATGTGCCTTCCAGTGACAGTCTACGCTCAATATTATTCTGCACTAGTTTCAGGTGCCCGGTTTGAAAGGCGGCCCCCTGAGGAAAGCACACGGGGGCCCATGGTGGGTGGGGGGCAGGGTCCTCCTGCAGCTCCCACCAGGGCAGCCAGTGTGGGCCCAACACCCTCAGGTGCTTCCAGGGAGTGAAAAACTACAGAGCCTGGGGTTGCCCCGGAAACCACGTCCTGAGACTGCAGTTTCAGTGACTCCCAGCACTGCAGCGTCTGCCGCAGATGGAGAAGGAGCTGGAGCGAGGAGGGAGTGTGGGAGCCCCGTGGGGGCACAGCCGTGTCACTGAGAGCAACCGTGGCTCAGGCGCTTCTTGAACCACACAGTTAGAAAGAAAAGAGAAAAAGAGTGGGGAGGGCACATCTTATCTTGTTTCAGTAACCACCACTGAGCAAGGCTCTTCCTCCCGCAGGAAAAAGTCGTCATGTTGCGGAACGTTAAAGAAAAGCAAACTTTTCTGAACGGACCAGCCCAGAGAAGCTACCCCACAGCATCAAACACGGCGACACTTAGGCTCAGCACCGCATTGGTTCTGAAGCAGGTGCGTGCCCACTCAGGCGTGACACCAGCTTTGCTCTTTCAACCCGTGACAATTTCAAGTCCAAATGTCACCTCTTTTGGGTCACACAGGGCTGTCAAAACCAAAGAGGGCTCCTCATGGCTGGCCTCTCTCCCACCAACCTGCGTTCTCGTGACTCAGCCCCCCCCCCACTACCTCCAGTCTGTCTCCGCCGCAATCACAGCCATGTCCCGGGGTCTGCTTTCTCCAACGGCATCAACGTTTCCTCCTCCGTCCATCCGCCTTCCTGTCACTCCTAGCTGCGAAACGTCATGGCCTCGCCAGGACCCCCCCCCCCCCCCACCGCAGGCAACCTCAGGGGGCGGGGTCTTTCACAGTCACAGCCTCATCACCACTCACAGAGCTTCCCCCACCCCCAACTTCTGTCCTCTCACTTCACTGGGGCTCTGGGGCTCACGCATTCTATAGACAGCCCGTGAACCTCTCAGACGCAGTCTAAAGAGCAAGATTTCAGCCTCACATCCTCACTGGGCATTTAAGGGGCAGACTCACACCCATGAGAAAGGATGGGAATACGCCCTGGGAGGCATGGGAGAAAACATGACCCCAAAAACATGTGAGCAGAAAAATGCTGCTGCCTTTGGGACCCTGCTTACATCCCACGGTGGACCTGAGCCACTTCGGGAGGTGGAAGAGCACTCAGATATTGCAGCCCGCACGAGATGGGCAGAGGGGGAAAGAACGAGGTGCCGTGTAAAGGAGACTCCAGCTCACCACAGCTTCAAATTTCTCCCGTGGTAGCTCCACAGATCAGGTGGGCTGTTTTTGTTCGTTTTCAAGAAACTTCACGTGAATAAACACTTATACATTTTTAAATGTAAAATTCCTTTGCCCTGGCCAGGTGGCTCAGTCGGTTGGAAAGTCTTCCAGCGCATCAAAAGGTTGCGGGTTCAATTCCCAGTCAGGGCACACACCCAGGTTCGATCCTTGGTCAGGGTGCATACGGGAGGCAACCAATTTATCTCTCTCTCTCCCCACCCACTTCTTCTCTCTCTAAAAATCAGTAATAAAAAAAAATTCTCAGGCGAGGATTAAAAATTTTCTTTAAATGTTTTTTTGAAGCTGTCAGAGCATGTGGACTCAGTGCACTCAACCCTACACTGTCACCTGCAAAGGGACATCCCGGGAGACCGACTGTCCCTGAAGCTTCGGGGGACAATGTGATTGGCTAAACTCGGTTAATTCCCCCAAAGAGATAAGACTGGTGGTAGTTAATCAGCCTGGGTTAGGGAATCACTGGTAATACACCCTGTCAGGAATGAGAATTTTTAAAGAAAAATACACACAGCTATTCACACACCCCAAGCAAACAAGCAAAAATCATTAACAAACTTTAATCTCTGATGATTCAGAAGTCAGTTTTTACTGTTACAAAGGGCTCTCGGGGCCAAAATTTGGCAGACTGGTCCCAAACTTGCCATTACACAGCGGTGGGACCCTGGGCATCTTTTCAGCATCCCGCTACTTTTACTTGAAAACGAGTGTGAGGTCAGACAAACTCTTTGACTTCTCTGAGCTTAAAATGTTTTAAAAGAGCCTCTACTGGCAAGAGACCATGGGGACCTTGAGTGGACTAAAGCCAAGCAATTCTAGGTGCTGTGCATGCGCAGTGACCTCCTGGCTGCGGGGTGCTCTCCTCAGTCAGACCCGAGCCTCACGGCCACCTGGGGAGGACGTCCCCTCCAAGACCCCAGAGTCTACGCTTGAACTCACTCTCAGAGGCTCACCGAGAGACCAGCCCTGGTCCCCGGACAGCCCGTGTCTCCCGAGCACATTACGTCACGGAAGTTACGTCCAGTGTTGGTGACATGGTTCGTCACCTGTGGTGCAGGTCCAACACACACAGGTCTCGAGGCTTAAAGGGAAAGTCAACAGCCGTCAGCATGCGCATTTCACCAGATGAGTAAGAAGCCTGACTGTCAGCGATCACGGCCTCAGCGCTGTGACGGGCACCCTGGCCCCGGGTCCCAGGGCTTCCCACCAAAGACCGCTGTTCATGGCCGCTGGGAGGTCAGGCGTGGCGACAGCCCAGGGGTTCGGTGAGCTGTGATGTGTTGGGTAGGAGGGCTGCACTGCAAATGCCTTACTCCTGCCTCCAAGAGTGGGCAGAAGACATTACCTCTGAACCCCACTGAGCATCCCTCGAGGCTCTCTCAAGGGCCATGTGTCCACCAGGATGCTGAGAAAGCCTGGAGCGGGACGTCCAGCAGAGGCGGGGACACCAAGCTGGGTCCTGAGGAGCCAGTGGGAGTCAGGCAGGCATGGAGGGGTGCGGGGCGGCCCAGAAGAAGAGTCCTCAGGCGAGGGGGAGTGAGGGGTGGGAAAGTGAGGTCAGAGAGGGGTGTGGGCCAGTGTGGGAGGAACCACCCAGGATTCAGAGGGCTGCTCGGCAGGGCTGGGCGTCTGCCCCGAAACAGGAACAGTGAGGGAGAAAGGAGGAACTGGTGCCGCATTTCTGCACAGAAATCCCCATGTGGTTTAAACGTGGTGACTTTCTCATAACTTGTGATCATCTCAGTGGCTGGCTAGTCTGAGAAATATTTTACATTCTATTCATAGTTATATTTTTTAATTGACAGGACCAGAGGTCATTTTGTTACTATTGTTAATAACCATTGCACTTACATATAAAGTACTTCTCTTCCAAAAGAGGCCAGAAAATGTCACAGAATCCCAATGCAAAAGGGATGCAGATGATATTAATAACTAAAATTTCAAAGCTAATATGACAACAAGTTTGTTTAAAAAAAAAAAAAAACAATGTTAGCATGTTAGGTAGAAGAGAAAATCACCCTCCCTCCCAATTTCTGGTCTCTGCAGGGCTGCCTTTCCCGGCACTTAAACCAAGTAGTGTCCCTGCGCCAAACCTGTGCACGGGGAGTCGCGCCTGACACCTTCCCTTTGCGCCAGCTCCCCATCTGTCTTGGCCCCTGTCTACCCCTTCCGTCCCCCCCACTGGCCGGCCCTGATGAGCTCCAGCCCCAGGGATCCTCCCGCCTTTTCTCCAACACACGAAGTGGTTCCTGCCTCAGAGCCTTGGCACATGCTGTTGCCTCGCCCTGGGATGCTCTTCTCCGAGGGAAGTGCATGGCGCCCCCCACCCCCCCGACTCCCACTGCGTCTGGCCCTCTGCCCAGAGGTCCTCGGGGAGCCTGCCTCCCTGACCCTGCTGTCGCATCCAGCTCCACCTCCCATCCCGACACTTGCTAGTCTCCTTGCAGATTTCTCTGAAGCACACATCACTACCTGAGCTGTTTTACCCAGGCACAGTCTGCTGCTTCTTCTAGAAGGTAAATTCTGGGGGTATCCCACCCATAATAGGTGCCCCCTAACTTGCTGACATGGACAGAGACACGTGCTGTTACCTTTACAAGTGAAGCGGCGGCAGAGAAAAGCAGCGACGTCACAGGAGCGTGCAATTGGCGACCGCATCTATGAAGCCGCACGCTGACACCCCCTGGACCACCCAGGAGAGAAAAAGGACTGGCTACTCGGATGAGAGCAAAGGTCATTTCTGAGTGACCCTTGAAACGCCAAACCTTCTCCAATGGTCAGCTTATGTAGTCATTTAGAGAAGAGACCTCCCCACGCAGGGCTTCCTGGGCAGCCTGCAGAGCACCCAGGGCCACGCCGGGTTTTGTTTTTGTCGATCTCAAAGGGCCCCTCCGAATGAGAGGGAGCAACTGTGTGAGGAGAGGAGGGGTCCAGTCAGTCGCCCCACACGTCACACACTCCCGCATTTGGCATTTGGAGCCACCGTCACTGGTTTCCAGCAGCATTTGAAAGTGTTTGCCAAGCCTAGTCCCCTGCGGTGAGCCCCACACATGCCCCCAGCCCCTCACCCGACACCGCATTTATGGGCGACCCCTGGAAAACGGAAGAGGTCAAAGACTTTAAAAGATTAGAAACAAAATACTCCCATGATTCCTCTTGGCTCTGGGACTTTAAACCCTGAGCCATCCTTGAACACACATAACTTCTCAGAGCAATGAAACGCAGCAAACCGTCTCCTTGAAAAAGCCCAGTGCGGGAGAGAACCAAGATGGCGGCGTAGGTAGACACTGCGCCTCCTCGCACAACCAGAACTGACAGAAAATAGAACGGCAAGGAAGTCCGACACCAAGTATATAAAAAAGAAACATACATCCAGACTGGTAGGAGGGGCGGAGAGGACTCGCGTGGCCGGGCAGGACCGAGACTGGCGGAGTGTGGGATGAACGGGGCAGGCAGTCCGAGCACTAGCAGACCCTGCAACCCTACATTTGCGCAGATAAACCGAGAGGGCCAGACTCAGAGTGGCGGAGAACAGGGCAGGCAGAGCGGCAGGTAGTACCCCTCGGCCCCACACTCTCGCACAGATAAACCGGGACAAACGGCAGGGAGGGCGGGGAGCTGAGCAGACCTCGTAACCCAGGGCTCCAGTGTGGAGAAATAAAGCCTCAGACCTCTGATCGAAAACGCCCCTGGGGGTTGGGGCGGCAGCAGGAGAGACTCCCAGCCTCACAGAAGAGGTCGTTGGATAGACCCACAGGGGCCTAGAGTGTGCACAGGCCCACCCACTCGGGAACCAGCACCAGAGGGGCCCAGTTTGATTGTGGGTAGCACAGAGAGTGACTGAAATCCGGTGGAGAGTGGAGCGGACGCCATTGCTCCCTCTCGGCCCGTCCCCCACGTACAGTGTCACAGCGCAGCCACCAGCGTTACCCCGCCCCGGGAACACCTAAGGCTCCGCCCCTTAAAGTAACAGACACGCCAAGACCAAAAAAAAAAAAATGGCCCAAATGACAGAACACTTCAAAGCTCCAGAAAAAATACAACTAAGCAAGGAAGAGGTAGCCAACCTATCGGATGCACAGTTCAAAACACTGGTTATTAAGACGCTCACAGAATTGGCTGAATTTGTTCGAAAACTAGATGAAAAAATGAAGCCTATGCTAAGAGAAACAAAGGAAAATGTACAGGGAACCAATAGTGATGCGAAGGAAACTGGGACTCAAATCAAACGGTGTGGACCAGAAGGAAGAAAGAAACATCCAACCAGAAAAGAATGAAGAAACAAGAATTCAAAAAAATGAGGAGGGGCTTAGGAACCTCCAGGACATCCTGAAACGTTCCAACATCCGAATTGTAGGGGTACCAGAAGGAGAAGAGGAAGAACAAAAAATTGAAAACTTATTTGAACAAATAATGAAGGAGAACTTCCCTAATCTGGCAAAGGAAATAGACTTCCAGGAAGTCCAGGAAGCTCAGAGAGTCCTAAAGAAGCTGGACCCAAGGAGGAACACACCACACATCATAATTCCATTACCCAAGATAAAACAGAAGGAGAGAATCTTAGAAGCAGTAAGAGAAAAGGAGACAGTTACCTACAAAGGACTTCCCATAAGACTGTCAGCTGATTTCTCAAAAGAGACCTTACAGGCAAGAAGGGACTGGCAAGAAGTATTCCAAGTCATGAAAGGCAAGAGCCTACATTCAAGATTACTGTATCCAGCAAAGCTATCATTTAGAATGGAAGGGAAGATAAAGTGCTTCTCAGATAAGGTCAAGTTAAAGGAGTTCATCATCACCAAGCCCTTATTATATGAAATGTTAAAGGGACTTATCTAAGAAAAAGAAGATAAAAAATATGAACAGTAAAAATGACAGCAAACTCACAGTTATTAACAACCACACCTAAAACAAAAACAAAAGCAAACTAAGCAAACGACTAGAACAGAAACAGAACCACAGAAATGGAGACCACATGGAGGGTTATCAATAGGGGATTGATTGGGAGGGGGAGAGAGAGGGAAAAGGTACAGAGAATATATAGCATAAATGATAGGTGGAAAATAGACAGGGGGAGGGTAAGAATAGTGTAGGAAATGTAGAAGCCAAAGAACTTATAAGTATGACCCATGACATGAACTATAGCGGGGGAATGTGGGAGGGAGGGGGTGGGCAGGATAGAGTTGAGTGAAGGGGCGGAAATGGGACAACTGTAATAGCATAATCAATAAATATATCAAAAAAATAAAAAAAAAAGAATGAATGAAACTCAAGCAAAAAAAAAAAAAAAGAAAAAGAAAAAGAAAAAGAAAAAGAAAAAAAGCCCAGTGCCAGGACGAGCGCCAAGGCCAACGTCACTGGCCACCGCAGGACCAGCGCTGTTTTTCTCTTCACTGCAGATCCTTGAAACGAGAGGCCCTGCCAAAGCAGAAGCCTCATTCCAGTCCAAAAATAAATGAATAAACAAGTAAGAGGGAGAGAACACGCACAGGGGCACACAAGAAGCAAGAACCCAGAGTCTGCGGGTGTCGCGACGAGCCGTGTAACGCCAGCGCTTACCGAGCTAGCATGGCAGTCTGTCTGTCCTGTACCCTCCGCTGTGGCCCACACACAGATGACACTGGTCCCCTGCTCAGACCACTGAGGGGAGCCTGGTAAGAGCCCGCACCCACCCACCCACTGCGTATGCCCTTCACAGAACCAAACCCTCTCTCTTTCCAGTGTCTGCAGCAGGAAGAACAACTAACTTTTCCATTTTGGAGAAAAATGCTATTGCAGCTGGAGAAACATTCTTGGATATCATGAATAAGATATTCTGACTCAGGAATTGTAAATCTGATGCTGGAGTGTGTGAAAGTATGAATAGGCAGATTTGGGGAAATATTATGAAGCCATGGCAACAGAAACCACGGAAGAAACTCCCGTTGCCCAGAACTGTTTAAAAATACACCAGATACTAAAATACCAGCAAAAAGCTACAATGACTCACACTGTTCTCCTCAAACACTCAGAGAACAGCCAGTTCCCGGACAGCCTTCCAGGCTTTTTCCTCACTGGAAACACGTGAGATGAAGACAGCAAAAAGAAGCAAAAGGAGATTTGGACATTTTCTCTAATTTTACCAGCAACCTGGTACAAATAAAACCTTATATGTATCAGAGTTTGCTGGGACTACGGAAACATACACTCGTACAATGAGGGTTGTTTCGAGGCGTTTCATAAAAGCCAATCGAACCCAGAAAGCCCGACGGAGGCACCCGCGTGTCCCACGTGGCGTTTCCCGCGTGGTGAAGGTGGAGAAGAGCCCAGCATTGTTTCTGCCACTACGTACGGCCTGTGAAGGCCTCGTGTAAGACCGCGACCTCCTTTCCCCCCCACCTGCGTGTAGGCCCCTCTCCCACCTGGCCCTTTCTCCACTGCATGCCCTCCCACTCCGCTTACACATCTTTGAATGAGGCAGCTACACACAGAAGACCCTCGTGGGCCCACAGGTGGAGTAAATCCACCAGTCTCGGCCCCAGGTCCCTGCTCCGCCTGCCCTCCCTGCCCACAGGCCTCTGCCACCCGCAGGGCCCTGAACAACACATGCCACATGCTGCCACCGCCAGAGACTGCCCTTCTCGCCACCTCCTATCCATGCTGCAAGGCCCAGTTTAAGTGTCGCCTCCCCTGAGGAGCCTCCCCCTACCATGCCAGGGACCCTCTGCCCACCACTGGCCCTTTACAGTTCCTCTATGGTGCCATTATTTCCCCAACGAAGCTGTCAGCTCCTGAGGGGACCCTGGTGCCTGCCACAGTACCCATGGCTGCTCAGTGACAGCTGCTAGAGGAAGAAGGGAGCTGGGGAGTGGATTTCTCAGGAAACCTCAGAGTGCCGGGTGCCCTCATCAGTCCAGGCTGTGCCTCCGCTTGGCTCCCCGTCCCCACTCACTGCACCTCTTCCCTGCTTGTCCCTGCTTGTGCACACAGCCCCTCGTGCACACGCCCAGAGACTTGCTTTGGACATACGACATCCCCACCGACAATTCTGTCTGGAGTCAGAGCATCAGAAAAACTTGTCTGCAGAAAAGCTCTGCTGCCAGTTGGGGAAGAGCTCCAACAAAGTCCCGGAACCCAGGCGACCCTTAAAGTTTACTGAGAGAGGGCTAATTTTTTCTTTTGCAACATAAATTATTCAAGTCCCATAATCACTGAAATTTCAATTTGGTTTGTTACCAAAAGGCCCAGGAGAATCATTCAAGTGCACAACAGCACAGAGCAGGGGCAAGCGTTGCCCATGCAGGCAAAGGTCAACCCGAGAAGGGGCTCAGGGCGGGAACACTCGAGCACGCGGGCCTGTGGAAACACAGGTGGCTGACCAGGAGCACCTTCAAACATGAACACGAGATCTGGAAGCCTATAGCAGACGCCCACTACCACGCCAAGGAGGAGATTCCCCGTGTGTCCATGAGGGGCTGCCTGGGCGTCCCCAAGGGCACGGGCAGGGATCGGGACTGCATGGGGACCGACCCAGGACCTGGGTCTTACGGGCTGTGTGCTCCAAGCAAGCCCCATTACTGCTCTGTGCCTCTGGTTTTCCACTCACAAAATGGGAAGACAATGCCCACGCTGCAGTCTGCCTAACGAGTGGTAGCTTCACTAACACAAGGAAGGCTGTCTCTTCCATAGCTAACATCTACTGCTGGCTCCCTTCCTGACCCTGCGGCTGCACCCCCTCGCCTAGTCTAGAGCCCTGCTGCTCCCCCTTAACCCAGCCCTCCCTAACCCAGACTTGCCAGAGGCCCACAGTGAGTGCAGAGCAGGCATGGAGTCCCAGAGCCCTCCCCACTGAACCCACATAGCTCCAGGAAGCAGGAACAGTGAGCCCCCCAGGGGCCCTGAACTGTGTCAGGGCCAGCTGCGTGGACACAGAGCCCAAAAGTCTCCTCCTCCCCGGTCACACGATCCTGGGATCCTGGACCACCGTCTCCAGAAGGCTTAGTCTCCCACTCCCGAGTGAGAAAATCGGGTAAAAGGCCCGCCTGCTCCTGCTGGGCCAACTTTCCCCAGCTAACTTCCTTACCAGACCACCCACCCTTGCTCGGAGTAAGCCAGAAAGATCCGCTAAATGCTGGATCTGAGCTGACAACCTTAAGAGCTAATGCCATCTAGCCAGAGCAGCACATAAACCGTGTCTGAAACAAGCCCAGCGAGCAGTCACTTCAGGTAAGTTTGGGGATGGCCTCTCGACATCACTCGCTCTCTATCTGCACTAGGGGCTTCATTTCTAACTTAGAAAGTAATTGAATTAGTCCCTCATTCACAATTGTATATAAATAGTGAACAATCAGCAGTGAATTCCTGTGGCCTGAGAATGAAAATGAAATGGTTCTGAAGATCCTAGAGAAAGGAGGGTCAGTTTATTTTATTCGTAACGTTGGCCTGAAGGAGAAAGGAAAGCCCAGAGGCGGGAAACGCTTAAGAAAGCTCCCCTGTCGGGCATGCGAGGAGACCTTGGAAGGCTTGAGCTTGCCAGCCCTCCCAGAAGTCTCCGGGGAGGTAAACCCAACCCACAGGACGGCCCAAGCCACCGTGGCAGCGCTCAGTGGCCTTCGGCAGCACCTGGGGGAGTTCCCTCTCCAGAAGGGGCTCGCTGGGTGGGTGTGTCCCATGCCAGGGCCACACAAACACAGGCCCCCTGGCAATTCCCTGGTGTCCCTCAGGACAGCCTGGTGCGTCAGCTCCCGCCACGGGCCATCCGCAGAGGCTCACAGAGGTCCTTGTCCTACTCCACTTGGAAGCCCATGGGGAAGGTCTCTGCCCTTTTACTCTACCTGTAACCTAAAGCAGGAGCTCAAGAAATGAGACGGGACCACAAGGCAAAGGGGAGAGAAGGAGAGAGGGGAACTGCTGTTCGACCTGGGTCCTGAAGGTTAGAGAAAGTGACGTTGTCTACGTGAGACATTTGCATTAAATTCAGATCTGGAGTCGGCAGAACCCTTGAAAAATGGTTTTTTGCGTCTGGTGTCTTCCACCCCACTGGCTCCCAGGAGACGGGTCATGTGCTTCCCCTGGCTGTCTTCAGGTGGCTTTCCTTGCTACGGGTGACATGTCTCAGGGTACAGAGAGTCGGCAACAAAGGTAGGACGAGACCCAGAATCACCCGGTCTCGGTCCAGCTTGGCGTTAGTCCCCCCACGTGTCTCATCGAGGAGCTGGGGCACACAGCATTCACGCGTGCCCCCAGTCTTATGTAACAGGAGCATGTCAGCTGACAGGTCCGTGCCTGGCCTGATTTTCAGAGCAGCACTCTCTCAGACCTCTGCTTGGCAAACACCCTGGGAACGTGGGGACTCAGGCTGAAGATTTCCCTAAGCTAAATATTGATTCAATGCTCCGCAGGCTTAAAAATAGAAAAAGTTACTTTAAAAAGGACAAAACCGATAATTTTCCAAGCTGATACTCTTGTGAGAATGCAAACAACAGTGCAAGAAGACGTATAGGGAGAGTACCAAGATTTAAAAGAAAAATTATTGAGAGCAGGCCTAGCTGAGCAAGTACTCTAACTCCAATTACTTCCCCCCTCCCCACAGCCCCTAGGAGAGGCCAACCCCACAGTGGGAATGAAATGCGCTCCCACAGGACAATATTTTTATGAGAAATGAGACCACCTTTGCTTTCAAGGTTGGGGTGGGACGATGGAACCAGGAGACTTGGATTCTAGTGCTCCCTCTGGCCTCGACCCGCACACGCCACTCGCCCACCAGCCGTGGGCTCCCCGCCTACTAGAAGATGGGCACTCCCTAAATCGCTGTGCAAACCGTGCCACTGCGTCTTGTGGCCAGTCCCTCCAGTCATCCCTTACTCACTAATCCACTTATCCAGAACACCCATTGTGGTCCAGGTGTGGAGCTCACAACCCACAAGAACAAGCCCCCGACTTCTTAGAACTTGCATCTTAATGGGGTCCACACACATCAGGCCTTCCACAAGCTGTTGAAGGCAGGAACGTTCCACCCAGCACCTGCCACATCGACCGCATTTCTGAAGCTGGAATTTTCCCCCCGGCCCACTGCATCGGCACAGCCTGCTGTGGGACGGTGGTGATGGTGAGGCTGGAGCAGGACGATGCTGTGATCAGCCTAACAGATGCTATCTGTTATTACTGTTATTATCACATAGTTAGCCACTAAAGGATAAAACTGCAATGAAATGGAAAGAAACAATGCTAGTGTAAAAACTGTTTCCTTCTTCACCTGGTAATTAGGAGGGCGTTTTACTCCAAAAACAGGTTTGTATATTCTATGCAATGAAAGGAGAGAGATGCAGAGTAAGTTGTCAGACGGTGAGTTGCTCGAGAGCAAGAGTGCGTCGTCCTCACCTGGGAACCTCGGAGCTGCGCAGCGGCAGCCGCTCACAGCAGAACGTCAGCTCACTGACTGCCCGACGCCTCGACAGTGGGCTCTAACGGCTGCACACAGAGGGCAGGCAGGTGCATTCCGCAGCGGCCCACACTTCCCCTTTAACATCCAGGCCTCGTTTCACAGGGGTAGGAGGGGAGTATGAAGCCCAGGCACCGAGGTCAGCCGTCAGGAAATCGTGCCACCAGAATGTGAGACCTGCCCTGGGGACAGGGAGACTAGCATGGCCTGGAGATGGGGCGCCTGCCAGTCCCTGGTCCTCCCAGATCGCAGTGCCCCCCTCCTCACCGGCAACCCCACTGTCCACACCTCCTCTGACTGATCATGCTGGGAGCCATCTCTCTACATTCCTGTAGCATCTTTTCAAGTACAAAAGTATGAATTTTTATGAAGTCCAAGTTATCCATCTTCTTTTGTTGTTTGTTTTGGTGCCGTAGCTAAGAAATCACTGTCTAAGCCAAGGTGTTGAAGATTTCGGCCTGCTTTCCTCTAAGAGTTTCACAGGTTTGGCTTACATTTAGGTCTCTGATTCATGTGGAGCTAAGTTTTGTAAGTGGTGTGAGGCGGAGGTCCAAATTCATCCCTTTACATGTAGATCTCGAGTGGTTCCAGCACCAGTTGCTCAAAAGACTTACTCTTTTGCTCACTGAAATAGCTTGGCACCCTTGTCCAAAATCAAGTGACCATAAGTGTAAGGGATCTGTCCTGTTCTCTTGATTCTATCCCACTGATCCACCCTCGAGCCAACACCCCACCGTCTTGAATACTTGTGGGCGTGCGGAACTTTTGAAATTGGGAAGAGTGAGTGCTCTGATTTTGTTCGGCTTTTTCAAAGCTGTCTCAACTATTCTGGATACCTTGCATTTCCACATCAATTTTAGAATCAGCTGGTTGATTTCTATGAAAAGAAGTCAGCTGGGCTTTTGACAGGGGTTGCAATGAATCTGTAAATCAGTGGGGAGTATCGCCATCCTAACAATGGTAGGTCTTCCCATTCGTGGATGTGGGACAGCTTCCCATTTATTGAAGTCACCTTTAATTTCTTTCAACAATGTTGTATAGTTTTCATTGTGCAACTCTTATACTTCATTATTAAATTTATTCCTAAACATTTTATTCTTTGTCATGCTATTGTAAATGGAGTCGTTTTCTTAGTTTAATTTTTGGACTAGCCATTGCTAGCTTACAGAAACCCCATACACTTCACATACTGACCTGCGTCGTGCAAGCCTGCTGAGCCCGTACACTAGTTCTAACAGTCTGTCAGTGGATTCCTTAGGATTTTTACATACAAGATCATGTCACCTGCACACAGAGGAAGCTTTGCTTTTCCGTTCCGACCTGTGTGCCTTTCACGTCTCTTCCTTGCCTCGCTGCCCCAGCTGGACCCCCAGCGTGCTGCGAGTGCCAGCGGTGAGAGCCCACGCCCTGTTCTTGCAGCCCGTCCCTCTGCCCCCAGCTCTGCGACTTTTCACACATGCGCTCTATCAGGTCGAGAACGCTCCTGCCTTGTGGAGTGTTTTCATCACGCAGGGGTGTTGCACTGAAGGGGTGTGCTCGGGGTTTTAACGCTACAGAACAAACCGGTATCACACCGAGGACGGAAGTTAACTTGGATTAGAAGCACTTGACAGTACATTATATATTTGAATTAGTTTGAAGCGTCAGACGGAGCCAAATACAAATCTATTTTAAGCAATTAAAAGAAAACAGCTTCTTTTCTGGCTCTGAGAAAAAGATAATAAATTGCGATGTTAAAAAAACGAAAGAGGCTGCTGTAACCTGAATCTTGGCCTCTCGCCTTTCTCCCCGAACAACATGAGCTTCAGCCCCCACTCTAGTTTCTCCACCAACACCGGACCCCGGGCTCTATGCAGTCGCCCAGCTGCCAGGCCTGGCCAACCGACCTCGCAGCCACAGTCTATGCAGGTGCCGGGGGCTCAGGCTCCCGGATCTCCGTGTCCCACTCCACCAGTGTCCGGGTGGCTAGGGCTCTGGCAGGCATACGGGGGCATCCAGAGCAAGGAGACTAGGCAATGCCCCAATGACCTCCTGCCTGGGAGGGTGAGGAGCCTGGAGGCTGATAATCAGAGACTGGAGAGCAAAATGTGGCACACCTAGAGAAGAAGGGACCCCAGGTCAGAGACCAGGGCATTTACTACTTCAAGACGGTCGAGGACCTGAGGGCTAGGGTCTCTGCAAGTTCTGTAGACAACGCCCGTCTTGCTGCTGATGACTTCAGAGTCAAGCATGAGGCGGAGCCGGCCACGTGCCAGTCTGCGGAGAGTGACGTCAATGGGCTCTGAAAGGTCACCGATGACACCAACAGCACTCAGCTGCAGCTGGAGACAGAGATCAAGGCTCTCAAGGAGGAGCTGCTCTTCACGAAGAAAAACCATGAGGAGGAAGTAAAGGGCCTACAAAGCCAGATTGCCAGCGCTGTGTTGACCGTGGAGTTAGATGTCCCCAAATCTCAGGACCTTGGCAAGATCACGGAGGACATCGCGCCCAGCATGACGAGCTGGCTCAGAAGAACTGGGAGGGGCTAGACAAGCACTAGCTCCGCCAGACTGAGGAGAGCAGCACAGTGGTCACCTCACAGACCACGGCGATGACACTCAGTGGAGCTGTCCTTAGAGATGGGCGTGGACTGATCAGAAAACTGCAGGCCAGTTTGAACAACGGCCTGAGGCAGAGGAGACGTGCTATGCCAGGCGGGTGGAACAGCTCAATGAGCTCCTGCTGCCCCTGGAGGCAGAGGTGGCCCAGACCCGGGCAGCGGGGCAGCGCTGGGCCCAGGAGCACGAGGCCTTACCGAGTATCAAGGTCAAGCTGGAGGCTGAGATCACTGCCCGCAACCTGCCAGAGAAGAGGAGGACTTTGACCTTGGTGACACACAACTCCACACCGTCCATCCGAAAGTGCCCCCCTTTGCCCCCAGCAGGACTGTGGATGGCAAAGTGCTGTCTGAGGTCAATGACACCAAAGTTCCGAGGCGTTAAGGTGGCAGAAGTGGGGTGCCCCTTGGGGGCAGGAGGCCAATAAAAAGGCAGAAATCATTAGGAAAAAAAAAGAAACAAAAGATACCAGAAAATATGATGGATGGGCTCAAAATTTATGTAATTATTTAAACCTTTGCATGATAAAATGTCATGTGGAAAGCAAATAAAGAAAATGGATTCAACACACTGATAAAATCTTATCTCTAAAATACAGTGCGGGCTGATATGAAGAGGGAGGACCCAAGGGCACCGCACAAAGAAGCCGCCGCAGAGGAGCACGTAGGAGAAAACACAGCTGGGGCACGGACGGGACGCTCCCTGAAGTTCCACCCGCTACACGGGTCCCTGGTCCTCCCCTTGCTGCCTGTCATCCACTGAGAAGCCTCACGCTGCAGCTACAGGACAACAGAGTCCCCTCAGCCAGTCTGGCCCCGGAGTGGCTGCGGGGGCTACACCCCAGCGCCTCACGAGGGACGTGCACAGTGAGCAAGAGAGATACTTTTGTCAGGTTAAGCCTCTGAGATTTGAGGTTTACTTGTTACTGCAGCATAACCTAGCCAAGTCTAACACAGCAAATTACCATGTGGGGAAAACAGCTTATTAACTCCCTTTAAAAATGGAAATAACTTACGAAAATAAGACAAATTAAAATGACAATGCCAGTTACAGTGGGGCTGGCTGTAGGAAAATAGGAATGTACTCTACTGTTGCCAATAGGCTTCATGGAAAAATCTGGAAACACGGAACAAGGCAGACAGCAGTTACCAACCTCTGACCTGCAGTCCCACTCTGGGAATACGCCTCAAGCAAAGGAACTCAAAGAAAAATAGCTTGAACAAAATGTTCCTCTTGGTCATATTTAGAACAGCAGACACTGGAGGCAAGTCACACGCCATAACCAGAGAAAACACTGGGGACTCGACAGCGGGGACACCACAGGGCCATCGGAAGGAATGAGCAGGTGGGCTGTTTGATACCTGAAACGGGGTGGAAGCACAGAAAACAGCACAGACACAGTGAGTACGTGTAAACTTTAAAGGCAAGGGCTGTGCTTTTTCACTTTTGTAGCCCCGGTGAGGCAGACACTCAAATATTTGCTAAGTGACTGAATGTCTGAAACAACGAATGACCAAGTTCTGGGGAGGGGGTGACAGGGACGGAGGGGACTGTGGTGGGGGAGCGAGTCTGCTTCGCCTCCCTTCTGTACAATGGCGGCAGTGTGTCTGCTCTACGATGCACATATTTGCCATAGGGAAAGGGAAATCTATTTTTCACACAACAAAGCCGGATGACGTTTCCAGGGAACGAATGGGTGGGCCATGCATGACTTCACACAGAGAAGCGCTCACGGAAATCCCGGCTCTCCAACACCAGGAAGGAGTCCCCCCATGGCGGTGTCCCTGAAGCTCGGAGAGGCTGGCGGGCCACCTGTCAGGGTTAGGCAGAGACAGAAGTGGATCAGGCCCCCACGGGGTCCTGCCCACGCGCTGGGGGAGTGGTGGCCACACAACGAAGATTTCATCACTCAGACACCTGACACTTTCTCAACTGACCCCTATTTGTGGGCACAGAACCTTCTTCCCCAACTATAAAAACCAAGCGTCTCCCTTTGGGCTAACGGCCCCATCAATAGAGGAGGTTCCCCAGAAGCTTAAAGGTGAACCTTTACCAGTTTAAAGAGTGGTATCTCTGAGTTGTCTTTGGTCAGACAAACCCTCCTCAGTTCTCCGGTGTTGCCTTAAACCCACCACGGCACCCTGCAACCCCGCCTTCGCCCTGGGCTGGCCAGTGCTGCCCTGAGGCATCCCTGGACGCACACTGTCAGCTCCCGGAGCCCTCACACCTGCCTGGAGAAAACTCGGCCTCTCCTCATCACACTGGCCTCAGCCTCCTCGCAGTCGCAGGCAGTCCACTGGGTGCTGGAGGGACTCGCACCTCCTCAGGCATCCCCCTCACTGCCTCTGTCTCCCACGGTGACGTCCTGCAGACCTTCTCCCTGGCCACCTCCCTTCCTCTCACTCGCAGCAGATGACACATCCCATCTCCCAGAATAGGGACCGGCAGGCAGTGGGAAGCCCCTCCACGTCTTGCTATGACTTGCAAACTCGTCCACCCACAGGCTGGCCTCGCCATGCACACTCCTGTCTAAGGCTGTCCCTGTCCCGCGCTTCTCACGGCCACGGGACCCGTCTCCACCCACCAATCCCTTTCTCTGCGTCTCCAGCCTGGGCTGCTCACCCCTCTCCCTGTCACAGCCAAGCTTCTTACAAGAGCTACCCACTCCCAAGCCCTCCAGTTCTCACCCTGCCCATTCATTTCTCAGCCCACTGCTTCCTCTCCTGTCTTCCTAGTGCAACTGGTCAGACTAGAAAGCCAAGACCTCCCTGGTGTCGGGCTGCAGATGTGTCCCATACTCCCCAGTGTTAAACTGCAGCTTCAGGCCTACCCTGTACGGCACCCCCTGCATCCAGCCACACCCCTGCCATCTCCTCACTGCGTCTCCTGGCTTTCCTCCTCCTCTTTGGCCCAGGCCTGGGTGGCTGGGGTTCTGTCCCAGCCCGACCCTGCTGCCGCACACTCTGTCTCAGCAAGCTCTTCTGCTCCCACTCATCAAACCCCCTAAACCTCACGACCTCCGACTGGCACCTCTGGCCCAGCTCTCTCCCCTGAACTCCAGTCCCGCACATCTGACTGCCTACTGGACACCTCTGCTTGGCATGGCAGAGTCCCTGCAAACCACTCCCTACCCTCCCCGGGCCCACTGCCGTCCTTGGCTTTCCTACGCAGGAAGGGTCCCACCATGCACCCGGCCGCACACCCGCCCCACCGCAGTTGGTCAGTTTCCAAGGCCTGACGACGCTGGCTCTTCCACAGCTCCCGAGTCCTCCCACTTCACCCGTCCTCACAGCAATGGCTACCTTAGTTCAGGTCGCCACCGTCTTTTGCCCAGATCACTAATGGCCTAACTCGTCCCCAGCCACCAAGCCGGCCCCCTTACTTTCATTCTTCATGATGCAACTCCGGTGGTCAGCATGTCTCTGAAATCGAGTTGTGCTCCCAGCTGAAACCCCTCCGAGATTTCTTACTGCGGCCAGCAGGGCCTCCCAGTTCTAACCACTGCCCCCTCCAGCCTCTCCACCTAACACCCCACACACTGTACTCGCTCCAGCCACAGGTCACCACCTGCAGTTCGCTGCACACAAGTCCCACACTCCTGTCACCTCTGTGGCTTCACACGTGCTGCCCCCTCTGAACGAACGCACAAACAAGTGCGAGAGGAGGAACTAATTTCTTGTCGCCAAATAGTTTCAAAAGCAAAAGTAAGAAAACTCTTTTCAATTAGTTTTATATTAAAAGACCTTTAAACTGAGTGTGAGCACAATGCAATATATCTAATTTCATCCAGAGTGAGGCCTCCAAAACCCCAAGGGCCCGAAGCCCACCTCAGTCTGAGGGGGCAGAATGGAGAAAGACACCGTCCCAGCGCCCGGTTGGGGAGGGGGGAGGAAGCACCACCTGTGCGTCCGCCAGCCGGAGCCGAGCGCACACCATGGGCCCTCCCGGCGCCGGACTCGTGATGGCAGTGAGGCACTGTGTGCCCTCCGCTCTCCACGTGGCCCCTGATGCTCACTGCAGGCTGCACACAGCCCGGGTGACCCGCCCCGGGCTCCACCACACAAATGGGGAGGGGCAGGAGCTGTTCTCGGGCCTGGCCCTGCTTGCGCCCCTGACCCTTGCTTCCCCTTCTCCGCAACATGGGGGCTGGGCCGCTTGAACAGGGTCTCTGCACTTCTGATTTTGACCATTCTAAATATGGAGGGGGTACAACCTCAGGTCACCAGAGTCTGAAGAAAGTATGGATTGGCCACAATGAAACACAGTCAAAGACCTGGCTTCTCCTGCCCACAAACGGGAGCATTCTGCGCGGACTGCACAGTTGTGCGGCCACATCCAATGAAGACCGGCTTTCTGGCTCGAAAGGACAAGAGCACATTGATCTGCCACCATGTCGACCCAGGAAGGGTCCCGGTTCGGCCACACACGTAAGCTGTCTGCCAAGGACAGAAGCCTTGTTATTCCAACTTAACCTTAGAATCCCTTCACATGAGCGGTGCGCACACACGCTCCCTCTCTCTGCTAGAAGTCACCGCCCCTCTCACGCCCAGCTGGTGGTCAGGGTTGGAGAGCACAGGAGGACCGGTCAGCTCATTGCCACTGCCGCCCCCTCCCCCCGCCTGTTTGCTTCAGGGTCTCCTGACGCCCTACGCACAGCACCTAACCAGGGACGGGCAGCCACAGATACGAGAGATGCGTGTGATGAAGCCGCAGGGAACTCAGCTGTCAGTTCAGGCACCTCCGTTTCATCTTTGTTCCCTGAGTTCTTGGGGCAGCTCCACCACCACCAGCTATGAAGCTACACCAGACACTTCCCAAAGATTCTTTCTCACAGTCAGCAGCACTCACCCAGTGGGGTACTTCTTCCTTGAGCTGCAAGTTTTCCAACTCAAGAGACACACTTGAAGCCTAAAAAAAGAAAACTTCCAGAGGCCCAGTGAGACAGGAAGATTCTCTGGCAAAAGCAGAAGGAAAACTAAAGAATGGGTCAGGAGGCTGTCCTTTGTTCGGGCAGGAAAACAGCGGCATTCAACACGGGCAGAGGAGAAGGGAGAAGCGCTGACCCCCGGGAGCAGGCGGCCAGGAGGCCCCCTCCCAGGCCCACTGAGGCTCCCAAGATCCGACAAAGGGCATCATTAACAGCCCGCGTGAGTCAGAGTGGCCCCAGGTCAACCACTCCAGTGTCCTTCACCCCTCCGCTCTGAGGGGTGACTGCTGAATGGCAGCCCCTCCGAGGAGCAGGGCTTCCTGTCGCACAAAGGGCCTCTGTGGGCAGCTCCCCGCTGCCTCTTTCCTGCACAGAGCTGGGGCACTTCCTAGGCTCTTCCCTCCCTCAGTCTCACTGAGCCCTGCCGAATCCTCCAGAAGGGGCTGCAGCCCTGGCCGAAGGGGAGAGTCACCCACCTGAAAACTGGAAGCAGCAAGAGAGAACCCCACCAAAGAACGTGGCGCTCCGGATAAAGCTAGGTCTCTGAAACGTGCTTCTGTGACTCTTTACAAGACGTGCTGGTGTGACTGCTGAATGGCCCAGCCACCTTATGCAGAATCCTTAAGAGGTTCGTGATTGATACTGCTTACTTGTAAAATGGAATCCAATCTGCCTTCAAGGTTCGGAGGATCAGGTGGCATCTGTCTGGGGCCTGGCACTGTGCCAGCGTGGGGCCTTCCACACTCGGTCGCAGTGCCAGAGTGAGGGTGGTGACCGGGGGCCAGCCTCTGTCCAACAAGCCAGGCACGGTCACGGAGCACTCCCCTCCCACGAGGCTGACACACACGCAACCTCCTCCGACACAGGGAGTGCAGAGTGCTTGGAGAGAATTCTGCTCAAAATGCTATGGGAAGGACAGGGGGGCCCAGAAAGCATGCATGGGGCTGACATTTCCACGGGAACTCATCAGTTGGAGAGGCAGAGACAGGCACCCCAGGTAGAAGACCCTGCAAAGCAAAGAGGAGGTACCAACCAGCTCAGCACAGGGTCACGCAGGCCTTCGGAACAGGCCCTGGGAAGTGGCTGTGGCCTCTAAGGAGAGGAGGGAGAACTTACAAAGGGCAGAGCGACAGCCCATGGGCACACCAGCTGGCTGCCAGCCTGAGTCACTCACCACACTGCAGAAAGGGACTCCTGCCCCGCCCACCTACCCCCACGGCCTGAGAGCCGCCCACCACCGGAGGAGCCCAGCAGAGCTCTGTCAGGAAGTGAAGCGGTCAAGTGCTTCTCAAGCAGTGCTGTGAACATGTGCCTTTGAAGTTAAAGCTAGTCACGCAAACCACGAAAGGACTTGGTTTTTAAGTATTTTGTAGGTATCTCTGCACTCAACCATGGTGCGACTTTCTCAAATGTGTAAGCTGGAGCCAGAGTCTCCTGTTCCAAAGAAGGACGCAGGGCCAGTCTGGACCTGGCCTGACAAACTGACGACGGAGTTCTAATCTGCCGGTGGCTTTCCTCTTTGAAAAGTTCACATACCATGAAGGTCTATCCACTAATGTGAAAAAACACATTAAGGGAACCCACTTATCCAGCAACAGCCTGAAACTAATGAGCTACAACCAAGCATAAAATTAATAGCAGAAGCTCCCCTTAAACCGGGAGAGTCAAGAGACAGGGTTTGAACCGGCTGCGGAGCCTCGTGTGCCTCGCCTGCCCAGGGGGCATGCCCGCGGCTGGCTGACTTCCCGGGAGGTCAGGAGCGGTTTAAACGGCACACGTCTGTGAGTGCCTGAGCGCACGAGGCATGCAGCAAACGTCCTCTGGACCTGCCTGTCCCTACGACGCCCCAGTCACTCTGGCCATGACCTGCCCCAGACGGCACCAGTCGCTCCAGCAAACAGGCCCTTCATGCTCACTCCTCAGCTCAGCGCCACTGAGGTCTCCAGGAACACAAGGCAAACGCCTGCAATGCTAAGCCTCCCACGTATTTTGTTCTTGAGGCTACCTGCCTAATACACGCTTCCAGGTACCAGGTGACAAAGGAAAAAAATTAGTGTCATTTCCACGTGTGGTAAAATGACCAGCTACCATATACAAGCATTATCTGAGAAGCCCAGCAGGAAATGGCTTGTTACTGTCTTAACTGCAGGGACAATTCCGAACCCAGATGTGTGCAGGCGCACACGTCACATACACGCCCCCATCCTCTCTCTTTCCCTCCCTCCCTCCTCACACCCCCCTCACACACACACACACACACACACACACACACACACACACACACACACACACAGAGTGCCTTTCCTTAACAGAACATCTGTCAATTTGGCTGGCCTAAGAAATAGCCTGTGTCCCAAATTTTCAATAAAATATGTAATTTATTCTGAAAAAACTCAGGAGAATATTAAGTCAAAACAATGATGTTCTATTATTTTTTGTATATTTTCCCCAATATTCTGAAAACACTTACCTCCTGAGTGCCAGAACCCTTGCTAAGAGATGGCGGCAGGCGGTGAAGTAAACCCTTAGTGAGACAGGGCCCTGCAGGCCCTGGGCACAGTGCAGCCGCAGGAAAGGTAAGTCAAGGTCACACCGGACTGGGCGGGGAGGGAGGGGAAGCCTGCAGCCCAGTGAGAGGAGCCTGAGGCACAGGCTGCTCTGAGCAGCAGACAGACAGACTGAAGAGAACGCCCCGAGCGCACAGAGCGCACAGATACTCCATCGTATGTAAAACACGGACCACTGAGCTTACTTTAAAATGTATGTTTAAGAGTGGGTGCTTGCCAGCGCAGAAGTCTGTCTGCAAGGCAGTACCAAAGCCTGCGCATTCTTTCACTCACCAAGACGTAATTAAAGGAGACACAGGAGATGCCAGGCCCTGCTGGGGAGCCAGAGGACTTACAGACAAACCAGTAAGGGGTAGCAGCAGGCTCTGCTGCAGACACAGCGGCGGTCAGAAAGGTTTTCCTGAAGAGGGGACATCTGAGCAAATATTGGAATAAATGTTAACATTTATTCCCCTTCTCTGGATGGTGGAATATGTGAGTTTTGGGTTTTTCCTTTTTCCACACACTTATTTCTTATTTTTCTTCCCTAAAAATATATTAGTGGGGTTACTTTTGAAAATCCAAAAGGAATATTCATTTCCACAGCATGAATTCAAGCTTTTCCGGTAAAGGAATTCAAGTCCCTTATCTTCAAGTCAGATAACTGGCTTCTGTATCACTTATGTCCACTCGCTCCCGGTGCCCACATGCCTTGCAGCCTGTCCTGCAGAGTACCTGGGCAGCACCTCCGTGGCTGTGTGCAAAGCAGCGACCCCCCTCTTCCCACGACTTGAAACACCAGCCCCCTGATTCACTTCGCCAGCACAGACCCCCTCCGGAGCTCTGACTCCGGCATAGCCCAGCGCGGCACAGCTGCTGGCTCCGCGCCCACTCTGACACACTGCCCTACACTCACCTTCTGCTCCCCTACCCCTGCCACCTTGGGCTCCTACCCTAGTCTTCCTCCTTCAGGAAACAACTCCATCACCTGCACAGCTACCCCAGACCCTTCTCCTTCCCTCACACCACACATCCCATCAGCTCCACCTTGAAATAGGGCCAGAATGTGGCCACCTCACACCACGTCTGCTTCAGCTACCTGGTTCAAGCCACCAAACTCAAAACTTGCCAACAGGTGCCTGTCACACTTACCTACCCTTCCCTCTCTGACCTACAAGATCCCATTTGGCCCCAGCTTCCAACTCCAGTCTCGGCTCCTTCCAATGCCGACTCCTGACTCCTCAGCTACGATGACCTTCCGGTGGGTTGCCAAGGGCCCCTGGCGTCGCCCCACCTTTGCAATGGCTACCACTCTGCTAGGAAACAGCCTTCCTCCAATGCCTGCAGGCTTCGCTCCCTCACACCGTCAGCTCTCTGCTTGCACATCACCATCTTCTGAAAGCCTTCCCTAACCCGTTCCCATTCCTCCGACGCTGAGCCCCAACTCCTCTTCGTTCCTCAGCAACACTCAGCCCCGCGCGCCAATTTGTATGTTTGTACACGGTCTCTCCCCGCTCGTAAGAGCACAAGCCCCGAAGAACAAAGTCCTCGTTCGCCCTGTATCCTTGGCACTGATGCACGGCAGGCACACGATAAACACGTCTGGAATGAATGAGTCACGGAATGTGCTAGGCTCTGGCGCAAACACAGTGACAGAACAGACTTCTGTTTTCGGCAGCAAGGCAAACCAGGTATCTTAACGACTCTCCCATTGCAAAATTAAAAGCTGAACAAAAATGATTGCATCACTGGGCTGGCAAGACGTAGAGGAAGCTGAAGACACCAAAAAGACAAAGTTAAAGAAGCAATCCTAGAAAACAAGTAGGCACAACATCTGACTCCCATCTAAGAAGTTCCAGAAGGAGACAACATTAAGAATGGGGAAGAAGCAATCTGTAAAGATAATTTTTCAGAATGCTCAAAGACTAAATCACAAGTCAAGGAAGCCCAATGAATGCAAGCAAAATTTTAAAAAGAGAGAGAGAGAGAGTTATAACATCACAAATTAAAGCAAAACTATAAAGCCCCAAAGTTGCAGAACAGATCAGAAAAGCAGCCAGCAAGAAGGGTAATTTGACCGAGAACAAACGTAAAAGCCAGAAGACACTGGAAGAGCATGTACTACATGCCGAGGAACAACTGCCGGCTGAGAACTCCATCCCCAGCAAAACTAGCTGCCATGAATGAAGAACTACGCATCTTCAGACAGATAAATAAATACCGCGCAAAAAACCCTCGCAGAAAAGGACGTTGTAAAGAATAAGCTTCCTGCAGAAAGAAATGACGTAAGCACGAGCAAGACGGTAGGTGAGCCTGCGGCAGACACACGGACAGATCTACCGACACGGACGGCACGAAACGCAGTATCTGATTTGCAGAATTGAACAATTTGTAGAAAAGAAACACTGGACAAGTTGGAAGGGGCGTGGAGTTGAAAGGTTTTAAACCCTTCCATTCCTCAAGAGAAAAGAGAAAAGTAAAGACATTACTTTAAATTTTAAGTGTTAAAATATTGAGGACAGCCACTAAAAGACTAGACAGAATTTAATTTCTAAACTAAGAGAAAGCAAATGCAAAGGGTGGGGGGGGGCGGTGGCGCTTGACGGGACTCAAAACAAAAGAAGGCAAAAAACCCAAATGCCTTCATAAATTACATAAACGCCTAACCACTATGTTATATGCCTAAAACTAATGTAATACTGTATGTCAACTGTGATTGAAAAATAAGAAAAAGTTTTTTAAATTTAACTCACCAGAAGAACTATAGCAAACAAAAGGCACAGGAACAAGAAAAGGCTACATCTATTCAGCGCTGTTTCTGTTTAAATTGTACTAGAGGTATTAGCCGATGCAATAAAGAAAATAGGAAAAGGTGTAAGAACGAGAAAAGGAGAAAGAAAACACCATTACCCGTAGGTGACAGGCTTTCAGCACGGCCGACAGGCACTGGAACGCTATCTATGCGGAATGACAGCTCCCGGCCAGGGTTTCAGGGAGACTGAAGCCAGGGCTGGGGCACCGGCACCAGGTTCCATCAACTCGCGGGAAACGGGAAAGCTGTTTGTGATCTTCATCTGACAGATTAAGACACTGAGGCCCAGGCAGGTGAAATATCTTGCCCCAAGCCACCTGGCAAGTAAATGGTTGCTTCTGAAATTAAGTCTATCTGTCCCCAAAACTATGCCTGCCACAGAGTGAGAGACAAATGCTGAGGACACCACCCCTACTCTGTCAGAGGCGAGTGTGACTGTGACTACAAGTGTGCTGGAGCTCAAGGTCAGGACAGATGGCGGGGAGGAGAGCCTGGGACAGGACCTGGAGCTTGCGGGGGGCAGCACGGTCAGGGAATGGCGCTCTGGAGGGAGCGAGAACAGCGCGTACCAAGGGAAAAGGTATGAAAGAGTCATGAATGTGTAGCACAGGAGCAAAACACAGAACAGCTGAAAATAAGGAGCAAAATAGGTGCCACCAGGCCGGGGCCTTGAATGCCACACTAGGCACGTGGGCTAATCCGGAAGGGATAAGGGACCCAATCAAGAGCCCGTAAAGGAAAGTTCCCTCCGACAGAGAGTGGAGAGCAGGCCACAGAGACTCTAGACCTAGGCCACCAGACACACCAGCCACCAGCTCCTGAACACTTGAAGTGCAGCTAGTGCCACTGAGGAACTGACTTTTTAATTTTACCTACTTGTAATTCACTTTAATGTAAGTAGCCACATGTGGTTGGTGGCTTTTACATTGGATGGTGCAGCTCTAGAGGTGAGAGACTGGAGAGAGAGAACAGGTTAGGAGGCCCGGAAAGAGGAGGATGCTGAACAGGAAGAACAGAGAGGACACAGTGACAGATGGTGCCATGGAGGGGCGAGCAGAAGAGGAAAGAGATGAAAACTTCCTCATTTTGAAGGCAAGGTAGGTAGCAATGCCACCAAGACAGGAAATTCGGAAAAAAAGAACTGATTGGGACCTGATAAATTTGAGGTGCCCACAGCACATCCACATACCATATACTGCAGTCCAACCCCAAATATGGCATTTCCTTTTCTTTTTTTTTAGTATCACAAAGAGGGTTTTTTATTTGTCACCATTAGAAGTATGGATGTTAAGCAGATTCTTGGACTGGGGACTCATGTCCCTCAGGTCCTTCAACTTTGGCAACTGTCTCACCCCCAGTAGCTTTTCCAGAACTGCCACCTTCACTGTGAAGCTCCGTGAATTTTCCCAGTTCAAACCCGGGCTTCTTCAGCATTTTGACTTTTCTAACAAAGACACTGCGGAGCAGATAAATAGACTGGCAAGCCTTTCCTCCATCTTT
This sequence comes from Desmodus rotundus, assembly GCF_022682495.2. NCBI lineage: Eukaryota > Metazoa > Chordata > Mammalia > Chiroptera > Phyllostomidae > Desmodus > Desmodus rotundus. Next base: position 197,966,894 of record NC_071389.1, read on the forward strand.
CCTGGGGCTGACCCTTCTTTCCAGTCGTTAGTCTGCACCTTTCGGACCCTGATTTCCATCTTCTCCTTCCGGAGTAGTGGACCTGTTGATGCTGAGCAAAGTGGTCTTTCGAATACGATTTTTTTTTTTTCTTTTTTTTTTTTTTTTAGTAAAACCAACAGAGAAGAGACAAAACAAGTAACCGTCAGTAGTCCTGACACCAACACGAGCTTCCATCACGGTCTGCCATTTGGACCCTGGAGCACATTTTGTCCTGGGGAAGATCCACGCCACGGAGATGAGGCGGTTTTTGCCCTGAACATCTTCAGTCCTTCGCTTGAATTTCCTAAGAGCAACTTCATCGTTCTGCACATCAGCCAGGCTCACTTCAAAAATGCGGCCCTGAGATGGTCAGATGTGATTTTGGTTCCTTGAGTTCTGTGACTAGTGTTTTTAGTGTTTTTCCCACATTTCTTACACTGAGCACAGCTGATGCTTTTACGTCACATCACATGACATCACATGAATCTTCCTGAGAAAATGGACCAACCACTGCCATTTTGGCTCCCTTTCCGCTGCCATTCTTAAAGTATTCTTAGGGGATGGGAGGGGGGAGAGGTTATCTTTTATTTTGGAACATTTCAAAAGGGTATCAGGGAATGAAGCACCTAAGCAATGTCCCCCAGAGACGTCACAGGCATAATCGGGCTCGACAACATTTCCTTCTTGGAGCCAAGAATGGCCAGCAAGGGAAAAGGTAGGGACTAGGGGACAGAGAGGAGGAGGGTCGGGGGAGGCTGGCGCTGAGGGCCAGGCGCTAGTCCTTGCAGACCGCCGTGGGGCTGCTGCTCCGAGAGGCAGAAGGCCCAAAGGGTCCCGTTCTTCCTGACCTCCCTGCCTCTGCACCTCTGGTTCCTTCCACTACTTTTGTGTGACTGACAAACCCCCATCTCCAAAACATACCGCCTTACTGCGAGGTTCCCCCCAGCCTCCCCCATTCTCCACAGCAGAGTAAGGTTCCTAGAGCTCTAGAGGAAGACTCCTCACCCCAGCATCTGCCCCACTAGGCTGTGACTTTCTCAGAGGCAAGAACTCAACCTCAGCCATTGTGGACCCCAGGGCTGAGCACAGGGCCTGACACCGACTAGGTGGATAAAAGCAAACTATTTTTTTTAGAAAGTAAGTATCCATATGTATGAATATATTGTCCACAATATTTAAAAGGCAGTATGCTCTTTGCATACTCTTTGCTCTTCCCAGTCTCGTTTCTTTTTTTTCTCATACTGTGCAGCTACAGGGAGAAAGATCTCTCCAAGGTTGCTCCAAAGCCTGTGGGCGCGAATGTCCTAGTAGACCTGGGGCTCTGCTGATGGGAGCCAAGTCACCTGGGAGCAATGCCGGCCCCAGGCCCAGTCAACTCTGCACCACTCGTTCGTGGTCTGATTGGTGGCAGCCAGACACCAAGCAAACCACAGGAAGCTGCCCAGGAGGAAGCTCAGCACCAAGACAAAGCCCAGCGTGAAGACAATCCTCGGGAAGGTCAGGAACAGGCACTGAATAAAAAAGACGGTGTCGGTAACCTGGGGGTGTCCAAGGTCATCAGCATAAGTCTCCAGGTACAACTACCAACTGGACCAGACACGCGGTGCTCACCGTGACAACGGTGGCAGCTGAGGCCATCCATGTCAGGAGGTAGGCGAGGAAGTACCTGGCGTTCCGGGCCCATGCAGCCGTGCACCAGACACTGACGATGTTGCACACTCGGGCGCGCACCCCGCAGGGCTCCGGCCGCGCTGGCTTCCCCCAGTCACACGCAGAGGGCCTCGTGTTCTTTGGGAACATCACTGCATCGAATTCATCAGTGTGAAGAAGCAACAATTCGTCTGCTTTTGCTATGGTACCAGGGTCAGCTACACAGCTTAGGGTGAAAAAGACCAGCTTTACAATCAGCAGCAGCCAGGGCAGAGGGTAACACAAGGAGAACTCCAGCTCTTGACAGTAGCCAGACACTTCCCAGGCGTATTCAGTACAAACCATTCCTTGCAAGATGAGGTGCAGGATGATGAAGGTGTGGTTTCGTGTAGGAAGGAGGTAAGGAAGCAATCTTAGCCTGGCTCTCTGCAGGCATTCTGGAACTATACAGGAACGTATCTGTGTGCCTCCCCTCATCAGGCCTTCCAGCTAACAGGTTTTCCAGCAGATGCAGACCACACCGCCGCCCATCAGCACCAAAGCCAGGGGGGAGCAAGAAGAGCACCAGACCCACCCTGGGGACATTTCTCCTGTATGGACCATTTTTGGCAGGCAGCTCTGGCGTTTTCCCCCCAACATTCACAGAGAATTCAAACATCTTCTTGTGAGCAGTGGCGGGTGCCTGGTGCAACAGGTGCCACCCAAAGCCACAGGAGACAGGGTTCCCCCAGGAGGCTGGGTCTGACTCCAGGAAGGAGCAGCCAGAGCACTGTGCTGGCGCCTCCAGGGCACGCCCCAGAACTCTTTTATTTTAAAGAAAAATCTCTCTTCAAAGGAGAAACGTCAATGCTCTTTGTGCTTGAGGTAACTCTTGGACACCTATGCCAAATGGTCCTCACCCGGTTCAGAAGTTAAATGAAAGGAATGCATGCACACACGCACAAATGAACAACTGATCCAGCCAGCGGCTTCCCGGTGGGCAGCCCCTCCAGGCAGGGACCTGGGGGGAGGGGAGAAACAAGCGCGGAGCTCGCTCAGGTGCCTTCACACAGGACAGTGACAGTTTGCATAAACCTCACATGGGGTTTTTCATCATTTCAACTTCTACCATCCCAATTTCAAACTCTTCAACTTAGCAGTTTACTGGATGCGCCCAAGAATAAATGTCATGCCTTAGAGCTCAGCATTAAATACGCAAAGATCTCTCCTCTCAACGTGTCCTGCTGCTCGTCTGTGTGGCCCCGTGGTCTCGCTGCGTAAAGTCCTTCCTGCACAGTCAAGGTCAGATCTGACCAAGGGAGCCTGAACTTAAATCCCTCCGAGATGGTAAATTAACAAAATCCATAGCTATTTTGTCGTTAGTCCGCTGTGCCCTGTGCTATTTCTTCTTTATGGAAAAGAACCATAAAGGCATGCTAGAAACTTGAGAATCAAAGAGAAAAATTCCAGACTGGGAAGTTCAACAGTCAGCCTGCCAATGACATCAACAATGTCTTGTCAAGTAAGCGTTTTCCAGCAAAATCGTCCTCCCCGTCTCCCTCAAGGACTCTGCTGCAGGGCGCATCCTCATGGGAAGCAAGAGCGAATAAGTAAAGAAAACTTAAATCCTGAGCTACTGAGATGGCCGTTGACACCCATTTCAAATCCAGAATACTTCCTGTTCGATTCTTTAAGCTATCCAGAGCTGGAGCAACATGCTTTGTGAGTCCACATCGAGATTCCCCTCTGACAGAGTCTAATGAGAGAAAAATTCAGGCCAGATTCCCAGGGCTGGAGGACAGGTTCGATAGAGAGCTAGTCTGTCATTTGGTATCAAGGCAGAGCCATGAGCGAGACACAGCTGCATGGAGACCAGCCCCGTGGCACCTGACTGGAGTGCGATCTCCACAGAGATGGCTGCAACTCGTTCACACCGGTGGCCCGCGCTCCCCGGTGTTTCCATCCCCCATCTTCATGAACGACACTCCTCTCTACCCAGCTCTAGGGCCTAGATCTGCCTGGGACACGAGGAGGCGGTTCTTCAATGCAGAGGAGGTTCTGAGGGCACCCCCAGAAGCTGGTCTGGAGAGAAGGCCGAGCAGGGATGCAGGGGCAGAAGGCCCGGCTGACACCACCACCAGCACAACCCTCCTGGCCCACAGCAGCCCCGGGGCTGCAGCAAGGCCAGCGCAATACCCCCCCTCACATCTTGAAATTCCACAGGCATGCCCTGACTGGTGTGGCTCAGTTGGCTAGGGGTCATCCCGCAAACCCCTGCAAACCGAAAGGTCGCCGGTTTGATTCCCAGTCAGGGCACATGCCTGGGTTGCAGGCAGAGCCCAAGGTTGGGGAAGTGTGAGTGGCAACCAATCAATCTTTCTCTCACACATCGATGTTTCTCTCTTTCTCCTTCTCCCTCCCTTTCCCTCTCTCTAAAACAAATAAATAAAATTTAAAAGTAAAAATAAATTTCACAGGCATATAAGAATTTACACTAACTTGGGCGAAAGCTAGGGGCAAGGAAGAATCAAATACTACTTACTGACTGGGACAATTATGTATTAATTAGATGTCTATATATACATACATTCATACATATAATATGTTAAGGCCAATTATATATTAAGAAGCCAGTTAAAACATTCTATACTTAACACAGGGAACAAAAGCAACTAAATGACGAGGCCGTGAACCTCGTCCACTCCCTGAAGCAGGCTCCTCCCCTTTCTGGAGCCTGGACGGGGCCTCCGGCTCAGCACACCAAAGCAGCAGCTTCTGTGTGGATCAGGAGAACAGTGTAGACCAGATGGCCGGGAGGGAAGATGCAGCTCTGACCTATTGCACAAAAGTATCGCTCATGTTTCCTCCTTCACTCTCAGGTTGCATAAATTCAAATAGGTATAAAATTATTGACCAGAGTTTCAAGTACAATTAAAATATTTATAAAATGCCTCTTTTCCTATAGTAAATTTGTTTCAGAAATTCTTCAAGGCATATATACTCTAAACACTTCAGAAAAATACAAACAAGTGCTATTCCCTGAGCTTCCCCCCCACCCCCCCACCCCGCCCGAGGTATTTAAGGTGACGGGACAGACAGTGGGAGCCTCGTCAAGGTCTAAGAACAGTCGCCCACTGTTCTCAGCAAGCCTCTATTTGCATCTAATTGCCATACTTGAATTTCAGAAAGATTCAAACTTGAACATTTAGGAGAGACTATCAGTAAGTGACTGGGAAGTTGTGGGTAAATTCTGGTTTTTTATAAATGGAAATCGTTTCCTCCTCTATTTGCATCATAAAGTGGTGCTTTCTGTCTTTCCCAAACCCGGGTCACCACTGGAGTCGGCAGACCGAGCAGCCGGCCTTCCCTCGCTGGGCCCGCGCGCCCGAGTCTGCATTTCCCTTTCACACCCGGAGACCGCTCTTTCAGGGCAGGCCCCAGCACCTGCGTCTGTGTCTTCTACTAGTGGTGACTTTTGTTCAGTTTGGGTTTCTCACCTAGCAGTTAATCGTGTAAAGAGATTGATTCACTTGTAACAATAACCATTAAGACCTAGTTCACTAGGGGAGAAGCAAGAAAAACTTTATGCAGTAGAGAAATCTTTTTTTTTCTTCTTAATCTCTCTCAGGGGGAGAACTTCAGTGCTCTTTGTGCTTGAAGTAATTCAATGTCACCTATGCCACTTAAGAAAATTATTAAATAAAACCTGAGTATTTGAAAATGAAAATGGACTCATCGGAAGAAAAAAGCCATTCTCTCCCCGGTCCTATTACCTTGAGATAATACGTGGAGAAAGCAGACAAGGGAAAGGCTGATGACCTGGCACTCAGGAGACCTGGGTTCTAGGCTCTCGGCGACCCAGCTGTGCGACCCGGGACAAGTCGACAAGGCATTCTGACTCTTGGTCTTCCTTCTTTTGTTAAAAACGAAGAGGAAAAGAAGGGGACTAGCCATACTGACCCCAAGAGCCATCACAGCTCTAAATATCATGCCCCCGCCCTTTAAATTATGTCACCAAATAAATAATAGAGTGATGTAGCTGGGAAAAGAGAAGGCTGCCAACGTATAAACAGAAAGGGGTCGGGAAAGGGAGGCAATTTTTGTTAGGGGCACAAACCTCAGACCTGCAAGACATGCTTTGGTTTAAGGTTATAATATTGCTTTATCATTTTTCATAAATGCAGCATCTAAACTTCATCTCGAAGTCAGTAGGATATCGAATTAGGAAGGGACTGAAGGTAATGTTCAGAATTACAAGAGCAAGGGCAAAACCAATGGACTGATTCAGGTCTGAGAGAACTATTACCTATTTGGGGGATTTCTAGAAAATAGAAAATACGCAACTCTGAAAGTATTAGAAATATGCACACAGACGACCTAACAAGAAAACATGCCCCTCAGGACAGCACCGGCGCGGCACCTCCCCGAGACAGAAGCGGGGACGCTGCCTTCCTGCCACACACAGCGAGAGGCGCTCCGGCAGGCGAGGCCACCTCGCCGTGGGTGCTCGGGTACCAGGGCTGGGGGGACCTCCCATTACCATAACAAAGGGGAGGGGAAGGGCCACCGTTTTTCAATTCCAGAATAGGACTTCCAAGACAAGAAGCAAATATGCATGCAAGGCCTCTTATTTATTGAAACGATACAACTTCTACACGCTGCTATCCAGTGAAAATAAAAGCAGCGCCTAATGACAGCAGCCAGGAGAGGACAGGCACAGGGACCCGCTGAGAAGAGAAAGCACTGACTGAGGGGAGGCGCAGGGGACGGAGCGAGCGCACATACACCCTGGCTGCGGCGGGAACACAGCAGTGGCAGGAAACGGGAAAAGCGGATTATTTCATTCTCTCTCACCAGCCCCATCTCAGCGTTTGTAGATCAGATTGGGCTGTTAAGAAAGGAAATGGCTGCGTGTAATGACCACAGCGCCTGAAAGCAGGGGACGAAAGGACCCTCTATTAACAGCTACTTCAAGTAACTCAATTGGAACCCAGTAAGAAAAAAATACAGCTAGAAATATGTAAGCCAATCTAAAACAGGCTGAAGTCTTTAATTTATTCCTTCTATTCTGAAATGAAGCACACACATATGTTCTGAAACCAGAGAGAAAATTAAACAGCACAACCCTTCGTTTGTTTAGGCCAAAATCTAAACACCGAGAAAATCAAACACTCTGACATCTTCTCAAAGCATTTTGGATAAACATTCCACACTGTTCAGTTAATACGAAACTGCCAAAACATTTCCTTAGAAGCTCTAACACTTGGTGAGCTAAAAAGGTGAGATTTCTGTTAAAGCACTAGCTCACGGAAAAAACAACATCAAAGCAAATGTTACTCTCAGAAAGGTCCACCTTAAAGGAGATGTCCACCTTAAACAGCACACTCGTGTTTTCTGTCAAAGGCTGGCTTCCACTGCCTAACTTTGCAGCTCAGCGTCACCTGGCTCCTCGCAGCCCTGCCGGTGTGTCTGACCTCCAGCGACCGAATCCCAGAACATTTCATCATTTCCTGTTGGCTGCAGACGCCTTGTGGCCGAGATAAGGCCAGGCCCCTCGCTGCAGCTGCATTCTCTGCACGCATGTGTCCTGCGCACCAGGTCCTCAGACGGCCGGCTCAGGGCCCTCTGGGACCATCACAAAAGAGCTTTCTTTTCAGAAAGTGGCCAGATAGAAATCTTGGTGTTCCACTAACAATCACAGAGACGAGGTCTGAGAACAAAATTCGTATTATCCCCCAAACTCAACGTGGAGTCGATACACTAACTTACACCATATGTGACCATCTTAGAATCTCTTCTCGTATTCAGGATTCTTCTCCTTAGGGAAAAAGACATGCTTTGTATCTAAGGAGCCGGGAGGCACAGGAGTTAACGTGACAGGGACTTACTTGCAGGAGATAGTCTTACACTGTCCCTACATGCAGTACTCAGCTTCTCTGGGACTCCACACAGCAAGGCAAAGCGGCTTGTTAGTGGGAATGCAGGCTTACTACTGCAGACTGGCGGGGACCCATCTCACCACAGCTCGCCTGCCTCCTCAGGACAGGGGCGCACAAATTCGCCAGTGTGATCGCCTCGGAGTAAAAGCCAAACACAAAAACACCTTACTTCCCAGAGTTTTGCAAAGAACTGAAAGTGAAGGAAAAAAAAAAAACAATAATATAATTTTAGGCAAGGAAAAAGAGATCCTTTATCTCCTCATTTTCAAATGTACGTGGCCACAAGAATGCATATTGTATACAAAGCTTCCCTTTAGCTTAAGGAGAAGGCACGGCCAACCTACGCTGCTGGAAGCCAGGGCAGGGCAGAGTGGGAAGGCACAGGGCAGGAAGAGGGCACAGGGGCACTTCTAAGCAGTATCCTCTTTCTTGAGCTGTTACAGGTGTGCTGTTTGTGGTGGTACTTATGTGCCCTTTTACGTATGTGCATTATGCAACAGTATCAAAAAATCTAACCACTACAGAAAAGAGCAGATATCGAAACTAATCTGCAAAAACAGACAAGAAACAAAAATATTCCAAGAGCTCAGTTTCCCCCAAAGTGCCCTCAGAAGATACATGTTCACCCTCCAACCCAATGCAAGTTGGGACATTGGCGGCCGAAACAGGGTCAGACTGGTCCCTCCTTGCAACACAGCCGAAAGGGAAGTCTGTGGCCAAGGGAAAATACATAACTGACAAAAGAATATATCACGGGGGAAATGATGCTGAGTGGATATACTTTATTCACCAGTGTTCTTGCTACCCATTTAAAAAATGTTAAAAAACAGCCATCCAGCCCTGACTGGGTGGCTCAGTGGGTGGGAGCATCGTTCCCTACATCCAGAGCTTGTAGGTTTGATTTCCAGTCCGTTGCATACACCTGGGTTGCGGGTTCAGTCCCCGGCAGGGGCACGTACAGAGGGCAACTGATTGATGTTTTTCTCTCACATACATGTCTGTCTGTCTGTCTCTTTCTCTCCCTTCCTCTCTCTCTAAAATCAATAAACATATCCTCTGGTGAGGTTTTAAAACATGTAAAAGCCATCTAGTCTGATCTTATCAACACAAAACAGAATGTTAAAAATCTTTCTAAAATCTGTGTTTACAAATTCCTTAACGGAAAACACCAATAAAGCAAAATATCAATACAAGGCTTCATTATCTGACATATGACAATATAATAATAAGTCACCTTCCTGCCCACCCCCCAACAACAAAGAAGTCAATCTCAGGCAGACGTCACTGTACTCTGTGGCCAGCTCATTAAGTCAATCACCCCCTCACAGAGGAGTGTGCACGGGCGCACCAGGCCGGCCAGACTCGTCCAGCAGCGCCCTCGGGTCTGCGGGGAGGCCAGCCACGTCACCCCAGGGTCTGCAGTGGGACAGACAGGATCAGGAGCCAAGGGCCAGATTGTCCTGACGGTCATTTTGTCCAGTGACGGACACAAGGATGGAAAAGACCGAGCTACAGACCAAATACTGCTTCCAGAGACTACTTCAGTGTACTTGACCACAGAACACGGACAGGCTTTCTAAAATCAATGGTCTGGCAGTTATCTTCCAAAGTACTTTAACTAAATTTAAGCACTCCAAAAAAATAGGATCACAAAAGCCCTTTTCTTCCACAAAGGAAGAATAAACACCTGAGTCCTGGCAAAGCGAGCTGGGTGTCCACACGACAGAAAACCCCTCTTTGCCCCGAGTCTCACTTAGGGTTCTCAGTTCTGGGAGGGGACAATCACAGCAACCACGCAAGGGAGAGGTATTAATTTGGTTTGTCTAACACCCTCATACTCCTTGTTTTTAACCCAACACAGGCTGCTCAATAAATGTGAGTGCAGGTACTGTTGCTTCCTCCGTTTTCTAGGTGAGACAACTGAGTACAGAGGTTGTGTTTCTTGTCCAGCATCCCAGAGCTGACATGCTGGGGAGCCAGGTTTTGAACCCAACCTCCAGAGTCCAGCTGCTAACCACTACACCACACTGCCTCTCCACCTCAGCTTCCCTGAAGGATCACGACTAGGTCTTGATGAGTCTTTTGTTTGAGCTAAAATAAGAATGCAGATAGCAGTGGGAGACCAGCGTTGCACGGGCCCCCTCTCCCTCCCTGTGGCTGCAGCCACACCTCCCCCGTGGCCAGGGCAGGGCTGGCTCGGGCAGCTCTCCTGTCCCTGGGCGGTGCTGGGACAGAAACACTGCTCTAGGGACACCCATCTGCTAACCTCTAGGATTCTGCACCTAAACTGGTATTTCCTGTTCCCATCTGGTTTCTGTCACCAGACTTGGAACCGCTGGGCATTCATTCAGCCAACATCAGAGCCAAGCACAGGGCTCAGGGCCTTAGGCTGCTTCCTGGGCTGCTCGCAGGGCATGGCTGGCGGAGGTGGAGCTCCGCAACCATGGCATGAGCTGGGACCAAGGCTGCAGACTGTGAAGGGGGCCAAGACCCAGCGTGGGAAGCAGGGTTAGGGAAGGCTTCCCGAAGGAGGGGACACAGCTGGCACTCCAGGATCTTGCCACCGACCTACGCAAAGCACGTGGACAGTCTTTAGCCTCCTTGCTAAAGACTGCCAGTGCCTACCTGCATGTGTCTGTTTACCTGAAATTCTACACCAAGCAAAACCCACCTCTAGTGAGACACAGGCACAGAGAACTTCTCGGAGTGGCGGAAATGTGCTGCGTCGTGACTGGGACAGCGGCCACCCTGGCCTGGAGTGCACTCAGTTGCGTGTAATAAGCGAGAGTTAGGGGAGGGAAGGGACAGGGCGATGAGGGGAAGGAGACAGGAGAGATGAGAGAGAAAAGGCAAAGAGGAGGTGAGGGAGAAAAGCCCCTGTGGGTCCGAACAGCAGGCCCTGCTCTCCCGCCCCTGCACCCGCGACAGCAGAGCGACTGCCACTCTCCAAGCAGCCCCGCAAGGTGCCTCCGACTCAGAGACCAAGACAAGGCCTGTGTAACGCTAGCACGGAGGCCGTGTACTGGCTCTCACTTCTTGGAATAATTGATCCTCTGACACACGCAAGTGACTGTGAAGAACCAGAATGGTCTACTTTCCAACCAGGTTAACTCAGGTCTCTCCACTACCAAGTACAAAAGCGCGAAAACGCCAGTCAGCGACTCACGAAGAAACGGCAGCTGTCAGTGACAGGTCGCAATGGCTGTGTCGTGAGTAAAGGCAAAATCTAACGGGATAACTGCAGGCACTAGCTTTTCTTTGTCTTAAGTAAATCCTAAATTCTAGAAACCTGCCACATTCGTAAACAGGTCCGTAAACACTCTGCTGGGATAGGTCACCCTTCGCGGGGGCACCGACGTCGCTGGAGAGGGTAGAGGGGTAGAGGCTGTGCTCAGACCCTACTTGTTAACCTTTCGTGTTTTCATAAACCAAGACAAAAATAGAGTCATCTGCTGTTGCTCTTCCCACACAGGGACAGACAAAGGAACAAGCCAAGCCAAAGTTCTAACGTTCTCCATCAAACAAGGTGCCAGGACAAGCTGAGCTAAGTACCAATTCTATCTTTGGCAAAGTAAAAATAACGACATTAAAACCCTTTGTATAAGCCTCTTTGCTCTCTGGCACCCGCCCAAAGCGGGGGAGAAAAATGAAGCCAGACTAATTAAAGCAGAAAACGCAACTGAAAAAAACTTAAAAGCACCAATGTGTTAGAAAAACATGTTAACTTCTTTCTTACACAAAGTACAAAAATGCCATCATGAGAACGAGCACCTGACCCTCCGGCGCAGTACCTTGCGGGGAGGATTTCACACAGCCCACCCCCGGCCCTGGGAACAGCCTGAGCCTCCTTCGGGGCGACACGACATGCAGAAGATGGGAAAGGATCCCAGGAGGGAGGTCTGAATTCAAAAAGGAAGGTTGAACAAGGCTTGCGGTGAGGTGAGGGATACGCTGTGCTAATGTTTTGTGGGAGGTTTGTTGGTGTGAGTTTTCCCTCGTTGATTCATATGTGCCTTCTCTATGCTGGGCTCTGTAGGTTACAAGGTAAATAATTCACCACACTCGCCCTTAACTAGCTCGGAGTCCAGGGGGGTAGACTGCTAGGGGACCACCCAGTGCGACAAATGCTACACACAGACTTAAGCAGGGAGCGCTGACAGGGAGGGGGCGTGGTGGGGGCGGGGAGCTGGAAAGAGATGGGGGGGAGCTCCCCAGGCATGCTGGGCTCTCAGCTGAACCAGGTAAAGATGGTGGGGAGGGGGGAGTAGTGGGGGCAAAATGCAGATAACTGTAATCGAACAACAATAAAGTAATTTTTTAAAAAAGAAGGCGTCACTCTGTCCTTCTGGCTGTCGCCTCCCCTCTCTGGCTGTGGCTTCCTCCTTCCGCAAGGGCAAGGAGGGCACCTGGCACAAGCTCCCAATTTTACTGGCCTGTATCTTTTATTAAGGGCAGGAGAAGCACCCAGCAAGAGGCCACCAACTTTATTTTTGCTCACTAAGGACATTAAAAGAAAAAAAAACCTACCACCTCCCACTATTTCATTTCAAAGGCATTTTAATAATTTAAAAGACATTTTAACACTAAAAAACAAGTCATATAACCTCAGAATAAGCAAAAAGCCTCAAATGAAACATCGTTAGCTTTGTAAGAGAAAAACAACAGCTGATGTTCTGACTGCGTGGCAGTAAAACTGTCCCCGTGCACTGGTGTTCAGAAACCCTGCAAATGGGGAACAAAATCGGACACCACTTTACATCCTGTGAGCCGGGACCTTTACTTACCCCGATAACCCGCAAGGTGGGAGTGCACCCACCCTTTTCAGACGAGAAACTACAGCTCCGGGGGAGCGGCCTGCCCATGTCAGGCAGTGGACCCCAGCTGGCCCCCCATGCCACAATGCCCTGGGAGGCTCTCGGGGACCTCCGCGGGCCTCGTCAGAACCAACCCTCCACTCCGTCGTTGTTGCTCTGGGGCGGCGGCGGAGAAGCTCCATGCTGCCCTCACTGCTTTTGTCTGTGGTTCCAAACAACCGACTGCAACCCTCCTGTGGGGCCAGGAGAGGCATAACCGGGCACCACATGAAGGGTGGTCCCAAGCATCCCAGAATGCCACCAGGGTCCTCCCCTGTCTCCTGCTTTCGGGGCCGGGCCAGGGATCAACAGGATGGGGCGGTGAACAAGAACAAAGAACCCGACGTGCCGAGAAATGAGAAGCACTGAGCCCTTATTCAGGGCTTTTAATACTGTACTTCAGTGTGGCCTGTAGTAAGCATACATCAGGTGTTCAACAAATGCATGACTCTACCTTCTGTAACACTGCTGGGTGTTACACACATTCCGTGTAGAAAACATGGTCCAGAGAGAACCAAGATGGCTGCGTAGGTGGACACACTGCGCCTCCTCGCACAACCAGAACTGACAGAAAATAGAACGGCAAGGGGGACCGACACCAAGGAAATAAAAAATAAACATTCATCCAGACCGGTAGGAGGGGCGGAGACGGGCAGCCGGGGCGGAGAGGACTCGCGTGGCCATGGCGGGACCGAGACTGGCGGAGTGTGGGACAAACGGGGCAGGCAGTCCGAGCACTAGCAGACCCTGCGGCCCCACATTCGCGCAGATAAACCGGACAAACGGCGGGGAGCAAAGCAGACCACGCAACCCAGGGCTCCAGCTCGGGGAAATAAAGCCTCAAACCTCTGATTGAAAGCGCCCCTGGGGGTTGGGGTGGCAGCAGGAGAGACTCCCAGCCTCAGAGGAGAGGTTGTTGGAGAGACCCACAGGGGCCTAGAGCGTGCCCAAACCCACCCACTCGGGAACCAGCACCAGAGGGGCCCAGTTTGATTGTGGGTAGCACAGAGAGTGACTGAAATCCGGTGGAGAGTGGAGCGGACGCCATTGCTCCCTCTCGGCCCGTCCCCCACATACAGTGTCACAGCGCAGCCACCAGCGTTACCCCGCCCCGTGAACACCTAAGGCTCCACCCCTTTAAGTAACAGACACACCAAGACCAAAAAAAAAAAAATGGCCCAAATGACAGAATACTTCAAAGCTCCAGAAAAAATACAACTAAGTGAGGAAGAGATAGCCAACCTATTGGATGCACAGTTCAAAACACTGGTTATCAAGACGCTCACAGAATTGGTTGAATTTGTTCGAAAACCAGATGAAAAAATGAAGCCTATGCTAAGAGAAACAAAGGAAAATGTACAGGGAACCAATAGTGATGCGAAGGAAACTGGGACTCAAATCAACGGTGTGGACCAGAAGGAAGAAAGACACATCCAACCAGAAAAGAATGAAGAAACAAGAATTCGGAAAAATGAGGAGGGGCTTAGGAACCTCCAGGACATCTTGAAACGTTCCAACATCCGAATTGTAGGGGTACCAGAAGGAGAAGAGGAAGAACAAAAAATTGAAAACTTATTTGAACAAATAATGAAGGAGAACTTCCCTAATCTGGCAAAGGAAATAGACTTCCAGGAAGCTCAGAGAGTCCCAAAGAAGTTGGACCCAAGGAGGAACACACCAAGGCACATCATAATTCCATTACCCAAGATAAAACAGAAGGAGAGAATCTTAGAAGCAGCAAGAGAAAAGGAGACAGTTACCTACAAAGGAGTTCCCATAAGACTGTCAGCTGATTTCTCAAAAGAGACCTTACAGGCAAGAAGGGACTGGCAAGAAGTATAACAAGTCATGAAAGACAAGGACCTACATCCAAGATTACTGTATCCAGCAAAGCTATCATTTAGAATGGAAGGGAAGATAAAGTGCTTCTCAGATAAGGTCAAGTTAAAGGAGTTCATCATCACCAAGCCGTTATTATATGAAATGTTAAAGGGACTTACCTAAGAAAAAGAAGATAAAAAATATGAACAGTAAGAATGACAGCAAACTCACAGTTATTAACAACGACACCTAAAACAAAAACAAGAGCAAACTAGGCAAACAACTAGAACAGGAACGGAACCACAGAAATGGAGATCACATGGAGGGTTATCACCAGGGGGGTGGGAGGGGGAGAGGGGGGAAGGTACAGAGAATAAATAGCATAGATGATAGGTGGAAAATAGACAGGGGGAGGGTAAGAATAGTGTAGGAAATGTAGAAGCCAAAGAACTTATAAGTATGACCCATGGACATGAACTATAGGGGGGGAATGTGGGAGGGAGGGGGTGGGCAGGATGGAGTGGAGTGAGGGGGGGAATGGGACAACTGTAATAGCATAACCAATAAATATATTTAAAAAAAAAGAAAGAAAGAAAACATGGTCTCTAACCTCTAAGAGCTTCCACTCTAAGTTTGAAATACAGAGTTGATTAAAAATGGAATACCAACCCCAAACTTAAATGTGTATCTCATTTCACAAATGTTTTGTTTTCCTTCTACCTTTACCATTTAAGTTAAAGTCTACCGCACTCGAACAGTCTTTGCTACAATGCCCCCAGTCGTACTGCAGCCTGGGCTTGGACATGAGCCGGGCGCTGGTCCCGGCTGGTCCCCACGGGACCCCTCACGCACCTGTGTGGGGAGGCAGCGCTGAGTGGGGCCGAGCGCGGGAGGGACAGCAGTGAGCAGAGGCAGGACCCTGGCACACTTCAAAGCGTCGGTTCCTCTACCTGGAGCATGGAGACACTGCGGTTGCCACCTGAGGCCCTGTGAGGATTCCGGGAGGTGACCTACCTGCGGTGCCTTTAAATGGCCACCACTGTGGTCCTTGATGACGGAACTGGAAGTGTCCAGTGGCACTGATCACAACTCAAGCCACGAAGGGTCCAAGGGGGTAGAACACAGGGGGACACATCCTTGGGCGGCAGCGGCATAAGGCTAACCCCAGGGAGCTCAGAGAGCAGGCAATCGATAAACATTGGGAAAATCGATGAACTGAAGCCCCAACAACCCAAATGGAGTCACCTGTCTGCGCTCACCACACTCAAGAGCAGAGCAGCACAGTGAGGGCGGGCTGGCTCAGAGGCTCGCAGGAGACACAGCGGGAGGGGCTTTGCCCGGAGTGCCAGGTCCAGAACGACTCTCGGGCTCCTGCAGGGGGGGACGGGGGTTGAGGGGCCATCGTGGACATGCTGCAAGCAACCTGGCAGGAGTCGCAGGAAAAAAGCAAGCCACTCAGCTGGGCAGTGGTCACTGTGCGTTTGTGATAGAATAGGTGGCCCAGACATCGTGTAGACAAGGAGCAGGTGTCTCCCATGTGTGAAACGAGCTGAAGACGGACAGGTTAGAAGGCAGCTTACATGGTGTGGTCCCACCTGTCTTCACAAATCCCATCTGTGCGTGTCAGTACAACAGCCTGGAAAACCGCACGTCGGGGTATCGGAGTGGCTTTCTTTCCCAGAGCGTTTGCGTCTGTGTTTTACGGCGTGCATGAATCAATTTTACAACGAAGGAACACACTCAGCTCCTTTCTGAGTTCTGAAGCCTGGGCGACAGCATGGAGGCAGTGTGGACGGGCTGCCCAGAGGGGCCGCGACCACAACACGGGCTCGTCCTCTGTAAACCAGCAGTCACAAGGAGGGCACGGGCACAGCCCCACCTGCAAGGCTCCTGTGGAGTCCCGTTCTGGACAGACCCTAGAGTGGCTCCCAGCCAACGTCTGCCTTTCCAGCACCTCAGCCTCCAGAGGGAGGTATCACCCCTGCAGCTGGCTTTCCCACTGAGGCAATATTTCACGTGGGAAAGGGAAGGGCTGTGATTCCTGGGTGCTTCACACAATTTGCTCTCTAAAGTCTGAGTTTTACGAACCATTTCTGTAAAGGAACATAAATCCCAGGAAGCGCCAAGGCCTCCAGCTGCACCCCAAAGCAGCAGATGCTAGCCCAGCCTTGGACCAGCAATCTCCTCTACAGCATGCAGATTCTTGAAAACCTCGACATCACATGAGTTAATTTCATGCAGAGGCAGGTCTAAGGAAGACTTTCAGGTGAGTAACAAGTCTTAGCCCTCCGGCCCTGGGTGGATTGAGCGCCAGCCTGCAAGCCAAAAGGTCACCAGTTCAATTCACAGTCAGGGCACATGCCTGGGTTGCCAGCCAGGTCCTGGGTACGAGAGGCAACCACACACTGATGTTTCTCTCCCTCCTTTCTCTCTCACTTCCCTCTCTAAAAATAAATAAATAAATTCCTTAAAAAAAAAAAAAAAAAAAAAAACAACTCTTACTTCTCTGGATGAGCAGAACTAAATGAAGGGCCCCCAGCCACACACGGGCAGGCCGGAGACTCCTCAGGCTCCGACAACCAGGACCCTCCGAGGGCTCACCCTGAGCAATGGGGGTCAGCAGCCAGATGCACCACCCCAAAGAGAAGACAGAGATCCCAGTGCCCCTGACAGCGCACAGGGCCCACACGACCAGACCCATAAATTAACAGGCAGGCACAAAGCTGTTACAAAGGCTGGAGACAGGCAAGAGAGCCAGGCCTGCACACGTGGAGTAGGACGGGGGAAATCTGTAAGCACCGAGAGTTAATCATGCGACACCACCTTATATTTCATGCCGGCGTGCACTTGTACAACTCATAACCCTGTGATGGTGCGTCTGCAGGTTAAGGAAGGGACCACAGGGACAGAGTCGACCCAGCCCCTCGGTCCCTCTGTGCTTGGTCCCCCAGCACACAATCAACTCACACTAGAAAGTGTCTCGGGCTCAAAAGGGTAGACTAGGATCTTTACATGAAATCAGTATCTCTCTGTCACAGTTGTTCAAAGACCAGACTTAAGTTTGTAATGTCCAAACACAGATAAGAAACAGGCCATGCCACATCCATGAGACTCGGATGCTCCTTCCAGCAAATGAGTGACGGTAAGTGGTAAAGATCTTCTTCCTATTCCATACATGTATCCCAACTAGTTTGTAACCTTTTTTAAAGATTTTATTTATTTATTTTTAGAGAGAGAGGAAGGGAGGGAGAAAGAGGGGAGAGAAACATCAATGTGTGGTTGCCTCTCACGTGCTCCAACTGGGGACCCAGCCCACAACCTAGGCATGTGCCCTGACTGGGAATTGAACCGGTGACTTTTTGGTACACAGGCCAGCGCTCAATCCACTGAGCCACACCAGCCAGGGCAGGGCTGTAACCTCATTTTAATTAAAATTCTTTTCTGATGGTACAAACAAGTTTTCTTCCTCAAAGATGACAAGGAATGCTATTGTTACATAGTTACTAGCAATACCACTTAACGCTGGTTTAGATATGAGGTTCTTTTTCCCTAAGGAGGCCTTGGGGAAAGAGCCAAATACAGCCTGAACAGCTCTGGTGGCAACCACCATCCTAACACCTTCACTATCAAGACCATCTGGGGTACACTGTGTCTGTAGATTGGAAACGTTTTTTCTTTATTTTGTATGGAAAATGACACACATAAAAAGTAGAGAGACTAGAAAGTAACCTCCAGTCTCAACAAATGCCAGCAATGGCCAGCCTTGTTTCGCTTGTGACTGTGAAAACCGTTAAATGCTCGCAGACTCACGCGACCAGAACATGTGTGCACACGACCTGGTGGGTGCACCGTGACCCTGACACCCACAGCACACGTCCTCACGGCGGGAGGAGACGCGAAGCGGGCAGAGCGGCCTGTCCTGAAGGGACTGGCAAGTTTATGGAGAGCCGTAAACGGAGAACCCAGGGGTGAGAACACTACCAGGTGACTCGGCAGGGAGGGGTAAGTCCCATGGCTGTGATGTGGTGAGGGGGGCACTCCAGCTCTGCGGGACACTTCCCCAAAACCCATAAGCCCGGTGTTTAACGACATGGAAAAACAGCAGGCACACCCCAATCAAGGGCCGCTCTTCCGAACTGTCAAGACGGCGAAAATAAACACAGATCCGGGAGGCCTCGCAGACCTGACGACTAGACGTGGTGTGGCGCCCTGGCCCGGGCCCTGGGACGGTGGGGCAGCTGGGGAGGCCCGAGTGAGGTCTGCAGTTTGGTCGGCAACGACGTGCCCCTGTCCACTTCCGGATTCTGACTCAGGTGCTGTCGTCCTGCAAGGGGGCCACTCCTGGGTGACGGGAGCGCGGGAACTCTATTACCTTTGCAACTTTTCTGTATCTCTACGTGTCTAAGGTTTTTCCAAAATGAAACTCTATTACAGAAATAATAACATAAACATTTTAACTGGCTAATGAATATTCATTATTTCCTTCACAAGAAGGAGTCCCTGACAATGTGGTCTTCGTTTAAAAATTAAGGCAGGAAAGATGAAGCCCAAAGAAAGAGCCATTTGTTTTTAAATATCTCAAAGAAAATAAGCACCCTGAAATGCAGGCAGGGCCCTCTGTACAGGGAAGGCCACGTCAAACAAGGTGATGGACGGCAGGACACCCCTGGACACAGGGCGTTGGACTGTGGGAATGAGCTCTGCTGACGATGAGAAGTGACTTCCAGACCACAAGGCCCTCCCTGCTGCGCCCACTCCCTGCCCCCAGCCCCCACGGTCCTGTCCCACCAGCCTAGCCCTGCACACCGCTCTTCAGTCATTCGCCAATTTCTGACAGACTGCAGTTCCTGCTAGGCTGAAAACAATCAAAGGAGCAGGTACTGCAAACCATATGATAGTGCATTTTTAAAAGATTTTATTTATTTATTTTTAGAGAGAGGGGTAGGGAAAGAGAAAGCGAGGGAGAGAAACATCCATGTGCAAGAGATATATCGGATCAGTTGCGATCAGTTGCCTCTCTCACACCCCGAACTGGGGACCTGGCCTGCAACCCAGGCATGTGCCTTGACTGGGAATCAAACAAGCAACCTTTCTGTTCACAGGCCAGCACTCAATCCACTGAACCACACCAACCAGGGTTGATAATGGATTTTTAAAATCTAGTTTTTTAGCCCTGGCTAGTGTGGCTCAGTTAGTAGGAGCCTCGTCCTGTAGACTGAAGGGTCACAGGTTCAATCCCCGGTCAGGGTATATGTTGGGGTTTCAGATTCAATCCCCTGTCACAGCATATGGCGACCCAGCGATGTCTCTCTCTCCCCACCACCAAAAAGCTATGAAAAAAAAAATGTATTTGGGTGAGGATTAAAAAATTAAAAAGTAGGTTTTTACGTATCTAGAGAAAAGATGAGCTCTGTGCACTAGGAACCCTGGCTGGTATCACTCAGGGATTGAGCTCAGGCTTGCAAACCAGAGGGTCACAGGGTCAATTCCCAGTCAGGGCACATGCCTGGGTTGCGGGCCAGGTCCTCAGTGGGGACATGTGAGAGGCAACCACACACTAATATTTCTGTCCCTCTCTTTTTCCCTCCCTTTCTCTAAAAATAAATAAATAAAATTTTTTAAAAAAGAAGAAGTATGCACTAGGAACCTGAAGCTGTGGCCATGTGCAGGAAGGGAGGGGCTGGAGCAGCAGGAGCAGACCTCTCTACCTTTGGGCTTTCTGACCTGGAGACCGTGCTCTGCTGCCTCCCCGAGACTGTCACTCTGCCTTCCCAGTGGCTGTAGGCCCTTCTTTACAATAGTGCCCCCTCCTACGCTTTAACAGGACACAGTTCTAGAAATAAAAGCACATGCCTGGGTTTTCAAATCATGAACAGCATGTGGGATTTAATTCATTCTGAGGTTCACGCGTGTAAGCAAGCAGCTTCCCCAGAGCAGCCAGACGTCTGCCCACCTGCTGCAGCAATCAAGTCTTACACCTGAACATCAGCCATGGGAGACTGTATGTGAAATATCCCTGCCCAAAATTCCCTGCAGCAATTTACTGAAACACAGAGAAAACCAGCAGTGATGTTTCTTAAAAAATCACCTTTCAAAAAAAACAGACAGAAGACATTCTAAAAAAAGGTGCACTTGTCCACCAGAACAACTTGAAAAGGACGGAGGACGCCCCACTTGTCATCTCCGAGGCGGTCCCTCCCAAGCCACTTCTCTATTTCTCCTTGGCCAGGAACTGAAGGAGGCCTTGCACAATGCAGGTGAAAACCTCCCCCGCACTCTGAACCTGCAGGGCGGTGCCACTGCCCCGCAGCCCTCCTCTGGGGCTTCGCCCTTTTAACTTCGCATTGACAGAAAGGCTACGTGTGCTTTTTCCATTCATTTTTTAAATGTTTTATTAAACTCGAAACTCTCCAAATATACCTTGGACTTCACATCTGACAGTTGTGAAATTCATGGGCAAGCTCTCGGGCCATTTGCCTGTGCTCCAGCAAGTTTGGCAAGCCCCACAGCGGCACCAGGCACGGCCCCCTCCCCAGACACCCAGGGGCCTGGGCTGCTCTCCTCTCAGCTGCCATGGAGGCAGGCCTGTGCCTGTCCCCCAGGCCCTTCCCCATCACACCTCACTGCACCTGTGTCCTTGGAAAGCACCACAACAGGGCTTAGCACCTTGGGGCATGGTATACCCTAAAAGAAGAAAGGAAAACACGTGGAGAAAAATGGCAACCTCACCCCTGGCCAGCACGGCTCAGGTGGGAATGCCAGGTCCCAGGAACAGACGTGCAGCCTCAACTGGCAGCCCGCCAGCTGTGGAACCAGAGCTGTTCCCTCTGAGCCTCAGTTTCCTCAACTATAAAAAGACCAGCACCTCCTACCTCTTTCCCTTCTTTGTCCACCCCAGACCAGTGCAAGACAGCCATCTGGAGCAAGTGCACAGCTCTGCAGACCCAGCCCACAGTCAAAGGGGCTGTGCCAAGGCTTAGAAGGTGCAAGTCCACTTGGCTGACGCCCTGTATGAGCCATACTGCACCATACCCACCACGCCTGTTATTTACGTGGTGTTTCGGTCCTGTATCGCTCTCTGATAGGTCCGAACCTGAGTTGAACTTGTTATCTCTCTCAAACCCAATGTCAGTGCTTGATTCTTAGCATTTATGAAGCTCCCACCATATGCTCACTACAAAGTTAAGTGCTTTTAAGGGACAGAGAGATCTATTAAGACCAAGTCCCTATTCTTGTGATTTATTCATAAGGATAAGACTAAAATACTTCTTTTTTAAAATATATTATATTGATTATGCTATTACAGTTGTCCCATTTTTTTCCTCCCCTTTAATCCCCTCTGTCCTGTACCCCTCTCCCTCCAGCATTCCCACCCCTTAGTTCACGTCTATGGGTCGTACATATACGTTCTTTGGCTTCTACATTTCCCATACTATTCTGAACCACCCACCCACCCCTGTCTATTTTGTACCTACCATTTATGCTTCTTATTCCCTGTACCTTTTCCCCTACTCCCACTCCTCCCCCTCCCCACTGATAACCCTCCATGTGATCTCCATTTCTGTGATTCTGTTCCTGTTCTAATTGTTTGCTTAGTTTGCTTTTGTTTTTGTTTAAGGTTCAGTTGTTAATAACTGTGACTTTGTTGTCATTTTACTGTTCATAGTTTTGATCTTCTTATTTTTGTTAGATAAATCCCTTTAACATTTCATATAATAAGGGCTTGGTATTGATGAACTCCTTTAACTTGACCTTATCTGGGAAGCACTAGATCTGCCCTTCCATTCTAAATGATAGCTTTGCTGGATAGAGTCATCTTGGATGTAGGTCCTTGCCTTTCAGGACTTTGAATACTTCTTTCCAGCCCCTTCTTGCCTGCAAGGTTTCTTTTGAGAAATCAGCTGATAGTCATATGGGAACTCTTTTGTAAGTAACTGTCTTCTTTTCTCTTGCTGCCTTTAGGATTATCTCCTTATCTTTCATCTTGGGTATTGTAATTATGATGTGCCTTGGTGTGTGCTTCCTTGCATCCAATTTCTTTAGGACTCTCTGGGCTTCTGGGACTTCCTGGAAGTCTATTTCCTTTGCCAGATTGGGGAAGTTCTCGCTTTCATTATTTTTCAAATAAGTTTTCTATTTCTTGCTCTTCCTCTTCTCCTTCTGGCACCCCTATGATTCGGATGTTGAAACGTTTAAAGTTGTCCTGGAGGTTCCTAAGCCCCTCCTCATTTTTTTGAATTCTTGTTTCTTCATCCTGTTCTGGTTGACTGTTTATTCCTTCCTTCTGGTCCAAATCATTGATTTCAGGCCCAGTTTCTTTCCCTTCACTCTTGGTTCCCTGTGCGTTTTCCTTTATTTCACTTTGCATAGCCTTCACTTCTTCTTCTATTTTGAGACCATACTCAGCCATTTCTGTGAGCATCCTGATTACCAGTGTTTGAAACTCTCCATCTGATGGGTTGGCTATCTCTTCGTCACTTAGTTATTTTTCTGGAGTTTTGATCTGTTCTTTCATTTGGGCCATATTTCTTTGTCTTGGCTCACCAGTCTGGATGAGTGTTTCTTCTTTAACTCCTTGGTTGCTGGACCTCCATACAGTTAGATTTTCTGGCAGTTCTGGTTGGTTTTTGTTTTTAAATTTGTTTTGTCCTTCTTTTGGTTGTGTGAGGAGGCAAAGTGTATCTATTTACACCTCCACTTTGGCTGGACGTAAAATACTTCTATTAAAAGGCAGAATTGACCTGGCCTGTGTGGCTCAGTGGATTGGGCACCGGCCGGCAAACCAAAGGGTTGCTGGTTCAATTCCCAGTCAGGGCACATGCTTGGGTTGTGGGCCAGGTCCTCAGTAGGGGGCGCACAAGAGGCAGCCACACATTGATGTTTCTCTCCCTTTCTTTTCTCCCTCCTCCCCTCTCTAAAACTAAAAAAAGGGGGAGAATGGAGGAAGGGAGGGTTGCCTCTTCTGGTGGTAGGCTGGCCACATGCAAATCATAAACAGACCCACAGGGCGGGAGGGAAGAAGGACCAAGGATTGTTCGGGGAGCACAGCATTTCAGTTTGGGAAGATGAAGAAGTTCTAGGGCTAGATGGCGGAGGTAGCGGCCGCACAACAACGTGGGCGCATTCAATGCCACAGACTGTGTACTCGAAAATGGCCGAAATGGCCCTGACCAGTGCGGCCCAGTTGGTCGGGCATCATCTCGCCAAGCAATTGATGTTTCTCTCGCACATCCATGTTTCTCTCCCTCCTTCTCCCTCCCTTCACCTCTCTCTAAAAATAAATAAATAAAATCTTTTAAAAATGGCTACAACGGTAAATTTTATGTTATGTGTATTTTACTGCAATAAAAAAATACAATTTGATTTAGAAAAAAAGAAACAGACCCACACAGACTCCTCAGCTTCCACGACAGCGGTGGTGCCCCGGGCACAGCAGGGCTGCTCCACAGCGACGCTGGCTCCATTCGTCATCCGCCCGGGAGAAGACAGCACCGGTTCCTTCCACACCAGACACCAAAATCAATTCCAGAAGTCAACTCCAGAGAGACTAAGGCTTAACTTGAAACGCAAAACTTTAAAATTGTTCAAAAAAATACAGAAAAATATATCTTTATGACATTGAGGCAGGGAAGGAGTTCCTTTTCAAAGTCCACTACATCAGAACTTAAAGTGTTTAGCAAAAGACAAGCATGAGCTTAGAGACAGTATCTGTACCTCATATAACCAAGAAATTTTTTGTATACAGAATGTATTTCCAAAAAAAACCCCCAAAAAACCAAATCAATACAAAAATACTGGCAGCCCGAGAGAAAAATGGGAAAAGACCTGATCAGGCGTGTCGCCAAAGAGAGCCTATGGACGGCCCACACCGCTGTGGGCCAATACTCGTGTCCTCTCTAACCGGGAGAGGACGTCTGACGCCCACCGAACGGGCACAGTTAAGAAACGCGACAACAGCCAGTGCAGGAGAGGGCGATGTGTGAACCCTGCTCCGATGTGTGAACCCTGGAGGAGGGAGTGCAGCGGGGGACCCGTACAAAGAAGGCTCAGAGCCTCGGTGCTCCCAACGGTCCACAAACAGGAGCACGCGGCATCTGCCCGCCGGAGAACGGCAAATTGTGGTCTACGTGTGGTGGTTAATGTTCTGTGTCCACTTGACTGAGCCCGAATGACCCAGACGTTAGGTCAAACATTGCTCTGGGTATTTCTGTGAGAGTGTCTTCAGATAAGATTAGCATTTTAATTAGTTAAGTAGATTGCCCGCCCTGAACAGAACAACAATGAAGAAAACCCAACCCTTCCCACCAAAAGGAAGTTCTCTGCCACCAGCCTCCAGGACTTGCTGGCCCATCAGCTCTCCTGGGCCTCTCGGCTGCCAGCCTCAGACTGGCCTGGGCTGGGCGAGCAGCTCCCCGGGGCTGCAGATCTGGGCGTGCTGGTCTCCATGATCTCTCGCGCCAAGTCCATAAAACAAATCGCTCTCTATATATGCACACACATCCTAGTGGAGAACCCTAATATAACACGCACAGTGGAATATTATTCGGCAACAAAAATGAAGGAAAACTCCAATTTGCAGATTACCTGATTCCTTTTTTGTAAAGCTCAAAAACAAAACCTGAATATATTATATACACATACATGTGTAAGTATTCTGAAAGAGAGAGAGAGAGAGAGAGAGAGAGAGAGAGAGAGAGGGAGGGAAGAAAGAAGAAAAGCAGGGGGATGGGGAACAACATTCCCTGGAGCACGCTCCCACTCAGGAAGGGGACAGGAACGCCCTGTGGTGCACGATGGTGTGTGGAGGTGGAGGCTGGCTTCCAGGTTTTCCTGACCACGCTTCAGAACTTACATACCCACCACCCGCTGTTTGCATAAAGCTTAGGTTGTCTAACAGCATTTCTAAGCCGGAGACGGACAAGAAAAGCACCATGAGAAAGACCCAAGGAAAGAAACAGGTGCTCACCAAATGCCGGGCCAAAAGCAGGCCAAGGCCAAGATCCCCCTCCCCCCAAAAGGCTTTCCAGGCCCATCTGGAAGGTCCAATCCAACCTAAAGCCCTCCCAGTTTCGGAGCATTCAGGCCTTCCCGCCCTCTTCCATTTTGAGAGCGCTGGTACATTTATTGGGCAGGTGGGAGAGGGAGAGCGGTTGGAAGTTATGCCTGCGCCAATTCCTGGCAGAGAGTGCAGAGCCCCAAGCCCCTGCCAGGTTAGCCCACCTGCTGCCAACCCTCAGCCTGTAGAGGTCACAGTCGGCTCCCAGTGTTCCGCCTGCTCCCGAAACTGCTCCCCTGGCAGGTTTCAGGTGGCTTGTAACTTTCACAATCCTCTTCCCCACCCAACTCCAGGAATTCATTCCTGGCTCCTGCAGGGTGAGACCAAGAGGCCTCTACCTCACGTGGTAAAAGGCCATTGTGAAGTGCAGGCCTCAGGGACAAGGTTAGGTCACAGCTCAGACTGCAGAAAAGAGACACTGGGTGGGGCCAGGCTGGAGACACAGTCCCAGCCACTCCTCTGACGCCTTTCCCCACGAGCCTGCCCACTGACCCCCCAGGGGCACGGGTGTGGGGGGCCAGCGCTCCATGCAGGCCTCCCTGTTGTGCCCGGAGCCCCAGGAAACAGCCACTTAATGGGCTTGCTCCTGGGTTCTGGTGACTATTTTTGTATTTATGTGGATTACTCCTACGCCTGCTTACTTAGATTTTTATCAGGGTTAGCAGTAGAATTCTATTATATGCCTTTCGACCATCTATAAATAGATATCAGCACAGGTTTTCCTTTTAATTTTACGTAGTGAATTGTTAAGCATGACATTTATTGACCACTTACTATGCGCCAAGCCCTGTGCTCCAACCTTTTACATGCATTATGCCATTTCCTCCTTACACCGACCCTGCACAACGCCACTATTCTGCCCTGCTCATTTTACAGACGGGGAGGCTAAGTAAGTCGGCCCCGGTCAGCGTTAGCAGGCGAATAGAGTTAGGAGAATGTAACAGATAAAGACACCCACACAAAGCACGAACTACAGAGACAAGGGCTGGGGGCCGGGCACACGCACAGTACACACAACAGAGGACTCACAGCCCAGTCCACAAGGTCTCCAAAGCTGAAAAGAAAAACATCCAATAGGGGGAAAACGGACAAAGGATATGGACATAGAAATCAGAGAAAAAGAAACACAAATGGCCAGTGTGCATGTGAAATGAAGCTCAACTTCACTGGTACTCAGGAAAATAGGATTAAAATAACAATGAGGTAGTATTTCACCCATCGGGTTAGCACGGACATCTGGTGCTGGTGGAAATGCCCAGAAAGGGGTGCACTCACACGCCACAGGCCTGAGGATGTCCCGCCAGAGGGCTGACGCAGTTCGATCTGGAGTCGAACTACCAGAAACCACTGACCTGGAGAGCTCTCTAGAGTACGGCAGGCAGGCAGGCATTCATTCACTCGTCCCTCCGTCCACCCATCAATAAACACCTACAAGGGGCGGAGCACTCTGTCGGGGCCTTGTTCTCAGAGTGCTTCGAGTCAGGAGAGCGCAAGCCAAAGGGAAGTGAAAACAGCAAGTTGCTGAGTGGCGCCGACAGTGTGCTCCTCCTTTCCCTGAAGCGCGCGCTGGAGTGTGCAGGAGCCTGGAGAAAGCTGCGGAAGGCTCTGCCCCCACAGCTCGGAGAGTGGGGTGGGAGCTGTGTTACCCTTTGCTGTGTCTACATTTTTTGTTCCGCTTGGCATGAGCACACAGTAACAACTGCAGTCGCCTGTCACTTTGAGAATCTAATAAAGAATACCGCAAACAGCTTTTGTTTACACACAACAAAGGAAGAGCACAAGGTCCACACGAAGCACGAAGCTGGTGGCAGAGCCAAGAGTCTACCCTCTACCCGCCAAATGTCGGCAGAGCTGGGCTCTAGGCTCTCAGGTGACCTACCCCCCACTTGAGCTCGCCCACCCGCACCAGACGGAACACAGGAAGGCTCCCAAGCCCCTGCGGGCAGTAGCTTTCGGGAGGCAGTCTGGCAACATTTCTTGCATTCCTATCACAGTACTCCTTGGTCTCCTGTGGGTGACGTGCTATGCTTTCTAGCTTCAAGAAGTTCAGGTGGACTCACGGGAGAGGCAAAGTCTACTTGCTCCTGGATGCATCCTGGCCCGCGGTTCACGTATCACCCCATTTCACGGGGCACTCACTCTACGAAGCATGTCTGAAAGGGCTGCTCCTTGCCCAGTACCCATGCCTCCTCCTCCTCCTAACAGCATTCCAACTGCGCTTTGGGGAATCTGCCCCACCCCACCCCTTTGAAACAATCTTCCCTCTCCCGGCTCCCATTCAGGCTCCCTTTGAGTCTGTGAAGCCACCCCACTCACTGTCCTGAGGAAGTGCTTTTGCGCACAGATTAGCTTGGGACAACAGAACCACCCGGCTCCACTGTTCCTGACTGTGAGGAACACTGTCCTTCCTGACCAACGCCCTGCAGCAGCGCGCAGCTGGGAGGCAGCCCGTGCCTGCACGAAAGACCGGGGCACGGGCACGTCAGACCCGCGCCAGATGCTCTTACTGATGCCCAAGGCTCATTACGTCTGCTTACACCTCTCCCTACAGAAAAAGATTCGACCAGACACAGAAAGGAATGAACGGCCCAGGTCAAACACCTGCTCCTCAGGAGTTCTCTGACACCTTCCTGCAGGGATCAGTGCTCTCTCTGAAGGCGTCTGCCCTTTTAAAATTGTGTTAGAGTTACGGAAACACAGACGTTGCCCCCACTAGGCTGGACGCTTCTGAGAATAGAACCACTGTCTAGTTTACTAAAGGACCCCTTGGTACAGGGAGCACCCGGGGCACACAGACCCACACGGAGTCCAGTGTGCCAAACGAGGTGCGTGTCCCTGACCTGTTTATGCCAGTTGTGCATACAGATATATATATGTATTCACAAATATAGACGTACAGATGTATGTATATAGACACACACATACACACAACTACATACATCTGTGGAAAAAGCACACAGTCGTTTCTATGAAAACCACAAGTTGCTAAAATTTCAAAAACTCCTTTTAAAATCCTAACTAAACTACAGGTGCGGGTAAGACAGGTGAGACAAGTGTAACAGAATGGGTGAACATTTGTAAAAATCTAGGATTGGATTTAGGAACACAGGTTGCTTCATGCAGCTAAGCTCTCAATCCTCTTCATGCAAAAACCAAGTATCAAACACAGCAAATGAATGACGGTGTAGTTTGTTCAAGGAAACAATGGAAATTCTGTTCAGCAGATTCAATGTTTAAAAAAAGGTCAATAGGAGATTGGCATACGAGACAGACTGATTTTTTAAGTTAAAAATAAAATGCCTAAACCATGTGTTGATTTTTATGATTCTTGTTGTACCCTACTTCTCTAGGTAACTGACTGCTGGCCAGTCCCAACCCCATGGAGCGAATTCTGAGTGGCCACTGGTCAGGTGTCATGTCAAGTCCTGGGGCCAGCACTGCCTCACGGGAAATGAGCGAACCGGAAACTCAGCTGAGTGAGCGATGCACAGGCTGTGGGGCTCAGCACTCTGTGGGGCGTTAGGACATTCCTCCCTGCCATCAGTGAAAACACAACAGCCCTGACCGCAGTGTTTCAGTGGGCTGGGCGTTGTCCCACAAAGTGAAAGGTCAGGGCACGTGCCTGGGTTGCGGGTTGGGTCCCCAGTCAGGGCATATTGGAGAGACAAGCGATTGATGTGTCTCTCACATGGATGTTTCTCTCCCTCTCCTCCCTCCCTTCCCTTCTCTCTAAAAATAAATAAATACAATCTAGAAAGGAAGGAAGGAAGGAAGGAAGAAATGAAGGAAGGAAGGAAGGAAGGAAACAGAACGGCTATATAATTTGCTTAAAGACCAAGACAAATTTTAAAAAGTATCTAATTCAGAATTCTCAATTTCTAATCTAAAAGAAAAAGCCCCAAGTGGTGTCCCTGAAGGTACTCTGATGTTGATATGTGAACCTAATGCCACTTTGCTCCCACCTCCAGCTCTCTCCCATCTGAATCTGGAGATAGAGTAAGAACCCCACCCACCAGGGACAAAAGCATGGTGCCTGTGACCATCTGTCCCTGACCTAGGACGGCTGGTTGGCTGCACCTGACGGAAGATGCCTCCCAGCAAGAAAACCACTCCCTTTACTTGGTGCTTCAGAGCATCGGGGAATAAGGAGCAAAGTAACCCGGAGGGAATGGAAATTAAACTTCTCTCACTTCGCCTGTGTCCAAAGGTTGCAAAGCTTCAACCTGCGTGACTGTCACAAGGTTAACCTAACCCGGCCAGGGCTGGGCACCTCTCCATCACAGAGACGTGCTTCTCCTCCCCTTGGCACAGTAACAGTGCCACTGACTTAATGACGAAGAGACTGTAAAGCCAAGCGGTGGTGGCTGCTGCAAAAGAGGCAACTGCCTGCCCAAAAAGCAAGGGAGGGAGGCGGCTGCAAAACAGAAGCGGGGCCAGTACTTCATTATTGCACTAAATCAAACCCTAGAGGGGGGTAACACGTTGGTTTGTTCTGTTTGGTGACAAAAGGTCAGAAAGCCAGCTGTTTCCTATAAAAAATGAGACCAGGAAGTACACAGGAGTGCCAGGACCAGAGATAGGCCCTCTCCTTCCAGCTGCACACCCCTCAGGATGGGGAGCTCACCCCCAGATGCTGGCTGGGCTCCTTACTCCTCACTCTAAGGCCAACAGGTAGGAGCACTTGGAGGCCCCACGGTGGCACCGGCCTCCAAGTCCTCCACGACTTCACTTCCCTCCACATCCAGACCCCGATCGAGGGCTCAGCAGGGTTACCCTTTACTAACCAGCACCTCCAACCAGCCACACCACCCACCAGCCGTCAGCCAACCTGCCTGGTAAAGCGAACACACAGGTACACACACACCCTGTCCTCCAGCTTCAGCTGGTTTTAACCTGGGTCTGCTTCTCTGCTTCTGCATTGTGTTGTAGACGAAAGGGTCAAGTTTGAAAAAGCCCTTGAAGTGTGATCAAAATCACTGAGCAGAGCCATGTCCTCACCCCAGACTTCACAGTCCTCCAGCCACTTGAAGCGATTCCACCCACCCCCACCCCCACCATGCCCTCCCTTCGCAAACTGCAACCCTGATGTCCATCATGGGTCCATCCGGGGCCATGGCCGCGCGGCTTCATCCCCTACCAGAACCAGAACAAAGAACACGTCAAGGTCAGCTTGACTGAGCCTCCTGGTCCAGCCCAAAGAGAACGTCCAGAGTCAGAAAGCTCACGTTTTACTCTCCAGATCGACAGTTGCCTTGCTCAGTAGTCTAGGTCAAGCAGCCCCAAGTTCCTGTCCGTTTTTCCAGAATTGATACAGAAAAAGCAAGCACTAGACAAGGGAGAAACATGAAAAGGAAGGCCAGGAGCTACACTGGGAGACCTGAAGGGAAGAAATGACAGCCAGCAAGCAAGTCTGCCATTGGAAAAGCAAAGGGGATTCAAACTAAGCAAAGTGATGCAGCCTTCGTAAGCATGGCCCGGCCGGAGTGGTCAGCCGTCCGGCCAACCCCGGCTGCTTAGAAAAGAGTAGCGGCCGCGTGACTGAACCATCACAAATGCCAATCAAGGATGGCACTCGCCTGGTTAAACAAAGATAGAAACCACGACCCCGGTGCCCGTCTGCCCTTTCTGCTGTGTCACCACCAGACCAGCCTGACCCCATGGCATCTTCGATCTCGAACTTCAGCTGTGCTTTCCCACCACATGTCACCGGGGCCTGGGCGGGCTCGGTGCCATTCTGAAAGGTCAGGACACAGGCAGGCCCCTACTCGCACGGTGGTGACGGAGGAAGCACAGACAGATGTTTGCGGGCACACGACGACTTCGGACGCACATGGACACCACAGCCCGGGAGCAACACCAGACTGAATGCCGGGGAAGGTGCCTGAGGAGGAAGCACTGGCGCTGCGACCACGACGACGACGAGACCTGCCCGTTTAGGAGTCAGGCACGTGCCAAGAGCAGGCGTGGAGCACGACCAAAGAAAACCTGAACTCATTTTCATAAGGATACAGCTCTACCTTCTATTTCCCTGTCCGCCCTCCGACCTCTCAAATATTAAAGTAGACAGGTGAGACTGATTACTCCTGCCTCCTAGTAATTAAAGGGGAAAAACATTCAGGAATGAACTGAAAACTGAATTCCAAGGTTCATAGCACAACAGCTCACAAGCGCCCAGCCTCAGGGCCCAGCCGAAGGTCTAAGCACTCCGTGAACCATACAGCAGCTCCGGAGTTACGGCACCCGGAATGAAGTGAAACCGAGCAACGGCTCTCCGTACAGCTCGAAAAGAGACACCAAACTACACTTGACCCATTCTAACCCATGCTGGCCCCAACAGTCCAAAGAAACATTTTCAAAAGCTCAAATTATTTACTGAGATTATCATAAAATTACATGGCATCACACACATTTTGGTGAGGGAGGGAAATGTAGAAACTTAAATCTATAATCTAAAACGTGGTCAAAGAGATAGTGTGTTTCCACACAACAGAAAACTCACCGTCGTAGAGGGAAAAAAGCTCTGCGCACACCTCACTCAAAACGTAAAGGGGTCACTGAATGATGCTCCGTACATGCCCCACGCCCAGCTTCCCCACGAAGCCCTGGGTGCCTGGAGTCAGGAAGAGCACAAACCCACAGCCTCAGAGCTGAGGATCCTCATGTTACTCGGCCACGTCTGTTCGCCCCACCACCGTCTGCCTGTCTGCTAGATGCCAGCGCAGAGCTCGGAACTGTGGGTTCGGCACAAGCAGCAGTCCGCGCCCTCCACCTCACCTCGCCCCCAGCCCAGCGGGAGAGGAAGAGCAGGCAGTCAGCCTAAACCACTGTTCCTATTTTGGTTCATAAGAGTTAATAAAAAAATGTTAAACCACATCCCTCCTCCAACATTCAGTAATGGAAAGCACAGCCCAAAGACTTCTTACCTCAGGCCTTCTCTGGGCCTCAGCGTCCTCATCTGTGAAGTGGGCTGCAGCCACCTCGAGGGCTGCTGTGAGGACTGAGTGGGTTAAGAATGTGAAGGGCTTGGAGCAGAGGCAGCACCCGTGGTATTAGGTGCTAGTACCTAACTATGAGTCAAGACCAACTACCACAGGCCCAAAAGCAGGCGAAGGCCTTACCGCCTCCCAGGATACTGCTGAGCAGCAGAACCAGGCAGACCTGCCTTTGCGAGTGAAGGGAAAGAGGAATACACACTTGTCCCCAGGCACACGGTCACGAAGCTGCGCCCAGGGTGGCCAGGAGCCCAGCGTGGAGCCACACTCCCTCAGTCTGAGAGCAGATCACACTGCTGCCCACCCATATGGATGGGAATGGCCCCTCCCACCCTCCTCAGCTGCAGCTGTGTCCCCAGCCTGGGCTGGACCCCACCCACAGAGGCACAGAAGGGTTACTGTCTCCTCCCCTCTCTGTATCCAGCAGGCCTCACAGTCACCTCTGGAAATGAGGCACCACTGCCCAGAACCCACCCAGCAGAAAGTCCCTAAAGGCCCAGAGCAGAGGGACAGGCCACGTGAAGTCCCAGCAGGCGTCTCCCAGCCCCTTTCTCTCCAGCGGCCTGGGACAGCACTGCGGCCATGCAGAGCCTCGGGACGTGCACGAAACAAAGAAACGCCAGACTCTGTTGGCTGATACATTCAGTGAACAGTCGTGAAACAGAAGATTCCTGCGCCTGGAGCGGTGACTCCCAGACCTTTGGATTTCACTAACTAGAAATTTCCCCCAAAATTTGGGGGACTTTTCAACAAACAATGGGATAGACGTAGGAAAAAAAATAAATTTCAGTCCACACTTTACACCATGCACGAAAAATAAAGTGGATCATAGACCTCAACGTAAAACCTAAAACTATAGAACTTCTACGAGAAAACGTTTGTGACCTTGGATTTAGGCAAAGGCCACGGAAGAACAAACTGAGCAGCAAATGTTTTGAACTTCAAAGACCACAGTAAGAGAATGAAAAAGACAAGCCAGACACCGGGAGGAATATTTGCAAACCGCACACCCGATAAAGGACTTCACTCAGAATGTGGAAGAACCCAGACAGTCCCCAACTCAAAATTCTCGCCTTTACAACGGTGTGAAGGCGGCACATATTCAACAGAAATCAGACTTCGATTCTGGACTTTCCTCTTGTCAGGGGCCAGTGACACTCTCTCTGGTGACACTGGGCAGTGGCCGCAGCTACCAGGCAGCTACCAGGCAGCCACTTGATCACAGGTAAAGGACTTCCACTTGACTGTGTCAGGGGACTCTGCCCAGCCGGTGGCTGACGCGAGCGTCCTGGGCACGGTTATGGCGGGCTGGGCTGAGCCGGGTGCTGGGTGGGCTGGGGTATTCAGTGCATTTTCGACGTGGGATGTTTTCAGTTCATGATGGGTTTATCGGGATATAACCCCATCACAAGTCCAGGAGCATCTATAATAAAATAAACAACCCAATGTTTTAAATGGACAAATGATTTGAATAGATAATTCATCAAGGAAGATTGATACAGACAACAAATAAGCACATGAAAGAATGCTCAACATCATCAGTCATTAGGGAAATGCAAATTAAAACCACAGTGAGACACCACTACAGACCTACCAGAAGGGCAGAAAGGAAGCAGACCAACCGGACCAAACGCTGGCGCGGCCCTGGAGGAACGGAACTCTCACCCACGGCTGGCGGAGTGGAACGTGTGCGGCCCCTGCGCTCCTGCACTTACCCAGGGGACGGAGGGCAGGTGTCTGCGCAAAGACTTGCACACGAGCGTTCAGAACAGCTCTGCTCGCACTGGCCCCGAACGACAAACTGCCGGGCCGTCCGCAGCGGAAGGAGAAAGGAACTGTGCGTGCAGGTGTGAGCGGCAAATGCACAGGCAGGACTGAAAAGAACGAAATGCTGGCGTGCGGTACCATGTGGGTGAATCTCAACACAATATTGCCGGGTGAAAAAGCCAGACTAACAGCGGCATGTGCTGTGTGATTCAACGTCTGTAAAACTCTAGAAGACACAAGCTCATCCACAGAGGCAGGAAGCGGACGAGCACTGGCCCGGAGTGAGGAGGGGCGGGCGGAAGGGACTGTTAAAGTCTCTCGGGGAAACTCTTGGGAGTAATGGTTTTGTTCGTTATCTGGACTGTGGAGTTGGTTTAACGGGTGTATTCACATGACCAATCTTATCAAACTGTACACTTTAAATACGTGCAACTAATTAGCTGTTCACTATACTCACTGAAACCATGAAATTCTGGAGGAAAAGTCTATAAAGCCACTAACTTTTTATTTTGTCAAGTAAGAATACTCCTAAAAACTACCAGCTCTCATCAACACATACACACAAAAGGACATTTTAAAACTAAAAGATACAAAGGTTGCAATTTTATACTAAAAGAGAGCTCTTCCCGAGAAAAGGCAGTTTCTAACCTGTTAACACATAACAACTACCCTGTCCTTATCTTCCTCCAGTGGGTGAGAGCACCGTTCCAGACCAGCTTCGGGGCCCTCAGGGCGGGGACACAGCTGCATCTCCACCGTCCTCTGGCAGCTGCCCTGCCGTCTCCACCTCCAACCCGGCAGTCCCTCCCGGGGGCGGGCACCCCAGCGCCCGCACCACCCGGGCGGCCATGTGTGCCATGGGACACTGTGACTGTGGCTGGGGCCCAAGACCCCGCATCCGTCCCCTCCTGGAGGGCAAGAAGTCACAAGAAGAATGGGCCCGGAGCACGCTGTGCCATTGAGGAAGTGACCTGACCTGTTTCTACAAGAACTGTTCACCGCAGAGCCAGAGTGGCTGCACTTTGCTGTAGGAAAAGTTTCGCATGTTGTTAGAACTGCTCACTGAGAACCTTCCAGGCCAGAGTCCATGGAGCTACAGCGGAAATAAAATAGGAGCTCTAAAAGGACCATGATGTAGACTGGACTCCTGACATGGTGCCAGATGCTAACAAAATCCAAAGGACCTCGAGCAGCCAAGCCCTAGAAGGAGACTTCGGGGAAAAAGGCTCAGGGCAAGCGGCCCTCCTTGTGCGGCTGGGTTAGTGGGGAGGACAGCTGAGCAGGGGACGGACCTGCACTGGAACCCACCTCCCCAAGCCCCAGCTGCCAACACAGAGAGACATGTCCGCCTCTGCAGGGCGGCGTGAGCAGCAGGAAGGGCCTGGGACAAGCACAGTCGGTAAATAAGCACAGCCTTTGTTATTTCAAGAGACCAAATACACAAGGACCCCAGAGCTGCACCCTGCAGTCCCCATGCACTCACAGGGACGTCTCGGCCTGCACACCCCCACTCCATCTACACACACACACCGTGCACACAGCCACCATCTGGCCACCTCTCCCACCGAGGCACGTGCAGACGGAGGCACAGCCCAGCCCCAGAGGGGCCAACCAGGGAAGAGGCTGACACGGATTTGTAAGTGGGCTAGGGATCACTGGGACAGCTAATCAAGGCCTCTGTCCCTGTGCAGGGTCTAGAGGTGGGGGCACAGGTTTCAATAGGCATAGCCCTTGGCCTACAGACCCCTCACCCCCTGGGGAGGGTCACAGGAGAAGAGGGCCCAGGGCAGGAGGCCCATGTGGCACACCCAGCCCTGGTGCCACAGCCCCACAGCCAGGGAAAGAAGCCTCAGTAGCCCCGCCCCCCGCCCACTCAGAAACCCTCCCTTGCTGGCCACCTCATCCCCTACTCCCAACCCCATCTTACTGTACTTCAAACCTGGGCCCCCCAACCCTGCCTCGCCCCTTCAGATTGGAAACTGCATTTAGAATGCCTCCCCAGGCCCCTCTCTGGGCCTGGATGCCAACAATTGGCCCTCGGTCGCACAACAGTTCAAGAACTTCCCCTCCCAGCCTGGGGCCTCTCCGGACCCAACCGCCCAGGAAGCCTGACTGGACACTGCCCCGCCGCATTAACACGAGCGAAGGAACACAGGCCAAGCGCTCACCCCCGATGAGGGCTGGCTGGGGAGGAACTTGACCCCGGCCTTTAGTCACATTTCAGAGTCACTCCCCAAGTGCAGCTTGTGTTCTACGTGAAGTGGTGGCCAGCCTTGGAATTCTGGAAGCAGAGCTGTGACGCTAGGAAATGAAAAATAAGTATTTCGGGAACCAGCAGCATGGCTGCCAGGAGGGGGTCGGTGTGCAAACTTGCAGTCTGTCATGGCAGGGCTGGGTCAGGGTCACAAATGCTACTCCATTCCTCCCTCTGCAGAGGACACAAAGCTTTTAAAGCAACTTTTCAGGAAGTCACTTCTGCCCGCGGGGAGGTGCCTGGAGAGTCAAAACGAGGACACAACTGTCCGGTGCGTATAAGCCGCCTCAGCCTTGTACTGAAAGATGCCCGTTTCCAATGCCATTCACAAGGCCGTGACTTGGGACTGAGGGTGGGACATGCAATTCTGCTAACAGCAAACGCACGCATTTGGTAACTTCAAGTGTCTATAAAGTCTACCCCATCGAGGTCTGAAAGCGTGTTCCACTCGGGTTTCCCTCCCCAACAGTGCAATTTGATGTGACTGTCGTGTAAAGGTTAAATTTCGGACTGCCAAAGGAACCGGCCTGAGGGTGGAGGTGGCCAGGAAGACATGGTCAGCTTAGTTTTTTATTGGCACTCCCGGTGATGCCCTCAGGCGCGGCAGACCGAGTTCCACACCAGGCAGCGCCCTGCCCCGCTCCGAGGCCTGTCACCGTCCCTCTCTGCACCCAGCTTCCCCCCTGCAAACAAAGCTGTCACAAGGGTAAGTGTGACCGTGCACGGGAAAGCAGGGTGCCTGGCACAAAATAAGCCTCAGCAAAACCAAGTTTTAGAGAAACCATTGTGACACTGACGGTGAAGTCAAAAACCAGTTCGAGAAGGTGGAAGCCAGAGGGAACTGGGAGGGTGGCAGCGAGCCCAACCCTCAGGGGGGCAAGGCCCGCTGCGCCAGCGCCCCAAGGCCACCCTCCCCGCGCGCTGGGACAGGACTGTCTGACCGAGCTCTGCCGACCGCCTCCCTCGCCTCTCATACCGTGTTCCTGCAGTAGCCGCAGCGCCCAGAGCCATGCCTGGCACATGGCATGCAAGCATTTGCTGAGTAAATGAATGGGGATTTATGAACCTGTCCAAATTGCATGCAAATTGTGTCCATCTTGGTGGGGACAGAAACCCATTTTCACGAAATTCCGGAGGAGATTTGAGACCCAAACACAGGTCAAGAAACACTGCCGGGTCCTGCCCGTGTGTCGCAGCACACCGATGGCCCAGGCTCGGTGAGCAGGGCAGAGGAAGTACAGAGCCAAATATTGCAAAGAGGAGCGCTTTCCGGAAGAGAGAAGCTTCTCGGGTTGGCCTCCATGGAATCACCACCTTACCCTGGGAAGGCCCAGCCTTTAAGTCTGTGGTTCAGATTCAGGAATGTACTTTGCAACTAGAGCCCCAGGTTAAAGAGGGCGCAGGATCTGCTGAAATCACTCTGCACCGTGAGAGCCCCTAGGACAGACAGGTGAGCCGCCAGAGAACCGGAGGGTCCCGCAGAATTCCTTCAAGGCCCCTCTGATGTAATTGCCCTCTTAGCTCCCATGAGGGCCTCAGACACTCCTTTTGAACCTGGTATGAACTCTGAACTCCCAACCTTGCTTCCAGTTCATAGCTCAGCCTAGCCCCACTGGGAACTCTATCTCCCCAACATGCCCTGACCTGCGAGGCATGCAGATGCCAGACAGACAGAAGGACATACACCAACATACAGGACAGGAAAAGGGCGGCAAGAAACCTCTACTGAACTCTCCCCACAAAAAAAAGACTCTTTTTCAGGTCAGGAGGACCCTAGCTGCCTAGAGGGTGACACCTTTAGCATTTGGTGACTAAGGAGATCAAGACGACAAAAAGGTAACTACAAGTTCGAGTTTTAAGATCAACTGGCATTTTCTGTCATCATAATCACAGCACCGTTTATCCACAGGGCCACGTAAATGGAGTGCACGCGTGCGCATGTGGGCGGTAAAAACTCCATCCACAAACAGCGCCTGATGGGCACAGCCGGCACAGGCTGTCCCTTTGCCACCACAGCCCAGTGTCCTGGAGAGCCAGGTCTCCACGGAGGACGAGCAGTGCACCGAAGGGAGAACCTGAAGGCAGACCTGGGTCCGAGGAGTTGTTAAGCTCCTGTGCGCCTGTTTCCTCAACTGTAAGGTGGGGATCAAAAAGACACGGGGCAGGATGGTGGGGGGCTCAGAGGCACACCGGTGGCCCCACTAAGTAGGGCTCTCGAAGTGCAGCACTGCCCCAAGTGCAGGGCACACACTCGGCCAGTCCTCACCACAGTCCCGTCCTCACCCGCACTGCAGAGGCGCAGAGGTGCAGCGACGGAGGCACAGAGAGAGGCAGTAACTGGCCCAGGGCTGGGTGGGACTCGAGCCTGCAGGGCTCCTTACATAACCATGGCTGCTGCGCGCCCCTGCAGCACCGGGCCCTGCGCTGCCCTGTGGCTGGAGCGCAGCAGAGGCTCGTCCCTGCCCCACTGCTCCAGAGAGGGCTCTCCTGCCCGTGAAAGCAACCTGGGCCCCAGGGCGGGGCCCCGAAAGCCAGCCCCCAGAACAGACCAAAAGACTGGGAGGAGGGCTCCACAGCCCTTGTGGGTGCTGGCGATTTGCCACCTCCTAGGCAGGGAGGGAAAGTCCCCTCCTACCCGCTCCTCCAGGAGTTCCAAGCTGGCCGACAGCGTCTTCCAAGAATGGGGCTCCACCTCTCCAGTCACACGGCTAATGCCCAACATTAAATTTTTGTAAGGCACCGATTTCAAGGGGTTTTTTTCCCTCTTTACTCATTAGCAAGAGCTTATGTTATTTTCAACTATTTCTAAATTTCATGAGCCTGCAGGTGCCTGGCAGACTTTGTAGATCAAAAAGTACAGATCAAAAAAGCAATTCTGGAGATGAGCTCCAACTTCCAGGCCTACACCTACAAGAGTGAAAACGAAAGAAATAAATCCAAAAGGAAATAAAAGCAGCACGAAAGATCAAATAACAAACAGGAGGTCTGAAATGGACTCCAAGGACTACTGCCCTCCGTCACCACAAAAGGGGACGTTTGAGAGCACCCCACAGTCCAATCACATTAACTTTTTCCACGAGTCCAGAGGGAGGGAAAGGGGGAAGCCAGGAGCCTGTGCCTCTGGGGTCTGGTGGTCACCAACCAGCTGGGCCGAGAAACCCTAAGGTCATCCACCCAGCCCCTGCCACAGTCGTCACCACACACACAACCAACAACTCTGCCAGTTGCCTAGGCAACAGCCAACCTAGACGTGTTTAGGCATTCGTGGAAACAGGGCAAAGTACAATTTCCATACTTGTGATAAAAGCACAGACTGCCAAACACAGAGCAAAGCATTACTCTAAAATTTGGATTTATTGACAAAATAAACAGGGGCAGAGAGGGGAAGCAGGAAGCCAGGCAGCACCCAGCCAAGGCACTGCAGTTGGACTAGCCCTGCGGCGCTGGCACCAGAAACCCACTGTGCCCGGGAGACAAAACTCTCATTATGCTTCTGTGTTGGTTTTGATTATTTCCTCTTACTTCTACCTTACTGTGTAATAATATCCTTTGTTTTGTTGTGAACGTCAGCCTTTCTCAGCTAGTATAAGAGGAACCAAGAAAAGAGGTTTTGTCCATGGTGAGGCCAGAGAACTAAAGGGGAAGCAGCCCGCAGGGGTTGCAGGGGGTGGGAGCTTGACAGAGAAACAGACAGGACCCAAGGGCATCCAAGGGCAGGGATCTGAGGCCAGAAGTGGAGGTCTGGCCGCTGCCCTCACCTGGAGCCCCCTCGGTGTCCCTGCTAAGCATGCTTTACTTTGCAGACCCTGGAAAATGAGCCACCAGGAAAACAGGACTCCACTCAGAGGGTGAATACCCAAGGGATGGTGGAAGGTGAAAAAGTAAGCCGGCCCACGGAGAAGGAACAGTGAAGGGCGCAGTGACTTCAGAACAGAAAAACAAACAAGAAAACAAAACAGCGGAGAGAGTGAGCACTGACACTTCGAACCTCCCACGAAGTCCTCTGAGCTGTCTGCACAGAGCTGGGAACGTCGGTGAGAGAAGCACCTCCAAGTCAGTCAGGCACAATCCGAAGGGTGCCGAGCCTCCCCCGGGCCTCCTGACTGATGAAGGGCATGGGCAAGCAGCTGGCCTAGACGGTCCTAACGTGCAGGCAGGAAGTGAAGAAAGCACGAACACCTTCTAACAGGGGTGTCCAGCCTTTTGACGTCCCTGGGCCACACTGGAAGAAGAGCTGTCTTGGGCTACACATTAAATACACAAACACTAAAGAAGACAAAAAAAATCTCATAATGTTTTAGGTAAACTTACGATTTTGTGTTGGGCCGCATTAAAAGCCATCCTGGCCCACGGGCTGTGGGTTGGACACCCCCACTAGAGATACTGAGGTTCAGGGTACATGGTAACTGAGCTGACAAAGGCAGGTGGCCACAAACATTTACAACCCTGGGAATGGAGAACCTTAGCTCAGGTGATCAATAAAATAGGAAGGCCTTTTTCACCCCGACGGATGTGACTCAGTTGGTTGGGCATGGTTTCACAGAGCAAAGGGTCGCCGGGGCAATTCCTGGTCAGGGCACATGCCTAGGTTGCAGATTTCGTCCCCGGTCAGGGCATGTGTGGGAAGCAATCCATCAATGTTTTTCTCTCACATCTATGTTTCTCTCCCTCTCTTTCTCTTTCCTTTACTCTCTCTCTAAAATAAATAAATAAATCTTTAAAATACATAAAGTAGGAAGGACTTTTTCAAAGACTTTTTCTTACTTATAAAAGTAAAGCAACCAATTGAAGTAAAATGATATCCAGAAACTTAGGAAGGAAATGTGACTCATTTAAGAAACACTCACAAAAGTTTCTTATCTCACAGATACTTGGAAGTTCTAAAGGCCAAGGTACCTTACAGAGAAAGAATTC
This sequence comes from Desmodus rotundus, assembly GCF_022682495.2. Taxonomy (NCBI): domain Eukaryota; kingdom Metazoa; phylum Chordata; class Mammalia; order Chiroptera; family Phyllostomidae; genus Desmodus; species Desmodus rotundus. The sequence continues at coordinate 198,008,140 of NC_071389.1, forward strand.
CTCAGTGTTTTTACCCATAAATAATCCAAAAAATAAATCCACAAGCAACAGAGCAGGCGTTCAAAACCCTCTAAGATGTGCTGACCCTTTAATCCAGCACTTCTGTTTCTGGGAATTTCACCCCAGGAACTAATTACACAGATGGAAAATGAAAAAATGAAATTATAAACCACAAAGCCATCTATGATAGCAAAAAAAAGGTGGAAATAACCTAAAATGTCCAGCCTTAGGGGAACACATTAATTTCATGACAGCCACTGTCTCTTTGAAGACAACGGTAAACCATGAGAAATATGCAAGCGAATCTGAGTAACACAATCACAGCGACATGGGTCAGTGACAAGGAGACGGCGCATGTGGTCAGTGTGGGCTTCAAAGCCCCTCCCCTGCTCGGCACCTGGGCGACCTGGGACTAAGCACAGGGCGTCACCACCTGCAGCATCCTCATGCTCAGACTGGTGACCTTGGAGGTGGACAGAGGCAGGCCGCTGGCCTTGCCTCTTCTGAAGCTTGGAACAAAGTTGGCAGTTAATAGGTGGCAGCTACTGCTTCCAAGACATGGAATAAACCCCTTTGTGTGTGGAAGGTAAAATACAAAGTGTATTCTTTACTCAGAAAATCTTTTTTTTAAGATTTTATTTATTTACTTTTAGATAGAGGGGATGGGAGGGAAAAAGAGAAGGAGAGAAACATCAGTGTGTGGTTGCCTCTCACAGCCCCAACTGGAAACCTGGTCCGCAACTCAGGCACGTGCCCTGATTGGGAATTGAACTGGTGACCCTTTGGTTCACAGGCTGGCACTCAATCCACTGAGCAACCAGCCAGGGCAGAAAACTCTATTTTCTATGTTATAGCTTCAATAGTTAAAAAACCTAAAAGACAAGAGAGGGTAAAAAAAGTTTTGTGACACAAAAATGACGATTCTCACAAGCACAAAAACAAACATCTACTCTAATTTACCTGCATAATCTTCATTTGCTATCACAATGTCATCAAAATGTGAAGACCTTTCACAACTTTACGAAGTGTAGTGCACAGTCAGTGTTCTACAGAAACGCACTTTCTGCTCCCTCGCCTACCTGCTTCGAACTAGCACAGGGACACCTTTCCGAAGGCAGCGAGCGGCAGGTGAGGCAACAGTGCTACTCCAAAGACAGCGCGGAGTCCCGCTGCTTCCTCTCGCTGGCTGGGGGCCGGCTAGCAGCGGGAGAGGCAAGTGGACAGGTAAGCGGGTGCCCCCCCGCAACCTGACCACACACAGCACGTGGCTGTTTAGAAGCCGCTCCCTGTCTTTACCTCTGCTCCCTGTCTTTATCGCTCATCCATGTACATCACTGCAAACTTTCAGTTTATCTCCAGCAAGTCAGTGGCAGGCACAGACCCTACCTTCAGCAAAGCAAGACCACATGACTTGCCTTGTTTCTGTTTCCAAGGCGGGGGAGGAGGCTGTCTTGTAAAGGCTGTCTTTATATTTGCAGGTGAGTAACTCAGAATGCCCTCACTCAAGGCAGCAGGATAAGGCCGTGAGCCTGGCTCTGGTGGTGACCCTGTGAACGCCACGTCATCTCTCAGAGCTACAGGTCACTCACAGGAAAAGTGGATTAACGCCACCACATACAGGAATTAAATAAGCAGAAACGTAAAGCTTCTCGTCTGGTCCCTCAGAAACCTCTGAACCCAGAGGCCATCTCAGATGGTGACCCCCACCCGAGCTGTCCCACCCTCAGCTGATGATACCACGGCTTGCTTAGCTAAAACGCCATCACATCCATGCCAAAGGGCCCCCAGGCAAGCCAGCTCCGTCCTCCAGCAATCAGTCAGCTACCAAACCACTAATAGCAGGCTCGGAGGTCCGCGAGGGGGCCGAGCCAGCTCTGCGGTTTCTCTGAAGACCACAGCTCACAGACTTGGCACACTCAGTTGGCGACGATGTAATTGGGTACAATGGAACACAAATGTAGTTTAAAACATGAAAATGTTCACAAACTAAGGTTTGGGCATCACTTTATAATACTAAAATTCCATTCAATGGCCTGGGAAACTTCAAAACACTAGCCACAGCTTATTCCATCTGCTGAAGACCACCGGCAGGCCCAGCAGAGCCCTGTAACCGGGCACCCTGGGAGCTCGGGACTTGGGGTGAGGCCTGTGTGGGGTCCTGGCCCACCAGCCTCAGGCAAAACCGCCAACCCTCTAGGCCTCCCTCTTTTCCTCCTCTGAACGATGAAGAGGGGAGCAAACCAACAAGGATGCTCCGAAAGCAACATGACGGCTCTGGAAAGTTCTTGGTAAACTGCAAATGCCTACACAACCAAACTGTTTCATTTATTGATTTTAGAGAGAGAAGGAGGAAGAGAGAAAGAAATATCGATGTGTTGTCCCACCTATTTACATGTTCATTGGTTGCTTCTCGCATGTGCCCTGACTAGAGATCAATCCCACAACCTTGGCACATCGGGACGACGCTCTCACCAGCTGAGCTGCCCAGACAACACCCAAGCTATTCACATATCAATATATTACATACATATATAAATTATAAAATCAAGCCCTGGCTGGTGTGGCTCAGTGGATTGAGCACCGGCCTGTGAACCAAAGGGTTGCCAGTTCGATTCCCAGTCAGGGTACAGGCCTCGATTGCCGGCCAGGTCCCCAGTGGGGGATGTGTGAGAAGCAACCACATGTTGATGTTTCTCTCCCTCTCTTTGTTCCTCCCTTCCCCTCTCTCTACAAATAAATAACTAGAATGTTTTTTTAATCTTTTAAAAATTATAAAATCAAGTTATCACTTAAATATGCATTCTGAAGGTAACAGGGCAAAGGCACAGTTTAGAAAACAAGGAACTTCCCGTAATTCAACAACCTGAGCCTCGTTGCTATGTATTACTGCAATCTTTTACACGCCTGGTTAAAAGTACATACAACTTTAGAGCCTGCTCTTTCAAGTCTCTGCATTTTTTATCCCCTGAGGCCGCGTCATCATCACCGTCACACACACTCCCTTCCCACTCTGAGAGCCCCTTAGTCACAGCCCCAGGCAGGCCCTGCCCAGCAGCACCCCGGGCAGGCTTCCCATATCTGTGACATTCAGCTCAGGCGCAGAGTCCTCTGTGGCAGGGCCTCCCTCAACCCCAACGAGGATACGACCCCCTCAGGCCTCCACCCCAACAACAAGGACAGACGCTCAGAGGACGTGGTAAGGAGAGGGAAAAGGCCTCCCGAAGTGCTAGGGCGGGAGGGTGTTCCACGCAGGGCTGGAGGCCTCACCCGCATCAACCACCTGACAGCATCCCTGTGACTCTGAGTCACCCAAGAAAGGTCCAAATACACTAAATATGCTGTGCCTGGAGAAAAGAATAACACATTTTTTTTATCCTCACCTGAAGATACGTGTTTTATTGATTTTAGAGAGAGAAGAAAGGGGATGGAGAGGGAGAGAGAGAACATTCACGTGAAAGAGAAACATCAATCAGTTGCCTTCCCTGAACGTGACCAACACCCAACCTAGGTATGTGCCCTGATCAGGAATGGAACCTGCAGCACTTTCGTGTGGGGGCGACGCTCCAACCAACGAGCCACCTGGCCAGGGCCAGAATAACACATTCCAGAATGATTTTCAATAGAACTGGATAACATAACATCAATTTGGGCACTTTAAGGATAGCATATTTCGCTTCGTTAGCAAATTCCCTTAAGCAGACCAGTGCACTCGGAGCCACACCAAATACACTGAGCCGGCGCCGTGCACCAGGCCCAGGCGCTGGCAATCTGTTCGGCCACCTCACACTGGCCTCCCCAGTCACATGAGGAGGGGGCTGTCAGCACCCAATTTGGGGGATGCTGAAGCATTTGGCCAAGGAGGGCCACGCGGTTACCTAGGGGTGGAGCAGAGGCAGGGCCCAGGGCTGGGTGACCAGCGAGCATGTCACCTCCTGTGCCGCACTGCAGTGTGACCTTTCTCCTGCAGGACGGGGGTAAACGTCACACACTTGGGCCTGCACACCCAAGCCACACAGAAGGAGCAGCAGAACCCAGGCAGCCACTGCCTTCCTGACCGAAAATGTAAATGCAGGCAAAGCAACTGAGGACAGACCAAGGCCAAACCCAGTCTGGAAGCCTTTTGTTAGAATTCAGCCACTGCTTCCTAGGAACACTGATGGCAGTCTTGTGTCTCTGGGGACATAGGTGACCTTTGTAAAACTGAGCCTGGGCCACCCCTCCCCAATCTACATCCCTGATTTCTCAAGTGACAGCTCGCTTCGCTGCCGAGGCTCGACCCGCTGTGTCTGCTCCCCTGAAACAGCTCCTCGCTGAAGTTCATCCTCTGGGAAAAGGCCCGGCCTGAGCTCGCGTGCCAGGTGGTCCCACAGCCGAACCTGCCCACCAGCCTTCCGTCCCTCCATTCTCAGTGGGTCCTCTCACACGAGGCCACTCACACCTGCAGGTTCTTCACAGCTCTAGGCCTCGCCTGGTCTCTCCTTGTAATCATTGCCACCTGGGAGATGCCTGTGGAATGGCAACACCACTGAGGTCACCTCCCTCAAGGTCAGCCCTCTGCAGTGTCCTGAGGGCAGTCAGACTCACCCTCTTTGCCCACCCCCTACTTTGTACACACTCCTATTTGCCACTGTCCCAAGGAAATGTGATTGCTTTTGGCCCACATGCTGACTGAGCCGCCTCTATGGAGTGCAAAGTCACCTTAATCTCAGAACCCCAGTACAGTGGGCGGAGCCAGGTGCCAGGGGCGCTGCACACTCAGTGGCCAGGGTGGCCCCCTTTGACCTGCCTTGCCTGTTTCCCTGCACCCATATACTCTCCCTCCAAAAGCTCTCAGCTTGGGGAGTGAACTTAAAATAAAAAGCACAAAGCCCTTCCACAAAGCGGCCTCACTAAAGGCGTTCCCGAGCTCACTGCTGACAACCTGCCACTCCATCAATATTTAAATTGCAGTCAGAAGGCCACTGGAAGAGAAGGGCTGACCTCCAGGCTGTAAGTTTCCCGAGAAAGTAAACGCTCACAAACGCTAGCAGGGCTAACGAAGGAGGCGTTACAGCGGGTTGTGCAGTTAACTGGACACCATCCCTGCATGCTGGCAGCAGCCTGGAGCATCCACGTCATCGTGGGCCCTGCTCTCTGACAGCCTCACTCCCTGACCAGGCTTCTCCACCTGGTGATTTTCTACTGCTGGATGTTCGGAATTCACTGACTGCCTTATGCCTCCACCGAGTCCTCTCTGGAGCGCAATTAGCTTGGGGAAGCTGACACTGCCACCAGGCGTTGCAGGCAGTGTCCCTGAGACTGTGCGTGTCGGCCTCATCCCCTCGGACACCCTAAAGACATGCACTGTGAAATGAACAAGTACTCTTTCCACGCCTGCACAGGGAATGTCGTCAGCCCACCTCCTGACGGGTGTCAGGCATAACGTGACAGGCCAGGAGGCCACACACACACAAACGCACCCCCTCAACCCTGGAGCGACACCTACTACATGCCATCCCGTCACCTCCAAGTCTGAGCATCCAAACACCTTTATGATGGGTGACTCTCTTCATCAATAATAAACCATCTAACATCTGTGAGTCCTTCAAGCTTAGTGTCCTTTTGTGCACATGAGCTCTTTATGTAGCTGAGACCCTGTGCTGTCAACAAACTTTTTAAAAAAAAATCAGTCCTGAAAATATCCAGAATCGGCCAGAAGGCCACAAGAAGCCACTGTTGGGCAGTCATGGTCACCGGCACAATCTGCACCCAGCAGCTCGGAGCCCAGGGAGCGGCCTCAGGGCTGCAGGGTCTGTGAGGACAGGTGTGGGCGAAACAAGTCAATATCTGGAATTCTCACTTACATTTATTTCACAAGTTTTTCAAGGGCTACGCAATACTGAGAAGTAATCGTTTCAACGTACTCTTTAATTGATAAACATTGAACAAGTCTGCTCAAAACACCCAAGGCCTACATAGATGTCCCTCTTATGGCAAAATACGGCAAGAAAAGAAAATAATAAAAACAAAATAAGTAACCTTTTGAAGGTCAGGCAAAAAGGTGTTTAGTGATCCAAATTCAGACAAAAACCAGTTCTTTCAGCAGATGAACAAATAGTTCCCTCTGCAAGTGACCCATTCTGGGATATTTGCACTGCCAGACATAACTCGCAAAGACAACCACCTAGGAAACGAAACCTAATGGAAAAAACCCAAGCTGGCCCCCAGGAGCCCGGGTCTGATCCCAAGGTGGAACTCCGGCTGTGTGGCTCTACCAAGAGGTGGCCAGGTCTGGTACCCCTTTCTTCATCACAGAAAGGAATATCCCTCACCACCCACCCCTCTCAGAAATGTTTTAAAGACCAAAAAAAAAAAAAGAGGTACACAGGCCTTAGAAGTACCCCCTATAAGCACAAGTCATCATTATTATTAGCTCAAAGATGGCCGGGCAAACAGGACTACAGAGTAGGGGGCTGGGGAGGAGGGAGGGCAGGAGCTTAGGGACAAGATGATCCCGTTCCTAATCTGAGGCCTCTGAAGCTGTCCGCCTGCCTGCTTTCTGGGAAGAAGTCCACAGTTGTTATCAGATTCTCAAAAGGTTAAGAGCCTTCAAGCCCCTCATTTCACCAATAGGAAAACTGAGGCCCAAGAGAATGAGATTTTCTTAGGCCTCAGGGTTAGTCAGGGAACGCCCCACACGGTCTCCACCCCCCCCACTCTCCCACTCCACTTTCGGGGAAGAGGGGTCACACAGACCTCAGACAGCTGGAGTGCGTTACACAAGCCACTGCACACGTGGCTTCTACATTACAGCAAAGTTTCTTTGTTTTTAAAGTTATGCGGGATTTATTAAAAGAGTATACTGCTCTTCCTTGCATTAAAAATTAATAATCTTATAATAAAAAATTTAGAGAACACAGCCATTTCTAGATTAACAAAGCAATTGCAATAGTTTGATTTATATCTTTCCACTTGTTTTCTTTCTAAGCATTTTAACACAGTTAGGAGTTATTATTTATAGTCCTGGCTGGTGTGACTCAGTGGATTGAGTGCTGGTTTGATTCCCAGTCAGGGCCCATGCATAGGTCGTGGGCCGGGTCCCCAGTTGGGGGCAAGTGAGAGACAACTACTCGATATTTCTCTCAAACATTGCTATTTCTCTCCCTTTCATTCTCCCTCCTTTTCCCTCTCTCTAAAAATAAATAAATAAAATCTAAAAAAAGAAATACAATTTAGTATATTCTTAGATAAAAATAGATAAATAATAAATCTTTTACTTATCTTTTGAGAGAGGGCAAAGCAGGGAGAAAAAAGGGAGGGAAATATAGATGTGCAAAACATGCATCCATCTGCTGCCTCCCCCACGCCCCCAGCCAGGGGCCTGGCCTGCAACCCAGGCACAGGCATGGGCCCGACCGGATCGAACCGGCAACCCTGTGGTCCGCAGGCCGGCACTCCACCCACTGAGCCACACCAGCCAGGGCTACATTATTTTTCAACTACAGCTGACATTCAATATTACTTTATATCAGTTTCAGGTTATAGCAAGTCTCTATTCTTATTTTCCTTCGTAAGGCTTCTAGCTGAGGTTTTTGATAGTTGAGTCTGCATTATACATTTCTGTATTCTCATCTGTCGAGTTCAGTGCCTGGAGACAGAAAACACTCCGATGATTTTTTAATACTGAAATTTTTTTTAAATTAAGTTTCTATAATATTATATGTTAAATACCTTTCAATTTTTTAAAATAACGATTTTATTCTAGGAAACAAAAAAAAAGACTAAATGGTGCTCTGTTTTATTAAGCAAACAGATAAATGTGTAATCATGGGAATAAATACAAGTCATTATATAATTAAATAAAAGAGGTTTTTGTTGTTGTTCTGTGTTTTTAATCAAAATACCAAAATTTGTGCTCTGAGATGGCGACTGTCCCTCAAATAGTCAGTCACCTTTGGACTCCACGTATGCCAAGAACACTGCATCGCACGGAACACTTTAAGACTTCTTTGTGCACTGTCTTCAATCAGCGGGCAGAGCCTAGGTATGGGAATACTAGGGAATCCCTTAGTACTGATACTAAACACTAAAGGAACTCCTACATAGCCATCCCAGGGACCACCCGGGAGCAATCAGGATGACGCTTTCATGTTGTGAAGGATCACTGCCAGGGCCAGACAGAAAGGCAGCTACCTGTGGAATGCAAACTGACGTCACAACTGAGGCATTACTGCTCCAGGTATGCAGCTGCACTTCCAAACAATCTAACTGGAAAAAAACTGAACCAGCACTATCACTCATGTGCAGGTGGTCATTGCGCTCATAATCTACAGGGTGGCCTCCGCTAAGCCAGTATTCCGATCTGATGGCAGATAAGGCAGGCCCAAGTCAGCTGGGAGGTCCAGGGGAGGGTGGCCAGAGAGCGCCTGGGAAATGCTAGCAGGATCTCTAAACACAAGGCGCCATTATTATTATTATTGAATCTGTGTAATCTTCTGATATTCCATAACGTCCTGCAACAACAGATGACCCCATCAGAAGCAGGAGGCCTGAACGTCATGCTCCTAACTGAATCTGTATGGACTTTGAAGTGAATAGAGAAGAAACAAAAAGTTTAAGGACAAAGGAACCTCAGCTCCCACCAGAAATTGGCCTGGCCACCAGAGATCTGGACTTGGACTTGGCTGGTGTCCAGGACCAGGGAAAGTCAACTTTATTTCCCAGAGGCAGAATATGTTCAAAACACACACATTGTTTTTTTTATATATGCATGCTTTTAGATTATTTCAACATTACGACCTCTTATACATTTGAGACTAAGAGTAATAAAGTTCCACTTCCTGAACAGCATGAGCTAAGAATGCCATTTCCATTCAAATGAGTTTTTATTCTTCTCCCAAAAAGTAAATAGAGTGCAGATCTAATCACTGATCTACTCCCCTGTGTTATGTTACTTTCCCAAGTAATAAATATCATCGGCCTAATGGCCACTTTCTTTAAAGCTTCAAGACAATTGTCACAAGGAAAACACACCGCAGGAAAGTTTCTGATGTCGTGGCCTCATATCTCAACTAGAACGACCTCACCAAAGAGACTGCCAAACTCTCACATTAAGTTTAAAGGCATACAGATGAGAGTTTCCCCTGTGAATCAAGAGAAACCCGAGTTGCACTGCCCGCCCCCACCCCCTTCGATGCCTCTATATAAGGAGGCTGCAGGCAGGCTTGTGATCAAGTGCAGTAAGAACGTTTGGGCAAGAATGGGAGGGCTGGCATTCAACAGCTGGCACCCACCTTGCCCTGGGCTCCAACCCCTCAGTCCTAGGAGGGTTAGAACAAAGCTTCAGCATATTCGGATAACTGCAAAGGGAGGAACCTAAGAGGACGGGAGGAAGGTGTGAGCTCACTGTCTGCAGCTTTAAATTCTTGGAGCTGGCCTCTCAATTTTCATCAGGATAGCCAGGGAGTGTTTGGTAAACAGTGTAATGAGTAGCCCTGGAGATTGTAAGCAGCCTACCCTCCTTAACCACAAAAACACAGGACGGTTGGGGTACCCAAAAGAAGACAAGATCCAGGGATGGCATACACCACCCCACCTGAAGGCTCCCTTCCCTCCTCCACTCAACCAGCAGCAGCATCCTCAAAGGCTGCAGCTGGGCGGGTCCCGGGGCGACAGCCCAGCCTGCTTCCCTGACCAATTGTGTCGGAAAAGATACCCGCGTGTCCAACCTTTTGGCGACTCTGGGCCACACTGGAAGAAGAGTTGTCCTGGGCCACGCATTAAATACACAAATACAACAAAAACTGATGACCAAAAAAAAAAAAGGTTTAAGTAAATTCACGATTTTGCCTTGGGCGGCATTCACGGCCATCCTGGGCCGCACGCAGCCCGCGGCCCCGGGTTGGACGCTCCACGGGGGGAGGGGGGCAGAAACCCCACGAACCACCGAAATCAGGCAGCAGAAATCGCACACTCTCCCACCCGGGCCCTCTCTGGATGCCAGGCAGGCTCGAGACCCCAGAGAGGGAGGCAGGACGCTCACGTTCTTCCGTAAATCAATGACAGTCTGGGAAAACTCAGAGGGGCAAACGGGCAAACGGCTCCAGGCTCTCCTGCCGGTCCCCGAAGCCCTGGGACCCGCTCACAGGGAAGGGCTTTGCGCCCGTCCAGAGCCGGGGCAGGGGCAGGGGGGCTGGGAAGGAAGGAAATGGAGAGCGGTCATCAAAGCGCCCCAAACGAGCGCATCCGCCTCTGTGTCCGGCCCGCTCTCTCCGCTCCCTCCCTCCAGGCCACCCTTGGACCGAGCCGAGCGCTCCCACAGGCGTTTCCCAGCCACACCCCTCCGCCGGCGGGTCTCCCCGGCCGCCCGCGCCTCCCCGCGCCTCCACCAGGGGACCTCGGCGCCCCGGCCTTCCCTCCCAACCGTGGCCCCCGCGCCTGCCTAAGTCGTTCCCGGCGCCGCCCGCGTCCCCTCGGCAGCACCCCTTCGACGCCCGCGGGCCCTGCTCCGGCACTTCTCCCTCCAGCGAGCCCCCACCTCGCGCCCCTCCGGCGCCCACTTTGCCTCAAGCCTACCCCAGGATCCTCCGGACCCCCGCCCCAGGTGTCCGCTCCGGCGCCCCCCTCGGCGCCCGCTCGGTCCAGAACACACCCCCTCCCACGGCGACAGGAAGTTCGCGCGCTGGCAGAGCGGCCGCAGAGGCTGCCCGCGGCGCGGGGCGCGGCGGCCTGACAGCGCGAGGGCCGCGCCGCCGACCAGAGCCCCCGCGGCCGCCCGAGCCTCCCCAACCGCCGACACGCGCCCCTCACCTCGGCCGCCGCTCGACTTCCGACCCGCCGCGCACCCTGCTCCGGCAGCGACCGCGTCTCCGGCTCCGGCTCCGACTCCGGCCCTCGCTCCCGCTGCGCTAACCGGCCCTGCCCTGACTCGCCGCAGCCACTTCTGCCGCCAGCGCCGAGCGCCCCGCCTCCTCCGCGCCCGCTGTGCTCGTCCCATTGGCTGCTGGGGGCAGGGCCCCACCCCACAGCCCTTTATGAGCATCTGATTGGGTTAAAGGAGAGCAGCAGCTCACGCCCCCCCAGAGCACAAAAATGGGCCTGCTTGGGCACCATTGGCGACTTCCCCTGTCAATCAAAGGGCATGTGTCTACTTAAGCGGCTGAGCGGGTTGCTGGGGTCACTCTCCCCGAATGACTTTGAGGTTGTGGTTCTCGGAGTTCGCTCAGTTCGTGGAACTACGGAGCTACAGGCTTACGGTTCTGCGGGCATCCAGGGGTGGGGAGCGCGGCACGACAACGCCGTATCTGACTAGGACTTTAGGGAAGACTTTCTGAAAGTTTCCTCTCCTAAGATACTCAGGAAGCCAATGTCATCAGAGCTTCCTCACACTCAGGCTGCTGGACCAGCTTAGTTTACATAGAGCAGAGGTGGGAGGGATGGTGGCGATGGTATGCACGCAAAGCCCAAGGGAGGGTCTGGGACACTGACACCAGGTAACTTTTGGGGGAGTAGCCTGGAATAAAGAGAGTAAACGGGCAGAGCCAGGATTAGACACCCAGGTCAGCCTGATCCCAGGCCTATACTGGTTTTACTTCACACCCTTGAAAATAATCACCAGGACAGTGTTACAAAACAGGGGGAAATGCTAAAAACATTAAAAGAAAAAGCCAGATATAAAATCCATGATGGTGGGAACTCTAAAACTGCTACTCCTGTGCCTGTGGGTAGGGACTGGAAGAGAAGCCACAAGAAAGAGTGGTTGTTCCCTTTCTAAACTATTCTGGTGCATTGTGCTTATGATAATAATTGAGAAAGAAGGAGAAAAAAAGGTACCATCACTCTGTGCCAGGACAAGTCAATGCCAAGAAGTCCCTGGCATTCTCCAGGACTCCACCCACTGGGACCACTCTGCTGTCCAAAAGACCTCTGGAGCATGTGTGCCGAACCCAGTCATCATCTGGGGTCTCCCAGGCCCCTGAGATCTGGGTAAAGTCCATGCACACCGCTATTCCACACCTTGTGAAGATCCAGAGTCCTTCCCGAAGTGTCTGAACAAGTGTCTGTCACCTCTGCCTCCAGCTTGCTGCTCTTCCCCAAGGTCTTCAGCATTGTCACCTTCTCCCTCTACACACAAACCCCTCTTCATACCTAGAACTGCAAGGCTAGCAGGGATCGATGGGGCCTGGATGCAGCTAAGAGACGTCGAGCCTGGCACTGCCCATCAACACAAGCCACCTCCTGAGGCTTTCTGGCCTCTTGGCCCAATAGGTCACTACCTGCCACATGACCCTCTTTCCTCTTCCCTTACTCTCAGGACAAAACCAAAGTTCCTCTCACTGTCTTGCGCACAGCAATTTGACACTGTTGCTGAACTCTCTGGGTCTCACCTTCTGTCCCAGCACCTTATCAGGGTATTTTTCCAAAGACAGCTCCCCTTTGCCAGCTGGGAACCAACTTTGATCCCCACAAACATTTCACAACATTACATCCAGCCTCCTTCCATCATATTCAAAGAAGCCTGGAGCCCAGTCCTGCGTCCTCCCCTTCCCCACTGAGGGGCCTCACACAAGTGTCTGCAGCCCTCTGCACCTCTGGGTCCCTATCTGTGACACGGGGTTGTGGTGAGGAATCCACAGGGCAAAGCAGGCGGAAGCGTGGAGGGCAGCTCTGGGCGCTCAGGTGAGTGCTCCATATCTGAGCGGTTAACGTGTGGTCACACTTTGTCAACTGCCACTTTGCTTCCTCTCTCCCACAGAATGTATCCATTGCCAGGGTCCAGAACCGAGGCTGACTGGGTCGGTCTTTTAAGAGCCATTTCCCAGCCATTTATGCTGTTAAGCAGCGAGCATAAACAGACAGCCCAGGAGGTCAAACCATACTTTCACAGAGAACAAACACTCTAAAAAAAAAAAATTAAAACATTCAGATATAGATGTATTGCTGGTAAAATATTCTTGTACAGTGGCACACATGATTCTTTCAAGGAAAAATATTAAAGTTTGCTGCAGACATTCACTCGATACTTAATTTCAGTGTGCAAGGCGGGGGCCGGGGCTGGGGGATTCCAGGAGGGATGAACCTGGGTCCTGCCTGGGCTCCTGGGAAGACTCTGCAGGACATAGTGTCTAGAGGAGCCGTAGGAGAGACCTCCCCCGGGAGGAGAAACCCTCCAGCAGGAGGGCAACAGTGTTGAAGGCAGTGGTATCTAACTGAACCCAGGTGGATCCAAGTCAGGAGAGCAAAGGCCCAGAGGCAAGAAATCCTGCTCCCCAAGGAGAGAGGAGTTCCGTTTGGCCAGAGCGTTGCTGACACCGGAACTGAGGGCACATGCCTGGGTTGCAGGCCAGGTCCCTGGTGAGGGACGCATGAGAGGCAACCACACATTGATGTTTCTCTCCCTCTCTTTCTCCCTCCCTTCCCCTCTCTCTAAACATAAATAAATAAAATCTTTTAAAATAAATAAATAAAATAAAAATGGGCAATTAGCCCTGGCTGGTGTGGCTTGTTGGTTGGGTGTGGTCCTGCAAACTGAAAGGTCGCCAGTTCGCTTCCCGGTCAAGACATGTACCTGGTTTGTGGGTTTGGTCCATGGTCAGGGCGCATTCATAAGGCAAATGATTGATGTTTCTCTCTCACATTGATGTTTTTTCCTCTCTCTTTCTCCCTCCCTCCCCCCTCTCTAAATAAAAAATAAAGTTTAAAAATAAATAAAAATTAAAAATTGTGATTAAAAAGACCCAAGACTATGTGCTGTGCACTGTTAACATTTACTGTGCATTTGGAGACACCAAAGCGTTAACCATTGAGGCCAGAGACATATATTTCTAGATACACCTTGGAATGGAGCTCTCCCCTGCCAAGTTGCGTAAAGATCTGAATTCCTTGTAAATGTGTCATTGATTAGGAAGCAATTACCCCAGCCTCCCTTGCTTTATTCTGTTTTGTTCTGTTCTGGCCTGAGCACGTCTGTTCACATAAAATTGTACTAACAAGTACACGGCTCCACTCGCATGCTGCGCCGTGCCACGTCCCACTCAGTGCCACTGGCAAAGACATGTAACCCTGGAGCCTGCTCCTGCCCAAAGTCGGCGGGATATGTTTACATCATTTGGACATTTCCCAAAGTGGGCATTTCCAGGACACCCTACACTGGGATCACCCCATTTCCCACAAGTTTCTCAATTGGTTCTTACTCATCAGGCATTTTGAAAGCACTGTTCTGGAAAGATACTTCTAATTTTTACTAAGTGGAAAAGCTCTTTCTGAGGGGTTAGGGTTACAGTGTTGCCATCAGTGCCAAAGTAGAACAAGTGTCAACAACAAAACTGCTACATTAAACTGAGTGTTTGAAACTTTGAATGAAGACCAATAATGTGCAGGCTTTAGGCGATACATTGTAAAGTATTTTCTGTCATGAGGTGAAGATAGAAACTTCCTCAGGAACTTCTTCCTTGGTCCCTGAAACCCCAGAGGATAAGGAGGTCCTGGAAGGCAGGAGAGATTCCATTCTGAATGCAAGTCTCATCTTACACTTTGTCCGCTCCTGAATCAGATAAATTGAAGGTCATCCTGTGATTGTAGAACAAGATATTTGTTATCATGTGCAACTGTTTCTGGGAATCCAGATTTCCTTGCTACATTAGATACTGAAGGCTAATTTTTTCTTTTAAAAAATAGCAACAGTCTCAAAATGTACATTCATCAAAACAGTGACTTTGCTCTTATTGGCTCAATTTATAACAAAGGAATGTTAATAAGCTTGAACTTAGAAGTGGTTCACCAATGTTTACATTATAAAATAAACATACACTAATAAAACGCTGCTATTGATTACATATAAGTTGTCATAACAAGTGGGAAGCCATCAAGGGCTGCTCTTGGCCCCCAGTCCAGCTGTTTCCCAAGGTCCTGCTGACCAAGAGGGACCTTGTCCCTCTGTGTATCTGTGCCTGACTTGTTGAATCACCATCTGTGCGACATTGGACAGAGGCTCTGCCTTGGGGGATGAGCAATGCCTCACTGGGGTGGTTGGAGGACTTCTGGGTAAGATGACCGTGGGCTCTCCCCTCAGCCAGGGCCAGGGCTCTATGTAGCTCAATGTCACCCTCACAGCAGTAGCACAAGAAGCAGCGGTGAAGGTCAGACTTCCACAGACACCCCCACTCTCTGGTTAAATGTTTAACTCCATCCTGGTCACTTCCTGGTGTCAGAAAAAAGGAGAAGGAGAGGCTGAGCAACACAGTCCCAGTCTTATCTTTTGTTAAAAGGGCTTTTGTTTCCAACAATTAGGAAAGATTAGCCTTACTGATTCTGTGTACTTTTTTTTTTTCTTTGTTTTTGGTTTCATTTTAATAGACTTTCTCTTTTAGAGCAGTTTTAGTTTAGAGCTTTGGGCAAGTCACCTCACTCCTTGGCCTTAGTGTCCTTGTCCTTGTCTAGACAGGGGAATGAGGGCTCACCACTACTGGTGTGTGTGAGGTGGGGATTGAGTGTGGTGATAGATGAATCATTTGCACAGTGCCTGGCACACAGTAGGTGCTCACTCCATTGATGCTGGTATGGCCTTCACTATCACACACGTGCTCACCTGAGCCACCTCTTGGGCGGTGAAAGGGAGAGTGAGTAGGTGACATGCTTGGCAGGCCCCAGTGGACATGCTAGTTCCCACTCCTTCTGTACTCCCTGCCCCAAGAGGGGCAGAGCTAAGGGTGCTACTCCTGAGACGATGAGTTTCAGGGGAGGTGGACTTCCAGCTCAGTTTGACACCCAGCTTACTGGCATTATCACCCACGGAGGAACGTGGGCACCTTCTCTCCGCCTCACAGGCCGCCCCACCCGGCTGCCTGCATTCCCACTCCCACGGCCCTCTGCTCCTCCCAGGCCCCATTCCTGCCCTACCTCAGCTCCTCTTCCCCACTTCCCTCTGCAGGAGCCTCCAACCGGGTCTGAGGCCCATCAAACCCACCCTCCCACCCGAACAGCCCCACATGAAGTTAAAGCAACTCCCCTGCCCAGTGGACTGCCCGGGGTCACCCACTTTCTCTCCTCTCTAGGTCTGGTCAGCAGATAATAGATCAAGCCAGAGGCTGCCAGGGTGAGTTACAGATGGGTTTTTATTTTACTTTATTTATTTATTTTTAGGGAGGGGGAGGGAGGGAGAAAGAGAGAGAGAGAGATACTGACACATTCTGTAAGAGGTACATTGATCAGTTGCCTCTCGCACGCCCCAACTGGGGACTCGGCCAGCAACCCCGGCATGTGCCCTGACTGGGAATCAAACCAGTGACCCTTCAGTTCACAGACCAGCACTCAGTCCACTGGTAAGCCAACCAGAGTGGGTTACAAATGGTTTTGAATAATCTGAACTAAAGCTTTTCTGCTTCAGGTGCATGAATGATGAACAGGTCAGAATGGGTGGTCAGCAGGTTAATGGGCATGGGGGCGACAATTTGCCACTGAAGTGCAGTATTGGGCAGGCAGCGGGGAGCAATTGGCAAAGGGGCATGTGGAGCATTCAGGACCAGAGCATCAAAGCCAGAAGATCCCAAGGTCTGAGCAGGTGAGGTAGCAGAGGCCCAGGGCAGTCAGGGGAGTTGTCAAACTTTGCCAGCCATCGGGGCCAGGGGCTCCTCTTACACTCGGGCCTCCTGGCTCCTTCTGCAGCATCCTTCCCCTCCCTGGGATGTTGCAGGCTATTTCCAGGCGCCTGGTCTGTGATATCCTCACACTAGTCCCCATGCCCTCTCCCACGTCCTTGTATTGGCTCCCACTGTCCCCCCTCTTTGCTAACATGCCCTCCCAGATATTCTGCTTTGAAACCCTCCTCAGTGACTCTCCCTGTGACACGGCAGGCACATGCCACCAGGCACCTAAGCATGAGTGAAAAATACACATTCCCCTGGCTGGTGTGGCTCAGGGGGTTGAGCATGGGCCTGTGAACTGAAGGGTTGCCGCTTTGGTTCCCAGTCAGGGCACATGCCTGGGTTGCAGGCCAGGTCCCCAGTGAGGGGCACGCGAGAGGCAACCACACATTGATATTTCTCTGCCACTCTCTCTCCCTCCTTTCCCTTCTCTAAAATAAATACATAAAATCTTTTAAAAAAGAAAAATATACATTCCCCACCTCCAAGCAACCCATTCTGGGTGGGGATTAGGGGGAGTAGAGGGAGCAGAGGAGGCAGGCTGTGAGTAAGGCTCCAGAGGCGCCCCAGCAGTACACTGGAGGGTCCTGGAGGGCTCCTGAGAAAAGCAGAGTTTGAGCAGATCCCCAAACATAAGCTGGACTTGGAAGGTCACATTTGAGGGGCAGGTAATGGGGGCAGAAGGGCTGTGGGCCTGAGGTCGAGCATAGGCAGATCCCTGAAGGCCATCGGCAAACAGCTATCCTTAGAGCTCCAGTCCAAGGTCAGGGGTAGCAGCCAGCCAGGGCTGAATCCAGCATGCCAACAAGTTCTTTGTGGCCATTCTCTAGGCATCTGGGTCCTGGCCGCTCCTGGGTGGCCTGGGGTGCTGGAGAGCAGGGCTGAGGCCTCCTCCCACTGTCCCTTCTGGACCCACCCTTCCTGTTGTGACAACTCTATTCTCTGTGCGACTGGTTCCAGCCTGTGGCTCGGGTTTCAGATTGCAGCACGTGCACTCATTGAGGCCGCCGGGAGTATCATGTGGGCACAGGAGAGCCGTCTGCCCATCCGCCCGCCCGCCCAGCCTGGGTTAATTACAGGTCACGGCAGTCTGGTTGTGCGCCCAGACAGCGGGCACCCAGAGCCAGGCCCTCCGAGGGGCCAGGCCTGGGCGCCAGCCTCCTCCTGCTCTCTCAGGCTATCTGTGGGGCCGCCTTCGCTGAGCTACTGGGGCTGAACTGGCTCTGGCTTCCCCCGCTCCCAGTAGCCATCAGGGCTGCCACCCCAGTGACTTCCCTCCATGGCAACAGGCCCGTGATGATGCCTTATACATGGCAACTCCGGCTTCCTCACGATAACCCCACACTTCACTTGGGGAAACTGAGGCTCAGACAGATAAAGTGACTTATCCAAGGTCATACTGCTCTTGTCTGGCTCCAAAGCCATGCTCTTTGCACTAGCTCATACCATTCTAAGTGTCCCAGTGGAGAGGGCATGGGGACAGCAGAGGTCACATCCCTGGCCAGTATGCCCAGGCCTGGGGCCTCCCTGAGCTGGGCCTTGGAGCCTGCCTGGACGTTGGAGGCTGCTTGAGGCACCTGCTCTATGACACTCTCTCCCGCCTCCTTGCATCGGCTCCCACCGCCCTCCCTAACCGCTAACATGCCCTCCCGGACCCATGTTGCTGCTCCTCCTTGGAGACCTTCTCCGTGACTCTTCGAGGAAGACCTCTCAGGCCACCCTCTCCTTCTTTGGAAATGCAGGCCTGACCCAGGACTCCTCACGCCCCAACGGCCACCCAATCCACAGCTTGAGAACACTGACCACATCCCCTGTGTGTGAGCTCCTCCGCCAGGCCAGCCCATCACATCACCCAGCGTGAGAGGGGACTCAGCTCCCGCCTCCTTGGCTCTTCCTGGGGCTCAGGCCTGTGGGGAAGGAAGACAGGGGTGACAGAGAGGACAGAGGCACAGTGTCCAAAGGAGGGGAACCTCTTCAGTGCTGAAGATAAAAAAGGGGTGACTTTTTTCAGGGCAGTTTTAGGTTTACAGAAAAATTGATCTGAAAACACAGAGTCCCCACTTATTGCGTTCCTCTCCTCCCCGCCATAGTAGCCCCTGCTATTCACATGGTAGTGAGTTGCATTTGTTACAACTGACGGGCCCAGGGGAGGGCATGATTGATGACGAAGCCCACAGTTTGCATCAGGCTCCGGTCTTTCTGTTGTACCTCCTGTGGGTTTTGACCAATGCGTAATGACACGTGTCCATCTCACTGTGTCACACAGAATGGTTTCACTGCCCTAAAAATCCTCCGTGTTCTGCCTACTCTCTCCTCACCCCGCCCTCAGCCCTTGGCAAGCACTGAGCTTTTCATTGTCTCCATACCTTTGCCTTTTCCAGAGTGTCGTATTGTTGGAATCATATAGAATGTAGCCTTTTCAGGTTGGCTTCTTTCACTTAGTGACATGCATTTAAGCCTGGATGGGCCACAGTGTATTTATCCATTCAGCCATCAGAGAATATCTCCGTGGCTTCCAAGTCTTGGCAATTATGAATAAAGCTGCTATAAACATTGGTGTGCAGGTTGCGCGCGCGCGAGCGCGTGTGTGTGTGTGTGCGTGTGGACATAGATCCTCAGCCCGCTTGGGTGAAAACCAAGGAGCGATTCCGTCTTTTTCAATGAGCAGTCATCTGTACTGACAGCCTCTCATGTCAGAATTATGAGCACGGAAACAGCCCCTGTGAGAAATTTGGGTAAATCTGTGAGGAGCTTGGAGGAAATGGTTTGAGGCCAACAGACCACATTCAAGCCATGGAAAGGCAGGAGGATTTGGCGGGAGGAGAGAGGGGTGGGAGGGGTAAGTGCAGAACACCAGCTGACTGGCCAGGTGCCATCATGGAGGCCTGAAATGTCGAGAGCAGGCAGAGGACAGTGGCAGGGGCTGTGTCCAAAGATGCTTCAGCCGTGGTTGATGTGGCTCAGTGGGTTGAGTGCTGGCCTGCAAACCAAAGGGTCACTGGTTCGATTCCCAGTCACAGCACATGCCTGGGTTGTGGGCCAAGTCCCCTGTTAGGGGTGTGCAAGGGGTAACCACAGACTGATGTTTCTCTCCCTCTCTTTCTTCCTCCCTTTCACCTCTCCCTAAAAATAAATAAATACAAATCTTTTTTAAAAAATAGATGGTTTAAAGCCTTAAGGACATGGTGCATTAACTGGGTGGGCCTTGGGCATGGGCAGGATGTCAGCAAGTGGATGTGAGCAGGGAAGAGCACTCTGGGATGGAGGAGCAGTGTGAGCTGGGGTCAAGGCAGGACTGTGAGGCGGGCATGGGGGCACAGGTGGCTGTGAACACACCTGCAAAGGGGAAAGAAGCTCCAGGCCAGGAGACAGGCAGGCCAGGCTCAGGTGGGGAGTTTATGCTCCAGACGCTCCCAGCTGAAGGGATTCCTGGGTGGCTATTGGATGACATTTTCCATTTTTCTCCTGTTTCTTTTCTTTCTTAAAGCCTTTCTGTTTGGGCTCACCTGCCCTGAGGCATGAGACACAGCACCCTCCCCACCGGAAGTGGGTGCCATGCCACCACGACACCCCCCTCCCAGGATGTCATGGATGTGACTCAGCCCTCACCCTGAACAGGGCTCTGCCAGCCCCGAGCACACCCTCCCTTGGCACTCACCCATGTTCTTGCCCCACCAACTGGTCTTCCCTTCTCTGCCAGCCGGCAGGCGGGACCTGGACCTGCCTGCCCAGGGACAGAGGGAGTAGAGGAGGGGACCAAACAACAAAGAAAGATGCTCACCTGGCTGGGAGGGATGACCGTCACCCTCATGTCACCATGCACACCAAGGGGGCAAGGAGTCGCCCTCAGAGCGGCGAAGGAGCCAACCCAAGATCACATAGCCAGTAAAGTGGGCCAGGGTCCGCCCAGGGGCCTGGGCTCCGAGCAGGGCTTTGAAGCCCCAGGCTCATTGAGCACCTACTGCCCCCCGGACACTGGCCTGGGCACTGGGGTACCCCGGTGAGTGAGACGACCCCTGCCCGCAGGGGCATATATCCTGAGGGAGGGAGGGACACTCAAGCAGTCAGCAAGAGAACAGAAAGTTCTCTCTCAGGACCATGGAGCCTGGCCTCTCCCTGCAGCCCACGCTCCATGCCCCAGGCTCACCACTCTCCCCTCCCTGCACCCTCAAATGGCTCTTCACTTCCCCAGACTCACTAGGTGAAAATTCTCAGTCACCCCTGAAAGTTGGGAAAAACTTCGATTCCTAGAAGCTCACAGGTGGAAAGGCCCTACCAGCCACCTGTTCCACCCTTCTTTCTGACCTGTCCTCCCCACCACGCCCTGGGGGTGGCACTCCCAGAGACAGGAGGCTCACTGCCTCATCACGGGAACCATTCTGCACAGAGAGAACGCCACCAGGAAGGTCCTCCCTACACCGAGCAAACATGTGCCTCCCCATCCCTGCTGCTGGCCGCTGCTCCGGGTCCTGCGCTCTGAAACACCCCAATTCCATGTTATCCCTCATCCTCTCATAGCCCTCTGCCCGCCCCCCCATCCTCTCTTCTGGAGGATAAATATCTTCAGTGTTTCCACCTTCCCTCACACGCCATCTGGTCACACTCCGGCCTGTCCGTTCCTGCCACTGTCTGCCACGCTGACACTGTCCAGAAAAGTGCCACCGCATGGCCATCAAGTGCCCCTGGGGGACCAGGACAGAAGGCCACCCTGACCTTAAGTTCTGCCTTATCTCAGCTGGCGGGGGGGGTGGATGGCAAAGGCCCAGGCAGGCAGCAGGAGCTGTGCAGGTCTCGGGGGAGGACAGCCACAAGCAGGCAGACACCTGAGGCTCCCTCGGTCGGTCATGCAGTGCCCGCTGCACGCGGGACGAGTGCCAGGCAGGCGCCGTGGCGGTTTTGCAGGGAAGGAAGTAAAAAAAGCGAATAAACGCTTAACTAATATAAGTTCAGATAGCAGCAATGCTTTGGGGGAAAAAAACAGAAACAAAAATCAAAAAAACAGTTTATTTAAAAATTTTAAAAAACCAACCCCACAAAGATCAAGGGGAAGAGAATTCCAGGTCAAGGGCATGGCCAGTGCAAAGGCCCTGAGGCAGGAAGGAGCATGGCACACTCAAAGGCCACTGCGGCTCCAGCAAAACAAGCCAGGGCAGGGGAAGAGTGCAGTGGGAGGTGAGGCTGGAAAGGCCGGGAGCTTGAGCTTATTCGCAGTTCCAGGGTGTGTTCCTCTGGAGGGCATTAGACCTCACATGTGACCCGACTTACGCTTTCAAATTTAAGGGGAAGGGAAGACCAGTGTGGACAAGAGCTACCGGCAAAGCCTTCATGGAAGCCACTGAAACCTTCTACCACAGAATCAGAGAAAAGCCGCAATCTCCCATGGGCACTGGAAAATTTACTCCTGTAAAATGGCTTCCCTGGCTGGTGTGGCTCAGTGGACTGAGCACCGGCCTGTGAACCAACAGGCCGCCAGTTCGATTCCCAGTCAGGGCACAGGCCTGGGTTGCGGGCCAGGTCACCATTTCGGGGTGCGTGAGAAGCAACCACACACTGATGTTTCTCTCCCTCTCCTTCTCCCTCCCTTCCCTCTCTCTAAAAATAAATAAATAAGATCTTTTTAAAAAAGACAGACGAAGAAGGATATAGGGAAATTCCCACTGCTGTGGGAATGTGAAAAGGTGCAGTGGCTTTGGAAAATAGTTTGGCGGTTCCTTAAAAAGTTAGACATGTATTTACCAGTGACCTGGCAATCTCAGTCCCGGAAATCTGCCCGAGGGAAATGAAAATGTTTCTGCACATAAAGACTCGTACGCAATGCTCATAGCAGTGCCACTCACAACGGCTAATAAGTGAAAAGAATTCCCTTGTCATCAGCTTGGTGACGGGTGGATGGCACAGGCAGATGGCACGGGCGGGTCTATGGAAATGCTGACCCACACTGCAACATGCGTGGGCCCACAAACATGATGCTAACTGAAAGAAGCTAGATGCAGAAAAACGCATTATTGGCCCTGGCTGGTGTGGCTCAGTGGATGGAGCACTGGCCTGCAAACTTAAAGGTCACCGGTTCCATTCCCAGTCAGGGCACGTGCCTGGGTTGCAGGCCAGGTCCCCGGTTGGGGGGGTGTGAGAGGCAGCCAATCAGTGTTTCTCTTGCACATCGATGTTCCTCTCCTCTCTTTCTCCCTTCCTTCCCCACTCTCTAAAACTAATTTTTTTTAAAAACCCCACATATTGTAGGGTACCATTTATATGAAATGGCCCAAAAAGCCAAATCTCTGGAAACAGAAAGGAGATGAGTGGTGGCCGGGGGCTGAGAGCAGGATGGGGAGTCATTGCAAACGGGCACGAGGGATCTTTTGGGGGATGGAAATGTCCTAAAAGTAGATCGCGGTGGTGGTTGTGCAACTCTGTACATTTGCAGAAGAGTCACTGAATTGTACTCTTGAGTTGTACCCCTGAGCACGTGGCAGTGCTTCCTTAATCTGAGCATCAGGCAGACACACCCCTGTGGGCAGCCTTTGCTGGTGGCCCCCATCACCTCCCCCCAGCGGGGCTCAGCTCCCTCCAGGCCTCCCCTTGAGGTGGGGGTGGGGGCTGTCCTCCCTCTCAGCATTTCTTGCCCTCCTTTGGGACCGTTCCCTTCGCTTGTCTCTCCTCTCTAGACTGAACTCCGGGAAGTGAGGACCCGCCTGCCACCCATCGCTGAGCTCCAGCCCTGGTGCTGGTCAGACAGCTGATGCTCCTTCAGTCCTGGGCGATTGAACGGAAAAGCAGGGGATTCTGCCAGCTGGGGAGGGGCTTCTCCCGGAGCACCTGAGTTCGAAGAAGAGTTTGCCTATAAGCCAGCTTCCCTACAGACGTACTTTAAATCTTATTCCGCAAGTTCTGACGTCGTTTTAACTAGTCCAAGACTCAGGAACTGAAGCAAACCAGTGACTCTCTCACTATTCGGCCATGCTGTCGGAGAGTATAAATCCATAACCACGTAGCAACAGGACCTCACCGAACTGCTCCTGCAAAGAACTTCCCTTAAAGTGACCTTGCTAAGTTTACTTAATTCTACTTTCAAGGCGTGAACCCCTTTTACAATCTGCCCCCTGCTGGGCAGCTGAGACTTGCTCCTGGCTCTGAAGATCTCCCTCCCCCAGGTGTGGGAAGCCACCCAGCCTCAGAACCCCACCTAAGTTCACACCCTCAGCACTTCACTGCTAGGCTTCCTTCCAGCCCCTCCCCACCTCCACCTCGTTCATCCTCTGAACAACCCCCGAGAGTCACAGCTCTAAGAACACCAATCTTGTCCCTGTACTCCTCAAAAACACTCAATGGCTTCCTAGTGCCTATGGAATTTGCCCAGATTCTTTGGTCTTCATAATCTGGCCTGGAACCATCTTTCTGAAATGACCCCCCAGGAGGCCGCACCCTGCCCTGGGAAGAGCCAGGTGGGCAGTCACAGGCACCAGGTCCCAATGCAGCCTCTGCCCCTTCATACCTGTGTGACCATGGGAAGCCCCTCTCCCCGCCATGAAGGACTGGGCAGCCTCCCAGGGCTCTCAAATTAGGTGCTGAGAGCCGTTTGCTTGTTTGTTTTTTTTTAATTTAGTAGGCCCTCATGGCTCTGTGGGAAATGTAATTTGTAAAGGTTAAGTAACCACACCGTTGCCGTGGCCCGCAGCAGTGCCTAGGCCTGCCTGGGTCTCCCCAGCCTTGCAGCGAGAAAGGCGGGGTGTCCCTGTGGGGGTTGCCCAGGCCCAAGCCAGCTGCCACCAGCTCCCTCCCGGTTATCACACCCCCGCTGCACTCCCCCCCGCCCCCATGACTGAAGAGGAAGACGCACTTACCTGTCATCATCCAAGGTCAAACAGGGGCCTCTGCTGACCCTGGGGAACAAGGCAGCCTTAAAACTCAGCCACGTCAAAGCCAGTGAAACTTCCCACGTGAAATCGCTCAAGGGTCTCATATCCTCCTGTTCTCCCCTCGGAGACGGCCAGGAGCTCCCCTGTGGGTGAGCAGGGCCTGAGGACCCCTTGGTGCCCAGAGGGAGAGCACCCTAGGAGCCCTGGGCTCAGTAAGAGGGTGTTAGAGGGCTTCCTTTGGGTGCTGGCGTGTGCTGGGCGAGGTGGGGGGGTCTGAGGAGGCGGCTCTGCTCTGGATTGGATGCTCTCAGAAAGGGAGTGATTCCACCAGCAGGTGCCTTAATGACCCTCCTCTGCAGGGCGAGCAACCTGGGGCCAGGCCTCAGCTGGGACCAGTGGAACAGCAGGCTCTCTGGCAGCCTCGACCGACCAGGGAGGTTGGACGTTTCTGTGACCTGGACGGTGCTCACGCTGTCTGCATCCACGTAACACCAAGCTGGAGGGCCAGGCCCGTCCTGCAGGTCAGGAATGCTTTCTCCCCTCTGGGACACAGCCGAGGACAGAGTCCACCAGTTGCTGTCCCTCCAGCTGGAACAGCCCCGGTGCCCCTGTGACCCCATTTCAGATGTCTCTCCCTCACCTCTCAGTAGCTAACTGATGTCTTCGGACCATCCCAGAGCCTAAGGGCTGGAGACCAAAGGTGCAGGGGGTAGCCCCAGTGCCCTGCCGTGTGTGTGGGTGGCTGGGAAGCACACTCGGAGCTCCAGGCCAGTGCACCGTTCCAGCCAGAGTGGGACTCCGAGCTGAGACGCCAAGTCTGCCCAGGATCCCCAGCCACCACCGGGGAAACCCCAGCAGGATAGCCCTCCAGCCTCCTCTCCCCAGGAGGCCTTCCGGCAAGCCCAGGTGCACTCTCCAGAAAGGCAGCTCCAGGGGCAGGGGACAGGGAGGCCTGGAAGCCCGGGTGGGCGGGGTATGAGGATCAGGGGTGACGGGAGACCAAAGTCCAGAAGACTCGGTTCCTAACTGGAATAAAGGATGAGGGAGAGGCTGGTCCTGAATCAGATGCGAGAGGCACTAAAGCACCAGGCGTATGTGCATATGTACTCGCTGCAGGGGTCCCGTCACCGTCGTCACTGGGGACGACCTAGAAATAAAAGGCCTTTCAAGTGAGAGACAGCAAGCATTTATTGGAGATCAATCATAATAGCTATTCTGGGACCACCAATTCAGGCAGAAAACAAAACAGTTTTGCAACTGGGAGGCAAAGGCAAGGGGTGTTTACGTGAAGGGGAAGGGACAGCGACATCGATAGAAGGCAGCACTTCTGTCTGTACAGATAAGCTAACACAGTGACACTAATTCTAAACAATCTTTAAAATGTTCAGCCCCCTCCAAAAAAAAGCATAAAAAATGTTTCAATCCAGTAGTCATCAGTCCGTAGTCATGGTTCCCGCTTCCTTGTTGCCTCTGCAAACAGTCTTCAGGCCGCGCGCGGCTTTAGGCTCCGTCCAAAGGTTGTTCCGCCGTTCTCAACATTCCAAAGGGTTGAGGTGGCAGACGTGCCAGGCGGTCCCTCTGGGAGGGCAGCCCCGACTCCAATAAAGCAGCTCATGTCACTTTCACCCTGTCATTGAGGCAAGGGAGACATTCACAACCTACAGCAGCGATTGTGTTTGTGCGTGGCCATCACATTACTGAAAAAACGAGCAAAAACAGGAAGCGCTGGCTTTCCCTGGAGCATCTAACGGGGTCGTTGCTTCGGTGAGAGGGTAACTAGAGGACCCGGACACGCCGCCCGCCCGGCCGGGCAGTCGGGTGGGAAGGAGTGGGAGGTGGGAGGAAAAAGGCACAAACTGTGAGTCTTCTCCAAGACCACCCAGCAGACCACACCGCTGCCACCGTGGGGGCTTTGTCGTGAGGCTGGGCAGAGCTGAGGCCTGGGGCCAGGGAGGCCAACTGAGAACAAAGTGTCTGTCTCACCTGCCACCTGTAGGCCAGCAGGTCAAGGGTTGACTCCCCGGAGCTCTCTCTTCTTGCCCGCTCTGTCGTTTTCCTGGGGCTGCTGCAACAAATGACCACACCTCGTGTGGTAATTAAAACAACAGCAACGTATGCTTCCCGAGTTTGGGGGCCAGAGACTAGCATCCAGGTGTCCTCAGGGTGGGTTCCTTCTGAGGGAGAAATTTCCTGCCCCTCTTCCAGATTCCGCAGTTGCCCCCAAGGTGGCTTCTTTAGCTTGGGGCAGCATCTCCCAGCTCTGCCTCTGTCTGCGCGTGGCCCCCTTCTTCGAGTGTCCTCTCGTCCTCTGATAAGGACACCGGTCACCAGGCCTAGGGCTGCTGTATAAGCCCTG
Organism: Desmodus rotundus; assembly: GCF_022682495.2. NCBI lineage: Eukaryota > Metazoa > Chordata > Mammalia > Chiroptera > Phyllostomidae > Desmodus > Desmodus rotundus. The sequence goes on from NC_071389.1 coordinate 198,034,971, forward strand.
ACACTGCTCTGCTTTGCTCCTTCCATTTTGTGGTGCTCATGCCTGACTTAAGCTCCGATTAGGAGGCACCGTGTCCGAGGCCTTCCACCGGGAGGGTGGCTCTCTGCAATGAACACACCGACAGCCGCAGGACTCGGTGAGGAGCCAGGTCGCCTCCCCCGGAGGCTCCTTAGGTTTAGGGATTTGGGTTGATTTCAATAACTGATCATTGGCTGACTCGTGTTTCCTCGCCTGTGTTTTAAATTCCCTGCTCTTATGTTTGAAATTCACCGATGAAGAGTGAATCTGAGAAAGCCTAGACCTCCACCACCTGCCCCAGTGAGAGCAGAACCCCAGGCCCGAGGGCTCCCCGCATCCCTGCAACTTGGTTCTGCGGCCCCAGATAATGTCCAGGTCTTATAAGTAATAAACCTGTATCTTGTCAAAGTTCCCGATCGTTATTGCCGAAGGGCGTCGGGTACTCACAGTAGGAGCCGCAAGGGCTGGTGCAGCCACAGCGCTGGTTGTTGATACACTGAGATGAGCAAAGAAGCAGGGGCACACCCTCCATCAGAGGTGCGCTCGCCTTGAGATCCTTACCTGATTATACCTGTAAAGACTGGCTGCCACGTAAGGTCGCATTCTGACCCTCCCCGTACAACTGCATTTAGGGGGCGGGGGTGAAATTATTCAACCCCCTACACCCACTGAGAAGTCGAGCTCCTTGTTGGCGCTCAGGGATGAGATGCTGAGGGTGATGCCCCTGTAGAAAGAGACCCAGCAGCTGGCACTGGAGGCCGCTCAGTGGGGGTCATGTGCTCCAAGGAAGATGCCACTGCTACGTACAGGGCCACCACCCTGGACAAGCTTCCCACAGCCCAGTGTGGAGGGCCACTGGGAATAAGGCCAGCAAGTCCCCATGGCTCTGTGGGGTGTGCCAGGTACCCCAGCCTCAAAGCGGCTGCTGGTGGCGGGCAGTGAGGCCAGGGCTGCACGGCCACCTCTGTGCCCCATTCAAGCTCCAGCTTGGACACCCCCCCCCCCCCCCCCCCCCCCCCCCCCCCGAGAAGCAGGAAGAGAGCCTGGACTCCGGCTGAGGCTACGATGCAGCATTTGCATATAAGAAAAACTAAGGGGGTTAAACTTGAAAAAGAAAAACAACACTGGATAAGTGGCAAGCAGGGGACTCTGCCGTTTCCCAGGCTTGTTCCTGCTAACAAGTGTGAGGGGAGAAGCATGGGATGCTATTTTTAACTTAAAACCATATGACATACAGTATGTTTCAAGGCTGGGACAAATCAGAAAAGACAAAAAAATACTCATCTTCCTAAAGAGAAACCAGAACCCATTGGATAGTGCTCCTCTTTCCTCACAGAGGGTCCTGAGATGCCCCGAGGGCATGCCACTGGGGCATGGCTCAGGTTAAATGACACTGGGGACACCCTGTGGGTCCCCGACCCCTGGACAGCAGCAGGCTCTGGGCCCAGAAGTGAGCTGGCAGCAGACCCTGGCCCACCTCTCTGGACCGTGGGGGCCCGGGGGCCTGACATGGGGGAGACCTGGGGCCAGGCAGCTCAGTGGAAGCCCCACCCTGGCTGCTGGGAGAGGCAGCCAAGCTGGAAATGTCCCAGTCTCCTGGGGAAAGGACAACATGGGCAGAGAAGCCAGAGGGCCTCCGAGGATGGGCAGTGTGGGCCACACAGAGACAATGGCCACAAGTCAGAAGAGTCTGCTGGCCGGAGGGTGGGGCCCAGCTGGATACCACAGAGCTGAAGGCTGAGACTGACGGGGCCCTAGGTGGGAGACCCAGTGATGAGCCTGTACCCTGGCGTGGGGACTGCTGGGCTGGGGGAGGGGGGCAATTAGGAAGATACCTTCCTTCCCATCTGGAACACCTGCCAAAGAATACAGGGGTGTGGCCCACTGGGGAAGCAGGCAAGTGATGCGCTTACTCTGGGAAAAGTCAAAGAAATCAAAGAAAAGGAATCGTTGTGAAAGTGACCAGACATACAACCCTCAAATGTCCCCACTCCCCATCAAAAAGGAAAAATGTAGTGGGGGCTAAGACAGCAAAAATTGGATTCCGGGGGCCCTGGCCGAGGTGGTTCAGTTGGTTGGGTGTCGCCCCACAAACTGAAAGGTCGTGGATTTGATTCCCAGTCAGAGCACACGCCTAGATGGTGGGTTCGGTGCCCAGTCGGGGCAGGTGCAAGAGGCAATGGATTGATCAATATTCCTCTCTCTCTCTTTCTCCTCCCTTCCTCTCTCTCTGGAATCAGTAAGAGAAAAAAGGACTTGGAGTCTGGGGCCATGGCGGGAGTGACGCGTGGTCTGTGTACATCCTAGGTCTGCTTTGGACTCCGCACGCTTCCCGCCCGCATGTGTTCTGGATGTGTTGGGAGGAGGCATCTGCCCGGAACATGACATCACTAAGGTGACTAATATGATGGGCTGTGTCTGACACAAATCTATTTAGCAGACACTTGTTCTCACCTAGCAACCTGGCCTTTGGCAAACAGATGACCTCACTGCCCCCCAGCTCAGAGCAAGGCCAGCCCTCCCCAGCAGGGCCTCCACCCCTTCCCGGGTACATTTAGGAGGAAAAAATAAAACCACCTGACCAGGAACCTGGGTGGTCAGAACCAGAGGGGGGACAGGGTGTGTGCGGAAGCCGAGGGTGGAGGCCACAGCCACAGGGATGACGCCCCCTCCCGGGAAAGATGACACAGCCAGAGCTGTGACAGCAGCCAGGCCGGACAGGCAGTGGCACTTGTGACTTCTGAGGCAAATATAAGAAACCCCCTTTTTACACACTTAGGAAGCAAAGGTCCATAGAGCCACTGACCGCCTCGGGGAGGACTAACGAAGGGCAGAGCCAGCGGCAGGCTCAGCTCTGACTCAGAGGCTCTGGCCACACCCACCACCGGTGACACTGGACCTAACAGCAAGCAAAGCACAAAAGGCACACGCAGGTCAGATTGGTACGTGGGGGCAATGCCAGGCGTGTGAACCGAGCAGACAGATCCGCCCGAGCTGCAATTTATTTGGATTCTGGCTAAATACCGTTTGCACGATGCCCCTCTCACTTTAGAAGGTACTATATCCATTTAAAGGGACCTTTTCCCTAACTGGCAGTGAAGTGTTATTAAACATAGTGGGCACACGCACACACTATGACATGTAAAGTGACGCGTGTTTATGGGTAGGGAAGGGAAAGACCTCTGAGTATGGCCTCAGAGTAATACCCTGAGAATAAAGTCCCATCACCAACATCATCACAAAAAACAGGTGGAGAGTTTTAGTGAAAGAAGCTCAGCAAACGGGGGTCACTGTGTTACCTTCGGTATTTAGCCAGGAAAGAGAGCAAAGGGAACGAGACATTGAGTTTAAAGAAGTGGGAAGTAGAAGCCGGCTCACCCCCAGCCAGGAAGCTGCTGCTTCACACCCCAGGGGACAGAAGCCTTTTTCCTCAAATGGAGTTCACGCCCCTCCCTCCAGGGCAAAAGGAGAGGGGCTGGACCATGGAGGCCTTTCAGTCTAACCAGGGGGTGCAGACCCACATGAAGCCTGTTCAAGTTTGAGAAGTTGACTGCTTCTTTTGAAAAAGCACCAGGCCCATCCCAAATCTACTCTCCAGATTATAACCCCAGGGGAACAAAAAAGCTGGCATGCTCTCCCTCCCTCCCTCCTTCCCTCTCCTGATCCCCACTGGAGGTGCTCCTGTTCTCTCCACGGCCTCCAGGAGGGAGCCTGGATTCCGAAGCCCAGCAATGGACCACAGCTGGGAGCACACGCTAAGCTAGCCGCTGCTGGACGGGACTGGACTTCAACAGGGAGCACGAACTCTGGCAAGCAGCCTTCACCCTGTCCCTGCTGAAGACTGGACTTCTTCCACAGCGAGGCGGATGGAGATGGGGCACCATCAATACACCGCACCGCAGGGCCACATCCTCCCGTGCAGGTCTCGGGAAATGCCTTTCCTTTAGACACCGCAGCAGCCCCGCTTCCACAGGTAAATGGGAACTCGGCAGAGGCTCGAACACCCGTGTCAAGGGCCATTTGGATGTGTCAGTCACTCTGCCCAACCAACCAAGGTTTCCTCCCATATTCTTCTGTTAAGTCACCGTGTCCAGGGTGGCTTTGTGTAACCACACAAGAGCCTGTCCCCGCCAATGGCTGCCAACAGCGCTTGCCTCCTCTGCAGCGGACCCAGACGCTAACGTCCCGTAAGCCACGCGGCAGGAGTTTGGGCTCACCTGACAGTGACTCTCCAGCACAACCGAGGTGACAGAGATCGGCGTCTTCTGAGAGCACCTAGACAGAGGCCTGTGAGAAGGCCAATGACCGAGGAATATTTCTAGCTGCCTGTTTCCCTCAAAATCATGGTCAAAGGCAGGGAACCAAAATAGCTGCCAGGTCACAGCTCTTGCTTTCTCGCAGCAGTGTGATTCTGCAAGACGTCTGGGGCTTAGCTTTGTCGTTGATTTAGTTAAATGTTGAAAATCTGGATGCCTTATAATAAACTATATCGCATACCAAAGCCATTACTTTCTGCTGAAAGGGCGAGGTGCATACGTGCGGCCAGTTCTTCCAGCCCCAATGAGATGGGCTGTGACCGTGTGGTCTCTAATATATATATATATATATGTATATGTATGTATACACATACACACATACACACACACATATACACACATATATATACATACACATATATATCTACGTATGCGCTCTTCACCTCCACCCAGGCACATAGCCCCTAAAACCCGTCTTATCTTTTCTAAGAGCTACAGAGACTTTTTTAAAAAAGGTTTTATTTATTTTTAGAGACAAGAAGGGAGTCAGGAGGAAACATCCGTGAGAGAGAGACATTGATCGGTTGCCTCTTGCGTGCCCCCAACTGGGGACCCGCAACCCAGGCATGTGCCCTGACTGGGAATTGAACCAGTGACCTTTCAGTTTGCAGGTCGGTGCACAATCCACTGAGCCACACCAGCCAGGGCCCTTTTTTTCTTTTTTCTTTTTTTTTTAAATTTCTTACACTTTTTAAGAGAAAATTTAAGCTTTATTGTATTTCTCCCCACTACCATTTAGTCCCCTATACCTCCCTCCCCCTGCCCATCTCTGTTCCCAGTTCCTGAACTGGCTTCAGCACCTAAAGGTGAAATTGATTCTTTGTCACCAGAACAGGCCCCTTCCACCTTGTCAGAGTTTGTGCTAATGAATGAAGGGTGTGGGGCTCTGGAATAGCCAGTCTGAGGGGTGGGAGGTGGCTGCCAGGAGGAACCAATCACGGGATCATAGGGTTGGCACTTTCAGGCCACCTCCCACCCTCCCGGAGGGGGAGGCCTGGAGGTGGCTGAATCAATCACCAGTGGCCAAGGATTTGATCAATCACAACTATGCAAAGAAGCCCCTGTAAGTACCCCAAACTATGGCATTTCAGCGATGGACTTCGGAGAGCTCCCTGGGAGCTGAGCATGTGAGGGCCTGAGGATGGTGCTGCCCTCCACCCTGGGGAGGGCACGGGAAGCCTGTGGCCCCTCCCATGTCCTGCCCTTTGCATCGCTGCCACCTGGCTGTTCCGGAGTGGGATCCTTTACAATGAGCCAGTAATCTGGTAAATCCGCTTGCCCTGACTTCCGTGAGCCGCTCTGACAAATTAACCCATCGGTTTGCCAACTGGTTAGAGGCACTGGGAGCGAGCCCTGTGCCTGAGGGCTCTGCCGCCCCCTCCAGGCAGAAGGGGCGGAACTGAACGCCAGGCAGGGCACCTGGGATGGGCTGGGGAACGCCGAGCTGCTTGGGGTGGGGAAAATCCCCACACATCTGGCCTCAGGAGTTTGTGCTTGTGAGGGCAAAGGAGAAATGGCGTTTTTTCCTAGGAATAGACTTCTAAACCTTCCAAAGAAGTACCTTTATTTATTTACAGGGCTTAGGAAAGGAAAAAAAGCTCTAGAAAAAGGAAATTTCAAAACAGGTCTTCAGTGAGGCCCGGGCGCAGTGAGTGGCGGGTCCAGGCTGGAGTCCCGCCCACACTGGGGTCACTTCCAGGTGGTGAGGACAGTTCTGCCCATGTCTCTCGACCGGCCCCCTTTGGGCCCCACGGACTGGCCCGAACGACTTCTCAGCTCTCGGTCGGCCCCCTCGCCCTGCGCCAGCTCCTCGTCGTACCTAGAAACAGAGAAGCGGAGAAAGGAAGTCTCCGGGATCCAGCACGGAGCGGGCACTGGGCTGCGGTGTGGACAGTGCCGCGTCACCCGCAGAAGCAGTGCGGCCGCTGTCGGCAGCCCAGAGGCCACAGGCATATTAGTGCAACCTTGTTAAATTGTTACCATGGACCATCCCCAGCCCCGCAGGTGCCATTTTATCCAGGCCACCAGATGGCATCTGGCCGTGACCCGGAAGGAAACATGAATGAGACATCAGAGTAGGGAAGGAGAGAGTGAAGTCTGGAAAGACTTCACACGGCATCTGCAGTGGGGCAGGTCTGAGTAACCCCGCCTCAGCCAGGGATTGGGGCGCCTGGTCCTGGTGCGTGGCAGGTGCTTCATTCACACTTACTATGCAAAGACCAGACCAAGGCCCGATGTAGCGCCCACACACTTTTCTGCTACAACGTGATGCATCCCATAACATCATTAACAAATGAAGTGTCCTGCTCGCCCTGGCTGGTGTGGCTCAGTGGGTTAAGTGTGGGCCTGAGAGCCAAAGGGTCACCAGTTTAATTCCTGGTCAGGACACACGCCTGGGCTGCAGACCAGGTTCCCGGTTGCGGGTGTGCGAGAGGCAACCAGTCGATGCATCTCGCCACGTCCTGTTTCTCTCCCTCTCTCTCCCTTCCTCTCTCTCTAAAAAAATAAGTAAATAAAATCTGTGTTTGTTTTTTTTAAAAAGAAGCTGTAGAAATCCTCTGCTCACACGAGGAACGTCCACACAGAGCCAGGAAGTCCAAGGCGGGCCTTGGCACCCCTCAGTCCGAAATGCACAAGGAGGGCAGCACAGCCACGCGCAGACTCACAGAATTTCGTAATTGCCGAGGACCTCCTTCGGGGGGGACTTGTTCCACTTGCAGTCCGGAATGTCGCCGTTGGGGACCGCGATGTTGAGGGTGTCGTTAATCAGGTTGTACTTGAGGATCCGGTCGTTGGCGGTGCTGGAGGTGAGAGATGGGGACGCGTTAACCTGTGAGAGGAGAGAAACGCATCCTTCACTGGCGCCGCCTGCTCCTGTGGGGTGCAAACGCCGCCGCCGCCGCTGTGCATCTCAGTCCAGCTGTGGTATCATACTCTTCATACCTCGCACCTTCAGCACGGCTTAGAGGAGGGGTCTGTGGTCTGCTTTTATTAGTGGTCGGATGAAACAGGTAATGTACAGACATTAGCACTGCGATCTACAAATCAGTCATCACACAAATAAAAATCTCAGGAAGTTAGTCTCCTAAGGCTTCTGAGGAACTAAGCAACATCACAAAATCCACATGTTCAAAGCAGATATTCCCCCTGACCGGTGTGGCTCAGTTGTTTGGGGATTGACCTGCAAAGCAAGGGGTCGCAGGTTCGATTCCCGGTCAGGGCACATGCCTGGGTTGTAGGCCGGTCCCACAGGTGGCATATGAGAGGCAACCGATCCATGTTTCTCTCTCTCATTGATGTTTCTCTCCCTTTCTCCCTGCCTTCCCCTCTCTAAGAATAAATACATAAAATCTTAAAAAAAAAAAAAAAAGCCGACATTCACCCCGAGGAGAGCCCCACTGGCCCTCAGCCACCGCCCACTGCCTCTTATTTGTGGCACAGCCATGACAACCTGGGAGAGCAGAGGCAGCACGCCTGCCCGTTTTCCAGGTGTCCCCTGACAATCCGGCTGTCCTTGTGCTGCGGGCACAGGGTCTCACGCACAGTGAGAGGGAGTGACCAGGCCTCAGGGGCCCCAGGGATCACCACTGTCCTATGAGCATAATACTGTGGTTCTTACTGGGAATGTGCTAGAATTAAGGCGTTACTATGTCAGAGGTAATACTCAGTTAAGATCCCAGCTCATCAAGTCACTCCGTTTACGATGGACGGGAAGGAAAGGTAGACATTTTATGCACACCTGCCCCCGCACCAGGCACCCATGCACGCACTCGTGCATGCGCACACAGCTTTGGCAGGAACGCCCAGCAGCCTGGAACGCGCTGCTGCGGAGCACGGTTCGCTCTCCAGAAGCCTGGCTCCCCTGGCAGCTTCCTGCAGGGGCTCCTGCGGACTTTCCCACATGGGGCCGCACGCCATGACTGGCTCTCGAGACTTGGCTTCCTGGCTCAAAATGGGCCTGCACCGCCCACCTCTCGGTGAGCGTGGTGAGAAGACCCGGCATTCAGAGGCACACAGGGAGGTGAACCGACGGAGTGGGCAGCCTTCATTCTTATGGTGAGTCCGACCCTGTGTCCCCACAGAGGCCTGAGCCCCTCTCCCTGGTTCCAAAGCAAAGCGGGCGACCCCACAAGGTAGCTCCACACCTGGGCCTCGGTGGGTGTGCCAGTGCCCACACCACTGGTGGCTGTTGTCCTCTGAGGTGGCCTCACCCAGGCTTGTCACGGAGAAAAGGGTATATGTACCTCCCCCTTTCTAGAACTTTCTAGAACAGCCACCAGACATCTGTCTCTGCCTTGAAACAGGGAGACTAATCCAAACTCTGCCTTCATCCAAAGAAGATAAGGCTCCTTATCTCTGGATAGTAAGCCACCACTTCCCAAGGGCTTCCGGATCTGTGAGCTCCTTTCCTGAATGGGAATGACGAATGGGAATGACGTCTCCCATGAGGACAGGGCAGGGCCACCGAGCATGGACTCGACCAGAAGCGCCCTGGAGCACTAGGGCATCCAGGCCACTGAGCTCCGGTCTGTGGGCTGGGCCCACCAGAGCTGACAGACCTGGAGTGGGCTCATGTTCAACCATCAGCAAACAGATAACCTGGACACGTGTCCCTGTTACACTTAAAAACCCACCAGATGCCCTAGTCCTGCTGCCCATCCCAAGGGCCACTACGCTGGGTCAGCGGAGCCTGGGGTGGGGCTGCGGCCTCGGGGCGGGCGGGGCGGGGGGGGGGGGGAAGCCGGCACTGATCGCGTGGTTACCTCGATGAGCCAGGGCTTCAGCCTGTCGTCGATGATGATGTCGTAGCCATAGCACTCGAAGCAGTGCTTGTCATTATTCATCACCGGCTGTGGAGAGAGCGGCCTCGGTCACCGGCCAGCACGCAGGTCCCAGTGAGCCCGGCATCTCAGATGCGGGACGTGGAGCAGCAGGGCCCTCTGTACGGCTGTGATGCACCGCGCCTGCCTTCTGTGGCCACTGGGCCCCCATCTCCACCCTGCCTCCTTCCTCCCTTCCTTCCCTTGACCCTCTTCCGGAGCTCAGAGGGGGGCACTTTCATTGACCTTGGAAAGCAATTTATGACGCAGTCACAGGTGTCCCTAGCTCTCATTCATCAGAGGCTGGGTGACCAGCAATGAGCACCTCCGTCGGCATGAGCCTGTCCTCAGGGTAAACGGAAATCCAGCTCCAGCCTGGGTGCCGGTGTTACGGCTGGGCAGCCTCATCACAAACCAACCAACAATGCCCACCACTGTCGGTCCCCTCTCAGGCCCCTGGGGGTGTAAGCACCAGGTTATGAGCCCCCATTCTCTGCGACAACAATCTGTTGGCTTAAATTTGGGGGTTTTCAGTTTTCGGTTCCATTTTACAAACTATTCCTGCAGGTGCACAAAACCCCCACTAGCACTTGCTTACAATGCAGATTTCTGGGCCTCCTGGGCTGCGTGGATTAAGGCCAGCAGCAGGGGCCCCACCTGCGGCCATGGGACACAGCGAGGGAGGCACGCAGACACCACAGTGAGGCCTTGCTATACGTTAGTGGACGTGTGGGCGTGGCCAAAAGCCCTGCATGTGACACAGCAAACTCCCAAGGTGGGGAGAGCCGCCCGGCCTGCCACTCACTGGCAGAGGGAAGGTGGGCTCAGTTGGTCTCTGCAGCCCTCAGCATCCACGAAAGAGCAAAGCAAGAAGCCTAAAAGTGAGGAGGTGGCTGAAAGTCCACTTCCCAAAACATCAGCTTATGCCAAAATATTTGTTATCGATTTAATGGGCACAGAAGGCCCGTGGCTACGGCAGAGGGCCCAGCTCCCAGCGCACCCTGGGCAGCACCCAGCTGGCATCGGCTCCACCCGCTTCCTGAACCCGCCTCAGCCTGGAGCAGACAGGTAGGAGGTAAGACCCTGAAAACAGGTATTTTTAGCAAGGAACAACAAGCATCGCCAGCTCCCAAACCCCGCCAGGCTGTGTCTGCCCCGAGCTCTCTCTGCTCCCCTCCGCTCCCTGCACTCACCGCCACGGCCTTCAGGGACTGCACGATGATCCAGTGAATCTCGTCGAACAGCTTGCTGGTCACCTCCCTGCCTCGGGTGCTCTCCAGGTACAGCCGCAGGTTGCTCACGGTCCACTTGCCCCCGTGGATGTGGTTGTAGTCTTCCTGGCCAGGGCAAAGGGGGCGGGGCCTCAGGCAACGTCCGCAAAGGAGCTGAGTGCCCCCTCCCTCCTGCAGGTGGACCTGGCCCCAGGGGGATCTGGGCCTCCCACATGAGCACATTTTTAAAATACTCAGCTCTGGAATGTTCTCACAACTAATCACTCATACCTTGTACAGCAGGCTGTGGAGCCCCCTGCCCGCCCTAAGACCACGGCACCTCTCACTCCACCTCCCTCACACTGGGGGCTCCAGCCACCCTGACCTCCTTTCAGCTCCTTCAATGCTCCTTCGAGCCACAGGGCCTTGGCACATGCTGTGCCCTCCACTAGAAGGCTCTTTCCCCACCTCCGCCTGGGTAGCCCCTGCTCATACTTTGGGTCTCTGCCCAAGCCCCACTTCTGCAGGGAAGCCTTCTCCAGCCACCTGGACCAGGGGACTCATCATGCCACGCCCTTCTGGATGCACATGCCCTTGCCTCAGAGCACACGTCTCAGCTGGGGACGGAATGCTCACCGATGCGGTCATCTGGTGACCGTCCTCCCCCAGGGGCTCTGGGCTCCATGCGTAGGGACCAAGGCATGTTTGCCCATCGTTGTAGCCCCAGCGCTTGGTGAGGGACCAGCCCTGACAGGCTCAATGCGTGCTTACTGGACGAACAACTGGGCCTGAGTGCTCTCACGCGGTCCTCCCCATGACCCTTGAAGGTGACAATGTCACCTCCTTTACAACCAGGGAAACTGAGGCTCTGAGAGTCCAGTTAACTCGCCCAAGGTCACTGAACTAGAAAGGCAGGACTTGCACCCGGCTTCCTTTGCCCTGTGTCCCCTTTCCCCACCCCACACCGGTTCAGCTGGTGGCAGGACAGCCACACTGGGTACTTAGAGCCCCCACACCTCGTCTGTGCCAGGGCATCTTGATGTCATTCCCACACCTAGCCCACCCTCTCCTACAGAAACAGGAAAAAAAGGAACCCACAAAATCAGCCTGCTTCCTCATGCTGGAGGGAAAAGCAGCGCTCACCCCGTGTTTCTGGATGGCGACGTTGGTGAGGTGGACGAACATGTTGTCCAGCTCGCTGGTGCTGGGGGTGTACTTCACGGTGCAGAAGCGGCAGAAGCCCAGCTTATACCTAAGTGGGAATTCAGATCAATTCAACGCGCTGAGGAAAAGCATAGAAAAATACAACACTTCAGCCCTACCTGGTGTGGCTCAGTGGATTGAGTGCTGGACTGTGAACCAAAGGGTCACCGGTTCAATTCCCAGTCAGGGCACATGCCTGAGTTGCGGGCCTAGATTCCAGTAGGGGGCGTGTGAGAGGCAAACACACGATGTTTCTCTCCCTCTCTTTCTCCTTCCCTTCCCCTCTCTCTAAAAATAAATAAAATCTTTAAAAAAGAAAAGAAAAAAGTTCTTGAATTCCTATCAAAGTCAAAAAAATACAATACTTTGTTCTCTACAAGGAGCTGTGGGATTTTTGTTGTTTTAAGCTTTTAAAAACAGTCCTTTTTTTAATGGTTCTTTTCTTATAACAGCTTTATTGAGATATAATTCATACGTACCATATAATTCACCCTTAAAGTGTACAATTGCGTGGTTTTTGGTATATTCAAAGTCCTGTGATCATCGCCACAATGAATTTTACGACATTTGCGTCATCCCGAAAAGAAACCCCGTGACCATGAGCAGCCCCTCCCCATCCCCGTGCCAGGCAAACGCCAATCTGCTCTGTCTCTAAAGACCTGCCTATTCCGGGCATTGCACAGAAACAGAATTACATGACGACGAACTCACAACTATCAACAAACGAGCCCCCAAAAAAGAAAAACAAAAACTAAGCAAACGACTAGAACAGGAACAGAATCAAAGAAATGGAGATCACATGGAGGGTTATCAGTAGGGAGGGGGAGGGGAGAAATGGGGGGGAAAGGTACAAGGAAGAAGAAGCATAATTGATAGGCACAAAAGAGATGGGGAGAGGTCAAAAATGGCATAGGAAACAGAGAATTCAAAGAACTTATATGTACAACCCATGGACATGAACTAAGGGTGGGGGAATGATGGAGGGTGGGGGTGCATAAAGGGAAAAACTGAGAAAACTGTAACAGCATAATCAATAAAATGCACTTAAAAAAGAAACAGAATCACACAATACTCTGCGCCTGGCCTCTTTCACTGAGCACAGCCTGATGCAGGGTGAGAAGAGCTGCCTCTCATCTGTAAGACTGACGTGAGCGCCAAGGCCAAGCACTTCACGCGACACTTAGCATGCGCCAGGCGCTGCTGCGTGCACCGGACGCGCTTCACCAGCCCTCACGCCGGCGCAAGGGAGTAAGTGTCACGTCGCAGCACAATCTTAAGAACGGCATCAGGACCCCGGGGCTCTTACATGTAACAGCGCAGCGGGCGGTACGTGGACACCAGGACGTACAAGCGCAGGTCGAACTTCCTGCCACCGATGAGGAGCGGGTTGCTGATGTAGAGCGAGATCACGTAGGCCTCCTTGGTGGACTGAGACACGAACCTGGGTACCGGGGAAAGCCCGAGTCAGACAGACGGCAGAGACCAAAGCCCCTGCCTCTCCTTAGGTGGGGAGGCGGGGATGAGGTGCTGCCCACAGAGGGGCCCCCACCCCTGCGCAGGGGATGTGGCAGCGGCCCCTGGGACCCATCAGGGAAGCGCTCCTGGGGTGGGCCCTCCTGAGTGCTACCCATGAGTGCATCAGATGCAGGTGTGCTGCCGCAGAAGGTATCCCTGCCACTCTCGGGAGCGCCTGCCCGGTGAGCCTTCCCCGCGGGACAGGGCCACACGGGCAGCAGTGAAGGACAGCAGGGTCACGTGGGAAAGCAGCATCACACTCTTCGCAGAGGCCAAGAGCGGGCCTTGGACGAAATTGCCTGGACTCCTCCGTTCCGCAGAGTCCCTCCAACCCCAGGTGGAGGCCGGGCCTGTCCTGATGCAACTCCTCCCACTGCCCAGGCGCAGGTGGGGTGAACTCGGCCCACCCCAGTTGCCCCATGGGGGTGGCAGTGTTAATGGCCTCAGTTTACCCGGGTGCAGAACCCGAGGGTCTGTGCAACAAAACGTGCTCAGGCACCTCGTGTCAGGGACTCAAGCCCCAGGTCCTAAGTGGCTGCCTCGCCATCTCAGCAGTGCCGTGACTGGACGACTCTCACACCAGCTTCCGCGCGAAGGCTCCTGCTCCTGTGACCTATGCTGGTTTCTGCACCATTCCCTCTGGCCCTCAGCTCAGGAGGTTCCATCATTACTGATGCTCATGCAGCCACAGGGCCTCGCCCCGAACTCCCGCAAAAGTGAGGTAGGGCCACCCAGCCTGTGGCTGACAGATGACGGATGACACGAACCTGCCAGCCAGGAGGCACATGGAACGGGCATTTCCTGCACTTACGAAGACGTCTTGCTGTCCCGGGACCACTTCTTGATTTGTGAGAGCTTGTTGATCAGGAAGATGCCCTTGCCCTGTGCTTTGCCGCAGGGCTTCATGATCCAGGTGCTGGAGGGGCTCTTCCGGAACTCCTCCACGAACAGGTTGTAGTCGGCCGGCAGCATGTAGGTGACCGGCACGAAGTCTGGAAGGGCAAGTGGAGGGGACACAGTGAGCCGGCCCAGCAGCGGCCACGAACGGAAGATCCTGCCACTGCCTTTTCCGGGGCCTGTGTCGTCTCCCCGCCCAGTCTGACAACACCTAACAGGACAGGACTTCTGCAGTCCAGTTCCTGCACAACACTGCCTTGCCTCCGATGCCTGCGTGAGCAGTGAGCACTTCACAGGCCTGGGTTGTCTGCCCCCCACAGCAGCTGTGAGCTCGGGACCGATCCTGCCGGCCGACCACACGAGGAAACGGAGGCCTGCAGGGGTCACGCCCACAGCCGTGCCCAGGCATGTAAAGGGGTTCTCAAACTATCCGACAGCCCAGCTGTCATCACCAGATGGGACATGCACGTCCTCCCTGGGTGTCGCTGGGAGAGGTAACAATCCCTCGGGGCACTGTGTAGCTCAGGCAGCGGTCACTGTGCTGAGCACTGGGGACACCCTCCCCCTTCCACACACAAAACACAGTCCCAAGGCACTCACTCAGATTACCAACGTGAGTCCCCGCCCCCATTTCTGGAGACACAGGGAGAAGGAGGCACCCAGCACAAACACACTCACCCAACAGTCGCCACCTTGTGGGGCTGAAGTGAAAAAACTCAACTATTTATATTTAAGCCTGAGGCCAGTGAAAAAGGCACGAACCCAGGTAGAGGTATTTCCCATTCTCATCCTTTTCTGCCAGAGGACTCCCTTCTTTCTCCAGCTCTTTCCTGTATCTCTTGATGTTCTTCACCATCAGATCCTTCCGGGTCAGCTCATAGTGGTTGGGAAAATGGTTGACGATTTGGTCATCAGACAACCGGTAGCCGGTTTCCACGCTGAAGACGTTTCGGATGGTCTGCACACTCATCCTGAAAGGGGGACACAGAGGGGCCACGCAGGGCGGAAGCTCCTGTTGGTCCACGTGGGGGCGCTCTCCCTACAGCCGGGGCGCTCTGGAGCCCTGGCTCACTGCCCACCCCCACGCCTAGCACATGAGCCGGGGGTGGGGGGACGGCCGGTGCCTGGCCCACCCCCGATCCACAGTGGACCGGCTGCCACATGAACTGTTTGAGGCAGGAGCTGTTTTGACTCTACCCTGAACCTTTTCACTGTCTGGCACATAAGTGATCAATAACTTTATCAATTAATGATAACATTGTTTTTTTTTAAAGATTTTTATTTATTTCTTGGCTGGTGTGGCTCAGTGGACTGAGTGCCAGCCTGTGAACCAAAGGGTGGCCCGTTCGATTCCCAGTCAGGACATGTGCCTGGGTTGCAGGCCAGGTCCCCAGTAGGGGGCGCAGGAGAGGCAACCACACATTGATGTCTCTCTCCCTCTCTTTCTCCCTCCCTTCCCCTCTCTCTAAAAATAAATAAAATCTTTTTTAAAAAAAGAAACAAGGCTGCCTGTGGCCTATCTCTCTGTGGCCCCGGGCCCCGCCCCTACCCAGGGCACCAACCGGAAGAGGGGCTCTGGAGCACCCATGACCATTAGAGTAAGATTTTTTTTGTTTTTTTACTTTTTATTACGGAAAAGCTCGACTGTATGTGAAAGCAGGGAGAAAAGTTTACCAAAACCCCACCAGCCAGCTCCGCCCCACCGCCCCTCCCCACGCACTCTCCTGCTGCCCTGCTCCCTATTCTTAATCACAGCGGACAGCACCGGCTTGTTCTGAAGCAAGTCCCCCACATCCTACCGTTTCTTCCCCAAGGCTCCTCCAGGAACCTCTAGCACTGAGGACTCCTTTCTGTGTTACACGATCTCCCGTTTTACACTGTTACCACACCTAAAAAAAGCAGCAGTACTTCCTGAGCAGCATCGAAGGTTACCCCGCGTTCCGACTTCCCTAGTAGTCTGGCTTTTTTACAGCTTGTGCGGACACAAGGGCTGGCCGTCTGCTCTGTTGTCCCCTCTTGCATCTCTCTGAATCTATGCGTTCTCCCTCCTTTTCTTTTCTTCTGTGAGTTACTTGATGGAGACACTGGGCCGTGTGGCCTGCAGGGCTCTCCTCACACATGTGTTCCCTGCTTGGCACACTCCCCTGGCCTGGCTTCCTGTCGCCTGGGAGTCAGACCCAAGGGTGTGAAGAGCTTTTCAGGCAAGGGCTGTGTCCCGGGGGCGGGGGTGTGTGCGGCCACTGGCAGGCGAGGGACCCATGAGTGCTGCCCAGAGCAGCAAAGAGAACGTGACCCACACGGAGCCACAGAGGTCATGGAGAATCTTCTAGGAGCCACATTAAGTAAAAAAGGTTACAAGAAACAGGTAAAAATAATTGAGATAATGTATCTCATTTAACCTAATATACCCAAAATATTACCATTTCAACATATATTCAGCATAAAAATGAGTGATTGGAAACCTTATGTTTGTTTCTTCACACTAGGTCTCCACGGCGTGGCGCGCAGTCCCACGGACAGCACATCCCTCGGGACCAGCCACAGGTAAGCGCTCAGTAGCCCTGTGGTCAGCGGCTCCTGCACGGGACAGGCCCCAGTCCTCCTTCACCAGGGGTGATGAGATGGTGACATTCCACTCTCCCGCCTCCTTCATTTACTAGTGGGACTACTTCTACGGGGAGAGACTCCCCTTCGTGGGCGAAAACCGGTTCATGCAGGAAAGACGGGCCGACTGCACCCTCAGCCTTTGTGTCTCTGTCTGCACAGCAGTGAGCTGGCTCCCCACCGACCTCCGTCCAGCCTGGGACAAGGGCTCTCTGGGTGTCCATGGCTGCAAAACAAGCTGCCCACTCATGGCAGCTGCAGACCACGACTGTGGAATGACAGCGTGTGGTTTTGTGGGTGCAGAATTTGGGCTCATCTGAGCATCACTGGGTGGTACCTGGCGGGGCATGAACTGGTCTGGAGGGTACAAGAAGGCTTCGTTCATGCCTGCTCCCCCCAGCGGGCAGGGCCGACCACAGCTGCCACAGCCACACAGCAAGACAGGCCAAAAGGTGGCCTCAGAGGAAGTGGAAGCTGCTGGTTTCTTACTGCCCGGGCCTCACTCTGGCCTTGTTTGGCCAAACAGAACGTGGCAGAAGTGAGGACAGAAGTGCTGCCACCTCTGAGACTAGGTCGGAAAGGCCTAGAGAGCTGCCACCCTCTGTCCCCAGCGTAAGAACAAACCCAGGCCGGCCAGTTGCAGGGGGGTGACGGACTTGTGGAGAGAAGCCCCTGTTGTCTCGCCAAGGGCAGCCTAGACCAGCCCAGCCCCAGGTGACCCACCAGGTGACAGCAGATGCACGAGGGAGCCCAGGCAGACCGGCTCAGTCCTGCCAGACCAAGAAAACCACCAGGCCAAACCCAGGAACTCGTGAGTAATAAAAAAACGGTTGTTTCAAGCCCTCCGTTTCGCGGTGTTTGTTACGCACCATTGACTTGGCGACGAATAACCAATACACCCACTCTGGCGGGCCTTGTTTTCCTGTTGCTTCTCCTTCCTGTCAACAGGAAGCTCTTTTTGCACAGCAGTTATCAGAACACGAGCAGTTTCTCTTCGCGTGTGTGGTCGTACACTTTCCCAGGCTGTTTTATAAGCACCGCAATTATTTTAATGGCTGCAGTCACGGTCTTTACCTTCCCCGACCATCCGCCACTCGATTCTTCCCACGGTCGCACTCTAACCCACTTCAGACCTGACAGCTCACTTAGTGCTTGCACAGAAGCTCTTAAGATATCAACGATCCAAAATTATTAGTTTAAAAAATTATTACAGGTTAGCTCTCTCTCGTTCTCTCTTTTTAGTTAAGAACAGCATCAAAATGCTTTTATTTGACATAAAGAAAGGAGACGCACACTCCCTGCCCACAGCTCCCTCTGCGCCCTGGCCAGAGCGCGGGGGGCAGCGAAGGCCCAGCTGCAGGTGCCTGCCTCAGCCTTTTCCGTCAGAGCGCCTACGAAACAGGGCTCCAGGTAAAATGTTTCATGTCCCTGTTGAGCAGCGAGACGATAAACTGGACGCCAAGCCTCTCGTGGGGCTGAATGACTCCAGAAGCACCCAGCTGTGCGCCATGGTCCTGGAGGGAACTGGTTGTGGTTTAAAGCGCGGGTGGCTTTAGCCGCCCTAGGAGCCGGGCAAGGCTGTCCCTCCGGTCACTGCTGGACATGGGAGCTGGGTGCTGGTCCTCTCAGCCCCCAGGCCTGGGCCTACTCTGTGCGGATGCCCATGAGCCAGGTGACGTGCTCGCTCTTCAGGTCTCACGGTAGCGCGTTAACAGGGGACAGGCAGGGAATCTCCGCATGCTCCGCATGACACCAAACAGAGTGGTCTGGGAGCCTGAGAGGCAGTGGTGACTTTAGGGCGGGTGGCACGAGGGCTGGTGTGTAAAGGGCAGTGTGGCACCTGCTGACGGAGCAGCCACCGCAGGCTGGCACTGCTCCAAGCTCTGTGCCTCACTGACTCGTTTCAACCTCAGACAACGGAACTTTAGACTGGGGTCAAGTCCCCTGCTAGCTGACGGCCACACAGACAGCAGCGGCGAAACCAGGTGTGACCTGGCTCCGGGGTCTACGCTCAAAGATTCACTGCAGATCTCCAGACCCAGGTCCGCAGACCGTCGGGCCGGCAGACCCGAGGACCGACTGGATTCAAGTTTGGTCACATGACCCTGCCAGAGGGGGAGGCTGCCCCACGGAGGGAGCTCTGCTCTGTCTCCACTGAGGGAGGGGGCAGAACAGGCCTGGACCGAGGAAGGGGGAGGTGGAGAAGGGTCCAGAAGAACTCCCAAGCCCCGGTTGGGTGGGGTATCATCCGGGAGGTAATGCCGAATCTCTGTTTGTCGTCTCCGAGACACTCACCTTCCAGGTGCTGGTTTCTAATGGAGGCCCAACAGCACCCTCTCGCCATCTGAGGGACACACATGGAAGTGCAGAACCCTCTCCCACAGTCCCCTCCTGTCCCCCCGGCCCCCACCAGGGAACTGCTGACTTCCTTGGGGCAGACCCTGGGCGCTGGGCAGTAAGGCGCAGACTGTGAGAGACACTAACTGGGGGGGGGGGGCACAGGGGAGCGGAGCTCTGAAGTTTTGCCCAAGGGCCCACAGTGCCAACCACACTCTCTGGCTTCTGACAAACAGGGCAGTGGGACAAGCCCCGCCACCTGTGAGCCAAGGGCTTCGTGGTGTGTGCTCACAAGGTGCCGTGGGAAGAGACATGTGACAAGGCGCACGATGGCATGGGGACACCCACCCCGGGGAACTGCGCCGGGGCCACCTGCACGCGAACGAAGGACACGACAAGCAGGCTCTGGAAACAGCGGACCCTGCCGTTTGTACTCACCAGTAAAAATTCCAGTCCTCGCTCTCTGTCACCTGGATCCAGCCTCTCTTCTCAAAATTGTTTATCAGCACTGACTTCTCGATATCCGTGACCCATTTCACTTTTCCTGCCATAATCCTGGAATGGACCAACTTCTTAGGGCTCAGAAACTTCACCCAATCCCCCTAGCCCAAAGGAACCCTTTACACCCCCTGAGCTTACCCCCCCCCCACCAGGTTCATTTCCCCCACCCCCCAGGGGTTCTCAGCCAGGGGCCATTCAGCCCCCTGGGACATGTGGCAAAGCCTGGAGGCATTTTTTTTGTCACAACTGAGGGACTGGAGATGCCTCCGGCACTTAGTGAGAGGCCAGGAATGCTGCCTAACACCCCACACACGCAGGCCAGCCCCCCACAACAAACCACCGGCCCCAACGTCAACTGTGCCAGAACCGGGAAATCCTGGTCGAGTGGGAGAGAAAGAGGGAGAGAAAGGCAGCAATTAAACAATCACCAACAAACGTTCGATTGCAACTGCAACAGGAGCCACCACCGAGAGGGCCCCGAGGCAGGGGCAGGGGCAGGGGCAGGGCCCTGCTCAGGGTGGCTGGGGATGGCCAGGAGCTGGCTTCGGCCGGGGGGTGGCAGCACCTACCCCAATGCGGACACCCCACCCCTCAAGTGTAGCCTGTCCCACCGCTTCCTGCCCACCCCACTCCAATCCCCTGTGCGTGCACTTCTGAACCCGCTGGAGGGCAGGGAACTGGCCTCCTTCCCCA
The DNA here is from genome assembly GCF_022682495.2 of Desmodus rotundus. Taxonomy (NCBI): domain Eukaryota; kingdom Metazoa; phylum Chordata; class Mammalia; order Chiroptera; family Phyllostomidae; genus Desmodus; species Desmodus rotundus. Next base: position 198,055,086 of record NC_071389.1, read on the forward strand.
CTGCTGTGTGCCCAGGGCCATGCCCAGGGCCTGGCACGCTGTGGATGCTCAGTTCAGATGGACTGACTGGGGCCCCACACCCGTCAGCACCGCTGTGTGTCTTTGAGCCAGTTACTCCACCGGTCTGGGCCCATTGCCTGGTCTGCAAACTGCTTGGGCAGCTCAGGAGTCCAGGCTGCCCCTCCAGCTCCAGCCAGAGGAAGTCCTTTTGTTACACCTCTGTGTACAACTTCCTCCCTCCCTTCCTTCTACCTCTTTCAGATTTTATTTGTTCATTTTTAGAGAAAGGGGAAAGGAGGGAGAAAGAGAGGGAGAGAACCATCAGTGTGTGATTGCCTCTCAGACACCCCCAATGGGGGACCTGGCCCACAACCCAGGCATGTGCCCTGACTGGGAATCGAACTGGTGACCTTTCAGTTCGCAGACTGGCGCTCAATCCGCTGAGCCACACCAGCCAGGGCCCACGTACAGTTTTTAAAGAAGGGGTCCCTCAAAAACCAGGCTTGAATGCCGGGGCCTTAAGGACCGTGTATGAACAGAGGCACCTCCTCCACGGGCTGACAGTAGCTTTGCTTTTGAGGCCACCTGGCAGGGCAGAAAAGGCACGTGAGGTGGAGGTGGGGACCAGGTATGCCTTGACTCAAGGGAAGGAAAGAGAATGAATTCCCATGGCAGAAGCCACCAGGCGGGGCTCGTGGTACTTGCCCACGTCAGCCCACGCCCTGCTCACCCTGCCTGCCTGGCAGGGTCACAGAGGTGAGTGAGAGTGTGGTCGAGTGGGGGCTGCAGAGTTTGGTTCGAGGCCCAGCTCCACCACTCACTAGCTCTGAACTTCTGGTTCTTTTGTACCATGAGGATAACGACGTCACCTACACACCCCACGGGTTATAGTGAGGAGGATATGAGTGAACTTTGCTGAAAACGCTGACAGGCACGGGGAAAACTCAAGAAATACTTGATATCACTGTCGTCCCTGTCCCCATTTTATGGAAGAGGAAGCTGAGGCTCAAAGGTTAAGAGTCTGTGTTAAGAACCAGAACAAAGGAAGTCGTGGTGCCATGTGACCCTACTTTAAAGTGCCACCTCTTTCAACAGGGCCCATCCCTTCCCTCTGTGAACTTGGCCTTCAATGGCTGATGACACCATGGGGGCAAAGTAAAGAATACAGGCGACCTCTCTGCACACTGTAAGGTGCCATCTAACGACCACAGAAGGTCACTAACTGACTGGTCACGGTCCTCGCGGACAGTCAGCCATCGCCACAGGGAAACAACGGCAGAAGCGTCACACGAGCCTCACCACCACATGCCTGAATCTACGTCCCAGGTGCCTCGCTCACCATTCGTACAGCGTCACACCCTCTGCAGAGGGGACTGCGCTTCTTCTCTGTTGGTTTCAGCCTCCGCCGCCCTGCAGCCCTGACGAATCCTGCTCGCGTCCTGCCCCCGGGAGTCCAGCTGCAGGAGGTAAGAACCGCCCCCCTGGCCAGGCACACGCAGGCCAAGACCCCCTGGCTGCTCTATTCATTCGCCCTGCTTCACACAAATCTCCTGGGTGGCCTCCCACCCGTCTCCGACTCCCACCTGGGCGGAAGCGAGAGCGACAGTGGAAAACCACAAAGGCGGTGGGCCACACTATACTGAGCTGAGCAGGAGATGGAACCTCCGAGAAGGTGGGGTCTCCTTCCCAGCGCCCTGCTCCCTCTGCTGTGGCAAACGGCCACTCAAGGGACACTTCTCAGCCCAGACCTACCACAGGTACTTATGGAGCCAATAGGACCGTCCGATTCCTCTTTGGTTTCACTGACCCTTGCTCGGGCTCTTACCTAATCTAAAATTAATCCCCAGCTGAAGTGTACACAGCACGAGGTCAAGAGACCCTCCAACAGTTCTACGAACGTGGCAGAGCTGTGACTAAGCAGCGTATTCAGTAGGCAGTGTCTTCTGGGTGACAAGTGCACCGGAGGGGGACTTCTGGGTCCTCTCCGGTTGTGGTCAGTATTTCTGAATGCTACCACTCACTCACGGGCTCCTGCTGACCTTTCTGGCCACCACGCCACCCCGTCACTCACGCAGCTCCTCCTCCCTGCTCCACGCAAATGCGCAGCTCTCTCCCACCCACCAGCCTGGGCTCGCCCCTTCTCTCCACCCAAACCGCCTTTCTCCACTGCCCTTCATCCAATTCCTACCAATCACATGAGCAAGGCGCAGTTCAGGGGCCACTTGCCCCAGGGAGCCACTCTTGTCCCTTCGCTGGAATTACTAGTCCCGCCTCGGAATCTTCTGGAGACTCCCCTACCCCCTTTGTTGGTGCTCAGCACTTCCTACCCTGTGTGTCCGTTTTGTGTACACTCCTTCCCCAATAAATGAGGGCGGGGCCTCCCTCAGTCACCTGATCCCCTTTGTCCCTAGATTCTTTCTAGGTTTAAGTGCGGGCACTGTGCAGCAAAGCTCACAGTCCCTGTGCCTGACCCCGTTACCTCCAGCACCAAGACCACTGGCACGTGAGCGGCACACCCTCACAGCTCACTGTGTGAGTGAGTGACTGCGTGCCTGAGACAACGGACAGGTCTTCAAGGGTCAGTCCTTCGAACCTGACCCTTTGCTTCTCATAGTCCCTTCTAGAGATGTGTCACAACCTCAATTGTGCCCCCAAGAATATATGCTGAAGTCATAACCCTGGCACCTATGAAGGTGACCTTAGTTGGACGTAAGGTCTGTGTGGTTAAGACGACGTCCTTCAGGTGGACCCTAATTCAAGGCCAGCTGTCCTTATAAGGAAACGTGGACACAGGCACAGGGGCATGCAGCCACAGGGAAGCCTGCCGTGTGAAGATGGAGGCCGAGGCCAGTTATGCTCCAAGAGCCAAGGACCGCCCAGGACTGCCAGAGCGGGGAAGAAGCGGAGAAGCCCTCCTTCCATAGACTCGTGGCTCTGCCAACGCCTGGAGCCACCAGCTTGTGGCACTTTGACACCACAGTCCTGGGAAACCAATATAAGATGTAACCATCCTAAATCCTAAGGGAAAAAGAAGAATGAGAAACCTATGCCCATAAAAAGTGAGACGTATGTACATATATATACATCTGTGTGTGCACGAGACTGAATACAGTAAAGTGATGAACAAAAACACAAGACCGTCACTTGTAGTTTAAAAAAAAGAAAGGGAGAAATGAACGGAGGCCACCCCTCAGCTCATGCGGGAAGAGCCAAAGGAGGGACGGCGGCTTCCTCCCCACCCGAAGCTAGGAGGCCAGGTCGGTGCCCATGCTGACATGGCCGAGCCACAAGTACGGGCAGGTTCTCTCGGGGCCGCGGCCTCTCCAGTCAAAAACCGGGGCTGAAAGCCAGAGCTCCCTCCAGGGCTGTAGTCCCTGCAGGGCCGGGCAGGTGTGAGCCCGCACAGAGTGGGGACTCCCACAGTCAGTGGGGTCTGACACGAGGGCTTCAGGCAGCAGGAGCCTCGCCCACCCGGCCGCCCAGGAACCTTTTCTAGACTGGTGGCGGCACACTCCTCCACCCCAGCCTGGCACACAGCGGGCCACTGGGCTCTGGGCAGGCGCTGGAGACACCTGCCCTCCCAGAATGACTTCTGATGACAAACGATTAAGATCACCAGAACGACAGCTAGCACTCAAGCCCCAGGCAGTGTGGGGCACTGGGCTGGGCAGCTTGTGCGGATTCCCCTCTGCTCATTCTTGGCTCACCTGAGGCCCTAGGGCAGGCGTTCTCTCCACTTACGGAGGGAGTAGGGGGCAGAGGAGAGATGGCAACCTGTCATCAGCGCACCCTGCCTCCTTCCCACACCAGGGGTCCACTGCCCCCTGACAGATGCCCACCTCTGACCTGCAGGGCAGGGGACTCAGAAACTGTCTGCAGAACAAAGGCACCAGCTGGCCCGACGCACAGTACTGAAGCCGGGCTGACTCCTTCCCAACCCTAAGATGTAGTGAGCTCTTCCACTTTGAAAAGTGAACAAATACCTGCTGTCTGATCGCCTTCCTGTCACTTCCTCCTGAAACAGAAAAAAAAAAGGTGGGGTTAATGGTACTGTGTGATGAACTTGACACTTTACCACCCGACGGGTTCACAGGAACAGATGTGTCTGAATTTGAAGCCACGTGGTCAGCCACTCTGAACACAGGGCATCATCACACCCGACCAGGAGACCCAGCCCCGTTCTGATCTTTATTGTGATCGCAGCGCGAAATCGAGCTGGGCTGTCACCACCTGGGGTCTGTGGGCCCTGGAAAGCCATCGGAGAACAGATGGTTGTCATCATTTCCACAACACAACGTGGGTCCCATCCCTGGGGCAAGTGGGCAGAGTCTTCACAAACTTGAGAATGAGCTTCCACAGGCGTGGCCCCTGGGCCATTGATAGTCCAGCTTCCAAGCAGCCGCTCAGTGCTGAGAGCCACCCCCCAAAAGCTACCTGGGACGAGGTGCTCCTGAACAGTTCTGATCCTGGAGCAGAGGCAAGGCACGCCACCGACAAGCTGTAAGCCCAGCGGCAAAGTGCTTTAACAACCCAGCAAACAGAGTTCCACGGCGGCCCTGAGGAGGCAGTGACTAGTCATTCAGTCAAGCACCAAATCCTGTCAGCTCTCCTCCAGAAGATCCCATATCCTTCTGCGTGTCTCCCCAGCACCCCAGAGATCCTGGACAAGCACAGGATCTGGTTTCCTGAGTGCTGCCCATTCTCCACCCAGCAGCAGACTGACATACGAACTTTGCCAAGAGGCCTTTCACATCCTGGAGTCATAACTACTCATAGGCAAAAGCCAGGACCACCTTTCAGGAGAAACAGCAAGCTGGGGAGCCGTCACCTCACTCTTCTGCTCCAGAGGCCTAAGACCCGAGCTCTCTCTGCCCTCATCCCACTGCCCCGGACTATTGCTTTCTTTCTCTCTTCTTTTAAGAAATATTTATTTATTCATTTACTTATTTATTTGTAGAGAGAGGGGAAGGGAGGGAGAAAGAGAGGGAAAGAGACACCGATGTGAAAGAGAAACATCAATCAGTTGCCTCTCCTACATGACCAGACCAGGAACCCCCACCCCAGGCATGTGCCCTGACCCAGAATAGAACCCGCAATCTTTCGCTTTGCAGGAGGACGCCCAACCCACTGAGCCACACCGGTCAGGGTTCACTATCACGTCCCATAAAGTCCTAGCTAGGCCATTACTCTAGGGCATCTGGAGTCGTTTCCAGCTAGCCTTCTTTGAAAAGGAAAAAGCGCCATTTAAAAAAAAAACAATACATAACAACGTAATGACTTCACATCGACACAGTGCATCCGTTGGCAGCTGTACTCCGTCTCCTCACCCCCTCTGCGTGACAGTACCATCCTCCCCGTGACAGTGTACCTGACTGTTGACCGTGCCTGTAATTCGTTGCCCATCTTTTGCACTGTCACAGCCTAGCGCTGAAATGTGCTCAATAAATGTTTCCCGAACAAAGAACCGCTTTCCAAACCCTAAACCGGCTTACAACGACAAGATACTTTTACCTTCTAGAATGGGTCCCCTGTAACGCTCCAGCGACTCTATGAACCCCCACCCCTCTAGCTGATGGGGAAGCAGGGAGGAGAGGTATCTAGGTCCAGACCCCAAAGACAGGTGGGTAGAGAGGGGAAGACAAGTCTCCAGCGTTCTGCCCACAGCTCTCGCCACAGGTGCCCTGCGCGCTGCAAGATGCTAACAGAAACAATACAGATTGCAGCAAAAGCCTAGGAACAATGAAATGCTGGGATAACCAATCATAAGAAGAGTGCAATTACAACGATGGGGGCGGGGAAACGTAAGTCATAGGAACTCGGAGGAGGAAGAGGGGCACAGTAGTCAGAGCATTCTCCCGGGAGGGCTCGGGTCCCACCAGCAGCAGCCGAACCTCACCATTGAGCGGCCGCTTAGACCCGGGAGCCCACACCCGCTCGCGCGTGCGCACTCGCTCCCCCACGCACAGCCACACCCTCGGTCCTGGGATGGGGCGGCATTGGCGCGGGGCCTCACCTGTGGGCGCAGAGCGCGGAGCAGCGCCGAGGAGCGCGGGGCAGGGCGTCCCCGCACTGCACCCCGGCCCCGCCTCCAGCCCCACTCCGGCGCTCGCAAGAAGACCCCATCCACTGCCCAGCGGACCAGCCGCGCCCTACTTCCGGGGCGGTGCCCTGGCAACCGAAGACGCTACAGCGGCGCCGCAACTGCTTCCGGGATCAGGTTTTCCCCGCAAGTCTCGACACCTGCAGCCAAGCACCCTATTTGCCCCGGGCTGAGAGCCTGGGAAGAGCCAGCCCGGTTATCCCGGGAGCTTCACAACCTTCAGGGCCCAGAAATGAGGTTGAGAAGGGTCTGGGCGCGGGACTGACCCTGCCACTGAGGCACAGCGGCGTGATGATTGTGGCGCTGAGTCCAGTCCCCTCGTGATTCCCTCTGCTGCTCAGCTTCTGCCTATAAAATTGGGACTGTGGTAGCACTTACCTGGTGGTCTTTGTATAAGGATTGCTGACGTGAAAAGCGTCCAGACCTGTAATAATGTTTGAGTTTATTTGAGCCAAACTGACAGCAATTGCCAGGAAGCAAATCTCAACGGTTTCAGAAAATATTCCGGAGAATAGCGGTTATGCACCTTGTTTTTTACATTACACTCGAAGGAGGAGGCGCAAGGGGGCTACGTGAAATCCCTCGGTGATAGATTAGCGGGGGCGGGGCGGGCAACTTCTGGGATTGCATTTACCTTTGCGGGTATGGGATAGTTAACAGTCCACAGTTAACGTGATAACAATGTGGGGATTTGTGGTCTCTGCTCTGGTGTACTGGTTGTACTTTTGAGGGGTCTGGAAAAAAAGGGAATTACTTTGATACACCAAAGGTATGTTATCAGGTATGTTTTTCTGGATGCAAAAAAAAAAAAAAAAAAGCAGGCTCAGTTAAGGTGAAGGTGGTGAAGACTGACCTTTCTTAGGGAAAAATACCGCCCTAGGACATGACTACCTGCTGTGAACTGCTTTTAGTTAGAAAATTTTAATCTCAGACCATCCTATGTGGTCACTTTGGTCTCCGAGTTTGTAAGGTCACCACGCAGGCAGGCCTCCCCTGAGCTTGTCAGGTTTAGTATGTGGCCCCTTTTCTGTCCGCAGGATGATAGGACATGTTGCACTCTGCACACAGCAATCGATCATGGCCTGCTCAAAAGTCAGCTCATTTGTGAACTCATTTTTTAGGAAGAAGTGGCCTGGTCTAGTGAGAAAACTGAAGCCAGACCTGGACTGAATCCTCACTGCGGCATTTAAGCTGAAGCCACGTGTCTTGGTCTGTTCAGGTTGCTATGACAACAAGCACCAGAGACAGGGGACCTTCTAAACACCACAAACTAATTTTTCACAATTCTGGCACCAGCAGATTGATGTCTGATAAGGGCCTGCTTCCCGGTCATAAATGTTTATCTTGCTGTGTACCCCAAAGCAGAAGTGGTGAGGGGGTCCCTGGGGTCTCTTTTATTAGGGTACTAATCCCATTTAGGAAAGCTCCATCCTCATGACCAACTGACCTTCCAAAGGCCCCACCTCTGCCACCATCACATTGGGGATTAGAACTTCAGCACATGAATTTGAGGAGACAACAACATACTTCCATTGTACATGAGAGCGGTTCACAAAGGAGAATTTAGACACACAGCCCAAAACATTGAAGGCCAACAACTTTCAAGAAAGGCAGAAAAATAGCGCTGGCCAGGTGTCTCGGTTGGAGCATCGTCCTGTGCACCGAAAGGCTGCGGGGGCAATTCCCCGGCAGGGCACATACCTAGGTTTCGGGTTCTGCCCCCCGATGGGTGGGTACAGGAGACCATCGGCTGATGTTTCTCTCACATCGTTTCTCTCTCTCCCTTCCTCTCTCTCTCTAAAACTAATAAACATATTCTTGGGGTTTTTTTTTAAGGCACAAAAAATAGAACTGAACATCAAGGAAACTTCTAGATTGGAAGTCAACAAAACACTGGCCATGTCCAGCCCCCCACCTGGTTTTTATAGCTCATAGCTCGAAGCTAAGAATGGTCCATACCGATGGCCATTTGCAATCAACTGATGATAGGGAACACACTAACTTTTAACCCCAATTAAGTGAACTTTATTCCACTTCCTCTCCAAAAAAAAGTCCATTTTCTTATTAGTAGACCTGAATTACAAAAAAGTTATACTCAATTATTATTGTATTTTTTATTCCATCAATTGAAAAAGGGGTAAAATTTGTGGAACTTGTAAGTGGCAGAGCCTGGGTTTGAACCCAGAAAACTTGGCCATTCACACAGCTGCCTCCCTGGAAAAGAGGGTTTGGCTTACACGGATGCTTCACACCTCCCACAACCCTCTCCCACGTGGCCTTCTGGCATCATCATTTGCCTTTAGCGCCATCTAGTGGAAGCAGACAGGCCAAGTTCACACCCCATTGCCTCCACTGTCCCTCCAGGGCCCTCAGCCTCAGTGTTCCCACCGTCTTGATGGAGGAGGTGAAGGAGAACGGGAGGATCACACAGACGATGCCATTATGGCACCCGCCACCGCTGGCTCATGAAACACATGCAGTAAACATTGTCTCCTGGATGAGACTTACCTGTGAAGGCTGGTTTCCGAGTCTGATCCCTTGGGGTCAGGCTCTGCCACAGGAGGTTTGAAATACCAACTTGGGTGTGGTCAGGTCCCCATCTTGGGCTGATCTGGCCCCAGCCCCTTCCCGGTGCCTACTGTCTGTGGCTTCTCCTCCCTGGGCAGGTGAACCCTCGGCTCCTTGCCCCGGAGAGGGGGCCTGTGCTCTCATCACACAGCCTCTGGGCCTTTCTCCACCCCCACGTGCTACAGGGCCGGCCAAAAAGTCTGTTCAGTTTTCTCTGTAAACTAAAAGATACATTCCCTCCCCCATTTTCATCAGTAACCTTATTGATTTGGATTTGGATATTTTGAGTACGTTGCCTATCCCCTGTGTGGTATACATTGATTGTTCTCAGTTAATGTCTCGATTTAATCACTATCGACTTCAACTGGGTATCTGACTGTGGAGCATCAGCCAGTGAGAAATCTCTAACCCAAAACTTTGCTTTTTTTTTAGAGAGAGGGAGAAGGGAGGGAGAAGAGAGGGAGAGACACATCCATCAGCTGCCTCTCTCTTGCACACCCCAAACTGGGGACCTGGCCAGTAACCCAGGCATGTGCTCTGACTGGGAATCAAACTGGCAACCTTTCAGTTCACGAACCAGTGCTCAACCCACTGAGCCGCACCAGCCAGGGCTGGGGCTGGTTTATTCCACTGAGCATGATGTCCTCAAGGTTCATCCCTGGGCTAGAATGTTTTAAAAGGCTCTCCTTGTTTTCTAAGGCTGAATAATATTCCATTGTGTGGGGAGACCACATTTTGCTTATCTGTTCGTCAGTCAATGGACATTAGGGTTGTTTGCACCTGTTAACAAAATTGAAGCAAGCATGTGGGGGAGGGGTCAGAAAAAAGAAAAAAAACTGAACCAAGAAAATTTGAAGATCTAATTGGCTTTATGAACGGGGCAGCATCCCCTCAGGCAGGGAGGTGGGAGGGAGGGCAGGTCGGGAGGGGCAAGGAGGGGTGGGCAGGGAGGGTGGTGTAGGTAAGTGTTGTCTAGTGCAAGGACACAGGCCTTCGCTCGGCTGGGGACTTTTCCCAATTCCACCCCCCCAGATGCGAGTCCCCTGAGGGCTACAGCCCCCAGTGCTGTTCCCTGAGCCACACTGCTCAGGGGAGACTCTGCGGGAGGGTCGGGAATGAAGGGGCCGGCAGCCCTGACCCTCACCTGTGGGAGCCGGACACAGCTGAGCTTGCACTGGAGTTTGGCAGCGTGACCTTGGGCCTGTGGCTGAGCCTCTCTGGTCAGCTTCCTCACCTGAGAAATGGGCTCCTAATGCACGCTTCACCAGACCCTGGAGGGGAAATAAACGCTGCAAGAGCTCCCCAGGCTGCGGGCAAGCCCAGGAGCTCAGTCTGGATCCCAGGCCGTGTGGCCGGGGTCCAAACCCTGGTCTCCTCTCCCAACTCTTGTGGGGACAGGCGTGTCCTGCCGCCCCATCTGGACAGCAGCTCCCTTACTTCCAAGGCAAAGAGCCAGACTAGATCCCTCTGTCAAAGGTTCACACTTTGACTTTCTGACCTCCATACCTTCGCCCACACTGTTCCTTCCACCCAGAGGTCCTGACATGAAACACCCAGCTCAGGGCACGTGCACAGAGGGTGTGTTCGGGGGCTCCCCAGGCTGCCCTCCGACCGGCCGTGTCTCTGTGGGACCCCAGCCCAGCGCCAGCCGAGCTGGGCTCCCCACACCATCCCAGCGTGCGGGGCTGGGCAGCATCACTATTACCTTTATTTGCCTTTCTTCCGTCGTTAGTGGGGACGTAGGAACATATACACATCCTCGGGGGCGGGGCGTAAAGGACAGGTCTGCAGGACTTGAAATAAAAAGAAATTATTTCCTATGAGAGAAAAAAAAATCCAAAAATGCTGTGGTCTCCCAGGTCCTCCTCATTCTTCAAGGCAGGAGGGGGGAGTGCGGACAGCTGTCATTGCCTGTGGTGGCAGGGGGAGCCTGAGGACCTGTGATGAGGAGCCGCCCTGCGCCACCTCACCTGCCCGGCCCCAGTTTCCTTCTCTGTAAAGTGGGAACTGCAGTACCTGTCCCTTAAGGCCGCTGTGAATTCAGAAAGAAGGTTGAGGGGACACTCGCCCATCTGGGAAGCAGTATCTGTGGAGGGGGCCGCCGGGCAAGGTCCAAGGGAGAAGCCCTACCCTCTTGGGGCTCCTGTACCAGGTCTTCCCAGGACGTGCCCTCCCCCTGGAGCAGAGGTGTGGACAGTAGTGGCCGCGGACACCACGTGTGGGCTGCCTGAGCTGCTGGGACCGCTGGTATTGTTTAGGACCAACCTGCTATCACACTGATAAACTCAGCTGTCAGAGGGGATGTTATTTCTGGACGAAAGGAGGTTCTGCAGGACCGGGCCTCCTTCCTGCCCGCACCGGCACGGGCCTGGTCCCTCTCACGATAACCTGGGGCCATGAGCCTGCTCCCGGCAGTGGCCGGGGGCGGCCGGCGGTGGCCGTCAGGGCAGGATGTTCAAGGCCTGCTGCACGGGGCCGCGACAATGCTTTGGGAACAGATATCGCCTCCCCTCTGACCCGGATTCCTGGAATTGTCTGCAGGAGGGGAGGTCTGTTCTCTGTCCCCCTGACAGGGTGCATGAGATTAAGTTATTTCGGTCACACGGGCCGTTTGGTTTTTTGGCCCGAACGCATGTCCCTTACATTGCAGTGGCACTGAGCTGAGTGGCCTGGCTGGCTAAGCCTCTGTAATCTGCTCTGAAGTGCGCTGGTGCTGTTTTCAATTGTGACACCGCCCTTGTCACCAGCAAAACTGGCCTCTCCGGTTCCACCATGGGCTCTGCAGGCCAAGCACCCCTGGCAGCCGTAACCTGGGTCTTAATGAAAATCCTCGCTCTTGGCTGTTTCAAGTCTGATTCATTGTGCTTTGCTTAATTTTACTTTGCAGTGTCGTGTTGAGTTTTAATGTACAAAAAGCGCGCAAATCTTAAGCATTCAGCCCAATGCAAGTTTACATATGCACAGACCCCCGTGACTACCGTCCATGTCACCCCAGAAAGTTCCCTCGTGACCCTCCCCAGCCAATACCCACCCCACCTCGAGAGGTAGCCACTGGTCTGCCCTCTCGCCCCGTGGATGGGTTCTGAGGTTCTCGAGCTTCATGTAAATGGCATCGTGCACTATGTGCCCTCTGGTGTCTAGCTTCTTTCAACGAGCAAAATGTCTATAAGGCAGTTCCCAGGGACGACCAGAAGCGTAACTCGTGTTCATTGCAAAAATTGCAAATAATCTGCACGAGAAAGAAAGGACCACTTAATACCCACACCTGTTAACCACCCTCGACCTTCTGCTGTGTTCCTTACAGACCTTTCAAGGCAAAGGGAAACTATTTTTCAATTTAAATCAACTCCGATTGTACCTATTATTCTGTAACCTTTTCTCGTTTAGCCTGGCACAGACCTCCAATTCTCGGTTATGTTGCCTGGGACCTGTGAGGACCCCTTTCTGAGGTCCAGTTTCCTCATCTGAGCAGCGGGGAGACCTCCCCTGCAGGGGACCAGCCGGAGCGCATGGAATCACCCTGGCATCACTGGGCTGTAGATGGCTGTGGCCGGGGGAGGTGCCCCCATGAGGCATCCTCCGAGCGGTTCTGAGGGGAAAGGAGTTAGCAGGCCCCACCCTGGACTGAAGAGCAAAGCCCTTCAATGGGTGCATCCTGATGTTACAAGGCCTCTCTCAACACTGGAGGATTTTCCAGATAAGTTGTCCCAAGGCTGGGGACAAAGTCTGGGATGGCACGTGGAAAAACAGGGCCACTGAAAACCTGCACGGGTGCCTGGTCCCCAGGTGGCCCTGGATGCTGAGGCCAGCACCTGGCAAACACACCTGGCCAGCCCTCCCACTCTGCCACACCCAGTCCCCTTGCTACTTGGGTAGGGACGGTCTGAGACTCTGGGAAGCTCAGTCTTCACCTCCATCACGTCTTTGCACCAAGACCATATCCTCACGAGGGTCCCTTGACCACTGTGGCGAAGAGCCCCTTCCCTCCCCCAACTCTCCACTCCCCACCTGGCTTTGCTCTCCCTCCTGGAGTGCCGGTGGTGTGCCGAGCTGCCCAGCGCCCTGTCTCCACTGTCGCCCCTACTAGAATGTGTCACCTCTGGGCCCCCATTATCTACTACCCTTCCTGGCATATCGTGGGTGCCCATCAATACTTGTTATGTGAATAATGAAATTAAAAAGTCCTATCAGGGACAAAACTCAAACCTACATTTATGCCGAAGGGCCTGCTGGGCAGCGGGTCCTGAAAACCCCGAGAAAGTGGTCATGGCCTCAGAAGAGGGGTTCGCTGAGGATGGAGGCCCCGAGGGAAGAAAGGGGCTGCCCCACGGGGTCGTGGCCTTTCCTTAGAGGGCTGGATCCACACACAGCCCCATGGCCCCGGGACAGGCCAGCAAATCCCAATGGAGGAAGGGAAACCAAGGACCTGGAGGACTGGGGGCCAACTGTGGAGGGATGGGAAGGGCACGAAGTATTGGGAGACTGGGGCTTGAATCTGCCTCTGCCGCCCATGGGCTGTGTGGACCTTGGCAAGGGGCCTCCTTTCTTAGAGCCTCAGTTTCCTCATCTGTGCAATGGGGCTACAAGTTCTCTGTTGCCTGAGCACGGACCCCTGTGGGTGCTCTGGTGTCTGTAACGGGGATAGCCAGCCCCTTGCAGCGATTGTCAGGGCTGCCAAAGGTCCCCTGAGACCCGGGGGCCTGCTCAGGTGGTTGTGACTGCCATTATTATTGCCATTATCACTGGCCATCTAGCCCGAGGCTGTTTTGGACTGATAAGAACCCTGCAGGCCCAGTTCTTGTTTAGAAAGTGCTTTCCTCCGTTGGTCTGTTGGATCAGCATATTATCTTGAGGCCTTGCGAGACCAGTATTCTTGCCCACCCTCCCCTGAGTCTTCTGTCCCCACTCTGTCCCCAATCAGCCCCCCTTCCTGAGTCAGGTTTGCTAATGTTTACTGAGCACCTACTATGTGCCTGGCACTGTGGCTGCAGCCTCCAGACCCCTGGGGAGGCATGCATGCTCTCTCTCTCACACACACACACACACACACACACACACACACACACACACGGGGTCGGGTCTCTGTGGCCCGTGCGACCCCCGCCTCACTGCCTCCCCTGCACCTGCTTTTCCATCTGCAGAGTGACTGCGGGAGGGCCCCTGTCTTTAGGCTCCTCACCCCTGCCTGGCAGTCACCCTGGATGTTAGGGAGGGTCCGTGCCACCGGCTTTGTGGGGCTGGGTGATGATGGGATTTAGGGGGAGGCCCTCAAAGAAAGGATCACAAAACCCTAGGAGGCCAGAGAGCCCCCAGGGAGGGAGGGGCCTTGGAGCTTAAGAGTTTACTAAACATTTTAGGATTATCTTTGCTGATTCTCCCTACCGCTCAGCCTGGAGGTGGGGGTAGGTGGGAGTGTGGAAGGGCTAGGGGTCGAGGGGGGGGGTCAGTGCTGTCATCCCATGTCTCAGATGGGGACACAGAGGGAAAGGAGGTAACACTCATCACTCCAGAGGTGGGAAGGGGTGAGGGGGTCCCTAACAGTTAGCAAGAGAAAGAACTGGGATCAGGGGAGCCCCCCTGGACTGGGCTGCCCAGGGTCCTCAGAGACTGCAGGGCTGAGGTAAACAAGCCTTGTTGTTCTGTTCCTGGGACAATGGTTACTTTGTAATTCCAGCCTGCCTCCCCCTCCAGCAGGACCCTGCCCAGGCCTCCAGAACCCACCCTTGCCTGACCTGCCCCACCCCACCTGGAACCTTTCTGATTTCTGCTCTGTCTCCAGGGCCTTTGGGGGCTGTCTCTGGCCCCCATGTCCCCCTGGATCCAGGAACCCCAGAGTTGATAGCTGGCAGACCCCATTGTGGGAGGCAGAAAAATGGAGATGCTGTGAGTGGTGCAGCAGGAAGGATGGAAGGGTGGAGAGACCGGAGGGGGCTTCTTTCAGGAGATGGAACATTCCGCAGGTGGACGGTGGCAATGTCGCACATTATGAATGTATTTAATGCCACCGAACTCACTGTGGCTCAAAAATGGTTAAATGGTAAATTTTGTTACATGTATTTTATAGCAATAAAAATAACTGAAAAAGAAGACGAGTCTCCGGGAGCTGCCAGCACAAAGAACAGGAACACTGGAGCGCCAAATTCACTGTTTATTTAGCAAGTCATTTCCCCCTCTCTGAGCCTCAGTTTCCTCATCGGTGAAACGGGCAGGAAAAAGGCACCGAGTCCTCGAAACTGCTTTGAGGACGCAGCGGGGAACCCACGTGAAGATGCTGGTGTTATACACCCCGGCCAGCCGGCCAGTGGATCCGTGGACAGGCACTCCTCCGAGGCTACGGCGTGCACGCCCATGCTGGGAAAGCAGCGCGCGACAGAACAGCCTTGCAGCAGCAGCAGCAGCAGCAGCAGGAGGCTGAGAAGTAACAAGTAAGCATCACACTTGTAGCAGTTCTGTTGCTAGTCGTCCTGGGTCGCGATTCAGCCCGCGCGCTGGTGCTGGATTCCGCTTGCTGGGGCCGGAGAGGCGGCCCCGGGGGCGGGCCGGGGCGGGGCGCGCGGTTTATATTGTCGCGCGCGGGCTGCCAGCTGCACACAATACGCCTCCCGGCTGGAGCGCTCTGGGCATCGCCACCATTGGCACCGCCACCACCGACGCGAGGTGAGTCCGAGCCCTGTCTCTCCTGCTGGGACCTTAACCCCGCTGCACCCGCCCCTCGCCCAGCCCGACCCAGGGGTACTGCCCTGGGTGCCCAGACACTGGAAGGTTGGAGCCCCGTAACCTGGTTTTTCCGGGCGGGAAACTGTCGGACGTGTCACTTGCGGGCGACCTTTCGGGACGCCGGCTCCGAAACTCCCCCTCTCTGGCCAGGGCTCCGGGTCCCCGCGGGCGATGGTGCCAGCCGAGGCCCCGCGGGCCCCAGTCTCCGCATCTGAGCGATGGTGTGGCCCCAGTACACCCCGCCGGGAGGACCGGATGCCCTGTCGCCCCGCTTCGCCCTCCTGCGCGGTCTCCGGGGGCTGGGCACCCATGTCCTCCAGGGCCGTGCCCACCGTGCCAGAACGCGGTACCGCCAGCTCGGGTGTCCACTAAAAAAGGGAAGATGGCGTCGGGCACTGTCCCTGCGGGACTGGAAGCGCCGCGATTCGCAGCGTACCTGCGAGGAGTCGGAGACGGGCTTGGTTACGGGACGCGGGGGAAGTCCGGAGCGGGAACTTGCTCGAGCCGGGCGCCGCCGTCACCCCACCTGCCCGCGGCCAGCACAGGTGCGTCCAGCACAGGTGCGCCTGAGGGCGGCAGCGCGCGAGCCCCACCGAGTGCTGCGGCCGGTTCCTGTGAACCGCGCTGGGCGCTTGGGTGGCGGGTGTGCGCAGTCGGTCCATCCGGTAACCCGCAGGGTTCCTGCCCGCCTGCCCGGCGCGGCCCAGACCTCGGGGCTTAGGGCTGTCCCGACGCGCTCAGGCCTCCCGGGTTCGAGTGGCTTTGTAAACCGTTAATTGTTACTGTACTGTTCGCTAGTACAAGCCACCCGGGGGGTCTGGGTGTTGTTGTTTTTGTTGTTGCTGCTGCTGTTGTAGCATTTTCCCTGAGCACCTGCTGCGTCTGGGCCCTTGGAAGTTTTCTCCGCAGCTTCGCTGCAGCTCACCAGGAAGAAAGGTTCTGAGCCTTGTCCTTCCCCCATTAGGAAGGGACAGACTGTGGAGTTCTGTGCCACCGGCCTCAGGACGTGGTCTCACCTTACAGATGGAGAAGCTGTGACTTCCCAGGAGGCGACATAAATGCTGTCTAGCTAAAAGCCCAGGGCCCTATTCTGGAAGCCAAACAAAAACCTTCCACTCAGTCACTTTCCATCTGTGTTGCCTGCGATGGGCTATTCTGCCTGGTAGCCTCAGGTTGCTGGCTCTGTAAGATGGGTCCATGAGGTTTTTGACCAGAGGCGGCGAACACCCACGGAAGCGTTGGCTGTGAGTGGTTGCCCTGGAGTTACTTTACCAATGCCTCCTGATTTTGCGCATTTTCGTACTGGCACCACTTCGCTGGTTCCCAAACTGGCCTGTTGGAGGCAGTGGCTGGGCCCGGGCCTAGGTAGTGGCACCTGGCTGCTGAGTGCCACCCTGCCACACCGCCTCTATCTCTTCCACTTGTCCCCTCCCTTCTCACTCCAGGATTTGGGGATTTCCTACCATCTTGTGAACCTTGAGGTCACTGGGTTGTCACCGATTGACTGACTGTGGCTTCTGCAGTCTTATCAACTAGCTGTAGGATGTACAAGTTTATTTTAGCCAGTTTTTCCTTTAATATGTCTACAGGGCCTGGGGGGACTGGCTGCCGAGCCGTGGGCTTTCAGCCAGTGCCTCAGAATGTCCTCCTGGGCAGGGGACTGTAGGCAATGAACGTTCTGAGTGGGCCACCGGTTGATCTTGTTTTGGGTGGGAACTATGTCAGCAGGGATATTTCTCCGAGCACCCGGGACCCAGTGAGGCTTCCATGGGATGCTGCGAGGCTTAAAACAGATGGAGTGATAACACTCATCATGCTCCCTATAGGTTTCATGCTTGTCATCCTTCTCTGCCATCTCAGCTCAATGGCTGCCTCCTCTGAGAAGTCTTCGCTGATTGCCTCATCTAAAGGTGCTGCCCTCCCCTCCTCCCACCAGCTCCTCTGTCCTAGGACCTATTTAACTCCTTCAGGATACTAAGGACAATGTGAAATGGCCCATTTGGGCTCACTTGGTGTGACTTACGCCAGCCTGCGGCTCCATGAGAACAGGGGCACCCAATGTCACAGGTGCGGTCTGGGCACGCTGGGGAGAAGCTGGATGGAGGGCTGTATGCGTGGTAGTTACTGTCAGTTTTTAAGTGGGCGGTAGCTAAAAAAGCTGGGTGCAACTGAGCTGCAAAGAAACCAGACAGCGGTGTTCACCCACTTTTTCACTTCCGGTCGTCTGTGTAATAAACAGAAGGGGCCTGGGGAAGGGCTCCCTTCAGTGGGGTCTTGAAACCGACCTCAGGCATTTTCCCTTCTCCCTGGAAAGCATCCTCTTTGTAATGAACCTGTTAAGCTTGAAGACAATTAGTGGCTTCTTGCTCCCCCTGCCTCGGACATAGAGGATCCCGTGAGAGTCTGGCTGTTTTTCTCTCTGCTTAGAACAATTCCAAGAGGTTTCAAGGAAGTTCCCAACACGCTTAGGTTTTGTTGTTGGCAGGCACCAGGAAGCCTGCAGTGGTCTGGAATAGACGTGGGCTCCCTAGTCCTTGTCCCCCCCGCCCCCTCTGTCTGGTCGGTAGGTAGGGGCCGGGCTGTGGGAGAAATAGGGAACGCAAGCAGATCAGGCCCTGCAGGCCCGTCTTCCCTGTTGGCCCCGAGGCAAGAGCGAGGCCGGGCCTAGTGGCCAGGCGCTGGGCGGCTCAGGGAGGGCAGCTGATTTTCCTAGTGTCAATATTAGGATGTGACAACACAAAACACCCGCTGGGCCTCGCAGGCACTGCACGGTAAACCTGTTTTTCCGGAGGCGGGTCACCCAGACGCGGAGGAGAGGTGCCTGCTCTGGAGCGAAGAAAAGCCCGCCTGGCTATGTGGGGAGGCACACTGCGATTTGGAGATTTAAGGCAGAGGGTGCTTGATTCCCCCCACCCTCCCCCGCCAAGAGACCACCTGTGTGTGACCAACTTGGAGCTCAGAGGAGGCTCTATCAGGGCAGGGAGGAGAGGTCCACGGACTCCTGTGGACAGACATCCCAGGTCTGGGATGCTCAGCACGGGTGGATCTCCAGGCGTTAGTGAGCGCTTGCTGTGTCCCATGCGTACTTGCGGCACGGCTTCACAGCCACCTCCCCGTCTGCCCCTTCACCGAAGGTGAGGTGTGTCCAGTCCAGGGTCCCCCAGCCAGGCTGGCCTGTCCCCAGGAGCTCAGCTCCTGCTCCCTTGTTCTGTTCTACAATGTGCTGCCGCCCCCCCACCCTACGAGCTGTCCGTGTTCGCCGGGCCCCTGCCCTGAGCAGGCGCAGACAGACAGGGAAACATTTAATGAGACCATAGTGGGCTGAGTGCCCAATCCAGGTCTGTTTACCCAAGGTGCCGGGACAGCAATGAATTCTGTCGGGAGGAGCTGGGTTCTGGGTCAGGCCTGGCGGAGAGAGCAGCTGCCTCCCCCTCCAGGGAGGGTGTAAAGGTGGGCTACTCCTGGGGTGGGGGGACTCTAGGCCCTGTGGGGAGGAGGACCTTGACCCAGGGAGGGAACAGAAGCCACCAAGGCTGCTGGCAGAGTCCAGTGAGTGACTGAGACCCCTCAGAAGGCACTGCGAGGAGGCCCCACACTGCGAGGAGCGAGACCCCGAGGGCTGTGTCTGCCTCTCTGAGCCCCTCAGTGTCTGGGCCTGGCAGGGCGTAGCCCCTGGGTTACTTAGTTTTTCTTTTAAAAATATTCTATTTTTAGAGAGGGGAAGGGAGGGAGAGAAGCATCCATGTGTGAGATAAATGTGGGTCGGTTACCTCGCGTGTCCCCCAGAGGGGGACAGTGCCCAGCCCACTGAGCCACACCAGCCAGGGCGCCCCTCACTTAACTTCAAATATGTGCTCTTCAAACTTGAGCTGCAAACCAGATGGTATCTTGGCGCCCTGACTCTCAGGTGGTGATAGGAGAGCCAGGGGTCCTTTATGACTCACACAACGTGGTCCCCTGAGTTTTTCTTGCCTGTCCCCCCCACCCCCGTTTCTCTGTTCATTGGACTGTTTATTGCAACAATACCATGGTCCAAGAGGCTCATAAACAATAAGATTTATTTCTCACAGTTCTGGGTGCTGGAAGTCCAAGGTCGGGGTGCCACAGACTTGCCTAACCTCCATGGAGGAAAGGAAGGGGGCTTTCCTGGGCCTCTTCTAGAAACGACGAGCCCCCCGAAGACCCTGCCTCCTATTGCCATCCCCAGGGCCAGTTAGGTTTTCAACGGGTGAGTCTGAGGAGTTCGAGTCCAGAGGGCCTGAGGAATTTGTCCCGAGTCTCACGGCCAAGCTGGATGAGAACCCAGGCGTCCCCCAGCTGAGTGTCCCTTGGCACAGCCAGTGTGGGGCCTCGACAGCAGCTCTTCGTGTCTGCCTGGGGCCGTGCTGGACCACCGGTCGGGTTGGCCTTCCTCGGTAGGGGAGGCACAGTTGAACCCTTGGGCCACCTTTGTCTCCCTGCCCGACGCACTAAAGGAAACAGCGCTCGCTCTGGGCAGGTGTGACGGCGGCACACACACAGGTACACTTGTGTCTCTCCGAGTTCCTGAGGGGCCGAGGTGCAATCGGAAACACTCGGGGAAAATCGGGAATGGGAATGGATTCGCTTCCATCTGGCCTCTTTGTCGCGCTCGGAGGGTTTCGGGGTTTGAAATCTGTAATCCTCTCCCCAGCCGGAGGGTTGGGCCCTCGTTGGTACTGAGCAGTTGAGGAAATGGCGAGCAGAGAGGTGGTCACGGGCCCGGGGTCATGCAGGACAAGGTCCACCGGTGAGCTGCTGGGTGGGGCGATGTGTTTAATTATAGGAGTAACCGTGTTCACATTAGAGATAACACTAAAGTCTGTCCCTCCGTCACTCGCCAGCCACCCCGTGAGTTCCACGGCCCCTCTAGAGGTAGCCACTGCCAGCCCCGTGTCCTCCGACACCTTCCCTGTATTTCCATCACAACCAGTGACACGCACACATTTGCATAAATGGTGTCACAGCTGGTTCCTCATCTTGCTTGTGTCGGTCGGCAGCTAACCACTTCTTTCCATGTCCCTGCACAGACACCCACCTGCTTCCATCTTCGCGGGGGCCAGCCTGCCCACCCAATGTGGGTTTGGGGAGGGTAGGAGTGCTGGTTTTGCCCTAAGCTGACCAAGCCAGGTGTCCTGTGTGACCCTAGGATAGGGAGTTGAATGGGGCCTGAGCAGCTCCCGCCAAATTTCCACCTGAGCTGTGGCTATAAAGAAAGTGTCCTGCTGTGGCTGGTGTAGCTCAGTGGACTGAGCGCCGGCCTGTGAACCGAAGGGTCGCTGGTTCGATTCCTGGTGAGGGCACAAGCCTGGGTTTCGGGTCAGGTCCCCAGTAGGGGGCATGTGAGGGGCAACCATACATTGGTGTTTCTATCCCTCTCTTCCTCCTTTCCTTCCCCTCTCTCTAAAAAGTAAATAAAGAAAATCTTTAAAAGAAAGAGAGAAAATGTGCTGGAGTTGGAGGCCTGGTGTAACGCAGCTCCTCCCCTAGGGTGTATGACAAGCCCCTCGCTGCTGAACCTCAGTTTCCTCGTCTGTAAATAGGGGTAACAGCCCCCCTCCCCCAGGGTTAAACCTGCAAATGTGCACAGGTGCGTCCTTTTTTGTAAATTGATTTTTGAGAGAGAGGAAGGGAGGGAGGGGGAGAGAGAGAAATATCTGTTTGCTGTTCCACTTATTTATGCATTCATTGGTTACTTCTTTGGTGTGCTCTGAAGAGGGGGGGCGGGGGGGTGTCGAACCTGCAACTTTGGCGTATCAAGACGATGCTCTAAGCCACTGAGCCACCCGGCCGGGGCACCGTATACACTGTTCCACCTTTGTTTCCAAGGCAGCCTCACCCTCAGGTGCTCAGAGGGCAGGACGCGAACAGGGGGGACAACTGGTGTTTCCTGAGTGTGCTGACCCCCAGACGTGACCGTGTGGCGATGAGGCTCTGAATTCCTGTTCTGCGCCCTCTGGGGCCCCCATCTGTGAAGTGGGGCAGACGGCCCCTCCCTCTGAGGGCGGTTGGACTCAGTAGGTGCAAATAGAAAGGATGAGGGGGTCACGAAGAGCATGAAGTCCCAGTCCCAGAGAGGGCAGCTCTCGTGTGAGGCCGCAGAGGCCAGAGCCGAGCCGGTGCCTCGTGCACCCAGCCCCAGGCATGGCTCTGCTGGGCTTGGGTGGGTCAGGCCAGCACCCTGGCACCGCTGGTCCAGGTGGAGGGCTGCGCTGCGGGTGGGGCAGCGGGACCAAGGGGCCATGGCCCTAGGGGTCCATTTCAAGCCACCGTGTTCCAAATGAGTGAATGACACCCACCATTGCCAAGGTGAATTTTCCAACTTTATTTTTGCTCGAAATACCTTTCTCTCTCCTTGCTTTTCTCTCCCTCCCTTTCCCCCTCCATTGCTCCATCACGTAAGGGAAGTGAGCCCTGCCCACCTAAACAAGCTGTTGGGGCCCGAGCGGGTTCATAGGGGCCCAGGCTGGAGTCTGGACTTCCCCTGCCAGGTGGGGAGGGAGTGGGAGGAGGTGGAGGGAGGAGTTGGGTGCTTCATTCCTGAAATAGACCTTTAAGACAAACAGCTCCATTTCGGACCCATGCAAGAGGCTGGCTTAAAACAGTGATTTTTGCTGTCATTTTGGACCAGTGATGCCAGTACGGGCATGGTAGCCAAAGTTCAAGGGCACAGAAGCATATGTGGTACAAGCCGGGTCTCCTTCCCACCCGTCCCAGAGACCTCTGCTCAGCCTCCTGGCTGACGTTTGCAGATGGGAGTGGCCGTCGTCCCTGTTCTGTCTGCGTTTTTCCGCACGAGCAGCAGCGCGGATCGCTCAGGCACAAGCCCTGCACACCCCGCTGTGCCCATAGGGCCAGGCGCCCTCAAGATCTTGGCACCATGGCACGTGCAGACCCACTGCGTCTCTTTTTTGGGGCAGTTGGGTATAGGCTGGGGTTTATGTCGCATGCATGTCTAGAGGTCAAAAGTTCCGTGTATTTGTGACTTGGGTAGATGCAGACTGAGGGGGTCTGGCTCCTGCTCCCTTCGGGTCCTTTAACCAGCTCTGTTTGGAGCTGCACGAGGCGTTGAAGGGCAACAGTTGTATCTTTTTACCCTCCCAGCAGTCCTGGGGGCTGTGCTGTTCCCACACGGGAGAGCCCTCTCTGAGCCAGCGTCCGAGGGTCAGGTCCTGGTCATAGTCCTGCTGAGGTCGAGGCTTTTCTGCTCGAGCATGTGCGCAGAGCTTTGTGTGCTGGGTGCTCCGTCAGACGGGGCATCACCCCACTCATGGGTGGGGGCCGGGCCGGTGACTGGGATGGGTGGCATGGGTGGAAAGCCCTCCTGGAAGAGACTGGGTGGGGACCAGGGTTTCCCAGCTAGGTCTACCCAGCAGCCACTGGCCTGGCCCCCAGGACTCCAGTGACCAGGTGGCATCGGTGGGGTCCCAAAGGTATCATCCCCTGTTCCTGCTTCGCTGGCATGCGGCAAGGCTGGGCTTGGGGAGCCTGAGGGTCCATGCTCCGAGGGGAGCCAGCTGTCCAAGTCCCAGTGTGTGTGTGTTGGGGGTGGGGCGCAGCCCGTGACCTGCAGCCCGCTCCTCCACTGACCCTCCCTATGACCCATGTGGTTCCTCCCACCCTCTGTTCCTGGGTTTGCCCATTTTCAAAATAGAAATTGTTGGAGTCCTGCCTGGGTCTGTGGGTCCCCCACCAGGGCCTTGACACCCCTGACACCCCTGCCCCACCCGCTCCTGCAGCTGTGGCTTTGCAGCCTTTGCAGGAGACGACAGCTGCACCGACTCTCCCTCCGATTTGACGCAGCCGGGGAGGGAGATGGCGCTTCCCCATGTCCCAGGTTCGGAAACCGAGGCCAGGCCAGGAGCTGGTGGCCTGAGGAGCCTGCCCTCCTGTGTCCTCCAAGGCTGCAGGTGTCCTCATGGCCGTGGGGGCGGCTCTCTGTTGCAGGGAGGTTAGATTTGCATCCCGACCTCTGTGGCCAACACTGGGTTCCTGGCTGGTTTTTCCACTGAGTAGGTAGGAGGGTTAAGGGTGGGGACGCATGGGTAGGTGTGCCTTCCTTTCACCAAAGAAGCGTTTTAAACCACTTATTTGCAAATCTGTTGGGAAAAAAATAGATGCTTAAAACCAGGCAGGGCTTCTGGATCAGCAGCTGCCGTGGCCTCAGCAGCACAGTTTGCTTAGTCATTCAACAAACGCCGCTCTACCCTGGGCTGCTCGCTGCAAGCCAGAGATAATACAGGCAGCTGCTATGGTTTTGTTACCTACTGCTGCCAAGTCTGGCCCATCCACGCGGATTCTATCAGTTTGTCCTCGCAACAGCCCTGGGAGGTAGGTGTTACTAGTCTCAGCGAGAAGCCTGGACAAGCAGCGTGCCCAGCAGCCTGGCTCCTAGTCTGGGCTCGAAACCACGATGGCCTGTGTGGTTGGCTGGAGGTAGGAGGGAGCAGAGACAGGGCTGCGGGACCCCCCGGGGCCCCCAAGCTGATTCTAGGACCTGTGAAGAGGATGCTAGAGCCAAGCAAAGGAGGCAGGATGGTAGCTGGCGGGCACTGCCCGCACAGAGGCAAGACATCTTGGGCGCAGCTGCGGCGGTCTTCAGTGGGGAGGTGGCAGGCCAGCGAGGCGGCTGGGGGGAGGAGAGGGCCCTGACAGCAGTGTGGCAGGACGCCCGTGGGGGCCAGAGGCTGAGTGGGGCTGTAACAGGCTCGGATCTGAGGCTGCTGTCTAGGGGTCTGCTTGGAGACGGCCCAGCTGGGGACAGCAGACAAGGCAGCTGGAGTGTGGCCCGGCAGGAGGCTGCCGGCACTGGGCCTCTGCCAGAGTGCTGGGGCGGCTGGGAGGCTGCTGCAGGGACCCTGCCCCCGCCCAGACCTGGAGCCCCAGGCCCGCCCAGGCCTGGCTGCTTTAGTAAGAGTCCACACACGGGCTTCAATGGGCTGTGGTGGCAGTAGATGCTCAGACGCCCTCCGGGACTATGCCCTTCGTGCTGCTTCCTGCAGGGACGGGGCCCCCCGGGCCCGGGGCCATTAGTCCCATGTACCAGGCGAGGACACAGTGCCTTGGCCATGATTGCACTGCCAGCGACTGGCTGGGTGAGGGTGTCAGCCGAGATTCCCCTGCCCTTCTGGAGGGTCTTCAGTGCGAATCTGCAGGTGGGGAGGACTCTGGTGGCTGATCCAGGCCATCAGGGTGTGGGGACCCACAGGAAGGCGTGGGCTCAGGCCTTGTCCCCAAATAGTTCAGTCCACTGGGGGAGACACCACCCACCACTCACCTACCCTGCCGATGGTCAGACACACTCAGGCCTCAGTCCCCAGCCTGGCCACGCTGCCTGTGGTCACTGTCCCTGGTCAGGCACCTGCCCCTGAAGGACTGGTGGGCTGCTGCCTCCCCTTTGGCTGCTAGAGGATTCTGGGATCATCGGGGATGGGGATGGGCAGGGATAGTGGCTGGAGGTGAGGCTCTGAGGCCACAGGCCCAGTAAAGTCCCCTTGAAGCCCCTGGCCTATGGGGGTAGCAGGGGAGCACACAGCAGCCCTTGGAAGAGAGAGACCCCTGCAGAGGGGGTGGTGTGGAGGGAGGAGGGAACTGGGAGGCAGATGCAAATGAGGGCTGGTGCTGCTTTCCCAGGGAGATGGTCATTTTCATAGGCACTGAGCCCCCTGGGGCCTGGGGGCAGCCAGAGCTCCTGGTCACAATTTCTTAGCACAAGCTCAAGGGCACACGGTGTGTGCACGCCTCTTACGGTCTAGCAGGGAAGTCGCCTCCACCTATCCGGGCTTTCCACATCTCTCACGGAGTGGCACATTTCTCCGAAGATTTTAAGCATACTGTATAAGATTCAGTCCTGACAAAAACCTTGCATTTCTGCAAAGGTGTATTGCGTGTCTACTAATACTTTCTGGCTGCCTTGTAGGGATGCAGCTGTATTTTGTGTGTTGACCTTGGACCTGACAACCTCGGAACTCTTGGTGGTTCCAGCAGACGGCTCTCTACGTCAGTATATCTGCTGAAAGCTCCCTGCCTTTTGTTGAAATGGTCACATTTTCTCCTGCCGGGGGAACGGTATACCTTTGCTTCTCTCGGAGGCTTCCTCTAACTCGCCGAGAGCCATTGACGGTTTCCTCTGTTTAAGTCTCACTTAGGTCATCTTGCCCCTTCCCAGGGGCCCCTCTCTCTGTTCAAACAAGCTCAGTTGCCAAAATGAGTGGCGTGGCTGGAGGTTAGCACCCCCAGCTGCTGTTTCAGCAGCCTGTCCCCCCACCCCCACCCCAAAAGGCTAAGAGATGAAAGTCAACTCTGTTCCAGAAGTGGCTTCAGACAAACAGTAGTGACATGTCAAGGACAACTGGGCATTGTCGACGGCTCTAGGTTCCCTGCCACCAAGCATTCCCCCAGAAGTAATGTCTGAAGATCATGCACCCAGAACAGCTCCTGACAGCATTTCAGGGCTCTTAGAAATGTCGCCGTGACCTTCCCTGATGGTCTGGGCGAGTCCCTGGGTCTTGGGCCTGCATAGTTTTAACACTTGGCCTGCAGGTGCCTCAGCAGGTGGCAGCACCCCGCCCCCGCCTTGGGCGCGGGTGCTAGGGGCCACCCTCACCCACCAGGCCTGACCTGCCAGCTCCTTTCAGGGGGAAGATGCTCGTCCTGACAGGTGCGGGTGGCATATGCCAGGCCTCGGGCTCTCTGCGGCCATTGTGGCCGTGTTTACCCGTCTGAGTTCTCCAGCTCCCTCTCTGCCTCGCCGCCTTTCCTGCTGGGCCTTCATCTGGAACAGTTGTGAGACTCTGCCGTTTCCCTCTGAGGAAAGTCAAACAGCCATCTCTCTCGGACACAAACGCTGGGCACTTACTCCCTCTAGAACAATGCCGTCCTTGTGCGGTTTCCTTCTGAAAAGCCAGAGTGCCCCAGACCCCTCACGCCTGTCTGCGCCTTTGATGACGTCAGAACTCGTCCACCTCCCTGCAGGCGTTTGGGGTGCATTGTTGAGACTCACCTGTCTCCACTCCTGCCGGAGACACCTGGAGGATCCTCAGCTCCCCTCTGTTGGCTTGAGCCCCGGGCCTGCCTCCGCCTTCTCCACCATCCCCGGTCACGCCGAAGTGAGCGGCCAGCGCGCTCTCGTCTAACCTCAGCGCCTGAGCGCGGCCTGCCTGCAGTTCCTGTACTTCCGGAGCAGGAGATCTGGGGTTCTGTTCCTTCTGTGTTCAGTGCAGGCAAATGTGTGGAGTTACACATTTTTAAAAACCCAGGACAGCCCTGGCCAGTGTGGTGCAGTGGGTTCGAGCATCATCCCATAACTGAAGGGTCCCCAGTTCGGTTCTTGGTCAGGGCACATGCCCAGGTTGCAGCTCTGATCCCCAGTCTGGATGCGCACAACAGGAAGACAATTGCTGTTTCTCTTTCTTCCTTCTCCTTCTCTATAAGCAATGAAAAAAATGTTTTTAGGTGAGGATTTAAAAAAATTAAAAAAAAAAACAAAACCAGGATGTTATTGGGAGAAAATAATAACTAAACACAAGGCCATAACGGTTGGATCCTACGCCCTCAGGGCCGCAGGTTCCGCTCAAGCCCTCGCAGGTGATCCCCCCTCCCCCCCTCCCCTGACAACCAAGTGTGAGGGGCTTCTGAGACTTCACGGATGAGAAAATGGCAGTGCCCCACAGCTGAGTGGCAGAGCTGGGATTTGAACTCAGGCACTTTGGTTCCAGAGACAGATTCTTCGTCATTCTGTTCCGGACCTAAGTCTGTCTGGCACAGTATGGGTGGTAAATTACGGTCACGCAGGTCGAGGGTCTCATGTAGCCATTGTTGTTTTTTTAAGATTTTATTTATTTTTAGAGAGGGGAAAGGGAGGGAGACAGAGAGTGAGAGAAACATCAGTGTGTGGTTGTCTCTCACACACCCCCTACTGGGGGCCTGGCACCAAACCCAGGCCTGTGCCCTGAGTGGGAACTGAACTGGCGACCTTTCAGTATGCAGACCAGCACTCAACCCACTGAGCCACACCAGTCAGGGAAGAATTCACAGCTGCCACAGTTAGGTAGACCTTTGGCTGCAAGGAAGAGCAAAGTCAATGGAGGGTGATCTGAACAACTGGGGTTTTCTTTTTCTCATACGTTTGGCAGTTGACGGCTTGTGTTCTTTCTATCCCAACACTGCCCTCAAAGGAAGAGCCAACGCTACCCCTCTGCTCCATATTCCTGGCACGTTAGTTATTTTTGTTCCCGACACCTCAGTGTCATAAACAGCCCCTGCAGCTCGGTCCTTCACTCTGTGTTGAGGGCAGCAAGGGGAGAGAAGAGCTCCCCAGGCTGTGTCCGCTCCCTTTGAGCCCCACATCGCACTTGTGAGACATCACTGACCAGAACTGGGTTGCATGCCCACCACTAACTGCAAGGCATGCTGGGCAAGGGAGGAGCAGGGGTGTCGTGGTCGGCTTAGGTGGACAGGGATTCAGGGCCGCCCCGAAGAAGATTAGTTCTCCGAGCAGGTGGAGGGCAGAGGGAGGGCGGACTTGCCAAGACAGTGCGCAAGGAGGTCGGAACACACTGCAGGAGCGATCTCGGTACTGACGTGGTGTGTGTGATGTGCGCTATCTGCGAGGTCCCGCTGCGACCTGGGGCTAGGCATGGCCAGGCCTCGGGGCGCTGCTCTGCTTCCTCCGCCCAGGGGAGCAGCAGACGGCGAAAGCAGGCAGCGTCGAGAAATGCTCTGCAGGCGGGGCCCAGCCTTCTGCCACTATTTTGACAATAGACACCTGGGTTTTTAATTGTAATTTCTCACTTTATTGTTTTTTCCACACCAGGATTCCTTACAGTGCCAACTGGCCTCTTGAGGGGCCAGGCTTAGAGCCTGTCTTAGATTTATACTGACTCCATGTCACAAAGAGAAAAGACAAGACCCCTTGCCAACCATATCCAGATCCCTGACTTTAGAGACGTGTGACGGAGAACAGAGAGGCACGGTGACTTGCCCAGAGCCGCCCAGCCGGGGTGCGGCAGGATCCGTGCCAGGGGCAGCTGGGTAGGGCGGGCCGAGGGAGGCTCTAGCAGAGGAAGACTGGGTGGGCTAGGATCAGGGTGGGGTGGCTCCGCGAAACCCTGTGCGCACAGTTCCGGGCGTCAGTCTGCATGTGTCTTTCTCCCCCAGGGAAGAAATGTCTCAAGCGGGACCCCTCTCCAGGAACCTCATTTTGTGCACCTTCCTTCAGGAGCACGGCCTGCAGACTGTGGAGGTTCCCGACACGGCCAATCTCCTCCACTTCGGCCCTGAGCCCCTTGGGTAGGTCCCAGCAGCCCTTCTGCGGGCCCTGCTCACCCCATTCCTGCATGTGGCCATGCGGGGGGGGGGGGGGGGGGGGCGGGGGGCGTGGTGAGGAGAGCAGGCCTTCTGGGTTCCCGGCTGCACTCCAGAGTGGAAACTCCCCAGGCGTGGTCACGGGGGCAGGTGCCCTGCGCCGGGAGGCTTTGCTCTCACCCCAGCCCACCGAGGGCGCCTTGGAGCCTCCAGCATGTCCACGGTCCCAGGAAGGACCTTGGGCACCTGCTATCAAAATGGCTCAGGCTTGTAGCCTTAGGACGGAGCGCCTCCTGGCCCCCGTGACCAGGATCGCCTGGTCCAGGCCTCATAAGTGGTAGATCCCAAGTTGCTGAGGCCCGTGGAGACAGGGCTCCTGGCCCGGCTCTCACAGCAGCGGAGAGGGGATGCTCGCAGGATTGCTTCCGGTTCTGGGCGCACCCCACTGCTTTTGGCCTGAGGATTCTTAGTCGTGACGTCCCAGACTTGGGGATAGGGGCTGGTTGGGATTTTAGGGCTGGAGGGACCCAAAACGTGCCTTTTTCCTCCACCCTGCTCCATCTGTAGATGACAACAGGGGACGTTCAGCCTGGGACACTGTTTTCCTGAGGTCCCACAGGGTATCGGCATACAGGTGGGACCTCAAACCACCTCCCTAATTGGCAGCCCCTAGCCTGCCCCCCATTGCTCCTGGCGTAGAGAGCACATGGGCCCCGGAGACTGGGGAGGTGGCCCGGGGCTGTGGGGCTGGGAGGCCTCTCAGCCTGGGGATTCCCTGGCAGCCGCCTAGTCACTGGGATGGAATGTGCGGGCAAACACCTGAGACTGAGACGGGCCGAAACTGGCCCAGGTGCCCAGAGGGGGAGGGGAGAATGTCAGACTTGGAGGTTGGGTGGGAATGTGCACCTCCACGTCCATGAGGGACTTCGTTCAGTGAGAGTGGGGGTCCCAGACGGGGGCTGAGGAGCCCCTCCACTCTCAGAGGGGTGATGACACAGGGGGTTTCAGGATTGGGGACCAGGGAACAGGTCCCCGAGCTCCTCCCTTCGAGGAGGAGGGTAACTTGAGAATCCTGGGGGAAGCCAGCCTAAGAGCCCCCACTTGTCCAGACCCCGGGCTGAGGGCTTAGACAAAACCCAGAACCCCCTGCCCACCCGCCCCCATGGACAGGCCCTCGATGGCTGTCACTGTGGCTGAGTGGGAGCCGGAGGAGAGGCATGGAAAGGTTCCTTGCCCCTCACCTTGCCCTGTGCTCCGTGAACCTGTGGCCCAATTGGCTGGGGGGGTCTGGGTGGGAAGGTCACCGGCCCAGTGCACCCTTAATTCCTGGCACCCTCCTCACAGTGACATCCCTCACGAGATGGGCATGCGGCTGGCCTTCATCGGGGATGAGTTGGAGCTGAGATGGATGCTGCCCCGCATCGCCCAGATGCCATGGATGGCCATGTACAGGTGACCAGCCCCCACCCGTGTTGCCTGCCCTGGGAGCTGCGTGTTCTTCCGTGTTCTTCCTGCCTTGGCCACAGGCGGGAGGACCCGAGTTCCCCTCCCCCCTTCCCTCGTCAAGGCGAAGGGTCTGGATGTAAAGTGACAGAGTGTGCTGAGTGAGCGCCAATGGCAGTGTCCGTGTGTCCTCCTGGGCAGAGACACTCAGTGCCCAGGATTTGCCAGCATCCCTGTGGGTTCTCAGACCTCACGGAATTGCTCAAGGTGGGGATGTAGAAACCTTCCACGAGGCCAGGACCAAAGGTGACGCGATCTCTTGGTCTCCAGGGAGGCAGCCGCCTTTTGGGGAGCCTAGCCTCTATCCAAACAGTTGCTCTGGAGGGAGGACCTGCTCCCCTGGACTTACCTCTTTGGGCCTGTGGACAGTGGAGCATTTTCCATGTGGCTGGCTCTGCGTGGCTGGCTCCAGCACACAAGGCCATGTTGGGGAGGAGATGCGAGATCAGATGCGCTTAGGCCCATGGAGAGGGGCCCTCATTGCGGAGCCACCCAGGATAGGGGTGAGGGCGGCAGGGGAGAGGGGCACAGGCCTGCTGCTCCCCACAGCCGTCACCTGAAATAAAGGCCGTCTGCCCGGTTCGTGCAGTGATGGCCTGTTCCCTGTCCCGTTTTGTCTTACAGCTTGGCTTTCACCTACAGCCAGACGGGCCTGAGGGGTGTTCTGAGAAGTTTCATGGGTGGTCTCACCAACCTCAGAGGAAACAGAAGGTTCTGGAGCTTCCTGGCCCTCCGGGACAGGGTAAGCCTTCACAGTCCGCAGCTGGTCCGTGAGGCACGCCTGTCCAGTTGCCGAAGTCCCCGCCACTCCCTGTCGCTGGTCTAGCCTTCCCCACCTGTTTCTTCTGCCTGGTCCCCGTGGCCTTCGGGCTGGGCTTGTTAATTGTGCGCGGGTCTGCGTGCGCCTTGCCTGCTCCACACCTGTGCCCACACCTGGCCCTCTGCCAGGCGCACCTTCCTCTGGGAGACGCTTCCAGTTCCTCATTCACCTGCTCAGGGCAGGTGCCTCTTGTCCTGAGCAGCTTTCCTGGCCATGCCCTATTGCTCCCACCACCTCATCCCATCATCCCAGTCCCCGGCAGGTGACTGGCCACCCCTCCTGCCTGTCCTTGGGCATTTTCCTCTCCCACCTTTCCTGGCCTCATCTTCCTGGACCCTCGGCCCCAGCCCCTCTAGGTCTCTGAGTGAGGTGTTGCTGCACCGCCCCGCCCCCCCCCCCCCCCCCGCCCCCACTCACCAAACAGGGCGGGCACAGGAGGCAGGATGAGCCGGCCCCTTCCACACCGGTCCTCACCTCTTTCCACCTCCACCGACAGGTGTCTCCCAGCCTCGGGCGCAAGGTGTCCCTGCTGTTGCTGCTGGCGCTGCTGCTGGACTGGGGCCTCCACGTCCTCCAGTGAGGCGCTGCGGGCGGCGCCGGGGCGGGGCTGGCCCCACCCCCACTACCACCACCCTGGAGGTGGCCTTGTTGGTTTTGTTGTCTTTTTAACTTTCTGATGATCCCGTTTTTATATTTAAATTCTGAGTGCTGGGACACTCCTGAGGTTTCTTGTTTTTTTCTTTTTGTAAGGGAAATGAATTACACCCTCCAGGGTCTTTAGGCCCCCAGAAGGAGCCTGCCTCTGGTGGGTGGGGCCTGTAGCGGGAGTGGGGGGGAGTGCTGGCCACACCCCTGTGTCCGTGAGGCCCACAACAGAGAATCTCCTGGAGATTTCCGAGGGTGAGGAGAGCGCAATAAACTGTTGGTTTCAGTCTGTCTCTGGTCCTCTCTGGGGGCGTTTGCAGTGTGGGCTTCATCTCCCCCCTTGGAGGGGAGGGAAGGGGTGGGCCTACTCCTAGCCTCCTTGGGGGCCACAGCTCCGGGGTCATCCCTGCCGCTGCAGGCCCCGACTGAGCCCCATGGAATGGGTCTGCTCCCGCCCTTCATGCCCTGGTGCCCTGACACCTACCGTCAGGGATATGTCCTTTGGGCGTGCTCCCTGTGGGGTTGTGCCCAGGCGTGGGGCGGGAGTTCCACATGTTGCAGAAAGGTGCTCTGCTCTTAGGGGTTAAAAGTAGCTTCAATCCAAGTCCACAGTGATACGGAGAAATCACTCTTCAACCCCCAAAAGGAAGGACCAGAGGCCTGTCCCTCCCAGGAAGGTGGCAGGGGTGACGGGGGTCACCCTGCTGGGCCTCCCATTCCTGAAGAATCACCACGCAGTGCTCCCCCTCCCCTCTCGCAGAGCTCTGCACAGGCCTCAGGGCACTGCGGCAGGGGTGCCAGGGCCCGTCCCCTGGGGGCCTGAGGCGGGGGCTGCTGGGGGCATCGAAGTGCCTTCCCAGAGCAGGTGACAGGGCTGTGGGGCAGTGGGAGCCCCACCATCTTTTTCCGTTTCAGCAGCTTTTGAACAAGGCAGAGGGGATTCGCACAGAACTGGCCGTTACTTTAAAGTAACAACAAAGTTCTTTTTGAACGTTTGAGAAGTTCTACGACAAAGTTTTCAGTGCTACTTTCTGGTGCACGTTGGCAGGGACCCCCACAGGGAAGGCCGATGGGGCCCCTGCTGAGAAGCCCTGTACAGTTACATGCGAGTCTGCACATTGACTATATTTTATACATATACATATATATTTTTTTCCAACATTTTATTTTCAGAGAAAGGGAGGGAGGAAGAGAGGGAGAGAAACACAAATGCATGAGAGATACATTGATTGGTTGCCTTGTGTGCTCCCAACCAGGGACCTGGCCCACAACCCAGGCATGTTCCCCGACTGGGAATTGAACTGGCTCACAGGCTGGCACTCAATCCACTGAGCCACACCAGCCAGGGCATGACAATACATTTAAAAACAAACGCAGAGGTTTAGTTCCCAGTGAAGTGTGCCCACTGGCGCTGAGTAATGAAAGGACCACCAAGAAGCACGGGATCACTCATCTTTGACACCAACGCAAGGAGCTGCATCAGCAGGGCGCCTGTGCTCCGCTCCCTGCGCGGACCGGACAGAGGGCGAGCCCTGTGCCAGGCTAGGTCATGGACACCCGGTAGGCACTCAGTATCTGCTGCAGGGGTGACCTGGGAGGGGCGAGGAAGTGGGCCCTCCAAGGCCCTCCCTGCACCCCTCTGCTTTGCTAAAGGCCCCTCTTCCCAGCAGGGCAGAGGCTGCCCACTCCCTGGCACACAGCAGGCCCCTAACACTACCCCTTGGGCCTGGGTGGAAAGGCTGCTGAGGCCAGATGGGTCTCAAGCCCTTTCAATTTGGTGAAAAAGGAGCGAAAATTCTGGTTGTGGGTGGTTACAGGGACGGTGGAGCACCGCCCCTGCCCCATGTCACTGTCCTATTTGGTAGCCAAGCCAGGGTGCCCACAGCATCTGCCACACGGGGTGTGACAAGGCAACAGGCCCGGCCTTTCCCATCCTTAGGATGCTCCTGCCAGCCAGGTTGGCTCGGCCCATATCAGAGCCGCCGCCCGAGCTGAGGTGATGGCCCGCCCCGGTGGCCAGCTGGGGAGGCAGCGCGCCGACTCAGCGGTTTCTTCACGTACCGGGCACTGCTGCTTCCTTCCTCAGCGTTGAACCATGCTCCAAGGAGGGGTGACAGTGCCGTGACAGTGCCATGACCCGTGCGGCTCTGCTGGTTGGGCATCTTCCCCCAAAGGGAAAGGTCGCCGGTTTGATGAGTTTCAGTCCCCAGTCGGGATGTACGAGAGGCAACCAGAGGCAACGGATGGATGTTTTTCTCCCTTCCCCACTCTCTAAATAAAATCTTTAAGAAAACGAGAGAGAGAAATGGACTGTCTTATATAAAAAATACTTCTAGTGCTTTATGCGGCATTTAAAGCTCTTTGCCAACAGCCCCTCCCAGTCACGCAGAGCAGGAGGCTGGACGGAAGGAAGGGCAGGAACAGCCTCCCGTGGGCAGGACGGCCCAGGCTCAGCCCCTGCCCATCGGTGAGACCCTACGAGACCTGGTCGGGGGCCTCGTCCGCCTCCAGCACCTCCACGTTGCTGTAGGACTTCCAGGCCTGCAGGTTACAGCTCTTCAGGATGGCTCCCAGCTGCTTCCCAGGCCCCACCTCAAAAGTTTTGGGGAACTCCGTGCCCTTTTTCCTCTCGTACAGGGCGTGCATCGTCTGCTCCCACTTCACCGGCGAGACCACCTGCTGGACCAGCAGCTTCTGGATGTGCCCCGGGTGCATGTACCTATTCCCGTCGACATTGGAGTGCACGGACACCAGAGGCTTCCTGACCTCCACGGCCTTCAACACCTGCGCCAGCGGCTCCAGGGCCGGCTCCATGAGGCGGGTGTGGAACGCGCCGCTGACCGGCAGCATCTTGGTGCGTCTGAAGTGATACTTGGAGGAATTCTGCTGGAGGAACTGCAGAGCCTAGAAGAAGGAGAGGCGGGGTAAGCTGGGCAAATCTCAGGGGAAGAAGCGGAGAGGCGGTCCCGCAGGAACCAGCCAGGTCCAGCATGCAGACCCTCCTCCCACACCTGTCATCCTGCAAAGCACCAGGGGCAGGCTTGGCTTTCCTCTTCATCCCAGTTAAAGTCACTGCTGTCATCAGTGTCCCAGGAACCTGACCATTCACGTGATCCTCCAGGCAGGTGACCACAGGGTGGCTGGAAGAGACCTGAGGCTGGAGACGTGGGACCTGGGTCCCATCCCTACACTGTCACTCACTAGCTCAGTGGCCCCAGGCAAACAGTCAACCTCTGAACTTTTTTTCCCCACCCATAAAATCCAGCTACTCCCAAGGCTGCTGGGAAGTGATCAGGTAGGTTTGTGACGGGCGTCCAGTAAACAAAAAGCACCACCGCGTAAGTGCCCGTTTTCCATGGTGACGGCTCCCCCTCACGATCCTTAACACACCTGTTTCCATGTGACTATGTAACTTTCAACATAAAAGTGCAGGGAACTCCGAACTCCTTCCCACCAGAACCCCTCATCTGGGGTTTCCTAGGGAAGAAATGCGCTTTCTCCTCCTGAAGCCCAGCCTCCCCTGACCTCTGGGGCTACCAGGCCCACACCAGGAACTGTTCGCACACAACATCATTTGCAAATACCTTCAGAAGAGTAGATACCCATGGGACCCTCTGCCCTCGGGGCAGGCCAGGGCTGCTCGCTCCCCCCGGAGACTGCTGTAAGCCTTACCGAGGCCCCAGAAGCCACGTGGCCTCGGGCAGTCTTCACCCCCCATGCCTCAGCCCCCCTCTGGAAGACAGGACAACAGCGACCACTGCGGGCCGTGCAAGGAGAGCTATACCGGGCGCACGAACACTGTGTAAGGGCTGGCGGGTGTTAGGCCGAGTACCAAGCCCACCCATGTCCCCTGGAAAAAGCTGTCACAGGGTCACTAATTTGTGCCCCCTCAGGGTAAGAAGGGTTACCCTTTTGGGGGGCGCAGCACCCCTGGGCCCTCTCCTCAGGGGCGCACCTGCCCGCCAGGCATAGCCAGCCACCCTCGGCCCCTCCCCACTCTCCTATGCTGTGAGTTTGTCCCACACAGACGCTGCCCCAGCCACACCAGCCCTGGGGCAACAGCAGAGCAGAGCAGCGCCCAGCACCGCAAACCTCACTGGCAACGGGCTCTTGCTTGTGGGAAGCACACCTGTGCGACCACCGAGGGGTCTAGGCCCTGTCACTGAGGCAGAACCTAGCCCACCTGGAATGACCTGGTGCTCCACGCCCACGACCACCCTCCATCCACCCCCACCCCGCTGAGGGGCACACCCCAGGGGCCTGTGAACAGTGGCCTCTTGGGCTCCAAGCCAAGCCCCCACTGCGCGGGACTGTCCAGTCACCCCCAGCACCTGTGCAGACGGCTCCTCCCTCCGTGCACTCCCTGTAGCATTTCCGAGGCTCTCCACGTGCTTTCCAGGTGGCCCTGGACCCATCCACCTCAGGCCCTGTTACAGTCACTGCCTCAGGCACCGGCAGGCCCCTCTGTGGTGGCCCTCAGCTCGGGCCCTGGTCTAGCAGAGGCTGCGGAGTCTTCTCAATGTTGAGGAGCCCAGCGCCCCCCTGAGCTCTTTGCTGTGGCACTTCCAACAGCACCAAAAGGCCACGCCTGGGACTCTGGGAGGCATCATGGGACTGATGCCCACCTGCCCGGGAGCCAGCAGGGGAGAGCCCTGGCTGGGCCCTCCTAGCCAACTTCCGGGCTTCACTGCAAGGCTGTTAATGGGAATGATCAGCCAGCTTCGTGATTACTTGGGGCCACTGTATCTGACCTTGTCATCTCGGAACACTCACAAGAGGGACCTGCTAGCTCCCACTGATTCAGGGGGGATGCACAAGGACACCTGGCATGCTGGCAAGGCCTTAAAGAGGAAGGTGAACTGAGCATCGTCGACTG
The DNA here is from genome assembly GCF_022682495.2 of Desmodus rotundus. Lineage (NCBI taxonomy): Eukaryota > Metazoa > Chordata > Mammalia > Chiroptera > Phyllostomidae > Desmodus > Desmodus rotundus. The sequence continues at coordinate 198,091,638 of NC_071389.1, forward strand.
GAGGCGGCAGATTCCAGAATGAGACCACCTTCAGTTCCAGCTCTACCTCCCAGCACCTACCCCTCCCCGGCCCCAGCTTCTGCACGTGTAAAGTGGGATGCAGACTCCCTTCCGCAGAGCTCAGGATTGGCTGAGAGGTCCAGGTAAGGCAGGTGAGCACTCACCCCATGCCTGCAGCCCCTGCTCAGGCTCCTGTCCACACTCAGCCTGACGGAACCAGGCACCCAGAACAGCCCTGTCCTCGTCGGCCCCACCCCCTAGCCTCCATCTCGGCCCACCGCCTTTTGGTGCCACCTCCGCAGGTCCACTGGCAGACGGCTCCACACTTACTGTCCCCTGAAACCCGGGCTCCCTGGTTGGCAGCCGCCTGCCTTGGACCGCAGGAGCACTGTCTGATCAGTCATGCGTGCCCCAGCGCCTGTTAACGGGAGCTGCTCAAGAAGTGCTGTCTGTGGGCACAGTGGGTGGAGGGAAGACCAGAAGGAAAGGAAGTGAAGGCGGGGCAGAAACAGTCATCTCAGCACAGTCAGGGCAGGGCGGAGTAGCCCTGAAGGAAATGGCTCTCTAACGCAGCAACCGTGTCAGAGCCTGTGAGAGCCCAGAATGTTCTGCAGGAAGGCGACAAGAGACCTCCTGGCCCAGGTTTTACCCTTCAGGTGGGCTGGGCGATTTGCCTGGGGTGGTCCCTGTCCGTGAGTGGTAAAGTGGGGACGGGGTCCCAGCCTCGGGCCTCCCTCGGTGGTGCCCACTGCACCGCACTCCCGGGCCCCCGCGTGCTTCCCAAAGGCATGGCTGGGTGGAGCGCCCAGCACGCTGCGGTGGGCCCCCAGGTGTGGAGGGTTCCAGCCGGCTGCGCGGGACAAGAGTCTATGAGGGCTGTTTCCACCAACACCAACCTCCAGGTGTCCGGAGACCACCCTGCAGTCCGGGAAAAGGTAGTTGGCCACCTCGCAAACGGGGTTCTCTATCCCCAGAGTCTTGCAGTGCTCCCGGGCTTCCAAACAGGCAAAGCTGAACTTGGACTGCGGCCGGCCGAGGATGGACAGCATCCCGCTGGGGACAGCTTCAGAGGCTTCCTGCATGGCCTCGGCCCGGATTTTCACCGCGTACAAACCTGTCCGGAGAGAAGTGCGTTTGGAAAAATCAGGGCACGTGACGAAGCGGGGAAGCCCAAGCCTGCAGGACAAAATGCAGGGCCCATGCTGCGAGCTGAGACCCCGATACCGGCACGACTGCCAGGCCGCACAGCCATGTTCCGTGTGTCTGCATCCGTCACATGGCGACATACTGTGTGATCAGGGCAGGCTGCTGTCCACGCACTGCACACATTAACCCCAGGCTCCCACCTCAAAGCTGGCTTGGTGTAGGATGTGACCAGGTGATGCTGACCAGGTGTAGGTGCTTCTGTCCCCAGGGCAGTGTCTGGAGACATTTTTGATCCTGACAACTGGAGGGGGAGGGGGTTGCTACCAGCAGCTAGTGGGTACAGGCCAGGGATGCCACTCAACGTGCACGGTAACCCCCAAAGAATTATCTGGTCCAAAATGTCAGCAGTGCCGCTGTTGAGAAACCCTGGTGTAGGGTGCAAGGAACAGACTTTTCAACTCTAGTGCTTTGGGCAAGTCATGATCTCCTTCCAGGTCAAATTTTTAGTTCGTAAAATAGAATAATTGTAAATAATCTGCCTGGACAGTCGTGACAAGTGGGAAGTATCATTAATTAGTTTACATTTAAGAGAAATCACGTTGAAGGGAGAAAGGAGCCATCAGGTATTTGGAACGATGTACAATCCCACAAATTTTGGTTACACCGCCGTGACAAACTGAGCCGCACTGCCCTCACTCAGCGCCGGGACCCTGCGCTCCCTGGGCCGACGAAGGAAACACAGGACTCCTGAAACACAGGGCTCCTGGGTCAGTGTGGCTCAAGTGCAAGGTGAGAGCACAGGGCCGGAGCCAGGCCGGCGGCTAACAGGATCAAGACGTACGAGCGGCCTGGAACTATTGGACGTCCACCCTCCAGTCCTGGGTCTGCTCCCTGGCTGGAGGGAGATGACCAGACCGGGGGTGGGGAGGCAGGGGACCAGTCCTGGGTTTGAGGGGACAACAGAGATCCGAGGGGCAAATCCTGCACCTGTCTAACGCGCCCTCGTTCACTCCGTACTGGTACACACTTGTGCTCCACACTTGTGCCGAAGTCTCGGCCCCCTTATTGTGCGGCACACGCGTAAGAGCCTGTGGCGGGAAGCAGGAGAGACCGCACAGGCACGTGGAGAGAGCTCGGGGACACTCTTCCATGCAGGCGTTCGGGAAGCAACTATGCACAATGTCCACTGGAAATGCTAGACTTGGAGAGCGCATGTGCCACATGTCTGCGACCCACACGTAAACCTGCGCATGAAAGTTCTACGAGCGTGCGGAAATACGAAGCTTTTTTCATTTCCGTAATAGTGCTATATTAAAAAAACACGGAGCTGAAATTCCGTGTCTGCCTTGACTGGTGCAGCTCAGTGGGTGGGGCGTCCTTCTGCAAAGGGACAGGTCGCCGGCTCTATTCCGGGTCAGGGCACGTGCCTGGGTTGCAGGTTCAGTCCTGGTCAGGGCACGTGGGAGAGGTGACCGATCGATCGACGTCTCTCTCCCTCCCTTCCCCTCTCTCTAGAAATAAATAAAGATCTTTAAAGCAGATATAAATAGATATGTATAACCAGTTTCAGGTGTATAATACAGTGGCACTTGTGTTCACAGTGTTGTGTAGTCACCAGCTCTAATTTCAGAACTTTCCAGCATTCCATAAAACACCGCCCACCCGCCAAGTGGAACCACTCCCCGTCCCTCCTCCCCTCCCCCAGTAACCAATCATCTGTGTCTCTATGGATTTGCGCGTCCCGGATGTGTCATATAAAGGGGAGCACACAGTATGTGGCATTTGTGCCTGGCGCCACGGTGAGCGTCTTTCTGAGGCTCATCCCTGGTGTAGCACGTGCCAGCGCTTCATTCCTGGACAATATGCCACCGTACAGATGCACAGTCAGCTTATCCGCTCCTCTGGAGAGGGACTCGGGCACCGTTTCCACCTTCTGGCTGTTACGAACATTCGCGTGCAAGTCGTTCCGTGTGAACACACGTTTTCAAGTATAACCGCTGAGTACAGCCACTGGCTCATATGGAATTCTACGTTTGGCTTTTTGAGGACCCAGCACACTTTCCCACAGTTGCTGCACCATTTCACATTCTTCCAGTAATGTTCCTATTTTTCTACATCCTTGTCAACACTTACCATTTTCCTTGTTGTTGTTGTTGTTCTAAATTAAAGCTATCCAACTGGGTGTGCGGCGGTGTCTCACTGTGGTTTTGGTTCGAATTTCCCTCGTGGTGGGTGACGTTGCACATCTTTGCACGTGCTTAGTGGCCATCTGTGTATCATCTTTAGAGAAATGTCTATTCAAGTCCTTTGCCACAGCGCCCCGCTCCGGGTCCTGCCTGCACTCAGCGTGCTCCGAGCGAGGCCCCCAGGCCGGACTATAAGCAAAAATGTTTCACTATATGCAGAAGTCTTAAGTGAAACTGATGTATATCGGGGTCACTCATTTTCTCTTTTTTCGTTCAATGAATATCTATGGAGCTTCCACCACGTGACAGGCACTGAAGGTGCGTGGGCGGACAAGAATGCGCAGGACAGTGGGAAAGACAGCCAAGCAAGCAGATTTCATGAGATTACAAGAAGAAAGGACATCCCTGACAAACACTTCGGGCCTAAAAGAGACTTGAGGTGAAGCCCAGCCCCCAGGCTCCTGTGTCACCCCGTCCATGTGCTCCTCTGTCACCCACGTGAGGCCAGAACTATTTTTGGCGGTGTTCCTTATGCCTAGTGAGCCCAGCAAGACGACACCCCTGAGCACAACCAAACCCTTCCATGTACCTTCACAAAACTCCATGGCTCCGGCAAACACCAGGGCTGAGAATTCTCCCACACTGAACCCAGCGGCAGCAACACAGTTCTCAATGACCTGTGACGACAGACGCAGAACGTGAGGCCCTGCTCTCTGAAGCTCAGTCCAGGCTCCGCACTTGAGAGCCAGCAGTGGCCCAGTGAGCCACGGTCAGCTGGCCTGGTGCTCGAGCTAGAAGACAGATACGCATGAGTGGCCTTTACAGTCACTGTTGCAGCCCCTTTCCCAAAGAGGACCTTTCCTGGCAAGCGAAAGCCTGCTGGCTTCCTCCGAGGAACAGCTATGACTCCAGCCCAGGGCCCTGGGTCCCCTGCCTCTACCCTGGAACTGCCTCCCAGGCGGCCAGCGGGAGCCAGAGAGAGCGGGAGCACTCTAGGCATAGAAATTCAACAGTACTGCATGAATTTCAGAGTCTCAGAGAGTTGGATTTGATTCTTAGCTTGGGATTTCTCCCTGACCTCTCCGAGCCTGTCATCTCATCTGTGAAATGAGGAAGGAGCAGGGCCGCTGTCACAGGACCCCTGAGAGAATTACATGAAGATAACGTCTTTCAAGCACTTAGCCCTTGCTCTATTTTCCTTTCTACAATACAACACTTATCATTTTCAACATATATGCAGTTTACGTAGTGCACCTGGTCTCCTCTGTCTGTCTCCCTCCCCGCACACGCAAGCCCTCTGAGGGCAGGGATCCTTGTTTTTGTTTGTTTACGGCTGTATTTCCAGGGCCTGGAACAGCGTCTCGCACGAGTGGGAACTCCGAATCAGCCCAGTGTGTCCCTAGTGGGGGCGCTCGGGCCTCACCGCGGGCTGCAGGTGATGCAGTTTCTCCACGGCGGCCAGCGAGGCCACGAAGACAGCGGGCTGGCAGTGCGCGGTGCGGTCCAGGGCCTCCTGCGGCCCGTGCAGGCTCAGCTCCAGCAGGTCGTAGCCCAGCACGCGGCTGGCGGCGGCGTAGAGCTCGCGGACGCGCGGGTAGCGGAGGAGACCTCGGCCCATGCCCACCACCTGGCTGCCCTGGCCCGGGAAGAGCAGCACCGAACACTGGCCGGGCGGCCGCCGCGCCGCCGCCTCCCGGGGCCCCTCCTCCGCTGCTGTCGCATCTCGCAGCAGCTCCGCCACGTCCACGGCGCCCGGCGGAGGCAGCTGGAAGTTCGCGGCGCCGCGGCGGCCGCCGGCGCCCCAGCCCCAGGCCCTCAGAGCCCGCGCGACCCGGACACTCATGCTGTGGAACCGGCCCCCACGCGCGTTACCGGGGCGACCGAGATCCGACTGCGGCGGCGCGGCGCGGTCCCTTACGCATTTCCTTCCGGGCCAGCCGGGGCACCCGAGGAGAGGAGAAAGGTTCCGCGGTGACTGGTTCCGTCCCAGCTCCGAGACTCTAGTGCTGCGTGCAGCGTGTCCAGAGGGACCCCTGCGCTTACTTGACGGGGAAGACGAAAACTCGACATTGCACCACAATAAGCCCTCAAAAATATTTCCTGATTAGACAACGCAACGCAGCATTCACTCTTCCTACCTAGCACGTGAAGAGTGCTGGAAACGCTTCCACGTTCTTTGACTCAATACTCATTTCATCTCCCAGCAGTGCTGGGCTGTAAGCAAGATAACAGCTCTCTTTTATAATGTTTTCTGCAAATCAGGCACGGTGCACAGCACATAATAAACACCCAATAAATATTGTTCCCGTTGAACAAGGCTCTGGATATTTTTCTGATATTAGGTAATGGAATTTCTCACAGCAACACTATGATGAATTGATACTATTATTATCCTCAATTTATGGGTGAGTTGACAAAGCCTCTAAGATTGAGTGGCAGGTGGTTAGTGACAGAAGGGAGTGGAAATTGGGGTTATCTGACTTCTGAGCAGTGGTGCCAGGCTGGGTCAGGGAGAGTCTAACTCTTGACCTCACCCCCTAACCACACCCCCCTCTGCTTCTCTCTCATTTCCTGTCTGCCGCTTCAGAGGAGCCCAGGAGACACACACACACACACACACACACACACACACACTGCACACTTCATAATGAGAAAGATCAAGGTAGAATGGCATCAGCAAATCCTCAGCGAGTTTGTCCTAAGAAATGAATTAAATGGGCAGAGATCTAACTCTCGGGACATCACAGCAGCCTTGCTTTTGACAGGGAAACAGTGGGAACAAGCTGCACGCCCGACTAAAGATTACTTCAATGAATTATGGCAAATCTACACAATGGTCTGGTCATACAAAATATGGGGAGAGTTTCCAGTTGAGAGATGAACAGAGCACACCCTGCCTCCAGAAGCCCATAAACCCGCAGTGGAGTGACCTTTGAAAGACATAAATCCTCCAGGACAGGGAGAACAGGAAAGGGGGCCTCAGCAACAGAATCTCTGGAAGCTGGAAAGCAGGTAGACTGACCGGTATTTCTCGACCTAGTGGACCCTAGACAGCCACATCCCTCCCAGTGGTGGAGTTGAGAACCAACCCTTGTTCTTAGAACAGGATCCTGAAAAGTTTAGGTAGCACTAGCTGCTTCTAGGTCTAAGGGTGAAAGAAGGTGACAGCACAGAGAACTAACTATTTGAAGGTGTCTCTGAGGAACAGTTAGATCTTTGAATCCCCTCCCTCTTTCTAGCCACTGGGTGATGCCCCTCCTCCACTCTGGCAAACATTGGGGCTAGCTCTGGGAAGGGCTGGGCATGCCAGGGACAGCTCAGTTGCAACAGGTGGGTACTGGGTGCTGAATGCAGAGACATCCTCCAGTGTTACCCCCACTGAGCCCCCAGAAACCTATCCTCCAGGCAAGGGACTGGAGGACCTTGGGGGATCTGACCAGTCAGAGAAGAAAACCCTAAAGGTATCAGCAGCCCAGGGAGTGCCCAGACAGATGGCCCACCAAGTTCAACTTACAGTGAAGCTAAACCAACAAATACCAGCCACAGACTCATTTTCTTCCTTTTTTTTCTAACCATGAGCAGCCATCCAAGGAAATCCTCTTACAAGCAGAAAACCAAACCACAAAGGATTCGGAGACTAAAGAAAACTGTCACTGAGAAGACACTGAATCCATGAAAGAAGAACAGGAAATTATGTTAAAAAAAAAAAAAAAAGAAGAACAGTCAGAAGACAAAAAGTAATCCCTGGAAATGAAAAATAGAAGAATTGAAAAACTCAAGCAAAGGCCGGGAAGAGAAAGTTGAGGGATCCTCACAGAAGATAAAGCAAAAAAGGCAAACAGGAGGAGGAGGAGGAGGAGGAGGAGGAGAGACAAGGAAGTTAGAGGCCAGCCCAGGGGCGCAGGGTGTTGAGTCACGGCGGTTCCAGAAAGAGAAGTGAGAAGATGGAGGGAAGGAAATCAGCAAACTTTTTATTTATTTTTTATTTTTGGAAAATAAAGAATATGAATTTCCTGTATGAAAGGGCCATTGAATGCTGGCGTGATGAATGGGATTAGACCCACGCTGAGGAGTATCAGTGTGAAATTTCAGGACTCTGGAAAAAAAACCTTAAAATCTTCCAGGAAGAACACAATAGTTCACACACAGAGATTTAAAACACAGAGGAGCTTCAGCCCGCCCGCCCCCAGCACTGAGGCAGCAGGAAGGTCATGTCTTCAGGGTGCCAAGGGACAAATGACTCCAGCTTTGAGTCCTCACTCAGCCCAGCATCCATCAGCCATGGCAGAGAACACAAGACTTCGAAACGATACCTCCTATGCAGTCCCCAGAACTCCTGGAGGACGGGCTTGTCGCAAACACGGGGACCCAGAAAGGCATAGAGGTACCATCCAGGAAATGAGAAGCCAGCCAGCAGAGGGGTGGAGGGCATTGCTCAGGTAGGTGGTGGTGAACAGGGACCCAGGATGCCGTGTGAACAGCGTGCAAGCTGTCCCACCTGGAACAGTGAGACTCCAGGGACGTACCCAGGGCTGCTGTCGCCAAGATGCCAGCTGCCACAGAGGTGCCTGTTTAAGGACAGAATCCCTGGGCAGCTCGGCCTGGAGTCGTGTCCATGCTTGGCTGGTCTCGGCGACAGGCTGATGAGGTCCTGTTCCCTCCCACGCCCTGCCTGCCGCCTGGCTCAGCTGAAGACACTTGTTCCATCTCACAGAAGTGACCGCCCAGACGCCTGAGTTCTGAACACAGGTGCAGTGAGCCCAGAAGCAAGAAGACAGAACAACCCACATTTCCGACCGTTTCTTGCTGAGTGCCCTGCTGCAGCCCCGCCTTACCCCCAACCTTGCCCACGACCGCCAGCGTGCGGGGAGGCTGAGCCAGACTAGGGTGACCTTCCTCCCAGTTTTCCTCTGGTCCGGCCTCAGGCCCACTGTCTCCAGCCAGGTATGGGCTGCCCCTTCGCCTCTCTGAGCATGTGAGGCAGGGCCCGCTCCATGGGGACAGGGAAGGTGTCTGCCCTTCCCCCTCCCCGGACAGACTGAAGTTGGGGGCTTGCTTGTGTTGTGTCCTCCCGGGCTCACCCCAGAGCCGGGCCCCCCAGGTGCTCAATATCGTGTATGTCCCTTGAGGCTGGCCCATGACAGATGTCCTAGAGAGGCTTCCATGCTCAGCGCTGTGGAGTTCAGCAGTTACAGCCCACTAGAGTGGAGGCTGCACAGAGTTGGGGTTCTGGAAGAGCTTCCCGGGGTGACACTGGGGAGAGGCCCGACTTAGACATGTGATGATGCCCAGGGTGGAGGAATGGAGCTCTAAGTGGGGGAACAGCACGTGCGAAGGCACAGAGGTGGGGGCGGGGGTAGTCAGCTGGACCCCAGCTTGGCAGGGCCTTGAGAGCCAGGGACAAGGCTTGGAGGGCTCTGAGTAGAGGAAGGGCCTGGAAGGGAACTAGGGACCAGCTAGGGGCGCGGGCTGTCGCCCAGAGGAGGGGCAGTCACGGCTGTCCAGGCTCAGGTGGGGTCGATGGGGTGGCGAGGAGGGAGGCAGAGGTCACAGGAGGTGGGCAGGCGCCTCCGTATCCAGATCTGTAGGGCGAGTCGCCTGGGGCAGCACCGCCCCTCGGAGCTGCAGGCTCTCGCCTGGGAAAGGGTGTGAGCCTTGTGAGGGCAGGGCCTTGTGAGTGGGTGCTCAGCCCTGCCCTTTGGGCCTAGTATGCAGCACGTATTTGGGGACAGCAATCTCTGCCTCCCAGGGTGCCCCTGGGCCCGGAGCCCTGCATGCCATAGGGGTGAGGCCAGAGGGAAGCCAGGTTGCTTCCTCCCCACTGGTCTTCTGGGGGAGGAAATTGTGCCACTCAGCCAAGCCAGGGGCACCTCTGTTCTGGAAGAGGCTGAGGGCTGGCAGCTCTGGGGAGGCGTGGCCAGCCCCCCTTGGCCAGCAACAGAGGCGCAGTGCCTGGGGCCAGCACACTTTGAGGGACCCAGGCAATTACTTTACTTTCTTTTAAAATCAGAAGAACACGGTGGCTGGAATCTAGCCTGGTTTATACTTGTCATGCACCAATATAGTCAGAGGTGCAAGGGGCCCATGCAGGCAAAAGCTCTGGGGCCTAGCCTCGGAATGTCGAGGCCCTGGAGGCACCTGGCTGTGGAGCTTGGGGAAGTGCTCACCTGGGCCCCGGAGGGCAGTTGGGGCTCCTGCAGACCAAGTCAGCCCCAGGGGGCTGAGAAGGCCCTGGCCTTCAGGAATAAAGCAGCCTGCAGACGGGAAGGGTGGTGCCCAAGGCCTGGGGCTGGACATGCCTGTCCCATCCGGTGATCCAGGGAGGCCACCTCTGGGCTGTGATGAATGCAACCTCCATTCACTGAGCACGCAGTGTCTGCACGGCGCCCTGCCTGCATTACGGCTGGCCATCCTCACTAGCCTCGCGACGGCGTGTCCGTCGTCCGGGTGTGGGGAGATGAAGGCAGAGCCAACCACAGGGCAGCTAAGCCGGGGCTAGCCTGCAGGCTGCTGGCAGGAGAGGGTGCTCCTCCAGGTGGGGGGCCAGGCTGCTGTGTAGGCGGGCGTTCAGGCTTTGCCATCAGGCGATGCAATTCCCCTCTCCAAGCGTGGTCTCTGTTGACCCATTTCACAGATAGGAAAAGCGAGGCCCAAGAGAAGCGACCTGCCTGGGTCGTGGTACGGACCTGTGGGAAGGAGAAGGGACCCAGACACTGGCCCTGGAGGGGGAGGCAAAAGCGCGTCGCTGGCGGCGACCGAGAGGGGTGACCTCCCTGTCCCGCGGGCAAGCCATTGGGCGGCGGTCCGGGCTTCCAGCCAAACCGGGCGGGGCCGGGCGGGGCCTCGCGGCCCGGGCGGGCCGGGCTGGGGACCTAGCTGCCACCTCCCGCCGCGCAGTGCTCTTCGCGGAGCAGTCCTCGTCGCTGGTGAGTAGGGGCCGGGCGCCGGGGGGCACTACGAGCAGGGGGGCCCCGCGAGGCTGCGACCCCTGACAGCGCTCGGCCGCTGGCGCGCGGCCCGAGGGGGAAACTGAGTCTGGAGGTGGAAGGCCGGGCCCCGGAGTGGGGACCTGAGAGGCGGCCGCGGGGCTGCACGGGGAGGTCGCCTGCCGGGTCAGCCGGCGCGGACGGCGGACGGCCCGGGCCATTGCCCCGACTCCGCGGGCGCTGGCGGATTCCGGCGGGAGATGGGGGCGCGGGCGTGGAGGCTAACTCGGGCAGCCCCGCCCCGCCGCCGTCTGTCCGGCCCAGCCTGCCGCGGGTCCCGCGGGAAGCAATGCGCGGGGAGGGGCAGAAAGGCGTCTCCCGCCCACTCCTGCGGTGAGTGAGCCCCGGGGCAGGCGGGAGGGGCAGAGGCCTCAGTCTTCTGATCCACTTGAAACTACGCCCCATTTCTAGGGGAGGGAACCCAGGGCAGAGTGGGGAGGTTATTTGCCCAAAGCCAGATAAAAAAAAACCTCAAGGGACCCCAGAACCCGGGCCCTAGTTCCCACCCCTGTGCTCAGGTGAGCGGTAGCCTGCACCTGGGCCTGGTGCGTGGCCTGCCTGTCCCCTGTCCCCACCTGCCCCCAGACTGGGACCCAGGACCTGTGATGCTTCGCTCCCGGCCCTACAGCCTCACCTCCCCGGCCTCTGTGTCCCCATCTGTTAAGTGGGGCTGAGCTGTGGGTCTCTGGGGGATCCTCCGGCTCTCTGTGGCCTCCCAGAGGGGAACTGAGGCCCAGAGAAGCCCAGGAGAGGAGGGTGGTGGGGCCTCCAGCGGTGAGCACACCGCTGAGTGGCCTCTTCTGGGCTGGGAGCCTCTCCTGCTGGCCTGTCACAGCACGTTGGTGCCTAGTACCAGCCACGTGCTCGAAGATGGGAGCAGGAGGGGCAGGACCTGAGCCTTCCCTAGGGACAAGGGGCTGAGGCTGTTCCAAAAGAGTCAGGGGCAAGGAGGGGATGTCCGAAGAGGCTGTGGACAAGAAGCAGCCGCCTGGGGCCCTGGCACACAGTGGGCCCAGGACCAAAACTCTGAGTGGCCAGCCAGGTTGTGGGCGGAGGGCCCCGTGTCTCTGTGGGGTGGAGTGGGGCCTCTGCAGGGCAGCAGGGGACCAGGCGACAAGCGCTCCTCCGCCAATGGGGAAAGGAGCTGAGGAGCGAGGGGGGGAGGGTCACAGGCCTCTTTGGGAGGCAGGGAGGCAGGCTGCCTTTTCCTCAGTCTCCAGAGGGAGCCTCACAGGGAAACGGGGGCTCCCAAGGGATCCTATTGGACTGGGGAAACTGGGGCCACCGTCTAAGCTTAGAGCTACAGCGGCGGGGCAGAGCAGAGGTTTGAACCGTTGGGGCCCACCCCACGCCTCCCAGCGGGTGGCTCGGGGAGGGGCCAGGGGCTTGGGCTGACCGGGAGGGAGCCTACTTTCTACCATGTACGCTTTGGCCTTTTCATTATTTTACTTTTGATTCTGGGTTTTATTAATTTGTGTTTTCTTTTACTCATTTTTCATTGTGCAAGCAAGGCCTGGATTGCTCTCTGTGTAAAAAGTAGTCACGCTCCATAAAGCAAGCTCCCTCTTATCACCCCCGCCCTACCCCGGCCCAGACCCTCCTGCAGCCGGTGGGCTGTGGCTCCTTCCAGACCTGGCGGCTGTCACACTGGACGCTTTCGCAGTGGAAAGGCTTCGCGAAGGTTATGATGAGGGGGACTAGCTGTGAGTCCTTATAAACAAACCAAGACCCTGGGACTGTAGTGACCTGCAGGGAGGGATGAGGCCAGGAGGGTTGGCTACAGCTGGGGAAGGAGGGGTCGGAGAAAGGGCAAAACCCTATGTGCTGTTTCTGGGCAGCTTTGTCACCTGCTTTAGGGAGGGTCACCTGTAGGGAGGCCACAGAGAACCGGAGCATCCCCCAGAGACCCTCTGGCTCAGCCCCACTTAACAGATGGGGACACAGGGGCCGGAGAGGTGAGGCCGTAGGGCTGGGAGCGAAGCATCGCGGGGTGGGAGGTCCTGGGTCCCAGTCTGGGGCAGGGAGGTTTGGCTCTCATAACCACTGCCCTGATGCGCCGTGGGGGCTGGGACGTTGGCCTTAGGGCTGGAAAGAGTGAGGCTGTTGGCCCTGAGAGAACCTCCTGGCACTGGTCAGTTGAGGTGGGGTGGGGCAGGCCTTCCACGCCTTGTTGGGATGAGGGAGGAGGTGGAGAGAGGGGAGGTGAGTGGCTGTGTGGCCAGCAGGGTCCCAGCTCAGGGGATGGGGGTGGAGTGTGGGCCTTAGAGTTACACAGACCCAGAAAGTTCTGGGATCCCTGCGCCTCAGTTTCCTCTTCTGGACCGTGGGAATAGTCACCAGTCCACCATGGAGGCTGAGAGGGCTGTGGGGCTCAGGGCTCAGAGAAGAGAGGCCGCTGGGCGGTCCCCTCCCCTGCGGCTGCCATAGAATAGCAAGGCTGACCTTCGCCAGCCCCGCCCCTGCCCGTCATTCCCAGAGCCTAGAACCTTCTCCTGACCCCAGGTCCTGAGCCTCCCACTGTGCCTGATTCTTGGCCTGTTTTGGAGGCATGCCCGTGAGTAGCCCCAGGCTGAGGGCGGGGCCTTCTGTGAAGTCTTATCACCGGCATACCTGGTGGCTGACCAGGTGGCCGACCAACTGACATTTCTCAGCCTTGGGCCTGCTCCTTGGGGGAGATAGGTGCCCCCCAACTCACCACGGCCCCTCACCTGTCTGGTTCTCACGTGAGCCTCCCTGTGACCCCATGAAGCAGACCACGCAGGTGGTCCCCACTTGCCATAGGGGGAAACTGAGGCCCAGAGAGGCGCTTTGGGTTCCCAGGCACCTTCTGACAGAGACGGAACTAAGGGCGGGTGGCTTTGCCCCTCTGCCTGAGTCCCAGGCCCCTTCCCGGCTGTGGGCGCATCCTGGCCCTTCCTGGGGCCCCCTTCCAGAGTGGATCTCTCAGGCCCAGCATGACTCAGCTCCGTGGGTCCCCCAGTGGGGGATATTCAGGGCCAAGCAGTCCTCAAGAGGCCCAGGAAACTCCCTGCCTGGCTCTCTCCACGTGGGGCAGCTGGCCTCCCTGTTTTCTGACCCTTGGCTCCCCGCCCCCCCCCCCCCCCCCAGAGGAACAGGAGCACAGCCAGGCCCTTCCAGGCACAGCCGGGAACAGGGCAGGAGGTCCCCTCTGCCTGGTGCTGGGGGTGGGGGCGGGGCTGGGTGGCGGGCTCTGGGGCCCTGTCCGCTGGTACACGGGTGTGTCCTCTGTGGGGATTTCTTAGGCAAGTGGTGGGTGCTGTGTCAGGGTGCCATGAACACCCTCGCCCACAAAACCTTGGGGAGCCCGGACACAGGCTGCAATGTGGGTGAGCCTCGAAACATGCTCAGTGAAAGAGGGCAGCCCCAAGGCCGCGTGGTGTAGGGCTCCGTCTGCGCGAAGCATGCAGAGAAGGTGAATGCACAGAGGCAGGAAGCCCCTGGGTTCCCAGGGGCTGGAAGGCGTGACCGCTGAGGGGTACGGGGGCTCTTTCGGGGTGACGGACCGTTTTAGAACTTGAGATCTACGGTGGTTGCCCAACCATGGAGTGTACCAAATGCCACGGAATCGTGCACTTTAAAGTGATTGATCTCAGCGCTGGCGGTGTGGCTCAGCGGGTTGGAGAGCCATCCCCAGCACTGAAAGGTCGAGGGTTCAGTGCCCCTGGCAGGGGCCTGCGACAGGCAGCCCATCGATGCTTCTCTCTCACATCCCCGTTTGTCTTTCTCTCTCTCTCCCCCACTTCTTTTCTGAAAGCAATGGAAAAAAGTCCTCCTGTGAAGATTAAAAAAGAGAGAGAGAGAGAAATTTTGTGAATTTCACTCCAATTTAAAAAAAACTAGGAAACACTGGGTGGACAGGAGCCAGTCCGGTCTTCGAGCAGAGTGATGTGGAGGAAGCGGAGGCTCCAAGGGGCCGGCGGAGGGGTGGGACCCTGGGGCTGGGGACTGACGGAGTAACAAACACCGAGCACTGTGCGAGTCACTGCTCGAACCAGGATACTTTTTAGTTTTATTTATTTATTTTTAATTTTTATTTATTGATTTTTAGAGAGAAAGGAAGGGAGAGAGAGAGAAATCCATGTGTTGTTCCACTTATTGATGCATTCATTGGTTGATTCCTGTATGTGCCCTGACCGGGGATCGAACCTGCAACCTTGGCGAATCAGGATGATGGTCCAACCGAGCTCCCCAGCCTGGGCTGTATTTTGTACTAGTTTTAGACTTACAGAAATGTTACAGAGTTCCCACATCCCTCAGCCCCAGTAAGCATCTCAGCTTGCCAGGAGCATGGCTCGCTGCTGGGCACCTAGTAGATCATCAGCATGGACGGACTTTGGGGCCGCTGGGCAAGGGGGTGTGGCCGGTGAGCATAACGGAGAGGCCTGCTGCCCGTCCCCAGCTCTGCGGGTGGCAGCTTCTAGGCCTTCCTTGCCCTGAGCCCTGCCAGCCTCTCAGGGATGCTGAGGCTCAGTCTTGAGCTCTTGCTCCCTCCTGCTCCTGCCCACTCACCACCTCAGTGGCCCTGGGTGTCAAGGCAGGTTTTCAATCCAGACAAAGCTTGGCCCCCGAGTGCTGTGTAACCCGCCCCCTCCACCGGTTGGCTGCTCTCCCTCTCTGGCACACGGGAAGGGAAGGTGATTTTAGGGTGGGCCTGTGGGGTGGTGTGAATCATGTGTGTACAGAGACAGTCCCCACACTGGACTGGGCCGAGGTAGGCCATGTTGATGTCCCATTCTACAGAGGGACAAACAGCCCAGAGGGCTGAAGCGATTTGCCTGAGATCACAGTGAGTCCATGGGGAGCCAGGATTTGAGCCAAGCTCTGCCTCTGGCACAGATGAATGAGAAGTTCCAGAATGTAAAGCACAGGGTATAGACTCATGTAGGCCCCCCAGAGCCTGCCCCAAACCCTGCCCCACACTGGCACTTGGCCTGGGGAGGAAGGGCTGGGAAGCCTGCTCGCTGGAGGGGACCCAACTGGCCTGAGTGCGGTGGCAGAGTGGAGGGCCCACTTTCCAGGAGACTCAAGATGCAGGCTGAGGGTGAGAGCCCAGAACCCTGGCAGCTGGGGCAGGAGCTGAGGGGGAGTCGGCAGTGGGGGCAGGGGCACCTGAGAGGCTCCCGCAGTCAAGGCTGCCTTCCCGGTGCTGGGCAGGGGTTTGGGTAGGAATGTGCTCCCTGGGACCCTGGGGCTTCGTGAGCCCAGCCCTCCTGCCTGGCTCTTCTTTTTCGCGCCCCCCCCCCATCTTTCTTTCCTATGAGTGATGAAGGGCTGCTAACAGATCCGCCCCCTGATCCCCGGTCTGCGCGCAGGAGGGCCTCAGGAACCGCTTGGTGGGCCTCTCACCCCAGCTCCATCTTCTCTTTCAGACCTTCGGGGACAGCAGTTCAAGCAGCGATGGCACCGCCCTGGCTGCCCGCCGTGGGCTTCACACTGGCACCCAGCCTGGGGGCCTTCGTGGGCTCCTACTATGTCCGTGGAGAGGGCCTCCGCTGGTATGCCAGCCTGCAGAAGCCCTCGTGGCACCCGCCCCGCTGGACGTTGGGCCCCATCTGGGGCACTCTGTACTCGGCCATGGGGTAGGTGGGCCCGTCCACCCACCGAGGCAGTGGGCAGGGCCATCCTTCCCTTTCCAGGGCCCCAGCCGGAGGCAGGGCGCCTCCTGCAGGGTTTTAACTGTCCAGTGCTCCTGGGGCAGCTGCTCCATTTCCGGGCCTCACTTGCCCAGCTAGGGCGGAGAAAGCTGCAGGACCAGCTGATTGCAGCACCGAACTTTCCCCTCCCGGGCCTCCTGGGAGGGGCGGGCCGGTGGCTCAGCCCCACACTGGCATCCTGGCTGTTTTCACAACTCCAGGGCAAGCCTGGCTCAGTGTGCAGAGTTCAGGCGTGGGCACGTGGACGCTTCCGAGATCAATGGCAGTAAGAACAGCAGCATTCATAATGGCTTCCATTCGTTGAGCACCTGTTTGGTGCCAGGCTGTCTCGGATAATTTTCACAGCCCCACCTTTTAAACAAAAGATTTTATTTATTCATTGTTAGAGAGAGGGGAAGGGAGGCAGAAAGAGAGGGAGAGAAACGTTGATCGGTTGCCTCCTGTTTGCGCCCCAGCCAGACCCAAACCCACAACCTAGGCATGTGCCCGGACTGGGAATTGAACCAGCGACCTTTCGCTTTGTGGGACGACGCCCAACCAGCTGAGCCACACCGGTCAGGGCATGACTGCCCCCTACCTTTGACAAGGGACCTCAGGGGAATGCAGGGCCAGAGTGTGGGGCCCCCACAGGAGCCCCTGGACTGGACCCTGGGAATTGCTGTAGTGAAAGGAAGTGCTGTGTGTGTGCCGGCGCCCCCTGGTGGCTCCAGTGGGAACTGTACTTAGGTGAGGTCAGCTTCCCGCTCACTTTCTGGAATGTTCCCTACATCCTCGTTCTAAGCCAGCCCAGTTCAGGGTGGGGCTGCAGATGCTAGGCACCCTAGGGGCAAGCCGCAGGGGCCAGGTTGGGTGCCCCCAGGGTTCTGGTGGGAAGAAGACCATCCCTGAAGCCTGGGTGTTACCTGGGCCACATACCCTGCCAGGCTCAGGCCCAGCCCAACTAGGCTGCCAGCACTTCTCTGGCCTGCTTCCTCCTCTCCAGTCCTGGCCCAGACGCCTGCTTCTGCTCCGACTTGCTCTGGCCTCCAGGCCTCCGCACTCCCCCTTGGCACTTCTCCCACCACCAAGATCCTGATGAAGCTCATGGGTGCCCCGCCCCCCAGCCTCTCCCGGATCCCTGTGGAAGCTCCCGTAGGTCCTGATTAGGTCAAACCCTCAGAGTCGAGGGCCCCGGCTCTGGCCCTGGTCACCGGGGTTCAGATCCCGATCAATGGCCTGTTAAGAGACCTCAGACATTTCACCTCCCCGTGCCTCAGTTTCCCACCTGATCCTTCTGCCCCCCTCATAGCTTTACCCTGAGGGGGAACGAGTTGATGCGCAGGAAGGGCTGCAGAGCCTGGAGCGTGTGGGTGTCGAAGGGCCTTAGCCACGATGACTGGAGGTGGGGTCGTAGCACTGGTAGCCCGAAGAGTGAGCCCCCATGACCAGGTCCCCCTTTGCCTGCTCAGCTTCACTCTCTGGTGCCCCCAAGACCTCAATCTGCTGCCACGCAGGCTGACTCAGGGGCTCACACCTGCCTATAAACCTTGGTATATCTTTGTTAACTCCCCCGGCAAACTCCTACTCATCCTGTGAGGCCCAGCCCAAAAGTCCCACCATTCTGTGCAGTGCCCTGGCTAGAATAGGAGCCTCGTGTGCTTCCTCCACCGCAGCACCGATAAGGAGAATAACGGTCACTGCTTACGAAGCGCCCCCCTGCCAGGCACCGTCCTAAGCACTGCCACTGGGTCAGTGCGGCCCCCCAAGCAACCCTGTGAGGAATGGAGGCCCAGAGGGGTCAGGTGGCTCCCCCAAGCTCACGCAGCTGTCAGCGGCAGGGCGTGCCCAAACCTTCGCTCTGTTGTCCTGGGGGTGAGCCTGGTGCCCCGCCTGGCGGGGAGGTTCTGGCATCTTCCTCGCTGCTGCCCTGACAGGAGGCCTCTGTTTCAGATACGGCTCCTACTTGGTCTGGAAAGAGCTGGGGGGCTTCTCGGAGGAGGCCGTGGTTCCCCTGGGCCTCTACGCCGGGCAGCTGACCCTGAACTGGGCATGGCCCCCCGTCTTCTTTGGCACTCGACAGATGGGCTGGGTGAGTATCTCCCTGGTCCCTGGAGGTGGCCCATGGAGGGTGGGCCTTCCTCGGGGGATATGGCATCATATCCCAGATGGCATTAAGCTCTGAAGGCAGGGGCAGGGTCAGAGGCTCCCCAGGGAATAGCGCCCTCTGGTGGCACCTCCGCAGCTGCTCTTCCTCCAGTGAAGGAGCCTTGCAGGGCTTGGGTGGGGCTGCTGGCTTTGGGTTTAGGGGCTACTGTGTAGGAAAACCCACATTGCACCCCACACACAGCATGGGTCCGGCAGGGCAATTGTTCCCATTTTCTATATGGGGGAACTGAGGTGGAGAACTGGGGAGGGCCTTGGTCGAATCATTTAGGGGTGGGATGGAGGGATCGATGCAGTGTGGCGGGCGGGTGGGCCGCTGGGACAGGCACACACGAGGGCCTCCCTCATAGGCCTCCCCGCCCTCCTGCCCTTCCATGTCTCCACAGGCCCTGGCAGACCTGCTGATGACGGGTGGGTTGGCAGCAGCCACCACGGTGGCCTGGTACAAGGTGAGCCCTTCGGCTGCCCGGTTGCTCTACCCGTACCTGGCCTGGCTGGCCTTTGCGTCTGCACTCAACTACTGCGTCTGGCGGGACAACTGTGGCCGGCGTGGTGGCCGAAGGCTTGCGGAATGAGGAGCCCCGCCCTCCGAGGACTGTGGCTGCTGCCCGGCAGGCCTTGCTGGTGGTGGTGGCCCTCACGCTTTGGTGGCCACCAAACTCGTGAGTTTGTCTGGGTCCCAGCCCAGGAGGTCGCCACCAGCTTCAGAGCTGCCCCAGTCTGGGCCACACCCCAGAAGCAGCGCCCTGTACTTCCTGCACTGCTCGGGCACAGCTCGGCACACGGAATTTTATAAACCAAATAAAGCTTTTAACCCGGCACTGGTCTTTTTCTGGGGGGTGGAGCCCGGTCTTGATGGGGGGTGGAGGCTCATCCTCCTGTTGGATCTGCCTGGGGGGCTGTGTTATCTTGGCAAGGCTGGACCTCGTCAGGGCTCCTGCACACTCCTGGGGACCCTCCCTGGGGCCTCGGAGCGGCGAGGTGGACTGCCCAGGGTGGAGCAGCCTGGCTTGGACCCGGAGCCCACAGGGCTGTGCTGCTGCGGACCAGGCCCGGCCTTGGGCTTCCGCTCGGCCCCCAGCAGGCCCAGCTCAGGCTCCCGCAGTGTGTGGGCCCCAGTCCGCTCAGGCCCTCTCAGTTGGCCTTGCTGGGCACAGGGCTAGGGACACCGACTGACCTGCCCGTGGGGGTGCCAGCCTCACCCCACCAGGGCAGTCCTCCCTCCACACCCAGTGGGCGGGAGGGGACATCAGAGGCAGTAGGGGCCTGCGCAGTAGACAGCAGCCTGCGCTGACCCAGGGTTGGAGGTGTCACCCCCCACTTCAAGTAGGGTGACCCATAGCCTCTCCAGCCCCTCTCCAGAGGGGCTGTGGGGCGGAGGCCTCGCCTACAGGTGGCTGGGATGATGCCGCGTCTCCCTCATCTGGTGCCGTTCCTGGTTGTTGAGTAAGTTCACTCGAATTGATAAACCTTTCACATTTCAGAGTTCTCCCAGCTGTTTCAGCGGCTGGGACACCTGCTGCCTCTGCCCTGGCCCTGCCTCTTCTGCTCTCCTCCTGGCTCCACAGTCAGACCTGACCCCAGATGACCAGGCGCTCAAGGAGATGAGCAGAGACAGCTCGCTGCTGTCGGAGCAGCTGACTCGGGGGCTGTCCCTTCACCTGCTTACCCTCAGCTCACCTGGGACTTGAT
This sequence comes from Desmodus rotundus, assembly GCF_022682495.2. Taxonomy (NCBI): domain Eukaryota; kingdom Metazoa; phylum Chordata; class Mammalia; order Chiroptera; family Phyllostomidae; genus Desmodus; species Desmodus rotundus. Next base: position 198,111,465 of record NC_071389.1, read on the forward strand.
GCCCAAGAGGATCACGCTCTGCAGGAATCCAGCGGCTCCGAGCTGTGAGCCCTTGGCCAGCTCCCCACAGGTTCTGAAGTTCTCCGGGACAGTCAGGGCACCACAGGCACACGAGTGTCTGATGGGCGCCGTGCTTGGCACTTACGTGTACCGGAGCCTTCTGGGATGTTTCCGGGATGCTCACGCAGACTATTTTATGTCCATTCCATACCTGTGGGTTTGTTCATCTCTAGCAATATCCCACATACGTCCCCCTGGCCACAAAACACGCAGTCACAGAAACACCAGAAAAATGGGCAAGAGGAGGAGGCATTTAGTGGTGTTGTGATGTCTCATGATGCTTTCCCTGGTCTCCATTTCTTCTCTTTTTTAAATCTTCACCTGAGGATGTTTGTATTGATTTTAGAGAGAGAGGGAGGTGGGGAGAGAGAGAAAGAAACATCAATCGGCTCCCGTACTCACCCTGACCAAAAATCAAACCCACAGCCTGGGCATGTGCCCTGACTGGGGATCGAACCTACAACCTTTTGGTCTATGGGGCGATGCCCCAGTGAACTGAGCCACCCAGCCGGGGCTCTCTCCTTTTCTGAGCTGTTACCATCCACTAGGGACTTGAGGGTGCTGACAATTTCCACGTTGGTTTAATAGGAAAATCCACGCCTCACAGGTTTATCAGGTCCTCCTGAGCTGCACCCTTTCCTGGAGCCACCTCACGCAGCTGAGGTCTTGAACTGGAGCATCTGCCTCCCTGTCCATCTGACCGGCCATAGAGGACCAGAGCAAGCCGCCCACACAGCCCAGATGCTCAGCTGGTGGGCCGTCGGCATGGCAATGTGACTCTTAGGGGCTTGCTGTGCCCATTCACGCTGTGTCAGGCTGCCCTGGACTCAGCAGGTGGAGGGATGCCCCGCCTCTCCTGCACCGAGATTATCCCCCGTCCGTGCCCGTCCACAAAAGAGCTGCCATGTGTGGGCATGTGTGTGTGGCACAGACTGTCACTTTACCTTTGGGTTCTCCTCTGTCGCCCTGTAGAACTTTGGTGCACTTGGTCCAGCTACCAGGACAGTCGACGCCGCCCAGTGCCTGGCACTTACAGTCTGGCTTTTCATGAAGGCTTTTTAGTTTTTTTAAAAAAATTATTTATTTATTTTTAGAGAGGGGAAGGGAGGGAGAAAGGGTGAAAAGCATCAATGTGTTGTTGCCTCTCACGCATCCCCTACTGAGGACCTGGCCTGCAACTCAGGCGTGTGCCCTGACTGGGGATCGAACAGGTGACCCTTTGGTTTGCAGGCTGGTGCTCAATCCACTGAGCCACACCAGCCAGGGGGAATGGCATGTTTTTAACCCAGGGACCCTGGGGTCCCCTGGCCCCAAGGACTGTGCCCCTGCCAGGAGTGTCCTGGGCAGTCACGTTGCAGGTGGACCGGGAGCACAGAGGACGGGCTCTGTGGCAGCTGGGTGAGTAACCTGGTGTGAGCCCTGTCCTGGGCCACAGGGCAGGGCAGTTCCCTGCGAGAACCTGCCTGAGGTCGGGCTGCCTGGCTGTGCGAGGGCCCCTGCCTTCCTTTTCATGTCCGAAACCTCCAGGGGCCACCACCGCACCGGCCTGCAACTCCCACACACCTCCCGTGCATCAGCTTGCCAGACCCGCTAGCTGTCCCTTGAACACTTAAGGCCTCTGACTGTCCCCTAAGCCCAGGGTGAGGACACGGGCACAGAGGGAAGTCCAGGGCCCGAGACCTCCAATGTTAAGTGCTGTGGCCGACTCGGAGCTCACTCGAGGACCCAGGTTTCCGGGCATCGGTCAGGATGCCGGGTTGGGCCTCAGCTCCCCCTCTGTCCACACCACTTCTTCTCTGAAGCGAGACCAGCACCAGGGAATCACACTTTGGGTTAGGGAACTGCTGTGGTCTGCTCTGAGGGTCTGTCCCCCCAAATCCATGTGCTGAAATCCCGACCCCAACGTGATGGTATCAGGAGGCAGGGCCTTTGGGGGTGATGAGGCCATGAGGGTGGGGCCCTCAGGGCAGGGATTAGTGCGCTACTAAGAGAGGCCCCAGAGCTCCCTCCACCCTTCTGCATGTGAGGACACAGCAGGGTGACTACCTGAACCAGCAAGTACACCCTCATTAGACACCAAATCTGTGGGTCCCTTGATCTCGGGACACCCCAGCCTGCAGTACGGGGACTTGGAGCCCTGGCCACCAACTGCTTTTTTTGTTTCCCCAATTTTTCAAATTTATTGACGTGAGAGAAACATCCATTTGTTCTTCCACTTACTGAGGCACTCATTGGTTGGCCCCTGTCTGTGCCCGGACCAGGGATCAAACCCACAACCTTGGCATGTCGGGTCGCTGCTATAACCAGCAGAGCCGCCTGGCCAGGGCAGCACCATCTGATTTCTTTCCTCATGCCTTACGTCTCCATGTTCTGGTTTTCTTCTGCAACCAGAAGGAAAGCAGCTGACAGCATGTCTGGCCGGGGGTCCCTGGTCCCCCCCGAGACAGAGAGGCCCAAGTGCAGAAGGCAGACTTTATTGTGGTACAAATCCAGTTGAGAAGGGGGACAGAATGCCAGCAGAGGAGACAAGGTGTCCCGCCTGCTGTACCTCTGCTTGGTTGGAGGGAAGGGCTGAGGTTCTGGTCAACAGGGAGGATGGACAGACGCCACCACACGGAGACACGAGGCACAGTCCGGTCCAGTTTTGCTACAGGGATGGCTCTTGGATTTGGAGTCAAACAAGCACCCCACCCTCAACACAGACACAGCGGTGCGGGGCAGGCAGCGCCCCTCTGCGCCAGGAGCCACCAGCCCACGGCCCTGGGAGCGGGGCCTGGCGCACTGGGGCTGCACAGTACGCTGACTCCGAGTTTCAGGAACAACATTAAGAACGACATTTTCTATTTTCTTCCCATAAATGAAAGAGTAACAGTAAACCAACATTTTGACTCTAGACCCTAGTAGGAGATGGCATCGGACTAACACGAAGCCCTCCACTGCCTGGTGCTCTGGTGCCTATGCTGGTCCCCTGGAAAAAGCGCCGCCCAAACTCAGACAAGGGTGGAACCACGGCAGTGCCAGGGGGGCCCTGGGACCACAGGGACCAGGATGGGCAGGCCCTTGCTAAGTGGCAAGGTATCAGCAACAAGAGGCCATAGCTTGCTGCCCAGGAACTCACAGGTTCGCTGGTGAAGGTTCTGATGGAGCCGGGGTGGGGGTGGGGTCAGAGGCTGCATCCGGCAGGCACGCTCCCTAGTGCGTTCTAGGGGCTCCTGTCACACAGGGCCCGGGGGGGGGGGGGGGGGGGGGAGTGTGGAAGCCTGACCCTCGCTCTGGGGGGGCCATGGTGCACGAACAGGCTCCCTCTACAAGAGCCAGCCTGGCCCTGTTCATGCCTGGGCTCCCAGAAGACACCTCGTCATGCTCCCCAAATCCCTTTCACTGACAGACACCCTGGGAAACACGGCAGCCCAGAAACCAGACGCTCGATGATGAAGCCCGGGCTGAGCTGACAGGAACCGCCACAGCCAGGGCAGAGGGGACTGTGACTGACCCTGCTCCTGACTAGTGGTGGCAGGGGAGGGCCCTGAGCCCCAGGGTGCAGCTGGGATGTGGCCTGCCTGTGCCCAGAGGGAGAGAGGAGGTGGAGGGAGCTTTGCAGGAACAGCTCAGAGGCCTGAGGCTGGAATCCAGCATGAGATCGAGCAGAAGGGCCGGAGCACCTACAGCAGGCGGGTGACGGGGCAGCTGCCGGGCTCGTCCAGGTACAAGGTGCTGAAGACGTCATTGAAGAAGGTCGGGTGGTACCGGCAGGCTCGCTCGCAGTCCGGGTTGAAGTTCACCTCCAGGATCTGTGGCTGCATCACTTGCTTTCCTGGGGGCACAAAGCACAGGGAGTGAGGTGGCGCTGGGGGCCCGGGGCCTGGACGCTGCTCCTGCAGGGGAGAGGCTGCAGGGCCTCCACCCCCAAATCCAGTTCAGCGCTGGTTGACTCAAACAGGAAGTGGAGCTGCAGGCTCAGCAGGGGGTCTGCCGCTCCCCCACACCCAGCCACCCGCCCCTTCCTCAGTGGGGGCCTCTGCGGACCAGGATGTTCCGCGAACTGGAGGCGAAGGACAGCCCAGGCAGCTCTGACCAGCGACACCCTCTCTGTCCCCTCACGTGGGGGAAGTGCTGGACGACGGCTGTGGGTGACTGGGGGTGGTGCCTGGATCATGGGGAGCGCCCCTCACCATCTGCACGGCTGTCCCACTTCAGCATGAGGTCGACAGCATACATGGCCCGGGACGAGGGGTAGTCGCAGAGGCCGAGGGGTGGTGGCTTAGCACACGCTACTTGGAACAGCTCCCTGAAGGCCTGGAAGATCTCAGCCTGGGGACGGGGTTGGGGTGGGGGGCTGGGTCAGGGGACTGGCTCTGATGGCGGGACCAGCTCCCCAGAGTGGCCTCTCAACGTGGGGTTTGCTGCCCCTTCCGGAGCCCCAGCCCCCAAATGGCCCAAGTTACCTCCTCCAACACCCTTGCATGTCTCCAGACCTGGCCATAGCCCCTCTGCCCAACACCTGCCCCCTCGCTCCTAGCATCCACCCGCCTATGTCTCCTGTCTTGAAGCCCCTCGGCTCCCCCTGCACTGAGGTGGACGGAGCACCTAAATGTCCTCCTCTACGTGTGGAAGCCAGCCTACAGCTGTCTGGCTGTCCCAAGGGTGCCCTGAACGCCCCTCCAGCTCTTACCTTGGGAGCCCTCCGCACCCCACACCATCTCTTTCACTAGCCTTGGGGGAGGAGCAGGACCACCCAGAGGAGGCCCCCCTGGCCAGCCCACAGCAGGGGCCCTGGCCCCTCCAGCTGTGCTCAGGGCTTACCTGGACACTCTTCCAACGGAATTCTGGATACTGCTTCTCAAACTCTGGAATGAACTCATTGTAGTGCACCTGCCACAGAAACAGGGCCCGTCATGCTCGGCCTGCCTCGACACGGGCCTGACACTCGCTGGGGCCACAGGTCCCCACCAGCCGCCTGCCTGTCCCACCCCTGGGAGGCAGGAGACTGGGTGTGACTCTGGACAAGCAGGTTTACTTCTTGGTGCCTCAGGGTTTACACCTTGGTGCCTTGGTGCCTACGAAATGGGACAATGCCACCTGCCCAGCAAATATTGCAGGGCCACTGTGAGCCTCAAATGAGACATGGCTCATTGAGAGCTCGGCAGGCTGCGAGGTCTGGGCCGACACGCCACCGCACCCAAGTCAGCACAGAGCAGGGGAAGAAGCCCCGGGACCTGTGACCGCGGGGCCCAGGACTGGGCTCCCAGCTCGGAGGCTCCTAGGGCCTGAGGGCAGCAACGTCTTCGCAGGCTGAGACTTTGCCCCAAACGTGCCTGAGCCGGCTGGTTGTCAGCGCAGGGCTCTCCAGGGAAGGACCAGGCTGGGCTCCCTACCGAGGCCCAACGTTCATGCCCCCCCAGCCCCGACGCATGTCCCCACCCGTGGGGACTTCAGTAGAAATGTGACCCTCAGGATGACACATTCACAACACAGCAGGAAGATACTAGCTCCTCAGGGACAATGTCCAACAATGTCCTGGGGCCTGGGCAGGGCTCAGGGTCCCAGGCACCAAACAGCTTGGGACAAGAGGAGGGACAAGGAGCACCAGCCCCTGCTGGGGCATACACGTGGGCACCTGCCCTGGGGGACTTCTCAGGCGTGGGACAGCTGGGCGTCTCCGAGTGTGTCCTGTGCAGTAAGCTCACGAACAGCGAAAACCCAGAAATGACCTCAAGGTCTGCGAACGAGAGAGAGACGAGTGACCCGGGAGCGACCTGAAGCTGCTCTTACAGCAGCGACCACTCTGCACACAGGATGCCGAGCAGGAGGAGAAAGCTGTGGGAGGGTTTGTTCAACAGGACCCTGTTTACACAAAAACCTCAACGTGCAGAACAGCCCTCTGACTTGTTCAGGGATGAACTCTTGCTGCAAAGAATCAAGACGTGCCCTGGCTGGTGTGGCTCAGTGGACTGAGTGCCATCTGGCAAACTGAAAGGTCGCCGGTTCGATTCCCAGTCAGGGCACATGCCTGGGTTTCGGGCCAGGTCCCCAGTTGGCCAGCTGGGGCTTGATGCCCTAACCTTGAAAGGAGCTTTGCCTTAATGCCCCTTTGCTGCAGGTGCCCGGACAGTGCGGGGCAGGTGGAGAAACCAGGCAGGGTTGTTGCGGAAACAGCACAGAAGAACCCAGAGACTGCTCTGCTGCTGCCGGCCAGCAACTATTGCGTCCCGGTTGCCAGGACGCTATCTTTTAACACTTAGGTAGCAGCTAGGAACTAGCAGCCAGAGGGGACCCTCACGACTACAGCCTAACAAAGAACTAACACAGGAGGCTGGAAGCAAAGGAAGACTTGCCTCACCCGTGACCTGTAGTCCGGAACCTGGTCCGATGAGGCTGCCAGGCACTCCGAACAACAAGCAAAACTATGATAGTGCAGGGCGGGCCTTGAGAGTCTGTGTGTATCAGCCCCACCGGCTGGGAAGAGGAAAACCTTGAGACTGTGTGTTCAAGGCCTGGAAGGGGGAAGGGGAGGGGTCCACAGTGCGCAAAGAAAAAGCCCCTAAAACAACTTTGGATAAGTGCCTGCCTTTCCTCAACACATATGCAAAATGAACAAAGAGGGTCTGGAGCAAGACAAGGATTGGGGCTAACAGACCCCCACCCACACCTTCGTCTGGGCAGTCACCTCTCCCCGGGGAAAAGCTGGCACCACCTTTACCTGCCAATCGATATGTAACTCCCTCGCCGCACCCCACCAACTACGTGCAGTCCGTCCTCAGAACAAAGGGCTGGGGTTCTTGGCTCCTTCTCTTGGCTCGTGTCTCTCTTGCCACACAGTGGTGGGGGTTGGCTACCAGGTCCCCAGCCACCCCTTTTTTTGGCCACCCAGCCTCTGGCTATCTGGGTGCTGGTCACCCGCATCTTTGGCCACCCTTGCTTTTGATTTCCTGTTCACTAATAAACGTTGCCCGAACGCTAATAAGCTCACTGACCTGTAATTCTTTACTGTGCTGGCGGGAAGAACCACGGTTTCTCCGGTAACAGCAGCCCTCCCACCTCCACCCACTCCTGCCGTGTGGGGCCAGGTGATACGCACCTCTGGGCCTCCCCACTCGCACCTGTCCCGGTGCCCCAAAGGTTCTGAGGGGAAGGCCAGCCGTGCTCCCAGGCGAGGCCGAAACCCCGCTTGGCTCCAACTCCCTGGGGCCTCCCAGAGATCCTACACCGAGCCTGCTCCCGGGGCTGCGGGCAGCTCGAGGTCACCGAGGGGCCGGAGGGCAGCCCCTCTGACTGTCCGCACAGCCTGCCCAGTACACAGGCTGATGGCTAGAGGATCTGGCCCACGTGAACCCGCTCCCGAGGCCCCGCCAGGCCCTCACCTGCTTCAGCACCGCTTCCGGGTCGTAGTTCATGACAGTGAAGTGTCTCTCATAGTCGTCCAGGTCGCTGAGGGCAAAGGGCCTGCAGGATGAGCAGGCAGACCCCTGCGTGGGCTCCCGGGCAGGGTGCCGGGCCCCCCGTGGCCCCTCACGGCTCACTACAGGGACTCTCTGTGCGCCCAGAAATGTCCTCGCGACCCCCCGGCGCTGGTGCCCATTTGACAAGGACTGCTCGCACCCCTCACGGTGGCCGAGGCAGGCTTGGCGGGCCGCTGTGCGGTGCATGGCGAAGGTGCTCCAGCGCAGGATGTCTGGTCCGCACAAGAGGGGCCCCCGCCCCTCGCCCTGGCCCCCCAGCCCGCCCCGCCTCTCCAGTTACCGGTTGGAGAAGCGCAGCCAGAACACGTCATACACGAACAGCCTCAGGGGCTGCACCGACCGCAGCAGCACGATGTAGCGGATGTCGAACTTGACCCTCCCCACGTCTTCTCGGAGGAACAAGACGGGACTTTCGATGTACTTGGACACAACCTGGAAGGCACAGATGCAGGCTCACGGGAGGCGCTGCCCTTACCTGGGCCAGGACAGGCGCCCCGGGCCTCCACAGCCGTGGGCTCAGCCTGTGGGCCAGCCAGCCGCTGTCCCCATGTCCTGAGGAATGGGTGTGCTCCCGTAGCCCCTCCTGCCCCTGCAGCCTGTGCTTCCCTCCTTCCTCTGCGTCTTCGACCGCTGTCTAGCCTGGGACGATTTATCTTCTTCTTTACTTTAGTGGAAGAAAAGATCCCACCCTGTTTTAGGTTTTGGAAACTGAACTTGTTCTCAGCCTGAACTCCGCCAGCTCCCCGCTGCATGGCTGGAAACCCCCACGACTGCCCCGTGGCACACTTCCCTCAGCCTCTGCCCAGGTGCACGATCTGGTCTCCCTGGCTATGGTCTGTGGTGCCCCCTGCCCAGGCCTGGCATCTCCCTTCTGCCGTGTGGTCATGTGTGGCGCACCGTGTGGGGCCTCTGAGATCAGACACACCTCTGACAGCTCTGACTGAGGCTCCTCCCTGCTGGCAGGGCGGTGGGGGCTTCAGAGACCCCTGTGAGCTCAGTGACCCATCAGCGCCCACACCAGGGCCCACCTGCACAGACCTAGACACCAAGAGTCCCCGCCCCCACCAAGCAGCCAGCCTGGGCCCACCTTGGGGCTGCTCTCTCGGTGCCGGATGACGCTGTGGAGGCTCCTGGTGATGTGCGTGTCAAGGCTGCGCGCCAGGTTCCAGGGCTTGCAGATCCAGTGGTTGTCCTCGCCCCTGGGAGCAGAGTGGCTGGATGGCCGGGACCGGGGCCAACCTCCCAGGCATGTCTCCCCAGGCCTGGGGCAGCAGAGAGACCCCAGCCTCCTCCAGGGCAGGTCAGAGGCTGGGCCTCGGGGAGTAAAGGAGGTGTCTGCCGGAGCCAAGGGGGCTGTGCCCTGGGTGAGGCCCAGACCCTGCAGCAGCCGAGGGTCTCAGCTGCACAGACCCTTGGGGGCAGTTGGGTGGGGGGCGCCTACCGTCTCTCCCGTTGCTGGAAGTAGCTGACAAACTGGGGCAGCTCCGTGTGCAGGTTGAAGGTGCGGGGCAGCCAGGCCGGGCCCTCGGGGCCCCCCGCCCGGCGTGCGATGGAGGCCAGGCAGTCCTTCACCGTCAGCAGGCTCTCGCAGGGGAACTGGTTCAGCAGCACGTGCGGCCTCTCCTGGCTGAGCCTCCTGCAGGGGGACAGGCTCAGGGGGCTGCGGCGAGGGGCTGGGGGCCGGTAGCTGGGCCCGGCTGGGAGGCGCCTCACCTGTAGTCCTTGAAGTGTGAGAAGTTGTAGAGGACGTCCGCGTCCGCCTCGTTGGGAGTGAAGGTGAAGCGAGGGTGGGTGAGGTGGCTGAGCACCTGCTGCACATCCGTGTAGACCCTGCAGGGAGAGGCCGTCAGCATGAGACGGGGTAACTGAGCGCCGGACAAATGAGACATGGGGACAGGCCGACACCACCAACCTCCCAGACACACGAAGAACTTGACTCTTGACAAGGGAGCTGGTGCCTGTGGGTGAGCGTGTGGCTAAGACAAGTGCCCCGGGGAGGCCTCACTCTGCCCTGGAGCTTGCTGGTGCTCGCTGTGCTGGGCCTGGGCCTGCCCCCACCTGCAGGCACTGGCACAGCCCCTCCTGGAGGCCCCTGTTCCCCTCCAGTGCCCAGTAGGTCCCTCAGCACGGACTCCCAGCCTTTGGGGGGCTGGCATGTGCAGGCCTGACGGTGCTTTCACTCCAGGACGAGATGAACACGCACTGAGAACCCGGGCGTGCAGAGCGGTCCCGCGGAGAGGAGTCGGGGATGTGAGACCAGTGCCCTCGGACAGGGCTGAGGTGGGAACCAGTGCTGGGTCGGTCCTTCGCCAGTCCCAGCATCCTCACGGCCCACTCCTGTCCACCAAGGGTGAGTTTAAACCCTGTCCCTCCGGGCCCTGCTCACCCCTCACTTTTTGTGTTTTTCTCCCTGTGATCCTGCGAACGCCACTTCTGGCACCTCAGTCACCGCAGTGCCACCAGGACAGAGTGGGCCTACTGAGCGCCGCCCGTGTGCATGTGCGTGTGAGGGAGACGGAGTGTGTGTGCAAAGGGGCTGAGGAAAAGGCTCCCTGCAGGTGGAGAGGGGGGCCACGCACTTGAAGATGTGGTCGCAGGGATGTGCCACTGGGATGACGGCCACGGGCAGCTTCTCCTTGTTTTCCTCCAAAATGGCCTGGAAGGGAAGACATCGGAGGCAGAAACAGCTTTGAGAAACGAGCCTGTGAACTCGCACCTTCCATCCCGGCAGACCTGGGCTGAGGGTCTCCGGGGCACACCCAGACCTCACCTGGCGCCCTTCACAGAGCCCTCCAACCCCTCCCACCCCCGGGTTTGGGGCTGGAGGCCCGCAGGTGTTGAATGGCTGTGTTGCATCAAAAGAACAATGCAAACATTGTTCTCAATCTTTTCAAGGCTGCCTCCAAACTACAGGCGGCTGAGGGGCCCACCTGCCCTGGCCACCTGCCCTGCGAGGGGCTGCTGGTCCTCAGGGAGCCCCCAAGGGCTGTTCCGAGCTTGCACAGTCTGGCGGTTTAAGCCACGCCCAACCAACTTTGACACCCCCTTTAAAAGAGCTTAATTCATCTCCCCCTGAGTGTGGGCAGAGTTGCTTCTAACCAACGAGAAGTGGAAGAATCCTGCTCGATTTGATCAAAGGCCCTGCGGCTCCTCCTCACTGCTCTTGGGTCACTGGGTCACCGGCTCTGAGAGCAGTTAGCTGCCACCTCGTGAGGACACTTCAGCAGCCCTGTGAACAGGCCCCCTGCCTCCGGCCAGCACTGCTGGGCCAGGCATGGACGCAGGTCCTCAGCCCCATGGGGCCTCAAGGACACAGAGCAGGCCGGCAGCCTGACTGTGCCTCACAAGACTCCAGGCCACTCTCCGACTCTTGCCCCGCAGACACGTGTGGGATGACACACATGTGCTGAGGCTGGAGTGACCTGTCACACAGTGATGACTGACTCGTGCGGGTGACCCAGGGCCCACAGGGGCCAAACGGGAAGAGATGACCAGGGCCTGTCACAGTGTCCGGGCTCTTACCTCCCCGTCCTGGCCAGTCCAGGCCACCGAAGAAGAAAAGACATTTTAATTCATATCCCTTTAACAAATAACCTGAAGATCACGAAGTCCTGGTCCCTCTCCGGGCCTCTGACACACATGGGGTATTCAGCGCGGTTGCTGCAGCCCAGCACCACTGGTGACAGTGCAGGACCCGCGGGCCACGGGCCGATGGGACCGCCGGTGGGCGGTGTGCACAGACCCGACGCCACGCAGCCCTACCCTCTGGGGCGGTCAGTGAGCGGCTGCCGTGCCGCTGGGGGTAGCGTGTGGCCTCTGCTCACAGGCCATCTGGTCCCCTTGGCACTGGACCCCAGGTCTCCCACCAGCCACAGGGCCTTTGGGAAGTCACTTAACCTCTCTGCACCTCAGTGTCCTCAGCCTCAGTGACGTGATGACCACACAGGACTGAAGTCCCAGTACTGTACGTAAGGGTCACAGCAGAGCGTGCCCAGTAGCGGGGGCTCCCTAGGTGCCCGGTTTCCAACAGGGACCAGCTAACAGCACGCAGTGGCAGGGGACCGGAGGGCTGTGCAAACCTGGTCTGGCAGTGGCTGCTCCTGGAGACTCCACCTCCTCCCGCACCCCAGGGCTCCCTCACCGGGCCCGGCCCACATAGGGGGGGCCCTGACCAAGAGGCTGTCCAGGGACTGAAAGCACCTCTGTTGGCTATTAACGACACCCATGATAATGACCTGTTGAGAGCCTACTATGCGCCGCTAGTAGGCTGGGCCGCACAGCATTTAAATACAGTGTCTTCCTGCCCGGGGATCAGGGATGGGGAAGCAAACACAAGGAAGAGCAGCCCCAACGCCAGCCCCAGCTCCAGCCGACCCTCACAGGGTGGCTCCCGGCGTCAGACCCTGGGGACAGGGCTGGGGCCTGACGCCCACTGGTGCGGACATGGGCAGCTCACGTTCACTCCTGAGCTCTGAGCCCCTCCCCTCTCAGCTGCTCCCAAACTCTTCTCCCCCTGCTGACAGCAGCGGGTGTTGGTCAGTAACATCTGGTAACTGAGTGGAGAACGTTCCAGAGCCACCAGGCAAACAGGCACAGGGGTGGAGGGTCACGGGAGAAGGGGCCCACCTGGTAGTGCTCATCGGGCGGCTCGGGCGTGCAGGAGCCGAGGCCCAGCATGTCGGCGGGCACCCAGGGCAGGAGCCTGCACCTCCGGATCAGAGGGTCTGCCTCCCCGTAGGCGAAGTCCCGGGTCACCTCCTCTGCACCAAGACACATGTGCCTGTCAGGGGTGGCAGGAGCCCAGGCTGGCCCGTCCTCTGGTGGGCGTGGGGTCGGACTGACCTCCCGTGTCCAGGTCCCTCAGGGGCCACAGCAGTGTGTAGGCCACCTGCTGGGGCACGCAGAAGAATGGTGCGGTGGCGAAGCTGGGCGTGTCCGAGTGCTGGATGCGCGAGCCGAACTCGTCCATGATGTACCACACTGGCACCTTCTCCTCGGCCGTCTGCAGGCAGAGCACGCCCGGCTGTCTTCCACCGGCCCGGTCACCTGTCCTACCCGCCTCCTCACACACCCAGCACCCAGCACCCAACACTCTGAGCCTGGAGCAGCTACCGCACAAACCCCCGGGCCCTTAACCACGACGTCTGGGAGGGTGGCCCGGCCTGGCAGACCAGGACACAGGTCCGCAGACAGGGACTGGGGCAATTGGCCGTGCGCTACAGGCGTGTGGGAACCAGGCACTAGCCTGGCAGCCACGTAGACAGGTGGTCTCGTGTGTGTGGCAGGGGCGGGGGGATGGGGAGACTTGCAGTTCGGGGGAGGGGACATCTAGGCTGAGACCAAGAAACACAACTTGTCTTTTCCAACCTAAACATGGGGGGGCTGCAGCCCAAGGGCAAGCCTGGGGTGGCCGGGGCAGTGGGACAAAAGCCTGAGGGCGCACGCTGACAGGGCTCGACAGGGCTCGGCTCCTCTCCTGAAGGCGGTGAGGGCCACGGAGCCTTTTCAGAGGGTGAGTGGCAGGAGGCGGGGGCACCCGGAAAGGCAGCCGAGCAGACGCCCAGTCCCTGGCACTGGCTGGTCCAAGGCAGATGATCAGGCCCACAACAGAGCCACGAGACTGAAGGGGCTTCAGTGGGCCCTGGGAGAAGGGGAGTTGGCTCACTCATGGGGTGGAGGTCCCTAGGCTGGTTGCCCCGCCAGCCCCGACCGCACAGGGAAGCGAAGGTCTGCGTCCGCTTCTGTCCTCAGCCTCCCCTGGGGCCCAGCTGCCCACTCACCCCATGGGACAGCTGGTAGGTCTGGTTGAACTTCCACATCTCCTCCAGCACCTGGTCCACGGCCTCGGTGCTGGGCAGCTCCCCATGGAACTCGACGCCCATCAGGTTGGCCATGCGGTGCAGCAGGCCAGGCACCTGGTGCAGCTGCTGGCGGGCGTGCGCCACCCGGCACGTCCAGGCGTGGTCGATGAGGAAGATGCTGCAGGCACAGGCCACAGGGCAGGGTGAGGCAGCCACACAGGCGCAGCAAGCAGGCAAGTGGCAGCAGACGACAAAGAGGAAGAGGTCTGGGGCTGTGGCTGGGACTGGCACCCAACCCAAGACTTGGTCTCCCAGCACCAGTGGGCCTGGGTGGGGATCCGGACTCTGCCAACCGCTCACTGGGTGGCCACAGACATGTTCCCCTCCCACTTTCGGTTTCTAAAACAGGGCAATGGGGCCCCCATCCTGCCACTGGGCCAATTCGGCATCAAACGAGACAGAACGCACACGTGCTGACTGGACCCCGAGTCCCCGTGTGCTCTGTGACCACAGCAACCACCCAGCAGCGAGGGGCCTCCACTGGGCTCCAACCCATGCCCGCCACCTCGCCGCCTGCCCGTGCAGGGAGGCCAGCAACAGGCAGGTGCGCAAAGGAGCGGCCACTCAGAGCTCATTCACACACGCCCGGGACTTCTGGGAACTTCCTGGGAAGCTCTGAGGCCTATTTCCAGAGAGGCCTCAGTCCCCACACTTAACGGCACCCGCAGCCCACGCCCCTGGTTTCCCTGGAGGAGCCCAGGGTAGGAGCCGCACACTGCCGCCCGACACGGTGGGCTGAGGTGGAGAACGAAGCCATGGCCCCCAGACAGCGACCCCACCCAAACAGGTGGACAAAACGGCCTCGCCGCTGTTCCCGCGCTTCGATGAAAGGAACAGCAAATGTCCCAGGTCTCCCTGGGCCACCCAGGCTGGCTCGGCAGTATTTATTTTATTATGCCACACAGTTGGCCCTCTGTATCCACAGGTTTCAACCGACTTCAGACCAAAAACATTTGAAAAATGTTATGTGGTTGCCCACGTGCACTCTGCAGTCAGGCCTAGGAGGGCTGGGCTGCGCTGTACTGGGCGCAGGCAGACTTTCGAGTCATTGTTTCCTAAATACAGTGTAACAACTGTTCACGCAACATTCACGCTGTGGCAGGTATTATAATCAATCTGAAGGGACTGAAGCCTATGGCAAGATAAGCGCGGATTACAGGCCGGCACAGGGTGGGGCAAAGGCAGGTTTACAGTTGTTCCTGTGGGAAGTAATATAGTTAGTAAATGACACAAGCAAAAACTGTTTCGCCTGCTCACAACCATAAACCTGCTTTGCCCACCCTGTACTACGCCCTTTTACACAAGTGGCAGGAGCACCCTCGGATTTGGGTGTCCGGGAACCCACCCCTCAGGGCATGAGGGAAGATTGTATCATTTTGTTTGTAGATCCTGAAACAGACGAAGATGTACTGCTGCCCGCCTGCAAAGTCGACAACCACGTGACCCAGTGCAGAGCCAGGCCTTCCAAGCGGACGCCTGGGGATGCCCCTGGACAGATGCACACCAGGGGTGCTGAATGCCGCAGGTGCGGGAAAGAGGACAGAGGGTGGGGCCTGCCCACAGGGGAGACGCAGAGGCCCAATGGGAGAAAGACCCAGGAGCGGGCGGGCTCCAAACCAGGAGTCACCCCATCCCCTCCCAAACCTGACCGGTAGAGTGTGCCATGCACAACGGCCCCTGGAGGTGGCCATAGCGTTTGATTCACCCAAACCCGCACAGGTGGGGACAGAGCAGGCCCACATGGAGACTGGTGGCACTGAACTTCACAGAAAGAAGAGCCTGCAAGTTTCTGTGTGAGAGAGCACGTGGGTGGAGGTGCTCTCAGCTGCTGTAATTACCTGTGTGGCCACACCCACTGCCTTGTGGGCTGGGGAAGGAGGCCAGCCCCTTCCAGGAAGAGCCCAGGACACTGACCTGAGGACTCTCAGAGGCCAGAGAGGGTCTTCCTCAAGTTTCCAACAAAGTTGGACAGAGGCACTTGCAGGCCTGTCCTTGTTGACGGCCCCTCTTGGCCCATGGGAGGCAGGAAGCCCAGGGTCCCATCTCAGCTCTGCCCTGAGGACTCACCCAGACCCCCCTCACCCTCCTCACATCCTGGGAAGGAGCCCCCAGAGAACAGGATGAAGAGCCTCCAAGCTTCCCTCAGACTCTGACTCAGGGGGACTAGGCGAGGCCCCAGAGTCCTGGGGAGATTCCGGTTCTCAAGTAAGCCTGCCTGGGTTTGATACCCACATTCAGCAGTGTGTGACCTCCGGCAAGTCCTCCCCATTTCCTTATCAGCAAAGTCAGAACTCATGGCCTGTCCTGTGACGGGTGGGACAAGGGACGGCTCAGGTGGAAACACGGTGGCCACAAACCAGCAATTGTCACACAGGACTCGAGCCAGTGTCTGCTCTTGCTGCCTTCCCCCAGTGGGCGGCCTCTGGCCCCAGAGCCCCACCCAGCCCCTACCTGTTGGGGTTGGCCGCCTGGAGCCCATTTTCATTGGTCACGATGACCTTGTAGCAGCGCTCGCTGCCTGGGTTGGGCTTCTTCCTGCGCTCTTCCTGGGCGGCCTCCTCCTCACTCTCCTCCTCCTCCACTTCTTCCACTTGCATTATCCCAAACATATCTCCCGCGTCGAAAACCTGCGGGCCACAGCAGGGGGTATCGGCAGGGTACCCCAGCCCTGAACCCTGGCCACAGCCTGGACTTCCGCTTCTGGCCTCCAGGTCGAACAAAACCCCTCAGGAGAGCAGGACCTATTTACTGCCACCCGCCCATTTCACGGGTGGGGAAACTGAGGCTCCTTAGAGAGAGCAGTCAGAACTGGGGCCCAACCTGCCCCTCAGGACCCATGCTAAGAAGGGGACCTACAAACGTGTCTGAATTACGTCTACTCTGGCCCCTTGTTTTACAGGGAAACATGGCCTAAGAGGCAGAGGGGGTGGCTCTGGTCACATTGGAAGTAAACGGAAGTCAGCATCTTGGTGTCCAGGGACCTCACCCCAATTTTGCTCTCCTGAGGAACCCATCCAACACCAGGGCAGCTGAGGCAGCCCAGAGGGAGAGAGGTGACCAAGAGCCTGCTGTGGCCGCTGTGCCTGCCCAGCCAAGCAGCAGCCCAGGCCTGCAGGAAGCATGACCTGGGGGCTTGGGGCCAGTCTCCTGAGGTCCCCAGCCAGGATGGGACAGGAAGGGCCCTGGTGCTTGACTTTCCCTGGGAAAGGACAACTGCCAGCCATGTGTAGCTGGTGAGGACGAGTTAGCCTCTGTGTGCTCTGGAGCCAGGCTCTGTGACCTCGAACGAGTCACCGAACCACACTGTGCCTGTTTCCCCACGTGTACAACCAGCATGTTAGGACTGCCTCAGAGGGGGTCGGGAGCATCAACGGTTAGCACGAAGAGGGAGAAGAGCTGAGCCCTGCAGGTGCTCAGGCTCTTTCCGGGTTCCCCTTTAACTTCCCAGAGCCAGGGGAGGGGGCCACAGTGGTGCCTCCAGTATAGAGATGAGAAAAGCAACTCACAAGGGCTGGCGTTTACACCACAGCCCCAAACCCCCACCCTCACCCCCAAACCTGACAGGAGGGCGGGAGCAGGGGTGGGTGCACCATTAAGCCTGGGGGGTAGAGGGCCGGCCTCAGGTCTGGCTTCTCCCCGGCTGTGGAGGGGGTAGACCACGATTCCTTCCTGGTGCACGCAGACAGGAGAGGAGCTGAAAACGATCTTAGAACACTTCCTGTCTTTCCAAGGGAAACTTTCTTTCAAGAAGCAGCAGTGGCCTTGACGTGGGACCAAAGGGGTCCCACGCTGCTGGTGTGCACCCTGCCCACACCTGGGTTCGCAGCGGCAGCAGGTTTCCTTGGAACAACGACTGCAGGGTGGGTCAGGCAGACTGGTGACTCACCGCTCTGCCCATAACTCAAGAGTGGCAAGGGAGGGCCATGGAAAAACACCGGCTGCAGAGCAAGGGCGGGTGGGCCAGAGGGGCAGCAGTCTGGGAACTGCCCACTATGTGCTGGGCACCAGCTGAAACTTATCTCATGCTTCCCTGTCCCCTCCCTGCCAAGAGACTCCACCAGGTGAGTGACTTGCCCAAGTGAGGGTTTGCTGATGGGAGAGCTGGAGCTCCCACACCATGCTCTTCGCCCAGCATGTGAGGGGTCCTTTTATCGCCACTAACAAGCTGGGGTCTCCTACCACCCAGCACAGACCTGGGACCAGGGCTCAGGAAATGTGGGCAGAATAAGTCACTGGGCGGGGAAGGGGGGGAGAAGGAAATTCACTGTTACAAAAGATAGGTATGTTCTGCCTGCCCCTGACATTGTATCTTTTTTATAGCAACTACCGTTTTGAGCAGGAAGGTACCTGGACCAACCCCTGACTTTACAGATGGAGAAACTGATCGAGAGGAAGGTTTGTCCAGGCTCAGGGGACACTCTTTTCCTGGCTCTGGAGTTCCCTCTCATCCCAGCACGCGCAGTCTGGATGGGGCCCAGAAGGCAGCCTGTTGAAGGGAAGCCTGGCTCCAGCTAAGGAGAAGCACCCACGGGCAAACTACCTGAGCAAACTACCCCGCACCAGGCCCTCCCGCCCCCCAGCCAGGATCCACGGGGAGCCCCCGTGGAGGTCCAGGCTAAAGCAGCTGGTGAGTGGCACAGAGCTGTCTCCACAAAACGGGAGATGACCTACAAGCAGCTGAGACCTTCTCATTTTTCTTTAATTTGTGCTCGTATCTTCCACAGACTGTTTGCTTTAATTTGCAAAAGGAGGACAGTCAGGCTCAACTGAGGGGACGTGAAAGAGTTTTATGACCCAAAGAGTTAAAACCACACAAACTCATGGGGCTCCCCTTCTCCCAGAGGGAGGCAGTGGCTGAAACTGTCCAGATCTGAAGCCTGCCAGACCTCGAGGGTCACTTCCTCTTCCAGAGCCTCAGTTTTCTCAACTGTACAATTGGGGGGGTTGGGGGGGCGGCGCTGTGAGGCTCGGAGGCGGGGAAATCAGCTCAGAGCTTGGCACACAAACAAGAGCCAAAGTTCGTTTTGGCTCTAGGTTCCACCTAAACCCTGGTCCAGCCCCAGGTGCTGGCAAGACCGGGGTCCAGGGCCCTGGCAGCCACTCTTCAGCCCCATTTTTAGGCGGCTCCTGAAATGCCAAGGGGGCAAAGTGTAAGCTGATTATGACTGCATTCGTGGCTCTTCATCATCAAACCCTTGCCTGCTTCTCTGGCCTCGTCCATCCACACCATCCCCAACTCCCCGAGAGGGACATATCCCTGCGCGTCTCACCGAGGCCTGCCCAGGTGGGCACAGGCTCCCCATCCTGCAACGAGCTCGCACATCGCGAGCTCCCCCCAACCTCATCCGCACGTGTCCTCCAGGAGGCCCCCTGCCTTCCCCAGGCGGACCCAGCCGGGCTTTCCAGCCGCCAAGCCCCAGCAATTCTCGTCCCAGGGCCAGCCCGCAGACCACACCCTTCCGAGTAGAAGGGTCCAGAGCGGTCCGCCTCCGGCGCGCCCAGGGCCCACTCTGAACACCCCGGGGCTCCCAGCCAGGCGCCTCGACCACCCCGCGTCGCCCCGGCCCGCACCTCGTGCTCCAGCTTGTGCAGGAGGCGGCCCCAGTACCGCTCGGGGACCCCCGACGCGCGCAGCGCTGGGCCGTGCAGCGCCACGAACTCGGCCAGGGCCCGCGCCCCTTCCTCGGGGCCCGGGCCCCGCTCCGAGTTCGGCGCCGCGTCCGCCTCCATGGCGCCTCCACCAGCGCCAAGCCCAGCGCCGCCACAGCACGAGGGCACAGCCCTCCCGACTCGGCCCGCCCACCCGCGCCGTCGCCGCCCCGCCCTCCTCCGGGGCTCCCCGGGACCCCGCCCACCCCCGGTCGCACGCAGCGAGCAGCCGGGGCGCGAGGCTCAAGGGGCGGGACCTGGGGAGCCCGGGAGCCCGGCCGTCCGCGGGGCTGGCGGCGTGTGCGCACGCGTGGCTGGTGGGGGCGGTGCCTTTTTCCTCCCCGCGCCTGCCCCGCAGGATGCCGGGAGCGGGGCTTTACTGCGGTGGAAACCGGAAGAGACTGCGGGGACTGCCCAGGAATGGGACAAGGAGCCCGGTAGGCAGTGGTATGGGTAGACTGCAGCGCCGAACGAGCCGCTTGCAGGCCCCCGGAGGCGGCGGGGACTCCCCGATCCTGGAATGTCCTACCAAAGTTAGGTCCTGCAAAGTAGTGGGCCGCTTCAATTTCCTTACGTTTGGATTCGGAATGTAAATTTATGCAGTTAAAACCGAGAGGTTTTTCGAACAAGTTGAGGCATTGCAAAGATAGTTCAAGGTGTAATTATAGAATTCAAAAACCGTTCTTTGGACATTCTAATATTTCAAGTTCTTCTATTGCTTCTGTGTGGGTGCAGAGAGACCCACCCCAAGATGTGTCTCGGCGATAAGCGGATCACTCACTTGCTCCAGACTACTGAGACCCTGCGCGCTCAAGAGGAGCTCCTGTGCTTTGTCTGCAGGGCAGGGCAGACGTGGAATTACCGAATGTCTGCCCTGCTGAGGGCCCTGCGGTGGCCTCCCGAAGCCCCCAAAGCAGTTTACCTTCTCCCTGTGTGCGGATGTATTACATTTGGTTATTGTCTCATGTTAATCTGTATCCTGTCTACTGGATGAGACCAGGGGAAAGAACCGTGGGGGTCACGTTTCTTCCTCCCGCACACGTCCACATTGGCTTCCCGGGCGCAACCTTGCAGTAATTGTGTTTTGCTAAAAGGCTCAAAGGCTGAAGTGGTTGGTTGGTTTGGTTTTGGTGCTTCACTTGCTGATTATTTTGATTAAAAGTTTTAACCTGAATTTGAGCAAAATGTCGGTTTGGAGGGCTTGTGCAGTGCGGCTAGGACACTGAAGTCTGTCTCTGCAAAGGCTCAAACTTCCAAACCCCAGATGGGGCGGCGGCGCGCAGGGAAAAACGTTACTGCCATGGGGAAGGTCGTTTATTTTATTTATTTTTTTTATTGGATCTAACACTGCTTTTCCACAAAAATGTTCAATTACTCTATGAAAAAAATACTTGTAAAATTTCGACAGCTGTAATTTTTTTTTTTTAGATTTTATTTCACTTATTTTTAGAGAGAGGGGAAGGGAAGGAGAAAGAGAGTGGCATCAATGTGTGGTTGCCTCTTGACACACCCCCTGCTGGGGACCTGGCAACCCAGGCATGTGCCCTGACGGGAATCCAACCAGTGGGGGACCTTTGGGTTTGCAGGTCAGTGTTAAGTCCACTGAGCCAAGCCAGCCAGGGCTACTTACTTATTTTCAGAGAGAGGGGAAGGGAGGGAGAGAGGGAGAGGAACATCAGTGTGTGACAGATACAGGTTGCCTCTCACAAGGCCCCCAACCAGGGACCTGGCCCGCACCCCACTGAGCTTGGGCGCAGCCAAGGGATTTCTGACAAAATTTTTTCTTTTCTGATTTCGGCTACCTTTTGTCCCCGGTACCCGCCCTTCATGACTTCCGATGAATGGGAGAAAGGAGCAATCTTTAAGTTCATCTTCTGTTTATTATTGGAGTGATTTTCACAAATGTTTAATTACATGCATAGGTATGAACATAATGGAGAAAACAACACTTTGGATATTCAAGGCAACTAAAAGAAAAACGTGGTTACACTGGCATCTGTCACTCTAGGCAGTGATTGCCAATGCGCCAGGACAGCGGCCCAGCAGCCTCCACAGGAGCCCGGGACGACGGCTGTGGACACCGGGGCTCCGCTCTCTGGCTCCCACCCCACAGCGGTGGGCGCCCTGCACCAGAGCAGCGGGGGCCACGTCTGCTCAGGCTGCTCGAGGTTCTGACCTCAGCGGAGTGAGAAGTCTCCCCGAAGCTCTGTGTGGCCTCTGGACTGAATGTCAGAATACTTGGCATCAGCCAGCTTTCCCTTGTGCCTGCTTTTCGCCACACTGGGTGGAGGGACCTGCACTCTCTAACGAGCATGCACTGGGGCCTGTGAGAGGGGAAGTTAGGGGAGGGGGCGCTGGGCCAGGGCTGCGCAGGGCATGGGCTCGCCCCTCGAGTTCAAGTAGGAATGGAAGTGACTGTCCCCCCAGGGGGAAGGGAGAGGCCCATCTTTCTCAGAGGGAGGCCTTGGCACTAAGTCCCCACTCCCACTCCTCCTTCGTCTGTCCTCTCTCTGCCCTGCATATCCCCGCCCCGGACACTACCGCCAGGCCGAGGGACTGGTAGCGTTCAGTGTCAGCGTTTCAGAGCGAGAGGTTTCCTCCTTTCGGGTCAGGTGGGCCTGGTTTGCGTTCTCAGCTCCGAGAGTCACTATTTGCCTTGGTCGCCCGAGCCTCCATCTCCACATCTGAAGCTCAGGTGTGGCTGCACCCACCTCGCAGGGGCGGGGCCTCATGTGTGCAAATGGTAAAGAGGTCAGCCCAGAGCCAGCCAGGCAAGGGCATGGGGGACCTCTGGCTCTTCCTGCCGAGACTTGGAGAATTTCATGAAGTCCGCTCAGGCTATGGGGAGGCCTGAAGGAAACAGAGGGTCCCATTTTTTGGGGGCTGTCTGTGCTGTGCAGGGCACCAGGAGGGAACCTGGGGCCAGGGCCATGTGGTCTGGGTCCTGGGGTAGGGGGTGATCGTCCTTGCTGGTGCCCTCTCCAAGAAGCAAGGCGGGCTGGGTAAGGCTGACCCCAGCTTGTGTGGCCCTGTGTCTGGCACACAGTAGGTGCCTAGGACTTAGGCTTACTCCCCGAGGGGCTGGCGGTCTTTGGGGACTGCAGAGGCAGCTGTGGGAGAACCGGATCTACCTGCCATCTCTGGAAGACCAAGTCCTCCTGCCTGTGGCCTGGACGACGTGGGTGCTGTGCTGTTGCCTGGTCAGAAAGGCCGGGTGCCGCCACGTCTGTCTTTGGTGAACACAGAGATGCAGTTTACCAGGCTGACTAGCTTCCAAGCATGTAGTGAGAGGTCAGAAAAAGCCAGGGATCCTGGGTGACAAGAACGGAGCCCCCTTCTGGAGCACGGGGTGTGCAGGCACTGCGTGGGGCAGAGACTGCGGTCCTGGGCTGGTGGCAGCCGTGACCTCCGCGCATCTCTCCCCGCCCACAATGGAGGGTGGTGGCAGCTTCTCCCACGACACCCTTCTTGACAAGCAGATCTGCGTCCCCAGCTCTGCTCTGTCTGCACATGCCCTCCATCCCCACTGAGGGTTCTGGGTGGCGCTTGGGGAGGGGTGTCTTCTCCTGAGGAGACTGCTGGGCTCTGCCCTGCCTGCCCCCAGCTTCATCTGTGGCCAGTGGGGCTTCCCAGGGGATCCTGTCAGCCCGGCTGTGGTCTTTCTCCTTTTCTAGGAGCCTAGCACATGGTACGTGCTCAGCAAACGTTTGCTGATTAACTCAATTTAGTTCAGTTGGGGCCCGAGGCTGACTCCCTCGTTTGAGGGACTGGATGGAGGGGAGAGGCCAGCACACCTGTGAGAGGCCGGGATGGGGGTTGGGGGGACAGGGGGACTTCTCACAGGCCCTTGGTCCCTGGGGGCGGGTGCAGGGTGCCCTCCTCAGAGTGTCTCCAGCTGGCGGGTGTGATGCTGCACTAGGAGCAGAGCCAGCCCTGGCCCCTCCATCGGTCCTGGCCAAGTGGGCGGGCTTTGGCTTCCAGAAGCTTGTTCCTTAGCTCCTTTCCTTGGAGTTCACTGACTGGCTAGCCACCGAAGGTCCGTGCCAGGCGAAGGGCAGACCCTGACTGGGATAGGTCTGTGGCTGCTCAAGACCAATGTCCATCAGGAGTGGGCTGTGCCCCTTCTGGCCCAGCCCCTCCATGTTGGCTTCCCCTTTGGGCAGCGTGGGTTGCCTGCACCCCGGTCCTCGGCTTCTGTCCTTCTCAGGATTCATCGCAGGATCTGCCCTACCTGGGCCTGGTCCCTTCCCGCATTCTTTAATTCTCCCCACCTCCACCTGGAACCAGGGGGCACGGCCACCTCGTGTCAGCCCAGCTGCCACTGGGTCCCACATGTGGAGACGTGTAAAAGTGGGCCCTGTGGCCCATGGAGGGCCCCAGGACCACTGGACCCCAAGGACTGGGAACAGCTTTAGGGTTCACAAGGTGGGACCATGACATGGAGACCCAGGCCAGACCCCACCGCCGGACTCTGAGCACCCCCGATGGTGTGGGAGGTGTGTTACTGGGGAAGGCGGGCTGTGGGCTGCCTGGTCTTTGGGAAGGGGTGAGTCAGCCCGGTCCGGCCCTGCCCTGCCAGAGACGCTGGGCGGGCAGGGCCTGGCCAGGGTGGTGGGGCAGCCTTGGGCTGTGAGTGGACTCCTGCTGAGGGCAGGTTAGTGGGCATGTGGGGGGCGTATGCCAGACACCCCCTGCAGGAGCAGCAGGAAGAAGCAGAGAGGTGAGGGGTCTTTCTGGTCCTCTGTTTTTTGGGGGGAAAATTGAGAAAAAAACCTCCCAGTTCCTTCCCCTGGAGCTGTTGCTGGGGGCTCATTCTGGAGGAGCCTTGTCTGATTTCTAGGGATGACCAAGGGCTCAGCAAGGGAAGACAGGACTCTTTCTGGGAACTAAGGTTGGCTTTCAAGGACTGTGACCAGGGGTAGGGTGGTGTGGCCCCGTGGAGCTCCTTGCCTGGCCCTGACCTGCCCCCCAGGTGCTGCCCCTCCCAACTGGAGCTGGGTTCTGGCGGAGAAGGTGCCGATGGCAGTCGGGCGGGGCACTTGCCCCTGCCAAGCCCAGCGATGGCTGTGGGTGACTCCTGAGCTCCGGGCTGTTTTGTGGGCTGTAAAATTCATCATGCCTGCCTTGTCCCTGAGCCCTGAGTCTCCAGAGACCTCGATGGCCTACGCGTCTTCACCATCCTCGGGACCATGGCCACTTCTCACACTGGGCTTCCGGCCAGCTGCTCGGCTTGGCTCTGGCCAGGGGTGGTCGGGGAGGAGACAGCCTGGGGGTTGGGGTTCATTTTCTGATTCTCCCACGTTCCCTGGAATTCAGAATACCTGCTAACCCTAAAACTACAGGTCACGTCCCATGCCTGTCCTGCCCCTGGCGGCCCGCCGTCTCTGCGGGCTGGCCTTGGCACGTCAGGGCTGTGGCAGCTCTGTCCCAGGCGCTGGCCTCCTGGTGGAGTGGGGTTCCAGGCAACTCGGTCGAATTCCAGACTTTTCTTTTTTAAAGACAGACTCTGAGAGGGAAGCAGCCTGCCCTGGGAGCTGGCACTCCGGACCTGGGGCTGCCTTGGCCTGGGGCAGCCACCGCCTCCTCGAGTACAAGAAAGGGGTGAGCCACTGCTCTTGAGGCCCCTGCGGTCACACAGCCTGTACCCGCATGGGGAAGGCCCTGCTTCCGGTGGCACGAGGGCACAGCATGGACCCCAAGGTCATGGCCTCAAGGTCAGACACAGGTCCCTCCTGAAGTTGACCACTATGTCCCCGTACCCCCAGCGAGGAGTTCGGGGGGAGCCAGCTTTCCACCACGTTCCGTCCGAGGGCAGCACTCCGGCAGGGCCCTGGAGCCCCATCCCCGAGGAACTCGTCTTCCGAAGTGTGTCCACAGCCGCCCGCCTTGTCCCTGGGCCTGTAGGCTCCTTGCCGCACACAAACGGGGGCGGCTGGCACCTGGGGAAGCTGTTTCATCAGCCAGGGAAGCCGGCAAAAGCTGGGGCGCTCACTGGCGGCCGGAGACCAGGCGGGGCTGCAATCTGTACAGTTACTGAAGAGACCCTCCCTAAAGTACCCACAGATAGAAGTATATATATATTTATATTTATACATATAATACTTAATTAGACCTCTCTCAAGGAAAAGCACAAATCCACACTTTCTTTCCCAGCAGCTCTTCTCTGTGCTCTCTCAGAGTCCTTGGAGCCTGACCACAAGGCGACGGGGCGTCCGGGGCATGTGGCTGGGGCTCTGGGTGTGGACGCCCCTGTGACAGCAGCCGCACCCCGCTTATCAAAGCCCCCCAGATGCCCTCGCACACCCTCCTCTGTGAGGCCTGGCTTCTCGTCTCCGATCAGGCCTCCAAGAGTCTCCCCAGGAGGGTCTGTCACCGGAGGGGCATCTGCCGACTTCCAAAGTGCCCGCCAGGACCCGCCCTCATGGCAGTGCAGTGTCCTGCCAGGAGAGGGCGCTCTCGGGGGCCTGGAAATGAGCAGGCAGAGGGAAGGAGAGGGGCTGCCTTAAAAAATGTTTTCCCACGGGGGCAGCGATGGGAGGCCTGAGCACGGGTGGGCTGGGGTCTCTGCTTGGACTGGGGTCTCTGCCTGGGCGGGTTCCCGCCCTTGCCGACGGGTGGGCCTTCCTGAAGGGCAGCCTCCTTGGTGACTCCCCAAGGCGACATGCAGGCCCATGGAGCTGCCTCTGAGCTTCTGCTGTGGAGGGCAGGCTCCCTCCTTGCCCTCCCCCTCGGGACACGGGCCATCCCCAAGCCGGGCGCCGCGGCGGCATTATTTGTAAGGCCGCAGGAACCGGGACACTTTGGAGCGCAGCAGTTTGATGAAGGACCGCGGGAACATCTCCTTGGACTCCTGGGCTGTGTACTTGAAGTAGTTCTGGGGGTGAGCCAGCACGTCGAAGAGGGCCTTGATCAGCTTCTTGTCCTGAAAGACACAGCCAGGCCGCCTGAGGTCCTGCGAGGGGCCGGGCTAGGCTGGAGGGCCTGCTGCTCCCCTCTTCAGTGCTGGGGCAGGTGGGTGGGGGGGCTGGCTGGCAGGTTTGGGGACCCCAAAAATCTTACTCTTTCCATAAGTAAGTTTCAGTTGAACTGTCTGGCTCACTGGTTTTTAAATAGTCTGTTGGGGTGCATTTGAGACCTTGGTCCCCGGCATAGGTCAGTTTGGCTCAAATAAACTCTTAACAAATTTTTAAAAACTAGTCTATTCATTTGAACTCTTGGGGTTCCAATAGTACTGTACTTAATGAGCGCTCCACTACGGAACAAAACAACACGTTGGAAACCAGACCTGAGTTTAAGATTGTAGTTCCAGAACCTACGCCCTAGCTTCTTCACCTGGGAACTGGCTCTCCTGCTCTGAAGTTAGCTGTCCTCCGCGGGAGGGGCAGGCCCCCGGCTCAGGCTGCGAGGCAGACACGCAGCGGTGAGAGTGGGGAGCCGGCCCAGGCGCCCGAGGACCGGCACGCTGGGCCCAGCGCCGAGCTCCGTGATCTGCGGTCAGCAGCAGGGCCAGCCCCTCACTTACAAACCGCCTACTGTGTGCAGGAGTGGGTGGGCCTGGAGAACCCCTTGCTGTGAGCTGTCTCTCTTTCCAAGCTGGGAGTAATAGCTGGAGCGGAGGTCAGCCTGCGGATGGGCCCAGCCCCCCTGGAGCCCTGCGCGACAAGGTGGCTCTGTTCTTCGGGGCCACGAATGGGACGAGGAAGGAGCCCATTCTGAAGGCGGTGCTCGATCCCACCGATTTTAAGATGCCTCCCTGTCAAACTACCCTCACTTCACCGATGCGGAAAGTCGGGCTGAGAGTTGGTAAGGCACCTGCCCAAGGGCAAGCCACCAGGTGCTGGGCTAGACCCCACCAGACGCGCCAGCCTTGGCCCTGCCCCCAGGACCGGTGGGACCAGCACCTTCTCCTTACCTGTCACACCCTCCTTCCCTGCTCTGGGGCAGGGGGCTGGGCGCAGGGATGGCCCTGGGATCTCACAGGCCCCTGTCCCGGGATCACAAGGAGCCCTTCCCGCAATGTCGCTCACTCACTTTCAAAATCTCCTGGTGATTCTCCGAGGCGTAGAGCCGTCCATCACGAACGATATCTTCTATTAACTGCTGGTAGTCCTCTGAACCCAGCGGGGAGGGAGGAAGGTGAGGCCACGGACCAGCCCCTGCCCTCCCCCCGAGCCAGCCACGGGCAGCTCTGCTCTGAGCCTCTGGGCCCTCCCCCCAAATTGTTCTCCAGGTCTCACTAGCTGGAACACCCCTATCGAACCCTGAAAGCCCTGCTGGGGCAGAGCCTCGTGCTGAAGCCCGCGGACCCCACGCATTGCTCCCCTATCTGTACCTTGGGCCCGTTACAGGCTTGTGTCCCCCTCCCCCAGGCTGCAGCCCCCTGAGGTGGTGGGGGGTGTGTGGTTAGGCTCCATGTACCCAGGGCCGGCCTGGGATGGGCGCGCACTGTGGCAACACTCACCGTCATAGGTGACATAGGGTACTTGGAAGCCTTTGCCACTGTTGCCTTCGTTGGATTTGAACTGGATCCAGAGCTTGCGGGAGCGGGAAGTGAAGGCGATGGGCCTCTCGTAGGTCTGGCAGGTCTCATAGGTGGTGATAGATGCGGGCGAGGCTGGGGGTGAAGACACGCCATTGCTCCTCGCCCGCCCCGTCTTCCGCCTCTGGCTGCTCGCTGCCCCACCCCGCCGGCCACCAGCACCCACAAGGCCCACCGCCCCCAAGACCCCAGCCCCTGGCATCCACACTTACCGCCTCTACCTCAGGTGCCCTTCCCACCCTCAGCCCTCAGCCCCAGTTCCTGCTTGTCTTTCTGCACCCATTTCCATGCCCCTCTTCCAGGAAGCCTTCCTGACTGCTCCATCTCCCCTGCTACATTCCTGCTCTGCTCTGGTGAGCCCTTTATTACAGCTTCTCTCTACGGGATTGTCACTGTCTCCCTGCAACCTGCTCCTCAAGGACAGGGCTGTGGCAGGGGGTCAGATTTGGGGAGGGCCCCCACCCTGTGAGGAGGGCCTGGGGTAACCCACCATCTTACTGATCCCTGGGATGGCCTGAGGCAGGAGAGGCTGGCTCCGCTAGAGCTCAGCCCTGTGTGTGAACACTGGAGGGCGGGGAGAATGCTGGGACTGGGGGGCTGGAGACAAGCAGGGGTGGGGACCTGGTCCCAGGTGGGGTTCTGAGCGACCGTGGCCTCTTTGTGGCCGCAGTCCTAGTAGACACTGTGCATTTCCGGCTCCTCAGCTACACTGAGTGGGACACGGTGACGAAGACCGAGCAGCGCCTCCCACTCTCCCCTGGGTCCCTGTGTCTCAGAGACAGCCTCGGCCCAGGCGGGCGGGCGTGAGGCTGTGTCTGCCTGTGTCCCCCTCCCCCCACCCTCTGACCGGGAGCTTGCTCCCTGGGGCACCGCTGCCGCATCACAGCAGACACTGTGAGGAATTTAGCCTGGTCCATTGTGGGGCTCAAGGGCACCTGGGCCCTCGGGGCAGCCCGCCGCTCATCGCCTGAAGTCCCACCACGGGTCCCTGGTGGGGGCATCGAGCCAGGAGACTGGGGCTCACAGAGGGGAGGCGATGGGCTGTCTGACCCTGGTGTCTTGTGTGCGGGCTCAGAGTGGCCCTTTGCCACCCCCTGCCCCAGCTTCAGAGGGAGAAGGAGGCGTGTGGACCACACCCAGGGTCTCAGTCTGGGCAGTGGGGCAGGGCATGGAAGGACAGCTGAACTGAGAGACTGGCAGACCCAGAGCTTTCCAGACCTTTCTGTACAGCTCTACACTGCCCACCTCTTGGAGTCAGACGCAGGTGGACTTGGACCCGGCCCCGAGAAGCTGCGCAGGGGGTGACGGGGGGGGGGGGGGGGGGCGGGCGGCTGAGGCCCTGCATCGATGGGCACGTACCACTCTTGCGCATGACCAGGACGTCGCCGCACTCGTCCTCGATGGGCAGGAAGATCTCGGGGACCACGACGAGGATCCTGCGCTTGGGGGGCGGGGAGATGTGCCACACGCACTCCGCATTGGCCGGGTAGTCGCCGGGGTAGTTGGGGGACTCGATGTAGCCCGTGTAGTCGCCGAGCTCCCCGCCGCAGTGTTGGTCTGTGGGTGCCGTGGCCCGTGGGCCTGGTCAGGCCCGGCTGGGTCCGTGCCTGGCCAGCTGGGCCTGCCGCAGCCTCGGAGGCTGGCGGGGCTCCGTCCCATCTTGGCCTGCCTCCCCGTGGCCCTCCCCACCAGCCAGCCAGGCCCTGAACCCGTCTTCCCTGGGGGTCCCCTCCCCAACCCGCACCCTGAGCTGGAGGGCAGGTCCCCATTTGTGTTAGCTCCCTGAGGGCCAGTGAGCGTCGCCTTCTTCCTGGGCGCCCTCGGCTGCCTCGCCCGAATCTCTGTCTCTGCGTCTGAGCCTTGTCTGGGCGTCCTGCCTGGAGCCGCGGGGCCCGGGGGCAGGCGGCCTCCACGCCCCTGCAGCTGTCAGAGCCTGAGTGAGCCCCAACATCCCCTTTGTCTCCACCCCCTCGTCTGTTCACGCCTTTACTCAACATTGCCCTAGTGCCCAGCGGGTGCCAGGTGGGGTGGCCCTTCCCCGAAGCAGGAACGATGAGAGGCCAGTGGGCAACACACCGAGGGAAGAGAGGCCCACTTTTTAGCTTAGCTAGGGAACCTGGAAGAGGCCACATGTGACATTTTTTATGAGCTTAAATGGTTCCTGGCCTGAGCCTTACAAAGGAAGTTACCATCTTTAAGCAAAGAGAGTTGAATGTAAATACTGGACATGCATAATTTTCTCATACATCCTCGTTTAAAAATCCTGCCCTCGTATCAAAGTTTCTGGGAAACATTTCATTTTCACCTTTTTGTTGCAGAAGCTTCCTTCCCACTTGGTTTCCCCACTTTTACTCATTAGGACGTTTAAAACTGTCTCTGCTGAGCTCCACCACTGTGCCTGCTCCTCTGCCCCGGGGGCCATGCACGCAGCTGGGGACAGCCCCTGGCAGAGGGGACAGCTTCATGTCCAGGATTAAATCCCTTTCAGGGGCCTCCAGGCTATTCCAAAGATGATTAGCAGCCCAGGAAAGGGATTAGCTGGCTGGAAACTGAGTGGGGAAAGGGTGAAATACCAGAACACAAGCCCCAAAGGACTCTGGAGAAGGAATCAAAAATACCTAAAGTAAAGACAGCATCCTCTTTGTTAGGCCCAAATATTAGGCTCAGTGCGGGACCGAGATGTTACCGGTTTCCCTGGTTGTCTGGTGCTGCCCACATTTCTTCAGGTAAAGTAAGTTGCTCATGAACGTGGGCAGGGGCGTGGTCTTTTCCTGGCACAGCCACGCTGGGCACACGTAGCATCCTGCTTCCCGTGGCCGGGTGGTCTGGTTCTCACCCACCTGGCAGTCTACGCGGCACATGCCTTCCAACCGCAGGGCCTGGCTCTCGGCAGCTGCCCCTCAGACCCACTGGCCCGGCCTGGCACAAAGGTACAGGCCGTGCCGGGGAGTGGTGGAACCCGTGAAGGCCGGGCACACAGTCAGCGCTCTGCAGACCAGGCTATGCTGGGCTCAGCTCCCACACCATAGGGCTCTGGATGGACATCCCTGCCCTGGCCCTGCCCAGCGCCCCAGCACCCAGCCCCTGGGAAGGGCGGCACCTACTTTTGCAGTGCGTGACGTTGGTGGAGCCATCGAAGTCGGTGCTGGTACTGCCCGGGCAGGTGATGCAGTGGTTCTGGCCAAACTCGGGCTGGTAGGCGCCGACAGGGCAGCGGGCGCACCGGTGGGTGGTGGTGTTGTAGTGGTGGCCCGGGGAGCAGTGCACTGGGGGGGCACCGGTGGGGAAGGGTGGGGTGCTGTCCCCGCCACCTCCCTATCCCCGAGGTCCCAGCACAGAATTCGAGGCCCTTCCCCACCGCCCGCTGACCTCCACCACCCGTGTCCAGCGCCTGGGCAGGCTGACCCCTCTGCTCCCTGACCCTGTCCAGAGCATGCAGAGTGCTCTCGCGCTCCGTCTGAGGGGGGCGTGGAGGGGAGCGGGGCGGACCGTGGGCCAGTGGAGGGTGACTCCTGGGGTAGGGGTGAGGGCTGGGGACTGTGGGCAGAGTGGCTGGATTTCAGCTCTGGAGGGAGGGTCTCTCTTACGGTGAGACTCTGCCCTCGCCCCACTGTCCCTGCTGCCCCTGCACTTCTTCACCCTCCGCCCCTGCAACCTCTCTTCTACAGGCGGTTGGAAGCCCTTCCAGGGCCCAGAGGCGCCGGTGGCTCCCCCTGGTGGCTCCAGGGGCTCAGAGCTCTGGACGGTAACGGCAGGCTCCTGCAGGCCCTGCTGCCCTGTCCCGGTGTGCAGCACAGTGCTGGCCACCAAGTCTCCTGCCTGATGGCCCCAGGCTCCTCCTCTGACCTGGGAGGTTTTCGGGCAGGAAATGGTCCCCGGGCAGCTCTGCCTGGCCTGTGGGGTCAGGGGGTGTCCTCACCTTTGGCCTCGCAGTCTTGGAAGGAGGCTGCGCCCTCGTGCTTGGTGAGCAGCCCTCCGCCACAGGGGAAACAGCCAGTGCGCCCGGGCTCTGACTGGTATGTGCCCACGGGGCAGGCCTGGCAGGGCCGGAAGCCATCAGCTGAGAAGGAACCTGGAGAGCACTGGCCTGGAAGACGGAGGTCACGGCTCATTCAGGCTATGGGAGGGCTGCCTCGGTCCAGGGCCTCCTCTCAGCCCTCATCTGCCCCTGGGGAGGGCACCACGGCACCAACGTTGGGGGTGGGTGGGGGGAGGCACCTAGGAGGAACCCTGGGCTGCCCAAGGCCTGGTCCCCAGTCCACAGCCGCCAGAGGCTCCCCACTGTGTGGCTCGGCCAGGCCTGGCTTGCTTCTCCCACCAGCAAGAAGAGCGAGCGGCCGTGCCGCTGAGCTGGAAGGGGTGGCCCCCATGGGGAGATGGCAGGTGGCGGGAGGTCGTGTATCTCAGGGTGTCCTGGCACTGAGCGAGGGGCGGCCTAGTGCCCTCTCAGCCCAGACTCTAGGCTCTCTGCTCCCGGCTGTGGCCACTCTGAGGCTCCCCTGGGGACAGAGACTGTACTCCTGCAGGGGCAGGGGCCAGAGGCCAGAAGGCAGCCTGGGGAACTCAGGCTTGGGCTCCGATCTCGTCTGTCCCCGGGAAAGGCTGGAGGTCTCTGCACCACCCGAAGGATCGCGCTTAGCCACCTTCACAGGCATACCTTTCCCCACTCCCTTGGGTGGTCCCCACAATGGCCCGGGAAGGGAGGCTGACGGGCGAGAGGCTCTGAGCCCCTTTCACGGACGAGGTTTAAGTGGGGCAGTAGATGGAAAAGCTCTTTGCAAACCAAACTGCGTTTGGTACATGGACCGAGGACTTTCCAGATTACCTCCAGGGCAAACTGTACCGTTCTCGGTGTCGAGAAGGTTCTCACCCTAGTACATGTTGCACTTCATAAAGCACTTCCATGGCCATGGCCGGTGTGGCTCAGTGGACTGAGTGCCAGCCTGTGACCTGGAAGGTTGCCGGGTCGATTCCCGGTCAGGGCACATGCCTGGGTTGCAGGCCAGGTCCCCTGTTGGGGGTGTGCAAGAGGCAACCGATCAATGTATCTCTTGCACATCTATGCTTCTCTCCCTCTCTTTCTCCCACCTCCCTCCCCCTCTAAAAATACACAAAGTCTTTAAAAAAAGCATTTCCGTGGTGGTGGCGTGCTCCACAAAATGCACCACGTTCAGTCAACCCTGAAGCACACGAGTCTCCACCACGGCCACAAGCTGGCGTTTGTAAACTGTAATGTCCTTTCCAAACTGCAGGGGGCGTGCCTGAGGCTGGTGCAGGCAGCCCAGTGCCTGTACACTGCCTAAGGCTCCGGGGTCTCTGCTTTGGGAGCTTTGGTGGAAACAGGGCGCCCGTCCCTGCCCCACCTGTCCTTCCAGGCTAGGCCCACACTCACCTCCACATTCAGATACGTTGCGGGCACCAGCCAGGCCAAGCCCGTCGCTGCTGGGGCACGGTGTGCAGCTGAGCTGGCCGCCCCCGTCCTGGTAGGTCCCCGGCGTGCACGGCGCACACTGGCCAGAGTCTCCATGGAAGTAGGTGCCAGGCTCGCAGGCCACTGCAGAGGCAACGTGGGGAGGCTGCTGGTGGCCAGGCGGTCTGTCTGCTAGGGCTTTAGACCCAGGGTCTGTCCCCCCAGACAGGGCACAGCCCGTACCCCTGGAGCTCAAAGGGCACAGAGTGGCCCAGACCCATCCCAGAAGGGCCAGGGGTGGGAGCCAGGAGGGGCCATCTGTGAGGACGCTGGTCTCATGCCCCCTCCCGGCTGCCCCTGCTCAGGGTCCCCTGCAGACCCCTCCACCTCTGCCTGCTCGTAAATGCCGTGGTCCCGGCTCCCCTGGGCCCTTGTTCTCTCTCTGCCCACACCCTGCCCTCCAGCACCCAGCCCTTGGCCTGTGTGCTGCCTGCCTCCCGGATGGGCCATGGCCATTTCCTCCAAACTCAGCTCCCCTGCTGCCCGTTCCCCATGTGATGGGGGTTGGCACCTGAGGACATGGGACCGGGTAGGGTTGGGGGAGTGACAGAGGCAGGGCGTCTGGGGGCTGAGGACGGCGCAGAGATGCTGGGGGACAGAGACAGCCAGTGTGGGCGGCTGCTCTGAGCAAGCCAGCCACCTGCTGAGCAACGAATGGCAGGGACGGAGACAGAAGACATGATGTGTGGGGAGGGGGGGCGGGTGTGGGCTGGAGGGTGTCCCACGCACATGCGCACATGCCAGAGCAGCTGGCGGGAACGTTCACACGGGGGCAGTTGGGTGAGGAGACATGGACGTTGTGTTCTGTGGGGCAATGTTTCTGCACGTTTGAAAGGACTTTGACATAAAAAGTGAAAAATACAAGAATGACAGAGGAAGGCAGCTCTGCCTGCCTCATGGCCTGCGCGGGGCTGCACCCGCCCGCCCCCCGCACTCCTGAGCCCCGTCTCCAGCAGCTCCCTGGTTGTACCTCTGGCCCAGCCTGTGCTCTGTGCTCCAGACTTGGGGCTCCAGTGCCTAGGTGAGAGCCTCATGTGGGGCGCACAGGCAGCTCAAGCCAATGTGTACAGCTGCCCCTCCCCTTCTCTGCCACCCCGCCCCAGGTCATCCCCAGGGCAGAGGGTGAAGCCCAGCACTTCAAGTTGCCTTCGCGGCCTCTTGCTCCCCAGCCTCCCTTGCAGGAGTGCTCTGAGTTCATCTCGGTCTCTCCACCCCTCCTGCCGCCCTAGGTTCTGGGCTCTGCCCTCTCTCCCTAGGCCTCCCCTCCACCAGCCCCCCCCACGCAGCCCTCCAGTAACTCAGTGGACAGTGCGGGGCAGTGGCCAGGCCCTGAGGCCCCGCCTTGCCTGTGGAGTGCTCACTTGCACACCTCTGCCTCCTCTCCCTACGTAAACTAAGCCCCACCACTCACCGCTGGGGCTGCCTGCAGACCGTCCCTGTTAACAGGCCAGCCACAGGCTCTGCTCAAGTTGCCAGTCTTGTTCACCGGACCCTGCTGGCCATGCCCCACCCCTGGGCGGCCCTGCTCCCCCTCTGGGGAGCCTCCAACGCACCTGCTGGTCCCCAGCCCCCTCACTGTGGCCCCGCTGCCCGTGAGCTCCTGACCCCTCGCGTCAGGCCCCGGTGCAGGGCACACGCACACACGCTCATGGAGCAGCAGGCCTGCCCGGCGCCCAGCCCCAGGGAGAGCGCTTTCCATGACAGGCACCAGGATGGGTGCTGTGTGCTTCTCTCTGGCGGGCCTCTGGTGGCTCAGTACCACCTCCCCCTCATGTGTCTGTCTCCCTCGTGGGCTGTTCCCCAGGCTGATCGCGGAAGAAGGACAGAGGAAGTGGCCATGGGCAGGGACTCACCGCACTTGCCGTCCTGGAGCACCTGGCCCGTGCCACACGTCCCCTGGGCCTCCGGGGCCTTGGCCGGCCGCTGAGCCACCTCGTACTCAGTGCCTGCAATCTGGACAGAGAAGTGCTGCCGGCCGATGGCCTTCCGCAGAGTCCTCAGGGCAGCCTGCAAGCTCTGCTCCGCTTGCTTCCGCACGCAGTCCGCTTCGCAGGTGTCTGCGGGGGCGGGGAGACCGTCACTGGCACCTGTAGCCCCATGGGGAGCTGCCTCTGCCCTAGGCGTCCCCTGGGCTGGGCCACTGTCTGGAGCGCATCTCCAGCAGCCTGGGGTGAGGCAACAGCATCTCTCTGACAGATGAGGAGACTGAGGCTCCCAGAGGTAGGACCTGCCTAAGGCCACGCAGCCGATCTGGGTGCCAGGCCTCTGCTACAAGCCGTCATCCCCCCAGGGCATGGCTCACTGATGGGTGTGCCTCCCTGCCACTCAAACACCATTGAGGCTACCACTGCTCCCAGGAAAATGCCCAGCATTCTGGCCTTGGACCCCAGGCCCCTCATGGCACGGTGCCAGCCTGTCCTGCCAGCCCTAATCCCCAGCACGGTCACTCTTGCTGTGACTGCTGAGACACCCTGCCTCACTCACTGCTTCCTGGACACAGCTTGCTCTCTCTGACCTCTGTGCCTTTGCCTATTCTATTCCCTCTGCCTGAATGCATTCCTTGCCACCTCTTCGGTTTGGTGAACTTTGACCTCAAGTCCTGAATCAATGGCACCTCTCTTGGGAAGACTTCCAGGGCCCCTCCTCCGGGGCAGAAACTTTAGCCCTGTGCCCTGTTTGTTCCCACGTGCCCCCATCTAGTGTCCCCACAGTACTGGGCGGCTCCTGTGCACGTCTGCCTCCTGTGGCTGGCAGTGCTGCCAGTGGGGGGACCTGGTTTGGTCCCTGCATTCCACAGTGTGCAGGGGCTGGGCACACAGCTCACGTTTGCTGACAGGCCTCAGCTCCTGTCACAACTCAACGCACATTTACGGCCAAGAGGAAGGTGTTGGTGTGAACCACAAGCCCCCTCTGGAACCTGGGGAAGACAGACTGCTCTGGGAAGCTGCAGGGACCACCCCCTGCAGGCCGCAGCGAGGACGGAGAGGGGTGGGAGAGGCTGTGTGGCTGTCCCTGTGGGTCCCGAGTCCTGCTGCTCACACAGCCTCGGCCTCCTCCTCTGTCCTGGGCTACAGGCAGGGACTCTGCCAGCTCCTGGCTTGCTGGGCCGGCCTCCACCTCCAGCAGCCGTGGCTCCCTGACAGACCTCCCACCGAGGCCCTCAGCAGCCCACAGGGGAACCCCTCACCCACCTGAGGCCTCTTCCGCCTTTGTCTCGACCTCGAACTCTGCTGTGATGTGGGTCACTTCCTTGGATGGGGACTTCTGGCCACGGCGCCTTTTCTTGGAGGAGTCGCACTTGAGGGTCACAAAGGTCACGTGGCAGTTTTCTGGACAAGGAAGGGACCGCTGTGGCAAAGTTGCCCAGGGCAGAGAGTAGCGTCCTACCTAGGCGTGCACACAGACGGCTGTCGGCAAGGGTCCCAGTCGTCCAGGGTGCAGATGGGGAAGCTGAGGCTGGGGAAGGCCAGGCCGGGCTCCCGGTCTCATGAGGGGCCGGTGGCTGAACCAGCCCTGTCCCAGCCCTCGGAGCCCATTGTGGGGAGGCCCCTTCTGCATATTCCTGGTGCATCTTCAGCGTGGGCAGCTCAGCCTCAGCTCAGCTTCAGCCTTCTGAGCGCTGAGGGAGGCCAGGTTTGAGGAGCAACCCTAGATGCTCAGCTGTCTCCACGGAAGCAGAGCTGAGAGGTTTCCCCTGCTACCCCCCACCTGGACATATTTCTGGGCCACCTGCATGGGAGGGTGAGCTGTGAGCGAGCCCTGGGGTCCCTGCCATGTGGACAGAAGGCCCTTGCTCTGGGGAGCTCGACAACCCCAGGCGAGGCAGGGACGAGGGTCCCAGGGATGCTGGGGGACCCAAGTTTTGCACTATTGCTGACTGCCTTCCCAAGGGACACCGCCGCTGTCTACAGTGCCCCAGGCGTGGCTGCTGTGGCTAAAGTGCCACAGCAAGGAGGACAAAGAGGCTCTACCCCTGCAGACCCAGCCCGCTGGACGCTGGCTCTCGGCTCCCAGGCGGGGGACCCCCCACTGCCCCTGGCGTGGGTTGGCACCAGGCGGCCCACTCACCCAGCAGCAGCTGCCTCAGGGCTTCCTGTGCTGGCTCCCGGCCACGGGGCCGGAGGTGGCACTTGGCATCTCGGATCTTGAAGCGGGCCTTCTGCCTGATGGGGGTGGTGGGGGCACCTGGGGAAAGCCAAAGTCTCCCAGGTGGTGGCCTCTTCTGTGGCAGGGAGGGGTGGGGGCTTGGGGCTACAGAGGGTGTGCCTGAGTGTGAGGGGCTGCCGGGGGCCCATCCACCAGCATCTGGAGTGCGGCCCTCTGCTGCCTCATGTCTCTCCTTGCAAGGCCCGGAAGAGGCGCAGGTTGGATGGTGGGGTCAAGATCAAACCAGGGGCCATCTAGCCAGAATCTTCTGTGGAGGAGGAAAGGAAAGCCTTCCCCACCTCCCACCCCAACCCCAAAGCCAATTCGCCTGGCTTGAGCTTTCAGGACAGGGGTCAGAGGAGAGAGGGAAGCAAAGAAGAAAAGGGGGGTTGAAGTACTACAGATGCCCAGACCACTGCTTCCTTCGAAGGGGGAACCGCAGCCCCCTGGGCTAGGGAACCCTGCAAACACAGAGGCCTGGAGGCCTGCTGGGACGCGCTGGACATACACGGGTGCACCCACATTGGTGAGCTGGCACCCTGGACAGGAAAAGGTGCTGCCGACACCACCCTGCTCCTACTGGGGGCAGCTGCCCGGGCCCCGGCCCACTGGTGCCAGGGCGGGTGAGCCACGTGCATCTGGCCCCTGCGGGGCAGGCTCTGCCAGGGCAGCTCTGACCCAGGAAGAACCAATGGCCACAGCAGACAGGACTCACTGCACCGACTGAGACCCCTGAACTCCCAGCACCTCCGGGCCGCAGACTGCCCTGGTGCTGCGGCCTGCAGCCTCCGTGTCCAACGGAGTGTGCTGCCCCTGGGCCGGGGCTTGGCCCGCAGCCTGCTTGCTCCTAGGTCCTGGCCTACTCTCAGTGACGGAGCACCCCAGGAAGCTCTACTCTGGGCCGTGCCCCTCCTGCTGGCCCCAGTGTGGAGCCGGACACAAAGTCAAAGGCCGCCCCCGGGCGCATGCTGCACAGACAGGCCAGGGGCTACCTGAGCAGCTGGGCCCGGCGCTGGAGCTGGTGCCGTTGCGTTTCTGCAGCATCTTGCCCTGGAGACCGGGGACACCGCAGCTCAGGCTGTAGCTGTTTTCCGAGTCTGCAGAGAGGCCAGCGGTGAGGTGGGCCTCGGCACCCCTCCCATCCAGGGCGCCCAGGGCCCAGGGGTCTCAGTGGAAAGGGACTGGCCCTTCCATCAGTTCACTTCTGCTACTCAACTTCAGGTCAGGGGCTGGGCAAGAACGAGCCCACTGTGCCTGCAAAGGGGGACCAGACACCTGCCCAGAATTGCCCAGGGATGAGGGCTGGGGGCCCTTCCTGGAGACCAGCAGGGGCAGGGTGTGGGCCCAGGGAAGGAAGCTGCCCGCCCCACTCCCATCCCGGGCACAGCCTCAGGGTACCTGGCACGAAGTGTGTGGGGGCCGGACAGGAGAGGAGGCAGCTCTCCACGCCGCCCACCTTGCTGCAGGACAGCTGGGCCCGGGGGGCGGCCCTGGCCCGGGAAAGGCACTTGCCCGTCTCTGTAGAGAAGGAAGACACAAGAGAGGGCTTGCGGGGGCCCAGGCGGAGGCTTCCTGGGGCCAGTGTGGACATGGACCACCAGGGACTCCCCCTGCACCTGTGCCACGGCCAGACGGTGCTGGAGGGCAGGGGGCGCGTGGGCATGCGGGGCTTAGGGAGCCGGCTAGCTGCCTTCTCCCAACACCGGGCCAGGCCCAGACCAGGTGCTCCTGAGGGCAGGGTCCTCCAGAGCAGTGTCCAAGCCTAGCTGGGGAGAAGGACAGCTGAAAAGGGACATAGGCTTCTTGGCAGTCACTGACTAAGAGGGGCTGCTAGGGAGCCCCCCAGAGGCATCCCCTGGACGCACCCGAGGCGTCTGAAGACGTCCAAAACTGGGCTCTCTGAGTTTCTCTTGGGCATACGTATCTTCTGGGGACTCAGACAGCCCCCACACTTGGAAGGACAGACCAAGAGCCCTGCTGTCCAGGACACGTCAGGACCGGTCCAATGGGGCCACGACGCCCAGCTGAAGCGAGGGTGCCTCTGGGGGCGTCCCGCTCTGGTTCTGGCAGGGGCCTTGTTGGCAAAATAAATCCGAGTGGGGAAATGCCAACTTGGATGATCTTCAACATGTGGCTGCACATTTTCCAGAAGTCTCAGAAAGTAAATAATCCAGAAACATAAGCCCACGGTCCTCCCAACAAGACATCGGGCCACCCCGATAAATCCAAGGCCCAGCGTCTCTGTTCCCAACGAATCGAATCGAGAACCACCCGTAGAGACGCCTGCAGACGTCCACGCTGGGGAAGAAACAGGGCAGCCGCCCCAGGCTTCCAGGGAGGCATCTGCTCCCCCGAGGGCTCCCTGCGCTTGCTCTGATTCCCCAAGCGAGTGGTCAGCACCACAGACAGATGCCAACCCGGCATGGGGGCGCCCATCGGTAACCCCCAGCATCCTGGGTACAGTGGAAAGACGGAGCACAGACGGGGGCCACCCCCTCGGGGCCCGCTGAGCCCCTCCCAGTGGATGTGCCGGTTAGGAACGTGCACCAGCAACAGGGTGTTTATTTCCCGGGTGAGCTGGAGCCGCTCCTTGTGCTTCAATGGCTGCGGCGCCGGCGCTGAGAAGAACGGCACTCGTGGGGGCTCAGACAGCGTCGGGGGTCTGTGTTCCTCGTTCGGGACATGCCAGCTTCTGCGGTGACACGCAGGCACATCCGACTGGGAGAGCTACTCATGAAGCCCTCGGAGACTTTGCTGTCTCCATCACCCTCGATGCTTTGGAAAATGGAAATGCATTCCGCAGAACTGTACAGTCACCTGTGAGAGGTTGTAATCTGAGGTTCTTCCGAGAACCTCCCAGCACAGACAGTTCCCAGAAACCGGCTTG
Source organism: Desmodus rotundus (assembly GCF_022682495.2). Taxonomy (NCBI): domain Eukaryota; kingdom Metazoa; phylum Chordata; class Mammalia; order Chiroptera; family Phyllostomidae; genus Desmodus; species Desmodus rotundus. The sequence continues at coordinate 198,151,537 of NC_071389.1, forward strand.
TCCCTGAGTCTCAGGGTGGGGAGGCGACGGCCCAAAGCAGCCAGCCTTTGCCCAGGACCCTGGGGCAGGTTCTCCCAGGTGTCTGCTCATTCCCGTGTTCTCCTCTGCATGCTTTGCTCTTTGTCCCTTTGGTCTCGGCTTCCCAGGCCTCACTCATTCAAGGTCACACACGCCTGACTTACCCGACTGTGTCTCCCTTACGCACTGACAGCTCCCCTGCATCTGGGCTTTACTCGGGATGTAACCACCGTCCTAATTCTTTTCCTTTTTAGAATCCATTTCTTTATTTTCAGTGCAAGATTTCACATCTCCGACAATGCTAACAGAGAGACTTCAAATGTATTTCTTCTATAAAGAATCAGCGAATCTGAATACACAGATCCACCGCTGTCACACTAAGCTTGTGCGGAGCTTGCCGGTGCCGTGCGGCTGGCAGAGTCTCCACACGCACCTCAGTGCAGAACGCCAGCAAGGATGCGGAAAACCCCCATCTGATGAGACCCACTAATTCCTGGCCAAGGGCAGGCCTGCCCGGTACGTGCCATCTCCTGGCATTGCCGGCCCCCTCAACCCCGGGACTGCCACCTCGGTTCTCGTCCTAATCGCAGCACCTTAAACCCAGCTAACTTTGCTGAGGCACAAAGCTGACAAAAGGTATGACAGTCTTTTCCTCTTCTGCCTGGACCACCACTTGGAATTTCTCTAAAAGGTAAGTTCTCGTATTGGCGCCAATAATGACTCGATACCTCTTGTGCAAACCAACCTCGATGTACTTCCCCAAGGCTGCTCTCATCGTTCCTGCTTGTCTGGCATTCCCAGTTGACTCCCAACAGTCTGCACGGGGGCGGAGGCCGAGAGCTTTTCCGCAACATCGGCCTCGCTGGCAGAACCGCTCACGGCCACAGACACTGTTTTCCTGCCCCGGACTCTCCACTCACAATGGTGGGCCGGTGGGTGTCCTTCATCTCAGTCTCGATGAGTGTTTCTCTAACTCCGTGGCTGCCGGATTTCCATGCAGCTTGATTTTCTGGCAGCCCTGGTTGGTTTTTGTTTTTAACTTGGTTGTTGTCCTCCTTTTGTTGCGTGAGGAAGTGAAGCGTTTCTACTCACGCCTCCAGCTTGGCCAGAACGCCCCACATCCCAGCTCTTTGAGTCGGTCCTTCCAAGCTATTCCTCGGGAAGATGGCACTGAAAAATGGTGTCCCCTGAACTTACCGATTACAACACTCTCTGTAGACAAGACACAAAAGAGCAGGGAAGTGCCCTGGCTCTGGGGGAGGGGGCCTGCCGCCTTGCAAGGATGCTGACCACGCATTATGACGACACCCACAGACAATACGCTGCACCTCCAGGAGGTCCCGGCCCCCGCCCACCTGGAAGTCTGGCTCATCAGAGCCCCCCAGGTCCGCAGTGGCGGCTCAGGGGGCTATCACACCTGTCGGAGGAACACTCCCCAGTGCCCTCATGCATGACGCCTTCTTACGAAGCACCTGAGGGTCTGTCTCTGGGGACGTAAACGATGCCTGGGGAGGCAGCCTGCCAGGGACCCGACAACTCCAAGTGGTCGTCAAAACGTCGCCCCTCACTTTGGGTGCCAATATGAATAGCACAGCCCACAGCATGGTGGGGGGCACGACAGACCACCTGACCTCCTCGTGCAGGCAGTCGTGGGCAACAGGATGACCTTGGGCTTTCTCTGGCCAGCCAGGGGGTGTCTGAGCCATTGCCGGCACTTCATTTTGGACTTGGATTCCCAGCAGAGGTGAGGCGGAACAGCTACAACGGGGCTAAGTTAGCAGAAAGCAACCTGAACGATGAGACGCAGGAGGCTGGGGGGCCCAGTGTTCCCGGTCAGTCCTGGGAACTCTTAGAGCATGGTCCTAGGGGGCCTTCCAGAACCTTCTAAATAACACCTTCAGTAGCACGTGCTTGTCTCGGTCACTCCGCATCTACCGTCTGGAACATTCACCACTTTTACAGTCCCAGCCCCCCAGGTGACTTAGAGACGACAGCGGGGTGCAGTCGCCCTGACCGTGACCCGTGGTCAGGCCTCTCCACAGAGGGGCTGCGGCAGCGCTCAAGATTGGGACGGGCCCTGGTGGCTGCTCCTGCTGCTCTGACTGAGGGAGGGGGACCGAACGGGGGGACTGAGAATAAAGACCAGCCCACTTCCCCCCAGGAGCCTGGAGAAGCCTGCGGTCCGAAAGCTCCGGTAACAGGTGGGCGCTGGACCCAGCAGGACTGGAGCTCAGGCTTCTGAACCTGGTTTCCCTTGGTGCCCAGCATGGGCCGTGCTCCTAGGACTGACCCCACCTATTCCTTCCTGTCACGGACACAACCCCAAACAAGCTCCTCCCCGACCTGTGCAGCGGGCCAGCGGTCTGCTTTGCTCAGCACGGCTGTGCCCGAGCGGCGTGGCCATTCTTACCTAAGCAAGCAGAACCTCAGCTTTTTCATTTCCGGTGGTAAGTTCACTCCAGACATTTGCACTCGTCCAACACACACTCACCGGGTGTCGCGCTGCCAGGCTCTGTCCCAGGTGCTGGGGGCATAGCGGTGAGCAGACCAGACACAGACACCTGCCCGCCGTGCAGGGCACGCACTGCCTGAGGGCGGACGGGCCAGCCCAGCAGGCGCCTGTTGAACAGCTGCCATGCCCGGTGGTTCCCAGGGCAGCGGGAGGGAGGAAACGTGGGGAGCAAGGGGCCCAGAGGGCACAGAAGGGGCGGGCTGAGCCCTGGGCTTGTGCTCGGGGACAACCTCGTGGCGTGCAAGGAGCCCTCCAGGTCAGGAGGAGCGCCTGCACTCGCTGTGCTGAGGCGGGGGGGCCACACCACAGCTTCGTGAGGCTGGTGGGGGGCAAAGGAGGGGGGGGGTGGGGAGGCCACCCGGCCAGGGTGCAGCAGCCTCTGGCTGTTGACAGACTGCTGGCTTTGCTTCTGTGCAGAGGAGTCCCTGGAGGGCTCAGTGCGGAGAGCAGTGCGGTCGGACCCACACCTGAAACGCTCACTCTGGCTGCCCTGTGCAAGGACAAGGACAGCCCAGCCCCCAGAACAGGCTGGGCACCTGGTGGTGAGGGTGTGTCTGTGGAGCCGGTGAATGTGGGGGATGGTCCAGCACCCAGAGTGCACCAGCGCGGGACAAGTGGTCCCACGCTCCATCAGGCCTGCCCCGCCGCCCTCCCTGACACCATGGGGCTGCGGCCTGGCCGGTTGTGGGTTTGCAGAGACCACCTGATCCCAGGGGCTCCCAGCCAGGCTCTGAGGCTGCTGCACCCCAAAACCCTGTCCCCCTCTCCAGCTTCCATGGCAGGACAAGGGGAGCTGAGGTCTCCCTACTCCCTCCCTCTAAGCTCCCAGTGCCTCCTGATCCCACAGTCTAGCTGCACACGCTGAGCCCCCCGCCCCCCACAGGTGTGTCTGTGTGCCGGCTGACACCGAGCATGCTCTGCCACTGCATCCCCTTGGCTTCCGTAAGCCTCATTCCCAGCAGTCACAGGCCAGCGGCAGACAGCATTTGCCCAGTGACTCTGACGCCCACAGGAAGTGGTGGGCCCAGGATGGCCGCCCTAGGAGACTCACCAACACAGTCCTTCCGGTTCCAGTGGAGCCGCCTCCCCGGGGGGCAGATGCACTCGAAGCTGCCCTTGGTGTTGACGCAGCCCTGGTCACAGCTCCCATTGTTCATGCTGCACTCGTCCACGTCTGGAAGCACAGGCGAGTGGGGGTGAGGGCAGGAGGGGGCTGGACCAGCTAGCCAAGGCCACTCCCTCAGGGCAGGAGGGCTGAGTCCCTGACCCCAGCCTGGTACTGTCATAGCATGCAGACATGTGGCCACACACACCACATGCCTAGGCACACACACGTGCACATCACATGCCCAGGAACACACACGTGCACATCACACGCCCAGACATACCCACGTGCACACACGGGGCTCCCACAGACACCGACACACACCCCTCCTGCTTGGACTAGGGGGCGGGCAGTGAAGTGGCACAAAATTTAAGTTCCCATCAGGCCTTTGGGACAGGAGTGAGCACTGGCCCAGGACCGTGAGGCTCCATCTCACCATGGGACTCGGGACAGGCCCCTTCCCAGCTGCCCCCCTCCTGCACAACAGGCACAGGCTGAAAGAAGTCATATCTGCGGCTTCCTCTGACCACCAAAGACCAAAAGCACCCACTGGGGTGGGGGAAGGCTCCGGACTGCATTCACCCAGGGGCGCACGACTGTGAGCGGGCCCACCACCTGCACTGGGGAGCGGCGGGCCCAGGGAAGCCAGCACCCAGGTTATGGGGAGTCCTCGCAGGAGAGCTTGCAGCCCATCCCAGGAGCCGCCCTCTGCACCGGCTGTGCATGGTCACCACACTGCTCGGCCCATCGGACCCTCACAGCTGCCCCGCAGACACAGTGGCTACTTCCAGGCCACAGGCGAGGAAGAGGCCCCCAGAGCGCAGGGCCACTCTCTGCATGGCCGTGCCCGTACGTCTCCAAGTCCCAAGTCTGCGGCTCCGAAGTCCACCGAGCACCTTCCCCTTCCTTGCCCAGCTCCAGCAGCTCCAGCCCCATCTCTGGAGCCATCTGCCCACTGGCGCCCTGGGTTCTACTCTCCTAAACACACGGCAGCCAGAGCAACCTCATTTTGTCAACTTGTCACACCCCTGATTAAAGCCTCCAGTGATTTCTCACTGGGAATAAAACCCCAGCATCCCCCGGGGCTCGTGAAGCCCTGTCTCTGCCCTGTCTGCAACTCCCACCATGCTCACGGAGCCCTAGACACACCGCTGCCTCTTGGTCCCTCTGCAAGCCCTCTGCCCCAGTGCCTTTGCACGTGCTGATCCCTTTGGCATACTTCCCCTCGTCTGGACCCAAACTCTTCTCCCGCAGGAGCCCTCATTGTCTCCCTCCTCTGCCCTTCTCCGTTGTCACCCTCTCCCACTGGAATGGGATTCTCCGTGTGGCGGCCACCCTTCTCTGGACTGGGCCCCTGCAGCTGCTCTTTCCAGGCCTATGCCCACAGCCTGGCGCAGGCTCAGCACCCTGTGGGTACTTGCTGTCCTCTCCCCCCACCCTTCTGCCTTGCCCTTGGCTGAGCCCCTCTGCCTGCCAGTCCCCAGCCTTGCTGTGATCCCTCCAGGCCCGTCAGGGTCAGGGGTGGGGTGTGGGGTGCAGTGTGGGTGGCCATGCAGCCAGGCGCGTGCCTCGGGGGGGAGGTGGCCCTGGCAGGCGGGTTGCAGACCTCCGCAGTGGGTTGTCCCGTAGAGCGTGTAGCCGCGGTGACACAGGCACTGGAAGCTGCCCGGGGAGTTGATGCAGACGTGGTCACAGGTCCGCTCGAAGGAGCACTCGTCGATGTCTGGGGGGCCGTGGGGAGACAGTGCGGCGAGGAGTGTCAGGGCGTGGGGGGCGGGCACCGCCCGTCACTCAGCCCGGCCGTGTGCATCTGTGCACGCCCGACCCTGGGCCTAGGCTCCGGGCCCCGCCAGTCGCTTGCTAACACTGCCTGGCCCCCCGTTTTGTCTCCGTTACTTAGGTCTCGGGGTCAGGAGCCACCCCCGTCTTTCCCGGTGGTGGGCAGGGCAGGAACACTTTGAGCAGAAGGGTTGTTGTGGACCCTGCTGTTTTCACGTCTCCCGTTCAACTGTGATGTGGATCGGTTTCTGTCCAGCCGTGTAGGGAACGTACCCGCAGGCGGGGAAGCAAAGTCAGCGCAGGGGGCCTTGGTCAGGGCCTGGGCAGGTGCTGCGCTCCCAGCAGACCCACGTGTCTGACAGAGGAGCCCCGGCCAGGGCGCGAAGAGCCCCAGACCTGGCCAGCCCCTACCCACCCCTACCTGCCTCCTGCTTTTGCCTTCCTTTTGGGGTACACCCCCCAGGGCCTTGAGCTGCCGTGAGCCAGGCTCTGAGCAGCACTAACAGCCAGAAGCTGCGAGTCCCACAGCCAGACTTGGCCGCTTGCAGCCCGCAGCTACTGGAACCCCGTGGAGACAGGACAACTGGACAGCAGAGCGGCCATGATGGTGTCGGCCACTCCCCACCCCACAGGCCTCCGGGCCCTCTGCACACTTGCTCCCAAAGCTGGCCCCACAGGGCCCCTCTAGGTACCCAGGCTCCCTCAGTCACACTTCCACCTCTGGGGTGGGCGGACCTCCCTGGCTCCTCCCCAGGACGCCTTCCCTGGCCCTTCTCACTGCCCCTCATCCTCTGGGCTCTTACTGAATCCTGGATGTCTGCTGGGCTTGTCCTGGGCTCTGATTCCTGGTTCTGCCCACACTTCTGCTCCCATTACCCCTGCTCCTAGCAGGCTCCTGGGACCCTGTAAAAGGGCCGCTGGAGAGCGCCTGCCTGCAATGTGCCATTGCTTCCACCAGGCGGCAGCATCCCCACTCCGAAGCTGCTGAAAGAGGCCTGGGGGCCCCTGGGAGGGGGTGAGGGACAGACAGAGCTGATGAGCTGACACCCTCTGGCTGTGCACGGGGACACTCCCTGGGCCTCAGTGAAAGGGACAGATTGGGCTGGACGGCCTTGGAGGGCCCCTGGAGTCACACAGAGCTGGAAAGACAGGGTGCACAGGAGCACACGCTAAGGATCCCAAACTGCACCTGCTTGTTCAGGAGCAGTCAGCATGGGGGACCAACCCCACCGCACACTCACCTCCTCCCCCGGGAGCCTGCACAAGCCCGGGTGGGGAGGGGCACGAGGGGCACAGGGACGTCCCCCTGCCGAGGGCTGCCCGGGCACAGAGAAGGCTCACCTTGGCACGTCCGCTCGTCCGTCAGCAGCTTGTAGCCCTTCCGGCAGCCGCACTCGAAGCTGCCCACGGTGTTGCGGCAGAAGTGGTCGCAGCCCCCATTGTTGACCAGGCACTCATTGATGTCTGCGGGAGCCAAGCGGGAGGGGCGAGGAGACTGGGACATAAAGCTGGGTTGATGGCCCCCCCTTCCGTGACTTGCCTGCCGCCCACCTCCTAGAGGTGGGGACCAGCAGGCTGGGTGACACCCCTCCCCGATGGGACTGATGTTTGCTGTGTTGGGCAAGACCACGGGGACGGTGACAGCTGCCACGTCCTTTCACCGGTGCACTGAGGGAGGCGGCGGGAGGGTAGCGAGGCCCGGGCGGGCAGGCAGGCCGCTCCCAATGGCTGCGACCTTGGCTCCCCACCCATGAGCCAAGGACCAGGAGCACCACCGGGTGCAGGTGAAGCAGCGTCCCTGAGGCCCTGGTGCTCCGTACGCGCTCAGCCGACTCTGAGTGGCTGCCTGGCTGGAGGCGCTGCCATGGGGTGACCGGGGCCTGACCTCTCGGTCTGGTTCTTCCTGCTGTCCCACCCCAGCACCCGCCAGTTTGGGCCCTCTCTTCACTCAGCATTTAATGGCTGCGCCCTGGTCGCCTGGCCCGACACCTGGCTCTCCCTCCGCTACTGGCTGGGAACTTCAGCTCCCTGAACGCAGCATTGCTGCTCTTAGTGTGCACGCTGAGACGCTGACTAAAAACGAGGGCTTCTCAGCACTGGGAGCCCTGCACCCGGTCTGGGGCCTGTGTTTCAGGGCCAGAGCTGTCTGGGGCAAGCCCACGCCCAGTGAGTGGCTGGACCCTCTGTGGTCACTTCCCCTGCTGGGCACTGCCTCGTGTGGGTGGCAAGGGCAAGCCGTTTCCAGCAAGGTCCCGGGTGATCTTCACAGCACCAGGGGCCAGATCTCCCACTTTACAGAGGAGGTCACAGCTACATGTGGGAGCCAGGTTCGAGCCCAGCTGCCCCCGTTTCCAGACGGGCATTCTCCAGCACAGCCTCCAGAACAAGCGAACAGGGAGGCCAGGGAGGGCAGAAGCCCAGGCATCTCCATCGTCCCCTCCCCCAGGGAACACAGGAAGCTGGGGGACTCCTCACAAGAAGCCTCTTGCAGGCGAACGAAGGCCCGTCTCAGCTCTGCCCCGGCCAGCCACATGGTCCTGGGCTGGGAAGGGCACCTCTCTGAGTCTCAGGGCCCCACCTTTGGAGGGCACTGCTATCTCCGCCGCCTCTCACAGGGTTGCTGTGAGGCTTGCTTCCTCAGGAGCACCTCAGGCCTCCTGGAACCCCGGTGCCTCCCTTCCCCACCTGGGCCTGTCAGCTAAGGAGCTGTTGTAGCACCAGACATGCGGTGGGAAGCATGTTTGCTGGAGGCCCAGCCTGGCGCAGTGGGCTGCCTGGGGTCACTGGTGGGGAGGTGTCCCCCAGCTCAGGCCCGGGACAGAGTGAGGGAGTGTGGGACACTCACGGCCGCCGACCTTCAGTCTGATGGGGCACACCTGGGGGTGCAGCTCTTCCCCCCACTTCCTGTCCCCTAAGACTACCTTCCTTCTCCACTAGGCTCCCATCTGGCCCTCACCAGGTGGCCAGAAACCCTCTACCTGTCCACAAGTCTCCTGTGGCCTCACGTTGGCTCCGAGGAAAGGCCCAGCCCCTTTTGCAGAGGCCCTCGGCCCTTCCCTCCCAGCCTGGCCCAGCTGCTCACCTGCTTCCTGCGCGCCTGGCTTCTGCCTCAGCAGCCCGGGCTCTGGCCGCCCCACTGGGTGCCTCCCCCACCCAGCCTGCCCCTGGGAACAGACGCCCTGCTGGAAGCCTCCCCTGATGCTCTGTGGAGAGTTGGCTGCTTTCTTGTCATCGGACCTGCCCTCAGGGTGATGAGAGGCCCTCAATGACCAAGGGTTTGGGTATCAGGCACCTGTCTGGAGCCCTAGGGCCAGCACGAGGCTGGCACAGAGGGACTGTGCAGGGGTGCCCACTGAGCGAATGGATACGTGGAGGAGTTGGGGTGGCGGAGAGGAGGGTGGGGTCATCCGGGGGAACGTTCAGATGCATGTCAGGGTATTCCAGGGTCCGTGCATGCGTGGGGGGCAGGGGCGGGGCGCAGCCTGGCAACCCAGGGGCGTGAGGGTGAGGGCTCTTGGGTGGGAGCAGCGGGAGGGCCCAGGAGTGGGCTGGCCACCCCTTCGTGGGCAGCGCACACTGCTGGGCTGGCTGGGTGGAAAGCGGGTGAGGGAGGACAGGGGTCTGGTGGTGGGTGGGCTTCTCAAACTGTTCCAGAAGGTGCTGGGAGTAGTGGCTGGTGTCCCTGAGGAAACCCAGGCTCCAGCTCAGGGAGCAGAGCCTCCTTGGAAGGACCCATTAGCAAGATGCCCCTCCCAACATCCAGTGGGTGCAGCCTTGAGGCTGGGCCCCTAAACCGTCCACACTCTTGACACAGAGCGAGGGCTGGGGCAAATCCTCTAGACCCCCCACTTTCCCACGCTGGCCTCCACCTGCACTTGTGGTCCTCTGGACCTTTGGAGACCTCTGCTACCTAAACTCCAGCCGCCAGTCTTGCCTAACAATGGCTTTTTGGCTTCCAGAAAACACTGTGTCTTTGAGGTCACTCCTTTGAAGTTGTCCTCTGGGCCCTGCCAGGACCGGGACGTGCAGGCCGACTGACAGCTGGACCCCAGGGCCAGGGCCGCCGGTCTGTCAGGATCCCCAGCCAGGTTGGCCCCTGCCAGGGCCTGGCGCCCTGATGGCACCTCTCCAGCCAGACCCTGGGCCTCTGGCCGAGAGCCCGAGGCTCCGAGACACCAGACCCTGGGGTCTGGGGGTCAGGTTCAGTGTCCAGGGCCCCTGAGGTGAAGGCGTTAGGTGTCCTTGTCACGCAGCACTAGACGAACCCCTGACCCGTAATTTCTAGCACTTTAGACAACACCCACACTGCTCTTCTCCACCTTCACGGCCATCCCGGCCAAGTCACTGTCACCCGGAACCTGGGGGATGGCAGCAGCCGCCTCACTGCTCTTCCAGACCCTGCCCAGAGGCCAAGCAGTGGCCAGGGGTCATGTCAAAATGAACACCTCTGCTGCCCCTGCCCGACAGCTCTGGGGCCAAGGCTGGGAGGATGAAGGGCCCGCCCTCCCCCAGCCCCCAGGCCTGCACCACCCGGCCCGGCCTTGCCGTGTCTCCCCAGGCCTGGGCACGCCGCCTGCCTGTGGGGCCTCGAGCCCCGGGCCTCCGCACGGCACTCCCATGCCCTGGGAGGGTGGCCCCTCTGCCTGCCCACGCCGGGCCAGGCTGCGCTGTGCCTCTCTGTCCAGCACCGGCAGTCCAACGCACATTTATCTCGGTGACGGTAAAAAGGGGAAATCTACTGCACTTGACGGAGGGTCCCAGGAACAGGTACTGCTTCGTTCGCGCGTCTCCCCAGCACCCGAGCACACGGGGGTCCCAAGTACCCGCCCGGAGCACGAGTGAGCAGAGCACGTCCTGACTCCGGGGCAGGGGGCGGGCCCGGGGCTGTCCTGGGCGAAGGGCAGGCTGTCCGAGGGGAGCCACGGGAAGCACGGTGGGGGCCTGGGTCGTGTAGACAGCTCCCCTCAGCACCTCCCCCAGACATGAGGTCAAGGTGCGGTGGGGATGGATGCCCTAGGCCGCCCAGGGACGGGCAGGGCAGCAGTCAGAGCCACCCCTCCGTGCTCTGCTAGGGCCGCTTTCCGGCCAGACCCCGCAGGCTCCTGGCAGCCCCGGCCTCACCTCAGGAATGGAGCTGTGCCCACCCTCTGGCTCCGGGTTAGCGCCACGCCTCGGAGGGGCAGAGGGGCCTGATTCTACTCTCCTGTCCTGGCTCCAAGGACAGGTGGCTGCCCGTTGTGATACGGCCGGGACTGTGGGCGGCCCTTGGATGCCCTCTGCGCGTTGAGTCCACACGGCGAGGCCCCAGAGACCATCCGCCTGCCTGCCTGCCTGCCCGCCAGGAACGCACCCTGGCTTTGAGTGGGGGCTATGGACGGGGTTCGTTTTCAAATGAACAGGCAGAAGAACAGTTATTTCTGTCAATAATCACGAGGTTCTTCCCAGCAAAACAGCTAAGAAGGAGGCCACGTGCTGTCCATTTTACAGGCTTAAAAAAGTCTGCCTCAGATGACTCAACCCCCTGAGCCCCCCGGGACGTAGTCCCTCGCAGGGCTGCCCTCCCCGCTGCCTTCCAGCCCCATCTGCTGCCAGGCAAGGTGGCCGCAGGAGGGCGGCTGGCAGGGGGAGGCCAAGGGGCTGCACCTCATTCCTGGAGGGGCCGTGGCGCACGGGCCCGACGCCCTGTTGCCCCCGCACTGTCCCCCATGTCACTTGGCGGCCCCTTTGGTCTCCGGAGCACATTAGCTGGCTCTTGCTTTCCAGCCCCCTTGCTTCCTGTTTTCCTGAGGGGCCCAGACCGTGCTGGACACCCCCTGCCCTCGGCAACTCTGGGTGAGGCAGGGGACAGGTGGGGAGAGGCAGCCCACTCTGTCGCTTGCCACAGCGGCCGCATTCCTTCCGGTGCCGGGGACCTCACTCAGACGCTCCCGTCCCTCATTTCTAACTGCACACGGAAGCCCTTCCACACCCTCGTCCTCCGGCTCTTCAGTATACAGCCACCCCCAAGCCACTCCTCTAGCGACACGGACACCCAGTGCCCTCGTTTTTCTAACGGGACCAGCAGGCAACCCCACCCAGGTACGAACAGACCCACACATGCTTCCCTGCACCCCGCTGTCACAGCTGAGGTGGGTGGGGTGAACAGACGCGCCACGTCCCACCCCCAGGAGCCCCAGGAATCACGAGGCCGGGGAGGCCCCCAGTAAAGGCACCTGCCACACAACTGGCAGCTCAGTTCTTTGCTGCGAGAGCCCTGGCTGGCGGCCCAGGAATGCAGAGGTGTGCGGTGGAACTGTTCCCTGGGGCCCGCCCGCCCTGTGGGGGAGCACTGGGGTGGAGCTGCCCTCCTCGCGGCCTCTCCCACAGATGCGTGGGTGACCGCTGAGCTTCCTGCCCCTGCGGCCCCCACGCCCACCTCACCGGCCGGCCCTGCTCCCACTCTGCCTGCCCCTACCAGGCCCCAGGAGTGGAGGCGGCCTCCTGCCCGCGGCTCCGCGCTGACCTTTGCACGTCTTCCCGTCAGGCTGCAGTGTGAACCCCACCGGGCAGCTGCACCGCACGCCGGTGGCTGTGTCCTTGCATGTGCGGTCGCAGCCTCCATTGTTCACTGCACACGTCTCTGGGGAGGAAGAGAGAGGGATGCTCAGTCTCCTCGGGCGAGAGCCACCTCCTTTCCCGAGACGGGACACTTGAGTTCAAGTTCTGGCTCTGACCCCTGCAGCTGTGGGGCTTCGCGGAGCCTCATGCTCCCGTCTGTAAAGTGGGAGCGTGACGCCGTCTCCGTGGGGTCAATGGAGCTGAACAGGGCCAGTGTCTGCAAACAGCAGAGGGCTGTGCTGGGGCAAAGGTGGCTGCTGACAGGGCCCCCGCCACTTCCGGTGACCGGCGCTGCCCAGGCCAGACACCTGAACCCCGCCCTGCCTGGCTCAGGCGCCAAACCCAGACGGGCACCCCCTGGGGCTCCCAGGCTCATCCCGGCACGGTCGGCCTGAGCCCTGGCCGGGGAGCCCCAGGGGAGGTTTCCAGAGCCGCACGCCATGTATCTATCACCCGATGAGGGCTCAGCCCACATCTGTTCTCACTGAGCGACCCGCCAGAGGCGTCTGGTTTTTGTCCACTTGAAGCTTGTCTAGGGCTGTTTTTTTTTCTCTTTTGAAAATTCAAAGGGGCTGGAGTGGCTGGGGCACAACTGAGGTCACGGAACCTGTCGTGTGGTGACAGTGATCCTCCCCAGGCCTGCAGACGGGGCTGGCAGAGCCGGGTCACCGGGGCACAGGTGGCCCGCACACTGAGGGGCCAGCTCCCAGCCCGCTGAGCATTTCAATCTGGGTTTCTTGCGAGCACCTGGCTTTGATCTTGTGGGAGCCGTGCCTGAGCGGGCTTCCCTCTTCTCTCGGCTTCTAGGAAGTGAAGAGCCAATGGGCTTCTCATTCTTTTATAACCTGAGACCCTTGCCTACCTACCTCAGCTTCCCCTGGGAGCCTGAACGCTTATTCTGTCTGCCTGTCTGTGGTGTCTGACTCCTGCAAGCTGCCCTCGGCTCTCTAGGAGGGGTCTGGGGACGAGTGGCGGGTGACAGTGGCCAGGAGTCCCTGATGGTACTTAGACCAAATTCACGGTGCCTTCCCTTTGAACTTCAACTTGTGAGGGTCGGGCGGAGCACGGAGAGGAGGAAACTGGGCATTTGCGGTTTTGCAGGGTGGCCGTGGCACTGAATTCAGGGGCTGCCAGGCCTTCCCCTCGAGGCTACTGTTTCTGCCACAACAGGAGCAGCGGTGACCCGCTGCAGAGAGGAGAGGCTCCCGGCTGGCCCTTCCTGGCCCGCCTCCACAAGCCCCAGCCCACCTGCTGTGGGTGGGCAGCTTTAGGAGCTTCCCCACCCTTGGGCGTGCAGCCCCGTGGCCAGGAGGCCCCCTGCCCGCTGGTGTCTCTGCACCCTGCAGAGACCAGCTCCCTAGACGCAGAAAGTAAGCCGCCGACTTGCCAGCACCCGCGCAGGCTGAGTTCCGAGTCAGCGCAGGCTGAGTTCTGACCGGCGCACGGCCCGCTCGGGCCCTCTCATCTCCCTGCCGGGCCACTCCCTGGGCAGGGGCACTGCCCTGGCTCTGTCACTTACTGAGCGGCCTGGGTGGGACACCCTTTGGGGCCAGACCTCAGCACCCACATCTGGCCCATGAGGACAATAAGCTTTCCCTTCCGGGGCTGAGGTGGGGATCAAACTCCCAACTTGGCCATACCTGGCCCAGGTCCTGGCCTGTGGTAGTTGCTCAACAAATGCTAGTTTCCTCCCTGGGGTTACAACCAGAGGGAAATCCCACCACCCACCCCCAAGTCAGGAGCCCACATACACCCGCAAGGGCCTCTGCAGCCTTTCATGTGGGAGAGCCCCTCTCTTGAGGGGGAGGAAGCATGAGCCTCTTTCCAGGTGCAGGTAATTAAGGCTCAGACCTTGGAGAGCACTGGGGGGAGGGTGGGGGGTGGGCCCCCGGGGAGTGGAGGTGGGGTGTGATACAGCACGGAGTCGGGCCTCGTGACCCTGAGATGTGAGTCTGGCCCGATGGGCTGCAACGGGCTTGCAGGCCAGGCCCTTCCTGTCTCCGGAGGTTGTGGGGGGACTTGAAACCTCGGCCCTCCAGAGCCTGCTGGCCTGCTGCCCACGGGGTGGATGGAGGCCCCCAGTGGGCTGAGGTGGAGCCTGAGTGGTCACCCATTGTGGGGACCCCCGGTGCAGGCCTCTCCCCTGCGCTGTGGGCTCATCCAGTCTCCAGGTGGCCCTGGACAACGATTGGCACCCAGCTCAGCCTTCCAGGCCTTTGTCCCTTGCCCCGCTCGGAGTGGCTCTTCGAGAGGCTTCTGTGCCTGGTGAGGAATGGGTGCAGAGGGCTCGGAGTCCGTCCAGGCCTGTGCGGCCGGCCGGTCAGTGGCACAGGCAGTGGGACCTGCTGGACTGACTCCAGCCCACCTGACAGACTCGTCACCGTCTGCAGCCAGACCCTGCCCCAGAACCCTGTACAGCCACACGAGAACACCCCCCCATCCCCCCCAGGCCACACCCCAGGAGGCCCCTCCCCTGCCTCCCCCAGGGCTCAGGGCCTGGTCTCTGCTGCCTCCGGGCCAGGCCCTCAGTGTCTTCCTGGATGGCCTGCATGGGGCGGGGCATGGGGGGCTAGGGGGTTGGGGGAGGCGGGAGAGGAGGTGTGGAGTCAGCAGCCAGCAATCAGAGGTCCTCACTGTCGCCCACGAGGGGGGCCTTGGGCAGGCCACAGCGCATGTGCCCACCTCAGCTTTATCTGGGCTGGCCGACGTGTGCTGGACTGGGCGACATACACAGAAAGGGTGACCGTGAAGTCTGCTCAGTCCCTTGGGCTACAGTGGGGGTCGGGGATGGAGGTGTACAGTGACAGGACAGGCTGACCTGCAGGGACCGCGGCGGCTTCCAAGTAGAAGCTATTGGAGCTGCTGGGAGGCCCCTGGCCTTGCATGGTGACCAGCCAGGGATACCACCCCAGTCCTCATCTCTGAGGGCCTTGAAGAGCAGCCTCACCTCTCTGTTCCCCGAAACCTAACATCACCCGGGCCTGGTATCAGGCCACTGCTTCTCAAGAGTCAGAAACCAGGCACCCTGTCCTCCTCTCCCTGGACTACAGGGTCACCCCAAGCACAGCAGCGGACATCAGCTGAGACTGAAGCAGGTGTGTCCCTGGCTCTGGGGGAGGCGAGGGGAGTGGACTCGTCCTGGGCATTGTGGAGGCTGTGGGTGACACGGTTCTGCAGGCCTGCCGTGAGGCCACGCCCTGCTCGGGGTGCACCCTGGGCAGGGAGGCTGGAGTCCAGCCACCAGCCTTTTGGGGCAGTGAAGGGGGTGAGGGCAAAACCACCGCCCAGAGAGCTGTCTCAGGGATCTGCAGACCTGCTCCCAGCCCTGGGAGCCCTCCAGCCTCTCCCAGAAGCCACCTGACCCTGAGAGCTACCGGCTCTTTCTCCGGGCCACCTCTCCCCCTGGAGAAATGAGGGGACGAGCCTCCCCCGGCACAGCCCTTCACAGCTGGCAAAGCATGTTCTCATCCACTAACCTTCAGGGGTTTTGAGCAGCCCCAGAGGAGGCCCTTTTGCAGGCAGGGGAACAGAGGCTCAGAGAAGCTAAGGAACTCGTTCTGGCATAATATGTCCTGGTCAGCTACGTAATTTGTGGGACCCACGTGGAATAAAAACGAAGGGCCCTTATCCAAAAATGAAGAATTCCAAGACAGAGAGCAGAGCATCAGCCAGCTGTGGGCCAGTCTAAGGGTGGGGCCCTGGGCAAGTGCACAGGGCCCTTGCAGCAGGCCGTGTCCCGGGTCACACAGCTGTTGGGAGGGGCCGGTGTTTGGACCCACAACTGCAAGGCTCCAGGCTGATGAGTGAACAGGCCCGGCCAGGGCGTGGGCCCTCAGCAGGGACCTGGAGGGGTGGCTCAGAGAGGCAGGCAGGGGAGCAGGTGGCCCAAGGAGGTCTGGGTGTGCACCAGCCTCCTTACCCAGTGAGCAGGGAGGGATCTTACCCACCAGCCTGGGCTGGCAAGGCAGGGAGGGCAGGCTCGGGCTGGGGCCTGAGGGTGCGGGAGGGATCCAGGAGCAAACCCCTTTTCAGGGGGCAGGGGACCGGTCTAGGCCCTCCCGCCCCCATAATGAACCAGAGGCAGCTGGGAAGGCAGTTAGCCAGTGGCTCTCCCAGTCCAGGAGCAGCTGTGACCATCTGACCTCTGACCCTCTTCCCTCAGCCGATTCCTGAGCCTTCTACAGCCCTGTCACTGGTCTGCTCCCCTGGCCTGTGCCTGCACGCTGGCCCCACTGACCTCGGTCCAGGCGCCCCGGCCCATCATGAGCGCTGTCTGCAGGCCTGCTCTGTCACGGGGCCCCACAATCACGCTGGTCTTCTTCATGAAGTCCCTTTGGCCAGGGAGGCAGGGGAAGCGGTGTCCCCGGCCACTCAGCGAGGAGCGGAGCTGGGCTCACGCGTCAGCAGGTGCTGGCGTCTTGCTCCTAATCACACTGCCCCTCCCCCTCAGCGGGGCAGACATCCACCGCCTGCTGTCTGGGGGTGGCTCTCCCCACACCACGTACCACGTGGAGGCACAACACTAGGGCAGGGTGCAGGGTGAACCTGCCCCGGGAGCCTCTGAGTGGAGCTGGGTCCTGGAGACATGCCGGTGGCTGTTGTGATGGCGATGGAGGGGTGGGGGCCGTGGGAGAAGGGGGCCAGTGCAGCCCAAGGCAGGACTGCTGTGGAGGCCAGCACGAGGGAGGGGCTCCAAAGCCGGAGTCTTCGGGGGAAGGGGGAACGGGTCCCTGGTAGGCCTTGCTCGTCACCCAGCACTGCTCTCCAAGGCGGCAGATCCCTTGTCCCCATGACCTCCAGGGGTCTGCTGCGGCCCGGATCCCCCACTCTGCCTTTTTAGCCAGGCAACTCTGAGGCCCCCTCGGGCCCTGCACTGACTCTGGCCCAGCTGTGTGGGTCACAGGCCTGCAGGCCACACCATCCCAGGGCATCCCTCTGCTCAGAACATGCCCCACTCAGGGCAGCGTGAGGTGAGGTATGTTTGGGTCAGTGTAACTGGGGAGACACCCAATGGGGTCACCATGTCAGGGGCAACGCCCTCTCATGAGCCTCCCAGGGTGGGGTTTCGAATGGGTGCTCAGAGAGCAGACCCTCTTGGACCCAGGGTCTGCAGCAGAGGGGCGTGGGGGCCGAGAGCAGAGAGGGAGCCAGAGCAGCAGACCTTGGCAGGGTGTCTTCCTTTGGTCTGAAGGATCTTGAATGGCCTACCCTCCCAGGCAACTGAGGTTTTGTGGTAAAGCTGGGAACGGGAGGAGGACAGGGCAGCGAGCCCCTTCGCTGCCCCTGCCCCCTGCCCCCCCTCTGGCCATGGAGTGGGGCGGTCACCATGTCTGTTCTGGCTCAGGAGGCCCGAGAGGAGATGCAGCGGAGGGAGATCACCACTCGGAGCCTCAGTTTCCTCATCGGTAATGCTGACGGCACCCTTGCTGTGCTGGGAACCCTGGCCCGGAATCCCGTGCCTGCCGGTGCCACACCCACAGCCAGGCTGCACGGCAAGGGTCTCACCCACGCTGCTCCAGGGTAGAGACTACAGCCCCCTTATTGCCAACCAGAAAAGTGAGGCTCGGAGGTGTGAGGTGGAGGAATGGGACCCAGGTCTGGCTCTGGGGCAGGGGCCAGGACAATGAACCAGAAGAGTTAGCAAAACTCTGAGCCTTGATGTAAGAACAATGCCATTCTTAAACGAAGCCCTGAGGGGTAAGGGTGGGCTGGAGGGCAGGCAGCGGGCCACAGTCTCGAAGGGTGGCTGGCCAATGGAACGGGCAGGCAGGTGGTCCAGGTGCCTGGTCAGTTTCTCCTGTTACTACACACTGAGGCTCCTTCAAAGGTCACAGCTGGACCAATGACTGTGCTGGTGGAAAAAAGATGCCCTGGGCTCTTTGGGGCGCCTTCCATCTGTGGCCACAGTGGGCAATCAGCATCACCATCCAGGACTCCCAGTGGCAGCGGGGGGCGGGGGGGCGCGGCGGGCAGCAAAAGCATTCAGAGGTGGCTGTGGGGAGGGGCAGTAAGGAGGCAGGGGCTTTGAGGTCACATCCCAAAGGCCTCTGGGACCCACTTGGACCATATCTTGAGGGGCTAAGGAACCTAGGAAAGGATTAAGGCAGGACAGGGAGGGGTCTAGGGGCAGGGAGGGGGCTGAGAGCTGGCCAACACAGTCTCTTAGATGAGGGTGGAGGCCCAGAAGGAGCTCCTGGGGGTCCAGCATGCCCAGCCCCAGTGGGGTGGGCCACCATCTATATGTGCAGGGCTCACCTCCACTCTTAGCCACCCCAAGGAGGCAGCTGGACAGCTGTGACTGCTGCTGTGGCCTTGGGACCAGAGTCTCGGGAAGGCTGCAGAGGGCCCTGCCACAGACAGGGTGGCATTGTACACAAAGCTCGAGAGCTGGGCACACCCCTGAGAGCAACCCCTTGATGCCCCCATGGGTGGCTCTGATGGAGGGGCGCCTGCCCTGGCGGCGCTGTCCCAGCAGGCCCTTGTCACAGGCCCCCGAGGCTGGAGGACCAGGGTTGGCTCTTCTGCTTTACAGTCCTGAGAGGGCAGGGGACTCATCAAGGCCCTCCAAGGGCACGTGGTGGGGCAGGTCAGGTGTACCGATGCCTAGTTCACTGACCCCCCACACCCAGCCCCCTGGCCCAAGCGTGGGCTCCCCCAGGGAAGTCACAAACACCTGCCTCTGAAGAGCCATGTGACTCGGGCTGAACCCCTCACCTCCCTGGGCTGAGCCACCTCTGCCAGGAGATGGAGTTGGCACTGTCTCCCTCAAGGCTGTCAGGTGTCACCCCCACACGCCTGTGTGGCCGAATCCCCTCCCTGTGACCCCATTCCACGCCCCCCGCCCCGCAAGACCCTGCCTCTGGCCGCCAGCAGCATCCTGTCACCTCCAGCCTGGGCCCAGGGGTCTCGGCTGCGCCTCCTGCACCCAGTTCACTGCAAGCCCTCTAGACCCAGCACCTGGTCTGTGTTTCCGGTGGGTTCTCTCTGGCCCCCACTCACGGAGTAGCAGGGACACCAGCCCCTTCTGTGTCCCACCTCACCGAATGACCCCAGAGCCTTTGGGAGGGTGCCTCCACACTAGCCTGTCTGCAAGTGGGGTGGGGAGGGAGCACGTCCCCAGCCCCGGCACCCTGCCCTCACCCCAACCGCCACTTCTGGGGGCCCAGAAGATGGCATTCAGGCACAGCCAGCTGCAGTCAGACTTGGGTCCCCCAAGGCCCAGAATCAGGGGGGAGCTGCAGGCCTCAGACTCCGAGGAAGCCAGGGGACTGATGGGTTAGTGCTCTGGGCCTTGTCAGGGGCAGGGCTGGATGGCTCCTCCCACTCAGGCTCGGTCCCTGAAGGTGCCAGGAGCCCTGGTTCTGCCCAACCCAGGTAGCTGTGGGCAAGTCATTCTCTCTAAGCCCCCATCCGGGGCCGGCCAGACCCTGCCCCCTCCTTTCCTCTAATACGCTCTGCCTGCCTGGCACCTTGCCTCCACCCCACTCTCCCCGCTGACATAGCCGAGTCCCCGAGACACAGCACATAGTGCGCCTGCGTGTCACCAAACCCAGGGCAGTGCTCAGGGCCTCAGCCGGAGCCCTAGCTGACCACAGACCAGCCGTGCTGGGGACCAGCTGGTTCTTCTGATGGGGCCCAGAGCTGGGAGTGCAGGCCTGAGGGCAGGGGGCCGAGGTGCAGGAGAGGGTGCCTGCCCAGGCCACAGGGTCCATCCGGCCTTTCCCTCCAGCCGGGCCTCCTGCTGAGTGCTGGCCTGGGGAGTTGTCCCATCATCACCACCTCCCTGACCTCGGATCTGCCTGACCCCCCCACCCCCCGCCCCTGCCAGGGTCATCGGCTCCGGCTCTGGGTCTCACCCTTTCTCTCCTAGCCAGATACCTGCCTGTGTGAAGAGCGAGCAGTGGGGCCTTGTGCCCCCCAACCAGCGCCTCCTCCAGGAAGCCTTCCTTAGTGCCTTGAGCCAGCCAGCCTCCCTGTGCCCTGAGGGGCCATCAGGTCTCGCACAGACTTGGCCTCTGCCCCACCAGGGGGGTCCCGGGCTTGTGACAAAACAGGTGGAGGAGGGTGGGCAGTGGGGCCGGGCTGACAGGGAAGCCCAGGGAGGGCTGCATGCACCTGTGCAGGGCAGAACTGTCTGAGATGGTGTCTGGTGGGCGGCGTGACCCGCCAAGGCAGGGAGCCCGGGACAGGCTGCACGCGCGGGGCCTGAAGGACAGGGGGAAGGCGGCTTCCAGGAGGTGACTGCATGTGTGGGTCTGGAATGGGGGGCATGAGGGGGTGGAGGCAAGTGCCTGGGACACAGTTGGTGAGATCGGGAGAGGCCCAGGGACCCTGGAGATGGCAGCTGCAGAAAGGGGTGGTGGTGGGGCAGCCCCTGGGTGGAGGGAGCAGCGGGAGCTGGGGGAGAAGCAGGAGTGTGAATGCGCCAGGAGAGGTGACACCGCCTGGACCTCTAAGGGCGGCGACGTGGTTACGTGAGGCTAGGGGCAGCGTGGGGCTCAGTGTGCACCCACAAATGTCGGCCATTGTTACCCTAACTGCCCCAGTCTTCCCGCCTTCCAGGGCTCTAGCCCCTCGATCCCCCTCCCCGGAACTCGCTCAGCAGATCCCCACTGAGCACTCCCCTGCGGCCAGGCCCCAGGCAGCACAGGGTCCAGTGAGGTGGACGGACTGTGGCATCACGCCCGGTCAGTGGCTGGGAGCCTGACCCCGGGTGCAGGGGTGCAGGGGTGCAGAGAGCAGCTCCTGCAGACCACCCCAAGCCTCTGTTCCCTCATCTGTAAGACGGGACTCATCTCAGCCCCAGCTCTTGGGGGGCTGTGGTAAGTGAAGGCTGCAGACAGCGCACGGCCCAGAGGAAGGGGCTCACGGTTAGCCGTCTCCGTGGCCACTGGGCCTCAGCTGGGGGGCCCTGGAATGGCTGCTGAGCCTGAGGCCTGCCCCTGCTCCCGACCTAGGGCCCCGGGCTGGGGAGTCCGTGGCTTTGGGCTGGGCCAGACTGCTGCTCATGCTCGCCAGGCCAGGGGCGTCTCTTCCCCTTTCAGGGCCTCACTTCTCCATCTGTGAAGTGGGGTCCCTCAGCTGCCTCACAGGCACGGGAAAGGTCACTGGAAAGGGCTGAGACGGCCCCGAGGAAGCAGTGGGAGTGCCCTGCGGGGGGACTGCAGAGGCTGGGGGTGTCCCAAGGGGGCAGTGGGGCTTCCTGGCCTGGCCAGCACATTCCACACCTCCAGCCCTCCCTGTGCCGTGGACTGGTGGCCCTGGGGATAAGGCAGCAAAGAGGGCGGGCGTGGGCTCCTCCCAGCCCAGGTGTGAGCTGCCTGTGGCTGGCAGACTAAGAGCCCCTTCAAATGTCCCTGTCTTAATCCCGTGACACTGCCTGGTGGTAAAGGGCCTTCTCAGATGTGACTACAGACTAAGGCCCCTGGGACGGGGGTTATTGTGGATTCTCAGGGAGGGCCTGGCATGGTCACGGGGTCCTTTCAGGTGGACGAGGGAGGTCAGAGGAAGGTGTGGTGACGGTGGCAGCAGCTTCGCCAGATACAGTGCTTGGGCTCTGAAGACAAGGGGGGAGGGTGCTGTGAGCCCAGGAATGGGGCTGGGGCTGGGGGGGCTCTCGGGCTAAAAAGGGCCAGGAAATCGATTCACTCTTAGAACTTCCAGAAGGAATGCGGCCCAGCAGACACCATGACTGTAGCCCCGTGAGCCCCAAGTCACATCTATGGCCTACAAGAGAGCGCGTTCGGGCCGTTTTAAGGCACTGAGACCGTGGCGCTCATTAACAGCAGCAACAGGAAGCAGACATGGCGCCCAACCCAAGGCCGCTGTGGGAAAGGAGCTCGTTAAAGACCTGGAGCTGACAGGGGGCTCCCAGGTGTCCGCAGGCCTGCTGCAAGCAGGGCCGGGGGCCGCGGCCAATGTCGCTGCACACGAGGATGTCTCACGCAAGCAAGTGGTCGGCCGGCTAACTGAGACGCATAACTCCAACCCTCCCACCCAAACCCGCACTGGTTTTTGTGGGAATAGAACTGGTTACAGGTTCTGAGGCCTAGTTAAAGTAAACACGACTGCCCTGCTCTTAGCCTGAGCTTGGTGACTGGGGGTAATTATAAACAGCAACTGCTGGGTGCAGCTGAGACCCCAAGGGTGGGGCAGGGTCTTGGCCCTGGGGGTTTCACCCTCTGGACTGACGGCTACTGTGAGCAGCAGCCCTTGGGTGAGCAGGCAGGTTCCGAGAGAGGCACTGAGAGGCCCGAGGTTTTAGTTCTTACACTCCGTGTCTCCCGTTGCTCGCTCAGGTCCTGGCTCCTGGCTGTGTAAAGAGGTGAGACAGCCCATGCAACGAGCTGCAGACACCGCAGGCACCTGTGACCTCTGCAGTCTGGGGACAGAGCATTTCTGAAATCGCCCTGAGTCAAACAACCTACGGTGAGAGCATGTAAAACCTACATTCTCCAACTCCGCTGGGGGAAGGTGAATCGGAGTGGGAGGCTGGCGGCGAGGAGGCCGCCCACCCTCTCTGAGAC
Organism: Desmodus rotundus; assembly: GCF_022682495.2. Taxonomy (NCBI): domain Eukaryota; kingdom Metazoa; phylum Chordata; class Mammalia; order Chiroptera; family Phyllostomidae; genus Desmodus; species Desmodus rotundus. The sequence goes on from NC_071389.1 coordinate 198,174,074, forward strand.
ACGGACAGGGGCTTCACCTGGGCCCACAGGCCCCGTCTGCTGCCGCTCTGTGGTCACACGGAGAATGGGAGAGCAGCGAAGGTGGGTGTGGGCCTCGGCTGGCAAGGGCTGCCCTGTGCCCGCTTACTTCTCGAGGGGAAAGGAAGCCCCCTCTTTTTCGACCCTCCCCGAGCCACCTTAAAAACAAACGCCATCCACACAGCAGATAACTGGCATCTCAGGGCTGGAAGACGCTTGCCAGGCCATCGCAGCCGTTGGGCAACTTCAGCACACAGCCCGTTCTGGCAGAACCCTGGCCCTGACTGCAGCGGGTGCTGCGGTGTCCAAACTTTGGGCGTCTCTGGGCCACACCTTACGTACATTGTGACACATAATCACACACACAAAATACCTCATAATGCTTTAAGTAAATTTACGATTTTGTGCTGGGCCACATTCATAGCCATCCTGGGCCATAGGTGGCCCGTGGGCCGTAGGCTGGACACCCCCGCCCATCCGGGGCATCCCGGCCCCAGTCTTCTCTTGCAACAGTTGCTCACCTCTGTCCTGTCAGGAGGAGCTGGACAGTGTGGTGGTCAAGGGCAGAGACTCTGGAGCCAGGGGCCAGGGTCTGACCTTCCTCATCTGCTCCTGGGCCACAGAACAAACTCCTTCTCCCTCTGCTTGTTCTTTACCTGTCCGCTCCCAGGACCTGAATGAGGGCCCAAGTGGAGGGCCCACCAGGCTACACTGCCTGTGCCCCATCCCCCGAGCCAGCGGCGCTGCCCCAGCTGGTTCCCACACGGCCTGGGCAGCTCTCTCCATGCAGGGGGCGGGGCTCTCAGTGTGTGTCCTGGCTGTGCACGGGCAGCACTGGGCAGATCGGGGATGGTCACCTCCCTTATTCCCCAGCCCTTGTCTCTATTAATACAGCCCAGGAGCAGCCACATCCCCTTGCACAGCAGGGAGCATGCATTGCAGTCCAACAGGGTCCCGAGTCGGCACCACATGGTCCTCACCCCCAGGGGTAAAGTGTTGCAGGAAGCCCGGAGGAAGGAACGGTCTCTCCCACCTGAGGACAAGACAGGCCCAAGGGGGCTGGGGTGGGGGATTTCCTTGGGGCACCCCCAAACCCCAAAATTTATTTATGAAAATTGTGTATCTATTCTTATATGTTTAAACTTCAGTCACCTTCAAAGTTCTCTCCATTTGATGCAACACACCTATTGAGACACTTTATCCACTGCTCAAAAGAGTTTTTGAACATGTCGATTTTGATGCCTTTTAGTGCTTTGGCAAAACATTTCCCTTTGAGGACTTTTTTCATCCAGGGAAATAAAAAAAAGTCAGTCAGGGTGAGATCGGGTGAATAGGCGGGTGGGGCATAAGGGCTTCTGGTCAAAAACTGCTGAACACTCAGCGAGGTGGGGGTGGGTGCGCTCGTGAATCACCCATCATGAAATGGGAAAACGTGGTGAAAGTCTTAAAAGGTTTTTTTTTCACTGAAACCAAACGTAGCCTTTCGCAACAACGCCAGCTGGTGCACTGACACAGATGGGTTCCTAGAACACTCACCTAGGCAGGGAAGCCTGTCCTACGAGGGGCCTGCCCTCCAGAAGGTAATTCCGGTTAATTTTGGGCCCCCCTTGTATACCAGAGAGGCGGGGATGCAGGGGAAGCCAATCCTCATCCCTTTCCTTGCCCTTCCTGATGCCGGGCAGAGTCCCCAGACCCGCTTCCCAAACCCGGGGTGAGGGGGGTTGCATTCTGGGTGCCTCCTTCCACATCCCTGACTGTGCCCCAGGACCTGGTTTTGGGCCATTGCCCACTGAGTCTAATTAGATAAAGCAAGCGCAGGGGCCCTGTCTTCACTTACCCACCCACCGCACAGCCCACCGCTTGACGCCCACTCAGCTCAGCCCTCTCCCGCCTCCATGCTCTCTCTGGTCCCGCCTGCTCTTAAGCCCAGGCCTCCACAGCAGCGCCTACCTCCCCTAGGAAGTGAGGCCGAGGGGCCGGGGACCCCTTGGGCCTCAGAGCACAGGTACCTCCTAGGTTCCCTTCTGGCCACCTTTCCAGGAAGTTGGTAGCACTGCCTCACACCTTCCTGGAGAGTGGTGGACATGCCTCCTTGGTGGGGCCTCCACACCCACCACTTGGCCATTTCCAGCCCTTCCCAGGCCTACCCAGATAGCCCATGCCAGCAAGGCAGCCCTGTCCAGAGAACTGCAGAGACTGGGCCCGCGGCCTGAGCCAAGCCCGCTGTCTGTGGGGCCCAGGCCGGCCCTCAGAGTTCCCACCTGAGAAGCGGGGCTGTGTGCGTCCTGCCTGTGCGGACTTCGGGGTGCACAGAGCACCGCCAGCCAGCCCATGATCTCCCTCGCCCCTCGGAGCCCTGCTGCAGAGGATGAGCCTCAAGCCTGCTCCCCAGCACACAAGGCCACACCTCTCCTGTGGCCCCACATAGGCTTCCCTCCTCCCCAGATGCCTGGGCTCCTTGGAGGTCCGTGTGAGGATGACGAAACTAGGTGACCTCCCCAGGACCTTCGGGACCTGACCTCCACGGTCCTGTGACCTCTGAAAAGACAACCCGCATTGCCTTGAGCTCTGGGCTAAGCTCAGGGTGCTGTGTGATCTCGGGCAAGCCAGGGCACCCCAGTGAGCCTTGGTTTCCTCGTCTGAGACTTGGAAATGCACCCCCTGGCCTTACAGCTCCCAAGGCCGGTGTGACCTATCTGTGTGCCACAAAGAAGGCCGTGACCATTCCAGGTAATCCCACAGCTGTGCACCAGAGGGCCAGCAGCCCGGCACCGGGGAACCAACTGAGAGACAGAGGCACAAATGCAGGAGGAGGCACGCCAGCCCTTCCGCCGTGCAGACGGCAGACCGAGCTTGGTGGAAGAGCAGTCCTTGCCTCCTCCTCCTTCCTCTCTCCTCGTACTCCCGGCCCAGCCATGCCAGTGGGCCTTGGGGCCGCTCTGGAGTCTGCATGCAGCTGGGGGGCAGTGCTTGGAGTGAAGCTGACCTCATGTGGCTTCCCCATGGCAAGTGGGTGCCTGAGGGGTTACCAGGGAAAAGTGGGCAAAGGCTGCCAGCCTAGAAGGGTTGGGCTGGGGTTACTCACAGAATCGGGGAGCCTTGGGTCCAGGAGGGGCTGAGTGAGTCCTGCTTTTACCCGGCCTGCCCCGCCAGATGACCTTAACCGGTCCTCCCCTTGCTGGGTAGCACGTTTCCCAACTATAAAGCGAGCAGGGTGAACCCCACGCCCCTAAGGTCCCCCAGCCCTGAATGTAGATGTGGCTTTCCCCTAATGTGGCTTCTTGCCGAAGGGAGGGGATGGATAAGGACGGGGCAGCCCGAGTGCCTGCTTCTGTGCCTCTGGGCCGCTGCGCCGATCCTGGGTCCTAACTGCCACTGTGGCGTGTGCTGCGCGGAGGGGTTAGAGCACAGGCCTCCTTATGCGCAGGGGCAACTAGGCAGGGGCTCTGGGTCCTCCGCTACAAACACACAAAGACATACATGTGTTGGATGAAGGGTAAACAACTTTAAAAAGGAAAAAGTAAGTTCACATCTGGAGTGGGGCCCCCCACACTCACCCAGGGCACGCGGGACCCCACACACGTGAGCGCGCCACACAGAGCGACAGCCCCCTCACACAGCCCCCACAAGCCCGCACGCACACTCACAGGCCGACAGGCCAGCACACACGCAGGCCCCGCACACGCCACACACACATGCGCGCGAACAAAGGTGCAAGGACAACAAAGGAAGTGGAAGAAAAGTGTTACCCATGAGGAGCCGCCGTTTCACCCGCTTGTCCACATCAGCTACTGACGTGGCATTGAACTGAGAGCGCCCAATTGCAGCCTCATCCTTCTCTAAAACACAAGTAAGGGACAAACACGGAGCCGCTGGTTAATGAGAGCCCACTTCCCGCGGCCCAAGGCAGTCAGCCTTCCGGCGTGGTGCACGCAAAGCCAACACAGCATGCGGCCAGCGAGGCGTCCTCGCCAAGGGGCTAAACCCAGGCACCTCTAAGGTGGCGTGTTCAGGGCAGAGCGAGGAGGCAGCAGGGGTGGAGTAGGTGGGGGTGAAGAAAGGGGACGACCACAAAAGGATGCAGATGGGACAGGGGGCCATCTGCACACAGAGGAGGCAGCTGAGGTCAGAGCAGACAGGACACGTTTGGGAAGGGCCACAGCAGCAGACAGCGCCCCCACGGGGCCCACAGAGACACGAGCAACCCCAGACACCCCTGGCTTGGGCTGGAGAGGCAGGCACAGGACAAGGCACGGGATGAAGGGACAGGGCCGTGAGGTCCGGTGATGGATGTGCCTGGACAGCAGACACCGTCTCCAGGGAGTGAAAATGTGTCACACACACATGCAAAATTAAGAACGAGACATACAGAGGGACACACACACACACACACACACACACACCACAATGGACCCGGTCGAACAGACAAAGCCCAGGGGTCGATTTGGGCAGCACTGGTTGCCTGCTTGTCTACAGAGGGCAAGAGCGGTGCGTCGGGTGCTTGGTAGGGGCTGCGGAGGCGGTCAGTCATTTTAGCAGTGTGCAGAGAGGGCCCATGGGGTGGCCGGGGAGCATGCTGGCCACTAGGCAGGAGGCTGCACCAAGATGAGGTGAGCCGGCTCCCGTTCTTTGCTCAGCGGGAGATGTGCAGGGAGACCTTTGCTCCTGGGAGGACTTAAGGAGCAGGGAGCAGGCAGATGGGGGGCTCTCCTGGCCGCAGGGAGCAGCGGCCCAGGAGCAGGGCCTGGGCAAGGGTTGCTAAGGGGAGGGGCGGGAAGGAGGGACGAGGGCAGGGGCGTTAGAACGGAGATCCAGGCAAGGGCTCTCACGTGCAGCAGACACTACGAGATGGAAAATGAGGAAGGATGAGGCGGGTGGACGAAGACAAGGCGTGTTAGACGAGGCTGGGCGGGTGTCTGGCCGGCAGCTGTTTGCGCTGGTCTGGTGGCCGGCAGAGGTGGCTCCACCGCAGACGCAAACACTGAGGGAGACCCCAGTGGACAAGACAGGGAGGGGGCTGGGGGGCCCGGGAGAGCCCCAGGGCGGGGGGACGGCAGAGACAGGGAGAGAGGTGGGAGAGAGGCAGGAGAGGAGGTTCTAGATGGGATCAGGCTGCAATAGAGACACTGGTCTGAGACCGGGTTTTGCGTTGAATTTGGTTTGGTTTGATTTGGTTTGGCTTTTGGCTCTGAAAATAATTAATGGATGTCAGTTATCAGACAAGACAGGCAATCAGGGACCATCACCAGAAAAGCAGGAGGGATGAGATAAAATGAAACCGAAACGGCTGTTGGAGAGGAGAGGCCACACAGAGGAAGGGAGACGACGCAGGCAGCAGCACCTGGGACGGCAGCCAGGGACTAGGATGGGACCGCTGGTGGCCCGCCCCCCGCCTGACGCCCCGCACCAGGGAACAGTCACAGGGGACAGGGTTCGACAGCACGCTCTGGGCATCATGGCTCTGCTTGTCAACCCCTCTTTGTCATTTCAAAGTCCCTCAAGAAATCTTTCTAGTAGACAAATAAGAAATGAGACCTCTAAACAAAAAAATAACCACAGCAACCGACTGGCGGGCGTGTCAAGTCTGCCAACACTGCCGAGGGAGGAAGAGGGGAACTAGGGAGGACGGCCACCAACCCTGACATCCCCTTTGCTCAGTTAAAAAGTTGCTTTTGCGTGGGGCAAGAACCTGCCGGTGATTATGGCACGAGGTAACCACAAACATCTAAGCTTCTCCTCGGAGATAAGGGCCAGGAGGAAGGAGGTGACTGGGACTCAGATGGAGACTCCTTGTAACAGGGGAGGGGAGGGCGCTGTCTGGGAGGAAGGGACTCTGGGTGGGGGAGGGAGAGCAGGTCCGAATGCCCAGGCCCCTGCCCCTGGATGCTCGACCACGGAGACATCAGCACGTTGCTGAGAACACCTCCTGGTTCCCCCAGACCACCAGGACGCCCGCACCGCTCCCTGGGCTGCGGAAGGCTGGCCCAGCCCGTATCCATGTCAGCGGGGAAACCGAGCCTCAGGAACAGCAGCTGCCCACCTCGGGCGCACACGCCTTCCTCCTCCCATGCCCGCTGCCCCCATGGCGAGCGTGAGGATGGGCAGGAGGCTGGTCGTGACACAAAGCAGAGGCGCTCAGTGCGGGGGCGGAGCCACTGTGGGTGCGGCCCCACAGAAAGCTCCCACCCGTTCTGCGGGGCACACTTGGTCTCGTTTCCCCTAAGTGTCCTTCTTGGAAATGGGGTCAGGGTGGGGTGCTGGCTGACTTCAGGGCCACCCAGCGCGCCCCGTGGGGGGCAGGGTGGAACAGGGTGCCAGTGCGGCAGAGGCGTCCACTTACCGATGCAGGTCCGACCATCCGAGTGCAGGGCGTACTTCTGGTGGCAGCCGCATAGGGGGCCCGTGTCCGTGTCCTCGCAGCTGTGCTGGCAGCCTCCGTTTCCGTAGTTACAGGTGACTAGTGAGGCCCGCAGTGCACACACGTATGCGTAGACAGAACGACAACAAGAATGATTAGTTTCCTGGTGTTGGTGCTCTTTTTTAAGGGAGGGGGGAGGAAAGTGAGGGCGGGAGATGATCGGTGAATAGGCCCACCTTCCCTGGACCTCAGCCCTCGAGGGTCTTGGATGGAACTCTTGACTCCCTAAAGGTCGCTGGGTGGGGTGAGAATGGACTTTGGGTGACCTGAGCTTTGGACAGAACCAGCACTCAGCTGAGGCACTGAGACGGTGTGAGCTAAAGAAAGGGACAAGCTAGACAATTTCATACTTGCTGGGCTGCAAAAGACACTTTAAAATAGCCTGTCTCGATGGGGCACTTGTCCGTAAGACCAGGTATATTCTCGGGGCGGGGGGGAGGGCGTGTGGAAGGGTGTCCCCACGGACATCTGTTCTCTCCAAGCCCCTGCAGCCATCTGACACTGACCCCCTGAAGCCCTCCTCCCACAAGGCAATGTCCACGCAGGCAGAACGCAGGCAAGTTAATGCCGCCTTGGGTGCAGTTTTGAAAATGGCCTGTTCTTTAAGCATGTTACACAGCTTGCAAGGTCTAGAGTGGAGGAGCTGGGGTCCTTCAGCCTGGGGTCTTAAACTGGCACATAGCGTCCACGACCTGGGTCTGCCGAGAGGGCTGAACAAAATGGAGCCAGTCTGAAGTAAGAACAAGGATAAACTCAAGTTTATGTAAAAGAAAATGGGCAGTTATCACATGCCAGGGTGAGGCATCTCGCTAAGGGAAGTCCAGGGTCTCCCGGGTAAGGGTTCCCCGGTCACCCCTGCTGGCTGGAGGCCTCTGCCCAGGAATAGGCCCAGGGAAGCCCAGGGCTCCACGGGTGGCTGCTTGCACAGATCCTAGGTGAGGGGGAGACCCCAGCAGAGCCTCACCTCGGGCGGGACACCACATGCCTTTGCAGCCTGAAAAAGGCCAGGTGAGGGGGGTGGGGTGGAGCCGGAGTGCAGGGTCTGTGGGAGACCACCTGAGCGAGGGTCACACTGAGGGTCCCTCACTCCCCCCACACAGGTGTGTGCACCTCACAAACCCCGAGGGCTGAGCTGGTAAGCACCTGGGGAGCCTTCAGCTCATACATGGAAATGGATGCTGGAGCCTGGAGCTCGGGGAAGACCCGGGAAACCTCCCCCGCCCTGGGGAGGGCCCTGGGCTCTGAACACCTGCTCTGTGACGGTCTGGCGCAGAGCAGGATGGTCCAGCAGGGGTGGTCCTGCTGGTCCATAGAGGCGGCGAGGCCAGGCCTCTGACCCCAGCCCAACTCCAGATCTAGAATTTCCCGGACCTCAAGTGACTCCAAGGGCTAGAGGGAAAATCTCATTGCTAACTGGACACTAACCCGCCACACGAACCACGTGGAAAGGCCCAGGGCTGGCCCTTCACGGGAGGGCCGCAGGGCGCTCACCTACCCCAGGGCCCCGGGCTGCCGTCAGACTCCACAGGGCTTGGTGACAGCCAGCTGAGGGGCAGGGACAGGGGCCGCTGTTTCTGTCACTGGCGAGCCTTCTGCGCTAGGGCTTGGCTCTACTCTGTTGGGGCAGGGCAGGGGGTCCTAGCCACTCACACAGCCCTGCCTGGTCCCTGACCACTCAGACCAGGTCGGCCACTCAGGAGATGCTGAGCAAACTGTGGCACTTGCCCTGGATGGAATTACAGCCCCAGCCACCTGCCGGCACTCGCAGCTCTCTCCCCAGCACCCCGCCCAGGGCTCGGCCAGGGCAGCGTCAGCAAGTCCTGCTCACTGAAGGGATGTGTTTTCGTCTGACTGAGCCTGTTGACAAGCCTGGCCGCGGCACAGGTGCCTGTCCTTGGCAGGTGTCCTGAGGATGCTGGGGTTACGGACAGGGAGGACTGGGGAAGGTGGGGCTGTTCACTTCCTGCCCTGCAGGTAGCCTGGCCGGTGGGGGTGGGGGTGGGGTGTCTGTGCATCTGTGTAGAGCACGGGAGGGCCAGGAAGGAGTCCCAGGGCAGGAGCTGGCACTTCCCTGAGTGGCCCTGCCCTGGGTGACGGCACATGTGTTCACCACTGTGATCCCCAGGGCCAACTGGAAGGAAGAGGAAGAAGGCTGGTCCACGTCTGGGACCGCGCCGTGGCGGAAGGAAGTGTGTTGTTCACTTCGAGGAATATACGAATCACGAGTCGGGGGCTGGCGCATGGACTGTGGAGACAGGGACTGTGTCTAATGCCTGTGGGTCCCCCCAAACCCTTGGTGACTGCTGGAGGAAAGCATGAGCTAGGAAAGGTGTGGTGGGCACCCACAGAGAGCGGGTGCCCTGACAGAATCACAAAAGACCAAGGGTGGTGGATTGACAAGGATGCTGTCCTCTCTGCAGGACGGAGGATGGAAAGCAAGGCTGTTTTCTTACGAGAGCCGGTCAGCTGTAGCCACCCCTGTAGTGGCCAGCACAGCTGCTTTTCCTATGGGCAGCCGGCTCGGGCCCCTCTGCACCCCTGGCTGCATCGGGAAGCAGGCAGGGCAGGGAGCTCCTGTCTCTGGCCAGGGCTGGGCATGCTCACAGCAGCCTCCCTCAGCTCCATGCAGACACGGGCAAGCACTGCCATGCTTGGGGCATCCAGTGCCCCACGAGCAGAGGCCTCACCCCAGTACTCCCCACGCAGCTGGTGGAGGCCGCGCTGGGGCTGGGGCTTTTGAGGACTAGCTGAGTGTGTTTGGCCCCTGTCCCACTTTGCTTGCTGGCCGCCGCTCCCCCCGGGGAGCTGGGTGACCCCACTGGAAGGCTGCACTACACCAAGCCCTGAAGTGGCCCCTTTGGCCAGAGGCCTCATTCAGCCCCGACCTCCCAGGGTGCAAGGCGAGTCCTGGGCTTACGTCCTGGGCTGGGAGCCCCCAGACCAAGCTCCACTCCTTTGTACCATCCTGCTGCTGAGGGCTGGCTGGGGCAGCTTCCAGAAGCCCGAGCTCATACACCCCTGTGTCACAGCCCCTCCATTCCCTCAGAGAGTGAGAGCTCAGAGCGATGGGTCTCTGGGGGCAGGGGGAGAGGCGGGGGCACAGGAGTAACTGGCAGGGCCATGGTATGGGGCCCCAGGTAAAACTCGGCCAGCTCCAGGGCTGTGTGGGTGGGGAGGGGCCGGGAGGGAAACCCTCAGGCCTAGGGTTCACAGCCCTGTCCCTCATGCCTCCCCAGACCCTCCAGGGGCCCTGCCTTTTTCTCCACCCCTGGGGCTGAGAGCCCACCCTAGGCCACGTCCCACAGAGACTGGACAGACCCCCCCACAGAGCAATGGCAGGAGACGCGTGGGGATGTCTGACCCATTTGCCTCCATCCACCTACGTGTGCAGTCCTTCTGGTTTTGGGCAAGGTCAAAGCCGGGCCTGCAGTCACAGGCCACCCCACCTTTGGGTGTCTCCCGGCAGATGTGGGCACAGCCGTGGTCTTTGTTCATGCAGTTCATACCCTCTGGGAAGAGACAGACAAGAGAGGGGTTGGGGACCGGGGAGAGAGAGGGAGGGAGAAAATTTCAGGCTGCAAGAGCCCACGGAACATCACAATCGAAGGGAGAGTTCTGGGGCAGCTGCGAGCACACGCGGGGCACACGCACTACACACGCAGAGGGCACACCTGCCCATTGGAGGGAGGGCTCTCAGGGGACAAACCGTCCCCAGGCCTTGCTCCCAGAGCTGCACAGTAGGTGGCCGGGAGGGGCCCCCACGGAGACTTCGGGGTACGGTCTGTGGAACTGCTTTAGGGTCAGGGCTTCAGACAGCGCCTCGCTGCAGCAGGGGGGTAGGAGGGGTACACAGTGCATTCCAGTGTGCTTGGGGGGTGCCTCTGTGAGGTGGCTGTGCCCGGAGCCTCCGGGGTCTCACCCAGATGCCACCAGGCCCTTGAGCCCCGTCCATGGCTTTCTGCCCGAGTCCATCCCCGGACCTTGGAGCCTTGTCCTCGCCAGCCCCATGGCCTGGCACTGGACCACATGCCACCCCCACCCACACCAGCTGAAGAGGGGTCTCCATGTGTGCCCGGTCTTCATAGAGCTGCCCTCACCTCCACGTGCCGAGCCCTGCATGACCTGGCGTGGGCCTCCAGCTCCTCACACATGCACCCCCGCACGGCCACCGCTGTCCCATTGAGCTCAACCCAGGTTCAGGGGCACACACATCACCATGTTCCTATTCTTGCCCAAGACTCCTGCTGGCTGTCTGATGCTACTTTTTAAAGCAAAAAATGTAGGCAAACCTCAGGTACTTTTCTCTCTGTCTTGTCTTAAAAGGGCAGCCAGTGCTGGCCTCCCTGCTGCCTGGGAGCCTTCAGCAGGGAGGAGTGTGAGAGGGGCCAGGGCTGGCTCCCCGACCTGCCATGGCATCCCCCCTTCTCTGTGCAGCAGCCTTTGTACCTGCAGCCTGGCCCTTGGTGGCCCTGCCTGGCAGGCCCTTCCTGTGTGTCCTCCGGCCAGACTCGGGAGCCCTGTCCTGCACACGACCAGCCAACTCCCTGCCTCCTCTCCTCCCCAGGCTCTCAGAGCCTCCACCGTGGCTCCAAACCCCAGGCAGGGATGACGTTCTGCACACGCTCCTCGTCCCCTATAAAGGCAAGCAGCCCTTTCAGAGACAGGGAACCCTGAGCAAGATGCCTGCCCCGAAGGCCCGTGGGGTCCGGATGACACAGCCCCGTCCGCCTCCTGCACTGGACGCCTTGCTGAGCATGGAGCTGGGCTGCCCACGGGTTTCGAGGGCAGGGCCCGCGGATGCCCGGCCTCTGCACCCTACCCAGTCGGCTCTGAGGGCACTGGTGTGATGGAGAGGACAAGGTCTCCTCCCCTCAGTCGGCCATAGCTCCTGGGACAGGCCCCCCCTCAGGAGACTGGATCTCCCTCCCTGGCTGCCTGGAGCGGCCTGGACCCCTCTCGGGGGACCCCAGTTGATGTTTATCTTCCTGGTGATTTGTGAGGAGTTTCCAGAATTTATTAGGTCTGGGGTCAAGTGAGAGGGTATAGGTCACACGTCCATCAAGAGGCTAATGGCAGATGAAAGGAAGAGCTGCTGTCCACCCACACACCGCCCTGAGCCCCGGCTCCCATGTCCCACTGGGAGGGGCTGGCCCGGAGGGTGGAAGGAACCCCGCAGAAGCGGGGGCGGGGGGCACGTGGGTGGCCTCCTCTCCCAGGATGCGCACTGGTCTCCTGTTCAAGGTGAGGAGTAGTTCAGTCTCAACCCCGCCCACTTCATGCATGGTCAGGGGGGACTGAGAATCGACCTGTCTTTAAAAACACAAACGTCCTGGCAGCTGCAATACAGACTTTTAAAATTCTTAAGTTAAATCAAACAGAAAATTGACATCAGTGAAGCCTGTGTGTTGCTCAGCATACTGACCTCTGGTTTCACCTGACTTTATTGCTCTGATTAGTCCTTCCCCTTGATTTTCTTGCCCTTTCAAGTCAAACTCTTGGACTGACGCAGAGTATGACCAACTGACGCACAGCTGAATCAGCCTGGCTCTCGGGCGCCGGGCTCCGCGCAGGAAGCTGCACACTCGCAGGGAGCTCCCTGCATTTCAGAGCAGCAGGTCTGCAGGCCCAGCAAAGTGGGGCACTGATAGTCGTTTAGCCACTGCTGGGGGTGGGGTGAGGCTTGGGTGGGGGGCTGATTGGCAGCCTTTGCCAATTTCTGTGGTGGAAATGCACCCTCCAAGCTCCAGGGAGACATCACTGGATGGAAGTGACTCTTGTGAGCTGGTACGAGCCAGCCTGGCACATGGCTCTCTTGGAAAGGCAGTCTGGTGAGGTCAGGCAGGGGTGAGCCGAGCCCAGCCTCCAGACCACTGGCGGGTCTCGGAGAAAACCGCTTCCCTTCTCGCAGCCTCGTCTGTAACACGGGAATGACGACGCCCGCCTCCCGGGCAGCAGGGAGCCGGAGATGGCAGGTGCTCGATGACTATGGGCACACTGAGTCCTGGGGCTGGGGCCTCCTCCTGCAGGGCTGGCAGAAGTGCAGCCCCTCGGGGCCTCGGCGTGGCCAGGGAGCCCTGCCACAGAGGCGGCCCGGCAGCGGGGCTCCCTGGGGCCCTGGAGACATATTCAGTGCCTCTGTCAGTCTTCTGAGAAACTGGCCTCGAGAGGGTTTGGCCAGTGTGTGGTGGCCGATGAGCAGCCTCCCTGCCCGTCATCCTTGGCCACTGTCAGCAGTGGGCTGAGTCCAGGGGCACCCCTCACTCCCTCTTGTATGGTTTTTGTGGCTCCTTGGTGCCCACAAATGTATAAGGAGTGGGCGTTCTAGCTTCTTCCCGGCTTCGTCACACGCCATCTCTTACACAATCCCCATGGTCTGTGATCCCACACCGCTGGCTGACTACCCCCAAAGCACCCCCCCTCCCCGCCCCTTGATTCTCCTGTCCTCCATAAACAAAATCCTGGGCCCGATCCAAACTCCACCACTTCTGCAGAGCTTCCTGACCTTTGGGTTATGGCCCCCCAGGCTACCACGCCGCGTGAGTCTCTCAGGCTGTCCTATGGCTGCGCAGGAAGTTGATGCCAATCAAGCAGACCCAAGCTTCCTTCCTAAGCTGGGAGAGCCCAGGGCCCGTGCTGAAGCTCAAGCTTCTATGTGGTGGGGAAGGGGCGACTAAACTTCCATTCCCAGCCAAAGAATCACAGCTTACAGGAAACCCTGGTAATCAATACCAACCATAAACTTGTCACTGGGGAGCTGACATGGCCCTGAACTTGGGATGCTAGACAGAGCATTCAATGTTAGACGTCACACAGCTCTCCCCCACACCATGGACTTGCCACCAGGCGACCTTCCTTTCCTTTTTATTTTTAAAAGATTTTTTTCATAATCAATTCACCTATTTAATCTGTACAATTCAATGGTTTTTAATATATTCAGGGTTATACAACCATCGTGACAATTTCAGAAGATTTTCATCACCTCAAAAACAAAATACCCATTTAACAGTCACTCACATTTCCCCTTAAACTCCCCCAGCCCTAGGCTACCACTATTATGCTTTCTCTATAAATTTTCCTATTCTGGACAAAAATAATTTTCTTTTAGAAATACATTCATAGGTGGGCATAGGCAATATTAGTTCATTCAGTATTTGTTGACTCAGGGAGGACCCCATTCCTGTGGTCCTTTCCATCTTTCTGCTCTGCCACTCTCAGCAGGCTGACTTTGCCTCTTGGGCTGGAGTCTTGGGCCGTTGTGGTGCTGGCTGGGTGGTTCTGCTCCTCACATTACACACAGACAACAATGTTCAGAGGGAATTAAAGGGGACACGCTAGTGCCCTGTGTCCGTTCTTGAGAGGGAGGAGCACTTCCCAGAAGCCCCCGGCACACTTGTTATCTCCCCTTGGCCAGAAAGCCCTCTCCTAATTCAAACAAAACACAAGAGGCACGAGACCATCGAGACTCTCCCTTTGGAAGTGAGACTCCAGACTTTCTGAGAGAGCATACAAATGGCAGGGTCATGGTAGCAGGCAACCAGCACACGAGTAAGAAGGTGATGGCTCTTGGGTAAAGCAACCAGCAAGGTCTGTCCCAGATGAGTCACAGGAACACCCCCACACAAGAACACAACCCAGGAGCTCGCCAGGAGTGACGTCTGAGAAGAGCAGGAGTGGTTCCCACCAAAGGATGGGTGGTGGGTCGGACTGCACCCTACATGCAATGCAACGACTGAATACACATACAACGGCCGCACCCCTCTGGCCCAGCACCTCCGCAGCGATGGGACCAAGTTAGTCAAGACTCGGTCACTAACTGCCAGCCTCCCTGATTTTTGCCCCTGCACTACTTAGGAGCAAAGGGAAGAGAGACAAATATGCTCCCCCAAACAATCACATAGGACTGTAACGGAACAAAACGGAGGTTCGGCGGCCTGCCACAAGGAAAGCCAATCTCATGAAGAAGGTGTAGTGGAAAAGAGAAGAGGCTTTAGCCGCACGACCTGGGTGAATGGTGGACTCCTGTCTCAAAGATCATCTCCTTTTCCTGCTCGAGCCCCCAGTTCTTATAGGGATAGAGGGGCGAGGGCTTTCTTTCTTTCTTCTATCCACATAGTTTTGCTTTTGGCAGGCCAGGGTCCCTATCCATTCATCTTTCCAGTTTTAGCAGGCTTGGGCCCTATCCATTAATCCTTTTAGCTTTCCCGCTCTAGGGACCCTATCAATTCATTCGTTTTTCTAGCTTGTGACACGCTCAGTCTAAGAAACTCCCCTTGCCACCATCCTGACCAATGGGGGAGACTCCCCAGCGCCCAACAGAGTGTGAGCCCACCTCTAGTCAGCCACCCTCCTACTTCCACCCTCGACAAAATGCAAACAGGGCGCCTGCTGCGGCCTTTCACGTTTGTCCTTGTCCTTGTGCCCAGCCCTTCAGCCTCTGCCAAAAGCAAGGACGGTGCGGGCTGCCTCGCTCACCCGCCAGGCAGTCTTCCTTTACCCATAGCGGGTCCGGGGAAACCACCATGAGGGAAGGAGGACAAGTGCAGTTGGCGCGCGAATCCCGCTCCCCACGTCGGTCGCCCCAGTGGCTGAGGCATCGGCCTCGGATGCCGGAAAAGTGGAATTAGTATTATTATTTTTTAAGATTTTTAAAAATCTGATTATTCATTTATTTTTAGAGAGAGGGAAGGGAGGGAGGAAAAGGAAACACCCACCGGCTGGGTGCCTCTCACATGGGCCCTGACCAGCGACCCAGGCACGTGCCCTGACCAGGAGTCAAACTGGTGACCTGCCACGTTGCAGGGTGACGCCCAACTCACTGAGCCACACCGGTCAGGGCTGGGCTTCCTTTCCGATACCTAGACTAATAATGAGGCAAGACGATGTCGCTGTTTTGCTGGCAAAGGACAGCTTGGGGGAGTGACCTAGCTCTCTAGGTCAAAGTTGATGGGCATTGGACAGTGAAACCCCGGAGCGGGGCAGGCAGACCCGGCCCCCGCCCCCACATGCAGCCTCACAGGCATGGCCCTAACTGCAGGAGAGGCCCCTGTCCTCCCCTGACCTGCCCTCTCACTCGAGGCCCCTCTTCTCCTCCAGCTGAGGGCAGGCAGGGGTGGGGCTGGGTCCCGAGCGGGCAGGATTCAGCTCCTCTTCACATTGCGGGCAGTTACAGAGGAGCCCAAAGAATTTGTGTTGATCTGTAGCTATTCATAAACACCATACTAGCAATTAAATAGGGAAGCTTATGTTTATTAATTTATTTAAAAATAGAAATTAAAAACTTATTATATTCACATTAATCTCTTTTTTATTAAAAATAATATTTTCCAGAGCAAGGGGAGAGGCCTCAGAGAGGACAGCCCTCGCAGAGGACAGAGTGGGGAGTGGGTACTGATTCTTGCCCGTAGTGTTTGAGCCCCTGGGGGCACAGCTGGGCCTGAAGCCACGTCCCCTGGTTCTCCAGGCACGTGCCCCCTCTTGCCCGGGCATCTCCGCTGGCGGCACCTGCCGCATTCGGAGCGCTACAGGGTCGGTGACCAGCGGCGGTGCCCGAGGCTGACGGCTCTGTGAGGCATCTGCGCTCAGCGCTAGCCGTCCCCAGCCCTCTCCAGCACTGCGGACTTGCCCTCAGGGGGCCTTCCTCGCGAGTCCAGACTTCTCAACAACAATCATGAGCCACTGCGAGTGTGAGCCAGGCAGCGCCTTGGCCCCCAGGCCTTCTGGTCAGGGGCTTTCTGGGCACCTGCGCTCCCCTCGCGAAGAGCACTGGTGTGTGGCTGTGCTGTTTCCCTCTGCTCTATGCTCGACCCTCTGGTCAGTCCCGAGGGCAGGCCGTGCTCTGAGCCCTTCAGGGGACTCCCTGTCCGACACAGGACCCACCCAGGAGGGAACACTCCAGCTCGACAGTGATGGGAGGTGGAAACGGGAAGGAGGGTCCGGGGCGGAGGTCTGGCTCTCCACTGAGCAGTCGTGGTCCGGGGGAGCAGGTGCTGTGGGGTGAGCCGCTGGAGCCGCTGCCAGCTGCCAGGCTTGTATGGCCTGGAGTCTGCTCAGCCTGAGCACTTTCTGGGGCACCTGTTCCCAAGCAGATGGTCATAGGGACTGCCTGGGACAGGTGCAGCCATCCCCTGGGCCTACCTTCCTGTCCTGATGTGGGGGAGTAACCGCAGGGCCGAGGGCGGCAGGGGAAGTGAGATGTCATTTCAGACTCCTTCCCAGAAAGCCTGGTCTTCAGGGGCCCGGTGCCAGCCAGGCCAGGCTGCCCGCCAGGTCGAATCTAATTTGATCCAACCCACCCAAATCCAATTATGTCCTGTAAACTCGGAACGAGTGTCTCGCTGGTGCCCAGGGGTGGGGAGTGGAGACAGATGCTGTGCAGCAAGGTTGCCAGGTCCCAGCGCAGACTCTGCCGCTTGCTGCGTGACCTGGGGCAATCACGTCACCTCTACGGGCCCTCGTTCCCACCTGTATAGAAGCGGACAGTCACAGGACCTGCCTCCAAGAGCTCACTCAATGTGCACTCCACTTCCCTGAGCCAGGGAGGCTGGCTGAGGGTGCAGGTAAGGGCCGGAGGGGCTCAGCCCAGGCAGGGGAGCTGTGAAAAATGGTAAATCGGGCACTTACACCTATGTGTTGAGAGATCTGTGGATGCCGCAGGGAAGCAGGGCTGGGACCGCAGGCAGGAAGCACGTGGGAGGCAGAGATGAAGGAGCCTGGGGAAGGGGCAGCAGTGTGGGGACAAAAGGAAGGCTAGATCTGTGACACATTTAAGAGCCCCTTTCTCTGAGTTTTCCAGGAGATGTGATGAGGGCCTTGGGCTCCAACGACACTTGCATTTAATTTAACTCTCACCATGGGCCTGAGAAGTGGATACTGCCGTTCCTGTCTCCCAGACAAGCACACGGAGGCTGGACGGGGCTGGGAGGAAGCCGTGCCAGGGCCATGCAGTGTGTGAGAGGCAGGGACGTGGCCGGCTGCAATGTCCTCTCCCAAGTGCCCAGTGCTTCCTCCCAAGGGGCTGCTCCCCGATTCCTGCCTTCTCTGGGCCTGTGACAGGCCTTGGCAGCTCTCCCCCAGTGCGACCCGCTTTTCCCAGAGGACTTCTATCACTTTCAGATATTCCACCAGCGTGCTCAGGGTTCAACGACAGCATAATGTGCCTGCCCCAAACCGGCGCGCATTGTGTCCCGCAGAGCAAAGTTCACGGATGCATCTAAAGCAGGGCCACGGGAGGCGAGCCAATCTGCATCGAGGAGCCAGTCTTTCCCACTGCCCTGGCTCAGGATAACAAAGCTGGAATGTGTGCCTCCCAAGGGTCGTTGCTATGGTGACTTCATCAATAACATCGCCTTCCGCATCCATGTCCCTTAACCACGCAGGAAGGGAAGGCAAGCGGGAACAGCGGAGCAGAGAGAAAAGAACAATTACCTTGCTCTGCCCCTCCCCCACCCCCAACTTGGGAGGAAAGGATTTCCCTCCCCTTCAGCCTCCTCAATAGAAGATTATGCAGCCAGAAAGAGGCTGGAGCCTGGGGTTGGGGGAGGGGGCGGGGACAGGACGGAGCGGCCAGGGAGGAACAGACACAGGCTCCACGCACTCTGATGGAGAGCTGAAGGAGAGCTGGCAAGGCCCTGCCTCGGGGAAGGCACAGGGACGGCGTGGACGGGGCTGGTGGGGGAGACGGCGAGGCCAACGCCTTTGCCCAGAGCTGCCTGCGTGCCACGCTGTCCCACGTGCTTCAGGTGTGTCTTCTTCCCCGACCACCTGGCAGGGCTCTTCTGTCCTGGTGTATCCCACCCGTGACAGATAAAAGCCACTGAGCTGCAGAGACATTAAAACTGAGGGGAGGGGAGGGGCTGGATGGGGGGGCACGCCTGCAGCAAGACAGAATGGGGGCAGCCAGCCCGAAACTCACCGCGGCTGATGACAACCACAGGTCCCCCTGCGGAGCGCCCACTGGGCACTAAGTGCTTTACATGAATAATCCCCTTTAAGCATCTGACCCATTTCAAAGTCGATGCCATTATCCCCACTTTGCAAGTGAGGAGAGGAAGGCGAAGAAAGGCTGGGCAACCCGCCCAAGGGACACTCAGGCAGATGTGAACCTGTACTCCCAGTGGGCTTTCAGAGGCACTGGGCTCCCCTGTGCCCCGCCCCAGGGTGGGGGCAGGGAGGCTGGACTGTCCCAGCCCCTGGCCTCTCCGGCTCTGTCCGTATTTCCACATTCTGTCTCTCCAAGCCCATCTCGAAAGCTAGCTTCTTCAAAATGCCCAATGTCTCACTCACCCTGCCCTCCCCAACCAGGAGAGGCGCCCCAGCCCCCTTGGGGCCCCTGCTGGAGCTTGCTGAGGGCTGGGGGCATGCCTGCTCCTTCCCGACCACCCAAGCCCAGCCCCGGCCTGGCATGGGGAGGAGAGCACAGACCTTCTCAGCACCACCGTGCGCGGTGGGCAGCTTTATGTTCGCTTCACAGAGCAGTTCGGAGAGGTCGGCGACCTGCCTGTGGTCCCTCGAGTAGGACGTGGTAGAGCCAAAACCTGAACATTGATCTGTCTGACCTGAAGCACTGCCCTTCTCCAGGGGCAGAGGGAACCTTCTAGAGCATTGATCAGACTGTGAATTCCCACTGCTGAAAAGCCTTCCAGAGTCCCCCCTCCGCACCCACCCAGTGCACACAGGATTGGGCTGGAAGTCCTCTGGGCAATGTACTTTCTTCTGCCTGGGACACGCTCCCTCCCTCCTCTGAAGGGCAATTTCTGACTAGTTATTTGAGATTCGGTTTGGGCATCACCTCTTCCAGGAAACCCTCTGTGTTTCCACCCTTCCTCCAAGTCCCCAGGCTGGATCAGGGGCCCAGGCCAGGCCTCCGTGCCTCCCTTTCTCACAGCTCCGCCAGGCTAATTGTCACTGCAGGTCTGCTGTGCTGCCCCTGCCACTGGGGCTCCTGGAGGAGCCCGGGCCACCTGTGTGCGCCCCAGCTCTGCACAGCACCCAGCCCAAGTGAAGGCCTAAGCAGTGCTCCCTGACCCCAGTCGCACTGGTGGGCCTGGGCCGGGTCTGGTCTCTGCATGAGGACAGGGCAGACTCCCAGGCGGGAGGGTGCGTCCACCCACAGGCCCCAGCCCTTGACCCGCCGCCCCCCCCCCCCCGCCCCGCCCCGGCATCTGGATCTGCCTCAACTCCAGAATTACACTCCGAGGGCACCTGCGCCTGGATGGTGCTCTGACAGCCTCTCATTAGGAGCCCGGGGCTTTAGCAGAAACGGGGCTCTGCCTCCCACCCCGAGCCCCTGAAATTTCATCCTCCTGGGCAATTCCAGCCCTGGCTGGGGCACCAGCAGCTGGCTGACCCGGACTAGACCCTGGCCCAACCCAGGCTGTCTCTACAGGGGCAGCCCCGCCTGGGAAGCAGGAGTGATTAGGACCGTGGGCTCCCACTTCCCCAGGGCTCTCCAGTGCCAGGAGCTGTGCCAGGCTCTCTGCATACAACCCTGGCCAATCATCTCCATGACTGAATGCCAGGTGGCACCTGACAGGTGACAATGCTGAGGCTCAGAGAGGTCCCCCAACTAGTGTGGTAAAGCAGGGACCTGACCCCCGCCCCATGGCCACTTCCACAGCAGGCCCAAAGGATCCCGGCCCCTGGCCCAATGCTCCGTCGGCTGCCTCAGTGGCCCTTAGGGCCTCTGCACTGCTCCGCCTCTGCACTGCTTCCCTCGGCCCCCACCCCAGCCCTTCCTTCGGGCTCCAGGGCACCTACCAGGGCCCCAGGATGGTCCAGCCCCAAAAGTCTGGCCCTTGTACGGTCTGACTCCCAACACTTCCCATGTCCACTTGCTCACTAGCCGCTCGCTGATTCCTTCCACAGCATCAGGCAGGGGTCTCGTTTACACCAGGCTTTCCACAGGACCAGCCCCCCACCCGCTCTGCTCTTCCAGGGGCCGAGCCGTAGTTGAGCCCATCGCAGGCATCCGACAAACACCTGCAGGGGCTTGGTCTGTGAGTGCACTGCTTATGGTCAAGGGCACGCCCCCAGAACGAAGCCTCCTGCTTTGAGTCTCCAAGCCAACAGCTGGAATGGACTCGTTTCCCAGAAAGCTGGACTTGGAAGGAACCGTGGGGAGCAGCTGGATGAACTACTCCTTCCACACCGAGGAGGCTGCAGCCCATAGCACCGAGGCTCGCCCTGGGCATGCGGGAGCTGGTCCAGCGCCCACACAAACTTCCGGTTCCCAGCTCCCTGCCACTCCGGTCCACACTCATCTGTCACACCAGGGGGAAGCCTGGGGGACTGCTGTTCAGGAGCTGTCGCCCATTCATTCACTCAGTCCTTCTAGAAACCCCTAAGCACCACCTGTGTGCAGGCCCTGTGCCGAGGCCACGAGCAGAGCCAGCCAGGGCGCCCACCCACAGGGGTGCGTTGAGAGCTGAGACCAAGGCCATTGCCATGGCTGTTCACTGGGTGGACAGGCACGGGGTGCCTGACGGGTGGACACACGGCGTCCCAGATGAGAGCAGAAGGAGTGGGCTGGCCCGCCTTCTAAGAGGACAGGATGGACACCAGCTTCCCAGCCCTGGTGCCTTGACTAGCCCTGGCCCTGGGAGCCCCAGGGAGTGGCCTCTGTGGGATGGGAGGGGCCTGACAGCTGTCAGGGCGACACACAGCCTGGCCTTTAAGGTGTGTGGCCTTGGAACCTGCTCAGTTTCCTCCTCTGAAGCAGGGGAGGGGGGCCGTTAGAGGGCAGTAAAGAGGGATGGCTGCAGCTCAGGGTCCCCCGACAGCCACTTCAAGACACAGGCGGTGCCCCGTAAAGGCTGGCCCATCTGCTCAGCCCCGCTGACTCTGCAGAGCTCGTCCCACAAAAGCCTCACCTCACCCTGGACCCGGGCCCTCCCAGGGCCACTCCTCCTCCCGCCCCCTGAAGTTCCCCAGCTGGTCACTAGGCGGCACCATGCGCATGCTGTGCCTCTGAGGCCCGGTGGCTGGTGGCTGGGACCACAGAGGCCTGTGAGACCCTTTGGCTTCCTGAGGCTGCACTCCTCAGGCTCTGGAGCCAGAGATGTCCTTTCCTCTCCAGGGCTGCCAGACAGAGCAATAAAAATGGGGAAAGCCAGATGGCTAAATCTGGATTTCAGATAAGCAACAGGTACTTCCCATGTATAAATATGTCCCAATATTGCGTGGGTCATGCTTGATGTATTAAGAATATCTGTTATCTGGAATCCAATTTAGGTGGTGTCCTGTATTTGATCTGGTGACTCTATCCCTCCCTCCACAGGGACCCTAAAGGAAGCGATGAGGGAACAGTCAGCTCACACAGGTCCCACGGGGGCTGTGGCCTGCCCGTCACCAGGGAAAGTCTGTTTCTCCCTCCTGTCAGGTGGACAGGTGACCGGATGGAGGAACCCCAGGCATGGGAGGGGCCACGTGGTGGCCTCAAGAGTGTGCCCGAAGGAGCCCCAGAGGACCTGGGAGGAGAAGCCACCAAGAACTCTGGGCCCTGCTATCGGAGGAGTCTCTAAGGACATGGGCGGCTCTGGTCCCAGGCCGGTACCTCTCCCCCCACCCCCGCCCCCGCCCGCTCCCTCCCCGGGCTGTGGGAAGGAGCACCGGGGCAGCCCTGGCTCTGTCCCATACTAGTTGTGCCTGCTGCCCTGTCTTGCACCTCTGTTCTCTCCTGGGAGCAAATGGGTGGCAGCTGTTATCCACCAGGGGCCTGTGAGGATGAAAGGTTGTCAAAGGCTTGTACACAGTAGGAACTCAATAAATGCTGAGAACCTTTCCCTTTCCTAAGAGCGGGTGCCAAGGGCAGGTACAAGCCCCTCTGGGAACTCACCCAACCATTCTAACTGGGACAGACTGCTGAGCTGTCACCCTACCAGGTGACCAAACGTGGGGGTGCACACTGGGCCAGCACTGGAATGGGCCCTGGGACAGAGGTCCGCAGGGGGAGAGGTGTTCCAGAAGAGGGGCAGCTCACGCAGAGGCGCGGAGGCATGTGTGGGGAAGTCTCTGAACGTGGGACGGCTGAGGGTGCTGCTGCTGGAGAGGCCTCAGCTGACCTGCAGGCTGCATGCCGCTGTGGGCCAAGCCCGGGTGAGCCCAGCAGCAGGGCGCCCGGCTGGACTGTGGCCGAGCCCCAGGGCCTGGGCACGCTGTGCAGGCCTATCAGCAGGAGGGATGTGAGAGCATTTTGTGAAACCAATGCCACACGCAATTCACCCCTCAGGAGATGACTCAGTCCCTTCTCGCTTCCACCTGGCATGTCTCCTCTGCTCCCTGCCCCGAGTTAGACAAAAGAAACACACCTGTGTCCCCCGTAGGAGCTCACACACAGGTCCCCTGAAAGAGGGCAGAGCTGCTCAGACCCACGTGGCTGTGTCGAGAGGAAGACAAGTCTGCCTGAGTGGCAGAGAGCACCTTGCGGGGCTGCGGGTGGGGCAGTGTGGGCTCTGAGGCATGAGGAAGGGTTCTTCGGATGGAGGGCTGGGGAATGGGGATCGGGGGCCCAGTTAGGCACACATGACAGGGCTCCCTGGTCACAGGGACAGAGGCAGGCGAGGGTTTGCTGTGGCTGCGGCGCGAGGTGTGCAGTGTGGAGAGGAACCATGGGCAGACTGGGTTCAAACCTCGACTGCTATTGACTCGCTATGGACAACTCTGCTTCTTGGCCTCCATTCTCTCACCTGCAAGGTGGGGAGAAGAGCAGCTCCATGGCACAGGGCTGTTTCCAGGATCCGATTACTTGTGTCAAAGTCTAGGCACAACGCTTGGCACATGGTAACGCCCGGCGACAGCTGACAGTCACCAGGGAACACAGTGTATACGCAATACCTCATTTCAGCCCTCACAAACAGTTCCACGTTCAACACTGGCGTGCACCCTGTTACACAGATGAGCAACTGAGGCCCCAGGGCCGGGGCCGGCGGCCTCTCGGCCTGGGGCTCGCTCTCTGCCCTGCACTGTCCATGCTGGGGGGCCTGGGGGTCTGCAGCATTTGGGACCCCCACTGCTAAGCACCGTGAAGTAAGGACCAGGGTCCCCCTGGGCTGCCTGGCCGGGCTGGCTGGAAGCCAGGCCAGGAGAAGGGCATGAGGCTGGCTCACCAACAGCCACAGGAGTTGTTTATGGGGTGGGAGGCTCGTAAAAAATAATGGGCTGGATTTATTGCCCCTCCTCAAGGGCCATTCGGGCCGGGCCTCCTCCAGCCGCACTGCGGATCTTCCCGCTAATGCGAGAGCTGTTTATTCCCTGCCCACCTGGTCTGTAACAGGCAGGGGTGAGGGAAGCTTGCACACCACAAGGACACCCTCTGCCCTAGCCTGGCCAGCCCTCCAGATGGAGCAGCAGCTGAAGGGAAGACAAGGTCCAGAGGAAGGTCAAGGGCCAGCCTGGAACAGTGTGGGGGAAGGGCCCAGGACAAGGGCTGGGGCAGGGCAGAGAGGGCAGCTGGCCCCCGGGGTGGCTCCTGCCGAGGGAACCCCTGGCTCTCTTGCCCTGCCCCAGCTCCAGGGGTCTGTGTCTGAAAACTCCCCAGTGACTGTGGCCAAGGAGCTCCCCGGCCAGTCCTGAGGTAGGGTGGGCTTTGAGCGGTGGGCTCGGGTGCTAAGGGCAAGGCTTCTTGCTGCTGCTGACTCCAGTGGTGTGCCGGGTGGGGCCTCTACCCCACCCAACAGGAGTCCAGGTGCTGGGTGGGGAGACGCTACTCTGAAGTCCACCCCTCAGCAGTGTGCTATCATCTCTGCTGGCTGAGTGAGCGAGCAAGCAGGCACTCTCCCCTGACTCCAGCGGCCCCATGACCCCGCTGCTGTATCCTCCACAGTCTTCCTGCCTGCCTCCCCTGCAGTCTGTGGGTGCCGGGAGGGTGTGCTTCGGCACAAAGGTGGGGCTTCTGAGCGCTGCCCACCAAGTAGAATGGAGGAGCGCAGCCCCCTCCCAGAGCCTGGTCACAAGGTCACTGAAGGGCAGCACCGATGGCAGAATGCTGCTGTCCCCAAGCCCCCAGAACACACACAGGGAGATCAGAGAGTCCATTCCAGCATCGTAAGCTGCTGGCTCCTGAGAAGCCCCAGATGCCCAGGCTCCTCCTCACACCGTCACCTCCCAGCAATCTGCACAGGCCCCCGGCTGGGGCTGGCTGGAGCCGGCTGACCAGGAAGGAGGCGGGCACCTGTGCTTCGCACAGGCCATCTGGACACTTGTGTGAGGACCCTGAACGAGACCTCTGAGCAGCCCCCACCCTTGCACCTCACGGAAAGGAGAGATGGGTTTGTCCTGCCTGGAGCTCCCCGGCTCCCTCCAGGGCTGCATACTCTGGAGGGGACATGGCCCCACCTTGTCCAGAGCCAGCCACCACCAAAACATCCCACCCTTATGAGACCTGGGGACAGGCCTCTCCGGAGCGTGAACCTCTGCCGAAGGTCCTGCCTCTCACCCCCCTCAGCCACCCTCCTCTTCTCCATCCATACTGTCCCCGTGGGGGTCCAGACATCCATGGCTACCAGTGCCACCTCCCAGCAAGTTGCTTCACGTCCCTGTCTGGCCCCAGAGGGGCGGGGAAGTTCCCGAAGTGCGGATCGTACCCACCTCCAGGATGGAGGACGTGCCGTCACTTTTACAGCCAAGTCCAAGCTCCTGCGAACCAGTCTCCTGCCCCTGGGTGCCACTGGCTCTGGGGCTAGGCTCAGGCTCCGGGAGGCTCTCTCTCCAACGGACAGGAAGGGCTGCTGGGACACTGACCCCACTGAGCAGCCGGGACAAGGCGGAAGTTTTAGGGGTCAGAGAAGCCCGGCCAAGAGCTGAGAAGCCTGGCTGGGATGGAGGCCCAGGTGGAAAAGGGCAGCAGCATGGGCCCAGAAGGGTAGGGAGGGCACTGGGGGCCCCAGAGTCCAGGCTGGGATGGGTAGGCAAGCATCAGGCATGGGGGAGGGTTCACACCTGAATCCCCCTTTCCCTCCAATGAGGCCACGCGGTGTACAGAGAAGACCTGATACAGGCAAACGCTGGCACCCACCCCGCCAGGCTCCATGGCCCTGGGGCAGCCATGGAATCACCCCTCAGTCAGACGGTGCTGGAGGGCAGTGGAGGTGAGGGCCAACCCTGCTCCAGACCCTACCCCAGACAGGCCCAGAATGGACGAGGGGGCTCCGCAGGGCAGTCACTGCCCCCTGCCTGTGGTCCCTGCCTCTTGGGGTTCAGAGCCCCACTCCAAGTTGGTTTTCAAGGTTAGCTGCCTTCAGTCCATTGCTTCCCACCAAGGTCTGGTTCCAGACCATCTAGCGTCTTACCCTCTCCTTCCCACGACACCGCCCACTGCTACCTAGTCCCTCCAAAACCCCAGAGGGGCCATGCTGGTCCCTCTGCCTGCTGACTGCCCGTCCACACCCTACCAGTTGGCCGCCTTAGAGGGCCACCTGCTCTCAGGGGCTTCTTGGATCCTTCTTTACTGCCCCCAGGCTTCCAGCAGCCAGGCAGAACCAAGGTGAGCTGGTTG
The DNA here is from genome assembly GCF_022682495.2 of Desmodus rotundus. Lineage (NCBI taxonomy): Eukaryota > Metazoa > Chordata > Mammalia > Chiroptera > Phyllostomidae > Desmodus > Desmodus rotundus. The sequence goes on from NC_071389.1 coordinate 198,199,999, forward strand.
AGCCCCTCAGCACTGGCCACCCAGCACTCCACACCACACCACACAGAGCCACGCTGTGCCAGAGCACACAGATGTGAGTTGAAATGAAAGAGCAGGCACGTGAGGGGAGAAAACCTGAAGGTGCTGGCCCCTGCCCCCGGGACAGAGAGGTTCCCGGGCACAGGACCGTGAGGAGGGGCTGTGGAGGCTGGGCTGGCCTGGCCTGGCTGTCCCAGGCTGTGAGGCCGAAGAGGGACCGTTGTTGTTCGCTGTGTCAAGGGCCGAGCGGGACGCATGTGCGGGCTGTGACGGGGCTGGAAAGAGCACCTGGAAGCCTCGAGCCACAGATGCCAAGAGCTCTGGGTCTCATTCTCCCCAGCGCTGGGACAGAGGGACGGCCCATGTCCCTAAGCCAAGCCTGGGTTCTAGAGAAGCAGCCCCTGCTCCTGACTACTTCAAAGCATTTCCCAGAAAGGACCCCTCACCTGCCTAGGAGGCACTACTGGTCCCAATCTGTAGACAAGGAACCCCAGGGACGCAGAGTGGCTGCAGAGGCCACGTGGCCAGTGGAGGCGGGCGATGGCCAAGAACCTCAAACTCCCACCCCAGCCTGGCCAGACCCCCATGCTTCGAGCCAGGGTTTGTGCTGGCACTGAGGAAGCGGGGCCGCTCCAAGAGGTTGGGCCCCATGGCCTTACTGCTCAGCTACTGGCCCGGACTGACCCTGGCTGGCCCCACTCACGCATCCGGCCACCTCTAATCAAAACCAGCCCGCGTGCCTCTCCTCTTGCTCAGGGGAGGCTCCCAAGAGCTGACGGGCATTAGGAAGAGTCAGGTGACATGAGGAATCGAATTGCTAAATGGCTCTGGGCTCATCAGCCCTCCAAGAAGCCAGCCGTTCGGATCAGAAGCCACTTAGGTGCAAAACCAGCTAGGGCTTGGCAGCCCGGACTTGCCCTGACTTTGAGCGCTAACGATCATCACTGTGCTCGACACACAGTTGAGGGCACTTGTCACAGCCAGCGGAGGCTCAGGGGAGAGGCAGCCTGTCCAGTCAGCTGGGCCCCGTCTCCGCCCACAAGCATTAACGAGCGGTCAGCCCACATCCCATGCACTTGACCTGTCTGCTTCAGACCTGCTAAGTGGCCTTTGGGAGCCCTGGAAATGCTGCCACTTGTCCTTGCTGAGGTATCCAAGAAGTCTGCTGTTCTTTAGATGGATTCATTGCCCAGGTTTAAAAATTAGGACATTCACACAAAAATTCTAATGAGGGAAAAGGCTTCCTTAATCAGAATGCCAGTTCACACAGTTTGGGGTTGAGGCCCCAAATCTGTATTCTGGTTAAATCTCGATCCCTTGTTTCAAGTAAAAATCTGGACCTGGTCACCCAGGGCCTGTGGGTGGGGTGAGGCATGTGGGCTCAAGGCCCAGTTCCTGGAGTGTCTGAGTTCCCCTAGAAGTCCTCCCTTCTCCCCTGCGGCACTGTCTTCCCACTTCTGCCTAACCAGCTTCCCAGGGCTGTGCTCTGCACGCAACCCACACCCCCGCCACGGTCCCGTAGCCTCACGGGGTCTGGCCCCTGCCCAGCTCCCCCATCCTGGGCTCCTCTCCCCTCGGCTCCCCCCCCCCCCCACATACTCCACCACCCCGCTGCTTGTCCTGCTTTCGGCTCCAGCCTGGTCCGTTTCCCACCTCAGGGCCTCTGCACACGCCCTGCCTGGCATGCGCCCCCAGCTCCTCCCACGACTGCCCCGGCCCCTCGCTCCATTTCAGCTCATGCGTGGCTTCCTCAAAGAGGCCTTCAGCCCCCGCCTTTCTCTGTCCATGTCCCCTCCCTGTTTCTTCCCTTATCACCTTGTCACACCTCAGCCAGCGACCAGGGCTGGGGTCCTGACTCTGCCAGTTCCCTATGGTGTGGTCTGGGGCCCTGCTCAGAGTGAGCACCAACCCCCTCATGCTGAGGTCTGCTTGGTAACAACCCTAGTGTGACGATGCTTACAGGTCACACCAGGACCTGCTATAAACGAGACGCGGCCACCAGTGCACTGTGCCCGCCTTCCCTCCCTGCGCCCACCTTCGCTTCACCTGGAGTCCTGCCGTGGGAAGGCCACCCTTCAAAGGGACAGCACACACACAACCTCGCTGAAAAGGGGACTTTACAGCCTGCTCGTAGCAGCTGCCCTATAAACCCCTCCTTGATGAAAGCCGAGCGCCCCTCCCCCCTTCAACGCTCACTCCCTTCTCCATGAATCTGTTTCTTATAAAACTAGATTTGGGCCCAGGGTCCTCATCTGGGGCAGCTTGACCCCAGAACCCCACAGCTGGGAGGTCTCGTAAGGGGCAAACTCAGCCGCCACACGGGCTGCTGGGGAAGTCTGCACGATGAGACTGGAGCACCGGCCAAGGAACCCAGGGCTTGGCTTCTACATCCTTCTGGGGACACGGCAGTGCTAGGGATGATCGGGTCTGTCCTGTCTTTCAGCAAATGGCCTAAACAAACACTGGGGACTCTAAGGAGTCTGGTAAAGTGGTTCTGATTAATTACCCTGGGTTTTGTACTTTTTGACTGTATTTTCTTCCTCGAGATCTGCTTTCATATAAAAATTATGCCCAGAGCCCCCAGCTGTCACCTCACAGACTCTGTCGGCTCCAATGTCTGCTGGGCTCTCTACAGCCAGGGTCTCCCTCCCTCTGTCCTCCCAAGGCCCAGCAGGGTCAGTGCCACGTCCCCATGTCGTGTGCGGAAGCTGAGGTTCTGAGCCCCTACGGGAGGCCCGCCAGGCTCCTCCAGGCCCCGCCGTAGGGCTGTCCTGCCCTCCTTCCACCTCTCTGCCCTTGACCACACAGCACGGCCAGGCCCCAGGAGCGCCGGCCCTTTTCCTGCCCTCAGCCCACTCAGCCGCAGCACTCAGCCCACCCGGACACTCTGGGCCTGGCCATTATCTTAAGCCCACAGGCGTCTGCTTTACAAGTGCTGCTTCCTCTGCCAGGAAGGCCCTCTCCTCGAAGCACGCAGGCGCTGGCTTCTGGCCACTCTGTCCCGCCTCACAGTCCTGCTGCTCTGGGCCCAGACTCCGGCCAACACTGCCCTGACACCAGGGGCCTTCCCGTGCAGGGCTCGGCTGGCTCCTGTGCAGTCTGGCTGGCCTCTGGGGGTGGCCGGCTCCTGACCACGAAAAGCGGTGCCCCCACCCCCAGCTGGCGGTCGGGTGAACACACAGCAGACAGTCCTGGGTGCTGCCAGAAGCACAGAGACTGAGAAACGGCCACTCGCCTGGCCAGACCTCCAGCCCGCTGGGGAAGGGAGCCCTGGAGAAGGGGCCCCACTCTTCCTGGCCACAGCCAGCCCCCAGCCCAGAAGGTAAAACAGCTTCTCTAGTCACATCTGCCCACGTGGGGCCCCACCTTGTCTCCAAATAAAAGCACCAGAAGCACCAACAACCCTGATGAGCAGGTGGAGGGAAGGTGCTGGGAGGAGCCCCACGCAGAATCAGCCACTCAGGCCACCCCCAGAGGGGGTTCCGGCCGGGCGTGCCTGGCCGGCCCAGGCCAGACTCACCGTTGGAGCGGTGGATGCAGGTGTGCTGGTTGTCGCTGAGGAAAAAGCCGCTGTGGCACTGACACTCGTAGCTGCCCATGGCGTTGACGCAGACCTGCTGGCAGCCCCCGTTGTTGTCCTGGCACTCGTCCACATCTGCAGGGGGGAGGGAGGGCAGGGGTCACACCTGGGGCTGGAGCAAGGAGGAGGCGGTAGCTCCCCCAGACTGCGGGAGGGGCGCCCCAAGCTACCCCACAGTGGTATCTGCAGGGGGGCTGCTGGTGTGCCCCACAGCGGTAGACACTCCACAGCAGACCCCGCAGGGTCACTCCGCAGAGGTAGACAGTCGCACTGGCTGTCGCGCCAGCTGACCCTGCCTCTCCCGTGTGTCCGCTATTGCCCGGGCATTAACTCCTCTGACCCGCACAGCACCCCTGTCGGTCAGACCCAGGGGCTAGCCCATTGAACGGACAAGCACACTGAGGCACAGAGAGGCACAGCCACCTGCCCGAGGTCCCACGGAGGCAGGGTTCGAACTTGGTCTGGCTCCCAAACCTGGGCTCTCCCTAAAACCCCTGCTCCCCTTCCCTGGAAGACTGTGCAGCCTGCACTGTCTACCCCAGGCACAGAGCCTCACCACCCAGATCCCACCGCCCCCTTCAATCTCATCTCAGATGTGCAGCCAGCAGCACGAGACCTGGCGGCCAGGACGAGGCAGCCTGCTGACCCTCGCTGCCCAGGCTTTTGGCCTTGCAAATTGACTTCAAAAGCCCAGAGAACAGCGAGGCTTGGAAGGGCCCTGAGCCCTGGCTGCTGAGACTGTGCGGAAGGCTGCCAAGAGGTCTTCCCCACTCCCCGGGAGAGACAGACCTCAGGGCGGTGCTCACTTCTGACCAGAGGCTGTTGGCACAGAGGGTGCTCTTGGCTGAAAGAGTCTTTATGGAGCTCTGGTCTCGAAAAGAACAGCATGTTTCAATTACCAGAGTCATAACCCCCTACACTGTCAGTTTGTTTAATGAAAGAAGGGTTTCTTAAACCGTAATGTGCCATGTCTGTATTGTCATTTTAATAGGCAAATATATGAAACCACAACGGCAACATGAGCTACTGGCTGCTGCTAGCCGGCATCGCAACCCCCAACACGCACGCGCGCACACACGCACACACGCGCACTCTCACTCACACACGCGCACTCTCACTCACACACACGCACTGGCTGGGGCCCTGAGCTTTCGGTACAGTTCTTTTAGACACGGGCATCTTCCCCCCGCCCCCACCCCTGGATGAAAAGGAGGTGGAGAGAGAAGAAAAGCGTCTGGCAGTGTGACTTGCACTGGCTGGAGAGGCCTCCGCCCTCATGCTGTGTCAGCTGGGTCCTCCTCAGACTTCGGGCAAACAGACCAGTTTCCCCCCGCAAGAGACCCCGCGGCTACCTCTGAGGCCGACTGCCAGGCAGGTCATTATTCTCCAGCTCAAATGTCAGCCATGAGGCAGCCACGAGGGAGGCCGAGCTCTGAACTCTAAAAGCCACTAGTCACAGCTAACGTGATGAAGGTGGCTCTTGCTGGGGGGCAGGTGGCCTGAGAGTGGGAGCTGGGAAGGACAGGGAGGGGTCACTCTGAAAACCCTTCTCTGCTCAGAAAAGTCTAACTGACCGCCCTTAAAGGCCTGGTGCCTGTGTAGCCTTTGCTGGGGGCGCCTCCCGTCCACACCCCGTGGTGTTCGCCTCTGGGCGTCTGTCCCCTGCCATGAGCAGCTCCAAGCCAAGCACCGTGTCTTGTTCACCTTATGAATAACCACAGGAAGCTAACACTCTTCGAGCGTTCCTTAAGTGTCAGGAACGAGGCCTCACGAACATCACCTCACCGCACCCTTGCAGCAACCAACAGCTCGCTGCACAGACGGGGCCCAGGGACTCAGAGAGCTCAAGTCACTGCAGCGAAGTCACACAGCTGCTCACAGTGAGGGTGGGGCCCGGGCCCGCCGTTCAGCTCCTGAGCACATGGTCCCAGCCCTGCTATGCTGAACCTCAGGTGCAGACATGAAGCTAGAGTCACAGGCCATAAGTAACATGCAAATGTGCCAGCATACCGCAGTTAGTCCCGCCTCTGGCCCGGGAAGCCCCGCAGAGGCACGGGTGCCCATGTACTGGCACACACGTCACACTGAGCCAGGACCATGGGTCCTCGGTCCAGACTCCTTTTGAGTCACATTCTTTGCCACTCTTCCCACAGTTTGCAGAGTCTTCGTTCTGCACCTCAGCTTCCCCAACCCCAGTAAAGGCGGCATCGGCAGACACTACAGACACAGGCCTTCAAACGCTGGACTCACGGTGTGGAAACGCTACTTTGCCGCCACCACACATGGCTTCCCTCACGCCACTTGTCTGGCCTGACCCACCTCCGCCCCTCCCTGGAAAATAGGTACCAAAGGACAGCTGACGCAATGCATCTACAGGCCTGCAGCGGGCTGGCAGAGTGGCGGGGCCTGGGAGCGGGGCGTTTGCATGAGCAGGGAGCGGTGGGGGGGGGGGGGGGGGGCTCGCCAGCACTGACGAATGATATGAAGTGAAGGTGAGGCCTGTGAACAGTTCCCTTGCCCACTCCCAAGTAATAAAGCCCTAAGATCAGCAGGAGGGAAGATGGGGTGCCCCTCCGTACCCTTTTCCCACTGTGGCCCAAACACAGGCCTCCCCACACGTTGAGCAGGAAAATCAAGGTTGCAGAAACCAGGTGGGTAGCCTGTGGGCCTTACCAACTCCTCTGGGGGCTGGATTAAGGGCTTGAGGCCCGCCTCATGCCCCCGTGTCCCCAGTCCCCCAAAGGGTCCCATGGTGAGGTCTGCTGAGTGACCCGCTGGGGCAGTGGCCCACTGGCCTAGGACAGCCAAGCTTACCTGGAGGCCTGCCCGGGCCCCACACAAGATTGTGGGAAATGCTCAGCTCCTCGGCCCTCCCGAGGGGCAAGGCTGGCATACTCTGTTCCTTGGGCCCCAGGACCTGGCCCAGTCTGTTATGAGAAGTGCCCAGGGCAAGGAGGAGCCTGCCCCTGGGGGTCGGGAGACCTGAGTTCTGTGCTGGCCTTGTCCCCAGGAGGAACAGCAGACTGTGTCCTCAGGAAGCCCCACACAGTTCTCTTCCTTCTCTCCCGTGCAAGTGGGTCCAGGCAGGGATGCGCCCCGTATGGGAGTCCCACCCCGCCACCACGCCCCCAGAGATGGGCGCTGAGGCTGGCTGGGCAGGGCTGGCAGCTAAGCACCAGCACTCACAACCAGCGCGCCTCGCTGCGGCCAGGCCCTGTCTTAGCAAACCTGCGGGGCAGCTCTGCTTGGGGGCGCTGTCCTCAGCATTCCAATTCTCAGGTGAGAAAACTGAGGCCGACAGGGAGGATAAAACAGGCTGAAGGGGAATATGAAGGCCAGGGAGTCTGGGTCCAAAGCCCTCACTTTGTTCTCCTGGGATTCGGCACTTCTGGATGAGGCTGCGTGGCGGCAAGAGGCAGTTCCCTGAGTATCTACGCCGCACCCCTCCCCCCACACCCACCCCCCACATGCATGTCTCCAAAGCCCTGTGTGAAAGTCCCCTCCTCTCTGGAGTCGTCCTGATGCCCAGCAGACACCCACCGCCCCTGGCTGTCAGACCAGATGTACCTTTATTCTCGACTTCCTGCCTCAGCCCTGGACCTCAGGCTTGGCCACCCTGTCTCTGCTCTGGGCTGAGGACAGAGCTGAGTGTCCTCTACACTCCCGCACCCCGCAGAGCGGGTCAGGCTGAGTGGGTGCTCAGGGGGAGAAACCGCAGTACACACATGTGCTTGCACACAGATGTGAGAGGGCACTCACTGCCACACAAGGCCAGTCCACTAGAGCAAAGCACTGTCCTGGCTCCTTCTGGGGACAATGGAGGGGCTCAGTCGAGGCGCTCTGCAGCTTGCCACCGTGTGCAGTGAGGGCCCTGAGCAAGCCTGCTTCCAGTCCATGATCCCTGACCCCTGAGCAGGCTCGGGCGGGGTGAGGAGAGTGCTCTGCTCTGAATCCTCCTGGCAGCTCAAGGTCCTTTATCTTTATTTATGGCCACAGCTGAGTGTTCCCAGAAGGCAGGGGGCTCCTCGGCGTGGGGACTTAGCTACAAAGCAGAAAGGAGGCCCCGTGAGTTCTGGGCCAGACCCTAGGAGGCTCCTCTTGGGAAACCCTTCTAATTGGCAACAAAAGGACTGAAGGGCATAGCCTGGAGAAAGGAGCCCCAAAGCCCCCAGCTCTGTGAGGGTCCTGTGTGGGGCTTTGCATGGACTGCCTGGGCCAGCCAGATCACCCTCTGGAAGGACTCTGCCTGCAGTTTCCCTGGGTGAACATGCTCCCTCCTTTAAGCCACAAATGCATCTTGGTGCCACCAGGACTGATGGTGACAGGGTGCGGGTAAGGGAGAGGACACTGAGCCGTGCCTGGTCCCTGACTCGAGGCCCTTGGCTGGCAGAGCTGGGAGACGCCCTCAGAAACAGGTCATTGCAGTGTGGCCTGCGGTAAAAGCAGATGGCAGGCTGCTGCCCAGCCTGAGGCCTGGGGCCTGGTGCCCAGGGAGCGTGCATTGGCTGGGCCACCGCTGAGGGATGCCGGGGGCGGGGCCTGGGGGGGTGAGGAGGGAGATGAGGGCGCCAAGCAGGACAAATGAGGGGCCTCGTTCCAGCTCTGCTCTGCCCCACTCAGACCTGAGACCGTCTTATCTGTGAAGCCCCCTCCCTCCATCCTTCCCGTACCCAGGCGTCAACAAGGCTACTGGGCTTTCCTCCCCACCTGACCCATCTGCCTTACCCCCACTCCCACCATACCGCCCTGGCTTGGCTGAGGCTGCTCCCTGCAGCACAGTCCGTGCTTCTCCTGGATCCCCTCACCTTGCCTCTCCCTTCCGAGCCCAGTGACCGGTGACAACTCCCGCCAGAACAGGCGTGGTGCCTTGGCACCCAAGATCAAGCCCAGACGAGGTTTCTGGGGTCAGGACTCCCCACCACCCTCAGCAGGCCGCTGAATGAGCACAGGACTGGATGCTGGGGTGGGGCTCGCAGCCCTCAGCCATGGCCCCGCCCCTGCCGCCACTGCAGGGCTGTGTCTGCGATGCACCCGGTGCTGAGAAGGAGGTGTTGTTCTCCCACAAGGAGGGTTCTGGAGCCAACACCAGCAGGCTGCAGGCTGGTCTGCCTCCGAAGGCCTCTGTAGGCCGGACTGTGGTTTGCCCGTGAGGTTTGCTTTCTGGCCCAAGGTGCTGCTGTTTGTTTTCATTAATGGTTGGCTGTGGGTCCTACTTTGGACTAAGTATCCAGGCTTGCAGTCATTTATAATAACTAAAAATTACTTCTGGACCAGCTCTGGCTGCTTTGTGTTTCCCAGGGACCTTTCATGATTTGAAACAGAGACGCCGTGTTCTGCCTGGACCCCACCCATGTTTTCCTGGCTACCAAGAGCCTACTGTGTGTCAGGCCCTGAGCCTGGCTCGGGATCGAAGCTCCCCCCGAGGGCCCAGGAGCAGAGATAGAGGCACTGGGCCCTCTGAGGAACCAGACTCCACCTCCACCCCTGCGAGCTGCCTCCTGGCCCCTGAGGACCCAGGCCCCAGCCCTCCCCAGCTCCTTTCAGAAGGGAGGCTTAGGCAGAAAAGCCTCTTGGCTATTGAGCGGCTCTTGCAAAATTGCATTTGATGAGTTAAGTGTAAATAAATGAGAACCAGATGGATTAGGTTTCGGGGAAAGTACACATGGGCCTTAGAGAGTGGGGCCCAGGCGCTGCCAGACCCCAGATGCGGCCCATGCTGTCGGAGGTGCTGGCACAGGCAGGCAGGAGGTATGCCCGAGGTCTCCCGGGACCTGTCCACTTCCTGGTCTGGTCAGCAGCTGGGCCTTCCCTGGGGCACCTGACTCCCTGGCAGGTCGGCTGTGTGCGGAAGACACAGGGTCTCTTGCGGCAGCCCTGACCTGACACTTCGCCCCTCTGGCTGGGCCTGAGTCCAAGCTCCAGGCTGGGCTGAGGTGCACGAGCGGTGGGCTGGCTTTCCAGACGGGCATGCCCACTACTCATGTCCACACCCAAAGAGCCAGCCCTACGGAGGCTGGTGCTCTGTTGAAGCCTGCGGGCCTTCAACTCTGTTTTTTGTTTTTTTTTAAAAAAAAAACTTTATTTTCAGAGAGAGAGGAAGAGAAGGAGAGAGGGAGAGAAACATTAATGTATGGTTGCCTCTTGTGCACGCCCTACTGGGGGCCTGACCTGGCCCGTAACCCAGGGATGTGCCCTGACTGGGAACTGAACCAGCAACCCTTTGGTTCGCAGGCCAGAGTTCAATCCACTGAGCCACACCAGCCAGGTCTCCCCGCCTTCAGGGTCTGGTCACACTCCCCCAGCGACGACTGAGCAGCACTGAACGTCTCTAAGAACCGGAAGTGTGCTGTCTGACTGACTGCTGACGGGTCCTCCTCACACAGTCTGCATGAAGTCTTCCTGTGACCGCTCCCTACCCTTCAAGTCACAGCTGTCGGGGTATGAGATGCCATGAGTAACTTGCTGTGTGACCTTGGGCAGGTCGCTTAACCATTTTGGGCCTTGGTTTCCTTCTCTATAAAACACAGATAAGAGTACCTGCAGTTGTTTTGGGAATTACAGAAGATGCCCAGGTAAAGCACTCAGCACAGAGTCTGGCACACACCCGCTGCCCACGACTGTTCATCAGTCCCAGGTATCTGGGCCGCTGTGACGCCCCAGGGAGCCCCAGGTGTGAGCATGCCAGGGGAAGAGTGATCGTGAGCCGCATTGGGAGGGGACGCTCGGTCTTGCCTTGGCCTGGCAGTGTCCAGCACAGTGGCCTCAGTTCCTGGCACCTATCCCTCCTGATGTAGGCTCTGGCCTGCTCCCCACCAGCACCCCCTTCTCTGGGGGGCCCCAGCCCATCAGGTGCTTCACATTGGCCCAGAACTGGACCCGGAGCCGTGTGTGGGGGACAAGCCCTACCCTCTCATGCTCTGCACATACTACCTCTTCGATTTCTCCTGCCATGTAGTCTTGTTGAGACGGAATTTACTTAAATAGGACGCACCACGTTAACAGGTCCACTTCTGTGGTTTTCAGCGCGTTTGCGAGGCTGGGAGGACATCACCGTGCTCTAATTCCAGAGCATCTCTGTCGCCCCGGAAAGCATCCCTGAACCCACCGTTGGGCCCAACGCCCCCGCCCTGCGTCCCTGGCCACTCAGTCTACTTCCGACCTCCATGGTTCTGCCTGTTCTGGACATGGCACATAAAATGTGGAACCATACAATATGTGGCCTTTTCTGTCTGATTTCTCTCCCGTAGCCTAATGTTTCCAGGTCCACCCATGAGGGACCGTGTGACGGCACCTCAATCCCTCTCACGCCGGAACACTTCTCCCCTGCGTGCACCAGCTGAGGCTTATCCGTTCCCCACCGGGTGACGGGCGGCCGGCTTGTCCCACCCCTCAGCTATCGTGACCACGCTGCTCTGAGTGTTCCTGCGCCAGTGTCTGTGTGGCCACGTGTCAGTTCTCTTGGGGACACATCGAGCAGTGGCACTGTTGGGTCTTACAGTGATCCCGCGATTAACTTTTTGAGGACCTGTCAAACTGTTCCCACAGTGGCCACATGCCATTCTGCTGTCCTGCCAGCAAAATAGGAAGTTTCCAACTTCTCCGCATCCTCTCCAACATTCATTGTTTTCCACTGTTTGTGTTTTTAAAAAATTATAACCATCCTAGTGGGTGTGAAGGGGTATGTCATATGGTTTTGATTTGCATTTCTCCAGCTAATGATGTTGGACATTTTTCATGTGCTTATTGCCCATTCATAGATCTTCTTTGAAGAAACGTCTATTCAAACACTTTGCCTATTCTAAGATTGAGAGCTTAGTCTTTTTACTGCTGAGTTGCAAGAGCCCCTTCTACTTTGCCAGGCACACGGCTGACAGGAGCCCTCCCTCCCGTCTCATGGGCCCTTTACAGCAGCCTCGGCAGCTTTCCACCCCAGTCTGCGGGCGCCAGGCTGCCAAGGCCTGGGCTCCTGCTAGGCTCAGATCCCAGGAGATGTCCCGCCCTCTTGCCAGTGCTGCCCAAACCCAGGCCTGCCTGCTCCACCTGCTCCAGACTTAGACATCAATGGCTGACACGCACCTGCACTCGATGTCCAACAGGCAGGACAAATGTCATGTGGTCCATGTGGAACCAGGCGAAGCCTGGGCTCGCCCTCAACCTTCCCCATCTCAGCCAACAGCAGCACAACCCGCAGCTGCTTCCGCGGAGACACCTGGAAGCCATCCCCGACACCTCCCGGGCACACCCGGACTCACTCCCCACGCCTCACCCCTTAGCAGGTTTGGTGGCTCGGCAGCTGTGGCTGCCACCAAACCAGTGTATGATGACAGCTCACCACCACCCCTGGGACTGCTGGGCCCAGTCCCCTCCTCTCTGGCTGGGATTACTGAGGCGACTTTCCCACCGGTCTCCCTGCTTCCACTCTTGTCCCGTGCCCCACACGGCGACCTCTCTGTGCTAACCAGCTGTGCCAGCCCCTGCTCAGAGCCTCTAAAGGCTTCCTTGGACTTCTCACGAACGTCTTCAGATGGGGATGAGAGAGCTGGGAGGAAAGGCAAACACTCGAGTCAGGGAACCAAAGCGCGATGCTCCAGACAGGCAGGGGGAGCGCCCTGGCGGGCGCTGAATAAGCACCCTCAGACACACAGCAGGCCCCTATGGGTGCGGTCACCTTCAGGGGCCTGTGCGGGGCGGGTGGGCAGCCCACTGCCTTGGGAGAAACTCCACTGAGGCCAGGAGGGCCCGGGAACCCCCGTGCAGCCCACTGGCCTGGGGCCTCGGGCCAGGTCCAGTGAGTGACTCATCCCAGCATTCATATCCCAGCCTCAGGGAGGACTGCCTAGGCAGCTGAGCCCCTGGGAATCATTCTTCCGGTTACACTCAGCATTTTCCTCCACCTTCCAAACTGCTGAGTGTAAAAGCCAGGACTTGCCGCGTGCCAGCCTACTGTGGGTACTTCGCTGTGACCCACTCTCTCCCTCCTCCTGCCAGCACCGTCCACATGCCCACCAACCCCCCCATGAGTTCTTCATGGGTGTGAGGGCCCCAGCACGCCCCAACCTGTGACAGCCCCTCAACCGGGCCCGCCGTGAGTGGGCTTGGCCCCTTCCCCACTCAGCAGCCCCTTGTCCCAGGCCCTGGTGGTCCGTGCGGCTGCAGCAGGACTGAGACGGCTCTGTACTAACAGAGTCTGCGCACCAGGAGAGCAGCAGACAGGGGCTGGGGGAGGGGCCAAGCATGGGCAGCGGGGGGCTTTGTGGGAACGGGGGTGCTGAGCGTGGCTGAGGACCCGGGAAGGCTGCCAACTCTTCCCCACAGCCAACCTCTCCCAGCCCGTCTCGGCCCCTTCCTTCTCACGGCATTCCTCTCCTCCAGAACCCAGCGTGGCTCCCATCACGTGGCTCCCAACAGCGTGGCTCCCATCACGTGGTTTCATTATTTAACAATCAGCATTTACTAGGAATTTTGAAAAACAGTAAAAAAAAGAAAGAACGAAGGATCAACAGCCTGACACTCAAGCCGCAACCACAGCCGTGACAGCTGATTCTGCTTCCGTCTCTTCCCATGGGCTGATGACCCTAGCGGGCTGGCCAGCCCGCATCAGCCTTCCCACCCTTCCTCACCCGAAGCCGAGTCGGTGCGTCTTCTGCACTGGGACCGGTCCCTGCCCCCCCCCTCCCCCCCCCCGCTGCTTGTGCAGTCCCCCAGTGGCCCCTACCCGACCCTCGCGCACTTGTCCCCACTTTAGCCTGCTCCCAATCTCCCTGGGAGGCACACGGGGCAGCCACAGCCCTCTCCCTTTTAGGGGGTATTCCCTTCAGATGGGTTCTGGGTCAAAGACCGTGAGCTTCTCGCTTCTCCTCACTCCCTGCTGGACCCTCTCCATCTGCTGACCTCCCCCCGGTGAGTGCCTGCGTGAACCGTTGCCTCACCTGACATCATCGTTCTAATGCCCACAACTCCCCCCAAAAAGTCCACCAAGAGCCGTTCATTTGTTCATTCATTCATTCCTTCATTCCTTCCTTCAACAAGGACGCAATGGCCGCAATCAGTGCTGGGAATAAGCAGTGAACACGAGGTCACATCCAGCCCCGAGGGAGCTGCCTGTCCAGGGGGACAGGGGGCAGTGAGACCGCCGAGATGGTCACTGACTGGGGTCAGACGTCTGCAGGAGGAGAGGAGCGGGCCCCGGGAGAGGCGGGACAGAGACCACACAGAGAAGCGGGTGGCCTCTCTCTAGGCCCCGTGGCGGTCGGCACAGGGAAAGGCGTCCGGTGGGGGTGGCAGCGGTGCACGTGCGTGTGGCACGGCTGGGGCAGCAGGCGGGGCCCTAGAGGCTGTTGAAGGGGGTGCTGGGAGCCACGCTTGAGTGTGTGACATGCACAGTACACAGCCAAAGGTGATCTATCCCGACACCCTGTGGCTACAGGCTCAGACCTCCAGGTCCCAGCCCCGGCAGCATTCAGCACACTTGGCTCTGCTGACGGAGACCGCTGTCTGCCAGGCGGAGCCTTTCCTTCCTCCCCTCATCCCACGGCACCCCGCCTGGCGACCCGTCCCTCATTCCTGGCAGGGCAGGGCAGGGCAGGGCAGCCCTGGCCCCGCACAGTTGGTGCGGTGTGAATTACACCAAGTGTGCCACGCTGAGAGCATTTCTGCATGAGTCCGGGAGCTGCGGGAGGGCGGGGTCATGCCCAAATAAATGAGGTTAGGACTCCTGGACCTGGCACATACTGGGACCTGGGGGCATCTGCTGACCCAGAGGTTATAAACCCTTCCTCTGAGGCATTTCTGCCGTTCCGACCAGAGAGCCACGGCAGCAGCTCCCACTCAGCACCCCCAGGCTGCCGGCCCCCAGACACCCTCGGCTGTGCCATCGACAGCGAGGGGGCTTCGATGGAGCTCCGGGGGAAAGCAGCACCCAGACGTGGACGTGTGACCACAACCACACAAGGTCAGGTCTGCGCACAGACGGCTCTGGACAAGACCCTGATGACGCGCGACCCGTTGACCTGCTGGGCGGGCGAGCTGACAGGGGACTCATTTTGTCTTTTCTACTGACTTCTCTGGGTGCTTCTGTGTAGCTGCCACACGTGTAGAAGACGGGTGAGTAAACAGACCTCCTCACCTCTGCATGACGAGCACCGTGACCCTGGCTGGTCCGAGTGCAGGGCGGGGGGCAGCCGTCGTGCCCAGGAGGGCCAGGGGAGAGGTGCAGTGGGACAGACTGGGGCACCAACGACAGATGGTTCCCCGGCACTGAGGGCGTGAAGTGCCTGGGGACTAGCTTAACCTTCAGACGGGGAGAAGGCCAGGCTGGAGTGACAGGCAGAGCCCGGATCCCAAGGGGCCAGCTGCCAGGCTGAGGAGGCCCCAGGAGGATCCCAACCAGAGGGGCCTCCACCAGCATGGGACCCCTCGGCAGCCAGCAGGTAAGCCAGAGCTGGGCGGGCTGGCCTGTGGGATCTCTCCCGCCACTAAAGTGGTACCTAGGAGGTTGCTAAAGGCCCCAGACCAAGCAGCTGGGTGGCTGCCATGGCTACCTTCTTCCCCCAGACAAGGCTTACCAGCTGGGCACAAGGCACCTCTGCCTGCCGGTTTATTTCCAGCTGCATGTGGTTGGGACGAGGTGGGTGACGGGGAGGGGTGCTGGGGCGGGGGGGCCACTGCAGCATCTGTCCAGACGCAGCCAGGCCCAGCCAATGTCCAGCATGACCCCAAATGCCATCCAGGGCCCAGTCTGCTCCAAAATAAGAAACTTGTTGGCACAGGGCGTGCCGTGCTGGAGACTTGGGGTGCCCTACTTGTTCACAATGCCCCTTTTAGGCACACAGCTCAGTTCTGGTTTCAGGCATATGTTCTGGTGGTAGAATATTTTTAAAGAGGCTTCACAAGACACTTGCTTTTTGTTTATTTCTCAGCGTTCTGACCTAGCCCTGGGCACATGGACTGCAAACAAGAAAGATGAGGAAAGTGTCTGCTGGCCTGGCCTGCCCTCGGCTGTTTAGGGACATGGCATTCTCTGCCCTGGACAGCGCAGGACCTCTCCCCCAAGCTGCCAAATCTAGACCTATTCCAGTCAAAGGTGGGTGGGGCTGGCGCGAGGGGGGTGACAACAGAGTCAGCCCGGTGCTACCAATGGGAAGGGAGCCCTCATGGGTGAGGGGGACCCTGACCTGAGAAGACAACCCAAAGGAGAGCCGTAAAGAGGAAGGCCGTGAACGCCCCCAACGTCCCTGGGCGCCCCGCGCTTTCACACAGACCCCTGAGCTGTCCTCCCCCGCCCTCCCAGGAGCATCACTACGCCTGAGAGCGGAGAGCTGGCCCCAAGCGACTGCCAGGAAGAGAGCTGGGAGCCAGGCCGCGTGTGTCCCCACCTCCCAAGTCCCCACTCCCTTCATGTGGAACAGAGACTAGGAGGAGCTGGGCACGGAGATGAGGATGGGGCACCCCGAGCCTCAGCAGCTGCGAGGGCTGCAGTCTCACGGGCTGCTAGGAGACTTGCCCAGCGCCAACGCCCCACCCTTGCAGCAGGCCCGTGCGAGCACCCATCAAGTCGTGCTCCTCTGGCCGCCCGTCCATCCCTCCATTGCACAAATGAGCCTGCGTTGGGCCCGGGACAGACAGCTAAGTCACTCTGGAGCTCAGCCCTCCAGGGGTTCTCCAGGTAGTACAGGAGACCGACTCCCAGACAGCCAGTGACAAGCTGGGAAGTCCAGGGCTGAGGCAGACGGAAGCCCAGGGGCTGTGGGGACCCAGGGGACAGGTGTGCAACTCAGGAAGGCTTTCTGAAAGGGCCGCAGCCTAAGCTGAGTCCTGAGGGCCAGCGGGGCCAGCCAGCCAAAGTGCTGATGAAGAGCGTGGGGAGGGCAATTCAGGCAGAAGGAACAGCAGGTGCAAGGACACTGCAGAGCAGGAAAGGTGGTACGGCCTGAGAGCTGTTCAACACGTTGGAGGTTCCAGTTCTGAGATGGGGAGGCAGACAGGGAGCGCATCTGGCGGGGACCAGGAGGGCACGACCAAGAGGCTGGCTACTGTCATTGAGGACGCACCATGCTGCCCAGCCAGAGGATCACAGGACACTAGTGGGAAGGGCTCTGACACTGCAGCTGGGCCAGGGGTCCCGGCCAGTGTTCTTGGAGCCCTGGGGGCCGTGTGGGTGTGGCTGGTGCCACAGCGGGCAGGGGCTGGGCCCTGCCAGCCTGGCTTCCCAGTTCAGCTGGAGCAGTGCGACCTCCTCACGATGCCCCGGGAAGAAAGGGATCTGCTGCAGTAACAAGACCCCACGAGACTGGGAGCCACTGGTCGAACCCCGCCCCTTTACTTCACATATGTTGGGGTGACCGAGGAACACAGAAGCAGGGCATTTCCCAAGGCCTCCAGCAAGTCGGAGCTCTTGGCCCAGTGACCTTGCCCCGAGCAGCCCCCTGGCCCCCGCAGAGGTAAAAAGCCCACTGCGGCTCCGCCCCCGCACCCCAGGCCTGAGCTGGCGGCACGAGGCTGTGGAGGGCCACTCCACCACTGAGACGCACCGAGCCGCCCTCAGCCCACCTCAGCCCACCTCCCTGCTCCGGGAGCGCCCTGGTTCAGCGGTGATTTGGAGGGAAGGAAGCATGTCTATGAAAACGAACATGGCTCCCTGTGTTTCCCTTCTCAGCCAAAGAATTCCCATCAGATCCAAGTTGTTAAAGCTGGAGAAGTGGTCCTGAATCCGGCTTGTTCTTCAACAGAAAATCAGCACGTTCAGACCACCTGAATGTGGGCCAAGAATGCAGAAAAGGGAGGGGGGCGCAAAGAAAGAGAACAGGAAGAAACCTCTCGAGTTTACCTTAAAAAATATTGGTGTTTATGGAGTAACGATATGACTGTCCGGAGCTGTTTAGTTTTACATTGAAATGGTTGGCATTTTTTTCTCCAAGCAAGAAATGCGTTGGGCTGGTGAAGTATGAAGACAAATAAACAGAGGCAGCTCGAGCCTTCATCATGGGTTCAGGGAGCAACACATTGTCGCCAGCTGTCCTCCAGGATGGGCGGGGTGCTTCCACGGGGCCAAGGCGGAGAGTCCTTTCATCCTGCCGGCCAGCGTGGGGAGAGCTGCGACCCTGCGCCAGGGACACAGGAGTGTCCACGGGACTCCCTCCCACATGTGCAGCTGGGCTCCGGCTGGTCGGAGCCCCCCAACCCTCCCCTTCTCTGCTCTCCCTCTGCTCAGCAGCCTCTGGTGCCACCTGCCCGCCCACCTGCTTCTCTGATCCTGCCCGAGAGGGACCGCACCCATTCTGTGAGAACAAAGACTGAGAGGTGACCTGTGTCCAGGGGCACAAGGTGGGGATGTGGCAGAGCTGGCATTGGCAGCCAGACGACCTCGTGTCAATAAAGAAGCAGAAGGACCAAGCAAGAGGACGAGGAGCTTTCTGACCTGGGTGGGGCCAGGGCAGGGACAGTGACACAGGGTGGGACCGCTGTGTGGAACCTGAGTCCCCAGCCAAGGCCCATGCTCATCCCCTGCATCTTTGCCAGCTCAGAAAATCCATCCGTTTTATTTAAGAAGTGTTCCACTTTGCATACGAGGAATAAGTGATAATTAGCTAATTCACATCTGTTGAGCCCTTGTTCCATGCCAGGCACTGCAGTCTGTGGTTTTTGAAGCTTATCTCATCCGGTCTCTGCCTCACCGCTGCCAAGTGAGCACCGCTACTAACCCCAGCCAACAGGTGAGGATGCTCAGGCCCAGGGACGGGAGCTCCCTTACTGCAGGCCGCACGGTGAGAGAGCGATGGAGCCAGGGTTCAAGGCCGGGCAGGCTGACTGCCTGAGCTTCTCCAGGGCTGGGCATAGGGCACCCACCTCCTGATAGCAGGCTTCGCGCCCAGGACGTGGCAGAGGACTGGCACCCACGCACTCCTTGGGAAACAAGTGAATGTTCAGACCTCTGGCTTTCAATGCCATCTAGAAGCTCTGGATGCTCACATCCCACAGCCACCCCACCCGCCCCACAGACGTCTGAACCGGTGCGGCATGTCCATGTGGACAGCCGTGGGTCATCTCAGACTGAGCTTGGCCAAATAGACTCGAGTCCACTCTCCTCCTCACTTGAAAATTTGCCCTAGTCCACTACTCCCCGTCTCGGCCGCCGCGGCACAGCCGTGCAGAAACTCCAGGCAAAAAGCTATCAGTCAGCCACGACTCCTGTGTCCCTTACCTCTTACACGTCTAACCCATGAGCAGTGCCTGTCGGCTCTGCTTTCAAAGTACATTCTGAGTTCACCCACTTCTCCTCGCCACACACTGTCACCCTGGCCCAGGGCCACCGGCATCTCGGCCCCGGCCCCCACCATGGCTTCCCTCTCACTCCCTGTAATACATTCCCTACTTGACAGCCAACACCCAAATCCCTTTTAATTAAGTGTCCACCAAGTTGTCTCACTCCCTGGGAAAATGTCCCTCCCCTAGCTTGTCCCCATCCTGGGACTCTGCGCCTGTCCTCCCCCTTCCGCCTGGAGGGAAGAGCTTCCCTAGATTTTCCAACGGTGGCCTCCTCCTCCTCACTGGGGCCCCTTCACCACGTTCCCTGACCTCGAACGGCCCAGTGTGACAGAAGTGACTTCTGAGGCTACACTGTGACACTTCTACACGCTGTGTCTTGTTCTCTGGGGACTCAGCGGCCATGCTGTGAGGAAGCCCACAGGAGAGGCTGCCCACAGTGTTCTGGCCGCCAGCCAACAGCAACCAGCAGACATCAGTAACGAAGCCTCCAGATGATTCCGGCACCCTGGCCTTCACGTCCTCCCGGCGGACACCCCAGACACTGGGGAGCAGAGACAAGCCGTCCCTGCTGAGCTCAGTTGCTCAGCCGCAGCATCCACAGCAGAATAAGACGGTGTCTTCTGTGACCGGGGTGGGGGGTGGGGGAGGTGGGGGGGTGGGCGTTTGTGCAGCAATAGTACCAGAATACGCCCCTCCCCAGCACCGCCGCCCTCCTTCCCCCTCCTGGTCACGTCGTTTTGTCTTCTCGTTTTTCACTGAAGTTGACCTGACTGGACTCACTTTACTGAGCTCCCTTGACTTTCCTGGCCCCCGGCCCCCCACTGTGGAAGCTCCCACGTGTGGAGGCGCCGCCTCAGCTCACCATTCACTGTGTCCCGCACGAGACCAGGGCTGGCGCACAGCGGGCGCTCAGAGCAAGCTCCGGCAGCCCACAAACGGGCGAGCACCTGGCGGAGGCTGCAGCATTGCACCGGCACGGCCTGGCTGCCTGCCCTTAGAGCCGGGATGATATCTGTCTCTCCAGCAGACCTGGGGGTCCTGCGCGGACGCCCTTCTAATTCACTTCCACCCCTGCCGAGTGCCCAGCATGCAGCGTGGCCCAGCGTGAGGGCCCAGGTCACGAGGTACTTCGACAAATTCGTTCATTCGTTTGTTCACTCGTTCTAAAATACTCACTGCGTGCCTATAGCATGCCCCACACTGCACCGGGCCCAAGGACGAAGACGAAGATGTAAAGAAGACAGCGTCTGCGTTCAGGGCAAGAAGGGAGGGCCTCAGCCCAGGGCCTCAGGAGAGGTGTACACACCGTGGTCACAGAGGACTCTGGAGCAGAGGGACATGCAGTTGTGTCTCAAATGACGAGGGAGTAGGACCTCACCAGGTCCCCGCTGGGGAGGGGTCACACGGGAGCAGCTGTAAATGACAGGGACCTGTGGGACCACGGGTCTCCAGAAGGCTGGGCCAGAGGGTGCCCTTGTGAGAGGTGAGGGAGAAGCTGGCTTGAGGGGCCCTGTGAGCCAGTGGGCAGGCGAACGGGGTGTGCTGTGGAAGTGAAGGAGCCATGAGAGGAGGTTCTGGAAGGACGGGGCTCTCTGTGTGGTCCCTGGGGCTAAGACAATGTCCTGAAGGGTGCCGCCAGACTCTGCGGGGGCGGCAAGTTCCTGCCCTGGCCTGGGGAGGCAGTACAAGCTTTGGGAGGAGGTGTCCGCCCCGCGGAGAACTTCCTGGATGAGGGGTGCCCTCTTGCCCTTTACCATGCCTCCCACTGGCCTGGCTGGACAGACACTGGGATTTCTGGATCCCCCCCATGACTCCCAAACTCGCAAGGGCACAGAGCTAACACCCCACGGAAGGAAGTTGCTCCCAGAACCTGGTCAGCCTCCCAGAGCCAGTCCTGTCCCGGCACCATGCGGCGGGAGGTGGGCAGTGGCGTAGGGCCTTGAGCTGGCAAACGTACAGACCTGGGCTCTAGTCCCAGCCCCACCACTGGCCACGTGACCTTACACAGTCCCCTTCCCTGCTCTGAGCTTGGCTCTCATCTTAAGGAGGGGACACCGATGGATTCTGCCTGTGGTGTCTGCACGAGGGCCGAATGAGAACATGAGCCCAACACCCCGCACCACTCCAGGCACATAGCCACGAGTCAGCCGAAGTCCCTTGTCCCACCTACGTGCCACTGCCCGCCTACTCCAAAGCCAGGCACAGAGCAGGCGCTCAATAAGTGTTCACACTGGTTAATAAAACAACTTTTGTGCTGAACCTGGCTACAGATGATGTGTCTTGTCGGGAAAAACAGTGCTGAGAAGCAAGTCCGAAATTCAAACAGCGAGCGACTCGAGAAACGTGTTTTCCAGTGACTCAAGGTAAAGACTGGGGTTGGGGAAAACATCTGGCTGAGTGAACTAATGGCTACGGGGAAAAGGAGCCCCGCTCTGTGGAGACGGGAAAAGAATTGTCCACTGCTGGTTTTAATTTAGGCTGAAAAAAATCTGATTCTATTAGCCTAAATATTGCTCTTATGTCCAATTGCATGGGGTTTGAAATAATATTTTTCAAACAGAACTACTGCTATTTCAAGTAATTACAACGCTAAAAGCAGTCATTTGGGGTTGAGCAAGGATCTCATCATGGTTTGAATTCCCTCTGGTGTCATTTTCTGTTATATTTGAGAAATTCCTCAATAAAGATGTCAAATAGAGAGAAGGTTTGGTTCCCCAGAGGACAGGTTTGGCCACCCTCCAGGACACAGTCCCAGGCAAGCCATCTCGGCAAGAAAATAACCACTTTTGCTCAAAAGAAAAGAAAAAGTCCACTGTGAAAACTCCGGCAAGAAAATAACCCTTAAGCCATCAGCCTCATTTCTCCTAATTGACTCAGAATGCTTTTCAAACTCTGCCGATGAGGATTTATTCCAGCCATCGTTCCCCGGGAATCCGGCGGTGGCGGAGAGCGGAATGTGACGCCCGGACAAGACTCCTGACCCGGCCTTCTGGAGACAGAGCGACGGGAGATGCAGAGTGGCCTAACTGTCCCCGAAGGTGCTGGGTTGTGGGGTGGGGCTCCGGGTGACTGTCTAGAGATGGTCAGACTGCAGAAGGCAGCGAGAACCTTCCACCAGCTCATCCAGCCTCTTGTAGCCCCCCAGCACCCATTAGGGGCAGGCTCTCTGCTGGCAGCTTCCCCAGGCAGCAGGGCCGCAATTCCTACTGCGACCAAGCAGGTAGTTAAACAGGCAAAACTGACTGGTTGTGAGCAAAAGGGAGCGGTGGGGATTGAAGCAAACAGGAGAGTCGACCTGCACCCAAAGGGGGTACAGCTCCTGCCGGAAGCCGCCAGCACCACACTGAGACCGAGAGGTGCCCCTGCCCTAGGTCCCATGTTTGGGGGTCCCTCCTTTGCCCCTCCTGTGACTGCAGCCCTCCCTATGGAATCCAAAGTCCATAGAGGGTCGGTCATGTGCACCTGGGACCCAAAGCCACCTGCCCAGACCACATGCTGAGTATCTGAGACCCTAAAATTCCCTGTCCAAATGGCCCCATATCTGTCTATTCTCTGAGGGACAGATGGCACTTAGGGCCAAGCAACAGCAAAAGGGAAGGTGATTTGGGGACAAAGAGCCAGAACCCCAGCATTCAGATGGCAGGAGGGAGCCAGGGGCGCGAACAGGGGGCGGGCGCAAGCACAGGCACACCTCCACTTTCTGGCACAAACCCCGTGCAGTCCTAGGGTTCCGCTTTCCAGCCTAGCCTCCCAGGTCCTGAGGGAGAACTACTTGTCAAAGTGGAAGAGATTGCGTACATTCTACTTCTGAAGCCTCACGGTCATGTGTACATACTTAACCCCGTGGATACAACCTCTGTTTGCACTCCTGCCAAAGCCCCATAAGCATCAGGAGCTAGGTGACTGTGGCCAAGCAGGAACAGTGCTGGAGACACCCATTTTTATGTGACATTCCTTGACTTGTCAAATGTTGACAAATCAGTCCGTGACGATGATGACGGTGATGGTACACACTGTGGGGATATACCTAACGCGCTAGCTGGCTGAGGGCTGGGCCTCGGCCTGAAACCACTGCACCTCGAGGACGACGGTATCCCGCACCTGCGCAGAACTTGCTGTCTGCACGCACAGCTCTGCACGGCCACTCCCCTGTTTACCTGTCACGGTGGCCCTTGGAGACAGGCCTCGCCCTCCCATTTCAGAGTCAGGGCAACGGGAGCCTGGAGGGTTTGAGTAGCTGGTCCCAAACCATGGAGTCCCGCGGCGGTGCCGGACTGGAGGCTACGTCCTCACACTGCAAGCCCAGCTTCCTCCTACAGCGGTACTGGTTTCGGCTGCTACTGACCGGGCTCCCGTGGTCCCGGCACTGTCCCTGGCTCTTCCACTCCTACAGCATTTGATGGATGCGGGAGCCCAGACTCCGAGGGGCCACGTGGCCAGTGCGGTGCAGGTGGGTTGGTACCAAGATGTGACTTCTCTAAAGCCCGTGTTTTGTCTTGAGAAGGAAAAAGCCCGAAGAGTCTGCTGGGAAGGGTCTGCCCTCAGCTGAAAGCAGAGGAACGACAGAGACGGCCTTCTCTCGGCCACGGTGCAAGGGAGTCAGAGCCGTGTGCAGCTGCGATCTGCGCTCAGAGGGGGTGGGGTGGGGTGGGGGGAGTTTTACCCAGTTCTTCAAATTAACCGGTCTAAAAAGCAGTCCATTGTGAAAATAACCTTACTGAAACAAAGACCGACACAGAATCCCCCACCGTCTGGAGGCCGGGCCCTTCCTGCCAGAGCTGAGAACAAAGGGCTCACAGACACAAGCCTCGGCACAGGTGAGAGAGCTGCGGCTGCAGAGGCGGCCGAGTTCAGGCACGGCCCAGGGGTGCAGGCGGCAGGCGCATGGCCGCCCCGCGTCTCAGAGGCATCATCGGACAGCCCCCCTCAGTTCCTCTCTGAACGCCAGTGCCCTGACACCAGTTTGGATCCGAGTGCTCCATGCACTCTGCTGGATGCCCCGTCCACGATCGCCTTCCGCCCTCACGAGAACGCTTACGGACCGGGACGACGAATGCTGCTTCACAGGTGAGGACACTGAGGCACAGAGGGAAAGTGACTGGCCAAGGTCACCCAGCTGGTGACTGGTGGGGCCAGGACTGGAGCCAAGAACTGGCAGTTCCCAGGATCTGTCCTCTTGAGGCGTGGAGGTCCCACAGGGCTCTCGGCTGTGCCTTCACAGACCAGCCGGTCACTGCAATGTACCCGTTCTCCCATGTGAGGGGGCACGCTGGTAAGGCTAAGGCTCACCCTCCCAGGAGGACTCAGCAGATACACATGGACGATAATCAGCACAACGCCTGCTGTGCAGCCCATTCTTTACAATCCAATCAAAGGCTCTGCCTCCTCCCGAAGCCCCTCCTCCCGCTGGTCCTGTCACCTGCCTTGAGCAGGGCCTCTGGGAGCCCCCTTGGCTCTCTACACAGGCTGTGCCCTCACCCCAGTGGGCTGTCCCCCGCCTCTGAGGATCCCGCTCACAGCAACCTTCTCTTTATAGACCCCCTTGAAGGACTCAGCCCCATGGTCACCCCCACTGTCACCTCTTGTGGGGGTAGCTCTCCACAGGCCCCTCTGGTTTCAACAGCCTGCTGCCCAGACCCCCGTTTTGGCGCTTACTGTGGGTATGATTGCATGTTTGCGGACCTGCTTCCCATAACAAGCCCATCTGAGGCCCAACAGGATTGAACAAAAACAGGCAGGGAATCCAAGGCTGACACACCACGAAGAGGAAGAGTCCAGAGCCTGCGGACACCGCACTCCCTACGCCCCCCACCGGCACGCCAGCTGGCACAGCGGAAGGGGTATCGAGCACCTGCAGGGAGCCCTGCAGTGAAAGCCACGGAGAATCCAAACGAGCCTCGGACCCAGCAGTTCCACTTCTGGGAAGAATTGCTAAGGCAACGATAGGCAAAACGAGAAAAGAAGGTTCATGCCCAGAATCCCTTCCAGATTCTGATGGTGAAAACAAACAAACAAAATAAGCGAACAATCTAAACGTCCAACCACCAAAGGGTGGTTGAGTCACCCAGAGTGACACTAATGCCTGTCTGTTAACTACTTGCACCTACTAAGCGCACCCACTTCACTGCACCCTCACACTCGGCTCTGTGGCAGGGAAGCCTGAGGCTCGCAGGTCAAGATGACAGCAACAGCCACTAGTGCTGACAGCTCTGTGCCCACCGCGCCCCCAGCTGCCTGGACATGACCTCTGTTACTGCTCACGACAGCTGCTCGTCACCCTCTCTTTACCAGCAGGGCAGTGAGTGACTGAGGCCCAGAGACGTTACTGACGTATTTTAACAGGTTATTTAAAAGCAGTTGCTTATCAGACCATGAGGCAACTAGAAAAACGGCAACAACCTGGGCCAGGTACACATACCTGAGGTTTACATGATGCGAAAGGGAAAATCAGGGGACAAAACCACGCTGACCACCTGGTCGCCCCTACGGTGAGATCACACCTGGGTGCAGAGAGAAGCGCGGAAGGAAACCCGCCGGCGTAACGAAGGTGCTTCCCAATGTCTTGTCCCCGCTCTACATTTTTCCAATTTTGGAAAGTCAAGCTTGCATGACTCTTATAAATTTCACACAATGGCTTAAAATACATACGTGACCCCGGAAACTCTGGAGGTATGTAAGAATCCTTATTGTGGGCTGAACTGTGCTCCCCCCAATTCTTGTTGAAGCCCTGTCCCCAACACCTCAGCATGTGGCTGTCTCTGACAGAGGGCCTTTCCAGAGGTAACTATGTTAAAAGCCGGCTGGGATGGGCCCCGCTCCAATATGACTGGTGTCCTCACTGGAGGCAATGACAGCAGAGAGAAAGACACCAAATACATGGACACACGGAGAAATGGCCGTGTGAACACCTCACACGAGGGTGGCCATCTGCGAGTCAAACTGAGAGGCCTCGGAAAAAAGCAAAGCAGCGAACACCTTGACCTTAGACCTCTGGCCTCCAGAACTGTGAGGAAATAAATTCCTGTTGGCAGAGCCCCCACCCCACCCCCACCCAGTCTGGGCTGTTTCAGTCTGGCAGCCCCGGCAAACTAAGACAAAGGACCAACCGAAGCAGAGCAGGCCTTCCCACGCCCCGACACCACGAGCTGGAGCAGAGAAGCGGCGGGGCGCGGCCGTGGCACTCACCCAGGCAGTTGTGTCCGTCGTGGGCCAGCATGAAGCCGTCGAAGCAGGTGCACCTGTAGTTCCCCGGGATGTTGATGCACTCGTGGACGCAGCCCCCGTTGTAGGAGTCATTCTCGCACTCGTCGATGTCTGCGGAACGAGGGAACGAGGGGCACGAGAGGCGTCAGAGGCGCAGCCTGGGGTCCCCTCTCCCCACACTGCTGGAGCCACCCGGACATGCGCGGCTAGAGGATGAGCCAACAGGCATTCACCAGAACCCTTGCTGGGGGCTGGGGCGCAAAGACGACGAAGATGCAGATCCTGGCTCTGCACCCAGACTGGCCACCACCTTGCAGAGCTGGGCTGTGTGGGGTGCTTTCCAGCTCCCACCACAGTGAAGCAGACCAGAGTCAGGCCCCGCTCTGCCTCCCCAGAAAGCCTCTCGACAATCACAGCATGCGGGGACCCTGGGTAAAAGGCCCTATCTGAAGGCCTCCCAGACACGGAGAGCTGGTTACTTGTGAAGTGGGGGGATCAGAGGAAGTGAACTTTGCACACCACCACCAAGTGTAGCTAACTCCGGGATGTAAGTCCATGCACTCCCCTCAAAGATTCCCTTCCACATCAGCATCTGAAGTCTGAATTTCTGCTGCTCCAGTGTCCTTGTTGTAACAAAGGCTTCTGTCTCATAAACAACAGCCAATAGCCTTTGTAAAGGTCACCCTTTTTGCTGTTTTTAGTCTTTTTCAACATTTCCCATCAGGGGTCAAAGGGCTATCGGTTCTGGCGTTCCAGAGAGACTTGAGGGACTTGGAGGGTAACAGGAATACGCCTAGTTAACATTTCACGAGCGGAGCTGCTTCTGTGCCCACTTCCCGCCGACACCACCGCATGGCATTTTCTCTTGGAGGAATCCCACAGTAACTCAGAGACCTAGGCACTGTAGTCATTATTCCAATCTCACGAGGGCACTGAAGAAACGGAGGCACCGGGAGGCCGACACCTTGCCACGGGTCGCACAATTATGATGTAGAACAAGTGGGGTTCGAACCAGTGCAGCCCGGCCCTGCAGCCTGCGGGGACCGAAGCCCGGCCGCCAGGTCTGGGAGCGGTGAGGGGGTCCCTCCGAGGCACAGAGAACCGGAGAACCGTTAGCACCGCCGGGAGGGCCCGCCCGCCCTTCTGCTCTGCCTGGCGAACGCTTCGGGGGCTTGTGGGTCTCCACCCACACCCACCCAGCCTGCTCCAGGTGCCTGCCTGCCCAGCCACGAGAGGGAAGAACAAACCAGCCTGGATCTATCTCCAAAGGTGCCCAAGACAGAGACTTCCTCCTAACCTGCCTGCGGTGGCCATCAGCTTCAGCTGGGAAGCCGACTCAATTCTGCAAGTCATTTGAATTGGTTTTAATCATGTACTTAACACACTTAGAAATTTTAAATAACACTGAAGGAGGATATAAGATTTTATGTTTGAAAAGGTGCATGGGTTTATAAAGACTGAGATATTGATTACCTCCCAATCTCTGCAGCCCTGACCTTTCACCAGAGTCCCCAGTACACCAGCCAACCACTTCTCCCCATGGATCCTCCACAGACACGCCAAAGGCAGTGTGGCCCAACTTTCACTCAACAACCCGCACTTTTCTGGGGTGCCCCATCCAGTGAATATCATTGGTTTTCCACCCTCCACTGACATCTAATCAACTCCCAAAGCCCGGTTTTCCTACACCGTTAACGTGGCTCCTGGCTGCCCACTGGCCACCCGTTTCCACTGCCTGTCAGTGTGGTGTCATTTTATCTGATCTGAACCAGCAGCCCCCAAACTCTTCCCCCCTCCCTTCATTTGAGAAGGTGACTCTCTGGAGAAGGTGGTCTGGCCCCAACTCTGAGAGTGTCGTCTGATCACTCTCAGCCAAACAGTGCTTGGCATTTGAGACAGCCGGCGGTCCCAGGGTGGGCCCATGACGCAGGCTGGATAAGTCAGACTGAGGGGCGGGACTGTTATTTTATGCTTAGTTAAAAGAATTCTCTCTCTTTCTCTCCCCCCTCCCCCGCCACCCATACCTCAGAAGGAAGTATGCAGGCATCTGTTGAAACATATACCAGCCCACTTAGCGACCCTCTGGAGTAGGTATCTTAACTCCATTTCATGGTCGAGTAAACCAAGTGCAGAGAGGCCGGGTAATTGCTTAAGGCCATGCAGTAAGTGGTAGGGCAAGGATTGGAACAAAGGTCTCCAAGTCTATAACACCCACGTCCTTTCTAATAGGTTAGACGGCCCATGACATGCCAGGCATTGGCACAGTACTTCAGTTGTTTTTAATACTCACCTGAGGGTGTTCATTGATTTTAGAGAGAGAAAGGAACATCCGTGTGAGAGAGAAACATTGACCAGTCGCCTCTCACATGCACCCTGACCAGGGACCAAACCCACAATGCAGGCACGCGCCCTGACCGGGGTCAGACCCACAACCTTCTAGTGCAGTGGACGACACTCACCCACCTGGGCCACACGGCCAGGGCAGCAAGGCACTTTACGCACGCATGTCACCCTTGGCACACTTACACCGCGTACCAAGAAAGCATCCAGTCACCCGAACACCCATCACCCCTTCATCCTTATACTTGATATACACACACACACACACGTGTGCACACACGTGTGCACCTATCCATCTACCGAGGTAGCCAGCCAGCCAGCCACACACCCATTCCTCCAAACACCTGTTCACCCACCCATTATCCACCCCTCTGGTCACTGTACTAGCTGTCTGTTCAAATACCCACCCAGCCTTCCTTCCATTTGTCTGTTCGTGCAAAATCTGTCCATCTCAAACTCCAGTCAGCTGACCATCCTTCTGTCCATCCAATCATGTGTTGTTCATCCACCCATTTATCCCGCCAACCATCTACCCCACATCTAAACACGCACCCGCCACCTAAACATTCAGCCAGACACCCACCCTTCCGTTCCCCTGGGCATCTACACACTCATCCAGCCCTGCGGGGGTGGCTCCGTGGGTTGGGTGCCGGGTCAATTCCCAGTCGGGGCACATGCCTGGGTTGTGGGTTTGGTTCCTGGTCGGGTTTCTCCCTCATGTCCAGGTTTCTCTCCCTCTCTTCCCTTCTCTCTAAAACTAAATAAATAAACTTTTTTAAAAAAAGTTTATTTATTTAGTTTTAGAGAGAAGGGAAGGGAGGGGAAAGAGAGGGAGAGAAACATCAATGTGTGGTTGCCTCTTGCGCACCCCCCACCAGGGACCTGACCAACAACCCAGGCATGTGCCCTGATTGGGAATCGAACCAGCAACCGTTGGTTCATAGGCTGGCATGCAATCCACTGAGCCACACCAGCCAGGGCAAATGAATAAACTCTTTAAACATTCATCCATCCAAACCTCCATTCACTCATCCATCCATCCGCATAGCTAGCCACCTATCCATCTATTCACCGATAGAAACAGCCAGCCACCTATCCAAACACACACATACACTCACACATCCGAACACCTACCCACTCATCTATCCGTCCATCCAAGTATTCACGCATCCATCCAAGCATCTATTCATCTACCCATCAGTTCCGTTAAATATCACCCATCTAAACTGCTTATGAAATGTATTCAGTAAGACTTTCAAAATAAGATGTTAGGACGAAGACAAAGAAATGAGGACTGAAGAATAAAAGAAAGCTGGTGAAAGTATGCAGCAATACATTCGGTAACGCCAGCACAATTTCAAAAGGCCCACCACACATATGGCTCTGAGCTTCCTGGAAGCCAAAGCAAAGAAGGAAACAATCAGTTACGGAGTCACCACGTCCATAAAATGCACTCAGAGCAGCTATTTTAAAGGTGGTCAAATCTGAGGCAGATGTTTCTTCCTCTGATTACAATGATCATACTCCCCACTCTGCCTGACATGGTTCCAGTTTCTGCCTGGTGTCTGGGTGTAATTATTAACAGCACACTTTTCATTATGAAAATGATAAACTATTTGGTCCCCATACCCATAAGGCATCATAAAGAGATTGCTGAAAAGTCAATAAAGCAACTCTAGCCTGTTCCTCCCTCTGCCTCCTTGGAGTGTAGACCACAGTAGAGACCAGTGGGCTGAAAAGGACAGGAATGCTCGATGCTCACATCTACTCCCTTAATTCATCCCCAAAGCGGTCCCCCCACATTCGAGCATCTCTTAGAACGGGCAGTTCCTGTCCAGCCTCTAGGCCTGAGTGCTCCTCCAGGCTTCTGAGGCCAGCCTGCTTTCCCCAGCATGCCAGCCAGAGAACATCTGCGCCCAAATGCGTCCTCCCCCCTCATTTTCTGCATTTGTGCCTTAAATTTTTGTTTTTTAAGATCATGTGAGCCTCCTCCTGTAATACATAAGAAATAAACACACAAACAAAGCAGCTAAACAAACTCTGCCAAAACCAGTGGATTTAGTACCGTAATGAACATATCCAAGACCCGCCAGCCCTGGAGGAGGCCCCGCAGGCCTTCAAGACGCCCCTGGGCTCCGACCACTCTTTAAGAACCGTTAAAGCCAGAGGAGGAAGAAGCCTGTGGGGTGGGGAAGAGGATGAAATAACAGAGGGGCAGAGCCAAGCTCTCTGGACATTTGCTCTAAACAGACCGCTGTGGGGCACCCTGTGTCCTCCCACAGAAGATGTATCGATGTCCTAGCCTCCAGTATCTGTGAACGTGGCCTGATTTGGAAACAGAGTCTTGGCCGAGGTAACCAAGCAAGAGGTCAGACTGGAGCAGGGTGGACCCCAATCCGATGACCGGGGTCCTTATTTATGAGAGGAGGGAAGTTCGGATACCGACACGCAGAGAGGGCATCAGGACGGAGAGGAGACCGTGGGAAGTCACACAGACACGCAGGGAAGAGGGCCACGTGCAGACAGCTAGAGGCTGGCGTGAGGAAGCTGCGTGAGAAGCCGGTGTGGGCGCCGCTCCCATTTCACCAATGCGGACACTGAGGCCGCCCCGGTGGCGGTGTTCAAACACAGGAGCCACATCCTCCCACGAGATGAATACCTGTCTAAAATGCTTCAGGCTCCAAGCGGTTAATTAAGAGAAAGGTGCGGAGGGGATGTCATGCATCACTTCTTCCATTTTCAAGGTCTGCACCTCCCTGGAGATTGGGGGGGGGGTGATGGGGAAGGGTCCTACAAGTGGAGAAATCGAGGACAAAAGACCCAACCGCGTGCGGAGGGCCCCCCTGCCCCTTCTCCACCTTGGATTTAAAATGAAAACTCAATTCCCAACAGAAAACAGCTCCCGGCATCCAACAGAAGAAAACAGCGCGGGGAGCCACTCAGTATGGGTGGGTCACAGGGTTCCGGCGTCCCTGTGTAAAAGTGGCAGCGCGCTCGAGACCCCACAGCTGTGGTTGTGCGCCCTGCGCCAACAACGCTGGTTTGGGACGAGAGTGGGGTGAGTTTGGTTTTTTTTCATTTAATTCAAAATTGATTCTCACTGCCCCATAAGATATGTATTTATTTGGTGGTGCCTAGGTTCCAAAAGATTCTATTGCAAATAGAGCTCCATCTCATTTTACTTTAATACGATTTCATGTTTTTACAAATCAGGACCGACCAGAAAGGTTCTTAGTCAGGACTTTTAAAAAATCAAAGTCTAGCCAGTATACAATATTCTATTAGTTTCAGGTGTACAATATAGCGATTCGATGTTTATGTGCCTTATGAAAATGAGGATTTTTAAAGCATCTGCTCTGCACGTCCAGAGATCATTCCTGCAGCTGTCTTCTCCTTTCCCCTTGAAATTGGCGTTTTTCTTGACCTTCCTTGCAGACAGCGAAGACCAAATGCTGGAACAAAGACCCGTCACTGGCTGGGTGCTAGCGCGTCTCCTTTGTCTGGGGGCTTTAGGAAAGCAACGTGCTCCTCAGGTCAGACACCCATTCTGGGAGAGACATATGGCTTAGGAAGTGGGGTCCTTATTGGTGAATAAATCTTAATCCGGTTTGTTGGCTAATTATGCTCGAGGGAAAGTAGTTTGGCAGGGCTGCCAAGCAGGAAGGATTAAGCCACCCCACATTCCCCGCCCCCTGCCCCGGCTCCGGTGGCACTGGGCTAAGCTCTGGGTTTGTAATGACTGAGTAATGAGACCCGCGCTCTGCGGACCCCTGGCATCCATCGATCAGGCTCTCCTTCCGCTGAGACAATGCCAGAAGTGGGCTCAGCAGTTAATTATGGGAAAGGTCAAAGGTCATGTAAAACCAACACAAATCGATATACTTTTTCATTCCTAACTGCACACAGCGACCATGGCTCAGCCAGGAGGTGGGAAGGTCCTCCCCCATCCTCCCCCTGATCCAGGACAACCGTGGGGTTGGAGCCGCTTGCTGACCTCTCCCAGTGGCCCTCTCGGCTTCAGACCACTACACTTTGGCTCATGCTGTTCCCTCTGCCTGGAGTTCCTTCCCCTTCACAGATACCTACGTACTTTTGCAGACTGAGCCCCAGCATCTCCTCCTCCCTGCAGCCTTTGCTGGTCCCCTGGCAGACATGACCTCCCCACTTTCTGGGCCCCGCCACCCCCGAAACAGACACTGTCATCACTCCCGCTTGCTCTGAGTGTGTCCTACAGGCACGAACCGCATCCCGTTCATCTAAGCCTCAGATGCGGCAAAGCGAGCTCAGCAACAGCCTGCGCACCACCGAAGGAAGGAGCGACCATCTTGTCTGACCCTGAGGCGTGGCGGCAGCGTTCGGCCTTCCCGCGAGACCACCTGGAGAAGAGGGCCTGGTGTCTTTATCGTACAGCAGGGGAAACGGAGGCTCACAGGTGCTACCTGTGCTGCCCAAGCTCATGCAGCCAATGCAAGGGCAGCCAGGAAGTGAGCCCGGCCACCGGGATTCAAAGCCAATGCCGTTTCAGCCACCAAGGATTACCTATGGTAGGATTCCGTGTAGGCGAAGTCTCCAGAAAAGCCAAATCTATCGAGCCAGGAAGTAGATCAGTGGTTTTCTGGGCTGGGGGGCTCGGGGGGCTGGAGAGTCATGGCTGTAGGGTGCAGGGTTTCTTTGGGGGCGATGAGAAGGCTCTAAAACTGATGGACGCACAGCTCTGTGAGTTACTAAAAGGCACTGAGTTATACACTTTAAATGGGTGGATTGTATGGTGTGTGAATTATCTCAGTGAAGCTGGTTAAAATTTTTAAAAAGTTAGTGCTGTCGGCTCTCATCCACTGTGCTGGCTGGGCCTGGAGGGGGCGCTCTGCCTGGGTGCAGGGAAGCCACAGATGGCAGACTTCGCCTGCCGCCTGCCCAGAGTGAGCTCATGGTGGGCTCCTTGGCTCCCAAGTACCAGGTGAGACTCGCCTACCAAACACAAAGGACCAGTTAATGACCCTCTTTCTCCCCCAGCAACATCCTGACCGCTTCTCTGGGGACTTCCCCAGGCTCCGGCCTCAGGCTCCGGCCTCAGGCCCACCGGATGCTGAGGGAGCCCAGGGAAGGGGAGGCTGACGCATCGGGGCGCGTCTGAGGTGAAGTGAGGAGGGGCCCAGGGCCTGCCAGCGCCGTGGCAAGGCCCCCACTGCTCCCTTCAATGACAGGGGCGCTCAGGCTCCTGTTCCCTTGGCAAAAAGCAGGGGAGAAGCCCTAGAGCCCCACACTGCAGACTCCGGGGGCTGCTCTGCAGGCCCAGCCTCCTGTGAGCTCAGCAGCAGGACAGTCGGAAATGTGTAGTGGCCGTGACCTGGCACAGTAAGCCGGACCCTGAGCTCCTCCGATGCACCCCCTGGATCTATAGAGGGGAACCCGAACCCAGACTGGAAACTGAGGAGCCTATCTTACCAGCAAGTCGGGGGCTGACAGCAACTTGACCCCAAGACCCCAGCTCAGGCGTCTTCCCCTAACCTCACAGGCCCAGCGCGGTTTGACTTCAACCTCTTTCCCTCCAAACCCCCAGGAGTCTGTCGCCAACAGGAACAAGGGAGCAGTGATGACCACTCCCCACCAGGCTTCGTCTGACGGAAGGTGGCTGCCCCATCACCGCAGCCCAGGCAGCAGGGCCTTACTTTCCCTCATCATAGAAAAGGAAACTGAGGCTCAGAGCTTAGGGGATTTGCCCTCGGTCACCTAGCTAGTAAGTGGTGAACCCAATACTGGAACTCAGGCAGCCTGGTTCCAGAGTCCCCCCTCCTAACCCTGACGCACTCGTTGGAAACCCGCCCCCCTCCCCACTGCCGGGTCATCTCAGTGACCCAGGGAGCCAGGACCCACAGTTCTCGCTGAGGATCAAGCCATCTCCTTACCTTCTTCCCTCCTGTGCCAACACCTCCCCGGGCTAGCCCCTCGTCCTCAGCTCAGAACCTGGCCATAGGTGCTGCCAGCTTGGGTGGGGAGAATGACACCCCCCAAGACGGACACATCTCCTATGAGCATGGCCTTGCCCGCCACTGTGCCAGCCAGGCCTAGGTCGGCCTGCGGGGCTGCCTGTGGAAAGGGACAAGTGGCTCAAGGTCCAGCTGGAAACCAGCTGCCACCCGAAGAGATGGAGCCAGCGCTGGGCGCCACTGTGGCAAGGAGCACCCTGAGAAGGAGCTGCCCACCATGGGGGCCACAGGGACCTGGGGGTTCCCGGGCCCCAGGCCTGAACTTTGCGGTCAGCACACTAAGGCCCAAGAGGTCCACAGCCTGCCCAAGGTCACCCAGGGCTGGCACCCAGGTATCCACAAAACTATGCTCAGTGCTCCACCCCTCAACCCTCGAAGGAAGGACCAGGAGGCCCAGACAGGAGGTGTGGCGGCTTCTGGAGAGAGGAGTGCACCTTGGAGGCCTCAGAGGGAGTAGGGTGCGATCAGGCCCATCGGTCACTATTGACCAGGCCAAAATCAAGGCTGGTCCGCCGGGGTTTTTAACTGTCTCCTCTGGGGGGCTGCAGCCCTGGCCCATCTGGAGGACCCCCTCAGGGCACCCACCGAGACCCCCTGACCTTGCCTGCACACACGAGCCCTCTGGCCCACTTTGTCTCAAGGCCTTTGGAGAAGGCCACCATCCATTTCAGTAGCATTCAAAGGCCAACAGCCTGCAGTTTATTTTCTTAGAAATAATGGTTTTTTCTTCTTAGCATTCCTGCGGTGGAAAAACAAATACAGCCACTGTAATAAGAGGCGGCCAAGAGGAGGCGAGAGGGCCCAGAGGAAGGGGAGGCAAGGGGCCTGCTGCCCAGGGAGCTTGGAGATATGGGGGTGGGGGTGAAGGCAGAGACCCTCCAACCCTCAGAGAAATGGGGTTTCAGGGAAAAAAGGAAGCTTAGCTCACAGGCGCTCTCACGTACAGTGAGGCGGCTTGCGTGCCTCCTACCGTCACTAAAACCTGCCCTCTGTGAGGCAGGTGTCTCTGCTGCCACTGCTCGGGGCAGGAACCAGCCTCAGGGAGCTGGAGGCACTTGCGGAATACACCAGACTCCCGCAGGCCTCTGCACGCTCGCCACAGTTGCCTCCATGGGCCCGAGGAGCCAGAAGGAATGTCAGAGACTTGCAGCCGTGCTGCTTTATTAACTTAGCGGCCACCTGCCTGGGAGCCCTTCTAATGTCTCCCCCCACACCCACTTCCCCCTCCTCGGGCACAGACACTCTCCCCTCTTCTTCACCCCCGTGGAGTCCTCTCTGGATCTCCCCTGCTGCACTTCGAGCACCCTGCTACGATCACATCTGTCCCCGCAACCAGGAAAACGTGCCTTGGCCCCGGCGCCACCCTTGGCGCAGAGTAGGGGCTCAGTGAATAGTCCCGACACTGAACTGACTCCGGTCCAGCGGACACATTTTGCAGCTGGGCAGATGGAGGATCGGGAAGGGGAACTTACCGTCGATGCTTGAATGCCCACAGTATGAGCCTTTCATTTATTTTATTTTTTTCTTTCTCAAAAGAGACATAGCCTCCAAGAAGCCGAAGCTCGGTGTTGGAACTGGGACCATTGCAGTCAGCGTGACCTAATTGCTAGCTGACAGCAACTTGGAATTTTAAGTCACATCCGATTTCTTCCTGCCTGCTGGCCTGTGGGACCCGAGCCCCTTTCGCCCCACCCAGGAGGCCTGTGTTAGCCCCCATAATCGCCCGTTTGAAGACTTGAAGAAGACCCCCCACCCCACCCCCTGAGCCTACCTCCTACTGCCTGTCCCGGCCTCCCGAAACGCAGAATTTTATCCGGAGTTTCGGTAACGGGTGCGATAATGATGATGAAAATGATTTAATAAGGCGTTATTTTCTAAGAAGGCCAAGTGGTCTGAAGATACTTTTCTGCTGCTAGACTAAAGGGATCAGCGGGTGTGTTTTAGGAGTTTTGTTAAAACACTTAATAGCCTGCCCTGTAATCTCCCCAACTTCAGTGACTGACTGAGCAGCCGGGGACACACAGCTCAGGAAGTGACTATTTACATTCAGTACACACACGCTGATTTTGTGACCCCTGCACCCCTAAGGTTGTCATTTGTTTCCTTCTCACAAAAAAGGGGAAAATAATAATATATTTGATATACTGTGGCCAAAACAAAAATTTATTTCCCCCAAGAGTTTTAATTATAGCCTTTTGGAAAAGGCCTGGGTTGGAACTTGCAAGTGGAATAAACCGCTTGAGTAAACGGTCTCAGAAATTAAGCGCACACAGAAGGGGTGCTGGGCGGGAGGGGCGCTGAGCACCGCCGGTCCGGGCTGCACGGTGGTTATCCAGAGGGCCTTGGTTATTTAAACAAGCCATTTGAGGGCATTTGCTCCTCGTTTGGGGCCTGGTCCTGATTATAAACGAGAGCTTTTAATTAAGATTAGTAAGACCCAATTCAAGCCATAATTTGGTCCTTTTCCTTAGCCAATGTCTATGAAAACAAAGCAATTAAGGTTAAATGAGTTGAGCATTTAAAGGGGATGAAATGCCCCCTCCTCACCCCCAGCCCGGCCCCTCAGGGGGCTAAGCATAAACAGGCCCGAGCGATTCAGAAGAGAAGGCCAGTGCAGGGCTGGCCCTGGCAGCTCTCTGAAGGCCCATGCATAGGGGGTCTGGTGAGCTGGGGATGGATAGGCTTAGCTAAATGAAGGGGATGGGGGAAACAGAGTATGCAAAGGCCCTGGGGTAGGAAGCTGGCAAGTTTGAAGAACTAAGAAAAAGACAGTGAGGCGGGGGTGTGGTTAGGGAGGAAGCAGAGAATGCAGCTCCGAGCGGTTAGCTGAGTGCTGGGCAAGCTGAGGGACGGCGCCTCCTAGCTCCACGATGGGTGACGCACTGTGAGAGTGTCGTGTTCACAGGGCCTGGCTCAGACGCGCTGGCGGCAGAGCGGGGGTGGGGGGGAACCTAGGAAGGGGTTTCCGCATTCCCCTCTGAGACCGCGCAGCTAAGGATCTCCTCCCACTTTGTTCAAACGGGCTGGCGGGGGCCTGGTCCTCTGCTGGGATCCCCTGACTGCCCAGGGTTGGAATCCAGGGTCTGCTGCTTCTCAGCTGGGGACCTGGCTAGAGATTGACCTCCCTGGGCCCAATGTCCCCAACCTAACTCTGCCACTAGTCTACACCACAGGTCCTTAGACCAGTCCCTTCCTCTCTCAGGCCTCAGTTCCCTCATCTGGAAAACCTTCAGAGTTTGGGGAGGCTCTGGGAGGCCTTCCCTGACATCCTTAGGACTGATAATGCTCAATCTTTGTCCCTGACACTACCTCTGGGGCCAGGCCTGTTAAGTCACATAGGTACGTCATTGCAACCCAGTGTAACAGGAGCTCCGAGGGAGGGGTGCTCACAGGTGACAAACAGCTCACCTGTCTGTGGCAGCAGGGAAGGCTTCCTGGAGGAAGTGACTGTTGGGACTCAGCCATCCATACTTTCACTCAACAGATGCCTTCCAACAAGCCCCGTGCCAGGCCTGTTGCTGGGTTCTAGGCATTGGAGGTGAATAGGTCACAGACCCTGCCCTTGAGGGGTCCACCTTCCAGGAAGACACACAGGGAAATATAAATGTAGGGTGACATGGGCCAAAATGGAGGTGTCTATGGGTCCGGGGAGGTGTGTATGCGTCTGGTGTGGTCATCTGTAAAACGCAGGGGCTGCCCTGGACAGCCTTCAATGTTCCCTCCAACTCTGCATGAGTTTACCTCGCGTCACGTCAAATCCTGCCAAGATGAAAGTCGTCCAGAAGACAGACTTATCCTCAGCCTTGCCCTCAGCCCTTCCCCACAGTCCAAGGCACCCCATCTCGCTGCAGCAAGCCCCGGCCGGCAGTCAGCTGACCACACAGAGCCCTGGGCTGCTCCCCGGACACCAGTGGCTGTGCACAGCGATGCCCAGTCGTGACCACACATGCACTGGCCTCACAACGACCTGGCCTGGAAGGTGTGCTCAGGAGCCGTCTGGGAAGGGGAGTGACGGGCTGCCTCGGGGGCTGGGCTTGCTAAAAGGGTTTCCGTAACCAGCTGGGGTTTCAAGGTGACACAGTTAAGGGTTTAAGAGGGTCAGTCAGCCCCACCCAGGGCTGCCCACAAGCTGGGTCTGTTTCCCGGGAAGAACCAGGCAGACGGTGGGAGCCGTGCTCCGGGCGTCTCTGCTGAGGGTCAGTCCCCTGTGCTTACCAGAGTAAAGAGCAAGGGGTAGTAGATCTTAGGACAGGGTAATCCTTTCCCCGCACTCCGACCTCAGCCCCCGCACACGCTGCACCGGCGCAGGGCCTGCAGACCAAGGACCCAGGGTGGGAACACTGGTTTCCCCTAAAGCGGGAGTGCCTGTCTGGGGTGTGGGGATGGAGTAGTGACGTCTGCTGCAGGAGAGGGGCAGCATGTTTGCTATCCCTGGAGCAGGTTTAGAGGAACGAAGACAAGCCCTCTGTCACTTGAAATATTTACTGCACGTGTTTGGTAGATGGTCATCTGTGAACGGTACCCACGCCTGTACATCTCTACGGGGCTGTGAATACACTTATATGGTTTGTTTGAATCATTGGTGAACCACAATGCCACACTTCCCGGCCATTTTATCCTGGGAGTTGCTGGAAAAAGACAAAGCCACTCCTATGTTCATATACTGGACATTAGGCTCACCAACATAACCACGGTACCACCATCCTCACCCTCATCGGCCATATCACAGTCTTCACCATCATCAACACCCTCATTCTCCTCCTCATCTGCCTCCCCTCCTCCTCCTCCTCGCCGTCATTATCAATGCCATTGGTATGGATGCCATTATCGTTAACATCGCCATCCATTCCATCAGCACCACCACCATCACCTCCGGAACAGCAGCTAATGCTTACACAGTGCGTCCTACGTGCCAGGCTATGCGCGAATACTTCATATACATTCATTCATTTAAGCCTCACGCTCTTTCCATGAAGTAGGAACTTTTATTAGCTCTGTTCTATAGACAAACAGGTTGAATAGCTTGTCCAAGCTACCCAGGCAGGATCCGAACCTTAGCAATCTGGCTCCTGGGTCCCTGCTTTCACCACGAGTTCAGCCGGAGGGACTTGGTTTGTTCCCTCTTCCCAGAACAGGGCACCGTGGGAGCCATCAGCACCCCGGCCCCCCCCCACCCCCCCCCCCCGCCCCTGCAGAAAAGCAACGCGGAGGGGTGGAGCCGCCCACTGGGCTCGAGTCCCACCTCAGGAAGACCCTACCTTCTCAGTGCTCCATCCCCCATCTGTAAACCAGGAAGTGAACGTGAGAATGGACTCCCAGCTCCCGCAGGCCACCCTCCAGCTTCCAAAGCCCTGGAGGGGCTGTGTGGTCCTCCCGGGAAGCCAGCGGTGGGCACTCCACTGGGCTCCCTCTATTATGCCTGAGGACTGTGGGCGGGCCCCAGGGATGGGACCACCTCAGGGCAAGTGGGACACTGCCCACTCCGGTCCCCAGACCCCACGCCAGCACTCACTCACAGAGGGTTTTGGGTGCGAGCGGACTCAGAGCATCCCCCTCTCAGTTCCTGAGGTCACTCTCCATCCTGTTAACATGGCAACTCACAGCTGGGTGCCGGTTTAGTGCCTGCACGACCCCCACCTGGCCAGGGAGAACTTCCACGGAGATCATTTCAACTCCTGCAGCCCAAACCAGACCACGGGCTCCTTGGGTGAGGGACAGGGGAGCATCATCACTATCTCCATTCCCATCCTTGGGAGAGGTAGTGAGGACAGGTGAGGGTGACAATGACAGTGACGGCGATGGTCCCAGCATCTGTGTGTGGAGCGCCTCCCCTGAGCCAGGCAGCCCCAGGGCGCCGGGGCACCCTCCATTCAGTCTCCAGCACAACCTGAGGGGGCGGGGGGGGGGTGCAGGTATTTGGGGCCCATCTAACCGAAAGAGAAACTGAGGCTCAGGAGGGCAATGGCCACCTAAACTTTCCCATGAGAGGTGGGTAGCAGCATCCCAGCGCCAGGCCCGTCCCTGCTGCTCTTGTTAGACAGGGTCAAAAGGACACAGTGACAAGAACGAGCCATCGGGGACCCGGCACCCACGTGTCCCATTGGCCCTCACAGCTGTCCGGGCACCTTACAGGCAGCTCCTTACGGGCAGTCACATGAGCTCCAGTCTGGGCACAGAGAGCCAACTCAGAGTAAACATTTTCTGCACACCCATGTTGGCGCCAGGCCCGCCCCAGGAGCTGGGAACACAGGGACACTCATGAAAGGCTGTCTGCCACCGAGGAACTCACTGGGAGCCCTAGTGTGATTTCAGTGAGGTGGCCCCAACATCAAGCTCGTGGCAGACCCTCAAGAATAGAGCTCACAGTTCAGTGGGGGAACAACACATGTAACAACCCAGAGTCAGAAGTGCTATGTTGGAGGGTAGCCAAGGGGCTTCTGGGAGCAGAGTCGGTACTTGCGTGTGTATAGGTATAGGTACACAGGTATCAGGGAAGGCTTCCTGGAGGAGGCAAATCTAAAGCATGATTAGAAATTAGCCACCACATGAGGGGTGGTAAAGGACCTCCAGGCAAGGGGAAAACCTGAGCCGGGGCTCAGAGACATGGAACAGCCTAGTGTGTGTATGTGTGGTCAGAACAAGTGTTATTCAGTGTTCCTGGAAGTGGGGGACAGAGGCCAGAGCCAGGCTGAAGAGATAAGGGACCCCTGGCAATTCCTGAAGCACAACGACAGCCTCCTCCTCTCTCATCTTCACACAGAGGACGTCGGCCTGTTGAGCTGGCAAGTGTGACTCCCAGTGGGCTCAGGCAGAGTGGACAGCTGAGCTGGGTGCTTGAGGGTGTCAGGGCAACACGGAGGCGATGAAATGTGGGCCTCCTGGGGGAGCGGGGATGGCAGGAGGGGTCCTAAGAACCTGGGCTGGAGGAGGACTAGCTGGGTTGGTGGCTTAAATCGGCAGAGATGGGGGTCACCCTCGGCCCTCCCCTGCCAGAGCGCTGGGCCTGAGGAGGAGAGCAGAGGGTCAGAAAACGGCCACACAGAGCCACACATGTGCCATGTGGAACCACCGAGCGAACTAACCTCTGGCCTTGCCGGCAGCTGGGCCAGCAGGTGCCACCAGGCTTCTCGCTGACGTCCTGCCCTATCTGCCTTGAGCCTGGCCTCCTTCCAGAGGTCTGCGGGCCGGCGCCAGCTCCCCACTCAGGCTGCCGGGGCCCCGAGCACCGCCAGGATGTGGCCAAACTGGGCCTGATCCAGGCCGCTGTCATCTGCCCAGCACTCGGCCTTAAGTTGATCCCCAGCAAATGAGATGGATAAACAACGTCAGTGTCCCGAGGAGGCGTAGACGCTTCTCCTGCAAAACCCCAGCTCCTATGAAGCCATGTGTGGACCCGGCAGGCGCCCACCTTGGTCACGTGCGTCCCTTTCCTAACACAAATCTCACAACTGGAAACGCAGGGGGCGGGGTTCAGTGTGGAGAAAACAAGATGCCAGGCAGCCATGGAGTGCGAGTTCAGAGGCCTGGGCCATGCCCCTGACCTTGCAGAACTGCTTCTCCTCTCTGAGCCTCACTTTTCCTCACCTCAAAAGTGGGGACACATGGGGAAGACTTGGATCAATGCTTCTCATCCAGGGGTGCACATCAGTCATGTGCTGTTTTCCGCCCCTGGACGCCGGCCCCGCCCCAGGCCTGCAGGGTTCCATCCCGTTTGGAGAGACCTGGCCCCAAAGACACCCGAGGCTGCGCTTTTCTCTCCAACGTTCAGCCTGCCAGGGTGCAGTTTCTACTGCCAGTAGGTCAAACCAGCACCCCAAATGCAGGGAAGGAGGGCTGGACAGACAGACAGCACAAACCCACCAGCCTCCCCCTGAGCTCTCGTCCCTGAGCCAGCCCCACGAACACTGTGGCCACCCACTAGCCAGTCCTTTGGGAGCTACAGGCCACGCAGGGTGACTTCAGATTTGAGGTTAGGGGTCTTGGGGGAGTCACCCCAGGCCTTCGCCCCACACACATCTGGTTAGGGTGAGATGGACAAATGTGTCATTCAATGCATCGTCTCGATTTCTTTTAAAGGAAAAAAGTTTCAAACCCAGGGAGACCTAGGTACCCCAGACTCAAATTTCACCTCCAATGGAGTCCCCAGGTTCCCAGGAGGCCTGGAGCC
This sequence comes from Desmodus rotundus, assembly GCF_022682495.2. Lineage (NCBI taxonomy): Eukaryota > Metazoa > Chordata > Mammalia > Chiroptera > Phyllostomidae > Desmodus > Desmodus rotundus. Next base: position 198,242,558 of record NC_071389.1, read on the forward strand.
CCCCTCCCAAGGCTGAGGCAGGCTGTGTGGAGGTGCTCATGGGGTGGGGAACAGGAGGCGCAGCCCCTGCTGGCATTTCCAGGGGCTGAGCGCTGGGGGCCGCAGGCTCCGGCCTCGAGTGCTGGGGGCTCACCTTCGCACTGGCGGCCTTCCCCCTTGTAGCCTGGCTTGCAGAGGCATTTGTAGGACGTGGGCGTGTTCTGGCAGATGGCATCGATGTGGCAGTCATCCGTGCCCTCGGAGCACTCGTCCACGTCGGCTGCCCCTGTGGGGGGGGACACTGGTGAGGTGTGGCCCCGCAGGCAGGCAGAGGTGCGGAGCAGGGAGCTCTTTTGGCCTTCGGCCCTTTCTTGATCGTGGGGGTAATGAATGGTAACAGCTGTCACGTGATCACCTGGCAGGACAAGTCCAGGCTGGCAGCATCTTTGGCGCAGCTCTCTGCCAGGCCACCGAAATGCTGGTTCTCAGTTTCACAACAACCCGTTAAGTCAATGTATTGTTCCCGCTGGAAAGATGAGAAAACTCCGGCTTATGAGCCCAGAGAGGAAAAGCCCCTCTCTGTGTGTCTCGCTCTCTCCACAAGCATGGCTCCAACCCCCTCTACCCTCCTCATTATAAGGCTTAGGGCCAGGAAGATATTTGAAGGAATTCAAATCCACCCCCTGTGGGTTACAGATGGGGAAACTGTGGCCAGCAGGGAGCCAGGAGCAGAGGCCACGCCCGGAGGTGGTCTGAACACGGGACCCCACCCAGTCCCCAGGCGGTAGAAATGCAGGGTTCCTCCTGCAGCTCCCACAGCCCCGCCCGGAGTGCCTGGAGGAGGACTGTATCCTGACGGTTCTGACCTCCCCTTCCTCTCTCCTCTCTGCCTCCAAAATCTAGGTGCAAACTTGGTTGTCCCAGCCCAACTCCCCAGGTCAAGTTCAGTTGCAGCTTTGGGTGCTCCTGGCTCTCCCCACCTCTCACCCCCAACACACACAGGTGCACCTTCAGCCTGAAACTGCTGTTGGGCGAAAGAATACAAAGTAGATTTGTGTATCTGTGCACATATACCAACACCCACACCCACACATGCACACACCTCAGACAGGGAGGGACCCTCAGGGCACAGGGTCGCAAAGCCGCAAGAGACTCAGCTATGATGTAGGTTACAGATGAGGGCACAGAGGCCCAGGGGGATCTGTTGTAGGTCGCTGGCTCCTTCGGGCAGAGACGGAAGCTCAGGTCCAGAGCCCCTCTACATGTCATGTTGCTTCCTGCTAGCTATGAAGGACATGCAGGGGGGTGACCGGCACACAGAGGTACCCAGAAGGGCAGTCCATGGAACTCTCTGCAGCCATGGTCACTCAAGGCCAAGCCCAGGGAAGTTCTGGAGTGTCCTGCTCTCTTCGTGCTTCTGGCCTCCCCCTAGACTGTCTGGTCCTCAAGAATGTCCACTCCGACTTAGTCCCCGGGGCCAGCATCAGGGTTCATAGGGGGGCTCTCTAGGAAAACCACTGCTGCCCGCCCCCCCAGGTTCCTCCGTGGCCCTAGTCCTAAGGCTCCAGCCTGCCCCCAAAGGAAGAAGCACTAAGAAGAAACACAAAATCACCTCCCTACATGAGCTCGCCTGCACACACGGCAAGTGGCATTGCTTTTGGGGGGTGGCACATCTGCTCAGGTTGCAGCCCATCCTCTCCAGTTGCCCAAAGGAAGGTGGAGCAGGGGCCAGGAGGCCCGTGCCAGGCCTCGGTGTCCAGGGGCCAACAGGAACATCAGGCCAGGAGTGCATCCCCTTCTGGGAAGTGAGGACAGAGGGACCCCTGGGCAGGGGTGGCACAGCCTCAAAGACAGGAAGCCAGAGGCCAGGGAGGGCCAATCTGCATCCTTCCAGGGGGGAGAACCGGGACCACTTCTGAGACAGGACCAGCAGGGGAAATGGGCCTTGGACCCTGTTCGTCCCACTTCCTAAGGGTCAGTGCACAGGAATAATGGGAGGGAGACCATCTGGGGCCCTGGAGCCCCTTGGACCTCTACCCCCAGCTCCCACCTAGTAGGTGTCCTCATGAGGATGGAAATGAGCGACTGCTCACTAAAGGGCAGTGGGGCCCCCTCCCAAGACATCTTTTAAACACATCTTAAGGTGGGTGCTGGGGAGAGGGCAGGTGAGTTCCAGGAGAGAGGGAGAGGAGTCCCAGGCCATCTGTCCCCACCAGCCCTCCAGCCATGCTCCCTGCCCTGGGCTGGGGACTCCCCTGCGGGCAGCCCAGCCTTCCTATCCCAGGCTTTGACTTTGGTTTGCTTCACAGCACAAGGCCTCCGTGGGGTGGAGACAGACGAAGACACAGACACAGAGAGAGACAGAGGTGGGGAGAGGCACATTCAGGAACAATCATGTGGGGTTTGAGGACCCCAGAGCCCGGGAGAGACACCCACGGACAAGTGGGGGTGAGGGCGGCAGGGCCCAGCTTCCCGGGGGGTGGGGAGGCACGGGAACAACCACTCAGCTCCAAATGCAGCACAGTTGAAATGGCCTGGCATCCTCTCACACGGCATGACTCCCTGGCACAGACAGGCTCCCGTGGCCAAACACAGACTTCAGGGAGCCCCGTGGGGCAGCCAGGGGGTGCCCAGAGAAAGCCAAAGAGAGCACCAGGGTCAGGCAGGACCTTCCCCTGACCTCCCCACACCAAGGAAAGGGAAAGGGAGGGAGCTCGTAGGAGGGGAGACCCTGACTTCAGCTTTGTGGGAGCCCCCCTCCCAGACCACCTGGGGAGCAGGAGGGGAAGGCACGGGAGTGCCAGGATCCCAGTGAAATCCTGGGGATCCCCGACCTGGCCTCTGCTGCCTGCCCCGCCCAGGACGGATGCCAGTAGCCTCCTTCCTCAGTGTCTCTGCTTCGTTTCCTCCCCTGGACCACCCCGCCCATCATGTCCCGTGTCTTGCATCCTCTCCCTCGGGTTCCCATCCATCTCCTCCCCTCTGTGTCTGTCCCACCGTCCTCCCCCTCCTGTCCGACTGTCCACCCATCTGCCCATCGTTTTCCAACCACCTCCATCCCCCTCTCTCTCCCTCTGCCTTGCTCCCCCTCCCAGTCCTCTCATCTCTTTCTCCGGTGTGTCTGCCTCCACCTCTCCTCTCTCTCTGCCTTCTTGTCCCTTAGTCCATCCCGTCCCTCATGCTCCCTCTTTTGATCTTTTCCTTTCCTGCTGCCTGTTGGCCGCCTCCTCCCTCCCTTAGTCTCCTCCTTTCCTCCTCCGGTCTTCCTTCGGGCTCTTCTCTACTCTTCCATGTCTGTCTTTTTTCTGGGTTTCCTCCTGTGTCCTTTTGTGTGTTCCCTCTGTGTCTACTTCTGTCCATCTGTCCCTCCATCTACGACCCCCCTTTCTTTCTATGTCCGTCTGTTTTCGCTTGGTCTCCCCTCCGAGCTCCTTCCGTCCACGCTCCAGTCTCCCCTGGGGGAGCGTCCGTCCGGCTCCAGGGTCCCCGCTCCCCGCCCTCGGTCCGCACGCTGGGGGCTCCCTCGGCCGGCCGTCGCTCTTTCTTCCTTCCTCTCGCCCTCGCCCTCCTCTTCCCCCGGGGCCTCACCCCACCCCGCCCCTGCTGCGGGCCCGCCGGGCTCCGGGATCCCCGGGCGGCCCGGGCTGCGGGAAGGGGGAGCCCCGCGCGGGTCGCAGAAGTTACTTTGCAAAGAGGCGAGGCAGGGCACGGAACCGCGGGGGCTGCGGCCCTCCCCACAGAGCGGGGTAGGGGACCCGCCCGGGACCCCGCCGCCACCGCCGCCGCCACCGCCGCCCCGCGCCCGCCGCCCACCGGGTCGGGGCTTACCTGGGAGCCCGCTGCCCGCCGCCAGCCGCCCGCACGCGCCCAGCGCGAGCAGCACGCACAAGTGCCAGCGCACGGCCGCCGCGCCCATGCTCGCTGCGGGCCGGGCCGGGCCGGGCGTGCGGGCGAGCTGGGCGCGGGGATTCCCCGGACCGGCCGCTCGGCTAGCGCTCCTCGCTGCTGGCTCCTGGGCCACCGCTCCGGCTCGCAGCCACCAAGCCGGCGCGGCTGACGAGCTGACAGCCGCGCGTACATTGGCTGGCGGCCGTCGGGGGCGGGGCGCCGCGCGCGGCTAGCCAATGGGCGCGAGCTGCTGGTTCGCGGGGGGAGGGGCGGGAGGGTGCCCGGGCCACCCCCTGCTCGCGGCGGGCGGCAGGTGGGGGGTAGGGGCCCGGGGCGGCTCGCGCGGGTGCACGGTCTCGGCCAGGCTGTGGCGTACTCGGAAGCTGCTCCCTTCCTCTGCCTCATCTCCCCCGTTAACCCGCCTCACTGAGGGTGACCGCCGCCCTGGGGGCGGCACCACCCCCAGCACCCACAAGCTCAGGGGTGCGGAGGGGCCTGCCAGCCGGTCCCCGGAGATGGAGAAGGGCTCGGCGGCATCGATTTGAGAGAAAGGCCAACGCGCAGAGCAGGATGCGTGCATCCTTTCGGTAAATATCTGTTGAACAGCCGCTTGTTCCAAGCGCTGGCAAGGCAGCGGTGAAGTAGCCAGATGGGGAAGGAATCGTGAAGATCGGTTTAAAAATTACATTAAAAACAAATGAACTTTTTACCACTCCCCGAAGGACAGTGGCCCCTCAGTGTGCTTGTCATAGGACAGTCGCAGAATCCACATCTGCGGGGGGCGCCCGGAAAGCTCCGCGTGGGACAGGACCGCTTTGCCCTCCGTCCTGGTCCTGGCCGCGTGGTTCATCTGCGGGGCTGACCTCTGAGCCAGCAGTTTGAGGCCCGGAGAATGTGAGGCCTGGGGCCGCCCCAGTGACAGGCCCGGGCTGGGCGGTGGGCTGGGGGCAGCCGGCGCATCGCGGTCATTCAATCCAGGGACTGCTCTGGCCGCTGGGCGTCTACACCTGACGTCTGTTGGTTGGCCTTGGGTGCCCGAATCGAGACCCCCGCCTGTGCGGCGCGGCTGGAAATAAATGGCCCCTCTCAGCGCGAGTCTGGACGCTTTAAGGGAAGAAAGTTCAGCAAACCCCAAGGCCCATCTCCTTGACAACCACCAATAAGAGCTCCTTTTTTCTTCTGCTCTCTCCGCCTGACTCAAAGACAAGACTTGCCTCTTTTTGTCCACTCTGCCTGCGTTAGTCTGCACCCAACTCCCACCTCACGGCCAGCTTCCTTCCCTGCCCCCAACAGACACACGCTCTCACACACCCAGACACGCCGACACACGCTGTCACACGCACACGTTCACACAGGTCACTAGCCTCAAACATGCAACCGGTCACACACATGGACACACACACATTCCTGCACAAACATTCACACACTCATCTGGAGCTCATCTCCACAGCCCTGGAGTCCCCACTCTTGCTCCAACCTGACTTCATATCACAAATAGTGTGTAGCACTGGCCTGGTGGCCGAAGCAAAGGGGTCTGCCGCATGGGGGGACCAGAAAGGTCCGGGAAGGAAGTGCTTCTTTTCGCCTCCAGTAAGCCTTCCCCTTCCCCCATTGCTCTGGACATTTCCTTCTGCACAGTGGCTCCTGGCTGGTGGCTGGATTTGGGAGGTCCCATTATCAGGCTTTATTTCATCCTCTTCCTGGTCGTGTGGCTTTGAGTTTCTTGGGGAGTAAGCTCCCCCAGGACCACGTGTTGTCTTGTGCATTAGGTAACAGGGCCAGAAGTGTGAGTTTCAGGGGGCGGTCATTTCAGAGGGCAGTCAGGGACCCCCACCTCAGCCAGATGCCCCCCCACAAGATTGATGGCAGCAGGGAACAATTCTTCCAGGCTCTGTCCCCCCAAATCAAAGAGGGAATGGAGGCAGGGTGACGGTCTGTTAGGATGTAGGGGGAAATGCCGGAGAAGCTCTCACTCCTCCCGTATTCTAGCCCCTATGAGTACAGGTGTGCAGCCCCTAAGATGTGCACACAGAGAAAAGGCGGTTCTTGCCACAGGGAAGCCGTGGTCTATGCAGAGGAGTTGGGGAGCAGGGGAGGAGGGAGGTGGAGAGGAGACACGTGTGTGAGCCCTCCACACATGTGTGAATGCACTAAAGGAGGTGGCAGGGAAAGAGGTGGTCACATCTCTCTGGGGCGTGGTCAGGGAGGCCTCCCAGGACATGGGACCCTAGAGTTAGGCAGGAAGTATGAGGAGGTAATTTTTCTGATGCACAAGAATGTGCCAAGGTCCTCGAGAGAAGGTGGGGACCAAGCACCTTGTAAACCGTAAAGCACTGCACATGCGTGACGGTGACACGTGGGGAGCTGCTCACAGTGACGGCCACGTCTGTGCTGGTGGGTGGGCTGGCCAGGGGCCCTGCCTCTGGGCTCCAGCAAAAGGCGTTTTGTAGCCTTTGGAGACTGAGAGTGGAGACCCAGGGATGAATTGGACGTTCTGTCTGGGAGAGAACACCCCCTGGCTCCCCATCATCTTTCAAACAGCGGGTTAATGGCACTCTGCGTCCTCCCCAGTGGCCGGTCCCATCCCCGCCACACCACGGGCAAGGGGACCCCTCAGAAGCCTTGCTTTCACACTGCCGAGCCTTTGCCTGAATGCCCCCTCTGTCATGACCACCCTTCCTCCCCTTCTTCAGAAGGCTCCTCACTCCTCTTCTGCCTGCATCCCAACCCCTACCCCCAAGCATATTGTAGGGCCCTCCTTGGGTCCCCCCCAGATTCCCCAGGCATCCCCATGAGAGTCCAGCACACCCTGAGTTTCACATCCATCTCCTTCCAGACTAGGGGTTTCCCAAGGTGGGGCTCACAGCTGATTTATATCTGGTGTCACAGATATGATGCCTAAGAAATGACCGTTGAATGAATGAATGGACAAACGAACAAAGAAACAGGACAGAGATCACTTGACTGAGAAGTCATACCGCTCCAGGGGGTGGATAAAGATTCTTTGGCTATTTGACGCGGCCTTGGGGACTGAGTCCAGCTGCCCATCCTTTCCCGCCACCACCATGCTCTGTGCCCTGTGGGGAAGTGGGGCTGGCTGGCAGGACCCCTGCCCTGCAGGGCCCTTTGGCTCCCCCTGCTGACAGCTGGTGGAGGTCTCTTCCTGCCAGGAATACGCAGCCTGCAGACTCTGCTCCTCAGTGGAAGAACACCTGATTTTCAAAAAATTTTCCTCAGGGGGAATTGTCTTGATTAGTGCCAATTGTGAAAGTTCTTTGAGGAAATACGGTTCTCTGCACGTATAAAATGTCATTAACGGGATGTTAAGCTTCGGTCTGAATGACTTGACTTTTGTCATCCTTGCTTATTAAAAAGGAGCTTTCAAAATAATACCTCTGTGTGCACACCTTTCTAGACCATCGAGAGTAGTCTTTTTACCATCCGTGGTGGTCCTGGGCCCCCCAGGCCGGGTTTCTTGGCTCAGCCCCCAACCTGTCACATGAGGGTCTCAGTGTCCAGGACCCTCAGCATCTCCGGCTCACACCCCAGGCTCCCTGAAGGGGCCCACCTGAGTGTGGACTCAGCGTGCTCTGCCCTCCCCACCGCCTCCTCTCCCAGGGACACAACAGCCACCTGTGCCGAGTGCCCCTGTCCTGTGCATTGCATCATTGAATCCTGAGAATCAGATACCACCGCCAACCCCACTTTACATCTGAGAAGACGGAGACTCAGGCCACTTGCCTGGGGCAAGGACAGAACTGGCAAATGGCAGGGGCAGGATTCGAACCCAGGTGTGTGTGACTCCGGAAGATGCTCTCTTTACCATCACCCGTTACTAAAACCTGCTGTAAGGCTCAAAGGGCTTCCGAGAGCTCCTCGGGCAACGCATCCAGTAGGCTTTTGTGGCTTCGGCAGCAGGCAGAGTGGTGTTCACGCGGTGGCCGGACAAGCTGCGGCAGTTCATTTCTCACAGGGTCGATTTCAGGGGCTGCCCAGGTTTATGTCCGCTCACCTTGCTAACAGGCCCCTGGAGTGACGATACCTTACCTTGGAGTGTCGGGTGGGATTGTGTAGAAGTGGACAGTGGGGGTGGTGTGACGTACAAACACCCCCCCACACCCCCAGGCCGGGGAGGGCGCAGGAGACAGGGTGGCACCCAGAAGAGCTCCTCAGAGTCTCCCAAGTGGAGCTCGGGCGCCAGAGGTGCATCCTTCTTGCTGAGTCAGTGCGGAGCTCTGCAAGTCACCGGGCACACGCCCGCCTGGCCCCTAGGTCTCATGCTGCAAGTTCATAAACACTCGGACAGGAATTCCCTCCTCTCGTGGGCCTTCCCCGTCCCGTGGGCCTGGCAGACCCAGACGCAAGGCTCAGCTCAGGTGCACCATCCTCACGGCTCTCCCTCTGCTCGGGGGCCTCGGGGAGTGAAAGCTGCTCACATTCTCCCAGCCACCTCCATCCTGTGTGTCCATGGGGAAGCTTGGCCAACTGGCAGGACTGCCATCTTTGGGTATCCAGAGTGGGTGACCTGGGGCCCTTTGGCCTTACAGGAGGCCCCACCATGGGCACTGGTTCAGCTTTGAAACCTGGAACTTATTGATTAGTAGATCTGTCTTCTGCTTAGGGCAGTATGTTTGGGTGTCCAGATTAGACTTCCTGGTCACCCAGTATCCCTTCCACACCTCCACCCAAGGCCTCCGTGGTGAAGGAGTTGCTCTGGCTAGGCCATTCATTCTATCTTACCACTCTGACCATATGATTGGTCCAGGCAAGGACATGTGACTAAGCCAAGCCAATCGGATGCTTTTGCTGGGATTCTTTAAGCAAGGCTGATGGGGTGTGGCTTCTTCTCTATGTAGGCAGAGAGTAAGTGTGGGAGCCCAGAGCGGCTGTCACTGTGGTGCTACCATGATGTGGACACCCTTCTGACAGAAGCAGGGGGAAGAGGTGGAGAGGGAAAGCGGGGAGAGAGAGAGTGCGTAAGGAAAGCAGGGGAGGAAAGGACCCGGCTCTGTATGAGGCTGTTTAAGTCTTCCTTTCAGTTCCTAAGACCAGCAGTTATGCTAGTTTCTGTCACTCGAGCCACTGGGCAGGGTTGGGGGACATCTCCATGATGACACAACCAACAAGTAACACGTGCCAGGCCTCGTTCTATAGACTACCTACATTAACTCGGGTAGTCGCACGGCGCCAGGTGAGTTAGCACTCTTACCCTCGTTCGCCAGAACGCAATGTGGTTCAGAGAGCTTACGTGACTTGCACAAGGTCACGCAGCAGAGCCAGAAACGGACAAATGAGTGAATGAGCGATGTTGCCCCTGGCCACCCAGCCATTCACAGTCAGGATGGGAAGGTGCTGTGGGCTCCCATTCCCTGTCCAGGTTTCCGTGATCTTCCCTCCGGCCTGTGGTTCTTAGATATTCAATGGTGGGGTGGAGGGACAGAGCGGGGGCTTAGCAGGTGAGGACTTGACCCTATGCTCTGTCACTTACTTGCTGTGTGCCCGTGGGCAAGCCACTGCACCTCTCTGAGACTCAGCATCTTAGCTGGTAAAACCGAGCTAAGGAGGCCGACCTCACAGAGGGGGTCTCCGATCTCATCAGATGACACACCACGTGCTGGGTACAGGGTGGGCACTGACCGCACGGCAGGCGGCAGTCCTGTCCTTCAGAGGAGGTTTAGGGGCCCCTGCCTCATGCGAGATGGCGCTCTCGGTGTTGGGGACACAGTGGTGAGCGGGCCGGCTGGACCCCTGCCCTCCTGGAGCTCACTCCTTGGGGGGAGGCCGGTGGTGAGGTACAAGAAGCGAAGGCAGCCCGCAGTGGTGGCAGGGACTCTGCGGGGGACCGAAGCAGGGAGGTGGGGTGTGGCTGACTGTGGGGTGGGGCGCTGTGGGTGGGGGGTGGTCAGCCAGGGTCTCTCCTAGGAGCTGGTACTTGTGTTCCGACCTGAGTAGCAGAAGGAGCCACTGTACCAAGATGGGAGGGGCGGGGTGGGGTGGGAGTGTGGTCGAAAGTCTGTCTCAGACAGTCATGGAGTGGACTTGATCTCCAAGTTCTCTTGGAGTCTTTCCTGTGTTTAAGCTGCAGTGGACCCTGCAGCAGGAGGACATGTGTTGCCCGCAGTACTTAAACGGCGTCGTGCTGTGGCGTGGGGCGTGCGGGGTGCGGGGATGTGCGGTATGCTCTGAGGGCGGGCACCCGTACGCACTCATCACACGCCCTGCAAATGCAGGGACACATTTCACACAAAAATTAGCCTCCCCCCCCAAAAAAGTCACACCTCTTCAACATGGAAAAGACGTATATTTCCTTCATCTTTTTTCTATAAGCATATGCATTTTAAAAAATGAAGTGAAAATCATGTTACGTAAAACAGCGTATTTTTTTTTTCTGACCTCTGTGTTTATTTTTAAACTTTATTTAAATTATCTTCTCAGGGGCATAATTTATACACCATAAATGACAGCATTTTAAGTGCATAGTCAATGAATTTTTAAGCAGTGGAAAACACTGTGGTAAAATACGCATAAAAGTTACCACATTAACAATTTTTCAGTGTACAGTTCCGTGGCATCACATGGCTGTGCAACCATCACCGCCATCCATTTCTAGAACTTTCTCACCACCCCAACCAAACCTCTGTGCCCGTCAAACACCGACTCCAGGTTCGCCCTTTCCCCAGGTCCCTAGCAGCCGCCACTGTACTCTGTCCCTATGAATTAGTGTCTCGGGTAAGTGGAACCACACAATGTCGGCCCCTTGGCCTGGCTCACTGTACAAGCTTCATCAAAGTTGTAATGCGTATCGGAATTGCATCTCCTTTCAAGGTTTACTGATGTTCCACGTTTAGAAAATATTTGTTTGCTCATCCAGCTGAGGGGGGGTGGGACATTTGGGTGGCTTCCAGCTTTAGGCCACTGGGAACAATGTTGCTGTATGCAAAGCGGCTGAGTCCCTGATTCCCGCTCTATACCTGGAAGTGGAATCGGATCGTGTGGGAACGCTAGGTTCGGCTTGTGAGAAACTGCCACACCGGTTTCCACAGCTGCCGCCCCACCAGTGGGTTTTGACAAACGCACTCACCATGCCCGCTTGCACTTCTTATCCATTGCCCCAACCCTGCGCCTCAGGCAGGTGCTGGTCTGGTGTCTTTGGCCAGGGGTTAGTTCGGCCTGTTCTAGAACTCGATACGAACGTCATCACGCATAACGGCGGCCTCTGCTGCCTGGCTTCTTCTGCTCAGCGTGCTCTTCAAGTTTCATTCAACACACCCAGTTCTGCAGCCTGTGTTCTCTCATGTTCCTCAAATTAAGAAGCATTAAATCTTCTTTTAAAACGTGATTTTAAACTTAGCTGTGTAGTATTCCATTGCAGGGATCCACCATAATTTATTTGACCATTCTAAGCTGATTCTAGTTTCTTGCTGATTATAAACAGCACTGAGTGGAATATCCTTGCACCTAAGTCTGGGCCCACACCCCTGACCATTGCTTTGAAATAAATCCGTGGAGGTGGAATGACTGGGTGGAAAAGGATTGACAGCTTTTAAAAAAATTTTGTTTCCTTACATCTACTGCCCAATTGCTTCTCAGAGAGGTGTTACCACACTGGTCAATTTCACCGCCGAAGTATCTCTTGAACCTGTGGACGCCTCCCTGTCCGTCTCAGTGTCCATGCCCTTTGGAATCACAACCCGGCGCCCTTCCCCGTGCTACCTGCCTGAGCTGCAAGCAGTTCTCAAAACCCAGCACAGAGCCATCAGGAAGCCAGGCGAGGGCTTCATGGCTGCAGATATGCACGAGCCCGGATACCAGGTGCAGAGCGGGGACCCCACGAGTGAATTAGGGGGTCACTAGTCCCCTTTCCTCCCTCTGCCACCAGTGCCCAACAAGAGGTCTAGCAGAGTAGGCACTCTGAGAACAGGTATGGAGGTGGAGACATTTGCCTGGAACCCCCTGAAACATTAACTCCCGGGCTATTGGGTGGCAGTGATGACATTCAATCAGGAGGCAGTGACGCTGGTCAGTGACATTCCAGGGCGGGTCTCGGGGTCCAGAAGGACATCAAGAGCTCTCAGCCCAGAGACCAGAGCTTTCCCGCCCTCTGGGGCCTCGCCCTGGTTTGCCAATTGCATGGAAGATGCCGGCCCTCCTCTGGTCCCGGCCCTAGTCCAGTTCAACTTCAGGAAAATGCCCAACACAGAGGGGGAAGAGCTGTGTGGCTGTGATAAAGGTCTCCTGACAGACACCCACGCCAGGCTGCAGACGGACGCAGCTCCCCCTGCACACCGAGCCATTCTCACTGGACACCTTTGTCTCCCAGGAGTGCTGGGGGAGCGCAGGAGATGGCGGGGCTGGGCCAGGGGGCTCTCCGGCTCTGCCCCCAGGGTCAGCCGTGCCCTTGGATGGCGAGTCTCCCCAGCCAGGTCGCTGATAATGACAGTGGGCATTTGTGCAGAGCTTCGCAGTTTAGGGACTCACTCACGCCCCTCATCTGGTTGGAGCCTCGTAATCAAAGGCTGAGCTCAGGCGGCTCCTAGGCTCCATTTTGCAGAGGGAGAACCTGAGTCCAAGAAAGCTTCAGTCCCCCTTCCTGACCTCCTTCCCCTGCCCTCGGCTGTGCTGATCCCACTGAAATTGTCAGAGGAAGAAGAAGCTGCTCGGTTGTGGTGCTGGTGCCCAGCAGAGGCGGAGGATTCACTTCAGAAGCTTACTGAGCAATGACTCCAGGCCCGCCTGTGTTTCTGTGCGGATTTGTATACAGTCTCAAAAGGTGACACATTCCAATGTCAACAGTGGTTTCCTCCAGGGAGCAGGATCCCAGTGGGAACTCTGAGTTTTTTCTGTGTACCCAGAGTGTGCCCTGGAACGCTCTTGCAATGGACATTCGCTACTTTGGAAACAAAACAAAACAAAACCAAACCCATGAAAATAAAAATAATCAGTAGAGGTACCTGGCACATAGTAGGTGCTCACTAAATATTTGTTGAAGGCAGGGGTTCAACCGTCTTTGGGTTGCGGTGCATCCTCAGGCTGGGTGCTCCCACCCAGGGGAGCCGGGGCCAGTGGCCCTGTCCAGGTCCCCATGCCTCGGGGACGCGGGATGCGGCTGGAATGGATGTCGATGGAAGCTTGGAGCTGGCGACCACATTTCCCTGGAGGGCTGCTCTAAGGCCAGAGCTCTGTTGGGTTGGCTCACATTTTTGTGTGTGTGTGTGGGGGGAGATTAAGAAAAAATAAAATAAAACATTTAAAGCAATCCAGCCCTCCTTTCCCTCCTCTACGGGTGAATGGCGGGGCTTCAGGCAGGCCGGCCCCGGCGCCTGCAGAATCGAGGGCCACCGCCCGCCACAAAACAAACAAACGGATGGCGGGGACAGAAACAGACTTTGTGCGCGGGCCCCCTCCTCCTCCTGCGCTGTCACTGGGAGCCCCTGCGCAGCCTCGGCGCGCGCTCCCTGCAGGCAGCCGGGAGACCCCCGCCCCAGGCCCCCAGCCCGACCCCCTCCCTGCCCCGCCGAAGGCTTTTTGAAGTTGATCAATGAAACACGTTTTATTTACGGGCCCATTCCTGAGCAGGCGCTCTGCAAAGGCCTTCATTAGTTCCACGGAATGAAAGAATGGGCCGATTCAAGGGGGCTCGGAGAGAAAAAGGGGGAAAATTAGAGTTCCGTCGGCTCACTTAAAAAAAAAAAGAAGAGGAGGGGGTGGGGAGAAATCGTGGATTTGCTAAATAAAGCTCGGCTGCATTCAGAGCCTGCGGAGAGGTCCGCTCAATCCTCTTAGTCCAGACAATGTAGGGCCGGAGACGCGCGGGCCGGCGGCGCATTCCACCCAGCGATGCAAGGGCAATGGGCTGTTTAAATTGCTACTTAGGTTTCCAGCTGTTTTACCAGTGATTTGCCCAACTTAATAGCTCTTTAAGGCTTTAAACAAGAAAATAGCTCTTCTCACGACTCAAAGAAGCGGCCCTAGTTAGTTCAGACGGCGCCCATTGTCCGAGGCTTAAACCCTTCTCTGCGCGGAATTCCGGCCCCACACCCCGCCCCCCAGCCCGGACTCTGTCCAGCTCTTGGGGACTCTTTATTTATTCTTTTAACATTCTGGTTTTCTGGGCCTCCATCCAGAGGACTTCTAAATAAGTACTTACTGGAGGAACTGCCTGTTTGCTCCCTTTGAACATCTCCCAACAAAGAGTAATCGTAATTATTATGACCACGGCATCTATTTATTGAGCACCTACTATGTGCCAGGCCTTGGGTTCAGCCCTTTTCTTCACTCACCTCATTTCATTCTCAGTCATGTCGACAAAGGAGGTGGGTGCTCCTACCAGGGCCATTTTATGGATGGGGAAACTGAGGCGCAGGAGGAGCAGTCACTTGGCCCAGTTCATTCCGGGGCACACAGCAGGGTCGGAGCTGGTCTGATTCCGGGTCCAGGCTCTTCGTCACCACTCTCTGCCAGCAGCCGAGGAAGCTTTGACAGGCCAGGGGAAGGTGGGAGTCTAGCTTGGTACCTCTGACCGGGCAGCTGTTGGGCCCGGTTTCCAGGGAGGCTGTTGGCATGGAGGGTAGTGGGCAGGAGAGGAAGAGACCTGTCCCAAAGTAGGGGGGTCAGGGGGTCTGACTTCAACCATCCGTATCCAGAATCTGCCTTTAACGGCATGAAAATAATTCTCCATCTGTCACAATTTAATGCACTAAAAAGACCGGCTGTTTCTCTGTTCGGAAAGGCGTACATGTAAGTTGTACAGGTCAGCTGTCACCACCACCACCACCAGCACCTCTGTTGTCCTTGTGCAGGTGCTCGAGGATAAGAGCACCGGGGCGCACTGCTTTTCCTTCCAGGCTTCCCCTGCCCCGCGTATTTCTACACACCCCGCCTCGATGACTCTCTGCTGTGCCCTATTCCGAATACGCGTGCTTTTAGTTTTGCCTTAACAGCCACCAAGCCGGAAAGCTTGGATAACGGCTTGTTGATTTTCCCTGTTGACCCTGTGCCCTCTGGTTCTTACACCAGATTACACACTGTAGGTTGTGTGCAAGGGCACAGACAATTGTGCAAAGGGAGTCATGAGAGATGGTGGGAGAGCTTTGCAGGTGGACCAAGCCCAGGGGGAGGGAAAGCTCCCAGACACAGTGTCTGTTCAAGGCTCAGTCTGCGGGCAGTGGAGGCTGGCCACACCGTAGAGGGAGGTGGGGCTGGAGCCTGGCTCCTCCTCCAGGCCAGAATCAATCAAGGGGGGTAGCCTTGTTCCTGCAGGCAGTGGGGAGCCACTGATGGTTTTGGGGACCAGATCAGTGCCGGATGGCCCACATCTAAGACACCCTGGGCTCCAGCCTGCTTCCTGACAGATGCACAAGCAGTTCTCAAATAGAGCAGGAACTGGCTTCCGGACCTTCCTTGGCCACAGCTGGGGACTGAGACCCAGCCTTGTGCGTCCGGGTTGGGCCGTGCTGGAGCCTGGTGTGACTGTGTCTCTGGTGTGTGGGAGGGAAGAGTGGGCGGGGATTGCCTGTCATCTGCCTCTGCCACCCCGACACTGACAGGTAGGACCGATTCACTCTTTGTCATTGGGTGAGTAGGTCTGAGAATGGCCAATCTATTTCACCCCTCTTATTTTACAGTGGGGAAACTGAGGCCCAGCATGGGGAGGGGATCTGCCAAGGCAAGGGAGAACGGAGACAAATGTCTTACATTTGTACCACGTTTTGTAATTCCCATCCATCCCTGCCCTGCTCCTTGTGCTTTTAAAAACATACTTAACAAAACAATGTTCGTGTTACAAATCTTGGTGCAGGGACCCAGGTGCATAAATGGCTGTAGCTTCGTGGGAAGGCAGTTTGGCGATAGCGATGAAAACTTGTTGTGCAAAGGTCCGTTCACCCAGCAATGCCATTGCCAAGAATTGTTCCTAAAAATATACTCACAGGTGTGTGCAAAGATGCACGCACAGGATGATCATCACAGCGCCATTTGTTACAAGTTGGCCAGGGGGGGCTTCAAATGTCTACAAATGGGGACTGCTTACATAAATTATGCTGCATCGTTCACGGAGTATTATACAGCCACTAAAAGGAAAGGAGCACAGCAATTTATACTCCACTGACCGCATCTGAGAGGGCTAATTCTCCATCGACGTGGGCATTTTTTCATACAGCTATTGTTCATTTTCAATGCTTCTTCTGGGAACTTCCTTTCCACACTCAGCTCTTGCCCAGTTTTTTGGCTACGTTTTAAGGTGTTTGCACGTGTGCGAACGTTTGCTGACTCAGAGCAACAACCCCAGGGACCGCCAGGCCCTCTCTGGCTTGTGCCGTGACTTTGTTTATACTTTGTTTTCACCTAGAAATTTAGCAATTGTATATAGTCCTATGTTTTAACTTTGCTACTTTGGTGCAGAAGATGTTTTTACAAACAGTCGGACTGTTCCTTGTTCCCTTTTTGATTTCCTCGATCATTTCAAAGCCTGGAAGCTTCTCATTTCTCCAGAGAACTGGTCAATATTCACTTCAGTTTTGGCCAGCCTTTCCAGGGTTCGATGTGCTTTATCAATGATTTATTTATTCTTCAGTACCTGTGACAATGGATTTAAACTTATATTTTCCCAAACACAGCCTCCCAACTCCACGTGTCCCCCTTTGTCCCATCGGTCGTTGGCTGGAGAGACCTCGTGGTCTCGGTTTGCGTTACTTTCTGTAGCAAAGATTGTTTCTATGCTCTCTATTCATCGCGTGTTTAATATCAGAGGGAGCCTATTCCTCATCTTTTTGAAAATAATCTTTGGATTTCACACTGATTCATTTCCTCAAATGAATTTTATTACAGCTTCTGGGCCTCCTGCTTAGAACGAGCTTTCCTTTCCAAGATTATAAATAACTTCACCTATGTTTTCTTTTAGAATTTTTATGGTTCAGGTTTTTTTTTCTTTTCTTTTTTTTTCTTTTTGTTTAAACCTTGGGTCCACCTGGAATTTATTTTGGTATAAGGGGTGAGGTAGGGATGCAAGTTTATTTTTTCCAGATGGCTGACTGCCCAGCTACCCCAATGCCATGCTCTCACTAACACGTCTCTTCCCTTTGATAAGAAATCCCTCCTTTTCCCTTCACGTGTGTGAATTCCCACACATGTGTCTATAGATTTTTCTGCACTCTGGACGGGGCTGCGTGTCGAGTTCTTTTCCGGGACTACACTTTAAACATTATTCTACTTTCATGGTACGTTTTAACATCTGGTAACGTTAGTCTTCCTTCCTCACTCTTGTTTTCCCTTAGAATTTCCTTGGCTAGCCTTGCATGTTTATTTTTCCAGATGAAATTCGGTATCGTTTTGTCAAGTTTCCAAAAAATAAAAAGAAAATAAAAACTTGTCAGTTTAAAGTGTTTTTTCATAGATTATTGATATTAACCCTTTGCCATTTGCTTGGTTGCCAGTCTCTTTTTCCCCTCGCCATATTTTCTGTGGTACAGATTCTTCTTTTTAAATATAGTCAAATCCACGCTCCTTTTCCTTAAAAAAAAAAAAAATCTCCTTAGTGATTTTAAAGCTTGGAAATTTCTCATTTCTCCAGAGATCTGGTCAACATTCATTTATATTTTTGGCTGGTCTTCTTAAGATTTCATGTGCTTTATAAAGCATTTCTATTTTCGGTGCAAGTGAAAGATGTGAAGAATGCGTCTAAACTGATTTTTTTTTTTTTACACTTAGTCCCAGTTGTTCATTTTACTGAATTGAATTGATCGGGGCGACACGGGTTCGCTAAACCACACAGGTTTAACGTGCAGAACTCAGCAAAACGTCGCCCGTATCCTGCATCGTGGGGCCGTCGCCCCAAGCAAGGCCTCTTTCCAGCCCCATGTCCCCCCGCCTCGCCCAGCTCCACCGGCCCCTACCCCACATCTAGCTGGTTTTTTTACGTGCTCCTCCTCCTGTTCTATCCACGCCCTGTCTGCTGTTTAATGCGGGGCTTAACCGTCTATTTTAACATCCCAGGGGGCTGATGGCTTGTGTTTCTCAAAATATGCTTCGGATTTCTCTCCTTTTACTTCCCCAAATAGCCAGCCTGCATGCTGTGCGTGGCCCTCACGTGAACCCCGGGAAATGGGCAAGACGTGTCTGTTCCACTAGCTGAGCATCCGCTCGGGTTGAGAGGGGCTAAGGGACAGACCAGATGACGCAGAGTTGTCATAGCAGGTAGGGAACAAGTCTTCCAGAAGCCCTCCTTTGGGATCCAAAATTCCCCCGGGGGAGGAATTGTCCAGTCAGCGAACACTGTGGTTGCTGAGTGTGACCGAAGAGGAAGAGGGGGCGTGGGTATGCAGCAAGGGTCCACTACTCGGTCTCTCACGATCAGGGGGCCGTCATCTGGGAATCTTCAGTCAAAGCTGCCACCGCAACTGTGACTCAGTGCAGAGGCCTCAGGAGAAAAGGGAAGGGAGACCCGACTGGGCTGGGGTGGGGGCGTGAGATGGGGTTAGGTCCCTCTCGCATCTGGGGCAGCCCCTCCCGGGTGGTCTCTGCTCTGTCTCTGTGACCTCAGGTGCTGGGAGTATCTCCTGTCAACCTGAGCTGCGTCATTAGCGTGCGTGGTGACAGCCCTGGAAGCCCTGTTCTCCGGGAATGTGTTCTGAGGTGAGCGTCCAGGCCCGGCAGTGACACCGATGTACGGGCCTTGCGTGAGCTGAAGGTCCATGCAGACAGGGTCTGGCAGGCGAGCCCCCAGCTCCCTCAGCTCTGCAACCACCTGGGGCCCCCATGACACTGGAGGGCCCGAGGGGCTTCTGCCAGGCCAAAGGCAGAGCCACAAGAAACACTGGGATGACGTGCCCCCCTGCCCTCTCCTTGGGCCCAGGCCCCGCCCTGGCGGCCCTGGTTTGCTGGCTCTGTCTAGGATCAGGGGGATGTTGTTTATTTCTTTTCTTTATTTTTAGCCTTTATTTTGATCAAACGTACAATGGCAAATACTTCCACAAGGTTTGTTAAGAAAAGCAGCCGTTTCCTGCCAAGGTCCCCGCCTTCTCCCATATGTCCTCCCCGGAGGCTGCCGCTAATTCAGCCTTTAACTGATTAGTTGGGGTTTTACCTCCATGCCTCTAGAAACACATCTTGGTTCTTGTAGTTGTCAGCTTTGCGGGTTGACTTCTCGCTCCAGAAGGCCAGGGTTTTGCTGTCTCTGCCTCAGCACCCGGTGCACACCTTTCCCGTCCTCAGTCTGTCTGTGTGGTCGTAGAATGGGGGTCGGCTCTCTTTGTGGAAGAGCAGGGTGTGGAGTCTGAGCCACCTGCTGGGTGTTAGTCCTCCTCCGGGTTCTGCCACCTCCCCACTGTGCCGTCCAGCCAGGTGACTCACCCCCCGGCGATGGCCATCCACCCGCCGTGGACGTCGTGTTACATGAGTCAAGTCATGTAAAACGCTTCCAAAGGGACATCAGAGAAAAGTGCCCCTTGAGTGTTAGCATGGAGAAGAGGTTTGTGCTGTGACTCCGTCCCTGCATCGTGGTGCCCCACATAACGGTCTCATTCTCCTTTGCCTCATTTTCTGTGCAGTTGTCACTGATTCGCTTCCGAACTTTCCTCTTGAGACTCCTGGACACACCAGGCCATCTCCCCTCCTGGAGGAGCCCAGGCCTGGCGAAGTGGGGTCTCCCTCCCCCGGCCTTGCCTCTCCTGTTTTCTGTACCCCATCTTTTCCTCTCCCTTGACTTACCCCTCACGCTGGTGAAGGATCTTCTCTCGTAATCTCCTGAGACAGCGGGCAAGGAAAGTACAGTCGATTCTCATGACTCGTGGTCCTTCTGTTCTGTAAAGTCACCACAGACACCAGATTAGCCAACGCGAAGCCGTGGTCCCTAGGAGAAATGCAGGGTTAGGTCCCGATGAGTCTGCGGTCATGACATTTCCACCCACCGAGCAAGGCTACCTAACCCTGTTTTATGTGTATTTTCTGTCTAGAGACATTGCGTTTAATATACATTATTGATTCATGAACACTGAACTCGCGGCCGCCAGCACTGTAACTCAGGCCTGAGAGAAGCTCACCTAACACAGGAATTTTTTCCGAAGGGGCGTCACTCCCCTTCAGGAGGGGGAGTCTCATGGGCCTCAGCAGATGGCCGCGAGGACACTTGTTTGCAGCGTGAGCTGAAACACCAGGCAGAGTGGCCCAAATTTTGGCCACTCCTTGCGTCACGGCACATGGCCACAGGAGTTCTGCTTGTATTGATTTTGAGGTTACACACAAATTTTAATGAGTAGGTGACTTTGCAAATAAGTTATCTGCGAATAATGAGGATTGACTATAAATGTTTCAAGACTTGGCATGTCTAAAAATACCTCCCTTCTGTCCTCTCCTTTGATTGACAGCTTGGCTCGGAGATACTTTTCCTTCCACGTTTTGCAGGCATTGCCCCTGGGCCTGCTGGCTGCCGTGTTGTCAAGAAGTCCAAAGCTATTCCTGCCCCTCATGCGTGACCTTTGTTCCTCTCCCCGAAAGCTGGCGGGACCTTCTCTTTGTCCCAATGTCTCAAGTTTCCCGGTGATGTGCCCTGGCTTAGGTCTTCTTTTACGCATCGCCCAGAGGGGCACTTGGTGGAACTGTGCCATCTATGCATTTAGGGCAGTTTCCTTAGAAAATACCCCAGGTCGTTCATGAATACCTTCCTTTCATTTTCTCTGGTCTATCTTTCTGTTAATGGGATGTCATCACCTCCTGGACTGCTCAGCGTTCTTCGGAGAAGAGAACCAACAAGATCTGTCTCTGTGTCTGTCTCTGTATTTACTTCTATGCCCTATTTTTCTATATCTGCCTGCATCTGTCTATACTCTGTCTCCTGTCTATCTATCCATCCATCCCATCGGTTCCCTAGCCATCTATCCGCCCTCAGGCAATGATGGAGGCCGAGTCCCATGAGCCGCCCTCTGCAAGCCAGAAACCCATGAAAGCCGGTGACATGGTTCTAGAAGGCTGATGGTGTGAGTTCCAGTCTGAGGGCAGGAGAACGTTGTGTCTCAGCTCAGACACTAAGGCAGAGAGAGCAAATTCTTCCTCCCTCCAGCTTTTTGTTCTGTTCAGAAGTTCAACTGATTGGATGAGGCCCGCCCTCCCTGCGAGGGGCACTCCGCTTCACTCAGTCTCCGATTCAGGTGCTGATCTCATCTGGAAAAGCTCCCACGGACACACCTAGAAATAACATTCAGCCACGTGCCTGGGCACCTGTGATCAAGTCGGCGTTAAAATTAAACATCACACCTCCTCTTTTCCATCTCCGTCCTTTTGCTCTACTTTCTAGAATATTTCTTCAAATTTATAATCCGATTCTTCCACTGTGAGTTTAAACATCTGCTATTTCTTTTTTTAAGATTTTATTTATTTATTTTTAGACAGGGGGGAAGGGAGGGAGAAGGAGAGAAACATCAATGTGTGGTTGCCTCTCGCACGCCCCCTACTGGGGACCAGGCATGAGCCCTGACTGGGAATCAAACTGGTGACCCTTTGGTTTGCAGGCCGGTACTCAATCCACTGAGCCACACCAGCCAGGGCCATCTGCTATTTTTTTAAAGGCTCTTTTTAAATTCTCCAAATGTTCAATTTTTTTTGTCTGTAGGATCCTGCTCTTGTTTTATGGGTACAATATTTTCTCTTTTTTCTCTAAGGATGTCCCCTGGTAACCTTTTGGCTTTTATTTTATTTTTTAAAGTTTTCTTCTCTCCCCTCCAAATAGTTTCTATTTTTCCCAAGTTGCTTTTCTCTTTTTGAGATGGTTGTTTGTTCAGTCTCCACCTTTCCTGCTCTGTGCTCTCCTCCCAAGTCTGATGATCTTTGGTTGTGGGATCACAGAAACTAAGAGCTGATTGGTCTTTCTGGATGTGTGGGTGGGGCCTGGTGATAGGAGAGTCTCTGAGTCATGGGGCTGGGGAGCTTAGTTCCAGAAATGGTAACATCTCTATCTAAAGATCTTTCTCCTTGGGCTGGTCCAATTCCCCAGAGAAAGCCCAGCCAACCTCTTGCCTGGAGGGTGAAGATGGGGCTGCTGGTACACGGGTGGGAAATATCCCAGGGTGCTCACTCTCCAGGACCCGCCAGTCCACGGGGCCTCTGTCTTACTGTCAAGAGTGTGAGCCCCCCAGGCTTCTGCCAGGGAGGGTTATGGGGCTTTATGGATTGGCTGCATGGACTTGGAGGCTTTAAATCATTCCGTGAACGCGTGTCTGATCGGTCCTTAGCCAAAGCCCATTTTCTTCCTGGGTCAGCCCGACCCCAAACCTTCTGGGCATTGGTGATGACATCCGGACGGGTCTGAACTTTCCTCACCAGCAGCTTAGGGTTCGGATTCCTTTCCTGCGAAGTCAGTCCCTCTGTTCTTCAGCTCCCCAGATTCGTTTCCTGCTCTGTCCTCTCCCATCTTCTCCATTTTTCCGAGTTTCTGGCTTTTGAAGAAATTCCTTTACTATCCTTTTAGTAGGGTTTGGGGAAGTGACAAAGTAGAAGTCGGTGTTGAATCTGTCACCTCTGTTGGAGGCCCCTGCTGATTCCTTTAAATGCCTGCCTGGTCCATTAGCCTGTGGGCTTCCCCAAGACAGGGAGGGGGTCCAGTTCATCTTGGGGTCCCGTGCATGCACACAGGGGCCGGCCTCATGAGTATGAGCTTGAAGAGAGCACCACGGTTGACCTTTGCACGAGGAAGGCAGGTGTCAAGCCAGGAGATCTGAGTCTGAAGCCTAGTTCTGCTGCTGATTTTCTGGGATTGTCGTTTCATTTCTCTGGGCCTCAGTTTCTGCATCTGCACAACGGGTGTGCCTAAATCACCGCACACCGTTGATTTAACACAGAAGCCAGAGGCTGTGTGCAGGAGCAGTGAGCGAGCTGTCCAGCGGTTCAGAGACTCAGTCACCGTGGACGAATGACCACAGTGTTGGAAACGGCAACGACGGCAGAATGAGGAGCGGGAGTCCGGAGAGCCGGGCTGTCACCTCGCTTCCGCCTCTGCTTTTTCAAAGGACCGTAGCCATGTCTCCTTCTCTCTCGGGTCCGGTTTCTTCTCCTCCGACGGCCTCGTCACTACCATCATCATCATCGCCTCCGTGGGGCTGTGACGATAATAACGCAGCCCCCATCGTGGCAGGAAGACGGCGCACGCCCAGAACTCGCGGAACACTGTGGTTCCACGTCATGCGGATATCATTTTACTCGGGGGTTAGGATGACCTTAACATCGCCTGTTTTATGTTCAGAAACATGGACACTCAGGGTAAGTGACTTCTGCAGGGCTACATGGCTGAGACAAGGCAGGGGAGACTCCCCAGCTTGCTTTTCACCAACAGGCCCCAGGGCCTGCCTAGCACCACTCACTTTCTGTGACTCTTCCCGAACCCCGAGGCCGGCGACCTTGTGTTGTCACTGGCGAGGGTTTCCTCTCCGACCCACCTTTGCGCTGGTGTTGTTTTGTGAAGTGAAAGCACACTTGTGCGAGGCTGGCGGAGCCGCCACAGACGCGGAGGCACTGTTTGGCTTGGCATGGCATCCAGATGTCTCCCAGCCACTGCTGCTTTTGTATTTCTTTCCGCCAAGACCAAGATCAGAAATAACTCAGCTGTGAAAAAAAACACATAAGCTTGCCAGCGGCCCTTGAAGAAGATGAATTTGCCTGTGGGTTATGCTGCCCCTTGAGTCAGGAGTGTGAAGGGAGGTGGGGGAAGAAGCCAGGTTTGAAAGACCCGTGTATGTCTTGGTACCAGGATTAGCTCCATTTTAAGAAAGAGGAGGGCTGAGACACCCACACTCCATCCGACCGTCCGGCGTGGCTGCGGCCAGGCTCCTGACGCCTGCCGGTCCGGCCTGCTGGTCAGGGCTGCTTACATCCACAGGCCCCACATTGGGCTGGTGTGATTCCAACCGGCGAGAAGTGTTGCCTTCTGCGGCAATGGGACTTGTTTTTCACTGGTCAGTTTGGGAGTGTTCTGTGACCGTATCCCGATTGAAATGTGGTCCTTAGTTCCAAGGTGAGGGGCAAGTGACACACACATGTCCACATGGGTACCGTCCTTCCGTCCCATCCAGCAGGGACCATCATCAGGCTCAGGGCACTGGCTGTCCCTGAGATGCATAGACTGTGCAGATGAAGATGCTTCTCCACATGCTTCTCGGGTGGACATTGTTCCATGTCCCCATCAGGACAGAGGACCCCGACCTTCCGTTCCTCCTGCCCTTGAGTGGCCCATGACCTTGAGTAGAACACAACAACAAGCCCACAGATAAGTGTGGTATGCTGTAGCATGTGCTAAAACAGAACGGGCCAAAGGCCAAAGGAGCAAGTTCTGGAAAGTTCTCAGAGAGAGCTTCCATTTCTGGCACGCTGCCAGGTGGCCCGCCTTTAAGGACCGCCCTGGTTATGATGAATGTGCTAGAGCAAATATTTTTTTAACTTGATGTCTACACATTGCTGCGTGGGCATGGAAGCAGGGAAGTGACAGGCCTCCGAAGTGAAGCGAAGGTGGGAGGCTTCACCCTTCTGCTTTCACAGCTGCAAGAGATGCAAGGGGCAGGAGAGAAATGCAGGGCACCGCTCAAGGCAGGCATGTCCCAGGAGACGCCTTCAAAGCTGGGGGCCAGGGGCTATGTCCCGAGTGTAGGAAGGAATGAAAAGGACATCTCACCCTGCAGAAGAGGACAGAAAGCAAACCTGCCTGTTTTGACCTTGACATTGGGTTAAGTCGAGAGAAAAATTATGTCCTTTGAGAATCTGTAATCACGAGCTGGTCCTCACGTGATTTTTGGTTTGAGTTCATGCTACTTGTGTGGTTCCAAGGAACTCCAGCAGAGAATTTCATTTAAAGTGGCCCCTACTGGGTAGAATCCCTAGTTACCCGGCAGAAGGGAGCCCTGAACCTCCCCCCAAGGAATTCAACTATGTGTCTGCCTTACAGAATCTCCATGAATAAAGTTCCAAAGAAAATGAGGACTCACAGTGAAAAACAATGAACTTCACAAGGAGAGAAAGGGAACTAGCAGCAACACGAGGCAGAAGAAACAGATCCTTAATGCCTTGAGATTTGAAATTATCCCATGCAGGCTGCAAGCAAATTTAAAAGAAGATTTTGTGTGTGTGTGTTCTTAAAGAAATAAAAGGAAACTTTGAAATTATGAGCAGGGAATATGAGTCTGCAAAGAACAGCCAGATCTGGAAAAAGAACCAAATAAAACTCACAGCAATGAGAAATGTAAAACCTAAAACTTGAAACTTAGTGGACAGATTGAACAGCAAATTCGGTACAACCAAAGAGAGAATTTGGAAAGTAGTCAAGGCAAGAGATTGTCCAGAACAGAGAGGGTCCAATATGCGTTTGTTCAGAGTTCTCAAAGGGGATAGTAGAACGGGGAACAGGCATGTAGGAAGAGATAGTGGCAGATAATTTTGTAGAATTGTTGTAGACAGTCAACCTCAGATCCAGGAAGGGCAGTGAATCTCAAGCTAGGGGAATTAAAAAAACCTCATATTTAGACACACGGTAGTGAAGTTGTAGAATGTCAAAGACAAAGAGACGATGTAAGAAGCGTCAGAGAAAAAATGATGGACCTCCAAAGGATCGATATTAGATTTACAGCTGACTTCTCACTATCATCCATGGAAGCCGCAGACTGTGGGACTATATGCAGAGAACAGATAACTGTCCACCGAGAGCTCGATATTTTCCTTCAAGAATGCGGTGAAATAAAAACATATGCAAATCACAGTGTTAGATTATACCACTAAAACATCCTCACTGAGGAAAATTCTAAATGAAAATTATTCCAAGACTTCCGACCAAGATGGAGGCAAAGGTAGACACACTGTGCCTCCTTGCACAACCAAAAGAAAGACAACAACAAATTTAAAAACAAAAAACAACCAGAACTGCCAGAAAATTGAACTGTATGGAAGTCCAACAACCAAGGAGTTAAAGCAGAAACACTCACCCAGACAGTAGGAGGGCCGGAGGCGGGCAGCCCAGCGGAGAGGACTCCCGGCAAGGCGGCGGCTGGAGGACCCAGTGGTGGTCCCACATTCAGGTGAAGATAAACTGGGAGGAACAACTGGGGACGAGACAGACCACACACCCCAGGGTTCCAGTGGGGAAATAAAGCCTCAAACCTCTGACTGAAAACACCTATGGGGGTTGTGGCGGCGGGAGAAACTCCCAGCCTCACAGTTTGTTGGAGAGACCCACAGGGGCCTAGAATGTACA
Source organism: Desmodus rotundus (assembly GCF_022682495.2). Classification (NCBI taxonomy): domain Eukaryota; kingdom Metazoa; phylum Chordata; class Mammalia; order Chiroptera; family Phyllostomidae; genus Desmodus; species Desmodus rotundus. Next base: position 198,268,641 of record NC_071389.1, read on the forward strand.
CAAACCACCCACCTTGGAATCAGCACCAGAAGGGCCTGGTTTGCTTGTGGGTAGCGGCGGGGAGTGGCTGAAAGCCAGCAGAGAGCCAAGCAAGCGGCACTGTTCTCTCTCAGGCCCTCCCCCACGTATAGCATCACAATGGAGTGATGTGACTGCCCCGCCCTGGTGAACACCTAAGGCTCCGCCCCTTATATGTAACAGGCGCGCTAGGATGAAAGAAAACTGGCCCAAATGAAAGAACAGATCAAAGTTCCAGAAAAAATACAACTAAGCAATGAAAAGTTAGCCAACCTATCAGGTGCAAAGTTCAAAACACTGGTAGTCAGGAACGATTGAGTATGGTCGCAAAATAGAGGAAGAAGTGAAGGCTACGCTAAGTGAAATAAAGGAAAATGTATAGGGAACCAACAGTGAAGGGAAGGAAACCAGGACTCAGATCAACGATTTGGAGCAGAAGGAAGAAATAAACATTCAACCAGGACAGAATGAGGAAACAAGAATTCAGAAAAATGAGGAGACGCATAGGAATCTCTGGGACAACCTGAAACATCCCAACATCCGAATCATTGGGGTGCCAGAAAGAGAAGAGGAAGAGCAAAAAATTGAGAACTTATTTGAAAACGTAATGAAGGGGAACTTCCCCAATCTGGTAAAGGAAACAGACTTCCACAAAGTCCAGGAAGCTCAGAGAGTCCAAAAGAAGTTGGACCCAAGGAAGCACACACCATGGCACATGATAATTACATTACCCAGGATGAAAAGGGGAGAATCTTAAAAGCATCAAGAGAAAAGAAGACAGTTACCTATAAAGGAGTTCCCATAGACCAACAGCTGATTTCTCAAAAGAAACCTTGAAGGCAAGAAGGGGCTGGAAAGAAGTATTTGAAGTCATGAAAGGCAAGGACCTACTTCCAAGATTACTCTATCCAGCAAAGCTATCATTTAGAATGGAAGGGCAGATAAAGTGCTTCCCAAATAAAGTCAAGTTAAAGGAATTCATCATTACCAAGCCCTTATTATATGAAATGTTAAAGGAATTTATCTAAGAAAAAGAAGAAGATCAAAACTATGAGCAGTAAAATGACAATAAACTCACAACTATCGACAAGGAAACCTAAAAAAAACCCCAAAACCAAAAACAAACTAAGCAAACAACTAAAGCAGGAACAGAATCACAGAAATGGAGATCACATGGAGGGTTATCAGCAGGGAAGGGGAGGGGTGGGAGTAGGGAAAAAGGTACAGGGAATAAGAAGCATAAATGGTAGGTACAAAATAGACAGGGGGAGGTTCAGATTAGTATGGGAAATGTAGAAGCCAAAGAACTTATATGTGAGACCCATGGACGTGAACTAAGGGGGTCAGGAATGCAGGCGGGGGGGTGCAGGGTGAAGGGGAATAAAGGGGGTGGGGAATGGGACAACTGTAATAACATAATCAATAAAACATATTTAAAAGAAAAAAATATGTTAAAAAAAACCCCAGAAAATTATTCCAGAGAAAAAACCAGACACATAAGAAAAAAATGGGCAAAGATATTGGCAAATACGTGGAGGGAAACTATAAAAACCCGGACTGTGTGGCTCCATGAGAATAATGTCTAGTTCATGGTGGGAAACCCCCCAGGCTAGTGCTAAAATACTAGACAAAACCGTCTCACTTTGAAGGGGATGGTCAAAATTAAAGTTTTCAAATTCTTTCAGTTACTTGGGAGGAGGGCAAATATGTTGATGAGATTTAGACTTTGTTAGTTACGTGCTCAGTGTTAACATAGCTAGGGTAAGCGTGACAAACCAGTCCTAAAATGTATAATTTCTAAACAATTAGAAAGAAAAATTAGGATAAGAAAAATAAGAAAAAATTCTTAAATGATTGAAGGGAAGGGAAGGCAGGAGGCTGGGGGCAGGAAAAGTTAGAGTGAATAAAATATACATTGTAAGACTGTAGAAATTAATCTAGACATTTAAGCTATTAGTAATACATGTAAGAGGACTACACTTCCAGTTAAAGGAAGATTGTCAGCCTGGGTTTTAAAAATATCTAGATTGTGTTTTATTTACAAGACACATACCTCAAACATAAGGACCCAGAACTGTTGAAAGTCCAAGTATAGAAAAAAATGTACTAGGCAAATACCAACTGCAGGAAAGTTGCTATGGCTGTCTTCGCAAAAAATAAAAATAGACTTTAAGGGAGAGAAGCGTAATTAGAGAAAAGACGGTACCCAGATACCAAAGAATGGTTCTGTTCACCCGGAAAAGTCTCCCACTTCCTGTATCAGTTTGCAAAAGCTGGGCAGTCAGGGCAGGGAACACTGGTGAGACGCTCCGAGTTAACCTCACTCATGATCACAGGTGCAAACTGCTTCACAAATATCAGGGCAGCGCGTTCAGCAATAGCTACTGAACATACAGTGCATCCTGTCTGAGTCGGTTCGCCTTAGGAAGGCAAGGTCGCCTTCTGGTTAGGAAATTGATTAACTGTATTCGTCACATCACATTAACAAGAAAACACACGACCATTTCATTCGGTGAGAATGTGTTTAGGATTTTGAGTTGAAAGGTAAAGGAAAAGGTGATGATAAATTTGACTACATCAAAATTGAGATTTTTAGAAAGTCAAAGGACCATAAATAGATGGAAGAGACAAGCCACAGAGGAGAGGCTTGCAAGATACACAAGGGACACGGGGCGATTATCCAGAACACACCAAGAGCTCCTGAGAACCAGCACAGGGAAGCCAACTGCCTGATCGGAGAATGGGCTCATGGAGAAGGACACACGGACACAGCTGGACTCGGAGGTAGGCCCATTCGAGTTCCGATTGGGCACCAACATGCTCCCTCCTGTGTGTCTTTGGTGGCATCGCTCAGCTTCTCTGAGCCTTGGCGTTCTCATCCTTACCCTGTCTCCCTCCCGGCCTTGGCGCTGAGCGGACCTCCCCTCTGGTGCTGGGCTGGGGCACAGCATGCGGTCCGACCACCCACTCATCCACTTACTGAGCTGTGATCGGGGCCTGGGCTCGGACCTCCAGGCTGGCCGATCCGAGTTTCCCCAGTCCTGGGCCAGTGAAGGGACCTCCCAGGACTCCTCGTCCTTTCTCCCCCTTTCACTAAAGTGTGTGGTGTCTGGTGGCCTGGAACACCTGGCTGAACTCCTGAAGGCTAGCCATTGGCCCCAGGGGTAGGATTTTGGGTTTATTGGTGGCAGTTGCTACAAGATCCAGTCCCTCACCTCTGCAGAGTTCCCTTGGGTGCTGGGACCCAAGGGAAGGGCTAGGCCCCCGGAGGCCAGCTGCTCCACCAGACTTCTAGGGCCCTTCATGGAGGGGATAGGACCCTGACAGACCTAGAGCTTGGGGTACATGAAAGGTTTGGGGCGGGATGTTGGGCCTGCAGTGAGCTGGAGCCAGGGGAGGTGCCTGCAGTGGCAGGAGAGGGTTCTAGGTTGGGAAGGGCGCCCCCAGGGCTACCAGGGCAACTCTGGCCCATGGGCACCCCAGGGTACACTGAACTATGGGCACTTCCCCAGCTGGTGCTGTCCTATGCTCTAGCAGGGCTTCTGCCTGGGCCATGGGACACCTGTGGCCCGGCCCCCTTGCCCAGATCAAGGGTCTGCTCAGTGCCCAACCCTGCAGACCCCCGATTCAGGGAGGATGCGAGGGCTCTGGTCTGGCTTGGTCCCTGGGATGGCCCTGCAGCTCAGGGAGCTGCCCAGAAGGGATGCTGTTGGAGTTCGGAGGGGGGCTGTGCGTGCTGGGGAGCAACATAGGCCCCTAGCACGTTTGCAGCCGTGCAGCAGTGGCCCAGCGGATAGTTGGCAAGGTCTGGGGACATTGGGGTCGTCACACCTCAGCGGTGCAGCCCACCCCTTCCCCGGGCAGGTCAGCCCCAGACAACTCAGAACTTTCTGGTGCCATCTGTCGCTAGTGCTGAGGTGGGCAGACCCTGCCATCTGGACTGCACAGCTGGGGCGTCCCCACTGGTCCCACGTGCCAAGGCCACATAAATAAGCGTGTGGGGAGGGGACAGTGGTGCCGAAGGGGATGAAGCTGTCCAGCCCAGAGGAAGGGTGGGCGCCCTCTCTTGCCAGAGTTTCTATTCACAGCCCCCCCCCCAAGAAAGTCTAGATATCTGGATTTGGGCAAGAAATCTGATATTTATTTTTGTTTAAAGATTTTATTTACTTGTTTTTGAGAGAGAGGGGAAGGGAGGGAGGAGGGAGAAAGAGAGGGAGAAAAACATCAGGTGTGAGAGACAGGTCGATCTGTTGCCTCTCACGCACCCCCAACTGGGAGACCTGGCCCGCAACCCAGGCTTGTGCCCTGACGGGGAATGGGACCCCTGACCTTTTGCTTCCCAGGCAGGCACTCAATCCACTGAGCCACACCAGCCAGGGCTCTCCTGATTTTTAAATGCTAGCAACCAGTTATTATTTTTGAAAAACCGTGTGTGGATTGAACAAGACTGTACACTTCTCCCTCTGTTTCTGGCCCCAGCGCACTGCCCGGGGCTCCCTCCTGGCTTGCTGTGGGGTTCCACGCAGACGGGAGGTGGGAGAGCCCCTCTGCCAGGCTGGGCCATGGCTGGGGCGCTGCTGCCACTCTGTGGCTGAAGTAGGGAACGCAGGCTGTGGTGTGGCTCAGGGGCTCGGACAGTTCCCACCAGGACCCAGGTCCAGCCAGGGTCCAGGCTGCCCCCTTGATGAGCTGATGCTGACATTTCCTGGGGGACCAGGGTCTGATTCCAGAGCTTCCCAGCATGAATCCAGTTTTTCCCCAGCACAGTGTGACGCTGGGACGTCACTCCCTTTCTCTGGGGCTCAGTGTCCCTGACTGAAAAGAGGGGTAAGGACACAGGGGTTAGTGACAGGTGGGTGAGACGATGGGGGTAAAAGTGCCGAGTATTGCACAAAGTGAAGGGTGTGCACACCATCAACGATTGTCATTCCGCGTGGCCAGGCGCCACTCACCATCCGGGCTGACTCTGGTGGTGCTAACAAGGTCCCTGTGCTCTGCCTGTTGCAGGGGACAATCTCCTCTGATCCTCCACTGCCTGGGCCAGCAATGAGAGGGGATGCCCATGGACCAAGTGGTCAACCTTTACAAGGACTCTGGCTTTGAAAATGGCCCCAACTGGCGGCCCTGGGGTTGGAAGCTGCCTTCCATCGTCATGGTTACAGAGCAGCACCTGGTCTCCCAACCTGGGGCCTCTGGGCGCCCCATTAGGGAGCAGCGAGAGCCCAACACTCCAGAAGGTAGGTGCCCACTTGGGGTCTGGCTCGCTGGCCCTCCCGTGGCAGACGGGTTGCATCACTGTCCCAAAGGGAGGCAGGGCTGCCCTGGCTGCCGCAGCCCTGTGCTGCTGCAAAGGGCCAGGGAGTCCTGTCGGCCTTCACGTTTCCAAACCATTGTGGCTTTGGTCTCCCAAAGAGAGGACACCTTGGGGAAACTGAGGATGCCCAGTGTCCCCCAGGGGACTGTGCAGCTCTGCTCTGCCCGACGAAGGGAGGCAGGTACAGAGGGTTCTAACACTTCAGGTCAACCCAGGTCCTTACACTGTCCAGTGTGGCTTCTCATTGGCCAGGAGGGAAACAGGCCGGGAGCAGAGAGTAATCCCCTGGTGACCTCCACACCTTACTGCGAGACCCTCTTCTCTTGCGAAGGATGGTGGGCTCATTCGATGCTCGGGGGTGGGGAAGGTGGTCTGGGCAGCCACCGGCTGCTCTGTCTGCTCATCCCTTTAGCTGGGAGAAGAGCTCTTGCAAGGGCCCACTCTAACCCCTAGCAGTGGCGGGAACCCACTGGCACCAGCCTTGGGGAAAGAGCGGCTCCCTGGTGTCTCATAAGGGAGGGAGTTGGGGGCTACTTCTGCAGTCTGGTTGCGGGTCAGCTGGGGACCCTGCGCCCTCCACCTCCTGGGGACCGGCAGACCTGGATTCCTTGGTGAGCTCCATTCCCACCTGCTGTGTGACACTGGGGGAGCCACTCCACCTCTCTGAGCCTCATCTGTACAACAGCAATCACATCCTTCCTGCCCCACCGCACAGGCGGGGAGGGCAAGTGAAGTGACTTTGCCCTCTCCTTCCGCCAGAAGCAAGACTGTGCTTGTGATTAAACAGTGAGTTCCTGTGGGACGCGAGGTTTAACCCTGCACCTGCTCTCACAGCCTGCAGGGGGCGTGACTAGCTTGTTGCCCCTCATGTCACTAGTGCCTAGCACAGGGGTTGGCACTCCATGTATGTTTGGAGCGTTTATGATTAATAGCATACCTGACAAACCTCTGACATGTAAAGACATCACATCTTTGAAAAGCACCTGAAGAAAATTGTGGGGATGAGGGTGCCACCCCTCCACCACCTCCCCTCAGGGGTCCCTGGCTGCAGGGCCCCTGGGCACAACCTCATCTGGAAGGACTGAATGGGGAAGAGAGGGCAGCGGACGCACTTCCTACCTGTAGCCAGCAGGTGGCGCCCGCCCCTGCCTGCAGACCAGCGGCCCAGTGCTGCCGGCGCTGTGTTGTCCGGTGCCCTATTCCAGTGCATTCATTTTTTGGAGGTGTGTCGGCTCACAGCTCCCGGCCAGGAACAGCGGACTCTTACTTCTCCTTCAAGGACCAGCTCAGGGGCAGCTCCACGTGGAAGCGACCCTTCCTCGGTGCCCAGCCTGGGGTCCGTCTGTGAACAGACAGTTCTCGAGTGCTGTGACCTGAATGACAGTGGGAGACAGTGGAGCGCAGGAAGAGGGCTCTGGGTCACGTGTGTCGTTTGCTGAAAGTGAATAGATGGCCCTGACCGGTGTGTCGCAGTACGTTGAGCGTCGTCCAGCAAAACGTCACCTGTCCGATTCCCCGTCAGGGCACGTGCCTGGGTTGTGGGCCAGGTTCCCAGTCGGGGCGCATATGGGAGACAACCGATCGATGTTTCTGTCCCTCCCTTCCCTCTCTCACAAAATAAATAAATAAAATCTTTTAAAAATGAATAGATGCTTAAATGTGTAAATTCACGTGTTGAGTAGGTACAGGATGGACGAGGAGAGAAGGAAGGAAGAAGGAAAGGAGGGATGAAACCCAAGCAGCACAGAAAGGCATAAAGCAAAAACTAGGTCTCTCTGTCCCCACCCCCACCCCTAGATCTCCACCCTAGAGCTCCCCTGTAGTCCTGGCTTCTTGAACATTCTTCCAGAGACAACTACCCGGATCTGTGTGTGTAGGGGAATGCAGAGTCTGTTTGCCGCCGCTGTGTGGGAAGAAATAGCCTTCTCTTGGAAAACCCCTTAGCCAGAAAGAGCTGGGCCTGACCAGAGAAAGACCTACTTGCTGTTTGTGGGGGCGGGGAGGAGGGCGGAAACCAGACCCCGAGTGGGTGCTTGGGACAGTGCTTTGTAGTACAAAGTCCCGGTTTCATTTTACGCTCGACAGGGGGTGTGAGGCTCCCGGAGGCTCAGGTTGGGCTGAAGAGTATTACAGTTTCCCTAATGTGCAGACAGGGACCAGCCAGGCAGAGAGGTAAAGGGACAGCTCTGTGCCACACAGCAGGTGACAGAGAAGCTGGCTTGCAGAACCGGGTGTCCTGGCTGCCTCCCAACTTCTCCTCCTGCAGATTTTCCAGCTTCCAAATGGTTAGGAAAGGAGAGAGGCCTTGGGGGCTCTGGCCTGTGTGACGGCCAGCTGCCCGGTGATGGGCGGGCAGGGGGGCACCCAGTCAGGCCCTTCCAATGTAGTGGTTTCTAAAGCTGCTTGGAGACCAGCCTTCAAAATATTTTCCTGTTCTCCCTCCTTCTCCTCCGGCCCCTCCTTCTTCCTGCTTGTCAGGAATCTGTAAGGATGATAATTGCCCCCCGTGGAACTCACCTGCCACAAAAGGGTGTTAAATAACACGCAATTTACATGTCTTCCCTGTAGGAAATTATAGAATCAGAGCTTTCAAATTAGCAATAGATTTTTTCTAATTGAATCTATTTCCCGTACGGCAGGTGAAGTGAGAAATGATCAGGTAGTTCGGCTTCCCCTGCAAATGGACCACCAGACAATTGAAGGAATTAAATGCTTATTAAAAGTGCAGGTAGAAGTGATATTATGTTTCTGGGAAATCTGTCTGCAAAATGATACTGCAGGTACGTTTGGGTCCATACGATCACTCTCGTGACAAGATAAAGGCTGTGTGTGCCAAGGAGGGAAAGGGAGGGGCGTGACAGGGAAAGGGGGCTGCCCCCCCCACCCCTTCTTCAGCCAGTTCCCAGCGCACGGCCAGGCTCTGTCCTGTTGACCTTCCTGACTGGTTTGCACCTGTCAACAGAAACCACGAGACGTGTGCAGTGAGTGGACGGGCGATGCATGTGAAGTACCTTAAATAAAGCCTGGCATATAGTAGGTGCTCAACAATACATGTGTATCTTCCTGCTATTGTTATTTCTCCCATCACTATTATGTTTGCCTGGTGTATTTGTTGTCTAATCCTGAACCATAAATTACTGCAAGGCTCAGTGGCTTAAAACGACACACATTTATTATTTCACGGCTCCGTGGGTCAGGAGTCGGGCTGTGGCTTAGCTGGGTCCTCCCAGTTTGACAGGCTCGCAGTCAAGGTGTCAGCCCAGTGTCTGCTCTCTCACCTGAGGCTCAGCCTGGGAAGGACGGGCTTCCAAGCTGTTGATGGCATTCACTCAGGTCCTTGTGAGCTATTGTCTGGAGGCCCCCTGCAGCTCGGTGCCACCAGGGTCTCTCCAGGGTGGCGGCGGCTTCCTCGGAGCCACAAGTGGGGGAGTCCACCAGCAAGGCAGAGTCGTCACCTGGTGCGACCTCATCAGAGCAGTGTCATGTGTGCACAGCCCATGGGTTAGAATCAAGTGGCAGGTGATGCCCACATTCAAGGGGACTCTGGGGCCTTCAGAGAAGCTGCCCACTGCAGCGATAATCAGGAGCCAAGGCTGCGTTCGGGCAGAGAGGGCCAGCGCCTGGCGGGGCGACAGAGCTTCGTTCCTGTGGGGTCGGGGTTGTTGGTGACCCTGCCAGCACCGGGCTGTCATCCTTTCCCATGGACGTTTCCAGTCCCAGTTCTGCGGTGGGGGACCTGGGCCACTCTCAGGCACAGGGCACGTGGACCCCGGGGTGTTGGACCCTGCCACGTGCCCCCACGCTTTGCCTTTACCTCTCTCTGCGGCAAGGCCCCCCACCCCCCCCACCAGCAGGATGAATCTCTCTGGGAGGAGGATTGTCTCCAAATCAAATCCAGCCACAGGGTGACATTGGTTTAGGGGCTGATGGGAGACTTGAACCTTTCAACCTAATTTAGAACTTGAACATTGGCCCTCGAAACCTTGGCCTTGGAAGAGAAAACAAAAGGAAACTGCCACCTAAGGAAACCCACAGGGCCAGAGCTGTGAGGGCCAGAGTGTGGCATGGCTGGAAAGGTTTTTGGGAGGTGACCTCTTCCGTGGAAACATCACCTTGATCCGTATGGCATATTGGCCTCAGGGAAAACAAGGTCCGTAAGATGAAAATGAAAATAAAACCATTAAACTAGAACCAGGTTAATCACACTGGGTGGAAGACCGGCCAAGAAACTGAGTTAACATAACGAGCTTTAACTCAGAAAATGCTTGCTCTTGAAAATCATACAATGCTGATAAAACTCTGGTGAAAACATCTGTCATTCATAAACAAGGAGTCTGAAGCCTGGCCAGGCATCGCGTGGTCCCTCACGCCCCACACTCTGTCCCCACCATGTCCCATGCTGTCCCCACCCCAGGCACATGGGGCTCCCAGAGATCAGCTCGAGCTGTCTCCTCCATCCCACAGCAGGCTGACCCGGACGCTGTCCCCCTTCCTAGAAGGAAGGACCTGATGCCAAAGAGAGGTGCTCCCCTCCTCAGGGACTCTCAGGTGGGGGTACCTGGCACCATACTCAGGGACCCAAAGCGAGGTTCAGGTGTCCACACTGGGCAGACCTGCCCTGGGCTTTCCCACGAGTGGACACTGGGGGAGGGGCCTTGGGAAGCTCTGAGCTCCCCGGGTCAGCCTGTGGGCAGCGCAGGAGCTAGGCAGCTGAGTCTGGGAGATGGGAGGGTGAGGAATGAGGAACGTCCAGGAAAGAGGGTGGGGGGACATGCCTACTTATCCAGCACTTGCTGTGTGCTCGGCACCTGACATCTGCTACTGACCACGGACCTACGGCGACCCCACGGGAAGGCACTGCTGCTGTCTGTCCACCAGGAAGTCTCTGGTCCAAGGCCGCACAACGGGCAGGTGTCAGGCCCCGGTCCGTCTGTCTGTCTTTCTGTGCCTCCAAAGTTCCCTCCGGCACATGGCCTCCTCGCCCTCTCTTCCCTCGGGATCCTTTCTTATAGAAGAACCCACCGTGCCCACCCCCCAATTATTCCCTCCGTGAAAAGCGCCCTTGTCTGCCTTCCCCCTCTGTGGGGAAGGGCCGCACTCCCCTCTGGCCCTTTGTCCCAGGCCACAGCCTCCAGGCTTTCCCAACCTGGGCCTGGCCGTCCCCCATCCCCAACTCCCCACCCCCTCCCTTCCTGGGCCCCTTCTTAGGAGGCCCGGTGAGGTCATCCCTGAGTAGCACAATAGGGCCGGGCTGTCTTTCTGCTGAAGAGGGAGATTGGGGTGGGGGGAGAGAGGCAGGAGCTTGCAATTACAGGTTCCACAATGGGGTGCTGGCAAGGGGGCCTCCGCAAGGAGAGCTGCTGTGCTCCTGGACCCGGGGGGAGGGGCGGGGGGCCAGGCAGGGCCTGGCGTGGGCGGGGGGGCCAGGCCAGGTAGGTGGACATTCACTGTTCATTCATGCTGGGACCATTGTCTATGTACCCACTATGTGTCAGGCGCTGGTATGAACCCAGGGACACAGCAGTGACGGAGTCGGGAGGCCCGGCTCTGATGGAGTGAGACGCTGTAGGTGAGCCAGACGGTGACCGTAACTACACAGGATCTTTCCCCAACTGTTCACAAGTTCAAGGAGTGGCTGACATTCCAGAGGCTCCTACTGTATGCAGGCACCTCTCAGACCTCTCAAGCGCCTTTCCCCATTTCCTTCTTGCAAAGAGGCTCGGAAAGTTCAACGGCAGGAGCAAGGTTACCCAGCTCTCATGCAGTGGAGTTGCACTTGAACCCGTGTCCGCCTGACCCCTAACCAGGGCTCTTGCCACTTTGCCAGGCCTCTGCCGCCTCACATCCATCCTTTGTAGCCCTACCGTCACTGTCACGTGACTACAGCATCCACAAAGCCTTGCATGAGCTGTGACCATGAGCACCTGCCCCGTACCTGCCGCCTCACAGCCCCAACCTCAGGCCCACAGTCCTGTGATGGGGGCCTCGTTTCACAGATGAGGACCCTGAGGCTCCGGACGGCTGTACCACAACCCCGGGCCTCCCCTGGGTGCTGTGGCTCTCGCTGCCCAGAGCAGACCAGGCCAGAAACGGGGCTGAGTCCTGGCTGCTCCTGGACCGAGGGGCAGCCTTGGCCGAAGGGCCATCTGTTTCTGATTGCTCAGGGACACACTTTGTTGCTGGGTGCTGGGGCTCATGACATTCCAGGGGACACGAGATGGGCATGAAGGGAATTCTGGGCAGGAGATGCCTGGGAGGGGCTCTGAAAGAGGACAGAGATTCCTCATGGCCACTTCCCACTCGCCTGCCCTGTGTGAAGGAGGGAGGTGACTTGGGTACAGATGGCATTTCACCAGCCCGGACGGAAGGCCCTGCAGGCGTGAGCCCGTTGAGGCTTGAACCTTGCGAAGCTCAATGGCCTCTCCAAGGTGGAGGGGACAGTGGGGCCAATACAAGTGGGCCAGTGGGAGGGATGGCTGCCGGGACCCCGACAGAGGTGTGACCACAAGGCTGCTGGCCTCCTGGGGTGCGTGGACACTGGAATCCATCCCCGGGGACCCCTCGCGGAGCCACCTCTCTGACAAAGCACTCTGCGCCTTTGCTCTCCTCCTGCCCAGGTGTTTCATCAGGCCAGGTGGGCTAGACCCAGCTCCACCTGTGCGGCCGGCTGGGGGCTTCGGTGCAAACTCAGGTTCCTTTCTGTTCCACGCGCCTGACAACGGTCATCGTGCCGGGGTTTGTGAGATGCGAGCAGCAGGGGTAAAGCTCCACTGCCCCTTGCTCTGGATCCACACACCCCAGCACTGGTGACGATGGTGAAGGCACCCACCGTGACATGTGCTGAGCCCAGGTGCGGTGCCAGGGGCTTTCTAAACATGCACCTGCCCTGAGGTAGCGACTCCTTGTGATCCCCCTTCGAGGCGCAGGTGATGAGCACCATCCCATTTTACAGGTGAAGGATGGGGCCCAGAGCAGGGCAGTGACTTGCCTGAGGTCACCCAGCTGGTGAGCAGTGGGCCTGGGAGGCTGACCAGGGGCTGACTGGATCCTGGCATCTTCTTACAGCTTCTGCTTCTCCCCATGTGCAGGAGCCCAGCTCCTCCACCTTCCCAGCAGCTTGAGCCCAGGGCCGCTTGTTAACAGGCTGAGGAATGGAATGGAGCTTGCGGGGCAGAGCGTGGACCGTGGATGAAGCAGGGAGTGGGGGGAGCTGGGAGCAAGGAGCTGGTCCTGCGTCTCTGCTCACCTGCTCACCAGGCCCTCAGTGGGCGGGGTGGGGGGTGCCATCTTGCACAGGCTGGTCCCCCGACAATGTGGAGATGAAGCACATCCCACCACCCACACACAGCAGGCACGGCACACGGGAACACGAATGGAGCTAATCAGGCTCTGGGCTATGGGAGGCAGCGGGAGCCTCCGGGGACCCGCACAAACACGCAGCCTGGCACCGGGGTGCCTGCAGCTCCCCGATGCTGAATCCCAGGCGCAATCTCCCCTCAGCCTCTGTTTTCGATGTAAACACCCGGCTTCCTGCATGCGGCTGCCCGGTCCTGCCCGCTCTCCCTTGGTGCCAGGAGAGAGCAGTGGGGGGTCCATGGGGCTTCCTTGGGCTTCCTGGACCCATGGATGGCTGGTTGTTTTGAACGTGAGCATCAAAGGGGCCATCTGTGTGGTACCGATGCCCGCCGTCAAAGACAGCTCAACTGTTCCCTGGAGTCCAGCTCTGCGGCTGACTGCAGTGTGCACCCCAGGCCTCACCTGCAGGGTGGAGCTCTTCCTGGCCTCACCACGTGATCTAGTGCGGCATGTGATGAGCAGAGGCCCAGCTCCGGCTCCTTGAGGCAGGGGCTGAGGCCTAGGGAGAGGAGGTCTAACCAGGGCTCTGCCCTCCAGCCACAGCCTTGACCTTTGCTCACAGCATCTCTTCTTGAAGCACAGACAGGGGCTGGAGGAGAGAGTGCTAGGCTGGGGGGCCCCAGGGTACCAGTTCTGTGCTGTGTGCCCTTGAGTGATCTGGTTTCACTTGTTTCCCTGTCTGTAAAACCGGGGATCTCCTCGGCTTTGCTACAGGGCCCTGGGAACAGAATGCCGTCCCATCGGGATCCAGCCAGAGACATCTCTGCCCTGGGTGGTCATTGTTCTCGACACAACTGCTCCCAGTGTGGAGTCAGGAGCACAAAGAGGTGCCTCGGTTGCAGGGGTGTCTCTCCCTCTCACTCCCATCACCCCGGACCCCTTGGGGACCCTCTGCTTAGGGTCTCCAATGACCTTCTGGTTGTCACCTCCAGGTTCTCTCGCTGGGCCCTCCTGCTCTCACCCCCTGAATGGGCCTCATCCCTCCCCATCTCTGCCCACTTCCCCAGCCCCCACCCTCCCTCATTTTCTCTGCCACTTCCTCTCCCTGCACCCCTTTCTTGAGTACTGGGTTGCTCAGCACTAGTCCTGACCTCGCGTCTTTTCTAGGCATCTCCCAGTGATCTTGACTCTCTTCTGACCCCCCAGGCCATATCTGTCTATGCTAGTCACCCCCAAGTCCCCAGTGGCACGCAGCTCAGGCCTCTCTCCTGCGGGGCCACCACCTTCACTCAGGGTTCTCTCCACTGTGCCCCGCCCCACCCCGCCCCAACCCACCTCTCCGCTCTCATCTTTACCTGCAACACACCTGGCTCCCTCCCACTGTAGGGCCTTTGGGTTGGTCAAAGGTGCCGGGACACATTACCAAGGGGCATTTCGTCCTGAGGGCCTTTCAAATTCCCACTCACAAAATGAGAAACCATCCGGCAGTGGCTGCCCCGCCCACAGACTCTCCACTCTCTGGGATTGGCCAGATTCATGCTCGGCAATGTGGCCCCGCCCCCACCATGGCTGATTGGTCCAGACTGGACCCCTGACTCAAGTGCGGCCCAATGGGATTCTCTCCTGTGAATCTGAATCCAGAACAGGGAGATCCGATCCCAGGAGTGGGTGAGCTGGCTGCAGTTGTCCTGGCCTCGGAACCCCGTGGGTTTCTCGACCTTTCCTGCAACTCACTGCCCTACCAGATAACGGCCACAATTTTTCCTTACGCTGCTCAGACGTGGTTGCTGTTGCAGACGTGTTTTCTCTTGCTGCCAGGCCAGTGTGGTCCCGCCTCCAGCAGGCATCCTGTGGCCTGCCGGTCCTGGCACCGCCCCAGCAGACAGAGGTCCCAGATAGGGCGGGCCAGCAGCCTCTGCCTCATTCCAGGGCACCCCCAGGGTCACAGCTTTCACCCCCGAAAGGACAGCAGAAGGAGCACCGGGCAGGGCAGGGGCTGGTGTCTGTCACCTCCTTTCACTTGTCACCACCTGACTGGAAGACTCAGCATTAGTTCGTCAGAGGAGGAAGCAGAGGCTCAGAGAACCAGGAGGGATCCTGGAACCACGCCTGGGCTCTCTTACCCTCACCTCACTGCCAAAGGAGTGGGACAGGGTTTCCCCCGGCCATTGGTGTCTCTGAGGAGTCAGGTGTCCCTTGCCTAGCCCTCAGCTGCCTCTGGGGGCTCAGAGTCAGGATGGGGACAGAGGTCCAGCCTCCAGGAGCCAAGCACGGCTGTCTTGAAGGGCCAGCCAGGTGCCCATGCATGGTGAGAGGCAGTACAGGCAAGTGAAGGGCAGTGGGGCTGCGCAAGGCCCTATCTGGCACCCCAAGTTCCCTCAGCCATCATGTTCCTGCTGGGGCCCCTGTTGGTGGGGCATCGGGGTGGGTAGCATGAGCACTGAGAGGAAGCTCTGACCTGGGTGAGGGGCAGGCCCTCCTCTGCAGAAGTGCCCACCCTCACTGAGCTCTGAGCGGCCAGTGTGGGGTTGCATGGGGAGCAGTCCGGCAGAGGGAACGGCCTTCCGCAGGCACCGGATTGCCACCCCAGACATCGATTGTGACCCTGCTGTGCTGCTTTAGCTAATTTGAACAATTGCAAAGGAGGCCTGGCTGATCCCAGCCTCAGTTTCCTGATTCTGCTGGTGCCAACCCTTCCCCCACTTCCGAGACTGCGGGCCTGGGCTGGGTGCCTGCCCTGCTGGCCGGATGTCTGTGCCCGAGAACACACGGGGAGCGGCCGGAGGCGGGCGTGCGCCAGGGAAGCTGCTGGCACTGCCTCCGGCTGCCTCCAGGCAAAGAACGGAGCTGACGGCTTGGCAGTGCCTCCTAGGGCGGCAGCCGCCAGGCTGGCAGCAGGCAGTGGGGATCATGGGAGGGGGCTCCCGATGAGAACAAAGCAAGAGCTGAGGGTGCTGGGCTTCAGGGGCGGCCACGAAGGGTGGGCAGGGTTCTGGGGCTGATTTGGAGTGAGTGGCCCACAGGGAGGTCACAGCTTGAGGGGGATGGGTGGGTGCAGGGTGTAGAGTCCACCTCACAGCTATGTGAGCCCAGGTGGGTCATGTAGCTTCTCTGAGCCTCGGGTTCCGCACCTGTGTAATTGAACAGTAATACCTACATCACAGTTCACTGCTGTACCCCGTGCTTACAAATGGGTGTGGTGTATAGTAGATGCTCAATAAATCTATTTGGAGTCAACGAATAGAGTTGATGGAGGATGGGACTGGCTAATCCTTCGTAACCTACTGCCTGGCACACAACAGTTCTAAATAAGTGACAGCTTTGTCTTTGCTGCTGTGCCCTTCACCGGGGGGCAGAGGACAGAGCCAACCTTGGGTCCCAGAGCCGATGAGAAGGAATTTGGCAGTTGGGTCCAGAGACTAGAGTGACATCCCCAGGAGCAGGACTTGCAGATTGGAGGGCCACCTAGGAGGATCCTGATTGTGTGGGGAGAGGCTTGTGTGGCTGGGGGCAAGCAGGACTGCTGTGGGCACCAAGAGGCTGTTGGTGGCCCTGCTCTGCCCGAGGAGATGGCTGGGGAGGCAGGAAGGGGCAGACCGAGCCTGTGGAGGCCTTTCCCAGGAAACGTGGTTGGGAAGGGGGAGGAGATGGGCAGGAGCTGGAGGGTGATGTGGGAGGAACAGAGGTCCCATTTCTTGGGTCAGGAGACATGAGCAGGTATAAATACAGGGGGGGTGGTGCCTGAACATCGGGAGAAGAGGGTACTAGCTAGAGGGGTCCCTGAGGGAGGCAGAGGTTGGAGGGCAGCCTTTGAAAGGGGGCTTCAGCAAGGGCTGCAGCTTTGGGTCTAGGCCAGTGGGGAAGGGGGGTTCTGGGGCTCGGCACGGTGCAGAAAGTGGTCATCTTCAAGGTGGGAGGTCAAGCGTGAGGCAGGTGTCTGGGGAGAGAGGGCAGCATGGAGGGGTGGGAGCTCTCGGAACCCCATTGAGTCCCAGATCAGCTCTAGACTCAGCCCCACAGGGAAGTGACAGCCTCTGTCACCCACGGCAGAGAGGAGTGGCCTGCTGAGGGCCCGTGACAGATGGGGGCTCTGCAGGGCCAGTGGGTCCTTTGCGAAGGTAGTGTTTCTTGGGCCTGCCCTTCACAGTGCCTGCCTGGAGCCCGAAGCAAAGATTCTGAGGCTGTGCCCTGGGGAATGGGAGGGCACGCAGTCACTGATTAGTGAGGTCTGCTCTGGGCACTACACAGGGCAAAGCGTCGGGGCTGATTCTGGGCTGTCCCTCTGGCCCAGAAGCTGCAGAGAGCCAGAGGCCAGGGATAGAGCAGGGCCAGAACCGGGTGTTGCTCTGTTCCAAGAGGGACTCCAGGTGTGACATTGGGCAAGTCCATTCCCTCAGCCTCAGCTTGTCATCTGTAAATGGGAGTTAAGAATGCCTCGTCCCTGGGGGGTATGAGGATTGAAGGCCTAGGTGAGTGCTCACCCATGGGGGCTTTAGGTGTCCCAGGGAGGGGCCGCAGCAGCTGGCTGGTGCAGGGGCTCGTGGCAGTGGGAGTCGGGAGGGCGGCCGAGTGGGCGGCCGAGTGGGCATTCGTGGTGGTGGCGGCCTGGGGACTGCATGGCACACGCGTCTTTCTCCCCCCCTCGCTGCCTGCGGGGCGCTGTCAGGGCTGGAAGCTTGTGCACGCAGGGGGCGTGATCATCTGGCCAGTTACAATGCACCTTTTGGCCGAGTCACTCCACAGCTCTGGCCTCAGTTTCTTCATCTGTAAACTGGGTGAGCATCCTGATAAGTTAGAGCCGGAAGGGTTATCAGCGGCCACCAGGCCTCGGTGTCCCAGTCCTGGATGGAGAAACCATGTCTGTTTCCAGCCCCTTCCTGCGCCCTTGACCCCCTCTCCAGGGGCTACTTATCCTTCCTTCTAATTTGGAGACAAAGTGTTCCCTCTCCCGTGTTTCTTTCTCAATCTGGGTCTCAGTTTCCTATTTGTACAGTGGAGGAATAAGGTAAGGTTGGAATAAGGGCACCGAGAACTCTCCTTACCTAATGTTGATGATTCTGACTCAAATCTGCTTTTAGGAAAAGGCTGGAGACATTTAGACTAGGGTGTGAACGACTGCCACAGCAGCAGCACAACACTGGCTTCTGCCCTTGCCTCAGGCACTGCCTGAGAGCTATGTTCACTCTCAGCACTGGTTGGATGCCAACTTTTTGGGAACAGAGAACCTGGGGCTCATCCGGAGAAGAGGACTGAGACGGGCAGGGGTGTGTGGCCAGGTTAGCTGAGGGACAGGCGAAGCATGGGGCTGTGAATCTGGGGAGGAGCAGACTCCCGGAGTCCCACTGACAGCCCCAGGGCTCCTCAGAGCCACCCTGGAAGTAGCCGAGGGTGCTGTGCAGCCCTGGAGGTGGGGTGGGGAGCGAGACGGGGAAGAAGCTACAAGCTCAGCGGAGGAAGAACCTTCCGACAGGTAAGACCCCAAAGACAGAGCAGGCCTCTGGGGGAGTGGGGTGTGGGGGGCCAGCAAGCGCAGGCACGAGGGCCCTGCAGGAATGTGGGCAAGGGCTTCCTTCCCGAAGGAGGGCCCTCTGCCTGTGGAGGCCAGCACAGCATGCCCCGCCCCCCCATGTCTCCTGGGATTTTTGCCTTTCACTGAGGATAATGGCTCCCCAGTGGGGCGATTACAGGCATCAGCACAAGTGGGGGTGCTTCCTGGGGTTCATTTGCCTAGGACACCAGGTGCATTGTCTGTGGAGTGCCTGCGGGGTGGCAAGAATGGAGCCGAGGTCCAGCAGTGACTAGGAGGGGGCACCAGTGGCCAAGGATGGGCTAGGGCAGGGGCCAGCTGGGTCCCTGGGGACCGTTGCTGATTTGTCCTTGCAGAAAGTCATAGCCAGCACGAGGCAGTTCTGGCTGTGCCACCCAGATCGGCACTACCCAACAAGGCAGACGTCTTTAACCCCGTTGCGGAGGTGAGGAAGCAGGTAAAACAGCCTGCCGGGCCCCAGCGGCAGGCCCGGATGGCGCTGTCTCCTCCAGCGCCCTCTCTCCCAGCTGAGGGGTGCTGAAGAGGGGCCTTCCAGCAGGAGGGAAACGGGCTGGGCCCCGGGCAGTCCAGCATCTGGCTCCAGGACGGCATCTGGGTAGCAGGAAGCACCAGCTTCACCAGGTGCTAGACCCCGGCCTGCCCAGCTGCGCCCTTGGCTCTTGATCCCACCCAAGGTTCAAAGGCTTGATGGCGGTGGGCTGAGGTAGGTGCCAATCTGCTTCACCTGACTCTCACCAGGCCCTCAGGAGGCAGGCGGATGGGATTCGGAGCTCAGGGACATTAAGGAAGTCATAAGCTGGGCTGCACGGGGACATTGCCAGCCTGTGGACCCCACTGTGTCCAGTTCCTGCCACCACGGCCCTCCACTCCAACTGAGCAGGTGTGAGGGTGGTGAGGACCAAGGTGGAGCCTCATGCAAAGTGCCCAGGACTAGTGATGCTTGTTATGATGACCCGTGAGCCACAGAGCCCTGGCGTCCTACCTCCAGGTGTCCCTCTCTCCTTCCCTCTGTCCCTGCTTCACACCATCCCCTGCCCCAGGGGTCAGACCTGTGGCTAAGGGGCAGGGCCGGCTCCAAGGCCCTTTGTGTCTCTGGCTTTGCCTCACCCAGCGGGGATGGCTGTGACATCTATGGATATTTATGGGATACGAACCACCTCCTGGCCTGCTCCCCACTGCACCCATTTTTCAGAAGAGGAAACCAAGGCTTTGAGAGCTAGAGTGTGGTATCCAAGGGCCTGCAGGCAGTGTGGCTGAGCAGGATGGGGACCTGGGGAGCCCAGCCTCACCTGTTCCCACCTCTTTGCTATCCAGGAGACTGGAAGGGGCGGAAGGACCAGAGAAAGCTGTGGGTCAGGGCTAGGCCTGGCCAGGACCCTGGACAGCTCAGCAGAGTTCTGCCTGTTTTGGGGGCCTTTAGCGGGGATAGAAGGAGCCGGCCTGGCTCCCAGTAAGGGGAAGGGTGGGTGGAAGTGTGAACAGGCATGCGAAGACTGGCCTTGCAGTCCCAACTTTACATATTCATCACCTACTGGCTGGACAGTTCCCGAAACCTCCTGGAGCCTCAGCTCCTTCCTGTCTCAAATGGGAAGGCTGTCCCTCGCTGAGGTCCCACCCAGGCCATCACGAGGAATATACCAGCTACACGGAATCTGGAAAAGTTCTCTGAAAACCATAAAGGCTCACAGCCAGCCTGTGAGGGGCCAGGCTGTGGGTGCTGGAAGCTAGGCCACCCACATTATTGGCGGATTTGCCCTCAGGAGAGCTGCCCATCCCCCCGAATTCTGCTCCCCACCCCATGATATTCTGATGATCATAGAAAAGTTGGGGGCGACAAAAGGTCCCACAAAGAAAGTTGACAATCAGCCAGGGTTGACACTTCACCCCACGTATTTTCATCTTCTCGTTCTTTCCATTTCTCGTTTTTCGGAGTGCAGAATCAGACGAACTCTTGTGTGACCTCCCTCACCTGCCCTCAGGCGCGGTGAGCGTGGCCGTCAGTCCCTGCAACGCTGCGCTGTCTCTGCCACGTGGCCTGGCCGCTTGCAATTCCCTGGAAGCACCAGAATCTTCGAAGCTGATCCCTTTAGGCTGGGCATGCAGCGGGCTTCTGATTTGGGCTATTAGACATGGCCTGCAGCTACTGCCTTGGGACACCTTCCTGGGAGGTGACCTTCTTGTCCAGAGGATGGTCTCCTGTGCTCCTTTGAGACTCTGAGCCTTTGCACAGGTTGGTCCCTCTGCCACCTACCCTCACGGTGAGGTCTCACCCCTGGGGAGCACACGCCACCTTCTGCAGCGTCCCTGCTGTCCTTCTCCCTGCCCCCGCCCCCCTCTCCTTCCTGGCATCCAGAGCATCTACAGCCTCCTGCCTCTCCGAGGGCAGTCTGCCTTCCCCTCCTCCCCTCTCCAGCTTCCAGCACGCAGTAGGCGCCTGGGAAGTGCTTCCCAGCCGAATGAGCCGCCCCTGGCGGGTTCGGCAGTGTGGGACTGTGTGGTGTTTCTATTAGCCTCCATGAACAAGTGCCACTGTGTTATTAAATTTTTCCAAAAGCAGAATGTCTGCTGTGTTTGCCAGATCCGTTGCTCTTTTAGGAGTGGGTCTACCCTGCCCACCCCGCACTCCTTGTTCTCTGTCTCTCAGAGCCCACTCACTGGGCACCTGCTGAGCTCCAGGCCCTGGGGATGCAGCGCCTGGACCCGCGGGAGCCCGACCTCCAAGGAGTATCCTGGACCAGGGCAGGTCAAGTTCGGAGCTCATCACCTGGGACTGGGTGGTGCAGGTAATGGCAGGCCCCTTTGGTGGGGAGCTCATGCTTTGTTCCAAAGGGAGTGCTGAGTGCTAGACAGATAGTAGGTGCTCAATAAACGCTTGTTCCAGGAAACTAAGAGGTGGTGTCCTGGGAGCTGAGGGGAGGGCTGGTGGGATTGGAGGTGGCGAGGAAGCTGGCCTTAGGGGAGAGGGTCACAAGGACTTTGTTCTTGCTCTAGGGACCAGAACCACAAATTTCCCACTGCCCCAAACCACGTGTGCTCTGGGGGTTCCTGAGGCCACGGCCAAGCTGGGCTTTGTCCTGGGTGGGAAGCAGGTAGAGTGAGTTGGGTACTGAGCCCAAGCCCTCCCTCCCAAGCAGGCAAAGTTGTGCTTGGGATGCTTGCAGTCCTAGGGGCTAGAAAGATGCTCCCCGCTGGGTTTGGGACACTCATTTGGCCCAGGGAGTGCAGTGGCCCTGCTGGAGGGGCTGGGGGACCTGTGTGCTAAGGTGGCTCAGGTCCCTGCGTCTCATCCTTCATTCACTTGTTCATTTCCTCACTCTAAACAGGCACTGGCCTTGTCTCTGGGGCACGAGACCCCCCAGAGCGTCTTGCTCAAATGTCCTCTGAGGCTCCCGGGGCCTGCCAGGTATGGCACTCACGGACCTGTGTGACTTGCCTTATGCTCCAGTCCCTCAGGGGTCCCTGTGGTCCCTGCACTCCTCCTGGGCATCTGCAGTTCCTGCGGTCAGGGATGCCTGTCAGGTCAGTCTCTCTGCCCACATTCTGCCCTTTCCCCCAGGCCCGGCCCTCTACTGTCTTCCAGGAGACCCTGCCCCATCCCACCTATGTGTGGTTCGGGATGCTCTCCGATATGTCTCCCCTTTGGCCTTTCACTGGTCATGGCTGGGTGGCAGGGGCGGCCTCTGGGCCCCCCGCAGCCCTGGGCCTGCACACAGGCCAGGCACCTGAGCCGTGGAGCCCGCCGTGGGTTTGGGCCACTGACCCAAATCTCTCCCCTGCACCCGGCCTGCGTGTCTACCTGTGGGCTTCTCTCCTCAGTTTCCAGGTGACCGCTCCACGCTCCTCTCTGCTGTGCCTGGGCAGGGCCTGCCCTGGGGCTCTGACCCTCCCCGGGCAGGAGGGCTCCAGCTGGGCAGTTGCAAGGTCAGTGTGGCCCCCTGGGAGAGACCTGCCTGGTGGGATGAGGGCGCTGGGAACCCGCCTCCCAGGACTGGCCCTGGGGGAACGCTGTGTGGCAGCTCCCTGTCCCCAAGGAGAGGCCTAGGGCCTGCGCACGCTGTGCCCAGCCTCCAGGGGTTTCACCTGCCCTTCCCACTTGCCCACTGAGGTTGCACTTCCAGCCTGGCTTCTTCACTCTGCCCCAGAGTCACCCCGGTACAGGGTGAGAGACATGAAGCTAAAAGAAAGAGGAGGGAATGCCCTTCTGAGGTCCCCTGGGCCTAGCCCCCGTCCCCCTCTCCGGCCTCCACCAGCCCAGGCCTCTGCCCCCTCTCCCCCCAACCCCTAGCCTCTCCCTCTGGAGCCTCCCCTCCGTCTGTCCAGCCACCAGAGCAAACTAAAGAAATAAACACGACCAAGTCAGGGCCCTGCTCTAAAATGGTCTGTGGCTCCCCACTGGCAAAATCCACCTCCATAGGCAGGCATCCCAGGCTCTTGCCCCCTACCCCTACCCCCACCAGGACCCAGCCCCGCCTCCCCCTCTGCATCTCCCCTCCTTACAGCCCCACAGCCCCCTGCAGCCGCCTTTGCAGGGGCTGCTCCCTCTGCCGTAGGACTTCTCCACGCCTTCCCTCCTTGGCGTCCCAGAGTGTCCTCCCCCAGGAAGCCACACTGGGCAGTGGTCCCCACTCCCGCTCCTGTACCTGTGAGGGGGGCTTTTCTGTGTCCCTGCCCTCTTCTCCCCAGGGCAGGCCAGGTGGAGGTGCCACACAGGTGTCCCTCCAGGCTGCCTGAAGCTGTGCCGAATGCAGGAGTGGGGGGCACAGTGTGATGTGAATGTGGGGGAGGGCACCCATAACATTTGTTGAGGTGCCTCAGAGGGGCCACTCCTCTCCTTGCCTCTTTCTCAGTCTGCCAGTCCTGGGCTTGCCCCCTGTTCCCTGGGCACCTCTTCTCTGCGGTGGCAGGGGTTAGAGGTCATGGGGCCTCTCAAACTCCCCAGGGTGGAACCACCCCAGCTGGGGGTGCAGCTCTCTGCCCTCCCCAATAAGAGAGGGTCTTCTTCAAACCAGGGGCCAGGTTCTCGGGCCTGACTGCTTACCTGCCCCGCTCCAGGTCGCTGGCCACCCGCTGTACCTGGGATCGGGAATTTGGGGTTAAGAGATGGGGACGCAGGACAGGAGCGGGCCTATGCAGCCTAGGAGCTGGGATCCAGTCTCCCAAAAAGGGGGCGGATGGGACATTCTCAGACTCCCGGCGGGAGGAGTCCCGAGCCGAGTGCCCTGGGGGCTCTGGGCGGGGGTCCGGGGCAGGGGCGGGGGCCTCGGCGCCCCGGAAGGAGCCGCGCACGCCCCTGCTCGCGGTGCCCGCCTTGGCGGTCGTGGATCCGGAGGTGAGAGCGCCCCCGCCCCGCTCCCTGCCCACCCCGCGCGCGGCCCGGCCCGGGGCTGGAGGCGGGCAGCCGAGGGGCCAAGAGCAGCAGACGGCCGCGGGCCGGGTGCCGCAGCGCGGGCCGCGCTCGTCCTTCCTGGTCCCGGCCGCTCCCGCGCTGCCTTCCCCTTGGCGGCGGGATGCGGGCTCCGGGCCTGGGTGGGGGCCGAGGGCCGAGGCCTGCCCTGCCGGGCGGCCGGCGGGAGGCGCCGGGCCCCGGACGGAGGGCGAGAGCGCGCCCCTCCCGGCGCCGAGGCGGGGGAGACGGGAACGGGGGGAGGGGGGGAGGCAGGCGGGGGAGTCGGGAGGCTCGGAGCCGCGCGGCGGGCGGGCGGGCGAGGGAGGGGGCGGCGGGGAGCCCCCCGCCCCCCGAAGGAGGAGTCTGGCTCCCACTTGCTGCCTCGGACGCGCGGCTAGGCGGCCGCCGCCGGAGGAGCCCCCGCCCCTGCTCGCCTCCCTCCCCGGAGCCGGGCCCCTGCCTCCCTCCGAGTGCGCTGCTGCTCGCGCCGCCGCGGCCGCCGAAGACGAGCCCGGGGCCAGGTAGGGCCGGGGGCGGGCGGGGCGCGGGCTGGCGCGCTGCGGGCGCGGGGTCGGCGGGGGCGCGGTCGGGACCCTCTCCAGGCGCGGGGTGACGCCCGCGGCGCGGCTCAGGGGCGCCCGCAAAGTTACTTTGGCTGCCTTTGGCGCGTGCCGGTGCCCGGCCGGGCATCCCTGCTGCCGAGCGGATGCCGCCGGAGGGGGCTCGGCCGGGCGCTGGACTCGGACTGGGGCCGAGGGGTCAGCGAAACTTTTCCCCAGCTCGCCAGCCACTGCTGACTGCTGGCGGAGTGGCTGGGGAAGAGGCGGACTGGTGAGGTGCAAGTGATGGCGGTTGTAACAATAGCAGCCCTTGGTCTTTGAGAGCCTACTGTGCGCAGCGAGGCTCCTGCCGGTACTCGGGGGCAAGGGAGGGGCACTAATACTGGGCTGGTGGTCACTTTTTCTAGCCGTTGCTGGAAACTCGCTCCCTCCTCCTCTCTGTCAGTCCCTCCGTCTGTCCATCCATCCATCCATCCACTCACTTACTCCACACATATTTATCGCTGTCTGCTATGTGGCTGGCCCAGGGGATCGAGCTGCTAACCAGACAGGTCCCAGCCCACACAGGCAATATTTCACGGAACGCCCGTGCTAAGGAGCAGTTCCGTCTCTCGCGTGTTTATTCTGGGACTTGTTACAGGAGAGTGAATTCGTGCCCAGTCTCCCTCCACCCTGGTGCGTGCAGAGCTGGTGTGTCCCGGGGGCTGTGGCAGGCCACAGCTGCAGGTCCCAGACTCCTCTCCTGTGTCCCCTGCCATCCCCTCCCCACGCTGCTGGGTGACCTGAGGTGGGTCCCCGAGGCACTACCCCGGCATTGGACCCCAAGTCTGCCCAGCTGACCTGTCTGGGACATCTCTCCCCCCCACCCCCATGCCGGGGCAGCCTCTCTCCCACTTCCCTGCCAGGAGCTTGGTTGCCTCCCCCTCCCCATTTCCAAGGACCCTATTGAACAGCCCCGAGGAGAGCTTGTTAGATGGCGAACAATTATGAAATTAGACTGGGAACAAAAGTGGGCCGGCTGGTGAATGGTCGAGCTGGCTCGGCAGGACTGGAATGGTGATGCTCGACTTGTTAGCTGGGCTCAGCCGCGCTGTGGGCTCAGGCAGGCTCAAGCGCTGTCATACCCTGATTGGTCTTTGCCAAAATAAATAGATAAACCAACTTCATGAATAACTTATCACAGGGGCCAAAATGCTTGGGGGCATGTCCGAGAGGCCACCGGCTGACGGCTGCAGCCACATGCAAGTTGGAAGCCAGGCCTTGGTCCGCCGGAGCCAGCGCCCGAGGAGGCTGTTCGGGGCCGAGCGGTGGACTTGGCTGGGCTGGGGCAGGCTTCTGGCGGTCAAGGACACTCCAGGGCTTTAGAGCCCTGGTGACCAGAGGTGTCCCAGCGCCCGGCACGTGGTTCCAGGGGCCGCGGTGTGAGAGCCGTGCATGAGGAGCGGCTCCCTGGTGCCTGGCTCCCTGCACGCCCGCGGCTCCACAGCACCGGTGAAAGCTCCTTTCTCACGCCAGAGAGTCTCTGTGAGCAGGTCACACCTGTTTGAGTGCGCGCTCGGTGGGGGTGGGGGGCATTCGCTGGCTGTTGGCCGGTCAGAAGGTGGTCATGCAGCCGCAGGGGCCGAATCGCCTGTCTGGAAGTGCTTCATCATGCCACTGGCATCCTAGTTATGTCTCAGCCCTTGGGACTTCGGCAGACCTGGATTGGACTAGGTCCCTGTGATGTCACCTTGGGCAGGTTCAGATTGTCACCCACGTGTGGGGTGCCCTGTCTCGGCTGTGACTGCCGTGTGTGCACGCAGAATCACTCACACCTACCCGCCCCCCAGCCAGTGCCCCGTGGGCTGTGCCGGTGGACAAGCAGGCCAGAGCTAAGTTTAGGTAAGAGACAGGGCTTGGGGGTCTTTCTCCCTGAGCCCAAATACCAGGAATGCAGAGACAACATAGAATAACCATTCCAGAAAAGCCCACTTGTAAAAAAATGTCCCCGTCCACCCATGGGACTATTACATCTTCGTCTGATGAAAGTAATTTAAGTTCATTTGTTCCCGTGAACTTGCTGCACGGCCCTACAGGCAGTGACGGCCCCTGGTGTGCCCACCTGACCCGGGGCACGGCTCTCTGCACGTGTCCGAGGAATTAAGGGTGTTTGCGGCTCTCACCAAAGGGCCGCACTCAGGGAGAAAAATCAGCATTCTGGGTGCGGGTTCCAGACTGGCAGGAAACGGAAAACCCTCCCCAAAGCGCAGTCATCTTCTAATCTCCCAAAATGAGTTCGTTTCTCCAATTTCAGGCCTGCGAACGGATCACGGATAGTGGGGCAGAGGAGATGAATCGGCCAGGCAAAGACTTTTAACAAGTAAATATAATGCACAGAAAACCATGCAATTAGTGGAGGTTAGTTAATGCCTTTCAAGTTGTGGTGAGCTGCAGCTCAGGGTGGGATTTCTGCATTATCCCTGAATTGTCTGTCAAAATCTTTCATGTGACAATGTGACATGTCTCTCCCATCGCCCCTCCCTTGCCGGCAACAGAAAAAGGGCCTTTTCAAGCACCCCCCCCTTTCCATTCTTCTCCCTGAGCTCATTCTGTTTGGTATTCGGTACCTTTGTCTGCCTGCACCTCTGGAGCCAGGGACCCCAGGGGAAGGGGCACGTCAGGTGCGGGAACCTGGGCATGGGTTCTCAGCCGGCTCTTTGCCCACAGGTCACCATTCTTGGCATCTCGGATGAGGGGCAGGCTGCTTGTGGGGTCCTCCTTCTGGCTAACCCCCGTGCCCCCGAGGACAGGATGAGCCGAGCTTGAGGGGAGGAGGCAGGGTGAAGGGAGAGCTGGGGGCGGCGGCAGCCCCTGTGTTTGGGCTGTGCGGGGTCACTCTGAGTGCAGTTTCCTGCCACCACCGGGGTCCCTGGGGGGGAGGTCCCCTCTGGAGGAGACCCACAGCTGGAGTCCTCTCCAGACTGCCACTGAAATGTTTTAGTTGGTCTGCGGAAGTGGAAAAAAAATGGAAAAAGCAAAAGCGTCCCCAAGGGAAAGAAAAGAAGAGGCCCCTTTTGGGGGGTGGTGTTGGGGGCAGGTGTACACAGAGCCTGGGGCAGTTTGATTCACTGCGGCTCTCCCTGGTGACCTGGCCATTCTGCTGGCAGAACAAACGTGTTACCTTATTTTGACTTTTTTTTTTTAATTCCCCTAAAGAGACGAGACTTAGTTATGCTTTATTCCCTTTTAAATATCTCTGACCAACGAGGACAGACCAATCTCATGGAAAAAATCTTCGGCTGAGATTCTGTGTTTTAATTTTGAACTTGGATAGTGACTTGCAAGTTCTTTGGTCTCTCCGTGCCTTTCTGTGAATGAGTCTTTGGGGGCTTTCTTGGACATGAACTTGGCCGGCTTGATGTCGGAGCCTGGTCATACATCATAAATAGAAGCAGCTACAATAAAAAAAAATTTTTTTTTAAAAGTCTCCCCTCTGGTGGATGGTGCTCCACTGAGTTCAGAGCCAAGGACCGAGTAGGCCCCTCTCTGCACCCAGCGCACACCTGGGAGTTCAAGTCTCCTGCATCTTCAGGTCTCCATCCCCTCTTTCCGGGGAGGATGGAGGCTTGGCCCGATGTGCATGAAAAGACTTTGGGCATCGCCCATGCTAATTCCATCACTTTAAGAAGAAAATGATGCCTGCTTTCAATTTCAGCACACCCGACCGCTTCCCTTCACTTCATTCTTTTGCGTTACCCAACAGTGCTGCAGCCTGCGAGGCTGCAAAGCGTTTTGCACCGGCTACCTGAGATGCGGGAGCCCCCCCCCCCCCCCCCCCCCCCCCGCCCCCTGCCTTCCCCCTTCACTATAGAATGCATGGCAGTGCCCCTGACCCCAGGCTCCCTGCACAAAGGGGGCAGAGCGGGGGTGGCAGGTGGAGTTTTGCTTTTGTAACTTTGTCATCCAGGCACATTAGCTCACTGATCATACTTTGGAGGTTTAATCTTTAATTGCAAATTCCTGCATGATCACAAAAAATCCACTTAAATGGATCGTAAAGACGGCAGAACCCCAGCCTCAGACTTGAGAGTAGGATCACCGTCGTGCTGATTTGATTGTGCTTCAGTGGCGTCCGTTTAATGGATTTCCACGAGAACAGTAGGTCCACGTTCACTTTCTTTGTACATTGTATGTAAACACCGACAACCAGGACCCCCGCCCGTGCGTGTCCCAAGCCCCCAGTAACGCCAAGTGTGACTTCACGTGTATGGGGACAGGGGCTGCGGAATGCTGATTTTTACACGTCCCTCTCGTTTCCTTTCGTGTGTGGGCACGTGTGGGAGCGTGTCTGAAACGGGTCCGAGCGGCTTCCCGTTCCGACTCCCCAGATACGTGAGTCTCCAAGTGCTTTATTTAAAAAACCGGGACGCAGCCCTCGGCCGAAGAAACATCCGTCCATTCGCTGCTATGTGTGTGACTGTGGATCTGATAGGTGGATGGAGAAAGCACCAAGAATTATGATAATTTATGGAGCGGAGCACCGGGGTGCAAACCTCTTTCTCAGGGAGCCCGAGCTTTCTGGGTGTCCTTGCGCTCTCTGGCCTCTCTCGGCGCTGTGGGAGTGGGGGACACCCAGAGTCTGAAGACCAGCCGGGTGAGCTGACTGCATTCATATCTCAGATTAAAGGAATAAGTGAGCAGCTATTTGTGGCGGGCAGGACGAGATCCAGTAAGTAGACTCTTCATCATTCTGAAATAAAAGGACATAATTGGAAAATGAAGCAGCGGCAACCGGGGTGTGTGTGTGTGTGTGAGGAATTAGAAAGAGTAATTTAAAATCATGTAGTCATAATTCAAAAGGGGCCCAGCTAAAAGGTTTTTAAGTGGTAAATGCTTTAAAGTCACTCATGGCTGATCCTTTTTCAAGGAATATGGTCCAATTTTCTCGATATTTCTGGATCCCTTCATCACTGAAGCTCATCGACTCATTCAACTTGGCTGCTCATCTCAGCCGCAGGCCGGGCCGCCTTCCTCGGGCACCCACAGTGAGTGGGGGAGGTCACACGGTTTGAGGACATGGAGGCCTTGGCTCTGATTTTTTTTTAATCCTCACCTGAGGGTATATTTATTGATTTTAGAAAGAGAGAGAACGGGAAAGAGGAGAGGGAGAGGGGGAGCGAGAGAGAGAGAGAGGGAGGCATCAATTGGTTGCCCCCCATACATGCCCCAACTGGGATCGAACCTGCA
This sequence comes from Desmodus rotundus, assembly GCF_022682495.2. Taxonomy (NCBI): domain Eukaryota; kingdom Metazoa; phylum Chordata; class Mammalia; order Chiroptera; family Phyllostomidae; genus Desmodus; species Desmodus rotundus. Next base: position 198,297,989 of record NC_071389.1, read on the forward strand.
ACCTATGTGTTGCGCCCTGACCAGGGATTGAACCCACAACCTTTCGATGCACGGGAGGATGCTCCCTCTCCAACCCGCTGAGCCACCGGCCAGGGCTTGGCTCTGATTGTTTTCCCCACTGGACAGTTTGTTCTTTTTGCTTTCCCTTGAGTTCTTCTGTTTATTTTTTAGCCTTTATGATATTTTCAACTACCAACTAATCAATTGCATATTTTCGGACATAAGCAAAACAAGACAAAAAATACATTTTTTAAGGTGATTTTTGAGCTTGTGTGGACCTGTGGCTTCTGGAAGACGGGTTCCCAACCCCCCACCCCACGGTGGTAGCTTCCTGTTAAATATTATTTCCCTTGCATGTTCCTTGCGGGGACTACTGCGGAGGCGTTGCTGTGGTTTTCCCTGACATTTCGGCACATTGCAACTAAGTCATCAACAGCAGCCTGGGTGAGCGGCGTCTCCACTGAGCTGGCCGCCACGGCATCCCTCTGGGCTGTGGGCTGAGCCGTCCTGCAGGCGGGGCTGGCCAGCGGAGGAGCTGGGGCCGAGGTTGCCACTGCTCTCCCCTGGTGAAGGGTGGAGAAGAGTGGGAGCGCGCATGGGCTGGAGCCCTGGAGAAAACCTCTTCCCCGCACTGGGCTCTCGCAGAAGGCCGCAGCGGGGACGGCTGTCAGGGCAGGTGTTTCTTCGTGGCTTCTGCTTAACAGACAGCCGTCCCTGTGCTGTCGTAGAATGTCACCCGAGTTTCAGACTCGGGACAACACGAGGCCATCCTAGCGTCTCAGTGAGGGCCCCAAACGTGCCCACGACCGGAAGAGAAATGGGCGCCTTCTGGGCGTGGTTGCCCTAATTAACAGCCTTTAGTTGGCTTTGAACACAGGTGGCCTTTACCCTTGATGACACTGTCAGTGATGGAAACGGGGGCACTTCCGTGACCCAGAGAGGGTGCTGGGAGTAATAATCAATAGGGGACCACAGGCGTGGTCTGGGATTGCCCTGGGCGTCCACCTGGCCCTGGGGGCAGGGGCGGGGCAGAGTGGATGTATAAAGTCACGCAGCGAAGGAAGTCCACCTTCTCTCTGCAGGTAGCAGCCCCCCAACACCCCCACCCCGCTCCGAAGCCGACGCGGTAGACTTCACTCACACACTCGGAGTGATTTGGGCGGCTGGGACCACCGGTTCCTCTTTGCCAGTCCCTCCCGCTGCCAAGATGCTCCTGTAAGCCAAGGTCCCTCCGGGCTCTCCTTTCTGGGCCTTTGGCCCGTGCTGACTGGCCTCACAGTTGGGTGGGGTCCCCCGAGACTGCTCTCCCCTTCGCCTCCTGCTAACAGGCTTCCAAGATGCTCTGTGGAATAGTCTGGCTGCTCCTGCTGGGCCCCAAGGCCTGGGAGGGTCAGTTTTGCCACTGAGTCATTTGGGTCCCCAAACAGAGCCTTCCCTGGAGCGGGGGCCATGAGCGGTTCAGGGCTGGACCTGGGCTGCCCAGTATCCATCGGCTCCCGGGTGAGGGTGTGGTGAGCTTGCTCAGAAAAATTAGTCGGAGGGCACCGCAGGTGTCCAAACACAGCACCGGGGGAAGTGAGATAACTGATGACTCGCCGGGTGTGGGTGGGACGCAGGGGCCAGGAGCTCAGGCTTCCAGGCAGGGGAGGGGGTTTCTGAAAATCGCTGCTTAGTTCTCGGAAGTTCCCGGTACGGCTCCTGGGTTTGGTCAGAACTTTCTAACTGCAGCGCGAGAAGCGTTTAGTGTGCTGGGCCCTGGGCCAGCTGCCGCTTTGGGTGCTGCGTCCTGGGACCCTGCCGGGGGCTCTGGGCCAGCAGCTCCAGCATCCGCGCGGGTACAGAGAAAAGCCGAGGTCCAAGGACGTTAACGCTGCTTTTGGTCCTGGGCTGTGCGACCCCAGGGCTGTGCCACTTCTCTCTCATTCATTCCCTCCTGGGTGTCTTATCCTGTGTCTTCTCAGCTCAGACACAGGACGAGACTCCCGTGACAGCGGCTCTGGGGAGCGGAGGGGAACAGTGCCTGGCCCAGCCTGGGGAGGTCAGGGAGATGCTCCCGAGCTGGGAAACGGGTGTGGGTGTCAGTGCCCAGAGCCCGCCAGGCAGACGGAACAGCAGAGCCACGGCTCCTGCTGGAGGAGCTGGACCAGGCCTCGCAGGGCCATGAAGGAGCAGTGGGGCCTGGGGCTGGCCTCTGCCTACACCTGAGCCGTCCGCTGGGCACCTTCGTTCCTCCTGGAAAGCCCTGGGCTGACGACCCACAGATAAATGCCTTGGCAGAGATATGGAAAGAGAAACGGTTGTGGGCCGTGGGAGTTTGGAAAAGCCAGCCCTAAACGTTGCGGGGAGTTTTTCAGCCAGAATTTTCAACCCAGAAATTTCAAGAACTGAACATTAGGGCTGATTGGGCCTTGTTGGAGGGCCAGGCTCAAGGCTAACTTCACCCGCTCTGTTACCCGAAGAGGAGGCAGCGGCACAGAGAGGGCCAGGCCCCACAGCCAAGCAGCACGATCCGAAACCACCTGTGAAGGCTGCTTCTCCAGACGCCAGAGCCCAGGCCGTCCTCCGTTGCAGAAGCACACCAGCTGCCGAGAAGGAGAGCAGTGAGAGCGAGACCGTTAGGGGCTCCCTGTGCCTCGGGGCCTTTGCACTTGCTGTTCCCTCTGCCCTGCTTTTCCTGGCCCAGGTGTGGGCTGGCCTGGCGCCCTTCCATTGCCTCCTCAGGCAGGCCTTTCTTGATCACCCAGCTTGAAGGGACAGTCCCCTCCCTCCCCATCACTGTCTCTGCATCCCCTGTTCTACCTCTCCCAGGTACACCTTCTTATCAGACCGTGTTGTTTGATTTACTCCTGTGTTTACTTTATTGCCCGCCCTCCCCCCCCCCCCCCCCCGCCCCAGTTCCCTGAGGGCAGTGACTGTTTGCTTTTTACTGCTCTTTCTGGCACCTGAAGGGGGATCGCACTGTGGGGTGGGGCCGTGGTGAATAAGTGAATGCCTTCAGCCGTTCCTTCCACTCTGCTCTCTGGTTCCATTTCCTTCCCACCCCCTGGCACAGAGCAGGCCCCGGTGGTCCACCCGCTGGGAGGCGTGAGCAGGGATGGAAGCCGGGCGCTCTCCCCAGTGGGCCCCAGCGCCCCTCCTGTTGCTGCTGCTGTCTTTGGCATGCTGTGTTGTTTTGTGGACCAGGTGTAAACGCTTCCCGGTCTAAAGGCTGTTTGTCGGGAACTGCCGCTCCCCCTCGGTGGATGGGCTGTGTTCTCTGCATCGTGGCTGATGCTGCTGCAGCTCCATAAATATTAAGTGGGCATTAAAAGAAGGCTCTGCATTCCCAGTTCCCCTGGTTTCTCCGAGCAGGGCCCGTTGCGAACCCCCTTTATGTGAAATGCAGCATTTCTCTGCGGAACGCCTCCGGATGCCTCGCTGCCCGCCTCCTCCAGCTGAGTGCCCTGGTGCGGAGCCGGTCTCCCCACCTTTGGGCACCGGTGCAGCCGTGCAGGCTCCTGCTTCCGGGCAGGGGTGGGTGGAGGACCCAGGGGCCTCCCTTTCATACGGGCTGTGCCCAGCTTCCTCAGCCTCCTTGCAGGCTTGTGAGGGGGGAATGGTGGAGGGGGCCATTGCTCTTCCACCATTAGTGAGCCCTCTCGACACCCACCCTCTCCCAGGTCTTTACTGGCACCAGGGAAGGAGACTAGCGAGACCCTCCGTCTGTCTGCCCCTCCTTCTGTCCATCCCTCCTTCCGTCCTTTCATCCATTCACTAATTCAGTGTTTCTGGAGTATCTGCGAGAGGCCCTGGGGGGCGATGAGGATAAAATCATGGCTATAGCTAGCGTTTATTGGGCGCCTACTATGTGCTGGGCTCTGTGACAAGCAGTCTGCTCGAGCCGCCTCATTTCATCTTCGCTGCTGCATGAGGGAGGTATCGTTTTCTTTCCGCCCTGTGGACGAGGAAACGGAGCCTCTGGCTGGTCACGCTGCCTTTTCGGTCCGTGAGGCATGGTATTCGTCAGAGGAGCCATGGTGGGGATTTCGAGCAGGGGCCTGTGGTGAGCTGACATTTGAGAAAATTTGGGCCCTTTTTCAAGGCTCCTGGAGCTGCCTCGTTTGCTCACACTGGACACCCCTGTACCCCACGTGCCTGTCCCTGGGCGGCCCTGCTTGCAGCAGGCCTCCGATACATTTGTTACCACATTGAACGGAATAGTGATTATAACAGTCACTGTGAATATCAGCTGGGCGCGGGGGACCTGCCAGGTACTGTGCCCAGGGTCCCCATTCACTTAACCTGCACAGCTGTCTTGGAAGGTGGCATTATTTTTAAACTCATTTTTCAGAAGAGGAAGCTGAGGTTCAGAGAGGGTAGGTAGTTGGCCTAAGGCCACACAGCAAGTCAGCACAAGGCTGGGGCTCAAACCCTTGTGCAGATCTGGACCTTGGCAGCCCTGGACCTTGGAATCTGCTGCCTGAGGCTCCTCTCTGGGTCCCGGGACAGGATGGCAGGGCCACTTCCCCAGAGGCTTTGTGAGTTTGGGGCCAGGACACCCAGCTCCCCCTCAGAGACACCTGCCCTGCCGTGCCCACTGAGGAGCCGACTTACTTAGACACCAGCGCGTCCTGTGGGCAAATGCAGATTTTTTTCCCTTGTCCTCCCAAGTGGAGAGAATGGAACTGTGTTGCAAATCAGGATGAGGCTTTTTGGGGGTGGGGAGGGTGGTGTTGAGAAGGATATCGCTATTTGTCGCACCTTGTATGGGCTTGGTTGTCGAGATTCTTTAAAAATTAATAATCCATTTCTCCTTTGCGCATAATTAAAATGTCCTCCAGTCTCTAATTTTTGTCCCTTCCCTAATCTAATTTGTTTTCTGACGGTGCCGATTTCTCCTCCATGTGCAAAGGACAGGGGGTTGTCTTCTTCTTTTGGTGTGGCCGGGATGGGACTTGTCCAGCACAGTTTAAATGGCGCTGGTTTCTCCCGGGTGAAATGCAGCACAAATAGAACCATTGGAGGGTCTTAATGCTCCAAAACAGAAACAAAACAAAGCAAAACAATGTTCGAGGCGTTTCTTGTTGAAGCAGTTTAAACACACAATCAAGAACAGAGCGGTGAATCGGTGGGGCCTCCGGCCGCCGCCTGTGGGGCGTGCTGGGCAGGGCAGCGGTGTCTCCAGCACTTTACCAAGCTGACTTAGGATCAGTCTCAATGACGTTCTGGCCCGGCACCACAAATGCAAACCCACTTTCTAATGAAGGAAATGTAGAAAAACGATAACACTACAAACTGTGATTCTCATTGATGACAGAATTCCCGAGATCCTCAAAAGGCATTGGGGAAGGTATTTTTTCTTTAAAGGTAGATTCCTGCCCCCCTTCCCTCCCCACCCGGCTCCCCACCACAGGCCACCCCCTGAGCCGAGTTGGTGGATGGCAATCTGGGAAAATCCCCTCTGCAGGCCCCGAGATATCTGTAGGCAAAATTGATGTTGAGGAAGGAATTTGTGCCTGTGCCATCCCACCTGCTCGGGCTTGCAGGGGTGTGGGTGTGGGGCCCTGGGGGAGTGGGTGTGTTTGGGGGTCTGAGGGGCAGGGGTGGGGCTGGAGGGGCACCCTTCCTATTCCCTAATTTCATAGAGTGAAACTCCCCTTACCTGTCTGCAGAATACCCGCCGTTGTCCTGCCCCACCTCCCGGTCACCTGGTGGGCTCTGGAGGATTTTGTCGGAGGCCAAAAAAAAAAAAAAAAAAAAAGTCTTAAGTATTTGAACATGTTGGACCGTGCATGCATCCGTCCATGGCGTTGTGAGGTTTTTTTGTCGTCTCCTTCCTTTCCCTTTTCTTTTTACCAAAGTATATTCATCAAACTGCTGAGTTGGAAAGATTTGTAATGAGTTTTTGAGCTGTACGACTGTGTTTTTTTCCTCTCCCCCCGCCCTCTCCCTCTTTCTAAATCTTCATCTGACATTAAATAAAGCAAATCCCAAACAGATTAACTGTCGCATGGTTCTGCTCCGTCTCCTCAGTCTGTTTCCAGGTCTGGCGCGGGGCCGGGCGGCAGCGGCGGTGGTGGCGGTGGTGGCGGCAGGAGATGCCCGGGCGGCCAGCGGAGGTCCATGTGGCGCGCTAGGTGGGACCCCGGCGTTCTGAAGGCAGAGGCCCTGGCCCTCCTGCCCTGCGGCCTGGGCATGGCGTTCTCCCAGTCCCACGTGATGGCCGCGCGGCGGCACCAGCACAGCCGGCTCCTGGTCGAGGTGGACGAGTACAGCTCCAACCCCACCCAAGCCTTCACCTTCTACAACATCAACCAGGGCCGCTTCCAGCCACCACACGTGCAGATGTAAGTAGGCGGCTCGTGGCGGGGCCGGCGGGAGCGTGAGGTGTGGTGGCAGCGGCGGCGGCCGGGCTGGGCTCATGGACTGGAGCTTCGGAGCCCGCAGTCTGGGGCTCTGTGACTGAGAGGATGCTGGGATGCCAGGGTCACCGAGCTCTGAGTTGGGAGGGACGGGTGAGGAGTTGGAGAGCCATGGCCTGTGGCCGATTCTGGCCCCGAGTCCTGTTTCATTTGGCCGGGAAAATGTTTTACAAATATTAAAAAATGAGGTGACTGCATATAAAAATCCAGACTTTTGGCTTTGCTGCACAAACCCAGAAGGCCTGGCAATCCCGGGCCCGCACGTCCTCAGGGTGGCCTGGGTGGGGGGAGGTGCTGAGTTGCAGCTGCCCCTCCACCTTGGTGTTTGGGTTGGAGACCCCTGGACTGACCCACGTTCCTCACTGTACAGATGGGGAGACTGAGGCCCAGGGAGGGGAGGGACTCACCACAGGCCCAGGGCGGGTTTGGGCCCCGGTCTCGGGCTGGCTCTCTTCCCTCCCTTTGTCCAAACCCCCTACCCCCAACACGCTTCCTTTGAGAAAGCAGAGACACTTTCCAAAAGGACTGGGGAGTTCTGCCCCCTGCCCCAGGGGCTGATGGGAAATACTAGGGGGCCCAGCAGTGAGGCAGTGGCGAGAGCATGGACTCGGGACCCCATGGGCCCAGGGGAACTCTTTCTCTCTTTTTGGATTTTCTCTGCTGTCTGGAGAGGTGTGGGTGGCCCAGAGTGGAGATGGGTAGATTCCTAGCCCTGCCCTGGCAGCTCCTTGTGTTCCTGGAAGACCCCTCCCCCTTCATCCCTGCACTGCAGGGCTCGCCTTGCGAGGCAACAGAGGCCTGGACAGGTGAGGCGGCCCATGCAGGTGCACACAGCCAGCCCGGAATGCAGGCCAATGCAGGCCATCTGCCCCCGGACCAGGGCTTTCTCCGGACTCGTATCCTGTCGGTGTCTGTGGGTGCCAGTGCAGGGAGGTCAGAGCCGTGACAGGGACATGTGTCCCAAGCTGGCCCTCCTGACAGCCAGGCTGGGTCAGACACCCCTGTGAGGGAACAGGCCCCACCTTCCCCTAGGCCCAGGAGCACTGTCTCACCAGTGGGGGTCCTAGAGACTGTCTCTTTTGGGAGACCAGAGAGTCCAGCACGAGGACCCCTTAGAGAAGCTGCCATGGGGTGCCTCCAGCCTGGAGCTGGGGTGGGTGGGGTGCTGCCTCTTATTACAGTGTGGTTCCCTCAGGACCCATCCTCCATTGTCAAGGGCAGGCCCAGAGATGTTATTTTTGGGAGAAAGGGCTTGGGAGGGCAGGCGGGCTCCAGGCCTGGGGCGGGGGCCAGTGCTGGGAGCACCCTTGTCCCTGTGGCCCTCGTCTGCATTCCTGGGGTACATCAGGGCCGGCACGGTCTGTGGCTGTCTGCCTTATTTACTGGTAGCTTCCTAGTTGGGAAACTGCCTCCGATGTCCACTGGAGGGCCGGAGGGGCAGATCTGGGCAGGACAGACAGATGGCCTTGGGTCTCAGGCATACTGCTCTCCGGGACCTTGAGGCCTGGCAGGACGGGAGGCCTTCCTGGGCCAGCCTCTCCCTTTGGTCAATTGGCTCAGGCCTCCAGGGCCGGAAGCAACCGTGCCCGTGGTCCCTGGATGCCGGGCTGGGCCCCTGCTGCAGCGGGAGTGGGCTGCAGCCCTGGCCCCAGGCAGGGGGGTGGTGTACGCATGTGTGTGTGGCCGTGTGCGTGGCCGTGTGAGTGCCCACACAGGGTGTCCCCAGGCACCGTCCATGACACCGCCACGCCTCGTAGCACCAGGCACAGCTGTCACTGTCAGTGCCTTTGCCTGTCCCCACGGACACGCAGCAGCCCCCGTGCAGAGCAAGGGAAACAGCCAGTCCTCAGAGAGCAGGCCGAGGGGCTGTGGGAGGACCCTCCAGAGCTGAGACCCAGAGGAGGATAGGCGGGGCAGCAAGCTGGAGAGGGCTGGGGCAGGGGGCCATCTGAGAATGGCAGAAAGGCACAGCTGGGTGGAGGGCGCCCCCGCAGGCCAGATGGTGTCCTGAGCGAGGACAGTGAGTGAGGTGAAAGAGGGCGATTCCCCCCTTTAACTCACGAGCAACTGCGGGTTGTTTGTTGGTCCGTCCGTCCGTTCACGTATTCACCCGTTCAGGATGCTTGTCAGTGGCTGCCTAGCAGGCTGGTAGAAATGCAGGCTCTGGGCGGGTCTGCCTGCCTGGTGTGAATCCTCCCTCTGGGCTCTGTCCTCACTCACCAGCCCTGCCCATGCTGAGCTGCCCCCCGCCACAGAGCGGGGGGGCAGACGGCACGCAGGTCATAAAGGGTGTAATGGCACAGGACACTTGTCCCGAGACGTGCTCTGGAGAAATGCTTACTGGCTCTCTGTGGTCACCCAGCTGAGTGGCCAGAGTGGATTCACGTGGGCCTGCCCATCTCCACACCCCAGCTGTTCCATGCGGCCAGCTCCTGGGGCTGGGGGTGGGGTGGGGCCGGGCTTCCACAGGCAGACGGGCGCCGAGCCCAGTGCCCGGCTCCTCGTTCAGGGCTTTGAAATACAACTTTGCACAAAGCTGGGTGAAGCCAGGGCTGGGCAAGGACTTGGGGGGGCTGCTCCTCCCAGCCCCTCTCTCAGCCCCAGGCCCCGAGTGCCGGGGAAGCAAGCGGGCTGCGGGAGGTGGCTGTGCGGGTTTCCATGGTGCGTCTCCACAGAGGCAGATGCAGGAGATGGACGCCACTCCCCAACACGTGATTTGTCACCGCCCTGGGCTTTGTCTCTGGGCTGAGGGAGTGAGGGGGCCTTATTTAATAAATCCACAATTTATATTTAATAGCAGCAGTGGCAGTCCAAACGTGGCCTCCGACTGAGCCGCGTGATTCATGCGGCGGCCCCCGGAGACCCTGGTGGCAACAAGGCTGCCTTTGCCTGAGTCATGGATCTCTGGGCCTCGGGGTTTTAGGCCCTGAGAAGGGCGACCCTGCCCCTGGGGGCCATGAACCTTTGCAGTGGCCTGGCAGAGCCCCTTCAGCCGCCAGCCGTCTGTCCTGGGTGGGCGGGTGGCCGTGTGGCCTGCCGGTCGGTGAGAAGACGGGTGCTGCTGGTGCGACAGGCTCATCCTGGGCATCTGCGTGCAGGTGCCGGGGGAGCTGGTGCCAGGCACGCGCTTCTTCTCTGCAGCTTTTAAAAAGAGTCCTGTGGGTGGACACCTGAGTCCCCCAGTTCAAAGACTCTCGGAGAGCATTGGGCTTTGGGGGCTCGTGAAGGAGGCAGCAAGCATGGGGGGAGGGGCACAGCCGGATGCTAGGCCTGGGGTGGCCCCTTTGTGTTCCCAGCCCTCCCACCTGTGCCAATCCCCTTTCTCGATGAGACTGAGGCTTCAGAAGGGACCCTGTGGCCTCTAGCCTCTCCTAGAGACAGAGAGCATCAGCCTGGAGCTATGGGGGGTCGGAGGGGCCAAGACTGGAGGACCGAACCCAGGCTCTGTCTGGTTCTCAGCCCCCATCTAGCGCCCCGTGCTGAAGGGCCCCAGGAGCAGCAGCTGCTTCTCTTTCCATTCCCTCGCACAGCCCATTCTTCTGGCCCAGGCCTTCACGCACGCTGTCCCCTCTGCCTCCCCGACTCTGCCCTGCTGATACTAACCCACTCCTCAGACCTCGGTCGGTGTCACTTCCCCTGGGAAGCCTTCCCGGATCCTGACCAGGTCTCTCTCCCTCCCTCAGCCCCCCCCCGCCCCAGCTCCAGGCACTCACAGGCTTCCCCTGCACCTCACATGCTTCAGCCTGCAGTTTATACATTCACTTGTGGGATGGTTTTCTAAGCACCCGGCCCCTCCACTAGCACAGGCTGGTCCCTTGAGCAGTGCAGCAGGAAGAAGAAAGCAAAGGGAGGCAGGAGGAGGCAGGGAGCGTGGCCCAGGAAGAGCAGCAGATCAAGGAGGGCCTCCTGGGGGAGGTGGCTTAACCCCTGGACTTGGAGAACCAGCACAAGCAAAGGCCAGGGGGTGGGGAGGAGGGGCTGGCACGGGGATGCAGGAGGGCAGCGTGGCGGGGTTGCCTTGGAACCAGTGCTTCGTGGAAGAGCACTGGGCAGTTATGTGACACTGAGCCGGTGAGTCCCTGCCCCTCCTCTGGGCCTTGGCTTCCCCACTTGTAGAGTGAGAGGAGGGGACTGGAGGGCTCTCCCGTTCTAAAACACCATGGCTACTGCCCCGGCACATGGCTGGATGTGTAGCTGGAATCTAGCTCGAGGGGAGGAGCCCTCTGCACTCTGCCCCCCACCTTCCGAAGGAGACAGGGGAGGCAGGCCTCTGCTTCTGATGCCTGTGGGAGGTTCTGGCAGCAGAAGGTGTGTCTGCAGGGAGCTAACTCTCACGGGAGAGAGGCGGCTGCAGTGGGGACCTCTGGGGCACAGGGACCGGGCTGCGGCAGGGGGGGGGGGGCAGCACTGAAGGGGTGGGCGCTTTGTAGGTCCTCTGAGATCTCTCCATAGCTCTAGGAGTGAGTGGGTCCACCCCCACCCAGCAGGGCCAGGCCAGGAGGGCCCAGGGGCTGGCGAGGGGGCGCCAAGCTGCCGTGCACGCTGGGTCTCACTGCTGCTGCACCCTGGGTCCCGGGGGAAGGCCCCCACCTCGTTAGGCTGGGGACAGGCCGTGGGGCTTCAGGTCTCAGAGAGAGAGAGAGAGCAGTGGCCTTCGCGGGGCCCTGCAGAACATAGCTGGGAAATAACTGCTACGTTGTTGCAGGAAGGGGTTGAGGTTAGATGCCCGAATCCCGTTGTGAAGCCCAGGCTCAAGTCTGCTCTTTGACTGCCTAGCCGGGGCCTCGGACACGGGTCTGACTGTTCTGTGCCTTGGTTCCTTGGGGCTGCTGTGACGCGGAGGGTTTTGCCATCATAAGCGTGAGAAACCCAACTTAAAGGGTCTTAAGGAAAAAGGAGAGTTTACTGGCTCCTGTAATCAGCCAGGAAGTCCGGTTTGGGCTCGGGGTTCAGACGCAGCTGGGTCCAGGCATCAAACGGTGCTGCCAAGCCCACCCACCTGCTTGTTTGCGCTCTCCCCCCCTTTCTCCACACCTCGACTCTTCTCCTTTCCCTCACGTCCAAACACCAGCTCTGTTTCTGGGAGCTCCAGGAGGCGGCCACGTGTACACCCCTTGCAAGCAGCAGGCGCCTGTCTTTTAAGAGGTGCTCAGTGAGCATTTGTCCGCAGACTGACTGAGTGACAGGAATGAGGGCCAGGCCCTAGTCCAGCCTGGCGTGGGTTCTGGAACCAAAAACCGGCTTCACGTGTTCCGCTCTGCTGGCTCCCACAGCTGAGGTCCTAGGCAAGGCAGTGTTTTCCCCACCTCAGTTTCTTGCTCCATGAAATGGGCACGCCCTTAGCTCCCTGCCCTGTGGTCACTGTGCAGGCGAAGGGCGCGGATGCGTGGGGAGTGCCAGCGATAATGCGCCCCCAGTTCGTGGGAATCGTCCCTCCCATTCCCGCTGTTACGCGGTTGAACGTTTGTTACCATCCAGATAGCCGGAGGCCAGTGCCGGGAAATGAGAGTCTTTATTTTTCCTCTGGGGATGAGTAGGTTTGCGTCTTCAGTGAGCTCAGAAGCCTCGGGGTGGAGGGAAATAGGAACAGAGTTAATTAAAGAGCCTGGGCCTGGCGGAGGAGAGCCTCGCGCTGCTCCAGGCTGCTGGGGGCAGAGGGGCTCCTCGCTAAGAGACTCACAGGAGGGGAGATTCTGGGGATGGAGGTGGCTCTGCAGGTGGCATCTCGCTCCCTCCCCGTTTTTGTCTCTCTTTGTCTCTTTCACTTGGCATGCCTACCGCCTCAGTGTGTGTGTGTGTGTGTGTGTGTGTGTGAATGAATGAGTGAATGAGTGAATTTGATTGGCTCATTCATGTCCCTGTGCCAGGCCAATAGCCCAGTAGTGACTGGCTGCCTTTGGTTCAATAGCTGTGTTGGGGGTGGGCAGGGTGTACAGGTGGATTGAGAGACCAGCTACCTGTAAGATCCTCTGCCACATGGAGGTGGGGGAGGGGAGGGAGGGACCCAGAGGACTGACAAGTGGCGGGAATTACTGAGAAGGAGAGTTGAGTTTCCAGATCAGCTCAGGCACCACCTCCTTCTCTGGCTCCTAGCCCCACTGCTGCCCCATCAAAGTTAGTGGCTTCATTGTCACTGACTGGCCAAGCCAGGGGTCTCCTGGGCTCACAGGTGTGGCCAGAAGGTGCTGTGTTGAATGAATGAATGAATGAATGAATGAATGAAGAAGGAAGAGGAGGAGCCCCCAGCACCCTCCTGTGGTCATCACTGGACTCACTGGGGAATTTTCCTCTCCTCCCTGGTTGGATCCAGTGCCGACCCGCAGGGGTTCTAACTGGGCTCAGCAATCCCAGAAAAGGACCCGGCATGCCCCTCCTGTCGCGGCACCGTGACGGGGAGAGGCTGGCTCGGCGCCTGCGACGGCGGCGGACGGAGCGTGCAAATGCGCCCTGCACATTAGCATGCTGAACCCGCTTGTCTCGTAAGGTGTTAATTAAATTTCTTTGAAGTATATTGTCTGAAAAAAAAAGGATAATTAGAAAGATGTCTTTAAAAGTATTTATGTAACTGATATGGTCCCGCTTTTGGTTTGCCGCATAATTAGATTTAAACACAACTAACTCCTCGAGCGGCATACTCATTTGGGGAGAGCCGCTCGTTGAAATGCCATCCCGTTGCTGTTAAGAGTCGTGAGCCTGGCAACATCATTCAGTGGGGAGGCAGCGCGTGGGGGGCAGGGCGCCGAGCATTTCTTCCCTGGGACACCGGCCGCTGGCTCGGTCAAGCAAAAAGCAAGGCCAAGCGTTTTGCTTCAGGCCACACTTAGTGACAAGTGGCAGAGCTGGGAGTTTGAAGCCTGGTGTTCTGGTTCCAGGACGGATCTCTGACACCCCCTGGGTAGCCTGTGTTCCCAGGAGGGTCAGAAAACCTCACAGTTCGAAAAAGTACCGCTTTTCTCTCCTGCCTTTGTTTCACGCGCTCCCTCCGAGTCCCCCGAGTCCCCCGTTGCCTGTGGCTCTCCTCGGGTGCTGCCTGTGCCCTGTACAGCCCTGGGGACTCATCTGCATCACCCGCACCGCGGACGTGGGCCTTTGCATTCTCACTGGCATCCAGAGGGCGCCCAAGGGGGTGAACACTGGTTTTGGGGTTGAAAACAACTTACTCTCCTTATTATAAAGACAGGTCTGCAGACAGTCCCATGGCCCTGTGACCGTGGCCGTGACCACGTTGTCTTCTCTCCCTGTAGGGTGGACCCCGTGCCTCATGACGCCCCCAAGCCGCCCGGCTACACCCGCTTTGTCTGTGTGTCTGACACCCACTCGAGGACGGACCCCATCCAGATGCCCTACGGGGACGTGCTGATCCACGCCGGGGACTTCACGGAGCTGGGGCTCCCGAGCGAGGTGAAGAAGTTCAACGAGTGGCTTGGTAGGTGCTGGGCAGCAGGGGGACTGCTGCCGATGTCCAGGCCGGGGGCCGCCTCTGTGCCCGGCTGTCCTTCCTCCCTGCTCTGCCCACAGCCTCTGCCTGGCCTCCGTCTGCCTGTCCCCTCCTGCCCGGGGAAGCGTTCCCTGACCTCGGGACCAGGTCACAGCCCTCTCACTCTCCTGCCTCACCTCCCACCCCGGCCCTCGTCTGGGCTGTGACTTTCCGTTTGTGTGGGGGGATTTTGGGTTCGGGAAAGCCCCTGCCAGAGGGATTTTTCCCCAGCCGTGTGTCCTGCCCCCAGTGCCTGGAACAAGTAGGTGCTAAATAAACGGGATGAATGAGCAAGTGGGTGAGAGAGCGCGTGGCCGAACGAACGGCTGCCTGGGCACGGTGATGCCAGGGCAGGCGCTCAGAGGGCTCACACTGGCTCAGCCACCTACCGCCCTCAGATGGCTTCCCCAGGAGGGGACCCCCCTGGGCCTCTGAGACCCACAGCAGGGGCCTGGGGACCAGGTGTGGGCACAAGCAGCAAGCTGTCCAAGGCTGTGGGCCGTGATTTGCAAGCACGCCCCCAGGGTTTTGTCTGTGGTTTTTTACTTTCTTCCTAAATAAGAAAGACATAGGCCCCAGGTGCCCCCTGGGAAAAGCTGCTTGTTTGGAATCCAGAGAGACCTCACTGTGAGTCCCCCGGGGAGGGGGACACAGATGGACTGGCCCTGGGTGGCCCTGTGTACTGGCTATCATCTCAGAGGCGTGGGTGCAAGGCCGGCACCTCCATGCGCCACCCCACTCCCCTGCCAGACGGTGCGCCTGCCGGGAGGGTGTCCTGCTGCGCAGTCAGCTGGGAGCTGTGTGAGCAGAGCGGCCAGGAGCGAGGCGGCAGCTGCGGTGAGCAAGAGGCCGGCTTTGCCGGCTGAGACAAATATTTACAAGCAAGGCCTTCTCCTCCACTTGGCAGGCTCAGAGCTTTCAATACCGATTTTCCAAATGGGAAATTCTAAGCAAGGGCCCCGTTTGGGCTGAGCCCCGTGAAGGCTGGGGTGGGACAGGGCCCTTGCAGGGCAGACCTGCTCAGGCTCCTCACCTTGCCCGGAGTTGCTTTGGGGTCTGGACCGCCTCCTGGGAGGGACCCTCTCTGAGCCTGGCTTCTTATCTGTCCAAAGACGGGAGGCCACCATTGACTGAGCCCAGGGCCCGTGTCCAGGGCCGGGGACAGGAGTCGCGGGGTGCCAGGCTCATTAGTGCCACTGCCCAGTTGAATTTTGGGAACAGCTGTTTGGGGGGGATCGCTATTGGACAGAAGAGGATGTCGTCCCCCCTCCCCCCCTTGCACTGAGGTTCTTAGGGTGGAGACTGCTTCAGAGGTGCAGGCCTGAGTGTTCCCCTCGGGGTGGTGAATGAATGGACATGCGCTTGCCTGCACAGTGGGGGTGTCTCGGCAGCTTCCCCTGGCAGGCACAGGCCATGGGGAGAAGCTGGCTTGGGGCCAGGCCTCGATGGAGGGGCTGGGGGTTTGTGCAGAAAGGGCGCCACCAGGCCAAGGGGACAGCTGAGGCCAAAGCACACCAGTGGGGGGCCTGAGAGGAGGCGTGACGCACCGTTGCAGCTGGAGCCAGGGGTCTGGGCAAAGCGCGCCGGTGGGGGGCCTGACCAGGGTCCTGGGGGGCTGGCACAGTGAGATGGGCCCTTTAGGACGGTCCCTCCACCTGCCTCGTCACAGAAATCGTCAGAACAGTGCCCACCGGACCATAGGGGCCTTCTTCCTAATGTGCACTTGGAGTTGGGCGGATTCATTCTCCTGAGTTACTGGGGGCAGGAAGGGTGAGCTTACAAAGGGTTTTTGTACAGAAGGTTTTCCCCTGGGGCCTCTCCCCTTCGGTGCCTTCAGGCGTTTGCAGACGCAGCGCTTGTCACTCGGGGGGTGGGGAGGTTGCTCTGGCCCGGACTGAGTGGCCAGCAGTCTGCGCGTCAGTGGAGCCTCAGTGGGTGCTGGCTCAAGCAAGCCTCCCTGCAGCCAGCTTTGGGGGGACTTGTCCATGGTGCAAAGGGAGACACCCCTCTGTGGGCTGGCTGTCCAGCCCCCAGGGATGTGGTTCTCGTGGCCGAGAGGTGGGCAGTGCACTCACCAGGCACCTCCAGGTGCATCTGCCCAGGTGTGTGCTTATGGAGAGCTGGTGTCTGCTGAGCACATGTGTCCCCTGATTCTTCACGCTCTTCGGTGCTGCCCTTTTTGCATATCAGTATCATCAAATTTTTTCACCCTCCTGACCACGGGAGGAGGCAGGACCGCTGTCATCCCCATTTTACAGAGAAGAAAACTGAGGCCAGCAAAGGGGGCGACTTGCCCAGGCCACACAGGGTCCCAGCTGGGATCCCAGCCCAGGCAGTCGGGCTCTGGGGCCACGCTCTCGGCACCTCCCCCTCTGCTCGCCTCCCTGGTTCTTCTCAGGCTGATCCTCTCTGGTGCCCGCTCAAGTCGTGGGCTGCGCCGTTTGGGTGCGGACATCTGGGGTCTGCCCCCTGCCAGGGCTGTGGCAGCCATGTGTCCTCCGTGAGCTTCAGTGGCCTCGTTTCAAATGGGGGTGGAGCTCCCTGTGCCCTGCCCACCCCCAAAAGCGGTTCAGAGACTTCGCTGGGCTGGAGGGAACGATGAAGACACGCAGGCTGTAGCATGCTGCGTGCGGGTGTTTCTCCCCCAGCACTGGCCCGCGCCAGACCGCGGCTCCCTTTGGGGAGAGCAGGGGCCGAGGGTTGGTCCCACAGAAGTGGGGGCCTTTGACCCGAGCCCAGGGGTTGTTCGTGTAGGCCGGGGGAACAGTAGGAGAGGTTGTGTGCAAACACGCGTGGATTTCCCGAGAAACGTGGACGTGGGACCTTAGCTGTGCCAGCAGCACACGCACACGGAAGAGACTGGGAGGAAACGCTCACTCGTCTATTCAGTGTGCCTCACAGAGAACTCCCCGTGTGCCAGGCATGTCCCTGGCACTGGGTGACAGTGGGGACAGGGGTGGGCCCGCTCACATTCTGGTGATGGACAGACAGTGGCTCGAGAGGTACACAAGAAGCAACGAGGGCGCCTGATGGTGCCTGAGTGCAATCAGGGAAGCCCTCCCTGAGGAGGTGACCTTGGACAAGGGCTGGAGGATGGGAATGAGGCAGAGGTAGGAGCAATGCTGGAGGCTGAGGGCACGGGCAGCTGCAGAGGCCCTGAGGGGGGAGCAGAGGATGAGGCAAGTGTTGGGTGAGGAGGGTTAGGGGAGGGGTGCTGGTGTGCACAGGCGCTGCGGGCCCAGGACAGGAGTGTGGGGCTGGTTCCAGGGGCGATGGGAGTTTGGGACTTGGGAGCTTGATGGTGGGGAGGGACCTGTAAAGACGCCGTCAAAGGCCTGGGCTGCGGAGTGGAGTGAAGCAGCGAGGCCAGAGAGGGCAAAAGCTCTGTGATGTTCCAGAACTCTTGTCCCGGTGGGGGCGCTGGGAGAGGTTTTATCTTCCTTCCCATGGTTCTGTCTTCTTCCCCCTTGATTTTTTGCAAAAGCATGCGTTATTTGGTAGCGTCACATAAAAGCAACGCTGAAATCTCATTGTTTTTAATGAAATGTTGGCTTCTCTGGTGTCTGGTGCATGCGTCCCAGCGTGGGAGTGGCCACAGCACCGGACTCAGGGCGGTCCTGGCCTCACCCAGGCCCTCAGAAGGCCACCACGTGCCCCTTCCCCAGGCCCACTAGCCCAGCCTCCTGTGTGTGGGGGTGGGGCGGGGGCAGGGAGGCGCCATTCTTCTCCATGAGGACATGCAGCTGAATTCTGAACCTGTCAGTTCATGAGCCGGGATTTGCAAGATGCCAGAAAGCTCGCTCTCGCTCTCACTGTCTGCGCCGGGCAGGTGTCGGGCTGGCCTCCCCCTCTACCCACCCCCCAACCCCTCCAGCCAGGAGGAGCCTGCACCTCTGCACCCTCACTCCTGTGACCCCAGCTCCCACAGCCTTGCCCCTTCCCTGGCCTTGGGAGTGACCTCCAGAGGCCACAGGTTTGTTCTCTTCTGGCCTCTCCACTTGAACCCTCCAACTGGGGTTCTCTTCTCCCGTTTCCACCTTCCTCTCTGGGAACCCTCTTCTCCATCTCCTTTGGTCTCCTGCTCATGGTCCCCCCAGCTCTCACTCCCACCCAGACCTACAGAATGCTCCCAACTCTCTCTGCAGTCTAGACCTTTCTTTGAGATTCTGCCAGTGTATTGTTCCATCTTTTCAGGAGACACTTCCTCCTGGCTGTCTGCCAGGATTTCAGACTAGTTCCATCCCAAACTGAACTCCCAAACCTCAGACCCATCCCCACAGGCTACACTGTAAGGTGTAGCCCTCCAGTGTGGTGTTTGAGACCCTCCCCACCTCAGCTCCTGCGCCCCCTTCTCCCTTCCCTCCGAAGCAGATGTCCGCTGCTATCTCTTATTATTCCGACCCCACTGTTGTCTGCCCTGCCTGTGTTCCTCTCCATTCACTCATATCACCTGCTGAGCTCCTGGGGGCACCCAAGCAGGCGGCCTGCCTGGCTCCTTCCTCCTGTAGGTCCTCAGAGCCAGGCCCAGCCTGGTGCTGAGGGGGCTGGGCAGGGGGTGGTTGAATCGGCTTGGAGAGGTCTGCAGGGCACAGGCTGGACCAGTGCATTAAGTGACATGGCCCTCCGCAGAGCCAGGCAGGAGAGGAAGGCGAGGGCCTGGTAATGGCGCATTTAGAAGTTATAATTAACTTTTTACTGGTGCTCTAGCATAAAACGATATATAAGACAATATAAAAGGGGTCCAAGGATTTCGCTAAATAGAGCTAGGTCTTTTGCAAGTAAACCCTTAATTAAAATCTGTGAGGGAGGAGAAAGGAGGAAGGGAAGTGGAGAACACTTCCAGGCGGTTGCTCTGGTTCTTGCCTCATTTGCCACTGGGGAGGGACGGCTTTGGAAATGGGCCGCCGCCTTCCTGCCTCATTGTGATTCAAGGCAGCAGCCCAGGACTGGGCTCCAGGTGGAGGTGAGGGGCTTTGGGAAGGAGCCAGTGGCCACTCAGGAGCAGAAGTTATCACTCTGCTCCCCCTGCTCTGTCCCCAGCAGCCTCTGCAAGCCCTTCTGTTCTTATTCCTTCCACTGTTTTTTACGTGGGTGCCCCCCTCTCCTCACTGGGCGTTTCTCATCCGTGTGCTTGGCTTGCTGAGTCTGGGCCGAACCTCACTCTCGCTTCCATCTCTCTGTGCTCAGTCCTGCCCTGAGGCCGCAGAATGCTCCGTGGAGGGTGGGCATCCCAGGTTCTTTGTATCAGGCCCTGGAGACAGCATCGGGTGGCCCCACCTGCGTGTCCCAGGTGTAGTCTGCACGGGGCTGCCCTGGGGCGCTCCGGCCTGGAGTGGGCTGCGCTGGGTGTCCTGGGGGGGAGCCCTTCCTTTCCCCTGGCCCAGGTGGGTGGGTGGGGTGGGACAGGTGAGGTGGGGACCAGGGGTGTGAGCAGCTCTGACAGGTCCCCCCTGACCTGGGGTCGGGAATCCCGACAGCAGGGGACAGAGCACTTAGCCAGGGTTCCTGGGGCCACTTCTGGCCCTGCCGCCACCAGCCAGGTGTCCTCGCTTCTCTCACACTGGGTGTCCACACCCATAAAATGTGGGTGCTGGATTGGACCACGTGCTAATGAAGCCCCCTGCTGACATTCTGCTGCCCAGCACTCCTGGCCTGGCGAGCCCTGTGGGGGGTTCGCGGCTTCCCCGGCTGTGACTGCTGGAGATGGGAGGGGCCCACACTCACCCAGTCAACACATGTGGTGGGTGGGGGGCTGCTATGCACACTGGCTTGGGGTCGAGATTGAGCAGGGGGGTGAGCACTTGGATCTTGCTCTGAGTGTTAAAGAGGCCGCTGGGGGCGAGGCAGGGGAGGGACGTGCTCTGACTGGTTTTGAAGGACCTTTGGCTGCTGTGGGGAGCAGGGCTGCAGGAGGGTGTGTGGGGGTGGAATATGGGGCACCTGGGGGGCTGGTCCAGGTGTCACCGAGAGGCAAGAGGACCTGGAGGTGGCCAAGGGGACCGAGAGCAGTGTGGGGGTTTGGCCACAGTTTGGAGGCGAAATCAGTGGGATTTGCTGATGGGAGACGGGGGTGGAGGGTGCGTGAGACCCCTGACCTGCTGCTGCCCAGCAGTGGGCCTGGCTGGAGGCAGGCCTTCCACAAGTATCTGTGAAGTGAATGAAAAAAAAAAAAAGACATGTTTTGGGATGTGGTCCCTTCAGTCAAAATATCCAACCAACTTCTTTTTCTTTTAAAAGAGCTCGCCGCAGTCGCTGAGCATGAATAGAACAGAAGCCGTGAACCTAAAGTGGATTCTGTTCCATCGGCTAATTCCTTCGATACAATGGCCGGAGTCAGACACTTTCAGAAACACGTTATTCTCACACAGACTCAAGATGGAACATTTAAAACAAATGTTTTTCGACTCTGGGCCTCACATCACCCTGACACTGTCGGCTCAGAGGCCGCCGGCGTCCAGGGCTTTGGCCGCGAGCGGCCTCAGCGGTCGGCGGCTCGTCCAGGGAGGGGGGACATTCACATGGAAAATGGGCAGACAGTGCACCAGAGGTTTGGCTTTCGCCTAAAAAATTAATTTTCTGGATTTTTCATTAAAAAATTCCTCACAAAGCCCAAAGTGTGTTTTAGGGGCTACCAAGGAGAAAATTAACTTCTAATGAAGACGAAGAACCTAGAATTCTGAGTTGTGGTCAAGCAATTTTGGCCAGTCGTAACTTCAGTATTTCCACGGTAATGTGTAGGCCCCTCGCAAGGTGTGCTTGAGTGCCACTGTTTCAGAACAGACCCAGGGGGGGGCAAACGACATACTATTACCGAGTAGGCCCGCCCTTGTGCTCCGGGGGCCCCCCACCCCGTACTAGGTTCGCCTTGCTCGCCGCCAGGGAAAGAGACTGGGGAAAAGGAAAGGGGTTACTTATTTAAAGAGTTATACAAACTTAAGAGTAATGACTTAATGTCTTCACTGAGATCCCAAAGTCCTTTAGAACACCCACAAATGCCCAGTCTGGGGTACCATATCTTAGAAAAAGAAATAGAAGTCCGTGGTTCTTCTCTCCCCAAGCCCCATGGCCCCCAAAAGACCCCGTATGGCTCCGCGCCTGGGTTTAAATCCCAGGACCAATCTCCTCTGCTGCACCATTTCTGATTCCTCCCACAATTGGCCCCAGCTGCCAGCATCCCCGTGTTTTTCCAGCTTCAATGGGCTGCAGTAGTAAGTCCGGGCAGGTGTGGCCCTGTGGTGTGGAGCCAATCATCTCCAAGCTCTCACACAGGTGCTGCAACCAGGGGGCGTTGTCTCCTAGTTGCATCCTGGGTTGAAGTCACTCCCATCCCCCTGGCTCAAAGCACGGCCACAGCTGTTTAACGTATCCATGAAACCAGTTAAAGGTTATAGATGTTATATGACCGTTCTAGAGGTTAGCTGCAGAACTGTTGCTATGCAAAACAGCTCTCAATGGCCCTGCTCCATGCGTCCCATCCCCCAGCTCAGACTTGTGGGGGTGAGGACATCCTATATATATACATATTTTCTAATATTTCCTGGACACCGAGTTCGGGACCCCATTACAAATCCCTATTTGCCCCTCCACCCCCCGTCCCCGGCTGCACCCTGTTATGCTAATTACCTGTTTAGGGCAGAATGGCTTTGGAAATGAAATGAGACGGCTCGAGTGTGAGCGTGACTGTGTATGTGTCTTTCAAACATTTGTGGCAGTGTTTTTTTTTTTTTAAGATCATCAAAAAAAATTTTTAATTAGATGCCTTAAATTTTTAAAAAATTTAAAATATTTAAACAAGGTAGCGATACATTGTTCTGAAAACTCTGAGCTTTCTGAAAGTTCTTTCTTGGTTTTGCATATTTTGTTATTTGTTTGGACTTTTTTTGCTTCCTTGTTTACTCCCATGTTGTGCCAAAGGATTTGAGATGGTTTATAGAAACAAGAATAGTAAAATGGTACAAGACTGATGAGAAATCAAAAGGCAATTAAAAAATAGAAATTAGAGCAGCTCAAAGGGAGGGCCTAGAATATCAACACGTAGGGCTCAGTGGGTTCTGTGAGTTGGAAATGGAGCCTGAGCTTCCCGGGGGCCAAAGTGAAAAGGGAGATACGTTTGATGATGGCTCTGAGTATTGGGCGGAGGAAATGGGCCAGCGCCTCTGATGGGTCCGTCCCTGCAGCAGGTCCATCTCCTCTGCTGTGAGCACCTTGAAGACCAGACGTGCGTCCTGGTCATTTCTGTGCAGGAGGAACTTGGTAACACTTTTGTATCTGAATAATAATGAATATTCGTTTAGGGTTTCTTAGCATGTAAAACATGCCCATTTCTGTCATTCATTTTGTATTTCTCTCTCCCCCTCTCTGTTTTCTTTTGGATTGATTGAAGTTTCTTTTTTTTCCCCCTCCACTGGTTTGGAAATTCTATATTCTTTTTCAATTCGTTTAGTTGTTACTCATAAATTTTTAATAAGCATATCCGACTTGAGTCAGAATAAAATTAACCAACATCTCCATTCTCCCCGAAGTTCCCTGGCACACACCCACCCCGGCCCCTCTTGCCACCATCTGGCGTCTCACTTCTGACTCGTTTTTAAGCCTGCCCTCACGTCGTCGGTATCGCCGTTATGGTTTGCTTTCCGGTCTGCACTGGCCATTTGCTCGCTGGGTGTTTGCTGAGCGCTTCTCTGTGGCCAGCCTGGATCTGGGCCCTGGGGATGCGGCCGTGAGCAGATGGCCCATGGCGAACAGCTATCACCTGTGTGCCGGTCAGGATAAAGGGACAGGGAGGCCCCTCTGTGGAGGTGGCCCCTCAGCAGAGACCATTCTGAATGGAGGGAGCGGGCGTGTGCAGGTCTGCGGAGGCCACATGAGCAGGGGCAGCAGCTGGGACAGCAGCATGGGTGGCACATTTGGGGACCAGCAAGGAGGCAAGTGGCCAGAGTCCCATGGCAGGCCTGAGGGGTGAGAGGAGGAGCAGAGGCCAGATGGGGGTTGGGAGCCAGGTGGGGTGGTTTTGAGTAGGAGGTGGTACTTGAGGGGGCCTCCGCACTGGGGCTTTGTTGGGACAAGTGAGGGGCAGGCTCACCAGAGGTCGGAGGCCGGAGCTTTGACTGGCTGGCCCACCCAATTGGTTTGCAGTCATGCACCCATTCAACATGTGCTGCGCTCTTACCTTGCTCTGGATGCTGAGCGTGCAGTGGGCAGCACAGCAAGCGAGACTCCTACCTTAGAAACACAGAAACAAGAGTGCCATGGCGTGATGGAGACAGGGAGAAGTGGGAGCCTGCGACCAGGTTAGACCCTCACCCGCCTCCCAGGTGTGAGATGCAGGGCAGGTGGCTCGCCTGCCCCGGGGTCTCAGTTCCTCATCCGTACAGGGATGCGATGACTCCTCCCAGGCTGGCGGGTCCACGGGTGAGAGAATAAGTGCCCCGAGACCTTGCTGGGTTTTCCGCAGGAGCCTCCCAGCCAGGCAGTGGGACCATCGCAGAAAGTCATTGGCTGGAGGGGTAATGACCAGTTGGTCATTCAAGAGCTGGGGAAGCAAGATTTTCTTGCTGGTATGCTTCTGTTCTATTTTTCTTCAAACATGGGGAGATGTGTTTGAATATGAAATCAGCCAGTATGAGTTTTTAAAAATGTCATTTTCATGCTGGACTTCTTTCCAAAACAGGAATAGTCAACAAGCCAGAAAACCCTGGCCCGCACAGAACTGAAATAGTCTGTCCTCATGTGCCCATAAACTCCCGAAATGTCTGAAAGATTCCACCATGTCCCTGTGCCCACCCCTCCCCCTGCCTGCCCCCTGCACCTGGACTCTGCGCGGACTTGGCAGAAGCTGGGTCTTGGGAGCTTCCCTGTCTTCCCATTACCATCCCATCGACAAGCTGCCCCTTCTGTGGGATGTGCCCCCCGCCTGGTCTCCCAGTTAACCCTCACAGCCAGCCCTTCTCAGACATCAGGTGTATGAGAATCCCCTGGCAGGGGGGGGGGGTGTTCTGTGCATGTGGAAATCCTGGTTCGGCAGGTCTGGGTGGGTGACCCCCAGGTGATGTACCCAGGCTTTGGACCTGTGTGGCCCAGGATGGTAGCCACCTGCCTCCTGTGGGCAATTGACCAGGTGAAATGTGGCTGGTGTTCCTGAGACTCTGACTTCTGTGTTTTATTTCATGGTATTTAATTTGCAATGAAATAGTCTCAGGGGTTTAATGAGTACGGATGGGACAGTGCAGCCAGACAACCCCTTGCGGCTACTGTCTCTGCAGATGAAGACACCAAGCTCCAAGGGGTGCGGAGCTTGCCTAAGACATCCCGCAAACTAAACGTGGAGCCAGGATTCTAACTGAAGTCTGTGTGCTTTTAAAATTTTTAATTAATTCTTCAGTATCTAAGGCGGCCATTGATGTGGGAACTTCCCCTGTGTCTCCAGAGACCCAGCCTTTTCTGTTAGCCAATCCCTCCTTTCTAAGGCGGTTTTGAAAGGCGTGGTCAGGAGCAATGCTTTATAGAGTCAGGGCCAACTGAACAAAGCCATGTTCAGGTTGCTGATGGGATGCGAGAACTTCCCCATGTGAGAGCTGCAGTTGGCTGCGGAACCTCGTATCCAAGCCCCCCCAGAGGCTCCACAGCGACAGTGACTTCCCGGGGACGGCACTGGACAGTTTAAAAGGGCTTTCAGGTGGTTTGCAGGGGAGGAGGCTGAGATCCAGCACAGGGCTGTGTTCCCTGGAGCTCACCCAGGTCCTGGCTCTCCGTCGCCACCTTCCCAGAGAGGCTGTCCCTGACCTCCTGGGATGGATCAGCTTCCCACCCGATGCTCCCTGTCCCACTTACCTGCTTTGTTTTTCCCCCCATATCTGTTATCCCCATGGGACCTGGTGCTTACGTTTCAATTGTCGACACCCCACTGACAGGCCCACTTCTCTAAGGCAGGGATCTCGTCCGTCCTGCACGCCCATTGCATCTTCAGGACCGCGGACAGCGCCCATGTCTGCAGGCGCTTTGCATTGACTTATTAATAGGAAATTAAATTCCTGACGTGAGAGAGGGGCCTTCCCAGCCGGCCAGGCCACGTGTCTGCCCGGAAAGCCTCGAGAAAGCCACAATCCTCTTGTGCCTGGGTGTGCCCCCTGCAGCGTGGGGGTGGCACTCACTCCTAGTGAGGATGCATGGGTGACTGCAGTGGGATCTGCTTTCAGCCTGTGGTCTGCAGAGACCCCTGGTCTGGGTCCAGCCTCTGTGCGTGCCAGCCACCTGGCCTTGAGCGCAGTCTGTCCTCTCTGAGCCTCAGTTTTCACATCTGTGAAAGGGGGCTGATGTGGGGGGCCCCAGCGAGGCAGGGGGTGATCTGGGCTCAGCGTACGGCCCAGCGTGGAGTAACCACATGCTAAATGCAGCTGCCGTGCGTGTTGAGGCTGCATTGTGAAGCGTCTCAGTGCCCGGCCCCGAGCGCGGGCTCCGTGGGCCGCAGCTGTAATTACTCATCATCCCAGGGGGCCTTCCTCTTCTTCCAAACCAGATATTGAAAAGTTAGGGTTTGGTTCTTTGAAATTTGTTTGAAAGAAAGCGGATTTTTAAAAAGTGTACAGGTTTGTTTCTTTGACTTCTCTTCAGAAGAAGAATTTCACACCTCTCTGAGTGTGCAGGATGCAAATGAAGTTCCGAGAGCTCGGGAGGAGCTAATTCGGGGCTGGTTTGACAGCCACGACAGTGAAGGGAGGCTTGGAGCTGACAGGCGGGGCTTGCTTGGTAGCGTCCCAACCTCTCAAAATAGTCACTTTCCAGACTAACATTTGTCTCGTCGGTGCTCGCAAGAAGTTTTCTGTTCATTGATCCAACTGTGGTCCCGCCCCCCTTAACACTCCTCATTGGTTCCCCGCGGTGTCCTGGGCGAAGTCCAGATCTTTGCGGGGGGGGGGGGGGGGGGGGTTGGGGGCAGTTGGACCCCTCCACGTGTGACCCCAGCTGTCCTTCCCAGGCCTGCCTCTGTTCACCCCCCAACTGCCAAATACGCTGGGTTTCCCACCCCCCTACCTCTGCGTGTGTGGGGCCCTCTTCCTTTCTCATTCGCCTGTGGAGCTGCTCTTCACCCCGACACCTGTTTCTGCGATCCCTCCTGGCGTCACCGTGCGTGGTCAGGGGAAGGAAAACCCACTGCTCTTCCTGGTTCCGCGTGCCTGGAAGCCGCTCCCACCACAGGCCGCTGGTTACTTGTGTACGTCCCCACACTAGCTGCTGGAGGAGGGGCGGGGTTGAGGCCTCTGTCCCCAGGCTCCAGCCCAGCATCCAGCACTTGTGAGCCCCACCCCCCACACGCCTGGAATGAAGAGGTGACGAGATGATTTTACTTCAGTGTGTCTTAACATCCAAAATGTTTATTTAGCTTAAAAACACTTAGTTTTATTAGGAAATCTCCTTTAAAACAGGGATCGTCAGTGTAACTCGTTTTCAAATACTTATTTCAGTTGCTACTGCAAAGAACATCGCTTTGGGCCTGTTTGCCCCTTTCGATGGGTTGTCTGCGGTTGGAACGCACCCGTGAAATGTGAATGTCTGTTGGGCAGCGGAGGGCCAGGTCTCAGCCCTGCAGCTCTGCCTTCCGCCCAGGGCCTCGGGCCCCACGTGAAGTCGTGAACTTTCCGTAGAGGTGGAGGTGGGGCAGCCTCCCTGCCTGGAGCCTCTCAGGACTTTTTGATAAGGAGGGGATGAGGGACCAAGACCCAAATGGCTGCTTGGTCCCTTTCCACCTCTAACCCTCCGCGGCTTGTAAAATTCACGGACTGATTGCTTCCAATTCTAGAATATTTGGCCCTCAGGGTTGTGAGATTCTAAAAACAGTATTTCTAGGACCTTAAGACCTTCAGTTCTACCTGCTCACAATTCTAGTGTCTGAAATTCAGGCTCCCGGTTCTCCTGCAATTCTTTTAAAATTTAACTGCGGTTAAATACACCCAACATTTACCTTTCTTCGGGGATAGTTCAGTGGCCTCAGGGGCGTGTGGGTTGCTGTGCAGCCATCGCCAGCAGCCGTGCGCAGAGCTCTCTCCATCTTGCCAGACTGATACTTCGTACGTACTAGACACTCACCCCTCGTCCTCCCCCGGCACCGCCAGGGGTCCCCAGGAATGCGGTTGCTCCAGACACCTCATGTAGGTGGGGCCCTGCTGCGCTTGTTCTGTTGGGACCAGCTTCCTTCACAGAGCGTGACGTCCTCGAGGTCCACGCGTGCTGCGGCAGGTGTTGGAGTTTCCTCCTTTCTGCCTCTGAATCACAGTCCATTGTGCGGATGGACCACGTTGTGTTTATCCGTCATCTGTCAGTGGACGCTTGGGCTGCGTCCACCTTTTGGCTATTTCAAATAATGCTGCTCTGCTCGTGAGTGTCCAAATGCTCGTGTGAGCCCTGCTTTCCATTCTTCGGGACAAATACCCAGGAGTGGAATTGCTGGATGCTGTGCCAGTGCTGCTTTTAGTTTTCTGAGGAACCTCCGAGCCGTCCTCCACAGGGGCTGTCGGACTTTGCATTGCCATTGGCAGCGCACGGGGTTCCCATTTCTCAACGCTGGTTGCTTTCTGTTTTGGGGCGTAGCCATCCTGACGGGGGTGAGGCGGTCTCTCACTGTGTTTTGAGTTCCGTTTCCCTAATGATTTAGTGATGTTGCGCATGTTTTCATGTGCTAGTTGGCCATTTATGTGATTTCTTTGGAGAAATGTCTGTTCAAGTCCTTTGCCCGTTTTTATATTGGGTTGAGTTGCAGAGTTTTTATCTATTCTGGGTATGAACCTCTTACCAGAAATATGATTTGCAATTTTTGTTTCCATTCTGTGGGTTGCCTTTTCACTCTGTTGATGGTGTCCTTTGCTGTGCAGAAGTTTTAAATTTTGATGTATTTTTTTCTTTTGTTGCCTCTGCTTTTGGGGTCATATCCAAGACATCATTGCCAAGTTCAATGTCATGAAGCTTTCCCCTATGTTTTTTTTTTCTTTTAATAGTTTATAGTTTTAGTTCTTACCTTTAGGTCTTTGTTCCATTTTGAGTTAATTTTTGCACATGGCATAAGAGAATGGTCCGGCTTCGTTCTTCTGCTTGTGGATCTTCTGTTTTCCCAGCTCCGGCTCTTGAAAAGACCGTCCTTTCCCCACCGAATGGCCCGGGTGCCTTTGTGGACCCTCATGTGACCACGTACGGGAAAGTATATTTCTGGACTCTCTTCAACTCCACGGGTCCTTATGTCCGTCTTTATACCGGCACCGTACTGTTTTACGTAGAGTTTTGAAATCAGGAAGTGGAAGTCCTCCAACTTTGTTTTTCTTTCTCAAGATTACTTTGGCTATTCAGGGTCCCTCGAGGTTTGCTCTGGACTTTAAGATGGATTTTCTGTTTCTGAAAGAAGCGTCGTGGGGTTTTGGAAGGGATCGCATCGAATCTGTAGGTTGCTTTGGGTAGACGGACGTCTTTGCAACGTGAAGTCCTCTGGTCCATGGACGTGGGATGTCTTTCTGCTTATTGGAGTCTTCATTAACCTTCGAGCAAATGTTTCGTAGTTTTCAGTGGACAAATCTACCACCTCCTTGGTGAAGTTTATTCCTAACTCTTTTGTTCTTTTCGCTGCTATTGAAAGTCGGATTGTTTTCTTAATGTCCTTTTCGGACTGTTTCTTTTTCCTCTATAGAAATGCAGCTGGTCATTCTGTGCGTTGTTTTCATATTCTGCACTTTTGCTGAATTTGTTTAACTTATACTAACATCTGTATTGCTTTTAAAAAATGACCTTTAAAGGCTTGTTTACAGTGGCCATGAGATCTTCTCCAAAATATTATGTTGTTTAAAAAAAAAATCACTGAGGGCTTCTGGTAACAGGGAGGATCATAAGGATTCAAGTCCATGGTGACATTTATTCTTTTTCTTTTTCCTTTGTGAGGACCGTTCAATGCAAACGCCCTGGCACATCGAATTTGTCTGGTGGTTGTGGCAGAGAGGGAGAAATCAGGGGCTTCGGCCGTCGATGGGTCCGGGCTTGGATTCCCAGTCCTCTGCTCGCCAACTGTGCAGTTATTTAACCTCTCTGAGCCCCAGTTTCTTCGTCTGCAAAAACCGTACCCCTTTGGTGGAACTATGTGAAGGGTAGAACCAGGGCCCAAGGGAGCCTGTCTCAGACTCAGTGTGGGCACCTGTGGTGTCGTGAATGGCTGCCTGCCCCGCTGAGGGCAGAGCCGCCTCACCTGCCCTTGAACCTGGCTGCCCCAGGAATCCCAGCACTTAGAGCCTCCAATCTCAGAGGAGTATAGTTAGGGTTAGGCTTCCTGCCAGTTCTGTCTTCCCGTTGGTCTGAACTGGGGCCCAGTTTGATTTGGTCCTAGGTTTCGAGCAACAGGCCGAACAAGTGAGAGGCCAGGCTGTCCCTGGACAGAATTAGGAGGTGAGCAAGCAGTGCCTGGCCTCCCAAAACCTTCCTTTTATTCAGTTAAAATTCTGTTTGTGTGGCGGCCTACAAGGGCACAATGAGCCACAGAGCCTGCCGGGCTCCCGGTGCAGCCAGCAGGCCCCTCCCCAGCCCCTCCCACGAGTCCCAATTCCCATTCTCAGTGCAACTCCGGTAGTTGCTGCTTTTATCACCACAGTGTCTCAAAATAACAATCTTATATTGCTGTTGTTGGATTTTTCAGTTTTAGATCTTACTTGTTAATTTCTTACGGTGAGAAATGAAGATTCAGAGATTAGCCTCTCCACCCATATACACACGTCCTTTCTCCTGTCTTGCTTTTTTAAAAAAGTATTTTCTTTGGTTAAAGATTTTGTTTATTTATTTTTAGAGAGAGGTGAAGGGAGGGAGAAGGAGAGGGAGAGAAACATTGATTGGTTGCCTCTTGCATGCCCCCAACAGGGGACCTGGCCCGCAACCCAGGCCTGTGCCCTGACTGGGACTCGAATGGGTGACCCCTTGGTTTGCAGGCTGGGGCTCAGTCCACTGAGCCCCACCCCCAGGGCTCCTGTCCTTTTTACTGTGGTCCCATCACAGGTTTTGCTTAAATATTCACTGTACTAAGTTTTGTTATTCCTAAGCAGTCAATTGTTCTGTATGCTTTTTTTCTCTGTGTACCCGGCATGGTCCACTCTTGTCTCCTGCAGGTTTCAAGGCCCCTCAGCAGCAAAGTGACCTGTGCTGGGCCACCGGCTGGCTCATTTTTCTCATACTCCCTGAGCCTCTGCCCCCTGCCTGGGTCTGAGCTGGTTGACATCCAGGCCTGTGTGCGGCTGTGGTCCTGCGACCTCCCTTCACCATCATCTCCCTTTGCCTCTCTTGGGTCTGAGAGCCCCTGGTTCCAGCACCCCACGGCTCCGTTTACTTGGTTACTCCCTCATCGTGCTGGAAGACACCCTCCGGTAGCTTTCTGAGGAAGAACTCACTAGAGACAAGTGTTTGGCAAAGTTGCATGTCAGAAAAAGTCTTCACTCTGTCCTCGCGCTTCATTGACAGTTTGTCTAGGTGTAGAATTCTGGGTTGTAAGTCATTCTCCCTCGGAAGCTGGAAGGCATTCCTGTGTTTTCTCTCTGTTCCCAGTGTCGCTACTAAAAATCCCACAGTCATTTGGATACCTCATCATTTGTGCACGGTCCTTCTTTGTTCATTATTCACTCTTCCTGGTTCTGGGCACTCACGCATCGCAGGGTGTTGGGGGGCACCTTCCCCTGCTGGATTGGGAGAAGAGAGGGTGATCGTGCAGAGCATCTTGGAGGAGGTGGCACTTGGGTCACTGGACACAGGGTGAGTGGAATTGGAGTTGACTCAGGCAGAAGGGCAGGAAGAGGGTCGCAGGTAGATGGGACAGCATTTGCCTACATCAGGAGATCTTAAGCAGCCAGGAGAGGTGGGTGCACCATCGGTAGTGGGTGGTGAGAGGTGAGATCAGAGCGCCAACAGGGCCTGGCCTGCAGGGGGCGCCACAGCCTGGCGTTCTAATGCACGTTCCCTCCTGCTTTCCCAGCTTGGCTCCCTGGTGTCTGGGCCTGTGTGTTCTGCTGGGCTGTGACCTCTGGGGAGGTTCCTGCGGAGACTTTCTGGCTGCAGGTGGCCTGATTTTGGGGAGGACAAACAGAAAACTTTCAGCTGTCCCAGCCTAATATCACCTATGCTCTGCAGTAGCCTTTAAAGAGGGTTAGGACGGAATGTTCCTGTTTTAAAACATTTCCCAGGAAAGACAAATGTTTGAAAGTTAAACATTTTGGCTACTATGATAGAACAAAAGAAAAATTGCATTCGCCTTTTCAATATGGGCAGCAGTGCTGAGTTGTGAATCCAGAATCCATGGATCCAGAATCCATGAAGCCCACAGGACCTGTGGGCTGGGCGGGGCTGGGCAGAGCTCGGTGGTGGGGCTGAGTGGTGGGGCTGAGCACCCTCTGTTGGGGGGCGGGTCTGCCACAGCAGGCTGGTCTGTCATCTGAACACCAGCTCTGGGCAGGCGACCTAGACTCCAGGAGCTGCTGTATGACCCCAGACAGGTGACCTTTTAATGCCTCTTGTGTCACCTGCATCTTCCTGGCCAACATTCCAGGGGCAGAGCACAGCCTCTCTCCCCACAGCCTGAAGGCAGTGACAGTGGCTAACGTGGTGCCTTTCACCTTCCCTATGCTGACGCTTTGGCCTCTGGGGCCTTGCGGATGCTGAAGGGACTGGACCAGACCGCCTTCCCTGGGGTAGCCGGTCCTAGGGATGGTGCCGGACTCCCCTTGGAGCACCTCACCTTTCCTAAGCAAGCCAACCAGTCCAGAGCGCTGCCCACCCCCTGGGCTTCTCACCCTCCGGCCACCATGCCCCTGCCCTAGTCACCCCTGGGCCAAGGTGCAGGCAACTCGGGACAGTCCCTGTGCCCCGCCCCTAGCCTGCCAATGTGATTCAAACCAGCCATCCCAGACTTGCTTGCCAGGACTCCCACCGTTGGAGGCCACCACACAGGCTGTCGCCCATGTTTTCCTGCCACTTCCTCTGACTCCCATCCGGAGGGCCTTCCCTTGCAGCCCCATGTGCCTCCTGTTTCCAGGGACCCGTGGGTGTAAACATCTTCCCTGTGCCCGTCATTCCCCTGTCTGCAGGATACACGCCATGTAGGGTCTCCCCATGGACGTCTTCCCCTAGTGTGGTCCTTGCGAGGACCCCTTGAAGAGCCCTCAACATCCTGGCTTCCAGGTGGGGTCTTGAGGCTCAGAAGTGAGGCTTTCACTCCCAGCCACAGAGCAGGAGGAGGTGGAGGTGGGAGCTGGGCTGGCTCCCAGCTCCGGGCTCCATGCACACACCCCTCACCACTCTCGCATGGCTTCTCCTCTGTGGTGTGGGTGAGCGGCCCTTTTTCCCAGGGCTGCCCAGAAGCATCAGGTGCAAATCACTTATCACGACGCCCAGCCCTCTGGGCGGAGCGGGGAAAAGCAGATTCTGCAGGCCCCGCCAGGGCCCCCCAAGTTCCTGTCACCCCTCCCCCGCCATCAGCAGTCCTGGTCTCAGGTCTCTCCATCCTTTTCAGGCTACACACAGAACCCTCTCTCTGCCGGCCTCCCTGCCCTGTGTCCCCCCCAACCCCCCGTGTGACTCCATCCTGGGCATTTGTGCGCCCAACCTGCTTCAAGACCCAATGGGTGGCTGGAGGCAGAGCCACGGCACTGGTACCATCCCCGTGTGATTCCAGACCACGCCATCCGGGGAGCATGCTTCTGGGAGCCTCCCAGATGCTGGCAAGTGTTGAGACGGAACCGTCAAAGACGCACTCCAAAGGCAATCAGGGCTCATCATGCCGTCTCTTTATGCCGCCCGCTCGGCGGTGCTGTGCGTGGTGGCAATGGGCGGAAGGAGCCGTAAGTGGGCATTTTCCTGATTGTCGCCGCATTTAGAGAAGCTGCCACTCCACTGGGCTCGGCGCGCGCTCGGCGGTGGCACAGCTTGTCAAGACGCTGGTGCCTGTCTTGTTGAATTTAACAGATGATGCACTTTGGAGGCAGCACTGCCTGTTAAATGGGGCGGGCAGGTGCTGGCGATGAGGATCCTAACCTTTCGGGGGGAGATTAGTCTGGGAGGCACGGATAGCAGAGGTGTCCATGCGTGTCCCTCTTTGTGCCCCCCCACGTGCCATGAACACTTTCTGCCGTGTGGGGTCTCCGTGGGCATGCGCTGGGCGCTGGGTGTGCACGCGGATGGGAAGCTGTGGTCATCCTCTAGCGCTGTGTGGATGCTACCTCGTCAGCACCAAGGAACTCACGTCTAGCAGATGCCCAGCTCTCAGATGGGCAGGCTGAGAAGAGAGGACGCAGCCTGGGGAGACAGCCTGAAGGTTGTTGTCACTCGGAGCACAAATGCGCAGCAGTGCCCGCCCCTGCCCCAGTCCTGAACAGCAGGGGGAGGCTGGGCTGGCTTCCTCAGAGATCGGAGTTGGGAGATTAGCATCCTGTCCCACCCAGGAAGGCCCGCGTGGCCCGGCACCTAACCTGTCCCTCAAGTTGCCGCGCCAGTCTTCCCGAATGTCCTCATACCTTTTCCAGTCCCCCACTCTTGGGCTGCTGTTCAGCACTCCCGCGGTGAGAGGCCAGGGTTCAAGTCCCTACTCTCCACTGTCTTGCTGTGTGACCTCAGCAAGCCTCCTCCCCTCTCTGAGCTCCAGGTTCCTCTGTCCAGTGAGTGGTATGGACTGGAAGCTCTGCGTGTTGCTTGGTACTGACCTCATGACGGTGTCTTGGTTATCGGTGTGCCCCTCCGGTGCCTCTCGCCCAGGGTCTGAGCAGGAAGGAGCCTGCTCCATCGGGGTGTGTGGGCAGCTGACCAGGGTGGGTGCTGGCGGGGGTGGGCGGCTCTACAACAGGGTGCAGCTTCAGGGAGGGAGGCAAGTTTCTGGCTTGGTGGGGTTCGGGCATCGGCTGACTGGATCCTGTGCCTCTGTTGGGCAGATGAGGGGAGGTGGGTGAAAAGAGGCGCTTGGACCCATCCGTGCATCCCCTCCCTGAACCCCACCAAGCCAGCACAGCCGCTCAGACCCCGGCGCTGCAGCCCATGGGGTGCAGCTTTGGGGGGGCCCTTCAGACAGGCTGTCTTGCTTCTGGTCTCCCTGCGCCGCACCCATCCTTGGTCCACAGAGCAACAGAACCTTCTAGTCTCCAGGGTTGACACTGCCTCCTCTCTTTTCACACCGACCTGGAGGACTCCCCTCCCCCAGGACCCAGACACTCCCGGCCTGTCGTCGGGCCTGGGCACCAGGGAGCCCTCTTCTCTGCTGCTGAAGGACAGCAGCAAGGAGGGGCAGAGGGGTCAGTGATCGCCCCTGCGTGCAGACCTCGGGTGGAGGAACTGATATTTATCTCGCTTTTTCACCCATGAGGCCCTGCAAATCCGCGGGTCATTGGGGTCCCCGACACTGCCCTCTCTCACTGCCCAGACACCAGAAGGGAGCCGAAGCTGAGTGAGGGGCCTGGGGTGATGAGTCGTTGGCCGTTTACCCACAGTCAGGCTGCCAGATGACGGGAGCCCCTGAAGGCCCATGGAGCCCGTGGCCATAAGGTCAGAGGCAGCAGCCCCGCCCTGTGACGGTCAGGCCACCCTGAGCCTGGTCTCTAGTTCCTCTACCCCCACCTGCCAGAGAGCAGGCCCGGCTGGGAAGATTCAGAGATGGACGGTCAGGGTCATGGACGAGGGAGGAGGGCCTGAAGAGCGCTCCCTGCCAGGGCGGTTGGAGGAGGAAAGGGAGGCGTCCAGGGAGACAGAGGTCGGTTGGTATGAAGGAGACAGGGCTATCTGGATTGATCGACTTATAAACGCACCTATCTCTCTCCGCGTTCCTTCATCCATCCACGACCCACACATTGCGGTCCATCAGTTTCTCTGTCCATTCGCATTTCTTCCATCCGTGCATCTATTCATCCATCCGTCCGTCACCCATCTATCCACCCACCCTCCATTCATCCACCCATTTGTCCGTCCATCTTCCATCCGTGCTGCACCCACTCGTCATCCACCCGTTCCCATCAATCTGCCCACTGGTGGCTCCGAGTGCCACGTCACGACGAGTTTGAGGAGGCCAAGCCACAAAGATTATGGAACATCCTTTGCCCTCTGTGGTTCGATGTGTGTGACCTCAGGCCACCTCTCTGAGCCTTGTTGCTCCCAGATATGGGAATAGTAATCCTTAGGTGTCTGTGAAGGTGATACCCCGCTGGTGAGTTGCCAAGTCCAAGTGGACATCTAGACGGACATCTTTGTGGCTGGGCCTCCGGCTCAGAAAGGGTTCACCAAGGGGCAAGTCTCCCGCCTCCAAGCCATGGGGCACCTGCCTTTCTGGGAGAGACCAGACGGTATTGGGGGCGTCCTGTGCATGTACTATGGCTCCTGCCTCCCGCCTGGCTTTATGTGCAGAAGCCTTGCCCACCCCCCATCCACTCTGCCCTGGGTGGAGGGAGAACCTCAGTTGGCCTCTTCTGCGGAGGTGAGAGGAACAGGGACAGCTGACAGCTTCCTGCTCGCTCCCTGGTCCCCGCAGACAGGAGCTGCGGAAATAATGACACTGTTCAGTTGGAGTAATTTGCTAATTTGCTTAAGTAACGTCCCCAGTCCAGGACGTGACATAAATGCATTAGTGCAGCTCCGGTGCCCCCAGCCGGGGGCGGTGCTCGGAGTGGGACGGGAGGGTGCCCGGAGTGGAAACAATCGGTTGGCGGTGTGAGGAGGGGTTCTGTGAGGGGGCCCCCCGGCTCTGGCCTGGCGGCCTTCCAATCCGAACTGCTCTCCCGCGTGCGTGGGGTCACCCGGACTGACATCCAGTGTTGCCTCACCACTCACCTGTCATGGGACCGGGGCAGGTGCCCGGCCACAGGGCCTGTTTCCCCAGCTACAAGGCGGAGATGACAGAGCCTGCCTCGAAGGTCCTGTGGGGGCTGGAGGCCTTTTGCCCAGCTGGCTGGCCCACCAGTGGAGTCCAGGAAAGGGCAGCCGGCTCTCTCTGCCCTCTGTGACCTTTCCCCAGCCGCCCAGGCTCAGGCACACCTCTTCCCTCCCCGATGGCAGTGTGTGCATCGCCATCCATGGGTCCTCTGCACTGTGTCACCCTGGGGTGCTGGGGGCGGAGATGGCTGAAGCCAACAGGTCTGCTCCCGGGCTGCTGGAGCTGCCCTGCTCAGGGAACAAGCCGACCGCTCAGCAGCCTTGTTTGGGCCAGGCCCCTGTGCCCTAGAAGAGGGCCAGGAAGCGATCCCCATCACCTGCTTGGAAGCCCCAAGGAACAGCAGCCAGGGGTGTATCTCTAGGGGCCGCAGCACCGGCAGGGAGGGAGATGCCTTGCGGTCAGTGACATGGGCCAGGTGCGAGTGCTGGGGCAGGTAGGGACCGGGGCACACTGCTGTCTGGGGAGACACAGACACTCAGCACGTGACTGGGCCAGGATCATCAGTTTAAAATTGATTGACTGTTAGAAAATAGAATGACATTTGATTGGGAATCCCTTGAATTTTTTTATGCTGGCAACAAATTCAAATGTAAAAAACTAACAAGTTTTGCCAAGCAGAACAGGCCTGCGGGCAGACCCCAGCGGCGCCGTGTCTCTGTGCCCGCCCCGCAGGCAGCCTGCCCTACGAGTACAAGATCGTCATCGCGGGCAACCACGAGCTGACCTTCGACCAGGAGTTCATGGCCGACCTCATCAAGCAGGACTTTTACTACTTCCCGTCCGTGTCGAAGCTGAAGCCGGAGAACTACGAGAACGTGCAGTCGCTGCTGACCAACTGTATCTACCTGCAGGACTCGGAGGTGACCGTGCGGGGCTTCCGGATCTACGGCTCCCCGTGGTGAGTGCGCCTGTGCTGTCCAGACCGCGCGGAGCGTGAGGCCACGCTGGGGCACGCGGGGAGCGACGGCTGGGTGCGCAGGGGGCGGGGCTGGGGGTTTCAGTCACAGGTGCACGTCATTGTCTGCTGAGGACACTGAGCTCACCTGGACGGTGGGGATCAAGGTGAGAATGATGGCCAGTGTGTCAATGGGAACCCAGGTGATGATGGTGATGATGGTGATGGTGGTGATGATGGTGGTGATGGTGATGGTGGTGATGGTGTGGTGGTGATGGTGGTGATGGTGGTGATGATGGTGATGGTGATGATGATGGTGGTGATGGTGATGGTGGTGATGGTGGTGATGATGAAGGTGACGGTGGTGGTGGTGGTGGTGGTGGTGATGGTGAAGATGGTGGTGATGGTGATGATGGTGATGGTGATGGTGATAATGGTGGTGGCAGCAAACCATTCCTGAGCACTTACAGCAAGCCAGGCCCTGGGCTGAAGCTTCTATAAGCACCGTCTCCAATCCTTCCTCAGTCCTGAGAGGACGGACTGGCCCTCAGAGGCCCAGCTGGCTGTAGCCACAGGGTGCCAAGTGCTGCAGGGTGCAGAAGGCACCCTACATAGCAGGGACAGACCACCTGTGCTCCCGGGGGAGGTGGGGCAACCTGAGCCATGAAGGAAGGGAATGGAGTCCAGAGGGTGCGTGACGGGCCCAAGACAGTGCCATCAGCTGGGGCAGCACACATGGGAGCATTAGGGGGCAATTCGGAGGACGCAGAGCCTGTGAGGGTGCGGAGACTTCAGGGAAGCCCTGTGCTGCCCTGGGCGACGCTGCACACTGACCTGCGGAGACTGCGGGCGCGTTGAGGACCTGGTCCCATACCGCCAAGGCCTCCTCGTGGAGCGGGGGGAGGTGCCAGGCCCTCCAGCCTTTCCTGAGCCCCAGGAGGCAGCTGCTGTTCTCTCTTGAGTCCTCACCATGTACAGGGTCTCCGTGAACCCTCCCTGCAGCCTGGGAGGTTCCAGAAGAAGACCAAGGGGCACTCCAGGGTGTGGGGAGCTCTGTGCGAAGGAGAGGAGAGGAAGTGCCCAAGCCTGCCTCACAGGCCGGCAGAGCACAGGCCTAGGGGGGGGGAGTCTGGGAGCCAGGAGAGCGTTCTAGGAGTGTGAGCGTGTGAAAAAGGCCTGGAGGTGAGCCGAGCCTGTGGGAAGGTCTGGGGTGTGAGGTGCAAGTGAGGAAGCAGGTGAGTGGGAACAGAGGGTCTGGAGGGTCAGATGTGGGGCCTCAGGTCCCAGACCAGGGACTCTGGCCTGCATTTCTTGCCCAGTGGTTTTCAGTAATTGGCCTCCATGACACCCAACCCCCACATACCTAGCCCTCCCTCCGGCCCCCGTCTGAAAAGTTATATTCTATGGAGGTTAACGGCATCGCTTTGGAACCAAACTTCCTCAGCTCACATCTTGGCCTCACCTCTTAGGGGCTGTGTGACCCTGGGCAAGTCACTTAACCTTTCTGTGCCTCAGTTTCCTCTCCCGCAGAGTGGAAGTGACAGTGCCCCTCTCCAGGGGTGGTTGCAAAGGCGTCAGCGGCCAACTCCTTGGGTTGGCGGGAGCTGTGGAGTTGCAGCCGTGGGAGCTGGGGTGACGCAGGGCCCAGAAGGGTGTGACAGGCAGAGGGGTCTCAGTGAGCCACAGCTCTGCCCGCCTGTGGCTCTGTCATCAGCCTGTGGGACCCACCACGTCACGCCCGAGACCTGGAGGGGCCACTGTGCTTGCAGGTGCAGGACGGGCTCAGTCGAGTGCTTGGGCCCAGACGCACCAGGGACGTCCCCACTGCTCTGCCTCGCCCTCCACGTCTGACCTTTGTGAGCCTCGGTCTCGCATTGGTGCGAGGGGGCGCTAGGCAGCGGGGTCCTCTCTGGGGCAGCCCCAGGTGAAGCCAAACGATGGAATGGCAGTAACCAGTCCTCCAAAGGCATTCATGGCCGGAGAACCTCCTGGCCCACCTGCTGCTCCTGCCTGGTGCGTGGGGGTTGCCCATCACCCCCAGGCTGGAGGCCAGACACCCCCACCCCTGGCTTCGATTCCGGGCAGGCCAGGCCATGTGTCTCTGCTGTCACTGTCCCAGGCACTGTGACTTTCCAGGGCTCAGGGAAGCCATCTCTGGACCCCTCAGGTGCAGACTGGGCACGGAGCCTCTGCGAGAGCAGCTTAGAGGAAGGGGGCGGGAACCAACTGCAGAAGAGGAAGAACTCAGCTGTTACAGAAGCCTAAGTGTTAAAAAAAATTCCGTGTACATACCGCATTCATGTATGGGTTTTGGATGCATTTTTTCTCCTCGTTTAACTGAAAGCAGTCTTGATTTTTTACAAAAAGAGGAGGAAGGGAGGGAGGGAGGGAGGACGTTGGCACGCAGCTCGTCCATCTGGTCTGATTACTTCTGGTATTTGGAAGGAGGGTCTAAACCTGCTGACGCATTAAACTTCAGAAGGGGCTGCGGGCCGTTGCTGGGCGTCGGGCTGCCCCCCCACCCCCTGGCAGGGTGGGGCTGTGGGGCCTGGGGTGGGGTGGGGTGCTGGGTGCTCCGCCCAGACAGCGCATGGCCAGACTCCAGCACTCCCTGGCCTGCAGGTCCCAGCCGTGTGACCTTGAGTCAGACCCTTGGCCTCCTGTAAAATGACAATGACCTCTAGGGTTATTCTTAGGATTTAAGGAGGTCCTGTGCGTAAACTGCTGGACACACAAAAGACACTCAGCACACGGCAGCCCCACTCACCCCGGATCTCAGAGGCTCGTTGCCTCGCCGCCCAGAGCAGGGCCTGGGGAGAGCCAGCTTGCTCACGCATAGTCACCGGGACTGTAGAGCAGGGACTGGGGGGCCCCTGGACCAGGCTGGGTGGGCTCTCATGTGAGCCTTTGCTGTCCTTCCTCCCGCACCTCCCCCCCTCCGTGTACACACAGCGGCCCCTCGGATGGGGTGGCGGTGGGAGCTGAGCCACCTGGGAGTTTTAAACCTGTCCCTGCAGGAGCTCAGTGTCCGCTTGGGGATGCGACAGCTGTCCCAGTCGCTGTTCTCGCTCCAGTCGCTGTTCTCGCTGCTTCCCAGGAGGTCCGCACTGGAGTTGCCTGATCTTTGGAACAAGTCTTTGGAACAGGGAGTGAGGTCTGACCATTGTCCCCATTGTTCAGCTGAGGAGACTGAGACCTGTGAAATGAAGGGACTGGCATCAAGTCCCACAGTAACTGAGCGCCAAGTGGGGCCCCGATGGAAAGATGGAGGCCCCGCCCAGAACTGCACACATTTATTTTTTAAAGATTTTTATTTTTAGAGATGGGGGAAGAGTAGGAGACAGAGATGGAGAGAAACATCACTGTGTGGTTGCCTCTTGCACGCCCCCTACTGGGGGCCTGGCTGGTAACCCAGGCATGTGCCCTGACTGGGAATCGAACCTGTGTCCCTTTGGTTCGCAGGCCAGCATTCAGTCCACTGAGCCACACCAGCCAGGGCTAAAACACTTCTTTTCTAACATGATAAAATATATCTTTTAGAGAAAAGGGAATAAGGATGATATAATGATCCCTTGCCTCACAAATGCCTCTTGCCAGAATGTGACTAAAGTCCTGGGAACTGAGTGTCCGGTGGGACAGGGTCCCGGCCCTGCCTGAGACAGTCCCCTGGCACCAGCGGGCCCCTGCTGTCCCAGCAGCAGCCAGATGCTGGTGGGTGACCACAGTGAGGCCATCTCTGACTGGATGCCTCCTACCCCCTCGCCCTGCTCCTCCCTGGCTTCAAGGCCATCATCCCTTCCAGGAAGCCCACCTGGTGAGCCCAGTGTGGACCGGCAGCCCCTGCTCTGGGCTCCGGGCCCTCTGTCCTGCCTCCTGGCTCTGCAGGAGGAAGGGCTGGTCTGGGACTCAACTCCATGCACCTGATCCAGAACCCTTTGCTTTTTCTCTTAAGAAAAGCTTTTTAACCTTTTAGAAAACATTTATGTTTTAGTTTCTCTCCACTGATTCTCTAAGGGGTTCAGGGTGTTGTAATTTTGGATTGCATGCTCCCCATCAGTGAGGGTCTGAGGAGGCCTATGCAGCCCAGTTTGGGGGTGTAGACCAGTTTAGGGGTGGTAGTATGGGGGTGCCCCTCAGAGATCTGTGTATGCTCCAATCTAGGTGCACAGCAGGGACCCCTTTATGTCTGTCCCTTGGCCTAGGGGCTTCTCCGCCACGTGGGCTCGCTGGCTAGGGGACCAGCCCTGGTCAGAGGTCGGGGCATTGTCCTCTGCTTGGTGGAGGTGTCCTGTCTCCCTGTGGCCAGCGGGCGGCCTTTCCTGGCTCACTCTTCCCCCGAGGCCCTCCTGCGGCCCAGCTTTACGGGGGCGGTCGCACCAGCTCCCACTGCGCCCCACCACTGGGGCCTGCCTGCGTTGTCTCGCAGCCATTAGGACCCGCAGTCCCCGGTTCCTGAGGCCGGCGGTCCCTGTGCACCTGAAACCGTGTCTGTTGCATTTTATCTCCCATACCTTTAATTTTTAAAAAATTTATTGACTTGAGAGAGAGAGAGACATCTGTGTTCCTCTCATTTATGCATCATTGGTTGATTCTTGTATGTATCCTGACTGGTGTTTGAACCTGCAACCTCGGCATATCGGGACCATGTTCTAACCCCATGAGCTACCCAGCCAGGGCCTTGTCTTGCATTTTTAGAAGCTTTTAGCACAAGGCCATGGCCTTCCCACGTGTTCAGGCAGGAGAGGCCAAGACTTGCCCTCCCCTTCCATGCCTGAGACCCCACATTCGGCCACCTTCCCAGGAGCTGCCACGCAGTTGTCCCATTTAATCTGCCCAGCGGCAGGGCAAGGCAGGACGCTTTTAATCCCCCTTCCACAGAGGCGCAAAGTGAGGCTGCGGTAGGTGAAGTGACTGGCCCAAGATCTCTGCCCTAGACAGGGCAGTGCCAGATTCTGACGGTGGACACGTTCGGCTCCGGGAGCCGTCCAGTGGTAGCCTGCTGAGCCACTGCTTCCTGCCTGTCCGTGTCCCTGTCCTCCCAGGCCTGGCCCCGGCCCCCTGGCAGCCTCTTGGTCTGCAGAACCCAAACAGGCCTGGCCTCCGGGGTCCTGGATGCCTGGCTCTGGTCATGTCATCCTTTCCCTGACCCCCGGTCCTGCACCCGTAAAACTGGGCTCAGTTTCTCCCTCCCAGGGATATGCGGGGGATAGATGGGGGGCCACACAGAGCCGCTGGTCTGGGCCCTGCAGAAGCCTCAGTGGAGTTCCTGCCCTCCCCATCTTGAGCCCAAATCAAGCCAGGAAGGCTGTGCCTGTTTTAGGGAGCCAGGAAGCCTGCCTCAAGGATGGACCGAGGACACCCTGGGCCAGTGCCGCTGGCCCAAGACAGGGCCGGAGGGCTCCCAGGGACCTGGCTGTGCCCACTGCCAGCGGTTCCTTTGCTGCTCATGTCCCTTTGCCTCCCTGCACCGGAGACTGACAGCTGCAAGCCTCAGAGGACAGGCCGTACATGGGCTGTGCCGGCGGGGGGGCAGGGGGTGGGGGGTGTCCCTAGTCTCCGGTCCCCTGCTCAGCCTGCTCGCACACACCACGCAATGCCATGCACTCCCACGCCCTCCCACCCCACACCCTCCCCACACACTCGCATACTCTCACACACTCACACATGTGTTTCTCTCACACACGGTCTCTCTTTGCCCCTTTCCCGTCCACGTCTTTCTTGACTTCACGTGCTGCCCTCTCGGAGGCCCCTCACACACATAGTGCTCGGGACCAGCCTCTGCCTTCCTGCGAGGCCCCGCCAAACAAAAGATGAATGATTCTGCCGCGGAAGGGTGGGGGAAGTGAATTAGGAATGACAAAGGGACCCTCTTCTGTTCCACTTCTCTTGCTGCTGACTTGCCCTGTGCCTGGGCAGGGTGTGTGACCAGCAGTCCTGGCTCTGTGTGGCCCTGCCCCCTTGTTGGCAGCCCCGGGGTTGGGGGAGGTGCTTGGAGCTGGCACCCCTGTTATGTTATGAAGGCAGCTCCCTCAGCCTCCCTGTGGGTCCCACAGCCCCAGAGATGCGAGAGCAGGGACCCCATTGGAGGGAGCTACCGGTGGGGCCGAGGCCTGGACTGTGTAGGGGAGGGGTCAGCACGAATTCACTTGGGGAACCGGTGCAGGTCACTGACCTGAGTTTCCCCTGCTGCAGAACGGGGGCCCAGCCTCGCTGGGATGCCGAGGGTGTCCTGGGAGGCACGGGGGGCCAGTGACTGCTGTCATCCTCACCTGGAGAGCTCTCAGTGTTGGCAGAGGCCGTGGCTGTCTCCCTGGAAATGGCCCAGGGAAGTCTGGCCTCTGTGGGGGGCAGTGCAGGGGCAGGAAGAACA
Source organism: Desmodus rotundus (assembly GCF_022682495.2). Taxonomy (NCBI): domain Eukaryota; kingdom Metazoa; phylum Chordata; class Mammalia; order Chiroptera; family Phyllostomidae; genus Desmodus; species Desmodus rotundus. The sequence goes on from NC_071389.1 coordinate 198,341,042, forward strand.
AAGGGGTTAGGGGTCAGGCTGAGTACTTGGCTGGGGGGAGGCAACCTGGCCCACAAGCTCAGGCTGTTGGGAAGACGGTGAAACGCCCCCCTCCCCGCCGGCCCCCATACTGCAGCCTTCACCCTGTAGAAGGAGGGCAGAAGCAGGAACACCTGGCCCCCAGCAGGCCTGTGGCAGGAGTCCATCCCTTCTTTCCCCAAAGGGTTTTCACAGGGCCGCGGGGCTGCTGGGCAGACAGCAGAGCGCCCGGCTCTCGGTGTCCCCCAGCCCAGGCCCCAGGGAATGGGCTGCCTGGGGAGAGGAGTTGGGATGTGGCAGAGGGCGTGAGTGTCCTGGATCTGGCTTCACCTCTGAGGCCTCACCTGTGAAATGGACGCATGAGTCCACCTGGGCAGGTCTGGGCAGGTGAGATGGGGGTGCTCAGTGGATGGCCAGAGGTCTCGTGTTCTTGTCTTGCTGCAGGTCTTTGTGACTGCCAGGGACTCTGGGGACAGTTCAGAGGTGTACTGCTTAGTTCCCACCTGCCTGCCTGCCAGGTAGAGACGCTGTGGGTTCATTTCATCCACCCATTCATTCATTCATGCACACCTTGAACAAACCCCTCATGGAAGCCCTCTGGGCCCCACCTGTTGGGCAGGAGAGATCCAACCTGGGCCTGCCCTGAAGGAGGCTGCCAGAGGGCACTCAGAATGAAGAGGGTCACCTGTGCTTGGGGGCTGGAGGTAATCAGGGGAAGCCTCCTGGAAGCAGTGGCCCTTGATCCAGGCCTTCACAAATAACCAGCAATGTGCTCTGAGGAGAGGCTGGAAGGGCATCTCAGACGGCTGGACACCATTAGCAGTTGCCAGGGACGGGGATCGGCTGCGCTGCAACGCAGGAACAGGGGGACTGTCCTATCTCTCAGGGGACAGGGGTGAACTCAGCAGGAAGCCTGAGCAGGGCGGCCCAGAGGGCAGGGCAGCAGGGAGCCACGGAAGGCTCTGGAGTAAAGGAGTAGCATGGGCGATAGATGTGAGGTGTGTTGGGACCCTGCAGGGACACTCAGGAGCTGCTCGGAGGCGGGCGGTTGCAGTCAACGAGGCTCAGCCACCCCACAGGGTCCTCTTCGTGTAGCTGATCGTGGGGCGCAGGGGGCAGCAGCCAGGACCTTGGCCGGGTCCCTGTAGCCTCCTCTGTGTCCTCAGGCACAGAGCTTGACCACACAGTGTCACCATTTCCTCGTCCCTTTAACAGGACCTTCCCGCAGCTTTGCCCTGAGGACTAGTGGAGCACAGATGTGAACCGGCTGCTCACGGAGGTTTGCTGCGGAAGGTGACCCTGGGGTGGCAGCCGGAGCCCAGGCTCTGGGATGTGCCATCTGGGGCTGAGCCCTGGCTGTGTCCCTTGGTCACCAGGTGGTCCTGGGCAAGCGAATCTCTGTGCCTCTCTGTACCTCAGTTTCTGCATCTATAAAATGGGGCGGTGGTGGCGCTTGCCTCCCTGGGGTAGGTGTGAGGGTGGGTGGCTTGTGTGTGCAGGTGTCCCTTGGTGTCCCTCCCCTCTGTGGTCATCAGCCCCTGGCCAGCGAATACGACTGGGCCCACTCCACTGGGGGCATCCTAGGCCTCCTCCACCCCACAACCCAGCCCCCAAGAAATGGGGTGGCTGTACCCCAGGCTAACTGAAGGACCCCTGGGAATGTCTCCTTGCCCAGGTGTGTGCCTTACCTGGGGAGACAAAGCAGAGCGGGTGCTGAGCTCCAGCCATTCTTGTAGACAAGCACCGCCCCGCCTCTGCCTCCGGAAGGCCGGAATCCCCTCGTCAGGGGCCACGCGGTTAATGGTCGGCCACGGGGAGGTCATTTATATTGGCTAAGCGGGCTTAATGAGGCTGGATTGGAGGGTCGCCACGAGCGCACGGAGACCGCGAAGGGTTAGTTAACCTCTGAGAGATTACATTGTATTCAGCGCTCTGTTAAAGTTTGAATTAATTTTTCTCATGGGTTTGTTCACATTCTAATTTTCAACTAAATGAGACATCTGTTTCAGAAAAGGAAAATTTGCTCTGGTTGTCATGGCAACTATCGTTCTGTAAGAAAATTATTCCAATGGTTACTTTAGAACAGAAAGACAGAAATTCAGGACATAAAGCCGCCGCCATGGCTCGGTCGGAATTCTGAGTCATCCAGCCTGCCCGCGGGTCTGTGTGTCCTGGACGCGGGGCCCACCCCGGGCAGTCAGGCTGGGTCCTGCCCACCCGGTGCTGGGGCGTCCATGGGTCTCAGCCCGAGGCCACCCCCAGGTGGGTGGGGGCAGTGAGGGGCTGGCAGGACCTGGCTGCTTGGATGACAGCCTGGGACACAGGGCACTTTGCACTGTGACCTCTGGCCCCAAAGGAACTTGCAGGTCGAGGGTGGAGTGGCCTAACACAGAACACTGGGAGAGCTGAGGGCCGACGCTGACTTGAGGAAGGACGGGCACCATCCTACGTCCCTTCTCCCCGAGCAGAAGCCTGGGTAGATGACATTGTCCGGGGGCCCTGGAGGCCTGTCCTGACCTTGGGACATCACCCTGAGGGCTGTAGTCAGTCTGCCTCTCCCGCTTCTCTGGTCCCCACCTTTCTGCCGCATGCCCCTGGCCGCCCTTGAGAAGCGCCCCCAGCCCGGCGACAGTGCTCCCCAGCCGGCCGCCATCCTGGGCAATGTCTCCTCTGGACGTGTCCTGCAGGGTTGGACTTTCCTGCTCCCCCGAGTTCCAGTAAAAGCCAGAACATCACCTTCTGCCGTTGACAGCACTGATGTTAGGGAGCGTCCTCCCGGAGGTGGTACAGAGTGACCCTTACACCTCCTCCATCCCCTGTCAGGCAGGGCACCGAGCAAGGACCGTCCCCGCCCTCCTGGGGTAAGGTCTGGGGACAGAGGTGTCATTGTCCCATCTGACACAGGCTGGGAGAGGGGAAGAGACCAGCCTGGGGGCAGAGCCAGGCAGGAGGGCTGAGGTCAACTTCAGTGTCCTTCCCGCCCATTAGGGGGGAACAAGGCAGCCCCTTTCCCCGACCTGACCCTCCCAGAGGGGCCCCCACCCCACCCCCACCCCAGAGGCTGCTGCAAGGCCTGTGTTCCTCATGGCCTGGAAGACAGGTGTGGGGGGAAGTGGGGGGAAGAGGGTGGCAGGTGGCCTGGGGTAGTGGTCCCGAATCTCACCTGTTCAGACCTGCTCCTCCACGGGCTCTGCCTAGGACCTGCTGTGTGATATTGGGAAGTGGGGCGACCTCTCTGGGCACCTCTGGGGACAGGGTGGATCCCACCTTCCTGGGATTTGGAGTGATATGTTTCCAAGAACCAGGCAGGTGCCCCTACAGGGAACTGTCACCCCCGAGGAGGGTTCACCGGTGTTGGGCGAGGGGGAGGTGGGGCAGGGGAGGGCTCGACCGTGTGTCAGCTCCTGGGCCTCTGGGTGCCTCCGATTTGTTTCCAAGTGTCTCTATCGAAGGGCCACCCCGTGCTGCGGCTCATGGGCACCGATAGATGCCTTCTCTCTGTACTGGTGAGGCCTTGTGCTGCTAGTAAATGCTTGGTTAGAGTTTTGAAAATGGGTCGCGCCACGGTTTGGAAGGCCACGCCAGAAATGCACTGCTCCTGGTCACCCAGGCTGGCGGTGCTGGAGGCCCCGGGGGGGAGCCACCCTGGCTCGGCCTGCAGAGCTTTCTGGTGGCTGCAGCCACACCCCGCCTCACCCTGCGGGCGCTGTGAGTGTGATGGGGCTCGGAGACCACAGAGCCGCCAGCTCAGCCCATCAGGACCGCACAGGACGGTCAGCTGTTTCTGGCCAGGACCCGGGAGGACGAGCACTTGACTTTGTGCCTCAGTGCACACGGGTGTGGGCATCTCTCTGAGTCTAAAGGTAGTTAACGGAAGTGTCCCTTCTCTGTGATGTGTCCTGTGATGGCCTCTGGTGTTTGCCGCTCACTCCTGTGCTTTACTTTTAAAAATGGCTTTTGTGACCCATCGAAGTGCAGGTTGAAAACCCTGCCCTGGGGCAAGTGTTTTTCATCCCAGCTTCATGGGTGGGTTCTAGGAGGTGATGATGGTGATGATGGTGATGGTGGTGATGGTGGTGGTGGTGATGGCGGTGATGATGATGATGGTGATGATGGTGTTGGCAGCTTCAGTGCACTGAGTGTTTACCGTGATCCAGGCACCATATATGGAAAAACTGGTGTGATTCTTTCAACAGTCCTGCTGAGGTGGGTGGTATTACTGCCCCCATTCTCCAGATGGGGGCATTGAGGTGTAGAGAGAAGGTAAGCTACCCGCCCAAGGTCACACAGGCAGTAAGAGGCAGACCCATGGTAGCCGGGTCTCCCTGACCCCCCAATGCCCTTGAAGTTGGGTGTGATATGGCATGTATCTGTGTGTGGGGGGGGGGGATGTTTGCCTGTGGAGAGAAGCTCAGCTTCCTGCTGCGCGAGGGCAGCCCTGTGAGGTGTACCTGAGGGAGGAGGTGCCCTCTGAGGGGCTGTCCCCAGTGCCACCCACCCACCATTCCCCAGCTCTGGCCACCCGGTCCCCTCACTTGGTGGACACCTCCTGTTGTTGGGGATCCCTTGGAACAGCCCCAACCTGGGGTACACGCAGCCCCCCTGTGCCCTGCCCTTCACCATCTGTTTCTCCTGTCCCAGGCTCAGGCAGATCCCCAGGCCCCCTCATCTTCTCTCCTGGGGCACAATCATGGTCAGGTGTGGGGAACACCTGACGCCTCCCCACCCACCAAGAACAAGGCAGGAGCCAACAGCCTTTGTCCTCGAGGCCAAGACTTAGGCTGGTAGGGCTTGGGGAGACGGTGGCCAGGTGTGTTCTGCCTGCTGTCAGTAATTTTCCTGGGGGACACTCGGGATCACTTTAGAACATGGGGGACCTTTTCAACAGCAACCCAATACCACAGGAAAAGTGCTGTGTGACATCTGCTCACAGTCACTGAGCCCTCCCCCGCCATGTGTCTGCCCTCCCCCAGGCTGGTGCTGGGCGCGCAAGGTGAGCAGGGAGCCTGGAGCGGAGCTCTGGGGTGAGGGTGACGGTGGTGACTGAGTGCTTTGGGTGGGGTTTCTAGGTGTCCCCGTGTTCCCACCTTCCCCTGCCCCAGCACTAACAGGCCTTCCTCCAGAGTGACAGTTCAGGACTGATAATGACGTCAACTGGAGGGACTCTTTGGAGGCTTTTGTTGTGGGTGAAGACCCAATTCTAATGGCTGTCTGTGGGCCCATAGCACTGGGAAGTTCAGCGGTGGGGTGGGTGTCTGGTGCAGCTGGATCCAGCTGGCTTTGCCGGGCCATTCTGGTTTATACAGAGGACGACTTTCCCTCTTCTGTCCCGTAGCGAAATGTCTGGGACATCCTCCATCGGGACGGCGGAGGCCACACGTATGCCACTGAGCCAGTGCCGGCTATGCCTTGCACCGATTGGCCTAGGTCCTGGGTGGGCAGCAGGCTGGGGTTTCACTCACTGGCCCTGCTCTTAGAGCAGGGACGTGCTCAGCCCTACCTGGGCCCCTGGCGGGGGCTTGGGCTGGAAGCAGGAGTGAGCGTCCTCCCCCTGGAACGCACTCCCCCTTGGGGGCGGGTGAGACTGTTCTCTGTGGGTGTCCTTAGGAAGGTTTGGAGCAAGAAAGGTCTCTGGAAAAAGCTGATTTTTTTAACTTTCCTTTCTATATTGCATAAATAATATTTGTTCATCACAGAAAAATGGAAACTGCAGTTAAGCAAGAGGGGAAAGGGAAGAGAAGGCTGGCGATGCCCATGCCGTCTGCTCTGCCAGGCCCAGGCGGACCCCGCCGTCACCCTGATCGGAGTTCCTAGGCGTCCAGCTGGTCCTGATGGCCGTTCGGTGCCCTGCCTGCTTCCCTGTCCTGTGGTTGCCCCTGCACCCACCAGCCCCCCGAACCCTGCTCTTCTCCCACAGGCAACCCTGGTTCTACGGCTGGGGCTTTAACCTCCCGCGAGGACAAGCCCTGCTGGAGAAGTGGAACCTCATTCCCGAAGGCGTGGACATCCTGATAACCCACGGACCCCCGCTGGGTAAGAGCCAGCCACTGCGCTAGCCCCGGGGTCCCTGGTCCTGGGCCCCGCTGCTCTGCCCCAGCCCCAGCCCGGCTCTCTCTGAGGGAGCATGCTGCGGATGGGGATGAGGGGAGCCCTGGCCCGCCCTGGTCTGAGCCCAGTTTGCTGGGGCATCAGGGACGAGTTGACCCACTGGCTCCCTAATCTCCTGAGCCAGGAGCTGAACTTGCTACCTCCAGCCCTGAGTCCTGGGCACTCAGCACCGCCAGGGCCACTCTCACAGGCCCCGCCTCCTGCACCCCTCGCCCCGCCAGTCACTGGGGCCTGCCCCCACCCATCCCAACAGGGCTCAGGGCCTGTGGACCCCACCCCAACATCTCTGCTCCCACGCCCTCTCTTCACCCAGCCCCACTCCCAGTCCATCAACTTGACCCTTCGGTTCTACCTCCGAACCAAGGTCGGTGCTACCTGGGTCAGTGTCCCAGCTCTTCCTCTCCTTTTGCCACCGCCGTCCTCACTGCGGTCCAGGCCAACGTCCTCTCTCTCTGACAACCTCCTCACTGGCCCCCAGCCCCAAGTCTCGCCCCTTCCACTCCACTCTCCTCACAGCAGGAGGAGGGAGTTCTCTGAATTATCCGCTCTGCCATGCTATCCCTCTGGAACCCTCTGGGGCTCCCTCAGTCCTTAGAACGAAGGTCAAACTCCTGGCAGTTCAGCCCAGACCAGCCTCTTTCACCCACCAAGGCCTCTGCCGAACCTGCCATCACCCGCATGGCCTGGGGCCAGGCAGGGCTGGGTGCTGCTGGGCCGGGGGCTCCCCTGATGCAGAGCTTGTCTCCAGGGCCCGCAGTCCACGGGGTAGAGGGGCCCAGAATGGCCAAGCCCAGTGGGTGAGGGAAGCCCCAGAGTTGAGGCAGAGACAAAGGCTGCCAGAGAGGGCCTGGGGAGCTTACAGAGGATGTGACTGCAGAATGGGGTCTGGGGGAGTCGGGGGAGGGAGGAGGGAGGGCATCCAGGGTGGGAGGGGCTGAGGGCGAGGACCAGGACACCTGTGCGGGAAGGGGCTGCCGGGAGCGCCCGCTGTGTGCCAGGCGCCTCTCTGCACCCCCACAACGTGCAGAGAGCAAGGCTTTGCTGTCCCCATTTTCAAAGGGAGGAAGCTCCGAGTCCCGGGGCCCTGAGAAGGTTTAGGGGCGACACACAGCCCTCATCACACGGGCCGCGTTAGCGCCTCAGGAGGCCTGCTGAGCCCTGGGATGAGTTCCCTTCAACATTCGCTGTCCCACAGTGAGGCTCTGGGGCAGGTGCTTCCTCCCTCCCTCCCTCCTTCCCACCCCTCAATCCGTCTTTCTAAACGGTATCTGCGGGAGTCCCACTCTCCCGCTTCACCCGGCCCCTGCCTCACACACAACACACACTCCCGTTCTGGGGACGCCTGTGCCTAGCGCAGCCCAGTTGTTGGGTGGGCCGCTGGGTGAGGAGGCCAAGGCCCAGAGAGGTTAAACAACTCACCCAAGGTCACACAGCAAGTAAGGAGCAGATCTTATACCTAAATGGGGCACCTGCCCCAGGCCTGCTCCTGCCTGCCTGCCCACTTCCTGCCTTTTCTCTCCCTCCTCCCCTTCCTCCTCTTCCTCCTTTTCATTCTCTCTCCCTCCCTCTCCCTCTCTCTCTCTCTGCCTGATTCTTTGAGTTGAGGGAGCCCCTCCCCTCCCAACAGTTGTGAAAACCCATCGTCCCCCCCAAACAGAAGGGGCCAACAGGGCCCTTAGGCATTCGCCTGGAGTATCAGTTATCCCTGGTTAGTGCAGCCACGTGCGGGAACGAGCCGCCCCGTGTGGGCGGCCCCGGGAGGCGGGCGGGCACGCAGACCCTGCCCCAGCCACGTGAGAAGCACGTTTTCATGGTTTTGTGGTATTTGTTTAGAAAGCTTTCAACATGCAAATGTTGCTCCTGGGTCCCTCTCTGCTGCTGGCCGCTGGGGGTCCTCAGGCCTCTGCCTTCCCTCTCAGGCCTCTGGCTGTCCTTGAGACCACCTCAGCATGAATAGTCAGGGGCCCGCGTTATCTCACAACCCCACCCCCGCGCCGGGCCCACTCTGGGCCTTTGTCAGCGTGGCTCTGTGCGAGGCCAGCAGAGCGGGGGAGGCTGCATGGCTGCAGGCGTCCATGACGGGCCCCGCTTTCCCTTCCTGAAGGCTGAGGCAGGGCCTGGCTTGGAAGAGCATGCCAGGGGCGGGGGTGAAGGGGGAGCTACACCCAGGCCTGTGGGCCCAGAACCCCCAGTCTCCGAGGCTGCAGAAGCGGCTGCCTGCAGTCTGTGGGGCTTGGGGCTGGGCTCACTGCCCTCCCGCCGTCCTCCCTGCACAGGCTTCCTGGACTGGGTCCCCAAGAAGATGCAGCGGGTGGGCTGCGTGGAGCTGCTCAACACGGTGCAGAGGCGCGTCCAGCCGCGGCTGCACGTCTTCGGCCACATCCACGAAGGTCAGTCGTGGGGCGGGGGATGGAGACCACACCTTCCGGGGGGTTCTCACTGGCCCTTTAGTGGTCACCTACCTTTAACCTGGTCACCTCATCCCTCATCTCTACACTGGAGGGAAATGTCCCCTTGTTGTTGATGGGGATGGGGATGGTGGTGATGGTGGTGATGGTGGTGATGGGGATGGTGATGGTGGTGGTGGTGGTGATGGTGGTGGTGGTGGGGATGGTGGTGGGGATGGTGATGGTGGTGATGATGGTGGTGATGGTGGTGATGGGGATGGGGATGGGGATGATGGTGGTGATGGGGATGGGGATGGTGGTGATGGTGGTGATGGTGGTGATGAGGGCGGTGATGATGGTGGTGATGGGGATGATGGTGGTGGTGGGGATGGGGATGGTGGTGGTGGGGATGGGGATGGTGGTGATGAGGATGGTGATGAGGATGTCAATGATGACATCTCTCTGTGTGCTTCCCAGGCATGGAGCTGAGCACTGTATGTGGATTACTATCTCACTTGACCATCCCAGCAGCCTTGGGAGGCGCACCTGTCATTATAATCTATATTTATAGGCGAGAGACCAGGTTGAGTTTTTCCAGAGCTTGCCCCAGGTGTCTTGCCCCAGGTGTCTGAGTGCCGCCTGACTCCCACCCCTCCGGCCCCCTCCCCACTCCAGGGCCTGACCTTATCCCTCAGCCTCGACAGGTGTGTGCTTCCGTTCCAGGGTACGGTGTCATGGCAGACGGGACAACCACCTACGTGAATGCTTCCGTGTGCACCGTGAACTACCAGCCTGTGAATCCGCCCATAGTCATCGACCTCCCCACGCCCCGGAACTCCTGACTGCCCCTGCAGCCCCAGCCCTGCCCGCCCCCAGCCGCTGCACACGCCTGGCTGGCAGCGCGGCCCCCCAACCCGTTCTTCCCCGCAGACAGCCCGTCTGTCCGCAGGGACCTGCCCAGCAGATGAGTTGAGGCCTTGGAATGAGGAATCTCACGCCTGACTTCTGTCACCTGGCGTCGGGACCCTGTGGGTCCCTGTCGGGGTTCTGTGCTCATTACTTTCTTCTGTGTGTACATTCTGTGTGTACCTCGTTAAAGGACCTACCAAGCCCGTGGCCCCGCCGAGTTCGGGAAATGGCCGGATCTTCATCCTTCACCGTGGGACACCTTCGTGGGCTTGGGAGGCTACTGCTATTGGGTGGATTCCGGAAGTTCTTGCACAAAGTCTCCCTCTAATGGAGGGTCTGTGCAGCTGCCAGCCCCAGGGGTGGGGGTGGGTGGGAGGTTCTACGGTCGGGTGCAGACAGCCCCTCCTCCCCTCTGCCCAGGCCCTCCGAGGGAGTGTTCGGGGACATCTCAGGAATTCGGCTGCACCTGGCCAGGCCTGCACGCTGCTGCCTCGGGTCATTCCCTGTGTCCTTCCTGTGGGCAACTGGAGCAGTGGCCAGTGCGTCCCAGGCACTTGCTCGGGGCCGGGGTGGTTTGGGGGTTCGTTCTAGAGCATGAGCCGCTCGAGTGCCCGGGACCAGCTGGAGGGTTTCCAAGCCGTGGACGGCCCCCGGCCCCGCGGGGGCTTTGCTGCTCCGTCTGGCTCAACAGCTTGGAGGGTCCGCGGGCTGAGGCAACCCTGCCACATGTGTGTGCCCATGTGGGTGTGCGCCACACACACACACTCGCACACATGCACGCCCCTCTTGATCCAATGAGTGGGTCCCGTGCTTCTTGTCACCATCCTTGAATGGGATCCGTCCCTCGGCGGGGTTTCCCTTATGTTGTTTGGGTTCCGCCTGGCCTGCCTGCCGCTGAGGACAGCCGAGTGGGTCACGGTCCTTCACGTCCCAGCACCTGCTGGCCCTTTAACGGGAGGTGGCGTGATGCCAGTGGCCCTGGGCCCCAGCAGCTCCACGCAATGGGGCTTCTTTTACGTTTTAAAATCAGAACGGGCTGGGGGCAGGGGTTGGGGCTGAGTCCTGAGGGGGCACCCAGCAGGGCCTGAGGAGGGAGAGGCTGGGGAGTCAGGACAGGCACGTAGGCAGGGCAGGGTTGGGGTCTGTCTTCATGCAAAATTGGAGTGTTTTGGTCATCACAGATTTTTTTACATCAATTTTGATTTTTTAAAAATATTAGATTCAGAGAGTATTATGCATTGTCTTTACAGAGTTTTTTGGTTCCCCCCTTAAACTGTGCTCCCACAGGAGGCCCTGTGCGCCTCGCCCCAGCCCCGGGCCTGGACACCAGCACCGAACAAACGGCCCTTTGCAGCGGCAGTCTCTTCTCGTCCTCAGCCAGTCCTGCAAGGGGGGCGCTGCTGGCCCTGTTTTAGAGATAAAGCGATAAAGGTCAGAGAAGCAAGGTAACAGCCTGAGGGTGTACAGCCCAAGGGGCGGAGGCAGGATTTGAACTTGGCTTCAAATCTCTGGCTTCACGGGCCCCTGCCTTATCACCACCCAAGGCCCCACCCCCCTGCAAGGTGATGTGTGGTCCAAGACCTTTTTTTTTTTAATTTAAGGGTCCTGTTCAGAACCTGTCTGGTTTGTTTCTCAGAGAGAGAGTCCTGAGGTGAGGGACCCAGTTCTCAGAGCCCAGCATCCTGGCACCCTGAGGACCGTGGCCCCTTCCCTGTTCCTGCAGGGCCCCCATGGGACTCGGCCACCATCTGGGGAGCCTGCAGCAGCCCCACGTTGGCGCAGGCCAGCAGGGTGCAGGACTTCCGGAATCCTGTCTGGCCCAGTGGCTCCTGGTCGCCGGGGCTGTTTCCAAGCTCTCAGGGGCCTGGCATGTGTGCCGTGCGAGGTGGAGGACACAGGCCCTTTCAGCCGCCTCCGCTGACTTTCTACGTGGGCCAAGGTCTAGAAACGTTAGAAAAATTTTCCTAAGGTATCTTCAGAATATGGTGTATTTTTATGTGGAAAAGAAGTTGCGAAGGCAGCGGTTACTTATAAAAAATTCACTGAAAGTCCTTGAGGTGTGAAAGCTGGCGGCCTGCTCCTCGGTCAGCTCGGCCTCACTTGGTTGTGGCTGTAGGTTTTTTTTTTTTTTCCTTGTCAAGCATGTCAGACAATAAAGTCTTTGTAAAAAGAAAGAGTCTCTTCTGGGTGTGTCTCTGTGAGTCGTGTGGGGCACAGGGGAGGGGCGGTGTCCCCCCGGGGTTCCTGGGTCCTGGGCAGCTTTCTGAGGCCAAAGACCTCCCTTCCACATGTCAGCGGCTGGTGTCCTCCTGCTTGCGCCAGCTTCCCCGGAGCTGGAGACCCGGGGGACCTCAGAGGTGCTCGGCGTGGGCAGCTCTGTACCCTGTTGTGTTCAGAGAACTGGCGACCTGATTTCCTGAAGCCGAGTGCCTCCAGGTGGCCTTCACTCCGGGCTCTTCCTGGAAGCAGCACGCTCCACCCAGCCCTTGTCGACCTAGGGGTCCAGGTGTTGCCCAGGAAAAGCGCTGGCAAGTATAATGACTCTAGACTCAAAGCTCCCGAAGGTGCAAAAATTCTGCCGTTCTCAACCATCCATGGACTCGATACACCCACCCACTCACCTACCCACTGACCCATCCCTCCACCATCCATCCCTCCCTCCACTCCACACTCACTGAGCACCTCCCACGGGCCTGGCTTGGACTAGGGCGGTGGCAGTGGTGGGGGCAATAGGTTTAGCACCGATGAGGAGTGGATGTGGCGGTGAGGGTGAGGGACAGCCAGGGACGGCAGTGGATGTTGGCTGCCAGTCACGGAGGTGGCGGGAGCAGGGAGAACAGGTTTGAGGAGGGACGCTGTGCTCCGTTTGGGTCTCTTGAGCTGGAGGTGCCCTTTGGATGTGCAGGGAAGGGGTCCAGTGCCAGGGGGGAAATGGACCTGGAGGAGAGAGACACTCTCTGGAGACTAGCATTTAAGGGTCATACCTGAAGCCTTGGGGCCAGCGGGGAAACCTCCCAGAGGGGCGCGCAGAGGGCAGGAGGAGCCGCAGGGCCGACCGCAATGAGGTCAGCCTCCTCCTGAGCCTGTGATGTCACACTGCTCTCTCCCCGCAGAGTTCCCTTCCCCAAGGCCTCGCTGGGGCCTACAACAGCCTGTCCTGGGCCTCGGCTCCCCAGCCGTGGGCCGCCAGGAGGAGCAGCTGGACTTGAGGCACCCCCTGCTGCTACTCTGGGCCAGTGTGCACCAGAGCGGGCTCCAGGGCAGGAGCAGGGCCTCTGTGGCTGCTGCCACCTCTGGTAGCAATGTGGCATTGCAGGGGCTGCTGGAGAGCACCAGGGGCCTGAGGCTCAGTGGAGAAGCTGCGGCTACCCAGCCTCCCGCTCCGCCGCCTTCAGTGTAGACACCTGGGTTCTGACTCACCTGGGATCTGCACAAGTGGTGAAGGCAGGGGGCGCCGGGGGCCTGGGCTCTGGTGGTCCAGCCCTCTGCATTTACTCGCACAGCCACCTTGTCCCAGGTGTCCCCATGGCCTGAAGGGACGACGATGCAGGATGGGGTCCCAGATAACCCTCTTGTTGCCCGGGGCAGAACAGTGGACAGGTCCAGCCAGCTGCCTCCCCACCCAGTCCCTCGGCCCTTTGGTAAGTTCGTTTGCAGGGAGCCCCGCCCCCAGCAGCTCTTTCCCACAATTCAATTCGGCTTCCAGGGACCTGATCCTTGAACCTTTGAACCTCTAAGGGCACCACATTCCGAGGTCTTTTTTCTTCCAGAAGAAAGGAGCCCCCTGAATAAGCTAGTGGAGGCGACACGCTCTGTGGGCACGGGCTTCACCCAGCGCTCCCCCCAACGCCCCCCACAGCCCCCAGCAGGGCCCACACCGGCCTGGCCCGCTGGGGGCTTGTCCTGGAAGGTCTTAGACAGGGCCCCCAAGCCCCTTGAAGGCTGAGACCGCAAAGATCTGCAGGACGCGGGAATCAGGCCCTGTTCTCTGCATGCTCGCGGGGGACTTTGGAAGGCTCCTCTGATCCCAGAGAAGTTGAACCCTTCCTTCCGGTTTTACATGCCTGGGGCCCAGCGAGTGGCAGATGGGGTCAAGTTTGGGGGCCCTGAGGACGAGCAAACCCAGTGTGCAGGGGACATCAGGGAACGCTTCCTGGAGGAAGGAGCCTGGCGGGGCCCTGAACAACAGGAAATGATTTTCCCATTTAAAAAAAAAGTTTTATTTTGAAATGATTTTAGACTTACAGAAGAGTTGTAAAGACACTACAGAGTTCCTCTACACCTTTCACCCCGGCTCCCCTAGTGCTAACGTAACCAGGCACACCTGTCAACCAGGAAATTACCATCGGTGTCACTGTGACACTGTATTCTTCCCTCGGATGTCGACGTTCTTTGATTCCCCTCCTCCCTCTCTTCCGGAATGCCACCCCCGATTCCATGTTGCATTTTGTCATGGTGTCTCCTCAGTGTCCTGTGGTCTGTGACAGCTTCTCAGTCCCTCCTCCATTTTTACAACTTTGGCGGGTTCGAGGCACCCTGGTTGAGCATTTCGTGGAACGGCTTCCTGTTGGGTTTGTCGGACATTCACGACCGGTCGGGGTTGTGCATTCTGAGAACAGTTCTGCTACCAGAATGCTCCCTCACGGGCCCCCTTTTAATCACACGGTTTTTCAAAACGGCTTTTGCAATCCTGCCAGCATGGAGTGAGTTTCCTGGTGGGTCATACCCCCATTGGATTGAGTGTGGTTTCCACTTAAAAAACTTAGCCCTGTGAGGAGGTGCGTGTTGTACTTTTTTTCTACTGTGGTTTTATTTTTTTTAAAAGATTTTATTTATTTATTTTTTAGAGAGGGGATGGGAGAAAGAGAGAAACACCAATGTGTGGTTACCTCTCTAGTGGCCCCTACTGGGGACCTGGCCCACAACCCAGGCATGTGCCCTGACTGGGAATCGAACCACTACCCTTTGGTTCGCAGTCCAGTGCTCAATCCACTGAGCCACACCAGTCAGGGTACAGTTCCCCTTATCTGTGAAGGACAGGCTGCTACAGGATTTCCCCACTCTCTCTCTACGCTTGTCGATGAGTGTGCGTTTCCTGCAAACTCCCCCATCCTTCCCTGACTGTGCCGCGCCTCCTGCTGAGTCTGTCCCAGGCGGTCTGCACCTCTGTGGCTGGTTTTCGTTTTTACCACCTGACGGGGATACAGGGCCTGGCAAGAAGGAGAAGGGGGGATGGCCCTGCCGTCTGGGAGTAGGGTGCTGTCTCTGGGCAATGGCCTTGACCGTGAGGGGCAGCCACTGAACCGGCCCAGGCGGCCAGGTCTGATCCAGCATGCGGAAGCACTCGGGCTCTGATGAATGAAACCTCCCAAAACTCCAAGTTTGTAAGTATTTCAGCGTTGGTGGTTCTTTCGAAGTCTCAAGAATCATTTCTGCTAAGAGTAACATTTTTATTTGCTCAGACAAATGAGGGAGGGGGTCCTGAGGCTCGGGGACAATGTCAAGGCTGCCTGGAGAGGCCGTTCCTGCGGCTGGGGCCCAGGCGTGGTGCCGAGCCCAGCTAAGCACCTGGGAAAATGCTGGCTCAGTGTGGGCCCGGGTCTCGTTTCTGGAGACAGTCTGGGAGGTGTGCGAAACCTCCCGGGTCAGACGATTCCGTTGGTCTTGGGGACTGGCCCTGCGGTCCCCATCTGTCCATGCTGCGCGCACTGCTGTAGGCCCCTACTGGAGAAAGGCCCTGAGGAAGTCGTTGTAGGAGATTTTTGAAGACAGTGTCTTGTCGTAGTATTCCAGAATATGGAAGAACTCCTCCTCCGACAGGTTGATGCTGTACTCTCTCAGGACCTACAAGACAGGAAGGAGGAGTTGGCTTCGCTCGGCGCCATTTAAGGAGGCAGGCTGCCAGGGAGGGGCTGCGGATGCACCCCCTCTGCCCGAGCAGAACACCTCGCCTCCAGCATTGCCCCTCTCTCTCCTTCTCTCTCTGCCTCCCTCTTTCCCCCTCTGACTCCCCCCTCTCTCTCCCCCTCTCCCTCACACACACACACACACACACACACACACACATACACTTTCCTCCCCACCCCCTCTCCCCTGAAGCAACCTGGAGGGAGACAGGCAGGCGCTGAGGATGGTGAAGCCAAACAGGGACACCCCCAGTGACTGTCCCGCCACCACCCAGCCCTGAACTTCCGACCTCTGGACTTCTTCTACAAGGGAGAAGTAAATGCCCACCGTGTTTCAAACGCCCACGGTGTCGAAGCTGTTGCTATTTTCCCCTCCTGTTATACACAGCTGAAGCAAATCCTAATAATAGGCACCCTAGTGCCTAACAACAAACATCACACACCCTCCTGCTGCCGCACCCCGCCTCCGCCTGGAGACTGGGGAGAGTGGCTGGCTGAGAATTTTACTTGACCCCAAAGTACAGACAAATCGTGTGAACTCGAGAGCACAGTGGGCCCCGAGGGCAGGGGACAGGCCTGGGTCCCCGGCTGCGCTCTAGGGCGGGCGGGGGCAGGCCCCTCACTGGTCAGCGTCTAGTGTGGGCCCTGGGGAGTGCAGCCCCCTGCCCACCACCAGCCGAGGTTCGGCTTCCTGGGTGGTTACTGCTGAGAAAAGGTTTTATAGTTCCAGCGGAAGCAGAGGTAACCCCAGGAAGTACATCTTGTGGGGGTGCGTTCCCAGGTCATAAACCAGCGGGTCTTGGCTCAGTTTTTTCTGACAGCGACCTGTGACTTTCAATCTCAGGTTCCGGGCCTGGTGGGGGCGGGGGGGAGGGGTTCCAGGTTATTCTACAGGTGGGGGTTTAAGTCGCCCTCGGGGGTGGCTGTGTCTTCCCTGTGGAGAAACGGAGCAAAGGTCCTGCAAGGCGAAAGCTTCCAGGCTGAGCGAGGCCCCCGTGGGACTCCCTGCAGCTGAGCGCCCCTCTGTGGTGTGCACTCTGTCGTGGGGGCGTAAAAGGCACCCGAGTTCGGCTCCAGAGAGGACAGCTGCTGTGCCTGCCCTGCTTCCCGGAGGGCAGCTGGGGGCTTGGGGCTCCCATGAGGCAGGGCCACATCTACGGGCCCCGAGTAGCCACAGCTGGGACCTCGCTTCAGCACCTCAACGTTTCTGTGCTATTCTGCAGGCCCTGGGAGGCAGACGCAGGCCCTGGGTCTCCCATAGGGGCCAGGGGAAGGCCCGGCGTGGGGCCCAGGGACTGTGGCAGTGGGCTGCGGGGTGGGCACAGAGGGGTGTCCCCAAAGGGGTCCAGAGGCCCTCAGGGAGGAGAACCCAGGCCTGCAGGCGAGGGGAAGCACAGTCTGCCCTTGGTAAGTTGGGAGTCCCGAGGAGGTGGGGTCTGGGACAGCTCCTCACATGCAGGCCTTCAGTGGGGACCAGGGTCCCCTTCTGCGGTCTCCTGGCCACTGGCACTGGGCACCTGCTTCCTGTTCAGAGGCAACAGCCACACGGGAGCTGGGCTCACCTTCCGGAAATCAGCCACTCCGACAAACCCCGTGCTGCCCGCATCATAGGCTTTGAAGGTGCGCCGCATTGGCCGCCAGCAGTGCAAAATTTTGGGCTGAATGCGCAGCAATGCCGCATAAAAGGAAGAAGTCTCAGCACCAGCTTCTTTCTGCAAAACAAAACAAAACAAACCAAAAAAACAAACAAACCAAAAAACTAAGGTTGGGGATGGTGAGAAGAAGCTTTTGAATGTGAAGGATGCAGTGGCCCAGATGCAGCCAGGAGCTCCCCTCCTGCCCCGTTCCCAGGGGCCCTCTCGGCCCCGCCCACGCTCCACTGGCTGGCCCCCGCTGGAGTGGAGCAGGGCCATCCCCGCTGCTCACTACAAGTCTGTGGGTGGGCTGTTGAAAAACCCCGTTCACTTCTGCCTCCCCCCTCCCCCAACCTGGGAGGGAGGTGGCCTCTTCATCCCCACTGCATGGATGGGAAATGGGGGCTCTGAGAGTCCTGATCGGGGCTCTGTTTGCCTCCAACAGCTGACCCCTCTCCCCCCACCCCGCCAGAGTTCCTCTCTGGGCACTGAAGGGAGGGCCAGGCAGGTACCCCGCCAACTTCCAAATAGTTCAAGGAAAAAAGAGATTTCAGTCTGGGTCTCCTAGTAGGTTACTGTAATACACTTTTAAACCCCCCCACAAGTTTGTAATTATATCTAGTAATGAGACAGCACACGGCCCTGTGATTATTTCATTTAGGGGCCATTAGATTGTAAGCAGGACAGCTTAGCGTGTGCAGCCCCAGCGCCTGCCTGACTGCCACCGAGGTGGGCTGTGGGCAACAACGTGTGACATGCTCCGGGAAAGTAATTTTAACACGGCGCCACGTAAAACCAATCAGTGCGGAGTTGAATTGCTTTCCGTTTTACACCGTTTAGCACTTGTGATGGGCACTCGGCAGATTCCCGGTCAGTGGGTCCGCGTGTGTGGGACGCGACGTGTTATTGTAGGTAGTCGGCTAGTTATTAACACAGGGAGGAAGCAGAGGGAGTCAGACATTGCTGAGCAGCATCAGCCAGGGGCATGAGCTTGCTTAGCCAGGAAGCTACAGCTTCACCCACCCCAGGGGATTGCAGCCACAAAGGGGATTAACACCCCTTTCTCCCCCACACAGGGAGGAAGGACAGCTTTTCACGCTCCCTGGTCCACTCGCCCAGATTGGAGGTTGGGGGTGGGGGGAGAACAGCACCCGGGGAGTACCAGTCACAACGGCACAGGGGGAGGTGCTTCTATGAGGCATGCCCAATAGGAGCTAAGATGGTGACCACAGAGGCCTGTCAATCTAGCCTGGGGAAAGACGGGATTGGCTGGGAGGCACACTCATCATGAGCCCGCAAAAGCTTGGGAAGCTGGTTGGTTATTTTGGAAAAGCTCCTGGCCTGTCCTGAGCTCGAGATAACAGAATCCAGTTTAACAAAGAAGCTCGCTCTCTCTCACTCGGGATAGGCGCCAAGCTGGTTCCTTCGCACATTCGCACATTCTCTTCGTGGCGACCACACGGGCCCAGTGGCTGTGCGGACTCCAGGCGCAGGCTCCAGGCCTGGGTACCGCAGCACCGCAGCCGGGAACAGCGCTGAGCTCCCTGCATGGGGACTGGCTGCTTAGTGCTGCCCATGGGCTCCAGAGGACTCAGCTTGAAAATGAAATAGGAACTCTGGACACTGGCCTTTGCCTTGGCCTTGATGAAGACACGGCTGGACTTTTTCCTTGGACAGATGGGGATGGGACACAGGGCAGCCTTCTATTTCCACTCGAATAAATCTTGCCACACCACTGTCTCCTGAACGCAGGCCTGCTTCCCCACTCCCACCGGCAACGAGAGGATGCCGGGCCCACTTGGTCTCCTGTACACACGCAGCCTGGCCCGAGAGAGGGTTCTTCACCCCAGCAGGTGTGACCACCCCAACCAGAGGGCCTCCGCCTCCCTGGCCACTGCCAGAGAAGGCAGCCCCCCAGCCGCCTCCCCCAGGGCGTCTCTGCTGCTGGAGCCTGCAGAGAAAGCCCCCATGGGACCAAAGAAATGGCCCTTTTAGCTCCTCTTCGGGGAGACAGCTGGCCCGAGCTTCTCCCCCTGTGCCCTGGGGATGGGACAAGGACAGGATGGACAGGGGGGCAGGGACTCTCTCCTCTGAAAGGGGCTGGGGGAGGGGACGTGGCACTGCCGGTCAGTCACACCCAGGTAGCCAGGGCGGCCGATGACAGGACTATTCTGAACCACTGGAGTGTCGCTGCAGCTGGGTCTGGGTGGCAAGACGGAGCACACAGGAGGTGGGCTGGCTCCCAGCAGGGGAGCAGTCTCAGCTGGACACTCTGCCCTGGCCTGCGCCCCTGTGAGGGCGAACAGTGGGCAGGAGGCAGCGCAGCCTCTACCCGGGGCCAGGCTCCGAGCAGGGCCCTGGGGCGCTCTTTTTACCCAGCCCCCTTTGAAGGCCCCTAGAAGCCAGCAGACCCCCCTGTCATTTACGGCAGGGGAAACCGAGGCCCAGAGAGGCGGAGGAAGGCCAGAGCCAGCAGTTCCCGGTCCCCTGAGGATCTCAGGAGGACGGCCTTTCCTGTGCTCACAGGAAACCGAGAGAGAACAACTGTCCTAAGCTGCTCTGCGTCACTCGGCCGGACCCTTGGAGGCGGGGGGCTCCTGCCTGTCCAGCCTAGAAGCCGCGCTGACGGGGCGCTTGGTTCTGCGCACAACGGTGACTTTCGTGACCCTGGAGCTTTCTGTGGAATAAACTGCTGCGGGCTGGCCCCTCCTCACTCTGCCGGGGCTGGTGCGTGGCAGGGACTGAGGGGAGGTGGTTGGGCCGCCCCGCACCTCTGACTCTGCCCAGGTGCCCAGGTGGGATCGGCTGTGTTTGCTCCTCAATCCACAATGCCAGCTGTACTCCTCACTTAACGTGATGTACCTTCATTCAACGTGACAGAGGTGGACTCTGAGCCTTTGAAAAGGCTCAGAGTCCACCTGAAGAAAAGCCTTTTCTTCCCCTTCATGTTTTGGATAAAACTCGAAAAGGTGAGTCAGGGAAAACACTGGTTGAAGGTGAGAATCAAAATGACAAATGATTGAGAAAAAAGCTAAAAATCCAAAGAAAACAGTGTCCCCCAGTTGTTATTTAAGCATCTTTAGGTTCTAATTCCTCTTCCAAGAAACAAAGAGAAAATCGTGTGGGTATAGTTTGTGTGAGAAAGAGGGGGGACCCCCCCGCCTCCCACCACACCTGGGGGCAGCGTCTGGCCTGTCTCCGGTGGCTGCTGAATGGATGCACACACATCACGTTTAAGTTTAAAATGTCTCACTTGGCTGTGACCCCACCCCCACCCCGGCTTTGCCCTTCCAGTTGACCCGCTGGTCCCCGCTCCCAGTGCCTCGTATGAGCAGCTGGCTTGTTGCCGTTTGCTGTACAGAAGTTCCTGGGGGCTCTGGGAAGAGCCCTGACAACCAGGTGTCTCCCACTGCGCGAGTCTGAGAACTTGGGACTCAGGCGATTGGTCCCCGGTCTTTGCATCATTGCCAAGAAAGTAAATTTTGAGCTGTTGCGTGTTCCCAAAGCCTGACGGAGAGGCCTCACCTTCACCCGCAGCCATCCCCTCCCGGATGCGAGCTCCCAGACAGGCGGGTGGCTGGCTCTGGGCCCAGTGGCTGGGCCCCCAGCGTTCACGGGCTTGCCTGGACACTGCCTGGAGCCGGGCGGGTCTGACTAAGGGAGGGAGGGGGCAGCAGAGGACTGTTTCACCAGGTCATGGACACATACCACACGTGTTCACACACATCCCACACATGTGTGCATGCATGTTCACGCCACAGAATGTGATGTACACTCACACTGTACATGTACATACCATACACGGGTGACATACGGACGTGTGTGCACAGAGGGAGACTGAGCGGGGGTCCGAGGGGAGGTGGCAGGGAGGCTGGGGACATCAGACAGGCGTGGTCCTCCCCGGCCAGTGGCCCCACCGGCGTCTCAGCACCACGGCGTCCCCCTCTTGCACAGAGCGGGCTCGGAGCAATCAGGGCCCCCTGAGCCCCAGCCCCAGGCGCTCCCTGGGGAGAACCTCGTACCATCTTGTGGGCGTTCTGGATCCTCATCCTCCGCACCAGCGAGGTCTCCTTGGCCTTCAGCAGCAGGATGCAGCTCTGCAGGAAGTCGCAGTACGCAAAGTCCCCGTTGCCCTTCAGGTCGTACTTCACGAGGAGCTGCTGGCACTCCTCTTGGCTGATGTCCAGGCTGAATTTCTCCACGAGGGCTAAAGACGGAAGTGTCAGCTCAGCGGTGGCAGTCTGTCCACACATCCGCTCACGCACGCACTCACTCACTCATCGCGTGCGGAGGCCTTCGCTTCGAGACCCTCAGACACACAAACCGGGGTGCCCGTGATGAACTATGTGCGGTAGGGAGGGAGGGGGACCCACCTCCTGCCGCCCCCACCATCCTGGCGTTTGCCTGCTGTCCTGGTTTTACGTGGTCCCCACTGCTGTGGTCACAGCAGAGTGGACAGTGTGCTGCGTGAGCTGTGACCGAAGAGTGGGCAGGGCGAAGGCAGATTTGGGGAGGGGTGTTCCCTGGGCGGGACCTTCAGAGTCAGGGCGGAGCCTGGAGGAGGGGCGGGGCACCTGGGGCAGGGTGTGTGATTGAATTCAGACTGAGCCTCCCCACGTTTTGAGTTTCCGTGAAGGTGACGACCTAAAACATATAAAGCCTGACGTGCGTGGACCCCCCTTGAGAGACAAGTGGCCTGCAAGGCCAGGGTTCAAGTCTGGCTTTTTGGTTAGAGTCACGCCGATACCACATTGGTGGCCCTCCCCTGCTAGAGGCGGGCACACATGGGTGTCAGAACACCCATGCCCAGCCCCACTCTGCACCCGCTCTCACGCTCAATTCATGGACCAGTCACGAAGCCCAAGCCGCTTCGTGAGGCTCATAATGAAAAAGAGACTTAGGTAGCATCAGATTTCAGCTTAAGGTGAATACACTGAGCTTCCCATTTGACATCATAAAAGCAACAAAGTGTCAAGGAGCAGAATGCTATGTTACTAACTATTGACGCTAATGAGGAAAACCAAGGCAAGCAGACTGGATAGGAATGATGCCATTAAGCCGAGCAAGTGCAGGCTGAGACGAGGCCGTGCGTGAGCAACAGAGGTTCCTCTGCCCCGCAGAGAGGATACGCTGCCTGGGACACGCTGCCCGGGACACGCTGCCTGGGACACGCTGCCCGGGACACGCTGCCCAGGACATGCTGCCCGAGACACAGGGGGAGATGGAAGCGAAGGGAGCTGTCCAGCACGAGCCTTTGACGCTCTGGCTTGCACAGGCCGTCAGCAGTGCATAGAACACAGAGTGACTTTTGAAAATTAATAATTTTTTTTACAGCACTACTAAAGTCAGACAAGCCTACTGCATAATGGGCTGATGGCTTAACCAAGTTCATGGTTAAAAAGAGAAAGCAGCGACGATGATAAGGACAACCGCCCAAGTCAGGGTTCATCCTGCTTAAGTCAAAAGAAATAACAAAAAAACAAGTGGGGCTCCAATAGGCATCAAACCCAGCAAACCTGTCACAGCAAATCAATGTATCAACATTTGGTTATCACCGATTTCATGTTTTTGTATTTAATTTGTGCGTTTTGGAGTACTGTTCACTACAGGGGTTTACACGTTGTTTCATCTGGGTGTTTTAAGCCGTGGTTATCACAAAAGTAACTTATATGAATAAGAGGGGTCCTCAAGAAAGTCATTTTCCTAAACGAGGGGTCTAGCTGTGGGTCGAGGGGGGAGCCAAGGCCACCGTCAGCAGAGGAGAACAGGGGCGGTCTGTCTCCCTGGGGTCAGAACGCCGCACAGACAGGACGCAGCAGCTGGTGGATGTGTAGACGGAACTGGTGTGATTGGAAGGGGTTACTGAACTGACAGCAGCGAATGGAGATGAGCTGTGTGGGTGGCGGGCCTGCGTGTCCCCAGCCGCCCCCGCTCTCCACCTGCCCCCTCCTCCCTGCCAGGCTGTTAACATTCCCACGCTGCCCAGAGGCCACAACCAGGTCTGTGCCCGCTGACGCCGAGAAGCACGTGGGTGTGGACTGTGTGGCGGGGGGCCGGCGGCTGGGAGGCATTGCTCCTCAATACTGGTGTTTGTCAAGGTGCCCAGCCTGCCATTGCCACCAGACGCTCCCCGTTGTTCCAAGGGACCGGGCTTGCAGTGGGAGGTGAGGCTGTGTCACCCAGGGCCAGAAGCAGAACCCACCCAGAAACTCGGCCGCGGTGATGGCCCCGCGCCGGTGCGCGTCCCGCTCCTTGCACTCCTTCAGGAGCTCCCGCCAGCAGCCCTGGATCGTCCTCCGCAGCTTGCGCTCGATGGGCTCACAGTTCTGCAGCAGCGGGGTGCCCGGCACCGTGCCCGCGCTGGCGGGCGTCTGTGGGACGGAGAAAAACCACCTTTAACCGGAGGGGTACAATGGGAGGAAGAGTGACAACCCACAGGTGCCCCTCAGGCTCAGGGCTCCACGACTCCACAGGCAGCACCGCCTCAGAAGTAACACGGAAAGCAGAACGTAGAGGGCGATGCTGCGGCTAAGCTTTATTCCCATCGGTGGGCTGGCTTTGTGCGGAACTGCAGTAACTAAGGCAGTTCTGGAAATAAACGTGTGGCCAGGATTCAGATCTAGAGAGATGCGAACTCAGTATGTTGCTGGTGTGTGTGAAGTGACAACGACATGGTATTCACCAGAGGAAGAGTCTCATTAAAGAAAGGGACTCACTGTGACTGGCATGGGACGTCCACCTGTACCTGGCCACAGGAGGTGGGGTGCCCTGAACGTCTGCGGGCCCAGGACGAGGCTGCGCCTGTGTCGCATTTTCCGTTAGAAACACAGAATGAATTGAGTCTAGCCCAGGTGACCCCTGAACACCTGCTCGACCTGCGAACTGGGCTGAATTCCTGGGCTTTCTGCCAAACCCTGGTCACCTGTACCCCACCCCCCAATCTACGGCAGAAACGTAGCTGTCTTCCTGGGTTCTCCTCCCTTCCCCGCCACCCTGCTCACTCTGCCTCGAAGGCACACCAGTGTCTGGTCACTGGCCACCAGCTGCCCTGGCCGGCTGTCCCTGCCACCTGGCGCTGGGCCATCAGCGCCTCTCGGGGATAGCGGCCTCTACTGCCTCCACATCCCTGCCTCTGCCCACCTGCCCCCACCACACCTAGCACAGGTCTCTCCCCCAGGGTCTTTGCAGAGCCACACAGAAGGAAGTTTGAGTCACCCCGGGCACAGACCCCTGGGCGGCTCCGTGGGTCGCCCTCGGAGGGTGAGCCCCAGGCCCGAGTGAGTCTCCTGTGGCTGCTCTAACAGGCCTGTGTCCTAGGGGGCTTAGAACAATACTCGATTTCGCTCGATTAGAACGCTCGATTTCCTTGCAGTTCTGGAGGCCGGAAAGGAGTCTTACTGAGAGCTAATGTCCAGCAGGGCCGCGCCGCTCCGGGGACTGGAGGGGAGACTCCATCCCCGCCTGGTCTGGCTGCTCGGGGCCCCACGCTCCGTGACCAGGGCCCTTCGCACAGCTGCCAAGCCTGCAATGTCTCAGGTTGTATCCTTTGGATAAGCTCCCCACCACCGCCCCCGTGCGCCCCACTTGAGGGCTGCTGTGACCACCTTGGGCCCACCGGCTGGGCCGGGATGGTCCTGTCCTAAATCAGCTGATTAGCAACCCCCTTACCACCTGCCACCGTGACCCCCGTTGCCAGGCAAGGTGACCTCACGCTCCTGGGGACCAGGGCATGGACATAGTGTGGAGCTTCTGACAGCCCTGCTGCCCTACTCACCACCTTTAACTTGCTCGACATGCATCATGCTCACTGTTGCCTGCCCGTAGTCCCCCATGAGACTGCGCCCTCCATGAGGGCGGGGACCTCTGCTCACTCTCAGCCCCAGGGAGGACCCCGCGCCTCCCCGGTGTGCCGGAAGTGAGTGCCCATCGAGTGGACAAATGATCACTCTCCCTCTGCGTGCTTACCAGGCACGAAGCATGTTACGCACATGGTTGGGACCCTCTCCCCCACCCTCCTCGGACTCTGCCATCCTTGAGGACAAAGGAGGAGCCTTGGTGAGGCTGCCCCCTCCCCTATCCCAGGCCTGCTGCTCAACCCGGGGCCAGGGCTGTGCAGTTAGACAGGCTGGGGTTAGAAACTGGGTCTCTGTGTCTAACTGGGGGACTCTGAGCACATGAGGGAGCCTCTCAGAGCCTCCGTGTCCTCCCCTGTGGATGGGTGTGACCAGCCTTCTGGGGACACTCAGCAGGCGGCCCCGCCCACAGGGGCATCTACTCAGGCATTTGCTTTCCAGCTGAGGAAGCCGGCAGCCCCTGCCTCGCCTTGCACTCCGTTTCCTGCCTCCAGTCCTCCTTACTCTTCCCTTCCACCTGCCACGCCTCTTTTCTACCCCACCCTACCCCCTTTTCCTCACACCTACCTCCCCCTTCAGGCAGGTGAACACTGGGGACCTGCCAGGGGACTCCTCTCCTGTGGCCCCCAACCAAGGCTCACCTTATGCCATCTTCTCAGTCACCCCCACCCTGTGGCAACACAAGAGACCCTGCCCAAGGGGACTGTGGGCTTGGTGCAAGGTGCCGGGCGACACCCAGGGACAAGAACTCACACAGAGGTGGCTCTGTGCTTTCATCCCCACTTTCGGGTCTCGGGTGGATGGCGACCCCGCAGACCTGCCTCCTCCAGAGACGTTGGGGACCTCGCTCCCTCTCTGGGCCTTAGCCGAGTCGCCAGTGGTCGGTGGGGTTGCCACTTTCTCTGAATTGAACCTGCTCAGGAAGTCCAGGTACTTCAGCCGCCCCTTGGCGTCGACTGGCATCTCGCCCCAGAGCCTGTCGAACTGGTGAAGAAGCAGAGGCGTTTCCCCAGAGTTAGTGTGGGGCCCCGCGGGATCTGCCCCGGCGCGGGCGTGGAGCGGGATGAGCACAGGGAAGGCAGTGTGCACGGCCCGAAGCCCACGGCAATAAAACAAATTGAAAAAGAAAAAGCCCATTCGCCCTCCTTGGGTGCAAGCCCCGGGAAGCCTCAGGAAGCCTTGGGAACCCCGAGGATGTGAAGACAGGAGGGTTACTCATGGCTTCCGCAGACGGTTTTTAATTGAATCGGGCCCTCCGTGCGCAGTGTACGGCCATTAAATCTTGTGATTAGCCACAGTGCCTGAGCGGCAGTGCCTACGAACCTTTTAGGGGACAATGCAAATCAAACCTCCGCCCACCGTGGTCTGGGGGCAGCCTGGCGGGACTCTCCCCTCCTTCTGCAGGCACCCTGGGTTCCACTCCGTGTTTGCCTGCACGATTTGTTTCCCCTAAGGACAAACAGTGCCTTCTCACAAGATGGGGGGGGAGGCATCTGGAAAGCTGGAGGGAGGTTTGTGGCTTTGCTTCGGTGCTGTGTGATGTCATAGCTGTGTCAGAGCCACACACAGCACTGATGTGGGACAATGACCCAGTGCACCCCGAACAAGCCACTTCTGATGACTTTAGGGCTTTATGGGAGGCAAGAGGAAGGGTCACGTGCTTGCAAATGGCTTCTTATTGCCCCTAAGGCCCATTGGGCCCCGGTCTCCAGCACAAGTTGGGAGAGCAGCAGCCGCCTTGCCCCCTGGCAAAGGGAGGGACCGTCCCTGCCCTTCCCACGCACCTGGCTTTGGCCAGAAACCCAAGCTGCTCTGGGCTCCGCTGGGGTTTCTCTAAAGCAAATGGAAAGGGACCAGGCCCAGCTCAATTTGAAGTTCTAGAAATGGAGTTGTGAGGGGTGAGGGAGGGAGGGAGCATGTGCCAGGCCCTGAGAGGGGGAAAGCGTTCGCTTAGGACAATATTCCCAACGCATGCCACTCGACCCAGAAGGTCGCGGGCTAAGTGACCCAGGCAAAGAGAAACAGAGGGGCCGCAGGGGCCCCGGCTTGCTGTTTTCCAGCCTATACTCAGCAGCCTGCTTCCCAAATATAGCACCATTTTTGCTAATTGCCACCCAACGGAAGCCGTCATACTTATGCCAGACTGGTGCTCTTGGTGCTGCCGCCTGCCTCGGAGATGTGTCTGCGTATTTTTGGAAAGCAGAATTTAAAAATAAGTGCTTGATGTTGTTGGGGGCGGGACTTGATGTGCTGGGGATGGCAGAGCTTTCTTAGAGGACAATTAACATCAAAATTCTCTGTCCTGAACGCCAGATATGAAAGAGCATCGTTAATTTCCATCTATAATTAGAGTGTACTTTTACTCAGTTAGAGTAAATGGAAAACCTTTATTAGTGAGACCTGTATTAGTTGGCCCTGTAGAATAATAAATGTGACTGTATTAATTTGAAAGGCTTCTATCCATTTATAGCAACACAGCAGTGTTTGGTGCTCTGAGGAACAGAATCACTTGGGAATGGCATTTTATTTAGCAAGAGTGATCACAGTGCCTAAGGAAGGTGATGCTTTAGGAAAGGGGAGTCTGATGCTCATCCTCCTAGTGTCTTTAACAATTTCATTCTCTTTGGGTGATGAGTCCACTGGCCTAGTTAGGGGTGAGGCGGGTGTGATGCTCACCCCGTCCTTTCCTCCAAGCTCAGGTCTCATTGGACGAACGTGTGCTTGGAGGAAAAGGTGACATCTCCACCCCGGGGGCCTGCAGGGAGCTCCTGGGCTGGGCCTGAGCAGAGCCACTTTCCTGAGTACTTTGGATTTCATTTTGTCACCTGAATTGTCCTCTGCAGATGGCGCATTGACGCATCTGAGAACCGGTGAGGGCCGTGGCAGGGCATTTTCTGGGGTGAAGGGAAATCCTCTCTGGTGGTTGGATCACCGGTGCTGGGCTCGAGGGGGTGGGCCGGGCGATGAGGACCCTGCACCAGACCCTGTCTACTCCTGTCTCTGTCCCCACAACCTCAGCTCTCTGATGGGCTCAAGAAAAGTTGTGATTTTGTAGATATTTGGCTATTTCTCATGGTTAGGAGGGGAGTGGCACTCTCTTTCCTGGGGACAGTGGAGATAGCTGGGGGCGGGCATGTCACCAGCATGCCTGGGACAGTAGCTCCAGAGCACTGGAAAGCCCAGCAGCAGGACCAGGAGAGGGGGTGGGAGCTGGGGAGGGGCAGAGCCACCCGCAGGCCCCTGTCCCCGCTCCGGTGGGGGAGGGACTGGCCGCTCTGGACCACAGAAGCCCAGGGATCTTGACTTTAAAAATGAAAGTGGTATTTCTGCACCCAATTGAAACGATGCAGCTCGTACCTTTTACCTAAACAGGAGGCTCCTGGGAGGGAGTCTTCAGTAAAATTTGCAACAAAACCACCTCCCGACTTAAAAGAACGCCCTTCAAATATTTTTAAAACCACAAACCACGGACTGTCCTAAACTCTCTACACCGCGGGGAAGGCTGCCCGCCGCTCGCCCACCATGCTCAGGGCGTGCGTGGACCAGGCTCACTCTCACTTGTTCGTCCGTGAGGATCTGGACGTGGCGAGTACAAACGGCCCTGAACTCGTCCCTGGACACGGTGCTCGCTTTCAAGGTGTCGAAGTTCTCAAAGTCCTGGGCGATGGCGTGGTAATGGGCGTTCACGGCTTTGTGGAGCCGGGCCAGGGTCCCCTGGCTCGCCATTTCCTTTGGAGACTTGGGCGGCGAGCCTCTGGGCATTTTCTCGGCCCACTCAGAGGCAGTCTGGGCAAAGAGAATGGAAAATAGATCTATTTAGTAAGTGACAGATCGCCCCTGGGCTCTGGGCCTGTCGCCCCTAGCAGGTCCCGGCTTAGGGAGAACGATGAGCCGGGGACAAACGTGGTACCACCGTAGGTCTGAGCAGCATGAAACGTGGGCTGGAATGCAGCCGCCATAAAGGAGGAGCAGGAATGGGCCCTGCCGGGCAGATCGACGGGCCGGCCAGGCCCCGGGAGGTGAGCCTTCTCCTCACATCCACCCACCCACTCGGCCTGTCCTCTGGTTCACTTAGCACACACGCGTACACTCTAAGCGCCTGCTCTGCGTGGTAAGGGTCTCAACAGGGACATGCCCGCGGACCGCGCTCGTTTCCGGACACCAAGGAGCTACGCACAGCAGTTAGAATCAGGAGGGCGGGTGGGTGGCTGCCACGACACAGTGCTGCCTTGGCTGAGAGGTCCCTGAGTCTGAAACTTTCCCCAGCCTGAAGGGATTTAATCCAGGAGAGTGCGGGCCCACCCTTTGCCTCTCCTGGGTAGTGGACACCTGGGTGTACGGAAGTGCCATCAGGGCCCGTGACGCTGTCCGTGGTGCTGGGGAGCCAGAAAGAGGGACAACGTCTGCCCAGGGGCACTGGGGAGAGACCAGGCTCCCTGATGGGGTTGGGCTTGGGAGACTGCAGCTCTGAGTCCTCAGCCTCCTGCAGGGAGACAGAGGCTGGGGCGTGGGCAGGGCGGGGGCACAGCCCTAGCCCCCCATGCACGTGCTGCTCGGACCTGTGCTTGCTGCGTGGGCAGGTCAGTGCCTCAAGGGAGGGTGGGCTCCTGGAGAACCCAGCAGTGACAATGCATGACAGCTGACACCGCACCTGGGTGTGTTCTGAGATGGGAAGCCCAAAGTGACCACCGGCCACAGCACCAACCCTCAGGATGCTCCGGCACCATGCTGAGACCCTGACGGGACCGCCACATCTCACCCCCAGCTGGTGCTGAAACTCGGTCACAAGGCACTTCCAGCAGTTCCACAGCAAGCTAAGCCTTACGTCAGCCCCCTCCAGGATAGAGCAGGACACTGCTTAAGGAGAGCGTAGTGAACACGGCGGGACTGTCCTCATAAACGTGCACACACACGCCGCCACGCACACTGCAGCCCACCACATCCTACACCACCCGAGAGTCACGAAAGCTTTGAAATATGTCCACTTGGGGCCATTTGCAAGGTAAAGAAATACCTTTCCTTTTGATTCTAGGAAATAAAAGTGACGTTACTGATGCATCTTACGCAGTTTCAAACAGCTGACAATGCCCCCCACAGCTACGCACATGGGCACATCCCTAACCACCCACAGGGGGACCGCTTCTGGACGCAGAGTCCCACCCCAGGCACCCCCTTACACTCATCAGGTGGACAGAACTGGGCAGAACATGGGTGGACGAGTGCAGCATGGGGTGGGGGGTCCTGAGTCTGAGTCTCGGCCCTGCCTCTCACCGGTGGTGGGAGCCCCCACAAGCCCTTTTGTCAGCACGCTCCCTCCTCTGGCCAGGAGGAGCGCTGGCGAACGCACGGGAGATGAGGCAGGGGAGTGCTCTTGGAAAGTGTTAAAATAAGAACCGGAAACCCTATTATTCTAACTACAGATCTGGGAGAATTCTGAGTAGCATGGGCAAGCTTTGGGGAGTATGTTAGAAACTCCAGAGGAAACTGAATAGTTTTCTAGCAAAATAAGGATTACTAAATTTAACTTAAGAACTACAGAGGCCTGAATAGACAGGCAGCAGAAGAAACTGATGAAGCTGTTAAAAGATCGACCACCCATCATTAAAAAGGTGTCAAGCCTAGCTGACTTGAAGGGCCAGCTATGTCTTTGAAAAGGGAAAAAAAAAAGGATCATTTTTACATTAGCCAAACCCTTCCAGATCACGGGAAGGGACATCTAGTATTCCAACTCATTGTTGATTACCCTAATACCTGCCAGGAAAACATGATAAAGAAAACACTTGAAGGGGAAAATATAAACCAGTCAAATGCATAGACATTAAAAATGTTTGAAACATTAGAAATATTTCGCACCATATTTAAAAACAGCACACCAAGTCCAACTAGGGTTTACTCCCAGCATAAGAATGCTCGAGAATGAGCAAATCCTTCAGCTCCTTACATTAGCAGAGGTCACAGGTCAACAGATGGCAGAAAGGTGTTTGTCAAAACCCAGCAGCCACTCCTGGTAAAAACAGGGTAGACCAGGGTAGAAAGAGCTGCGGGCACAGGACAGGTGGGCGTCCTCTATGTGACACTCTCACCCTGCCGTCCGCCGTCCGTTCTCCGCCGTCCGCAGAGGTGTAACATGGGCGGTGGCGGAGAGCGTTGGCGCCCGCCATCTGTTCTCCCGTGCACGGGTCCAGAGGCTCCCGGTGCAGACAAAAAGCACGGATGAAATGCACGGTTTTAACAGAAACCGAGGTCGAAGAAAAAGCAGAGTTATCCTCACTTGTGGGTCTGGGTCCTACGGCTGGAAAATCCCCAGTCAGGGAGGTGGCCGGGTAGCCTCTAAAAGGCAAGGCCGCTTTCCACAGTGATCACCACTCGTTAGAGATCGTCTCGTGGGAAACTCCTCGTCATGTTAACGGCGAGGCTGCCGAGGGCCTTGGGACCAACTCTGCACGAGAGGTGAGGAAGAGCGCGCGTTCCCCTGGAGGTCAAGGCAGCACGGGAAGGGCCGGAGAGACGTGCTCTGTTCCTGGGTGTGATGGGCCCTATTTCAAAAGACCGGTCTTTCTCAAACGGCTAGTGGGACCCTAACAAACGTCAGTAGGTATTTGGAGGAATTAGTAGGCACTCTGATATTAAAGTGGATGTAGGACATCAGTGTGGGAACTGCCACAGCCACAGCACTTTGGGAAAAGGCTGGTAGGGCAGTTCTGACCCACCCGATGTTGGAACGCCATCGATGTCACGTCATCGGACGGCGCAGCGAGGCCGGTGAGCAGGCCCGGGGCGCCTGCTCTGACTGTTCGCCAGGGAGAGAGGTGCCCACCGTAGCTAAGCCGTGAGTGCACCAGGCCCGTTTGCTACGAAAGCAGCAGAGAACAGTAAGGCCGCCTCAAAGGCAAGCTTGGGCCAGACTGTTCCTCCTCAGCCAGACGGAGCTCCCAGGCTCCACAGAGGAAGACTCTTTCTTTTCTCCGGGGTCGTCAGCTCAGAACACGGCCCTCCACACAGGGACTGCGTCCTTCTGGCAGCCTAGGCCGGGGTCACCTGGGACATTCCTTCCTATCACCCACATCCTAACCACCCGCACATCCCGAAGGCATGGATCCAGAAGGCGACCAGTCCGTCCTCGCCTGCCAGGCCAAGCCGCCCGCGTGTCTGGCACGGATTCCTGCAACGGCCTCTCTCCCGTCTGCCTGCAGTCCTTTCCCATGAGGGCGCTCGGCTGAGAGTACACACATGTGTGGCATGCACACAGGCACCGGCACTGACTTCCGATGCAGTGGTAAGCGCGGGCGCGGGCAGGCAGGTCATTAGGGCTCTGAGCTGGGCGTCTTGCTTCCCTGAGGGTCAGGTGTCCTGAGGTTGGGGGTAGGGACAGTCTGGTCGTGAGGGGTGCTCAGACACTGGACTCAGAGCCCCGCCCGACGCAACTGAGGCAGTCCTTGGTGTGAATCTGGCCCCTGCGGCCACCTGTGTAGGGGCCATGGGAACACCCGAGTCACACTGGATCCTGGACCCGCAGAGGGGGAGGGGGGCACGTGTGACATATAGGCACGTGGTGCACTCACAGAGGACGGACCTCCAGTGCATGCCCAATCCCTGTGCCGGGCCATTCAGGGACACCCTGGAGCACTGAGCTGTGCCAGGCGCGCTTCTAGATGCTGGGAGGCAGAGGGAAGAAGCGATCCACAAGCAAAGCCTGCCCAGGCGGAGGCTCTGGGGAAGAGGGAGAGGAGGACAAGTCTCCCAGGTGAGCAGAGGAAGTGTGGGTGCAAATCGGCCGGGTATCACTGCCCTTGCTGAGCGAATGGGTGGGCAGACAAACAGACCGATGGCCTTGCAGGGGTATCAGGGAGGCGGGGAAAGGCCTGGCTTCAGGGAACTGACAGAGAGGGGCGCTGTGGGGACTGCCCGCGGACTGAGTGCTCCTCTCTGCCCACCTGCCCGGAATGCAGCCAGAGGCCAGGCCTCCTGGAGCTGGGAGGGTGGAGGCAGAGGGGTCAGCAGGTGGTTTCTGGGGCAGGCAGGCAGCTCTCAGGAAGTTGCTTTTGCTGCCCGGGGAGGCGTCTTCCACTGTTTGCAAAAGTAATTACAGTGCGTTCACTGCAGAAAACTTAGACACCAAGGGCAAAGAAAAACCAAATCACCAATCGCCTCCCAGCCCCAGTGGCACTCCTGCCCTCGCTGATGGCACAGGGGCTGGACCATTGACCTGAAGGTCCCCAGGCCCCGAGGATGTGGCCCAAGGGCTGCCCCCCCCCCCACCCCCGCCCATGCTGCCCAGACCCAGGAGCCTCCGAGGGCGGAGTTCCTGGACCTTCGGGGGACACTCAGGCTGGGACTGTGTTGGGTGACGCCTTTCCGGTCCCATGCTCGCTGCTTTAAGCAGGGCCACTCAGCCACTGCCGGCCTGGCAGAGTGACTGGAGATGCCAGGGACGCACAGGTGGCTCTTGGTCTGGTGCTTCTGTGTCCCAGTCACTTGTCATGTGATCGTTAGATCTCAGTGGGGAAAACAGTGTTTTTTCTGTCACTAGAAGAAACGTTTCTCCTAATCAGAAAAGACACCGCTGTCTTCAGATGCAAATGCCACTTGCCAGCACCCGCTCGCGTTACATAAAAGGCCCCCTCAGGACAGGAGTTACAACGTGAGAGAGGAAGGCGGGGACAGGTGGGGCCCATTTGCCGCCCGCCCTCGCCTCGTCCTCCTCCACAGGAAGCCTGGGACTGTGTCCTCAGTGCCCCTCCCCCTTCATCTGTCACTTGGTGCAGGCACGGCTGTTCCGGTCACTCTTCTCTGTTTTTAATCCTCACCTGTGGATACGTTTATTGATTTTATGGAGAAAGGAAAGAGAGAGAAACATCGACGGGCTGCCTCCACATGCGACCTGACCAGGGATCGAACCTTCAGCCTTTTGTTGTACAGGACAATGTTCCAACCCACGGAGCCACCTGCCCAGGGCTGTCCTGGTCACTTTTTAATGAAAAAAAAAAAAGTGGAAGTTTATGCACGATAGGTCAGACCTGATTAAAGGGTTTCGAAGGAGTCTTCTCATTTACTCAAGGGTGTCGTGGAGCCTTGTCCTACCAAACAGCGGTCCCTCCAGACCTCACAGAGAAATACGGACCGCCACTGCCAAGAAGACTCCAGATCCCCTTATGGCCGCGCCGTAACGCTGGGGAACACACAAAAGAAACACTGTCCCTACACCTGACACACAGCCCTCAGCACCGACTACTCACGTTCCACCCTCACGGGGCGCTCCTCAGTTTAAAAGGCACCCCGCATCTCCTAGAGCGAAAGCAGGGCGTACCTTTACAGTGCACACCTGCAGCTCTGAGTCCCAACAATGCGGGAATCCCTGGGTGGGGGTCGGGGGAGGTGGCCCTGAGTGGGGTGGGGGGCCAGCGCAGAATCCGCCCGGAGCCCATGCCTCCGGCCCCAGCTCCCTCCTGCAGTCTGGGGTCTGGCGGTGACTTTGACTGGACTAGCCCTCCTCCCCGTGCACACAGCTGCCCCTGACTCCCAGTCCTTGTCTCCCCTCTTCCCCTCCACCGCCCCCCAGGATCAAGGCCACAGGGAGAGGCAGCGGTCAGCCACACTATGTTGGGCTTCCGTGCAGCAGGACCCCGCCGAGGACCAGCCCGGCCAGCAGAGTTTGGGCTCGCTCCTGTGTCAACAGCCCCGCTGCAGGACTGATCAGAAAGAGCCCGCTGCCCTGTCCACAAGGTGTGACCACGCCCTTCCTCGGAGGACTCATCACATCTGCTTGTCTCCCACACGACCTCTCCAGATGAAGGGGAGGGCTGCGTAAGGGGGAGGGAGGGCCGGCTGGCAGGCAGGCAGGCGGGGGGTGTGCGGAGGCGAGGCGAGCGCACACCTTGTTTTCTTGTGGTGCGTGGCCTCGGAGGCCCGTTCCTTCACTCTCCCTGCACCTGTGTCTCGGCAGACCCCACTGAAGAGGCGGAGGATGCCTCCCAGTCCCTCTGCTTCCCTCCCAGCCACAGGACTTTCTCTGGCCAAGGAGAGGTTAGCAAGTGTGAAGTGACAGGATGGTTCTGAACCTCCATTTAGCAGGAAGTAAAAGGGGGTGAGCTCCGGGACGAGGAAAAGGAGTAGGCGGGTCAATGCGGGTGGCAAGGGGACACAGCAACTTTCTTCCCATGGGTGTCCAAGGTGGCGGTCACCTGCCTGGGAGCAACAGGACAGACAGTGTGGCTTAGCAAGGTCTATTCCAGCTGACCGACTGGAAATACGCTGGTGTGCGGATTTAACTACGTGAAGGTTACAATTAGCTAATTGAACTACATGACTCGTCTGCTGAGTGTGTTTGGAACACCCAGGAGAAAATCACGCAGCTTCCCCACGGTTCTGTACAGGAGGAAAAGAAGGAGCCGCAGCAGGTTGCAAAAACTCCTAATGAGAAATCCTCAGTAAAGAATTCCTCCGCTTCGTTTTAGAAAACAGTATAATTACTTTTAAGAATTGAAAAATTGCTTCATTTGATCAAATATTTTGATTAGCGAAGGAATTAATTGTACTGTATCTTCATTTATATTTACAGTGAATAAATGAAGGCTAAATATAACAACAGCAGCAGAGCCGCCTGTCAAAAAAAGATAAAACATTAAAAAAACCCAGATGGAAGTGAAGTGGCGGTTCTGGGGGCATGTGGACTTCCTGCTCCCACACCCTCGGCATGGGGTCAGGAGCCGGCTTCGTGGCTCCAACAGCCCCGCAAGCACACCCAAGGGGGCCACGTCTGGGAGGAGGCCTGGGGTCTTAGTGACCAATGAGCTGGCAGGTGTCAGCACCCAGTGGGCTGTCTGCAGAGGTCGGGTGTAACACTGGGGGTCACACTGGGGTTCCAGGTCTCCTGGTGCCCAGACTGGGATCTCCTCCTGGGCACGGGTTCTTTCTGGGTGTGAGTGACGGTGAGCCCTAAGATTCTAGAACTTCCTTTGGAAAGGCCACAGTTAAGTCATGCTTCATGACTGAACCAAGGCTTGCTGAGCCCCAGTACTGGTGGCTCCTTCGCGCAGGTGCCAGGCTGGGGCATCACACAAGTCTCTCTAACCCTCCCATGGCCCTTCAAGGGGCCTGTGGGTCTCCCTGTTTTTCAGACAAAGTACGTGGGGTGCAGCTCCTCGAGGTCCAGCTTGCCCAGGGTCTCCAGGCACCTCCCCTGCAGGTCTGACTTCAAACGATGGTCTGACTTCAAATCCAGGCTCTTCCCACCCTATCGTGATTCCAGCTGCCTACCCCATGCCCAAGAACACCAGAGCCTACCGAAAATAGCAACACAGTAACTCATAAATACTGACTGAGGGCCTACTATGTGCTAGGCACTGCCCGGGTTCTGGGGACAGAGCAGTGAATGGCACTGTCCTGGCACCAACCCCTGCCCTGGAGGAGCTGACACTTTGGGATGCCCACCCAGGCAAGCGAGGAGGGGACCCACCCCAACAGCTCTGCCCCTCCGCCTGCCTCCCAGAGCCCTTGCCCATTGGCCCTATCCTCACCCTGCTTCCTCTCCCTGTCACCTCAACCCATGCTCCAGCCGCACCCAGAGTGTGGGGCTTCCCCAGCCCGGGTGTCTGCACACACCCAGGAAGCCCCACCTGCCGGTGTCCAGACTCGGTGCAGACTCGTCAGAGCACCGCCTGTGCCCGCCTGTGCCCGGCCCTGCAGAGGAGGTCCTCCCTCTCTCTCCTGCCCCTCCGGCTCTCCGAGCTCACTTCTGCCACACAGCCTGACAGTCACAAAGAATTTAGCTGGACACCTTTGCCAACACCTCATTGGCAAATCCTTCAGTAGCAAAAAATTGCCATAAAATGCAGGGAAGTAAAAGGGAAACATTTCAGCTACCCCTGCGACCCTTTAATAACTCCATAAACTCATGGTGGAAGTCATTTATGAAACTGTTAAAGTAAGTTCTTTCACCTAAGTAAGTTCCACACCATATAGTCACATCGTTACTAAACATCAGGCGTTAGACATGCACTCACTGAGGTAGGACAGGGGAAAACAGTAAGGAATGCCAGCATTTGACATTTGCTACGTCTGATAGTAAGCAAGGCTCCTTCCATAAGTAACTCAGTCCAGAGGCCAACCCTTCAGCACAGACACAAAGCCGGTTCCCAGTTGACGGGCATGGAGTGCAGGGCGGAGTCTAATCCCAGCCCTAGTGCTTCCTGTGTGCCGGGAACTGGTGCTCTGGCCCCTCCGCACTCCGCTGTTCTCATCCACAAAACATGGTAACACACCACCCATGCTCACGGGGCCGCTGGGAGGGTCCGCTGAGGTAACGTACGCAAAGCACTTAGAACACGCCTGGCTCACAGCCGAGTGCGAAGCATGTCGGCCATCGCTGGCCTGACTGCGAGGACACGGAGGCGGCAGGGCCTGGCCAGGCGCAGCCACCAGGCGCTCCTTCCTCCTCATCTCTCAGCATGGACCATTCACATTCAACCTCAAAGACGAGAGACTGAACTTTCTGGTTCCTTCATGAGTGGCCACAGCCGTGTCTGTTGGAGCAGTCCCACCACAGGGGGCCTGAGTGTGCTTGCCTGTCCCCCCACTGTGCAGACCGCTGGCTGGCATACGTTCTCATTCACAGGTGCCGAAGGCTGGGAGTTGAGATGCGTCCAGTGAAACAAGGCACCAAAGCCGCGCCTGCCCATCAGACGCACAGGTGTGCGATAATAAGCGAGGTGCCAGTGCCGGCTGCATTTCGGGTTTTCTCTACAAGTCTTTTCTGGGACAAGGACTTCTCGGGTTGACTCCTGGCTTCCTGGTGTGGTCAGAACCTTGAGCACCAGTGGTACAGCTCAGGTCTGGTGCTTATTTGGTCCAAAAATTGCAATTAAATTAGACTGTAAATGAGACTGTTGTGGCTCTGGAGGGACTGTGTGGACGGGGCCCGGCTGGCCTGGCTGGGCCACAGGCCCTTGAGCTATGACATGTAGACAGCATCAGTCTGGGGGCGGGAATCGAGAGCCCGCCAGCCCAGAGGCCACGGGGAGGGACTAACACAGGGCGGACTATCGGAGGAGCTGCTGGAGTTCCTCGGAGCAGCTCCCAGAGGCCGGCGGAGCACCTGCCACAGCTGGGACGCAGGGGGCCAGGGTTCCTTCCCCGCCCTCCCGGAGCGGGCCACCTGTAGTCTGGCGGAAACTCACGTATTCCGGTTGTACTTGGCTACGGTCTACATATTTCCACTTCTCCAGAAATTCAGACGGGACAGGCTTTCTCCCAGGCCCTGCTGGGTTCATGATCGCCCCTCACCCTCCGCCTGGAGTGGCTGTGATTGATAGGGGGTCTCTGTTGGAAAGAGGGGCGATGCGGCCGCCCTCCACCTGGGGTTGCCCCCTTCACATTTCTGCAAAAGGTGTCAGAAAGCAGGCCATGTCCCCTTTGGTGCCCAAGCCCTGTCCTGCTTCCGGCGGAGTCCTACCTGGCAGCTCAGAGTCCCAGGCGCCCGGATCCTTGGCTGCCCACACCACCAGACCCAGGGGCGGCGGGGAGACTGTCCCTCCTCTGTGGGAGGGGGTTCTGGATCCAGATGGGGCCCAGGACACTGGGGGGGGGCAGCTCTGGATTCAACTGTGCGTCACCTGGAGCAGTGGTCAAGTGACTGTGGCAGGTTGGACCCCTTACTGCTCATTCTGTGGCCTTTACCACGCTAGCCGGCTTTAAGTAGACCACCTGCACTGGTGCACATTCCGGCCGGCGCTAGGACCGACACGGACGCTGACACTCAGGGGAAGCAGGCGTCTGCCTGGCCAGGGTACCCACGCCCTCCACCAGCAGGGCAGCCAGCTCACCCAACCCAGGGGGCCGGAGGGGAAAGGCGTGGGTGCACCAGGATAGCGTGGTCCCGTGGGGCTGCCGCACACCGACCTGTAGGCCTTCGAGGTTGTTGGTGGTAACCCTGTACCTCAGCCTATACATGGCGGACCCAGCAGCCGCTACGCCCTGGCCTGCCACCGAGGCTGCCCCCACTGCCAAGTCATCCTACGTTCTCTCGCACAGCCTGCCACATCCTCAATAGGTCAAGCAGTAAAAGTTCCCTCGGCAAGTGCAAAATGAGTAAAATTTAGGGGAAACATTTAAAAATCCTTGAAACTCTATCGGGGGGACTTAGCCTTTCTTGCCATTGGGAACAAGAGTAAGTAATAGTAATGATACATTGTAACAATTCACTTAGCTGGTTTCCAATAATCCAGAGCCTCTTCTGGAAAAGGAGACCTCCCCGTTCTTCGTCACAATCATTAAACACCGTGGACACTTCCATTTACAACGGAAGGAAAGATGAATCGACGCAACACTGTCGGCAACAAGTCTAAACATGATGCCCGTAAAGGATCACAGACGTTTTGCTGCGCTTTATGGCCCCCTCTTCAGCGGAAAACTATGTTCTTACGTTCTCTCCTGGAGGACAGAAAACCGCCTTCGAGTCACGTCACATCTCAGGAGTGCGTGGAAAGCCTGTATGTCACAAACGCAAAGCAAGAGAAGGCCTCATTGGCTCTCTGCTGGCTAGACCGCGAGCAAACAATGCTCTGCGGTGTCAGCGGTTTCTGTTACAAGTTCCGCCATTTCCATGGTAATAACGCAGGAAGAGTTG
Source organism: Desmodus rotundus (assembly GCF_022682495.2). Lineage (NCBI taxonomy): Eukaryota > Metazoa > Chordata > Mammalia > Chiroptera > Phyllostomidae > Desmodus > Desmodus rotundus. The sequence goes on from NC_071389.1 coordinate 198,380,480, forward strand.
ACACGGTGTCTGCCGTGTCTTCTCTTAGTTCCGTGTCTGCCCTGAGCGTTATTTTTATGGTCATGGGAGATACTGCAATTGCACTATAAGACTTAAAAGGAATGTTAAATAGAATGAGTTTCTGAAAACAAGGTGATACCCTGTGTTTTGCACTTGGCGTTCTGGATGTCAAAGGCTTTTCCCGGAGGGAACAAGGAGGTACTTGCTGAGAACAGAGATGCTGGCCCTCGCGTTTCCACCCGGTCTGTGGGAATCTTAGTGATAAAGGGGCCGTGCCGTTGTCTGATGCGTGGGCCTCTTCTTCTTTCCCACTCTCCCACCACGCCACGGCGTGGCGCTTTAGTCTTCACACCTGGGCGTGATGGCTGCCAGGGGCGCAAGGCACACTCCTCGTTCCCCCCTGGAAAGACTGAAGTCACCTTCATCTTCGATCATTTTGCACGCCGTGGGCCAACTGGCCGGGTCCTCAGACCTGAGAGTAGCATCCAGAATGACACAGCCCCGCAGACTGAGCCCATGCGGGGGGCGCTGGGCTGCCTTGCCGGAGGCCCGGGGACCGCACCTGGGGAGACGCTGTTGGAACTCAGTGGCACCTCAGGAGCAGAGGAGCCGGGAGGGACAACGCCATGGCTGAGCCACATGCTGGACCGGAAAACCACACCATGTCTGTTCTGCTAAGAGCTCAGGCCTCACATGGGACAGGCACACGTGGCATAAGATGGACCGAAGTTGTTGAGGACAGACTGAGCCGTGTGCCCACACAAGAGGGGGAGCGTGGGTGGGTGTTAAGGTCCCCATGGGTACTCTCCAGGGACTTCTCTCCCCAAGGAGAGGATCCAGCTTGGCTAGGGATTACTCAAGGGATGGCCTTTGCGAGGAGGGGCACCCACCACGTGAATTGCGCTTTGGTAATCTCCTTTTAATTACTTGCCGCCTGTGCATCCCCAGAGGGAACGGATGACTGGTGTCACGTTTAATAACCTTGAGGATGACGCATTTGCTTTTCCTGTTATTCGTTACTTTACTCCCTTCTCTGAAGAACATCAGCCCAGGATGAAACTTCAGAAACTGCCGGGCTGACGTGGCATCCTTCCCGTTCCAGCCACCTCGCAGGGAGCCACCCCACGTCCCTGCTCACGAGTCTCCACCACTCTCCTTTTGTTCAGAGAAAGGGGACCTAAGCTCTGGTGTAAGGGGCGCAGGACCCCTGCAGTCTGTCTGGCCCCTACCCCCACCAGCAGATAAACAGGACAGGAGCCCCCACATAGTCTGAGATGCCCGGGGCCTCACCCCTACCCCTTCAGGCTGTCCTTTCAGTCCAGAAGCCCCTCGCTCACTGTGATCTTCTGGTAAATGCACCCTGGCTTGAGCTTTGGTTCTCAGCAAGGCCTTCCCACCCCCAGTCCAACCCCAGTTCACGGGGTTGGTACCATGTAATCCCACCACTGACCTTACACAGGCCTGGAAAGGCGGGAGGAGGCCGTGCGGGGATCCCCGGGCAGGGCCCCCTGTGTGCCCCTGGTCCCGGGATCCAGCCCTGGTCAGCCCACCATGCTCGCTCCCACTGCAATGAACCCCAAACCTCCTGGCAGGAATGCTCAGCAAAGTGCTTCTGGAGGCGCTCAGGCAGAGGCACAGCAGCATGGAGGCTACCTGAGTGTCCGCCCACTGATAGGCAAACTGATGGGCCCAGTATGGTCTGTATGTACAGGGACGATCGTCAGCCCTAAAAAGGAAGGACCTCCTGATGCCTGCTCTAGCATGGAGAGGCCCTGGGGAGGGGCCCATGGAGGGGTGCTCAGGGACATAAGCCCGCCAGTCACAGAAGGACAAGGACGGCGTGATTCCGCTTACAGGAGGAGCCTAGGGTAGGAAGTAGAAGGGGGTGTGCCGGAGGCGGGGGAGGACAATGGGGAGCCTGTGTGTAAGGGGCAGAGTCTGGGGTTTGCAAAGTGCAAACGTTCTGGGGACGGGCGGCGGGGACGGCTGCACCACGGTGTGAGTGGACCTGGGGACCCCGAGCTGTGCACTTGGACAGGGTTAGGGTGGTAACATTCGTGTCATGCGTATTCGCCACAATAAAAAACGGGGCGGGTGCATTAGAGGTAGAAGGAAAGGGTCTCCAGGGCGGCGTGGCCCATGGGAAGAACTCCGGGGCTGAAGCTGGACCTGCCTGGTGTCCACCCCTGGCTGAACGGTCAGGCTGATACCTGACTTTGGAGCCTGCCTGTTTCACCGAGGAGTGGGCACTGCCCCTCCCTCAGTGGGGACACCTAGGCGAGGACGTGCCTGGGAAGGGCCAGAGGTCGGGGGTCTCGCAGAACAGTAGTGGGAGTCGTTCTTGTCCTCACGGGGTTGAGATTGCTGTGTTCTCTGTTCCAGTTTCCAGTAGTTTGCAAAATTTCCTTAGTGACTGTGTATGTCTTTTAAAATCAGAATAAAGTACAGTTCACATAAAAACAGTGAGGGTCGCCATAAACAGGGAAAAGACAAGTCACGGACCGGGAGGAGGTCTTTGCGACTCACGTCTCGACGGAGGACTGGGACCCTGTCAGGCAATTTGCAGATGATGAGGACGCCTGAGGGGCTGAGAACACACCAAAGAGTTCGACCTCACTAAGCTTCCAATCGGCCGAAGTGAGAAGGCCTGATTGGACCGAGGGTCAGCAGGGGTACGGGGCGTCAGCGAGTCCCACGCAAGGCTGGTGGGCGTGCACGTGGCTGGTGACCCCCACGGCGGTGTCCGGGAAGTGGGCCGTGCCCGCCCGCCCATCCGGCAGAGCCACACGGGGCAGCCCCCGCTGTGTGCAGGAGACAGCCACGGAGGGTGCCGGGCACTTTGCTGGTAACGGAGGAAACCGCACACAGCCCGCGTGTTCACTCACAGCGGGTGGAACTGGACAGCACTATGCTTGTTCCGAGAAGCATACTCGTTCTACAGACTGATTCTCTAGCAGCCTGGGGGAACGGACTAAAGCCAACATGCAACGTGGACGCACCTAAAACACATGCTACTAGGAAAAGAAAAATAGGAGCCGAAGACAAAGCTCAACATAACACCATCTACACACACACGGCTTTAAACCACGCAGCCCCACAGTGCCGCTTGTCTAGGAACCGCCCCTTGAATGGCCAGGGTGAAAACCACCGGTCCCTAGAGGAGGAGCACAGCGTGCAGGGGCCTGGAGCGGAGGCCGGGCTTCTGGGGTTCACAAACCAGCTCCCCCACGCCCCATCGGGGTGGCTGTGGACAGTGACTCAATGTCTCTATGGCCCAGTGCCCTCGTCTGTAAACTGGGATGCCACTAGTGCGTGGCGGCACAAGGATCACATGAGTTAATACACGTAAAGGCCGAGGAGCCGCGGCTGTGCTGTCACCTCCCATGACGCCCCTCAGTCCTTGACAGCCTTCTTGCGGTTTGCTCCAGCAGTCTCCTTGCTGAGAGTTGAGCCCGGCAAGCAGGCAGGGATTGGTGAGCGTGGTTGTCTGTGGCACGGAAAGGTGTGAGGCTGGAGTGACCCAAGCTCCCAGCTCCGGGGGGACAGTTAGACACATCTTGGCAAAGACTGTTGTGATTTAGCGGCGGAATTATATGTGGATGTTTCACGTGTTTTCACGTGATGGCAGGGATGTGGCACCTGTGTGCCCGTCCTCAGCACTGAATGATGTCAAGCCCAGATGGCAATGATTTCTAATGATGTTGGCCTGCTTATGTTTAGAAATCAAGAAACAACCTAAGAATATACAGCTTGTGCAGCTGGAGAAGCGGTCCTGGGAAGGAACAGAGCCCTCCCCCACCCTCCCTCCTCCAGGAAGCCCTCCCTGACCTCCCCAGGGACCTGCCGAGTACACAGCTGTTTAAGCCCACTACCTCCACATTCCAACCCACGACTGACTGATGCCTGGCCCAGGGCCCGGCACATCGTGGGTCCTCAACAAATGCCTCCCGAGTAGGTCCCAGTTCCTTCCCTGCCACTCATAGCCTAACGCACAGGGGGCCTCGCTCCTCTGGACACCAGATGCTGGGAACCAAGGTCCTGAGCATCTAAAACAAGCAGACCAAAGTAAGCTCCTGAATGTCTTTGAAAATAAAACAATAGCTCTCAAATGAAGCAAAAGATACATATTCACCTTCTCACGCTCTATGTAGAATTTATACCAACTTTTCATTTAGAATGAGCTCATTACATGAGGTGATTGCCAATTTATCTGACATGGTTTTATCGATTACCCGTTTTGCAAAAACAAATGTTAGCCCGCATCCTTACCTCTTCAAGAAAACAGGTGAAGTTCTGGAGAAAATACTTCCAATTTATATAGGGGGTTAGATGAAGTCTTAGCTTTCTCAGGAAGTAATGGTACTGGTTCTCTGTTAGTTTGTAACAGAAGTCCTTAAGAACTTGTCCAAAATCCGAAGCCTTCACAAACCCAGTGTCCTCTTTGTCCAAGGCAGAAAACGCCTACAGAAAGCAAGGCAGATGCTCCTGTCAAGCGAAGATCTCAGAGACTATTTTTCTTAAGTACCGCTTCTGCGGGATGCAAATGAAATCAAGTGCATGCGAGTCCCCTGCGAATTCTGAATTACCGAATAAATGCACCGCGCTCGAAAACCCGAGACAGGTGAGAGTGTGTGCACAGCGTAAGAACTCGTGTGTCATGGGGAAACAAGCTTCATTCACCCCGCTTTGGATCCGACTGGGAGGGGCGTGAAGAGGAACCCTGGCCCCCCGCACTGGCCGGCCCTGGGCTCCCTCGACCATTGAGTCCCAGCCCCCCTGAGGACAGATCACCCCGACAGGAGGCTCAGGTGCGATCCCGCTGCTTCGGGCTGGGCAGGGGTCTCTGGGTAGGACTCTGAGTGGGAAGTGGCCGGGAGGAGGAGTCAAGGGACCACCCACCCCGTCACATGCCAGCCTGCGCTTGGGAGCTGGGCTGCCGTCCTTGCGGCAGCCGGAGCTCACGACCCCAGCAGCACAGCAGTCCAACTGAGAAAGTGCAAAAATGTGCTATAAAAAGAGCCCTTTTTCTTTCCATTTGCTGAAACAAAATCATTCATTTTTATTGCATTAGGAAATCTGTATCAAGTGGTAGGTTAACATCTTTTTTTTAAAGTAAATTTAATGTGCTTGCAGACCCCACACCAAACGCCTCCTTGCAGCGAACTCTCCTGCAGAGCTAATGAGGCACGCCCCACCAGCCCACAGGTGGTGATACATGTGTTCTCGAATTAACCTTAAAAGACCTCAGAGCCTCACATCTGTACTTAGACTTCCGTGACACGAGGCAGCTGTGTATGGTCAAAACCTCGGGCCGCAGGTCAGGGAGCAGACTTTGAACCCCGGCCCTGTTGCTCACCACCAGCCCTTAACCTCTTTGAAAAGCTTAGCTTCTTCGATATAAAAAGGGGACTTGGTAATCATGCTGTTCTAAGTTTGACTATGGCAACCTGTTCAGGGACCTGGCACGCAGTGGATCTCAACAGCCGCAAAGGAGAATGATCATAAAATGGGCGACCCGATGGGGCATCCCGTGCTGAGAGTTAGAAGGCTTTGCGGGTGTGAAATGCGCACCGTGAGCTCGGGGGCCTAAGAGGCAAACTCGGGGCCTGCACTTCCTGGCCTGCGGGGCTCCCCATGTGCCAACCCAGGCTGCCCAGCCCTCGGGTGGGTGCAAGAATCAAATGCAGCAAAGGGACTGCCACACTTTCAGAAACCAGGTGCACCTGAGACGCATCTGCAGTGACAGATGAAATGCGTGCGTTCTCCCGACACCTCCACTGCCCCCTCTCCCCATGGCCCCCTGTGCCCTCCCACCCCGCTCGCTGTGGCCCCCCTGCCACTCTCTCAGCCCGGAATCCCCCTCTCTTGCTTCAAACCTCATCGCCTAGGGAATGTTTCTCAGAAGGGAGAGCTGTGGTCCCTCCCAAAGGCTCCACAGGCCTCAGGCCAAGACACATCCTGACGGGTGCTCTATGGGGCCAAGCCTCCCTGAAGGTGGCTTTCTTTGGCCTGCACGGTGCTACTCAAAGTCTGCAGGATGGGCTGACATTTAGGCATCAGAAAGCTTCCAGCTTCCCATGAAAAGGAGAAGACCTAGCAACGCTGGCCCATTTTCAGCTCAGCAGTTGTCGGCCCGCAGGGCTGTGTCTCTGGCTTGGCTGGGCCTGGCCGCACGCCCACTGACCTCAGCCCCGGCCCTCATGGGTTTTGTTCCTGGCCCCGCACACACTGAGTCTGCAGACCCTGAGGCCCAGGAGTCTCGAGCAGGCATTCTGGTGTTGAAAGGTGGATAGGTGGGTTTTCTAGATGGCCCACAGCATGTTCAATCTGACTTTTTTAGATTATCAGTAAAATAAAGACAAAATGTTGCGTCCTCATGAGAATTCCTAGATGTAGAAACATCTGCTCTCCAAGATGAAAGCTGGGCTGCCCCGCCCTCTCCTCTGCTCCCTGCTCCCTGGTCCCTCCTGAGGCTGGGACTCCAGAGCTTCGCCTCCCTGGCTGCTTCCCTGCAGGGATGGTGCGAGCACACCTAGGCTTCTGGGTGGGGACATGGCGGGCACTGGCAGATGGGGGACAGCCCGTTGTGACTGGCCACTGGGTGGGCACACCAGCATCACATGGAAGCTTGCGCTCCCACCCCAGCTGCATGGCCAGCCCTCCGCAGACAATGCTTTCTCTTTCTGCGGCTGCTGCAAAGGGGACTCACGTGTCCTCACCAGGAACGTGGCCGAATCCCCGTTCCCCGAGGACTCTGACACAGGCCACAGCATCGTCCCCGCACATTCCAGGACTCGGCACGCTCTACAGTGTCACCCAGTTGTCAGCCTAAAATGTCCGTGTATGCGGGGTGTCCCTCTTCACACCGCCCCTGGCCTTGGGTGGTCCCTCCAGGGAGGGAGTCTGTGCCACAGCCAGTCCCGTCAACCTCTTCAGGCCGCAGGCGCCACTCATTCCCACGGGCCCAGGACCCATGGCCGCGCTGCGCCCATTCTCTCTGAGGGCCCCTGTCCTCTCCCCTCTGCCTGGGACCCCTCGCCCTCACCCAGGCCAGCACCTGCTGAGCGCTGAGCACTTCCACCTCAGAGAACGCACGCTGGGGGGTGACCATGGAAGCTTCTTACAGAGCGAAATGGACACACGTTTGCTCCTTGGAGCATTGGGGTCTGGAGCAGCCCCTCTGAGTCCTGACACCCCAAGGGGATGCAGAGAGGGGAAGGGTCCCGGGGCAGGGGAGGACTCAGTTTCCCCAGGAAAAGCACTCTGTCGTCTGCCGTACCGTTGCCAGAGCCGGGGTGGAGGCGGCGACGACGTTCTGGACGTTCTTCAGGACCTCCTCCAGGTGCAGTCCCGCAAAATTGATTGGCAGGCCCGCTTCTTTTCCTTTCAACTCAGGTCCTGGGGGCTTGCAGCTCTCCATTGCTCTCAAGAAGTCAAGGTAACTGATGGAGTTATTTTGCCAGCTGATTCCCCAACTTGTCCCCAAAGGAAAAGAAAAAGGAATATATTAATTAAAAAAACTCATCACCCATTCATTCAACAAATACTCGCTGAGCACAGAGCGGGGTGGGGAGCGTGACCAATGGGAAGACGCCGCTCCCTGGCCGGTGGGGGCCTGCGTGCCATTGGCCTCGGCCGTGGGTAGGCAGCTGCGGTGTAGGGGGCAGGGGAAGGGCCCTGAGTCTGAGACAGCGGGGCGCAGTTGGCTGGAGAGGCTGCAGACTGTCCTGGCTGAAGCTCTGAGACCTGAGGCCAACAGGGCTCCCGGGGTGGAGAGCAGAAGATGGGAGGAGGCCTGGCGAAGGAGCTGGTCCACTCGGGGGGACATGACCCTGGCAGAGCCATATTACGGAGTGGTCTGGGGCAGGACTGTGGAGGGGTGGGGGCAGGGGCTGTGCTCAGAGACCTGAGGAGCAGCAGGGGAACCTGAGGAGAAGTGCATCCGAGAGGGCGGGAAGGAAGGGAGGAACCGAGCGAACACACCATCGTTCTTTTTCAAGAATGGCCAACACTACACTGTCACGCTGAAAGCACTTGAAAGACGTTACTACGAAACCTACTTGGCTTGGTATTTTCTCAAACAGAAATTCCGTCTGTGTACGCATGTCAACAGGACATTCGTGTAGAAACAGAGGCCCCTTTAAGTCCTAAAAGACACATGGCGAAAGTCCCAAGGTTTCATGAGAACGTAAAGCAAGTTTATTAAAGATGTAATATAATTAAAAACAAAGTTCAATGGCACGCAAAGCTCATGGCTCTGTACCTGGGGTCCTCTGGGCATCCCTGGCACTGTCACTCCCAAACTTCCTTTCAGCAGGGTGGGGTGCGTCAGAGAAGAAGGGCTGGGAACCCCGGTGAGCCGGAGAGAGGAGTGCCTGGAGACTCAGCGAGGGCTGTGCTTTCCCACCCGCAGCTGCGGGGCCGCCTCCCCGGCCCGTGGCACTGGCTCCGAGACGATACTCGGAGGGAAGAGTAATCAGCTCTATTTCATCAGCAGGATAAACTGCCAACGTGGTATTAAAATGTAGTAATAAAATCAAATGCATATGCTAATCTCCTCAGTGTTATTTAGAAAAGTCTATTCTGGGTCTAGAAGAGAATAATCTACATGTAATTATGAACGACAGAGATGTTTATCATCAAGGGTCTTTGAGAGGGAACAAGCCGCCGGGCGACGGGTCCTCACTGAGGTTCCGCTGCGCACGGAGCCCGTCGCCCCACTGAGAGGTGGACAGAAGTTCCAGGGTCCTTCTGTTGTGGTTTAGGAAAGTGCCAAGACTGACTGTGTCTTAAAAGACTCTCTTATGATCATTTTGTTCATTATTTATCTGGTGCTCTTTTTCCATGATTTATTCATCGAATGCATGTAAGTTCTGCTTCAGCTGGAAACAGATTTAGTGATGGGAGACCGTGTTTGAGGAAGAAGAGGACACGTAGGCATGTGAAGATGGAATGGAAACACACACACACACGCACACACACACACAACCTGGGATTTCTCACTGCTTGAACACGAGGAGGGATGTCTTCAAAATGTTAAGGGAAAATAATTTTCTCCCTAGGATTCTATGCTCAGACAAGCTATTAATTAGTGCAAAAAAGAATAAAACATTTTCAGACAAACAAGAACTAAGAATATTTACTTCCTCTCTACCCTTTCTTGAGAAATTACTCCAGGAAGCACTCCAGAAAAATAAGAATGTAAATTAAGAAATAAAAAGGTGTGAAGGGGTGGAAATGGGGGAGTCCAACCCGGGAGGACAGCGGGGGCAGCCGAGGATGCTCTCAGGCATCAGACGTACGGCAGGAGAATGGGGCCAGGCTCCAGGATGGAAGGCACCGGGGAAGGAGCCCGAGAGAACAAACAGAAAGGGATAAAATGCTGGGGAAAGCTGAAGGTTGACAACACCGAGCTGCACCTGCGCCCCGTGCTCCTGGAAACCTAGAGAAATCGCCCTCCCTCTGTGTCCTTGGAAACGGCTAACAGCGCAGAGCCACCGTCCCCCCAGGACTTGGAAAAGACCCACAGGTTTGCCTGTGACAAGGTGGACACCCTCCCCCTAATTCCTGTTCTCATAAATGATTAGCTGAACTGGTGGTGTTCACTGACCAGTCTGTACAAAATGCCCGCTTACTTTGACTTGACACGACCAAACTTTAACAGTTCTCTGCTTCCCTGGATTGTGGCCCACCCGCAGCCTGGGCCAGCGCTGGACTGTGGACGAGCCCCTCCGTAGGGCCCTGCGTGAGACTCTGAGCACAAGGAAAGCCATTTCCTGCCACAACGGTCTGATCACACGACCCACTCATTTCATTCCCCCATACCCAGTGCTTCCTTTCCTCTCCCTGGAAAAGCCCTTGGGCTGCCTGAACTTCGAGATGCTTTCAGACTGCATGTTCAGAGCACCCTCCCACTGCAACAGCCTGCCTCCCCCCATCCCAGCAGTCCCCCCTCCCCATCGCGGGGGTCTTTTCCAGTAACGTCTGTCTTTACCAAGTCTGGGTTCGTGTCTATTCGACAAGGTGAGATACAGGCAAATAATGCAAGAAAAGCAAAAAGGAAATTAAACGCTCCTGGAAACACACAGCTTATCAATAAAATCTCCGTATAAATGCGAAGCAAACTTAGTAACAATGGGTTACAATGAAAAGAGCTGCAAAACAGAGACTCTACTTAAAGAGGAGTTCCTAGGGAAACCCCCCAAACAGAAGGGACAAAGCCAAGGGTGCCAGAGGAGAGGCACAGCTACAGCAAGATTAAACACGGCCCAGTTCTACCCACACCAACATAAAACCCTCGCTAAACCCATGAGGACCAGACTCAGACATGACACATATTTTGAAATCACCAGACAGGGAACTTAAATGAACTATGATTACTATGTACAGGGCTCTAATGGAAAATGTAGACAGCATGCGAGAACAAGTGCGTAATGTGAGCAGAGAGGGCGAACTCAAAGGAAGCACCAAAAAGAAGTGCTGGCAATAACAGCACTGTGACAGAAATGAAGGGTGCCTTTGATGGGCTTGTCAGTAGATGGGACGTGGCTGAGGGGAAAAAAAATCACTGAGTTTAAAGGATGTTAATAAAAACTTCTCAAACTGAAATTCAAAGAGAAAAACAAATTTTTAAAAAAGAACAGAATTTCCAAAAACTGTCGGACAATTTCAAAAGGTGTTACATTTTGGTGCTCAGAGAGCACCGGGAAGGATGAACCCCAAACCCCACACCTCGGCACACGGCATTTAAACTGCAGAGAACCGAGGACGAAGAGAAAACCTCGAGAGAGGCCAGAGGGAGGGAAAACCTTATCTACAGAGGAACAGAGACAAGAACTACGCTTTGGTCCTTATCAGAAAGCATGCCAGCACGAAGAGGGGCCTGCGAGATTTAATGTGCTGGAAGAAAAAATCACCAACCTAGAATCCTACATCCAGTGGAATTATCCGGTAGAAGTGATGAGGAACTAAAGACTTCCTCGGAAAAACAGAACCTGCAGGAATTCATCACCAGCTGCCCTGGCCTGCAACCACAGGCCCTGGCCAGCTCGCTGAGTTGGTGACAGCATCATCCCCACATGCCAAGGTTGCAGGTTCGATCCCCAGTTGGGCACTTACAAGAAGCTACCGAAGAATGCATGAATGCGTGGAACAACAAATTAACGTCTACCTTTCTCTCTCTCCCCCCCGCCCCAAAAGGAGATGCTATCAGGCATTCTTCAGAGAGAAGAAAGTCATGTAGGGCAGGAACTCAGATCCACGTAAAGGGAGAAAGAGCAGCAGAGAAAGAGTGAACGAAGGCAAGACGACACCGTTTATTTTTCAAACTCTCAGCCGATCTAATCATTCCGGTGAACGGCAACAGCGCCGCGGGACGGGAGGAAGGACGCGGGCCGCTCTGTCTAAGGCACCTGCGCTGCCCACGAGGGAGCGGCGTGTTCTTCGAAACCGGACTTGGGCCACTCGTCCGTGTACATCACAAACTTTAGAGCAACCACAAAAAGAAAAATATTTAGCAAGTGGGGTGAGTTGGGGGTTCCATTAGTGATAACAATTACATGGGAACTAAACAAACAGAAGAAGTAAGATTAACATTAACTCCGGGGAAAACAAAGTGCTACATAAAAAGGGAAGGAGACTGGCTAGTCCCGATACTATGAACCCCGGTCACTGACCTACCCCACACGGACACGCGGCAGGCAGTGTGGGGAGGGTGGCATCCATGGGGATGGGTCCGCGTGTGTTTCTGTGGGGCGGAGGAGGCTGTGGGGTGGGGTGGCTGGTGGCACGTGGTGTGTGGAAAGGAGTTTAATCCGCATCTTCCTGGTTGGAAGTCAATAGGCACAGCCTGACAGTAAGAATTCAAGAAGGAGCTACATAACACGTCATGTAGAAATAAGAACTTAAGTACCAAAAGGTGTCACTAAAGCGTTGGAAGGTGTGGACCCTGGAGAGGGCAGATGAGGACGGTGACGCATCGAGCGATTTGACGCCTGCCGATGTGTACGCAGAACTTGGGGAAAATGAAAACCGAAGTTACAAAATGATGGTTAGGCTGCCAAGACCCATCAGGAATCATGATGCACGTGCGTGCCTTCTCCTTGCTCGGGGGAGACTCGGGCCCATCATAATGCAGCCTGGCTGACGGAGGATGTGGAGGTTATTTCGGGTGCAAAAGTCCACGTGAGTGGACAGAGAAGAGCAAACGAAAGCCACACGCCAACTCGCTTTTCGGTCTGGGAGAGACACAGTCAACTGAGGAACGCAAACCTGCCCAGAAGCTCGGTCAGCTCCTCGTCCTTGAGGGGACAGCCGCCTTCCTGCAGCGCCTTCTGCAGCTGGCACATGGACACGGAGCTGCTTCTGGAGTCGCCGAGTCTGGTCAGCGCTTTCCTGACATCTTCATAATGGTCCTTCAGCTTGTCCCTGGAAGAGAGCACACGGCAGGCCACGCTAACACCCGGAAAACCATCGGCTCTCCAAAGCGAGAGTGTCCGGTCATTCTAATGCGACGCCTGGACGGTTCCTCTAAGAACTGACGCTGAAGGTGTTTTGTGGCCTTGGTGTGACATTCTCATTGAAAGGGGGTCTGAAAGAAGTTGTGAGTCTGCATTGTTATCATTTTATTATTATTATCCTTAGCAAAACTGTGTCAAAGGAATTACAACCTTGTCTTTTTACTGGAATTGGCACTTTAAGAACGGGACTAAGAATGGAAAAACAGTAGTATTACAGAGGTGATATTCTCCCCGTGAAGGCTCGCTGAGCACCTGGCACGTGGAACTGCTCTGGGCATCGGGGCACAACCACTGACTCCACTGGGCCCCATGGGGGCTCCATTCCAGAGGGCCAGGCTGACTGTACACAGGAGGTCTCAGAGCCTGGCACGGCGGGGAGGGAGTGGGGGAGCAGAGAGCGGGGGGACAGACTGGGGATGGCCACCGTGAGAGGTATGGGTTGGCGTAACACGAGCAAGACTGAGAGGTGAAGGAGTCAGTGGGCAGCTACCGCGGGACAGTTGTCCTGGGGGCCCAGGGACAGCGAGTGCCAAGGCCCTCAGGCAGCAGTGCTGGCATGGGGCACAGGGAGGGTGGAGGGGCACAGCCAGTATCAGCCGGGGGGAAGGGGCCCGAGGACCCGTTTTTATCAGGTCCTTTGCTGTTAAGAAACGCAGACACCACTTCTGCCCCTCGACTGGCAAGCTGGAGCCTCTCCATCTGCTTCTCCTGTTTATCCTCAGCAGCCCTGCAAGGGAGCTGGGTTGCGATCGTCCCCAGTGGACAGACAAGGGACCAGACAGTGCGGGCCTGTGGTAGGGGCAGGACGGCCAGGCCTTGGCCTCCCAGGGACACGGACAGCGTCCCGCCAAGCCCCTGCTAGAAGGGCTGCTTTTCTTGTAGACAGTGTTCAAGTTGCTATGATTCCATTTTTCAGGGAAATTCTTCCCTGACCAAAAAAAATCATTAAGGGACTAGAAAAGCGTGGACTCCTTTTAGAAGGAGTAATCTTGAATTTGACGTGCGGTGTGTTAGTCACGGGTTCCACAGCCTCGGCTGCCCCCGGTCTCCAAACAAGCTTGTCCGACCATACTGAGCCATGCGCTTGTCCAGCAGGCGGGGGCCCAGGGGCTTTCACTCAGAGAAGAGGGTATGCCGGACGCTGTGAATGTGACATCTTGGCTGGTGATTGTCACCTCAGAGACCATGGGGACGAGAGCGTCTTAGTCTGCCTGGAAAGATCATTCATAGGAATGAAAAGATCAGATATCCAGAAGACGGGCAATGGAGTGGGACCACCCGGGGAGGGACACTGCGTGGGCCACCTGTCCCCTCCCCTTTGGCCTCCAGTGCAGAGCTGGCAGATGTCCGATACAAGGAGAGGCACGACTGGTCCCTCGCTGTACACCAACAGCAGCGACACTTGGATCCCCTTACAGGCCTACGCTGAATTCAGTCCCAGGTGACAAAACGATCACTCGCCACCACAGCAATCACATCCCACGTAGTCCTTCAAAATCAAAGCAAATGCAGGTGTGGAGACATCAAACCAATTTTTGAGATGCACGCTTTTAGAAAATGGAGGCATTCAGCACTTCCTGGCCTGGCTTCTAGGCCTTCGTTCTTCCCCTGGTGGAGCGAGTGTGCAGGCGGGGTGAGTGTGCAGGCAGAGTGAACGAGCAGCCAGAGCACAGGACACTCGGGCCGCCAGCCAGACCTGTGTGAGCCAACACGCAGGGATGCGCTGCCGCTGCTCGGGTCCCCGTCCGACTCCTGGTCTGGACAGTGACACACAGCCCGAGGAGGCCCCTGTCACGGCCTGTGGAGCGGCCACGACCGCCCCCCACAGGCCTCTGCCGGAGGCCCGGTAACTGTCCCTCCCCGGCTCCGCAGCTTTCACGCCTGCACCCGCCCTCTGCACCTTAGAACCGCCCCGCTCCCACACTGGTTCCCCGCGGTGGCCCTGATTCTGATCTTCAACTCAGATGTCGGCAGGAGAGGAGCAAGACATGGAAAATAAATATGAGGTTCAGAGAGGAGTCTTCTTAATTTAAAAAAGTGTGTTTAGGGCACACCCAGCAAAATCGATTCCCTTCGGTTGGAGAGGCACACACGCCCTTGGTCACCCAAACATGACGCTCACTCAGTCTCATCCGTGCTTCCGTGGAAATGAGGAAGGAAAAATCCTGGAAACCCGAATCTTCAGGGCTGTCTGGAAGACAATTTTACCTCCCTGCTCTGCCCCGTCAGGACGGGAGGGGTCATGCCTTTTTGTGAAATCAGGCCTGCCTTTAGTGAGAGGGGACGGTCCCGCAAAGAGCACGGGTGAGTGTGAACTAGGTAACCAAGCTGTGGCCGGCTGTGCAGGAACAGGAGCGAGAGTGAGCCACACGAGCCGGAGAGGGGCGCTTCCTCTCAGAGCCTCATCACTCACACGTGGCAGGGGAGAAGGGAGGGGAAGACACGCGTGGGTAATGAGGCTGGCCCTGTCTGGTAAAGATTAATTCCCCTTTTTCATTAGCTTGATGGCATGTTTGATTTATAGCAATCTTATGCGTACACGTATTTCACTTTAAATTTCACAGACTCAAGTCTCCTGGTAACTCGGTGACATGGACGTCATTCCGAGGTGTGCTCCGTCCGCCTTCCTCTTAACCCCCGTGGAGCCGCTGCATTTCATTTCTGCGTCCCGGGGCTTCTTGTTCCCTTCGGGAATTCTTCAGCAACAAGTCATTCACTCTATCAGGGGCTCTCTGAGGCGGTGGGGACTGACGGCTGACATGACGGACAGGAGACAGACGGACACATGGGAGGGCGATGAGGAGCGGTGGAGCAGGGCGCGGAGCCCAGGCCCGGGCAGCGCTGAGGGCCGACCACCATGGACTGAGGCCGATCAAGGAAGTCTGTCTGGTAGCATCACGGTCATGTCCAATGGGGCAGAATTCCCTCCTACATCACACATTCTTAAGCTATGACACTGCTAACTAGTTTCAAACTTCGAAAATAACCCTCACGTCCCAGCCTCCAGGCAGAGCCTGACGTGCCCTTCGCACAGCACCTTCCGTTCCGTCACGGCACACATGCTGTTCCATGTGCCGCTTCCAGTCAGCCCTGTGCCACACATGTGTTCTGTGGTCTTCCTGAGGGTGCTTGTCACAGGCATGTACTGTTTCGTGTCCTCTGGGGCTGCACTTTATAGGCCAGTGTGCTCACTGGGACTGGCAGGTGGTCCCAGCTTCTGCACAGCCAGCCCACTGCTAACCTTAGGCCTCTTCTGCAGTATTGCTTTGCTATCAAGTCCTCGAAACAGAAGTATCGAGTTAAGGAATGTGTCTGTTCATTCATCCATCCATCCAGCAAGTATCCACCAGGTGCCCGTCAGGTGTCAGGCACTGGGTAGAGACAGGCATGCCTTTACAGAACTGCAGCCCGGGGGGGGGGGGGGGGGCGGGATTGCGGGACACACGCCGCAAATACCCAGACAGGAGACGCCCCAAGGGCGACGCACAAGATACACAGGAGTGTGACCTGGCCAGCAGGCAGGCTTACAGCCCATTAACTCCTTGAGAACTCTGGGACTTCACACCCATTTCTGGAGTCTGCAGGAGTGAATATCACAGTTTCATAACTTCGCACCTGCAAATGACCTTTGCACCGAGGGTGGGAGTGGACCTGGGCCAGCTCCTGGTCCCAGGATGCTCGCTGACTCACCTGGCTGATGCCTCCTTCCCGGCGCTCTGTGGCAGCTCCACGACCTTGGCTCGTCCCTGCTGTGGCTTGGTGAAGTGACCCATGAAGTTGAAGTAGTCCTCCGCATAGGGCCGGTGGACATCTGCTGAGTAGTTGATCCCCAACTTCTGCAAGAACTCCTGGTGAGTTAGCTGCCCTTTCCCCTCGGTGTCGTAGCTTGAAAGACAAGCAAACGGAATTGTCGTCAGTAGCTGCTGCGGTTGGTGCTCCGGGTTCTCCCGTGTCCGCAAGCAGCTCCCTAGTTCCCCACTGCCCAGTGTGCTCCGTGGACCAGCAGCGCCAGCTCACCTGGGGGGCCAGACATGCAGAACCTCGGGCTTCGGGCCAGACCCGAGCCGAGTCTGTGTTCACCAAGGTCCCCAGGAAACTCACAGGCACACTGACGTTCAAACCCCCCTGCTCAAATCCACAGAGGGCTCACCTCCTGCCAGGTGGCCTCCGCCCTCCCCAACAGACAGCAGCTGAACGTGTTCACCTGTCATCCTGATCGAAACACCATTGCGACCACCGAAAATTAAAATCAACCCTTTTATTCATTCAACAGTTTTTTTATTGAGTGCCTACATGTAGTGGAACTATGCTAAGGCTTAGGAGAGAATCCTTCAAACACACGTTCAATCTTAAAACTGGAAAGTGAATGCCGCTTGATTCAAATGCCCCATTTTCTCTGATGAGATGCCAATTACGTACAACCAGCGGGAGAGGAAAACAAGGTAGGAATTCTGCCATGTACCTTTCATGTCATTTTCTATTAGTGAAGTTTTTCTGAATTATAATTCATTTCAAAAGGTGTAATGGAGGGTTTTTATCTCCCAACATTATTCAAATAGAGTAAAATTACTTCAATAAAAAATTTTAAGGCAAATTGCCAATTTCTTTAAAGAAAAAAGCATTTATTTCAACAGCAAGACCTTGGCCCTCATCCAATGGGTGAGAGGGGCATTTGTGGGGGTGGTTCTTCCCAGATGAACCCCGAGTCGCGAGGTCCAAGACTGTGTTTGGCAGTGTTGCAGGCAGGGCCCTCCGCAGGCTGCTGGGGGGACAGCAGCTGACTGGGGGGGTGTGGCCACTGTCCCTCATGGTGCCTCCGCTGCTACCTGACCAGACGCGGAAGGACCCGCAGACCCGCAGCTCTGGGACCCACTGAGCCCTTTGCCTTAGTCTTACTTGAATAACAGCGAAGAAAATGCATTCTTTTACCCAGCTGGCTTTCTTGTCCTTAAGGGGTGGAGGATGGGTAGGGGACAGAGGGATAAGAAGCCCGGACAAACGTTTCCCGTACTTGTGCTACAATCTGCAGAGCATTCCAGGGGTCTGCCGCGTCCACCCTTCCCCAAGGCCAAGTGGGCTCCCCCTAGGCGGCCTGTGAGCCCCGCTTCCTGCCGCTGTGGGGCTCCTACCACCTAGTCAGCATGCAGGCCAGTTTTACCACCGAGTCTACCTGAGAAGGGAAAGGGACTCCCCTCTGGCGACAAGAGGCGGCAAACAAGAACCTGGAGTCACACACCCGCTCCTCGGCCTTGAGACTGGGCCTCCCCCTCTGGGGCTCTGTTTGCTCATCTGCGACCACTGAAGGTGTGCCTGGGTCCCATGTCTCAGCTCGTCTGTGACTGTTACTTACAAGCCCTCGAGGACCGTTCCAGGTGACCGGCATTAGTATGGCTTTGGTGCTGCCTCTCTGCCTTTGTTCCCTGGGCTCTGTCTCTGACAGAGCAAAGTGACACGCCCACCCGGGGAGGCTGGGGACTCTGCAAGCCCTGAGCCACGTCTGCCGGCTAGGGCAGAGACCTGACATTCCCAGCAGCAGCAGGAAGGGCCGGCGCCCCCAGCAAATGGCCCTCCCTACTGCTGGACAGAGAGCGAGAACTGCAGGAAGGGGGCCGGCGTTGTCAATATACCAGGGCCTTCGTTTCTTGAATTTCTCGGGTGAGTCCAGGGCGATGTCTCTCTCTGAACTGCCCCAGGCCTGTGCCTCGCCTTCTGCCACAGCAGCGATGGAGTCCTGCTACCCTGCTCTAGACACCCCTCTGACGAAGCCCCCCAGGGTTCCCCATTCCTACACGAGGGCTCCCGAGAGAACAGCGCACAGACATCCCACCAACAGTCAGCCGCTTTCGGAACCTCTCTCCTCCCCCGTCCAAAGTGCTGTACAGCGCTGACTGATCCACTTTCCCCCATTGGCCTGGGTGGGGGGGGGGTGGAGGGAGCGGGGCTCCATGGGTAGGCGTAGGTGGCCAGACCAGGGCCTGGGGCACGGTGGGTGTGTGCTGCTGTTCTCTGTCCCCCAAAAGCTCTGCCGCCCCCGCCCCCGGTCCAGGTCTCCTCTGCCTGACAGAAGGCCAGTGTCTGGAAGAGAAGCCTCGCCATCAGTGGGCATCTGCCCGGCTCACGAACAGGGCGGGCACGGGCTCCTAAGGGGGGACCGCCGCCCTGGCAAGCTATGCTCGTGAGATCGCCAGCAACACACTCGCAATCGGGGCACTTGAACTGAACACAAAGACACTTCTTAATAAAGATCGCAAGCACCGTGGTCACCAATAAAGATGGTGGCCCTCCGCTCTCATCACAAGGGAAGGCAGACCGCATGCCCATCACTAAACAGTGCTCTGAATGTGAATAACGGGAGTGGACTCAGCTTACACATCCTCGCCCTTCATCACATACTCCTTTGCATAACATTTTAGAAAAATCAACTTGCCTACAGAGGTTGAATGTCCGTGCCAGGAAACGGTGTGCACAAAAACCAGGACCCGCAGACACCTGCCTGCTCAGATTTCCCTGTTGCCAAATGCTGGGTTAGCCAGGCCCCGGAACAAGGGTCTCGGAGTGCACTCGGCCTGACTCTCCTCTCTCCCGCCGCAAGACCGCTGCCTGCCCCAGGGGCCAGCTGGCTGTCCTTCCCGGTCACCAACCCTGGGAGCCATTCCGGCATCGCTCCACCCGCCTGGCACTCCTGCTTGTGCCCTCCCTGCTCCGTGGCCCTGCGCCCTCCTCTGGCATTTGTCCCAGTGGACGCTGCACCCCAGGGCTTGGGTATGTGCCGCCCCCTGAGCACCAGCACTAAACCTCTGCATTGTCCGAAAGGCCCACATGGGGAGGTCCAGACATTCATCTGCTGGACCCCAATCCTCTGTCCATTCAGGCAGACCTGCCTTTCAAATCTACTGAGACAGAAAACAGATAGGGAGCCTACACCGGCCCTGTATCGGAGCTGATCAATCAATCAATCAATAAGGAATCTGTAAGAATTTCAAGTTGCTTTTCTAAATTAGACGCAACACAGCCCGCCCAATTCTGAACTTGGCCCACCCTGCAGCCTTGCACTTTGAAAAGATGCAAAGCTGAAAAATCACAGGAGCTGCTTCGCGAGCTCGCCCCTGAGAGGACGTGCAGGTTCGTACCTGCTCCCGGCACGTGGGCAGCCACCGACATGTGAGGGAGAGGGAGGGATTTCGGAGAGGGACCTGGAGCTCACAGACAGACATCTGCCCAGGGAATACTGCAACGGGCCAGGCTCAGAACAGCCACGTCTAAAATGCATTTTCAAAGTGCAGCCAGCGTTAGATGTCATTTTCAATTTAGAGCCTCGGGAAAGTACTCCAAGTTGTCAGACATTTGCTTATTTTCTTCCAGCAAATTACGTATCTGTGAAGCTGCTGTCCGACACCGGTTTCCATCTCTAAGCAATGGGGAGAGACTGCTTTTCCACGGGGCCCTGTGACAGTGCCGTCTTCGGGGATCGGCTTCGCTCTCGCAAACAGGCGCAGTCCAGGCCTGGACACCCTGCTCCCTGGCAGCGCACCCTCTCTGGCCTAACGGCGGGGGCCCTGCTTCCCCTGGCTCTCCTCGTTCCTGACCAGCCTCCTCCCCAGGGCTACTTTCCGTGGGGAACAGGAGCAAGGGCCCAGGGCGCAGGGCAGACGCAGCCGAGAGAACACTGCCCCTGTCCCCCCTTGACCCCCAGGTGGTGATGGAAGGCCGCTGCCGAGTCTGCAGCACGTCTCCCAAGACCATGGGAAAGGAAAAGAGCCAGGCTTCCGGTGTTACTTACCGCATCCAGAGCTTTTCAAATTCTCGCGGTGTGAGGGGAATGTCAAAGCCGTACAGCGCGTTCTTTACGTCCCGCCGACGGAGAATGCCGGTGCCCTCACTGTCCGTTTCCATAAAGTTCTGCAACAGCAGGAGGTGGCATGTAGTAACCTATAGAACGTGTTCAGGGCAGTACAAAGGGCTTCCCCTTGTCACTATCTGAGATGATCTAACGCACGCCCCCTGCCCCGTCCACCTGCTTAACTACCTTTCATCTGAGTTCCAGGAACCTCATCACTGCTCTACCGAAGGTGACAAGGCAAACACGGACAGGTATTCTGTCCCCGGGGGCTTGCTTCTGGGTAACGTGTGGTCTCAGGTGTGTGTCCTGGGTGCTTCTCCTGACCAACCACGTGGGATCAAAACTACGAGGAATAAAGCTCCCTCCCCCCACCCCGAACCTTGAGGTCACCACCTCAGCGCTGACGAGGATGCGACCCCATGGCTGCGGGAGGGGGAATGAGGAACCTGAGACTCCAGCTTTCCTGACAAGATGATGTGGGGCCACTTTAATGTCCCCGAGGGGTACAAAAGGTATCTGGAGGTCTGTCAGGCGTTTAAGAGGACCACAGACGAGGGGAGCAGGTAACGCACTAAGGATGCTGCCTCAAACTGTTTCTCACGACAGCACCGTGCGGTAGGTGCACCGGGGCACCAAGTCCTCGGCAAGTGTACCCTCCCTCAAGACCAGGAACGCGGCGCCCACCCCACTGCCCTCTGTGCGTGGCTGTGTGGGAGCTCCGTGCAGCGAGGCGGGAAGGAGGAGGGGGAGGTGCAGGGCTGGGCCAGGAACAATACCGCCGTCGCGTTCACAGATGAGCTGACTGTGTGTGTAGAACTACGAACCTCCCCACATGAAGTGTTAGAAAAAGAGAATTTAGCAAGAAATCTGGACTCTACATCCATAGGCAAAATCTTCCACATTTTAGGTATCAGACATAGAAAATGAATTTTTAAAAATAACAAAGAGCATCAAAACCAGAAAGTCCTAGGGATAAATCTTACAAACGCTCGCAAGATCTGCACACAGAAAAGTGCGAAACACCGTCAGAAGGCAGGATGGGAAGGCCGGCGCATGCGGAGATGCGCCGTGCTCCCGAGCTGGCGGGCTCCGAGCGAGGGGCAGAGATGTCGCCTCCCTGCAGACAGCCCGCGAGGCCTTCGTTTTCCATTGTGGAACCTGACAAACTGATTCAGGAGCTCTTGGAGGACGAGGAGGAGGGGCCTGCCTCCCAGCCGATGAGGATGTGTCACTAAGTGAGGGCAGCGCTGCAGACTCAGTCCTGGGGCCAGGACAGATGGACGGACCAGCAGAACAGCACGCTGCCAGGCCGTGGTGCAGCTGCAGCCCGGCATGGGCATGGGCGTGGGCACGGGCGGACGGAGTCTACAATGAGTGGCACCAGGGCGGCCAGGTCTCCACGTGAGAGAATCGCTGGGGCCCTGCCTTGGCACAAACCCGTGCCGGTTTCAGGCCCGGAGCGTGAAGGTGGAGGGTGAGATGCTACGCTCCGAGAAGGGAACACAGAGTATCTTCATGACTTCTTCAATGAGACCTTCTGGGAAATGTTGACAGATTTGACTGCTTTAAAAAGAACTCCGATTTCAAAAGGTAGCAAGTAAAAAGGGTGCAGACAGAACGACGACGGGAAGACATTCGCGTCACCTGTCTCTTACGAAAGACGAGTAGCCCAACCCCAGCCAGAGTTCCTAGTGGCCAATGAGGAAGGCACGACCCCGAGTGGAAAGTGTGAAGGGCTGAAGCAGGACTTACTTCACAGGGCGGGAAGCCTGACTGGTGGATAAAAAGATGAAAAGACGCCCGGTCTCCTTAGTAACCAACAAATGCTGATCACAGCTGCCGTGGGACGCTGCCGCACACCCACCAGAGAGGACAAAGCTAAGAAGGCGGACAGTGGCGAGGGCCACAACGGTGGCGGGAGCAGCTGTAACCGGAGCTCTGTGGCCGCAAAGCCAAAAACCAGGAACGGCCTGGCCCTTCACGGGCGAGGCGGCCGACCCCGTCTGAGCTACTGGCAACGTTCGATTCCTTCATCTGGATGGTGGTTACATGGTGGGATGCGATTCACCATGCACTTGAACTTACTTAAAAACGTACACATTGTTATTATATACAACACATGGATATGCACGTGTTCTATATATGCACAGTAATATACATATGTTATCATTGTATTCCACTGTAGAGTCACAACTTGAAAAACAATTAAGCTTAAAAATACTAGGTCTGGAAGATTTCAAGGTCCCTTTAAAAACTTACAGCACATTAAATGGGCTTAATACCACTCAATCGGTAGAGTTAAAATGGTTAAGATGGTCATTTTTATGTTATGTGTATTCTACTGCATTTTGACAAAAAACAGCCCACACCACCTGCTGTGGCCTGTGCCCTGCCCGCCCCACCCCGCCCTGCACTGGAAACCAGCCAGCCGACTCCTTGGACACGTCTGTGCTGAACTCCCTGCAGCCCCGCCCCATAGGTCCTCGCCTTGGCTGCGTCCCCACCACTCCCGCCCAGCACTGGCCATCTTTTAAACGGCCCCTCCTCCTTGGTGCCCACCTCACACAGAAGCCGCTTCCTCTGTCATGCGCCCTTACTGGCGTCCCCAAGCCCCTCACTCCACATGTTTGGGGTTCTGAAGAACAGGGACAAAGAGGGCTGTTGAGGCCATGGGGGCAGAGGGCACCTCTGAGGAGTGAAGGTCCACACAGAGGGAGAGGAAGTCAGCACATCCCGAGAGAGGACAGGCCAAGAGAGGCAGGGAGGAAGGGGTCCACAGTATCGTGGGCCGAGGAGGAAGCCGTTCAAGAAGGATGGACGTAAGGCAGGAACACAGACCACCCTCCACCTGCCCGCAGCCCTCCCTCTGGGCTCCCTCCCGCAGCCTCCTCAGCCTCTCCACAGCGCCCCCTGCTTTGTTAGTATCTGCCTTTGCCCGGTGCTGGTCACCTCCCCCGCCTGTGAGCTCGGTGGGGCTGAGCAGGCTCCTCTGAGCACAGGGGACCAGACAGAGGCCGCCCAGGAGCCCAGGAGGACTGAAAAGACCGAGCCTCCCGCTGGGCGCAGGCCAAGACAGAGCAAGCCAAACGAAACAAGGTGGAGACACCCTTCGAAACAGTGGGCAGTGACGTGCGTAACGGCAGCTTTAAAAACACTTTTTGAAGGGAAGATGATGCGCTGCATTGTGGCTGGGTGACCCCAGAGCCTGGGCCCACTGCGCCCAGACCCCACGGGGCAGCCGAACCCAAACTGTGGCCACACTGGGCGCACGGCGTGGCTCTCCTTCCAAACGCGCTTCCTAGGGTCTCGGCAACACAGGAAGGGCGGGTTCTTAAAGTGCGTTCATAACTGCGGGAAAGTATGGCAGCATCTTCCACATCTCATTTAAGTTTTTAATTCATACCAAACCTGAGAGAAAGCCAGGAATTTCTGTCATGTAACTCCTACAATCTCCTATTTTCTGAAACATCGATCGACCTTGAAGGTGAGGACTTGCTTTGACACAGCATTTTAAGACTACAGGGGGTTATAACATCGGGCCCACAGTGCCGCGTGCCCATCCCAGCGACTGGGTCCCGGCAGCTGGGTCGTCCCCGTGAGCCCGGAATATTGAAGAGATTCCCTCCCCTCTCAGGGAGATGATCGTTCCTTACCTTAGATAAGTCTGGCCATCTGGTTTTTGCTTTGGTAACGAGGTACTGATGAGCCTGTTCGCAAGCTAGTTCTGAATCTGTGACCTTCTGTTTTGCTCTTAAAAGAAAAATAAACAAGTAAGTACGCAGATGTTTCAATCTGATGGACTTAGGACTCTCCCTCAGGGTTCCCCTGGCCCCACTGTTTCAAAGGTCCCCTTAAAGTCTGTTGTCACGTCTGCTTGGACTTAATTCTTAAAATACAGCCTCATCTCCCCAGCTGTATGTTGGGGAGGTCTCCCGTTTGTGTAAGTTCCGGTGTACTTTCAGTTAAAGGCTGTTGAACTTGCCCTGCCGCTCACGTTAACAGGCAGGGCTCGCTGGCTCTCACAGGGGAAGACACGATGTAACGTGGAGTGTCTTTGGAAGAAAAACACTAAAAACATTTCCTTCTGGGGTGACAAGCTGGAGCGACCATGGGGATGGAGGCCAGCAGTCCAGGAGCGACGGGAAGCACCTTACAGAGTCCTCAGTGTCTGCCAGGGCTCAGAGGTTAGGTTTCCAGGAGGCCAAGCCAGCCCGTTCTGTTTATTTACTCCTGGGATGAGGAGCCTGTGCTGGTGGCCCAGCCCGGCCACGGGGTGGTACGGGGGAGGCTGTGACTGAACGACTGGGGGTGCCCCTGTGTGTGGGAGCCTGCCAACCCCCCACCACTTCTCTCTCTGCAGCTGCCTGGCTCCCAGCGGCTTGGTCCCTCAGTTTGGGGACCGGAGCTGCTCCACACCCAGGCCTGCACCTGTAATATTTTGCACCTGTAATATTTTCCCTGTGGATGCCTAGAGCTCAGAATGGTCTGCCGGCAAGACCGACTACAG
Organism: Desmodus rotundus; assembly: GCF_022682495.2. Taxonomy (NCBI): domain Eukaryota; kingdom Metazoa; phylum Chordata; class Mammalia; order Chiroptera; family Phyllostomidae; genus Desmodus; species Desmodus rotundus. Next base: position 198,405,345 of record NC_071389.1, read on the forward strand.
GTCCCCTGGTAGTTCCCCGAAGGGGGACCCCACTGTGCACGTGCCCGGAACCTGCACGCTTGCTCAGAGGCACCTGGCGAAGGGTGACCGAGATGGGCACCTGACCGAGGTCCCACACAGACCCTCAAGTGAGTCTCTCCACAGGGACCCAGGAAGACCAGGGTGGGGGACGGCGAACAGGCCCTGGATGCCCAGCGAGCGGCCAGCTGAGGAAACATGGGAAGGTGCATCCCCACACCACATAAGACAAAGTGTGGGCAACCCTTAGGGCAGCGCTGCTGTGACGATGGCCCCTTGCACGTGACACGCGGGCCAGGACCATGGCGTGGGTTTCTGGGGCGATGGCTGCCACAACTTCCACGACCTGTGGGGGCCAGGAACGTGGCGCACGGCACCCTGCCGGTCCCTTCGCGGGGGAGGCCATGGCCCAGCGAGGGTGCAGCAGTGCCAGAGCCCCGGTTTCCCCTGGCCTCGGGGCGCCCAGGCAGCTTTCCGCACTGCCATTTCCCTTTTTATCGGAAACGACAGCTCTGGTGTCCACTTTGAGGTCACTCCTCACAGAAGATCCGTGGAGGGGAGGGCCACCTTTGGTGCACCCTGTGCCGAGGATGCTCCTTCCACTCCGCGCTCTGGTCCAGGTGAACAAATGCAGCCCTGCCTGAGGTGCACAGCGCCGGCCCAGGCCAGGACCCAGAGGTGACAGCCCGCAGCTCCCCGACCCGGGACAGCTCTCCTGGAACGTCCCACCCCCGTCAGACATTTTCAAAGCAGACGGCCAGCCCAGTCACGGCAGCGAGAATGAACACGCTCAGCAGTAACAGCCGCTCTTCACCTGGCCTCTCCTTTCCGTGCCCTCTAAGAAATCCTGCTGCTCTCCTGCAGCCACCCTGCTGTCCCCTCACACTGCTGGGGGGTGGACAGGGCCTGGTACCCAGGGTCACTGAGCTCATGGTGACTCTCATTACCCCAGAGGCCCACACTGTGCTGTTGAGCTGTGTGCCGCCTAGAAAGGGTCTCACACAGAGCAGCTTTTCTTCGATGAACGACATCCACCTTGACTTCCATGGCTTGGTGAACACGAATTCTTGCATTTTCTCAGTTTGCAGGGTGTGAAGGACCAGCTGGGAGGAAGTGGGGTCTTCTCCCCGACCCCTCGTTCCTGCTGAGCTGGGCCAGGTGAGAGCCTGCCTGGCTCCCCTTCCTCTCCTGGCAGATGTGTGCAGGGCACCCGGGAAAACCACTCTGGAACGCCTCTCTGCCCTGAGACCTGTCTCTAGGCTTCGGGTTCACCAGTTGCTTCTATGCTGCCGAGTCCAGGGATGTCGCTGACTGTTCTGTGACACGGGGCACTTGAACTGCCTCTCTCCTTCCCACTGCCTCAGGACGCTGCTCCTTAAATGCCACCACGGGCTGGACCCCCACCTGGGGCCCGGCATCAGGCAGCATCATTCTCCCCTCTACTGGCTCCCCCAACCCTTGGCCTTCTCTCTCCTTCCACCCAAAGTTTATTTACTCATCCGAGAGGCCACCAATTCTCCTGGTGTCCTGCCGCCCAGACCTCTGGCCACAGAGCCTGCCCCTCACCTCTTTTTCCATTCCATCTTCCCCAACTGTCTACCGGACTGCACAGAACTGTGGAATGTCCAGGGGAAAGGGCCCAAAGGTCAGCCAGTCTAACCCTCTTCACTACTTCACACTAAGGTTTGGGGAGCCCGGCAGGACCGCGGTGTATCCTTATAACAATGGCTTAGAAGGGCTGCAGGTCCTAGGGGCGCACGTCCCCTGCCTCAGCCTTTAGGCTCCTGCTAAATCCTACCTGCACCCAGAGGACGCACCTGGGCCTCCCCAGAGAGCTCTCCTGGAGACCCTGGGCGGCACTCTACCTCCACAAAGTCGGCGCGTCCAAACTGGCCTCAGCGTCTCCGCGTGCATCCAAGCAGCCCCCACCAACCCCGTCTGTGTTCCGGGCTGCAGGCTTGGCTAGCTTCTTAGTGGTTTCCCCGTCCACGTCTCCACTTTACATACTTGTCTCCTCCGGAGAGTTCGGAGGGTATTCTACAGCTTTTCCTGAAGTTACTTATTTCCACTCCTAGTGCCTGGACCTCCAGGTCCTGGCGACAGATCTGGACTCTCTGTCGGCCGGGCCCTCGTCACAGACACCAGCAAACCTGCCTTATGTGCTGCCCTGGATCCTTCCGGTGTTACGACAGGTGACATGGATGTGGACAGAGCCCACATGAAAAAATGGGTGAATCAGGTAACTTCAGAGACTGAACGTGACAGAGACTGACGGGCAGTGGGGGGGACACCCCCACTAAGAAGGCCAGGCAGTGGCTCTCGGAGGTGTGAGGCAGAGTGGCTGTGTGTGCTGGGGAGCAGTGGTCCAGGCGGGCCGAGAGGCCTGGAGGTGCTCCCACTCCCAGTTCAGAAGGAGTGGACATGCTTCGTCCTTTCTCGCCCCCGATGACAACTAAACTCTAGAAGGACACGAAACCTGGCTCCCCAAGGACACTAAGAAGTCAGTCCTGGGGGGCTGATGGACAGAGAAACCCGGGCTTGAAGAATGACTGATGCAGCGAGGGGGGTCCCACGGGCTCATTTCCTCCCGCATTCCCAGCCAAGGGTCAAGGGACGCACTAATCTGGGCCTGTGCCGTGGACGGGGACAGGGGAACCCCAGAAGAACCTGTGTTCCTGACCAGGGCACTAGGCAGGAGGCCCCTGCAGTGCACGGAATGTGGGGCACCCTCTTGCTGTCTCTTCTTGTCCTCCCCACCCATGCCAAGGCAAGGCCAGTTAGAAAACCTCAGGTCTGAGATGGTGATGGGGTGGCCAGTCTGGCACCCACAACCGCAAACCTGCTCTCCCCGGGGAGCAGACGGGAAAAGCAGTGACTCAGGGAGTGCAGGAGGAATAATCGTGTTATCTTTTTCTTTCCTCTCTACCCACTGCCCTGGAGGGGGACCCTGTCAGGGGCATCACACAACAGCACGGATAGGTTGAAACCTGAGAATTTCCAGAAAGATGACCAAAAAGGCGGGGAGGGGGCTCCTGGGGGCTGGAGAGTGTGGGGAGAAAGTAAAGAGAGGGGTGAGCAGGAAAAAGGGATGCCCACGTCTGTGCAGATGTTCCAGGTTCACCTCTGATGTGCACACGTGTGAAGGGAACCAAAGCAGCCGAGCAGAGTGGTGAGACGTGTCTGCCGTGCAGTTAAGGCTGCCTGGTGGGGCCGCGGCAGCTCTGAAAACCAAACCAACCCCGAAACCGCAGACGGCGGGTCAGAGCTTGCAGTCCAAAACTACTGGGTTGACTGCTTGCTTAAAAAAAAAAGAAAGAAAAAAAGAACCCACACACTACTAAGGGTTTTAACAGGACCAGAGGGGCATAATACAACATCGAGCACATCCATGATGCACAATCCAAAACTACTCAATATGCAAAGAACCAAGAAAATCCCAACAATTTTCAAGGTAAAAGACAGCACAATGCCACCCCCTCAGTCCACGACCTAAAATCTCTCCTGCCACCCGTAAGAGATGGACCCCTCAGCCCGGCACTCCAGCCCCTTCGCAGTGGCCCCCCTCGTCTCCAGACCTCCCCTGCCCCCCATTCCCCCCACACCTGTGCTCTGCACAAGCACCCTCTCCCCTTTCCGGATCGTGTCCAACACCCCCACCGCTGCCCTGGCCTTGAACCGCAGCTCCGGGAGCCTGTCCCTGGAAAACCCCTCTTCACACCTCAGGACACAACTGAACGTCCCACTTTTCCTCTGCTCCTCCCTGCGGCGCCTCAGCGGGGTGGAGCGCACCTGCCCCCAGCCCACCGCGAGCCCTCAGAGGGAGTGTCTGTCGTCATCTCTGCACCCCCGTCCTGGCGCAGCGGCTAGCACAGCCTCGGCCCTCATAACTGTCCGACGAGTGATGAAGAGACGCAAGCAGGAAGGCTGCACCATTTGAATGAGAAGACTGCGCTTTGTGCTTGGAATGTTCCATGCTCACCCTGCATACATTCTCCGGAAAATTCCTTCTGAAGGACATCTTTTGTGCCGTTTTAGTGTGGAGCAATCAAGCCTCCCATGAGAGCTGCTCGGAACCTAGCAATTAGCAGCAGGTGTCGGCTCCCGTGCTACGTGACCCGCTCCCTTGGAAAGAGCCTGGAGTGGCTTTCCTTCCTGCTTGCTCTGCTTAAGTAGAGACAACACAAACCCAACAAATTCGGGCAGGAAACTTCAAGTGTAAGATCAGGGGGCTTTCTGTAGCCCAACCAACAATCACACAGCCCTGGGGCAGGGGGGTGCTGCCCCTGCTTGGGGAAGCGTCTGCAGCCCCTGGGCCTCCAGGGCAGAACACCCCCAGACGCCACCCCTGCAGCAGAAAACACACTTCTGTATCATCAGGGGGATGGGAATGCTTCAAAAATACTGTTATTCATATAATAACTGGTCAAGGAGGGGCTGAACGGCTACTTCGTTCCAACCGGTCGGCTTTGAGCAGACCTCCGCAGCACCGACTGTGCCGGCCCGGGTTGGATGGGAGGCTCATCACTGCTTTGAGGGCCGCCGCCCCCGAGAGCCACGGGGACAAGGCAGCTCCAGGCTCTCCTCCTTGTTTGTGCGAGGCCAGCCTGGGGCGGACGGCGCCTGGCAAAGAGGGGTGAGGGGTCCTGGTGTCTCCCAGAGCAGGGGGCACAGCCGACCCCGGATTTACGAAAAGAAAAACGTGTGCGCACGCACATTTATGTGCATAGAAAAAAAACGGGGAGACACGCGGTGGAACCCACAGCTAGAGCTCAGGCGGCTGGCCCGGGTCGTGTCTTCTGGTCTGCAGCTGTACTGCCTAGTCTCCCACAGTGAGAGCGTGCTCCTGTGTGACTGTCCTGAACTGGGGAGAACACAAGACAATTGCTTGGGGAGGCAGCTGCACTCTGCGCCCTCGGGGGCCGAGGGAAGGCTGCACTTGGTGTTGGCAAAGGCCCGCAGGCGGGACAGGTGCTGACCCGCCCGCCCTCTCACCTAATGAGTCTTTGAGGAGCATCGTCTGTTGTGAGGGGTTTCTTCTCGAACAAATTTCGAAACTCCCGAAAATTTAACGTGACGCTGAGCTTCAGGCCCAGAAGGCCCAGCAGACGCTCAAACTCCTGGTCTTTGAGATTGAACAGCAGTCGCCGCAGCAGTCGGTGCAGGTCCTGCATGCTGACGATGCCGTCCCTGTCCGTGTCCATCCTGAAGAAGGCCGAGTAGGGGTTCTAGAAGCAGAACACGCGCGTCAAGCCCTCCCTCGGACGCTGGCGATGAGCCGCGTGAAAGCTGCACGCTCGGACGCATCTCCAGCATCGGGGAGGGGCCCTTTGGATACAGAGCTCGGGAAAGGGGCTGAGAAGGCCTTTTCCTTCCCTGCTCTTAGTTGATGGCCCGGTACCCCGTACCAGAGGTGGGGGTGTGCCGGGTGGAGGTGTTCACTGCAGATGAAAACCTTGCTCTCCATGTTTCCATGTAACTTCCGTCACGTCTGCCACCCGCTCTACAGGAAAACCAGTGCTCGCTGAATTTCACCCCATGGAGCCGCCAGAAGCCAGTGCAGTTTCTGGTGACATGTGCTGAAGCTCTGGCCCTGGCTAAGACCCGCGTGCCTGCTGCCACCCACAGGCTGTGTGGGGCGCCTGTTCTCTGGTGGCCGTGCAGCCTGAGGGCTCAGATTCCCATTTTGCAGATGAGGAAACAAGCTGCGTGCACCGAAGGGGGGCACACTCTGGAGTTGGGCGGCTGAGCCTCGCACCCCAGCTCAGCCGCTGACCTTGGGCAAGAGAAGCGTTTCAACCTCACCACCCTGTCATCTGTAAAGGGGGTTATAAGAGTCTCTAGCTCACTGGCTGGCTGTGAGGATCAACTGTACTAACACGTGCAAAGCACCTAGCTGGTGTCCGGCAGGTGTGTACAAGCTCGCTTTCCACTTTCATCGCCCTCTGTTCCTTCTCAACACAGACCCAGTTGTGGCCACTCTGCACCTGCCTCTGTGCTTGAACGGCTGCTATTTCTCCCATGTCCTCTGTTGCAGATTTCCACCTGAAGCCCATCCTCGTCACACTGAGCTGTGAGATGTTCCCTGAAGACCACGACCTGTTTGCCACCTGCCTTGCGCAAGCTCCCTCTTCTACTGTTTGTTGCCTCAGTTTCTGGCCAGCACAAGCTGAGGGCTTACGAGTCAATTCAGTGGCCACCTCCTCCAGGAAGCCCTCCATAAGGGGGTCTTTTCGCTGTGCCTCCAAAGCATGCTGCAGACCCCTCTGTGACAGCCAGTCATGACGGGTCTGAGGTGTCTTTCTACCATCTGCCTCTTGGACAGGACTGAGCTCCCTGAGCAGGGCCCGCACCTTCCGCCCCTGGCACTTAGCAGACTCTGGCACATGTGCGCAATGCTTGTTCGGTGAGTGAGTGAGTGGAGCAGAGAAATGGAGGAAGGGATCCTAAATTTGCTGTAACTAGGGTTGTCATGCCCTTTCCACCCCAGCCCCGCCCTCTTGTGGGAGGGTCTCCATACTGGGGGGGCGGGGTTTGGAGTCACACCCAAGGTGGCTGAATGGCTGGCGGGGAGCAGGGCACTAAGCAGCAGACAGGGCCCCACTCACCCTGAAGAATTCCTTCAGCCTCTGGGGGAGAAGTTTCAGGCATTCTTCAGCACTGACAAAATCACTGGTCACGTTACTTTTTGGAGGAACTGCAGTCTGAGGTGGGGTCCCTTGTGGCCCTTCCGGACCTGAAACAGTCACACAAATCGCAGGACACCCTCAGTGGCGTGCACACGTGCGCATTTCCACCCAGCCCTTGGATGCTTCCTGCCCCAGGCCGACGGAAAAATATGGGCGGATGCACCCAGCATGAGCTCTGCTGGCCTGGTCTCCCGTCCCTCAGCTTCTCAGACGCTTCGCTGTCACCACGAGAAGACCTGGCGCAGTAGGCTGCCAGGGCTCCCATCCAGCACGTGCTGACCACCCCCCTCCCCCACACACACCCTCTCATCTTGCCTCCCCGCCCCTCCTCCAGGGCAGGGGCACATCTCGTTCACCTCCACCTTCCAGGGGCAGAGAATGGGGATGCCTGCCCGGTTTCTGTTTCCCAGAATCACGTCGGAAACCAGGAACGTGCAATTCAGTCAACATTCATTAATTCAACAGGCCCTTCCTGACCAAGTGCCTGTTTGATACTGGGCGTGGTCCTTTCAACTAAGATTCTCTCCTGGCCCTGGCTGGCGTAGCTCAGTGGATTGAGTGCGGGCAGGTGAACCAAAGTGTCACTGGCTCCATTCCCAGTCAGGGCACATGCCTGGGTTGCAGGCCAGGTCCTCAGTAGAGGGTGCGCAAGAGGCAACCACACATTGATGTTTCACTTCCCCTCTTTCTCCCCTCCCTTCCCCTCTCTTTAAAAATAAATCAAATCTTTAAAAAAAATCTGGGGAAAAAAAAAAGATTCTCTCCCTATGCCTAATTTGCTCCCAAGGAATCCTATTATTACGTGCGTCTGACTCGGGAGGAGAGGGAGGCCCAGGGGGTGACCCTGCCCCTGGCGCAGTGCTCGTGGGCAGCACCGCTGTACCAAGGCCGTCAGACTCCAGAGCACAGCCGGCGAGTTACCGCATTCTGCCCTCCCTGGGTCCTACACAGAGGAAGGCAGTGTGACCTTCCACATGGCTGGACGGGGATCATGGGGGTGTGGCCCTGTCTACAGCCAGGCCGGAAACCTGGGCCTGGGCCACAGACATGGTTCTCTGCACACGCTGCACCCACACGCTCTGCACAGATGTGCTCTGCGGGATGGGCAGCAGGCACGGCGTCCGGAGCCCGTGGGCGTGCCGTGGTGCAGTCCTGCGCCTGGCTCCTGGCCTGCTCTACTGGGCCTGCCGCAGCCATCCTCAGGTTCCTGATGCCTGGCAGGTAACAACCCCCCATCTCCAGTGGTGTGACTCCGGTTGGCCATGCCTCCAACCCAGACGTCCAGCCACGAACCTCAACCCCCACCCCACTCATCTCAGCACCTGACCCTGTGGGGAGACAGACAGTACTGGGGGACTGATGGAGGAGGAGGAGGAGAAAGGTGAGGGCGAAAGAGCAGGCTGTGGCAGGGAGGAAGCCAAGAGCAGTCGGTAGCTCCTGAGTCAGGTTCGAACTCTGCAATGGACTCGCTGCCCACCGTGGGCCTCAGTTTCCTCTCTGAACGATGACCGCACCTGGCATGTCAGACACACTCACTGAACTACATGTGAATTCCTTTTCCTTCAAAAATGTCAGAGTGTACACCCAACAAAAGTGTCAATGTTCCAACTGTCTGTGGCTTCTCGCACTGCCCCTTTCTTCCTGCGGGGGACCCCTTTCCCTCTGGGGTTGCGCAGGTCTGCAGCGTCTCCCTGGTGAGGAGCCCCAGCCACCGTCTCTGGTGGAGACCCCAGGCCTCCCCCAGGCCAGACCTGGGGAGGACGGCAAGTGCAGCCGGGGCCCCCAGGCCCTGCCCCGTCCTGTCCAGGCTGCGGTGCATTTGCAGCGCAGCAGGAGTGTGTTCCGTTGACATGTTTGCCTGACTCCTGCAGCTTCTCAGGAGGGCAGATCTGTCCGCCCAAACTGCCCCCGCACTGGAGAAGCGGCCTCAGTCGTCGTGGGGAGGGAGGGGACAGGATGCAGCGGGGAGGAGGACGCCGCACCCCTCCAGGCCTGAGGCCAGGAGAGCGGACTGAGGAGCAGGGGCCACAGGAGGACGAGCTTCCGGCCCAGGCTGCACTTGACAAGACAAATGCCCTGACGCCGTCTGGGGAAGGGCCTGGGAAGGGGGGTGACTGGGTGACTCTGGGGAAGTCGCTGACTCTTACGGAACCCACGTGCTCACTGGCACACAGGGAGGAAGGACGCTGGTCCTGCTAGCACGCGGGTGTCACTCACTACAGATGACCCACCCCTAACAGAATGAGGCAAACCTCCGAGAACGCGAGGTGAGATTTAAGACTCACAAGGCTTCAGAGGCAACTTTATAAACCGTTTTGCTCTAAGTTTGGAGAAGGCTCTGTCGGGCAAAATGCTGCACTCACAATTCGGCTTAACTTGCGGGGTGGGAAAAGGGGTGAAACGCAGTCAGATCAAATTAAACAAAAGCTTCTGTTCCAGCCGGAGAACAAACACTGCGTCAACGCCTGGGCTTGCGCTCCGCCAACCCCACAGCCTGTGGCCCGCTCAGTGCTGGGAGGGGCAGGCGGGGCCCCAGGGTTGGGGAGACTTGCCCGGGTGGGGTTCACCCTGGGCGCTGAGCTACCTTCGAGTCCGGTGGCAAAATCCACATCACTCATCCCTTCTTTCTTGAATCCCATTCTGGCTGTCAGCTGGGCATACTGGTCGTCAGCCACGGGCATTCCCTGATCTTTTGGCGCCTGACAGGAAAGCAAGAGAGGGGGAGGTGGTCAGGCTTGTCCGCCCCCACCCACAGGCCCCAGTTTGTTTGTAGAGCCAGCGAGTGAACAAGGAACAAGTGGGTGCCCAGCCTGGGGCTCGGTGGGCATGGCATCCCTGCGGCAGGCGGCACTGCAGACCTTCCCAGAGGCCGGGCCGTTCGAGATGCCCAGATGCGCGTGTGCCGTGACTGCGTTCGAGTCTCGCCAGTTGGGTTTGCATTCACACGTATCCTGGGAGGCACGAACAAAACAGCTCGGCAGTGTGAGGAGGAAAAACTAAAATTTTCATTAAAGTCTCATTATGATGGATGGTCTACATTGTCAGCTATGCTTCGGGTGTGGCGCCTACTTTTCTCTCCTTAGGCGAGTCCATGCCCTGAATGTTATCCACGACCCCTTCCCCCACCACACAAACCTACTGTTTACAAACAGCTCCCATTTCGTGTGTGCGGGGGGGGGGGGGCGGGGGGAACTGAGGAAACACCCTTCCCTGCACTGCCAGCAGTGGGACAGAAAGTTCTAGATGACACTGTCCTAAAGGATCAGCTGGGCTGTTCAGGAGGCATGTGTGGACATCACCATTTTATCCATGGCCAGTCAACAACCCACAGAGCTACCTGCCCAGAGGTGAGGCCCCTAGAAGTGACACTGGGGGACACAGGCGAATGGAATACACCATTGCTGCTGCTCTCAAAGTATTTGCAAGTTAAGAGAAAACATGGCTTTTCTTCTAGAAAAAGGACACAGAATCACCATTCAAAATATGGCTGTGCCCGTATCACTACCACCATCGTCACCAAAACGTCCAGCATGATGGCCACCGCCTGCCCCCCACCCCCCGACAGTGCATAGGAAGGAAAGCTGCCTGGGAGAGCTAAGTTGGGGGTGAGTTTTGAAGAAAGAGCGTCGGAGGCCTGGGGACACACAGGTCAGCAACGGTCAGCACATGACACCACAGAGTGAGTTAGAGAGCAGAGGACTAGCAGGGCCAGTGCAACACGACTGTATTCTGTGGAGAAAGCTAAAAGGGGGAAAGGGGACAAGAGGGTATGAGTCAGTATGCATCACCATCATCATCACCACCATCACCACCATCAGCAGCAGCACCACCACCATCACCATCATCATCACCACAACCATCACCATCAACACCATCCCTATCACAGCCATCTTCATCACCCCCATCATCACCATCACCACTCTCATCATCACCATCATCACCATCACCGTCACCACCGCCACCACCATCACCCCATCATCATCACCATTACCACCGTCACCATCACCATCATCACTATCACCCCCATCACCACCCCCATTACCCCCATCATCATCATCATCCCCACGTGGCAATGCATGTGGCAGGCCTTGCGTAAGTCTCACTGAATCCTTACAACAAGCCTTGAGAAAGTCCCTCTTGCTAACTCCATTCTGAAGATGGGGAAGCTGAGGCTTAAGAGTTTAGGTGACTTGCCCCAGTCACATGATTAGGAAATGACAGACCTGGGGTTCTTCTTTTAACTCCTACTATGAACTCCAGCATCAGACAAGGTCACCGGGGCCTGCAATGTAGGAAGGTCTCTGCCATGGAGCTCTGGTGCCCCCGCCCCCATGCATCCAAATCAGCCACATGGGCAAAGACCCACGTGGGTCCTGGCAGAATGCCTTGGCAATCCCCAGAACAAACACCAAGAATAGGAGCCTCTAGGGGTTGCAGGGAGACCACCCCCCACCTGCTCCCTGTTTCTCCCAGAGGCTAGCATGGACAGGTTTTCCTTGCCTCTGGGCTCTGGTGAGGTGCAGAGCCTTCAGCCCTAGCCTCCTCACAGGAGGGCTGCAGAGTAGAAGCCCACCTAGCTGCAACAGGGTGCCCACCACCTGCAGTGCGGTCATCCACTCCTTCTGTCTGGGCGCTGTCCTTTCCAGTGGGGGGGCTAGGGCCCCGGGAGCCGGCACCGTAGGCTGTCTACGTCAGTGCCAGACCACATGCCACAGTGGCTCCTTGTACCTGTACTGCCCAGCTGTTTAGGCGCTGGACTGGCTGGGCTCATGTGTGTGTGTGTGTCTGTGTGTGTGTGAGAAAGAGAGAGATTGAGAGAAAGCCACAGGATGTGTTGGTGCAGGATCGGAAACTGAGTGAAAGGGAAGAGAACGCAGGGGTTGCCGCGTTGTCTGGGGCCTTGGAGGGAGCAGCGCTGGATTCCAAAGCTGTCCCAAGGGCCTGCCTGGCTGTGCGTGACAGGGAGTAGGGCAGCTCTGCACCATCTGCACATGCACCATCCCAGCGCCACGGAGGATCCGGTTCCAGCCCGGGACGGAGCAAGTGTTTGACGGAAAGCTGCGGCTCGCGTGGAAGCGGCGTGGGTCTCTGAAATGGATAGATCCGTTGCTTCCTTTGGAAAATAACTTTCTATTTGAAAACAATCGCACATGAATTATTCATCGCAAACTCCTCCTGCTCAGCCCTTTCATAAACGCATATGTAATGGAGAGTAAGGAAATGTCTGCTGGCAAATGTCTCACAGCCCGGAGGGTTGCGAGGCGTGGACGGCGGGGTGCGCGCAGGCAGCCTGGCCAGCAGTGCGGGCGTGGGACCTGGCAGCACGGAGCGATGCAAAGCAGTGGGTCCCAGGAGTGGGGCAGCTGGGAGAGGCACAGCGCTGTACGAACGAACATCCGCCTCCCCGTGCGCAGCTCTCCTGTCCGAGGTGAACACAGCAGCCAATCACAGCCCTCAGAGGCGACGTGCAATACCACAGAAAGCTGAACTGCAACATTTATAAAGCAGATTTTAAAGAATTTAACCATTCAGGTTCATGTCCTCTGGTCTTTCCTAGGAGGCATTTCCCTAAGAAAGTTCTTCAGAGAGTGACAACCTGTGGCCTGACACATTCTGACTCACCACGTGGTCACCCTGCGCCCGGGGACGCGGCTTAGACTGCGGACTGGCCCTTCCCTGTGAGGCCTCCCCGGCCCACCCTGCACTGGGTTCCTGGTGAGGACAGGTGCTCCGCTCACCCCGCTTGCTCCTCCTGAGCCCTGTTCCTTCTTACTGAAACAACTAGAAGCTGAGCTGAGCAACTCAGTCTGCCTAAGCCCAGTGGTGCAGAGCCTCCCGAGATGGAGCCACCCCCGGTCCCTGTGTGTGGGTGACGCAGGGTCACCAGGCCTCTGCATCACCCTTCTGTAGTTGCTCTAAGGATTCCAACACATACCCTTAACTTTTCACCATCTATTCAAACGTAACAGTGAACCACTGCAGCTGAAACGCAGAACACTCGCAACCATATGGGGCCTTACCGCCCCCCCGCTCTGCCCCGTCCTTCATGCTGCTTTGTTTTCCACGTCCCCACAGTGTGAACCCCGCGAGGCAGTGTCACAATGCTTACCCTCACCACTCTGATGCACTCCTTTTAAATCAGGGAAAACTGCCTTTTATGTTTAGTCAGGTATTTGCCATCTCCAATGTTCTTTATTCCGTCATGAACATCTGAGTCTCTCCCTAGTTTCGAGTTCTTTCAAACTGAAGAACTTCCTTTAATGTTTCTCACAGTGAAGGACTGTGGGTAACACATTTTCTTTGTTTCCTGTTTTCAACCTGAAAGCATCTTTATTTCCCCTTCACTCCTGGACGACACCTGCGCTGGACGTCAACTCTGGGCGGGGAGACTCTGTTCCTCTTCACACATCCGAGCCATCCTCCTGTCTCTGGCCAGTGCCTCCGAGGAGCAGCGGGCGGCGGCTCAGACCCTGCTCTCAGGTTGGGAATGTGCACTCCGCACTCGCTGCTTTGGCGACCGCTCTCTCTGACTTTGGGTTTTGGCGGCTTCCCTACGGTTTTCTTGGTTTTCTTCGTATCTATCCTACTTGGGTTTTCTGAGCCTCCTGAATATTCCTCTAGCGCTTTTACCAAGAATCGGGGAATTTCAGCCACCGTTCCCGCATGTGTCTTCCTTCCCTTCTATGACTCCGTTATACCCGCGCTAGACCCTTTGACGTTGGCCCACACGTCCCGAGTCACTGCTTTGTTTCTGACCTTCTTCTTTTCTTCAGTTTGTATAATTTCTACAGCTCTCTCTTCAAGCTCACGATGCTTCCCTTTGTCATCTCCATTCTGCGGCTGAGCCCATCTGGCGAATTGTCTTATTGTGGACATTTTATGTTTCTGTTCTAGAATTTCCATTTGCTTCTTTTTATAAATTCTATGTATCTGCTGAGACTTCCTACATTTTCATTTATTATGAGTACATATTCTTATGTGCCTCTCCAGGCATAGTCACAATAGTTACTCTGGCATATGGGAGTGCTGTCGCCGATCTGATCTTCTCCCCAGACCGGCAGAACTTTCTCTGCATCAGCACCAAGGCTGCCGCGCTTTCCTTTCGTTCATGTGTTCACGGGAGCAGCACCTTTTATTTCCTTTGAGAAATTTCCCTTTGCTTCCACAATTTGGCTGACAAGAGGCCTAGCCTTCAGCCTGTCTCGACTCTCCACATGCCTTTCTCACTAAACTTAATCATTTCCAGCTACTGATTTAAAGTGAAAAATGTGTAACTCTTCCTTTCAGTTGGACACTTAAAGGCCATTACAGGGTTACTAATTGGCCTGATGTTCGTATTGTTGGGTCTCGGAAAACAGAGAGGCCGGGGGAGAGGAGGAGAGCCAGGAGCAGCGAGCCAGTGGGGCTGTCAGGCTGGCCGTCTTACAGCGGCACGGTTGTGGTGCCCCAAACAACGGCGACAGTCGTGTCAAAGGTCACTCAGGCACAGACCAGTTTGCCCAAGGTCACACAGTTATTAAGGACAGAGCTGGGTTCAAACCCTGACGGCCGGGCTCCAGAGTCAACGTTTTCAATCACAATACCATAATGCTTTTCAAAATTGACTAGGTTCATTAAAAGCATGTATTGACACAGCCAGAGTGGGGACGGATTGAGGGTGGGGGGTCGGGGGAGCGGGGAGTGTTTGCGGGAAAATGGAGACAACTATAAAAAAATGCAAAATAAAAGAAAATAAAAAGTATGCTTTGAGTACTTATGTTGTGCTGGGCACTGTTTTAGATGCTGGGGACAGGGCAGAGAATGAAAAAGACAAAGACAGCCGTCCTCGTCCACCTCAGTGAGGAAGACAGCTGCAGGGAAACAGCACCCTCGGGAGAGAAGCTGGCTTGACTGGTGCAACTGGGAAAGCATCAGAGAGGAGCAGCAGCCAGAGAGTAAGGCTCGGGCGAGACTACGAGAGGCATGGGGCCTCCCAGGGGCAAAACCCAGGGGCGAAATCCAGGGGCAAAAGTCCAGGGGATGGGGGATAAGCCGCGGGCCCTGGACAACTTATGAAAACGGGACACGCAGCAACGTCTACAGTGAACAACTACCCCTTGCAAACGGACAAGGAGGCAAGGAATATAAATGGGCCACTCACAGAAGAATAAATCCTAATGGCCAAAAAACCCTCCAAAGAGAATAAACTCACTAGCGGTCTGGGAAATAAATGCAAGTTAAAGTCAACATGAGCTATCACTTTAAAGCTACCAGACCAGAGAAAATTAAACAGAGCTACAATGCCTACTGCTAACAGGGGCTACGGGAAAAGATATATTCATACATAGCTATTAAAAGCATGAGATACTATGGTGTTTTTTTTAAAAAATAAACGGGCAGTGTGTTAAAATTAAAACCATATTATCTTAGACCAAGCAACCTATTGCTGGGAATCCATTCCATGGAAATAAAGGCATCGGTATGCAAAGGCACGTAAAAGAAGAGTGTTTAAAGAGAGGAAAAGAAGGGAATGGCTGTCAAAAAGGGAAGGACTGGTGTTCAGCGTGCAGAAGACCTGTGCTTCCACGCACAGCAAACAGAAAAGCCAGACAGATACAAGGAGGTCTCTTTGGCATATCGGAAGCCTCTACAGCAGCAGGACTCACAGGGACAGAACTCTGGGAGCGGGGCCGTCAGGGGAGAGGGGAGTCGGCCACCCGGCTGGGGCAGGGCAAGAGGCCCCGGATGGGGCTGTTTGGCCCAGGTGGATAGTCTCTCCCGGCAGACAGAGAAACAAGAGCTTGTGACAAGGTCCCGGAACTGCAGCATCCAAAATCAGAGACCTGCATGGCCAGGTCCCCAGGGAGAGGGGAGAAGCAGAGGACTGAGCCGACAATGCCAATGTTCCGCTCGAGATATGTGCTGCCTCCCGTGCGGGCAAGGGCCCAGGCGGCCAGCCTCCGGGGGGCAGAGGGACTTCGCTGGCGCCCCTGTGGTCCTGGAGGAGACAGAGGAGAGAGCTCAGGACATCGCAGGGGCGGCAGCTCAAGCAATAACCCAGGCACTGGGCTTACGACTTTGGAGGCTACACCCCCAAAACCGGAGTGTTTTGGGTTTTTTGTTTGTTTGTTTTTAGGGTAAGCTTTGAGAAACTGCAATCCAGCCTCAAATCAAATCCAGTCCCTCGCTGGATTAAGGCCATCAGTCCCCATTCTATCTGCCAGGCAGAGGAAAGTGCGGTCCATCATCTAGAGCCTCTGAATTTTCTTAACCCAACAGAAGTATAGCCGGCATGCCGAGGCAGGACATGGGACCCAAAATCAAGGGGAAAACAAAGACAGAAAAACATCTATAGGTGATCCAGATACTGGAGTTGGCAGAAAAAAAGATTTTAAATGGCTATAAATACGTCGAAGAAAATATAAGATGTTGAGACAATGGAAAAAAAGACACAGATATGGAATATATTAAAAAACAATCAAATGGACATCCCAGAATGGGAAAAAATACTAAAATTAAGAACTGTATGAACAGCCCTAGTTAGTGTGGCTCAGTGGACTGAGCCCTGGCCTGCGAATCAAAGGGTCTCTGGTTCGATTCCCAGTCAGGGTAAAGGCCTGGGTTGTGGGTCAGGTCCCCAGTAGGGAGCGTAAAAGAGGCAACCACACATTGATGTTTCCCTCTCTCTCCCCCGCTTCCCCTCTAGAAATAAAAAAATAAAGTCTTTTAAAAGAGGAACTGTGAGAACAAAGTCAGCTACCGATTGGAAAGCGCAGAACGCAGGACTGACAAAGTGGAAGCCAGTCCATGGACATCCTGGACTCAGCCCTGAGAGAAGGAGGATGCGAACCAGATAACAGAATGAAAGAGACACGAGAGACACTGTGAACAGGGCTCACAGGGGCGGGGGCGCAGGGCACAGTAAAGGAAAAGAGACCACGGCTGTAAGTTTTCCACACTTTTGATTGAGCGCATCCACCAACAGCTGCAAGACGAACTGCGAAGCCCGGCAGAACCACACAAAGGAAGCCACGCCTACACGCACCAAGGAAAACTGCTGAAATACAACAGCACAGGACGGACACAGTACATTCAAACATGCAGCAACATGGCTGAGAGTTTACCAGCAGAGCTGCTGGAAGCCAGAAGACAATGGAACGTTATCTTAAAATGCTAGAAGCAAATAACTGCCAACCTAAAATACCATTCCCAGCTAACATAGCTTTAAAAGTTAACAGTGGATGCCTTCCATCAGGCCCAACCGGAAATGGAGGTCATCACTCCCGTCTGTACGGGAAGCAAGCCAAGGAAACCGGAAATCGATGCCTTTTCTTTGCTCCATCAGAGAAATCTTCCAGGCGGGGACACAGAGAATCACCTGCCTGGGGCAGAAGCCGCTGCAGTGCCCCCTGGTGGGGGCCCTGAGGGGGTGGCTCGGGCAGACTGCTGGAGGCTGAGGGAGGGGGAGCTGGAGAATGGGACCCTGTGGACGCCCAGGCTTTGGAGGGGCCACACTCACATGGATTTTACCACTGGGAACTGAAGGTGAATATTCAAAAAAAATCTCCTTGTGTGTCAAATTAAAACCCCCCAAAGGAGAAGTAAGTAGAAGCAAAAATAAAGAGCAGAAGTCAGTGAGATAGAAAGTGGACAAACAATAGAGAAAGTCAATAAAACCACAGCTTGTTTTATAGGAAAGATCAATAAAAGTGATAAACCTCTAGCCAGACTATTCAAGAAACAAAGAGAAAAGATAAAAATTACCAATATCAGGAGTGAGAAGAAAACATCATTAAGTATCACACAGACATTTAAAGAATAATGAGGCATAGTCCATATTGATATAAATGATTGAATAGATTAATAAATGGAAAGAGAGACAAATCTCCCATGCAGAAGAATTTCAAATGATTTATGCAAATATTTTGCGCTTAAAGAGGTACAGCATAATAATTCCCCACTCCGTAAGTGTGGACTGTACATAGTGACTTCTTCCCAAAGAGCGCAGTACAGAAAGAGGAGAGGGAGAGAGTACTTTTGCAGTGGAGCAGAGCCTGACAAACGCCTCAGCCAGGCGGTCAAAGCCAACTTCACCGCGATTAGACGTCTGGACAGCAGGTGCTCTGACAGGATGTGATGAGAAGGGCACTATACCTCTGTGGCCTTCCTCCCAAAACCGCTACCCCCAGTCTAATTGTGAGAAAATATCAGACAAATCCCAACAGAGGCAGAGCCTACAAAATATCTGACCAGGCCCCTCAAAACTGCGAAGGCCATCAAAAAGAAGGGAAGTCTGGGAATCGGTCACAGCCTGGAGGGGCCACAGCACACACAACCAGCAAACGTCATGTGGGGCCCTGGGCGGGGTCCTGGGCATATGCAGAACGTGAGCTGAAGTGACGGAGGGCCGCGTCACCCACGGAAATGCAGCAGTGAGGGGCCAGCACCCTGGCGTTGAACCAGAGACGGCAGGGAGGACTGCCGGCAGGAAGGAAGCGAGCCGAGGCACAGGCACAAGACGCGGGGGCGCGAACGAGAGCAGGGGCAAGCGTGGACGCGTAGCCCCGCTTATTTACCACAAAAACAGTGAGGGTGTCTCGTGGGATTTGACATACGTGTAAAATGTAAATGTGCGGCAACGGAAACGCCAAAGACTGAGGAGGTAAATGAAATCGGAACGTTTGAAAGCCCGGCCTTGTTAGGGAAGCGGCAGATACAGCCGTTTGTATGTGGCTACGTGTGCTTGGACAAGGATGCGTGTGCTGCAATCGCTGGTGTGGCCCCGACAGGACGGGCCAAAGGATGGACTTCCTGATAAACTAACAGAGGGGAAAATGGAACGATACAAGTACCTGAATAATCTCAGAGAAGCTAAGAAAGGGACAGCTGGGTCAAATAGAAAAAAAAGTTAAGATGACAGCTATAAAACCAACTGTATCAGTAATTAAATAAATGTAAGAAGGACTGAGTACTCTGAGTAGAAGACTAAGACTGTCACACTATCTTTTAAAATACCAGCTATATGCTGCCCATAAGAGATTGAGTTTAAATACAAGCACCCAGGAAGTCTGAAGTAAAAGGATGGAAAAGTGTATTCTACGTTAACATGAATCAAAAGAAAGCTGAAGCCACTATATTATTATCAGGCAAAAATAGGCTCGAAGGCAAGTAGCATCGCGCTGTATAAAGACAGTCATGTCCTAATGACAAAGGAGACAATCCGCAGGAAGTTTCAGCAATCTACGTGTACCCAATAATTTAGCTTCAAAGTGGATAAAGCAACCATCGACAGAATAAAAAAGGATCTCTCTAGACAAATCCACGATCCACTTCAACGTACTTCTCTCAATAGCTAACAGAATGAGCAGGCAAAAATGAGGTAGGGACAGAGAAGTTCTGAGAAACAGTTAACAGAGCCGACCTGATGGGCGTACTCGGCAAACTGAGGGTCCGTGAGGGAGGGAGCACACCTTCTTTCCAAGTGTATGTTTGAGCTCACAGGATGTTTGCCAGAATTCTCTGTGTGGTGGCTCCTAACCCAAGCCTCAATATTTCAAAGGACTGCCTGAGGTTATTTAGACTTTAGACTATATTCTCTCATCACCTGGAATCAGCTTTAAAGTCAATAATAAAAGGTAAACTAGAAAATCCTAACTGTTTGGAAATTTAACAATGCACTTTAAAAATAAACCATTGGAAAAAGAATAAACCACAAGGGAAATCATTAAATATTTTCACCCAAATGATGACGAGAACACGATATGCCAAAACATGCATGATGCAGCTATGCCTGTACCTCGAGGGCAACATATAGCCGTCAGTTCATACATTAGAGAAATAAACAATCTAACATTTTATCTCAAGAAATTAGAACAAGAAAAGCAAATTAAACCCCAATCAAGTAGAAGGAAGGAAATAATCAAGGTAATGGCAGAAATAAAGAAATAGAAAACAAATACATAAGAGAAAAATAACAACATAAAGTTGTTACTAACAAAACTGACAGACGTCAATTGCTTCTGGATAGGATGGAGTCATGTATAGCAAGCAAACATTCTCAGTGGAAAAACAATGAAAGAGCCCCATCGATTACAAATAATAAGAAGGCCTCAGGGAGCCAAGGAAGCTGTGCTGTCTGAAGGGATTGAAATTCCCAGGTGAGAAGGACCCTTCAGGGCAAACTGAGGCCGTGCAACTGCATTTTCCCTGGGAGCAGCCGATGGTCCTGGGAGCAGACTCGAGCCCGAGAACCGGAGGTGGGCCGGGCACAGGGCGGCTCTAGCAGCGTTCGCTAGGTATGCGGTGCTAGTATCTCCAAAGTGGAGATGGGAGGGGGCAGGCTCACACTGGGACTGGTTTCCCCTTCCAGACCTATGCTAACCCCTGGAACTTCTGGGGGCTGAAGTCCAAATCCAAGGTTGAAAACTTCTGAAAGGCAGAGTGCACGTCCTCACGCTGTGGCACTTAGGAGACAAAGGCCTGGCGGGGAGACAGGCCTGGAGAAAACCCAGGCAGAAGTGGAAGTCCTAGCGGTGTGATCAGCAGACACCGAGGGTCTGCTGCTGCTCCTGCCCTGGAGGAGCTGGCCACCTGGGCCCGGCCGGCTGCAAGAGAAGCCAGCTTCGGCCTCTGGTGGCAGGTTGGTGCCTGAAGACGGAGAAATAACAACGCATTTATACTTCTGATGGTTGTGGGGGGCTCGGACCAACAAGACTGGAGATGTGAGGGGCCTCAAACGCACATCTGCAAGGTCAGGAAGCTGGTTGTCACAGGAAGCAGAAGAACTTAGTTGGTTCATTCCTCCCCACCACCTGTCCTCAGGAACAGGGTCCTTCCCTCATTTTCCTAAAGACTTTCTTACCTGAGGTGGAAGCCCCTGAACGGGCTGGAGAGCCTGTGCTCTGTGCCCTGAAGCCGTTCAGGCCTCGGCTGGAGCATCCAGAGCTCCCCTCTGCTTGCGCAGTCAGAATGCAGCGTGTCGTTGAAAGCGCTCCGCCCCGGCAGCCCCGACAGGGCAAATGTGGGGAGACGCCTCTGAAGGCCTCCCACTCACTCTCTGGGTCTCTGACCTGGTGTCGATATGTGTTTCTCTTACTATGAACGTTTCAGTTGGTTTTTCTCACTGTTCCCTCGTTTTTGTGTTTCCCCCCTCACAAAACGGACCCTAATGAATAATAGTTTAAAAGTGTTTAATTTACCCGAGTTGTATTCTTCCGAAGAAGATATAATGCCAGATGTATTAAAATACTTAATACTTGACTTTTTAAAACAATGTGGTTCTCCCAGAGTCCCCATGGTCACTTCGTTTGCTTACGCACACCTGAGCGCTAGGAGATGCTCGCCCGTGTTCAAGGGGCTTGGTTTACATGGGGTCCCCGTCTCCTGTGTGGGAAAGACAGGGTGTAATTGGGAAGCAATGGTAGTGGGGTGAGGAGGGTGCAAACTCCCCCCAGAGGGCACGAGGCACCCACTGGGAAGAAGCAGAAAAGCTCACGTCCTCCTAAGCAAGGCCAGGTGTCCCCACCTTGGAGCAGATGAGAAGCAAGGAGCCAGAAGTGCCAGGAATCCGGGACACTGGGTTGGGCTGTCACGGATGCGTATGTCCCTAATACGCATCTCAGGGGCTGCAGACAAGCTCCGCAGCCCTGGGTCAGCCTCCGGAGGCCTTGGGCACGGACACCGGCGATGGAACTAAGAATCACAGGGAGCCAAACAGTGTTCAGTGTGTTTGCTGAGGGCAAAGAAGACAATTTCCCATCAGGAACAGCCAATTATAGGGAACTGGGATGGTAAAGCCATCCTCAAATTCCTGATGGATGGAATAGCTCAATTAGTCTAATTACTCAGTTAGACTAAGCATGACTTATGTGTCATTGGGTGTTTGTCATTTTAGGCCCCCCATGGGTCATTGTCACCAAGTAATGAGACATCTTTGCTATCCACGGTCCCCACGTGGTTTAGTCCTACGCCAAGTGTGCACCAGGCACCCTCAAAATGTTTACTGAAAAAGTTTGACAGAGGCTGTTACATCTGCCTGCCTAACACATATTCTCTCCTTCTCCCACGGGAACAGGTCCCACTTTTTCCGGAGGTTTTAATGTACTCACCCAAAAATATCTCTCACACACACACACACACACACACACACACACACACACACAGTCCTAGTCCACAAAATAAAGCTGCTGGGAGAAGATTCTAAGAATGCTGTTTTAAAAAAGAAAGACTTGTCTTGCTCTAGCCTTTTGCCCTTCACTTTCCTCTTTCATTATGCCTGACACATGTATGCAATGGCTGGTGCTCCAGCAGCTATCTTGCATGCATGAGGATGACCCTGAAAGGGGAGGAGGCTAGAAGCAGTCTGGGTCTCTGAAGGCACCATCGAGCTGCTGCATTGGCCCTGTACAGACCACACCGAGACTCCTTCTTATGAAAGAGAAAAATGGCCGCCTCTCTTACTTAAGATACCGTTTTTGGGTTTTCAGCTTGTGAAGGAGAGGGAGAAAGGAAGGAAAAATAGAGAAGAATATAAAGATTCTAGGTCACCTTAAAGTTCAAGAACAGTTTTCCTGCAACACCACCAGTTCTTGACTCATAATTTAAATA
The DNA here is from genome assembly GCF_022682495.2 of Desmodus rotundus. Taxonomy (NCBI): domain Eukaryota; kingdom Metazoa; phylum Chordata; class Mammalia; order Chiroptera; family Phyllostomidae; genus Desmodus; species Desmodus rotundus. Next base: position 198,427,634 of record NC_071389.1, read on the forward strand.
AAATGACATTAAAAAAATATGCAAAAGTCATCGGCCATATGGTACAGTGGTCAGAGCAATGAACCGGGAGAGAGGGATTTCCTGGGAGAAAAATACCGTTGACAGGATTGCCGTGGGAAATGACGCACCATATGAGGTAAGATACTCAGACCCGGGCTGGCCCAAGTCCAGAGAGAACAGTACCTGCCCCCGCCCCCATAGCTCTGCCTCTGTGAGGACCGTCAATGCAGCGTGACAGCAGTGTTACGGCACATCCCTCAGACTCTCCGACAGCTCCCACCGTAGAGAGAGGAAACCAAGGAAGACAGGTGATGAGCTAAGAGCCTGAGTTTGCACAGGGGACGATATCTCCTGACCACGGCGGGGAGAACGGGGCCCCAGCGATGGCCACCCAGGGGCTCAACTGGCTGGGCAACTGGTGAGTCCCCACTAGCTCCAGGCTCTGGTCTTGCAGCTGTCTCTTGGAAAACCTGGCGAGCCAGCCAGCCCTGCCCCCGCCACAGGCTGGGTGATGGCTGGCGACAATAAAGAACTAGCAGTCCTGGTCTAGAACACGAGGTTCGCGGGCCAGCAGCCGAGTGCTGCCTAGGTCCACGTGCTGAGTCACTGCACGCGTGCCTCCCTGGGCAAGCAGGCGTGAGGGACGCAGAGCTTCGGTCCCCAACCCTACACCCGGGGTGGAACTCCACTACCATTTCCGTACTCTAACTGGTGCGACACAGCTTTGGGGATCGCTGCACACCCACATCTGAAACGATAGGAAGGTGTGGAGGGGCACTGCTATTAAAAGTAATGTCGCCCCCTCTGGGAACTCGTTCCAGGTGGAGGGGACAGTTGGTGCACAAAGGCAGAGGGTCTGTGCCCTGAGGAACAGCAGGAGGCCAGGTGGCTGAGTGAGGGGAGGGTGGCAGGAGTCACAGTCTGAGAGGGACTGAGGGGCTGGGTCCTTCTCGGACTCCGGCCTTTATTCCGGGTAGATGGGGAGCCATGGAGGGCTCTGGGCAGGAGCAGCCCCCATACTGACTTGGTGGAGGGGCATCCTGGCTGCGGGGTAGAGAATGAGCTGCAGTGGAGAGAGCGGCGAGGAGGCTGCTGGCCTACCCCAACTTGAGGGGACGGGGAAGGCTGTGGAGTGGTGGTGGCTGCTGTACTCTGGGACAGTTGCCCAGGGAGCCGACAGGCCATGCTGATGAACTGGATGTGGGCGTGAGAGGAAGGGGACCGAGGAAGATGCCAAGATTTAGTCCTGAGTAACTGGGAAAAAGGTCGCCCTTGGCCAAGAAGGTACAGGCTGCTGGCCGAGTGGCTCTGGGGAGGATCCGGGCATTTCTCACGCACTCACGGGAGGACGTCACATAGGCAGGTGAGCACCTGAGGCTGTGGCTTCAGGGGAGCAGTCCGGGATGTGAACCAGAGGTGTGGACAAGGGAGTCACTGGCTTATCAATGGAGCCTTAACACGGAAGAACCCACAGCGGAGCTTACAGATGTAAGGTGTTCTCAGGTACCAGGTAAGAAGGTGCCCCCGGAGCCGTGGCCGTGGGTCTTAGCCCAGCTCTACCACCCCCACTGCTCTCCTCTGCGGTGGCCACTTTCTGTCTCTGGAAATTCAGAGGCAGAGTAGTGGATTCTCGGTTTCCTGTGACCCTATGGGCAGACTCTAAAACCAAGACCATTGAGCTATGTGATCCTTCGAGGCCATTCTTTGTGAGGGGACTGGAGCCAGATGACTTGGGGGGCAATGGAATCTAGGGTCCAGAATCTAGGACAAGGCACCCTGGGAGAGTTAGACGGTTTGCCCCCACTGGCCACCACTCACCCCACTGGAAGTGCTCTCCTCAGAGTCACCAGTGACTAATTATGAGCCACTCAGTCCCCAACCCAGAAATCTAGGAACCATCCATACATCTTTCCTCCTCCTTGTCCATTGCCCTCATTCCTCAGTATTTCCCGACTCCGTCCTCTTCCCCGTGCTCCATGCCCTTCGTCCGGATGCGGAGGTCTGGATGGTTTCAACTGCCATCTAACTCCACCTCTGTGCCACACCCACCCCCTTCTCCGTCCACCCTCTGGGTGCTGCTGCATGGAAGCTGGGGTGTGAGACAGGTAAAGAGCCTACTATGGCATCTGGTGTGGGGGTGCGCACTAGATTAATAGTAGCCACCAATATAATCATTCTCTTCTTGGAAATGCATTTCATCACCTTCTTCCAAATGTGTCCACATGGTAACGGCTGCATGCCAGCTGAGGGTGATCGGCGGGCAGGCGGGGGCGGGGGGCACATCAGAGGGACTCTAAGCAACCATGGAGCTGATTTCTGGGAAGTCCGCGCAGAGCCCTCCAGGCCGACTCCTTCCTGGCAGCACCCCCCCAGTTACCAGGAGCACGCTCATCAGCACCCTGAGCTTCCCCTCTGTGCGGCAGGTTGTTTTCCACCCTCTAGAGGAACCAACCGCAGCGTGGCAGGCAGGCGCAGGCCCCCACTCCGCCCCGCGACCCGCGCGAGGGCGCGCTGCAAACAGCGCACCAGAGAACCCGCTGCTTTGTTTTGCAAGTTCGGGTATCAAAACCCAGCCACGTCCGCATCAGAAGTATTCTCTGAAGAAAGTTGCCAAGGACATTTTTGACCAAAAGGATCCTTCTAAATTGTTAAAAAGATGCCTAGAAATGGATCTGCTTTGTCATGGAATAGAAACAGAAAACCCAACGCCCACCCTTTAAAGCGAGGTGGTGTAATAAAACGACCGAACTCCTTCAGGAAAGAGAGACGCAGAAACACAGAGAAAACCCACTCTCCTACCTTCCTGAAGTCACAAACGTTAATTTTGCCATCAGGCTCCTTGCTGAAATCAAGAAATTGTTTTCTGAACGTTGGGTCCTGCCGCTGCACGCAGGTTTGGAGTTTTTCGATGGCTTCCTCCTTGGTCACATTCTTGGTCGAGGTCCGTCTCTCCTCTGTGGGGTTGGCTCTAAAATTACAAGCAGGCATTTAGATGAGGCAGGGTACTTCCGAGAGACCTCACCCGTTTTCCATTCAACCCAGGACAGCAAAGGAGGTTCGCCACCCCCTTTGCACAAATAAGGAAACACGCTCAGCTGGAGGACGTGCCTTGGCGCGCCTCCTGTGCCCATGGCTTGTAGGGGCCAGAGCCAGACCTGGAGGGGGGCAGCCATGCCGGGTCACCCCCTGTGTTGCCAGATGTGGCAGCAGGTGGGGTGGGAGTTGCAGGAAGAGAACGCTGCCATCTTTGCGCTAAGATTTTCACCTGTGCTTTGAGCTGGCTGACTATGGCGGGTGGCTAGGCAGACATGGTTGAAAAAGGGTATTTTTGTGAACTGCGAAAATTATTTAAATTAAGCAGGCTGTTTTGTGGTAACCGGATCACAGGAGGGATCACACATCCATGGGAAGGGAGGGAAGTCCCCAGCTTTTCCAAGTTTGATTTATAAAATCAACTTGGTTCATAAAATACAGAGGTGCCGCGCCATGCGTGTGAGCGTGAGCGTGCGTGTGCGTTTGGAGAATAATTGTTTCTCCGGCTCTCCGGAAGTCTCCTGGGCCCCACTGCAGGGGTGGAGGCAGCAATGGCCATGAAGTAGCCACGGAGAATGAACTTCCACTCTTTTTCTGCCGCTTCTGGCGAATTTAAGAGCTCGCCAGCAATGCCCACGTTTTATGAAATGCTTAATGGCCATTACTTCTCTCACTGGTTTTAGGAGGCAGATATATATAGCTCATCACTGAACAGTTAGCCTGCTCTTAAAATATCGTCTTCCTGCCCATGTACAATGCAGCTACTACCCGAATGCCCAGAGAGTCGAATTTCATTAGCATACCATTAAAATACCCCCACTGCTCTGTGCGTAAGAACTTTGAAAAAGGGATGGGATAAAGTGAAGTCCGCTGAATACTTCCATGTTTTACCTTTCTTTATGGGTTTATTATAAGCCAGGAATAAGCAAGTTAAAAATAATATCTTTTCATTAAACTAAACCTGTATTTTTCAAAAGGAAGAAGGGCAAGAATATTCATCAGTCCAATTTTTAATAGATTTCCTAAGTGTGTTTTATTGCTATGATTCAATTTGGCAATCATTTAGATAATTCTATCATTCCTGTTAGAAAATGTTAACTGGCTAAAGAGGTGTATTTTGCGAGCAACAGTAAACAGGGGTCAGGTATCTAAGGTTCCGGAGAAGAATGGACGTGAGTGCAGGACGTGAGGGGCAGACTGGTCCCCTGGGAGACGAGAGTCCCGCGTTCCTGAGCCAGGGTGACCACTGAGCTTGTGAAACCTGAGGCGAGGCCCCAGACCTCCCAGTGCCTTCATTTCTAGAATTAACAGGTCAGCTCGGTAACTCCCAAGGTCTCTGCTTGCTCTAAAAACCCGACTCCAATCACTGCATTTATAGTTTGCCATCTTTCTTATTTAAAATAATAAAACATTAACACACTCATTTAGTCAGTAAATATTTACTCCCTCCCTTTCCACAGCAGGCTCTGCAGGGGTTTTTAAAAAAAAGATTTTATTTATTTATTTTTAGAGAGAGGTGAGGGAGAGAGAGATGGTGAGGAACTGTGATTGGTTGCTTTCGGCAAACACCCCGACAGGGGACGGAGCATGGAGCCCACAACCCGGGCATGTGCCCTGACAGGGAATCGAACTGGGACCTTTCGCTTTGTGGGAAGATGTCCAACCAATTGAGCTACACTGGTCAGGGCTCTTTGCCCATTTCTATTTTACATTCTATTTTTTTTAAAGGTTTTATTTATTTAATTTTAGAGAGAGCAGAAGAGAGGGAGACAGAGAGGGAGACAAGCATGGAACTGGTTGCCTCTCCTATGCACGTTAACGAGCGGCAGAACCACGACCCAGGAACGTGCCGACTGGAAATCAAACCAGGGGCCTCGGCTTGGCGGGACCACTCCGAACCGACTGAGCCACGGAGGTCAGGGTGGTAAGCTCTGCGGTTTCACCGGTGTTCTGTTTTGTTTCACTGTACCTCTCGGAACAATCCGGCTTCTGCCGCTCCTCCTTCTGAACACGTTCACGGAACAGCCGGTCCTTCGGAGTGAGAACTGGAGAGATGGGCGGCGGGACATTGACCCCCATGCTTGCCAAGAGGGCCTTATAAAGGATTCTTCCCGAAGCAGTATCCTCAAACTTACTGCAGAGTCTGAATTTTAAACATAAGTAGAGCACACCCATTAGAACAGCTAAAAGTAAAAAAGACGGACCCTACCAAGTGTCGGCGAGGGTGTGGGTAACCACAGCCCTTGTCCACCATGGGCTGGGTGCAACGTGGGCAGCTCCTGTGGGAGGTGGTTTGGCAGCTGAATCCACACTTACCAGAGGAGCTGGCCGTTGCAGTCCCCGGGAGACGGAGATGTGTGTCTCCACAAGGACTTGAGCGACATGTACGTCTTTATTTGTGACTGGCCCAGCTGGAAGCGGACCAAATACCCACCACGGATGGGTGCACAAGGTGTGTGTCCCGTACAACGGAATGCCGCTCCGCAATGAAAAGGAACCCACCGCGAATACGTGTGGCCACATATGAATCTCAGAATCTTTATGTTGGGGAATAAAGCCTGGGAAAAAGGGAGCATCACGTGCACTTTCAATTATGGAAAAGCCTGGAACACGCAAAGTACTCTGCAGTGACAGCAGACCCGCGGCCACGGGGGCTGGGGCGGGAGAGGCGATTTGCGAGAGGCGCGAGGCGGCTTTGGGGAGGGACGAAAGTGTCCGCTCTCTCAATGGACAGCCTGTGATGGTTTCATGGACACGTGCACTCAGGGGCTTTCGTCAAACTGCATCATTTAAGCATGTGCGGTTCAGGGTTTGTAAAGAATACTGCGATAAAGGTATAGCAAACGTAAACAAAGAAAAAAGTTTAAATTAGAAATTTTGCCATGGGATTATGGAAGTACTTACACTGGACGTGTGGCAAACACACATATTTTAGAAAACCCTAAGAAACCACCAACAGAGCAGGATCTATTACTCTTTTAACATCGTGTCTGTTACTGGTTTCTAATCGTGCAAGTTGCGCGCTCATTGCTGCAGGCTTGGCGAAGCCAGAGGCCCCAAACAGAACCTACACACGGTTTAGAATCACAAAGAGGGATGTGATGGAAAACGTGACATGAACTGGTTCGTTACCGAAAATCTTACTTCGTTAAATGCTCCGTCGTTAAGCACGGACAGAATATGTGCATGACTTTCTTGAAGCTGTTGGCGCCCATGAGCCCGGTGTCTCCGAGGTCATAGGACTGCAGCATGTTGTGGAACGCCTGGCCGTTCCTGCTGATGGCGTCACAGACCATCGCTTCCACCTGACGAGAAACGAGCACCTTTACAAGCTACAGGCGTGCGACCTGGGGTGGGTGCACCCCGGGACCCCAGAGGGTGGCGCTACTTACTGAGTCCGGAGCCGGCAGGTGAAGCGTCCTGGTTTCTGCACAGGAGGACGGCTTTCCTGTCTGGTTGGGAAAGAGAAAGTACAGCGACCCCAGTGGCTCACACAGGCAGTAGGAGCTCTGGGGTCTTCCCACACGACTGTCAGCTCTGCCCCCCGTCAGCCAACGGCTTTGAGACCTTGAGCGAGCGAGTCTGCCCTCTGATCCCCTCCTGGAAATGGGAATAAGGACACTGAACTTGTACTCATTTTTTCAAAGTACAACAAACACGAAAAAAATCTATCACCTAGAAATTGGGTAAATGTGAAGTGACAGAATGAGACAGCACTTCTGCCTATCAGCAGGGGAACAATGAAAAAGGAAACCGAGTGCAGTGTCGACAAGGAATAATAATATTAGACAACTGGATAATCTGCAGACTTGGTGGGGGGCAGGGCAGGTGGGCAGGGACCACCTCCGGGGGGCCAGGGAGCAGGCATGGAGGGGAAACTAACCAAACTTTTTAAAACCTGTTATAATCTAAAAATGCTAATAGCTATTACAGTTAAGGAAGCATTTCTAATAATAAACTGTGTCCATTTTTCAGTCAAAAGAAACAAAAATTAAAAGCAATTGTTAGTCACTAGAGGCAATAAGCAGCCATTACGTAAAAGGTGAGCTAACTAACGGAAAAGCTCTAAAGCTACGGAAGGAAACCAGAGGAGCCGTTCATGCCGGGCAGGACGGGCCGTGAGAGGCTGCCGCTCACGTTCCCCGAAAGCAAGGTCCCTCCCGCTGCAGGTAAAGGTGCTCTCAGCCGGGGACAGGTCCTCAGAAATGCCCAACGGCCCCCAGTGTGGTTTAGAAACTAAAAGTCCAAATCAAAGCACTCTTAAACACTTAACCCTTAATTCAAGTAAAAGTTAAGTCAGCTGAGAAACTCAAAGCGAAGTCATGCGTTTCTTCAAACCACACTCCCCGCATCCCTTACTTTGCTAAGAATGCTGAGTTCCCGGCCGGCAGAGACGCGCAGACACGGAGTTGTTACGGAACTTACCTGAGAGGCCTCCTCGAGCAGCCTGGTGAACGTGCGGACATCCACCAGCCCCGTGCCCCCAGGGTCAAGCGTCTGCATTAGTTCTCTGAAGTCCGAATCGCTTAGTTGTACAACCATGCAGTTTATGATGTGTCGCAATTCTTCCCCTTTCATCTGTCCGTCTGGTTTCTGAGCGTCAGGGTGTATTTAAGGGAATTTTTTAAAAAGAAAAAAGGAAGGAAAAGCATTATATATATTCAGCATTGTTTAATAAACCTCGAGCTTTCGCTAAACAGAATTATGCTGGGAAACAAGAGAACCTCGGTTGACGATCGTTACGTAACTCATGTGCCAGGAGCCCTGGAGGGCAGGGACTGCCAGAACTTTGCAAGCGCAGCTCCTGGGATGTTCTTCATGAGGATGTGGCGGGACAAGGCCCCAAGGGAGGGAAGAAGCCCCTTTGGCTGCAAAGGCTGACCTCCTGTCAGAACAGGCTAACTGTTTGCAGGCTGTCCCGGAAGGCTCGAAGAGCCGCTCTTGCCCCAACCCCACCTGAGGGCCACGTGACTCAGCCGTATAGGACGTGAAACTTCCCGGCAATTCAATTACAACTTGCTGATTTACTAAGAATATTAACTGTGCTTGTTTTTCACTATCACCAACCTCAGCTATTATGTAAATGGACAATTACTTAGGGAGACAAATCTCAGCCCTGCTTCGTATAGTCCGAGCAAAACGCGGACAGGCAGGCTTCTTCCCCAGAACGTGCAAACCAAAACAAAACACCGCCGGCAAGTGAACTGACTATCGAAACTGAGAGGTAGTGGTAACTAGAACAACGGGAAATAAGGAACCCGTGCTCACAGAAAGCTACTGTGAGTATTAATGAGACAAGCTCTCACTTTGGGGTCCGAAATCTGAAAAGGACAGAAGGTTCTCCTGAGAAAACTAAGTAGAGGGTTTGGACATGCTTACTTTTGGCTTTGAAAGGGACAATTTTTTAGTTTCTAAACAGGAATCATTGGCAATTAATTTTCTGTGTGTGATTTTCAGTAAATTTATAGCAGTGTACAACCACCCTCACCACTACTTTCAAGACATTTTCACCCCAAGAGAAACTTTGTGCTGATATGCAGTGACTCCCCATTTCCATCTTCAGCCTAAGGCAGCTAATATTTTTTGTCGCTCTGTATTTGCTTTTTCCTGGCTAGCCCATGTCACTAAAATCCTACAATATACGCATCTGTACCTATCTTGCATCTGGCTTCTATCACTCTGCATAATGTTTCTGAGGTTCATCCACGGTGTAGCCTGGATCCGTATTTTGTTCGTTGTTATTTCAGCTGCAATTCCATGGTATGGAAACGCCACTCTTTGTTCATCTGGTCACGAGTGGACGAGCATTTGGGTTGTTTCCAGTCTGGGAATTATGAACACGTGGCTATGAACATTTGCACGCAGGTCTTTGTGTGAGCATATGCTTGTATTTCTCGCAGGCAGATGCCTAGGAGTGGAATCGCTGGGTCATATGGTAAATTGCTGTTTAAATTTTAAAGAAACGACCGTGCTGTTTTCCACGGTAGCTGCTCCATTTTACATTCCCTGCAGCAGCGTGTGAGAGTTCCGTCCTCACCAACACTTATTATTGTCTAAGTGGGTGGATCACAGCCATGTATCATCAGATGCGAAGCGGCACCTCACTGTGGTTTCCCTTGCGTTTCCCTGATGTCCAATGATGGTAAGCGTTTTTGCACGTGTCTCCTTTGGGGAACTGTCTATTAAAATCTTTTGCCCATTTTTTAAATCCGGTTGTTTTACCAAGTTCTGAGAGCTCTTACACACTCCACATACGGGTCCTTCACCAGATATGGAACTTACATATATTAGCTCCTAGTCTGTGGCCTGTCTTTTCACTTTCTTAATGACATCTTCTGGAGCACAAAAGTTTTTCATTTTGATAAATCTAATTTATTGATTTTTTTCTTTTATGCGTTTAGTGTCCTATCTAAGAAATCTTTGCCTAACAAAGTTACAAAGATCATGCATGTCTTCTAAGAGTTTTATTGTTTTAGCTCTTATGTTTAGGTCTAGGGTCCATTTTAAGTTAACTTTTGTGTATGATGTGAGGTAATCTGTCTTTTTGCACACGGACATGTGTCTCAACACCGTGTGTTGGAAAGATTATTCCTTCCCCCGCTGAACTTGTCAAAACTGAGTTGACCACAGCGTCGGGGTTTGCTCCTCTACCCTCAGCTCCCCTCCAGGGACCACCGTGTCTAACCCTCACGCCAGCACCACACTCTGAATTCACTCCCGTAGCTTTATGCTAACATTCCAGGTCTGGAAGTGAAGTACTCTAACTTTGTTCTTCTTTTCCAAGGTTGTTTTGGCTATTCTGCAAACTTTTTATTTCTGTATGAATTTTTAAGATGTTTTTCGATTTCTGCCAAAAAAAAAAAAAAAAGGCAGCTGGGATTTTGATGTGGTTTGCATTGAATTTATAAATCAATTTGGAGAGAATCACAATTTTAATAATGAGTTTTCCAAGCCAGGTATAAGGACTGTCTCTTCATTTATTTACATCTTTTTCTTTCTTTTAATAATGTTTTGTATATTTTTTTTAGAGAAATGGGAAGGGGAAGAGAGAGAGAAGGCAAGGAACATCAATATGAGAGAGGAACATTGATTGGTTGCTTTTCAGATGTACCCGGACTGGGACCAAACCCACAACCTAGGTATGTGCCCTGACTGGGAATCGAACCTATGACCTATAGGTTCACAGGACGATGCCCAACCGAGCCACACTAGCCAGGGCGTGTTCTGTAAATTTCAGCGTACAAGTCTGGCACTTCTTTTGTTGAATTTACCCCTAGGTATTTTATTCTTTTATGATGCAATTGTGAGAGAAATTGCTTTCTGACATTCATTTTCGGATTGCATATTGCTAGTTTATACAAATATAACTGATTTTTGTATATTGATCTTAGATCCTGCAACTCTGAAGTCATTTGTTAGTCTGAGCAGCTCCTGTGTGTGTGTGTGCATTCTTTATGATTTTCTATTACCAAAATATATGGTATGTGAATATACACAGTTTTACTTCTTCCTTTCCCCTCCGAATGCCTTTTATTTCTTTTCCTTTCTGATTGCTTGTCCAAAGCTTCAGCACAAGGTTGACTAGAAGCAGCAAGAGCTGACAGTCCATGCTTTGCCTGTCTTCGGGGAAAGCATCCAGCCTTGTACCATTAACTAAGGTTCTCACAAACGCCTTGAGCAGGTTTCGGGAGTTCTCAACTACTTCCAGTTTTTTGAAAGTTGTTATCATGAATGAGTGGTGGATTTCTCAAATACTTTTGCTTCATCTATTGAGATGATCGTGCGACTCTGTCATTATTTCTACTTATTGTACATTACATTAATTGATTTTCTTGGAAGTTAAGGCAACCTCGCAATCCCGGGATAAATCCCACACGGCCACAGCACCGCATCCTTTTTATATGCTTCTGAATTTGCTCTGCTGACTCATGACGGATACTGCACCATGGTTTTCTTTGCTTGTGAGGTCTGTGCCTGGCTTTGGTGACAGGGAAACACTGGCCTCGGACAATGAAATAGCAGTGTTCCTCCTCCTCTATATTCTGAAGTTTGTGACGGATTCGTGTTATTTCTATAACCAATCTTTGTAGTCTCCAACATAGAGAATTTGCCATTTTTTGTCAGATATATGTCGTGGTATTTGATTTTTTAAATACTATTCGAGATGATGCTTTAAAAAGTCATTTTCTGATCGCCTCTCGCAGGACACAGAGACACTGCGACCTCTGTGTGTCGGCCTCGTACACTGTAGGCAGCCAGTGCCCTTCTGAGCTCTAGTGCTGATTCCTTCGTTTCCGAAGATTCCTTTAGATTCCTATTTATAAAATCATGGGAACTGAAAGTAAGAGTAGGTGGACAGACGGGGTACAGATGGTTTCTGGGTGGCAGACAGGGAGCCACACCTGACTCTGACATCAGTGGCCAGGCCCACTCAGAGAGACAGCAGCAGCGTGTGGAGGCAGCCCGCACAGCTGCCTGGGATGTAGGACTCAGAGATGTAAGCAGCCTTCTAATGATACTGCATCCCTCTCTGCAGCAGGAGAGGGACCTGCTTCTCATGGCTGTCCTCTGCAGCCAGGCCAGGTGCCCACCCCTGCTCAACCCCTGCTCCTCCGCTCCTCCCTCTGCTCCTTCTCCTTCCAGGGGCCAGAACGCAGCTGAGGCCCAGGCAAACGGAGCGTGGGGGGTGGGTGGGGCGTTGTCCTCGGAAGCCGTACACTCTGCACCTCTAAGGCATTCGATGGTCACTGCTCTTCTGTGGCACTGAGTGTGTGAGCTCATGTCAGCAGGAACTCGGCATCACCCACCCGTGTGCTCAGCCTCAGTGCCCGATGGGGCCCCGTGTCAGGCGGGCCCGGCGTCCTCGCCTCCGTGACGCCTCTGCTGCTCTCCAGCTGCGCGGCCCAGCAACGACTGCTCGGTATTCTCATATTTGGAATGCAGCGTCAGCATTACTGCAGCCCTCCATTAACAGAGAGGCGGATTTCCTATTTTTAATTAAATTACTTCTTCAATTTACTAATAGAAGCCGAGGTGGGTAAGCACACAAAGGTTTATTTATCTTTAAGGGTGGCCCCGCTAGCAGACTGTGGACAGCTCGGGGCAGGGCTGCTGGTGCCCGTGCTGGGGCAGCCAGTTTGAATCCCGGCCGTGCCACTCACTATCTGGGGGGCCTCAGGCTGGTGACTTACCCGCCCTGTTCCCCTTCCCCAGCAAAGGAGGATGAAACACAAGCATCACGTGAAGATGGTAACAGTGTCCACCTCACAGACGTGTTGTGAAACCAGTTCGTCACTTCAGACAGTGCCTGGCACACGGTGTTCATTCAGAGAGGCCAAGTCATGTTAGGCATAAAGACTCATGATGACAGGTATGCTAGCTGAAATGTCCCCCACAGAAAACGGAGCCCCAAATCTCTGCATCCACACGCGGCTGGGGAACCCCGAGCAACGGCATGGCAGACTGACGGAGAGAGGAGCTGCCATCCCCAGTTCAGAGCACAAACCGCACCATTTCAAGCCCCCTCCAGGCCCCGGGGGGCTCCTCCCCTGAGCGAGCGCTGCCCCACAGAGCGGCCTGCCCCTGCCTTAGCCGAGGGCTCTGGAGGGATGACTTGGAGGCCAAGTAACTCCTCCTTCGTACATATTTGCGTCTGAGGGCAAGTAATTCACCGTGGTGCCGGTTATTTATTAGAGATCCAGTTACTGAATGTGCTCAGTAAATAATGAACTGGAGAAATGCCACCTATGTATCAAAAACACATCAATGCTGCTCTTCTAAAGTAAACATGAAAGTGGGACAGGAGCTAATGGCTTAAAGCAAGTCGCAAACTCATGCCACGACCACCCTCTGCAGTGCAATCCAATGACTGAACAGGCCATCCAGGAGCAAGGACGGTGTTCCTGATATGGGCTACGAGGCGCTCATGAACCTGAACGCTAGGTTGAGGGGAAGGTTCAGTGGGGCCAGATGACTCGTCAGTTCAACAGTCAAGGATGACTAGTCACTTCGTGCTCAGTGACCTGGCCATGCACTACTCTCCTCCCCGGCACATGGCTCACTGCCCCACAATGCCTTCACGTCACCTGTCCTCCCAACTGGACCCGCTCTGCAGGCCCCGCCTCAGGTGCTGGAGCACTCAGAACAGCTCCCAGCATGTAACAGGAGCTCAAAGCACAGCTGTTAGATGGAGCAGTGAGTAGACACACAGCCTTTCCATTGCTCTCGTTCCGACCAATAAACCAGCCTTCTTAGGAACAGCGAGTGTTTTGCCCGAGAAGGGCTCCAAAGCCTTACACTGTTGACGACCAGCAACGCTTTCTTCAGTGACGTGTAGTGATCTCCGTGTCTAAATAACTTTGTGATAACATTTTCCTTGCGAGGCTGACTTTTAGAGTTGGCGCTGCAAGATGATTAAGAAAAAAAAGAAGTAAGATTATGTTTTTGAACAGTTCTTTCTTAATATAAAAAATTAAAAAATCACCCCCACAACAACTACAGTAACAGCTTCCTGGTGGAAAGCTCTTTGTCTCAAAAGCGTCCTGTGCGTGTGCAGGCCCTGTCATCCCTCGGTCAGGGTGACACGGGGTAGGGAGGCGGCATGGACATGCCCGCCATGGCCAGCTCCGTGTGCCAGCACTCTCTTCTCTCCCTGCCATCTGGCTGCGATCGGCCAGAGTGTCAGCATGGGCCATGGCCTCAAAAAGGACCAGGAAAGACACTGTAATCCCAGCCGAAGCCGCCACCCTGCTCTGGGCAGCACACCACAGCACACTCACCCACATGAGGACGGAGGGGACACAACCCTCACAACCCCTCACCAAGCCCATCACCTGCTGCACACCCTTGAGGGCCTAAGACCGCTGGAGGTCAAGGCCAGCGTACTACGCGCTCAGGTCAGAAAGGGGCTGCAGCACCTCGTAATGAAACGCTGCCCTGTTCAGTGTCGATCAGGCAGTCCGACGTGTCCCGCTGGATGAAGAATGAGAGTGAGTCAGCTCGCCTGCTCAGCAGTGCTCCAGTGTGTCTGGGGGGCTTTAGGGCCCCACCTCCACAGCCACCTGTTGTTTCCAGTTGTGCAAAAACATAGAAACGCACACACCCTTACCACTGCTTTCCAGAAACCTAAAGTAGCGGAACGCTGAGGGGAGTTCCTCGTGCGCGTGTGTGTGGCGGGGCTGCTATCCAGGACACGGTATGATAATTACAGCCTCCCTGGCCACACCCACTAAATATCGGTGGCACCTCCACCCCAGGTGGGATAACCAAAAATGTCTCATGACGTTGCTGAACATCTCCGGGCAGCCCAGACTGCCCCCGTTGGAAACCAGTGTTTTAGAGAAAGATTCACACTGCCATTCGTATGGTCCTAGACACGGTGCTACCGGAAGAGAAAACTACAAAGAAACGAGAGTAACGTCACTTAAGAAACGAACTCACGGAGGTGCATCCTGGGAACTGGGTGGGGTGGGGGTCCGAATGTGGGGAGGCTGGGGACCAGGCAGGTCACGGACACGCATGAATCCCTGAGACACAGCTGGGACCTGGCGGAATGGGAACTCACTCTGTGGTATATTTTCCTTTACAATGGAGCGCAGTGCTTCCCCTGGATGTGCTGAGATTACAAAGCCCGCTTTTTCTTTAAGATTTATACGGGCAATCAATACCGGATGCAGCTCAGTATAGATAAAATACTTCTCAAGGCAAAAGGCTAAATTCTAAAGTGTCGTATTGTCAGGTACTTTTCACAGTGTGGGGCTCCACCACCATTCACATGATAATGCTAATCTAAAGTTATGATCGGCCCCAGCCAGGTAGTTCAGCGGGTTAGAGCATCGTCCAGCTAGGCCAAGCTTGCCAGTTCGATCCCCGCTCAGGGCACATACAGGAATCAACCAATGAATGCACCAATAAGTGAAACAACAAATCAATTTCTCTCTCTCTTTCTCTCTAAAAATCAATCAGTTGATAAAATTCTAATAGAAATTAGAACACACAGAAAAAATGGCACTGGAAGCAATAATCCCATGGCCCACAATGTCTGCACCACACAGAGTGGCTGGAAAATCAGTTAACATGTATCACTCCTTCCCACATAACACCTCCCAGACGAGTGCTCACACCCAACTTCACAAGAGTACGCGAGCAGCCCCAAGTCAGTGCTGGCGGCGCTGCGCACGGCCCTGCACCCGAGCTCGGAGCACCGGCGCTGCCTCTGCTGCTCTCCAAGCCCAGGACCTCGTTAAGACTCCTCGTGGTCTCATTTTTTTCATCTAGAAATTGGAATAATAATCATACCTGCCTTATAGCTTTAAGGTAATTCTAAATAAGAATGTACAGAAAATAATTTATAAACTACAAATCACTATGTAAAAGTTCATAATTATTCTATGCAGACTAATTTATCATTCAATAAAGGAAGAAAAAGTAATTCAGATATTCTCTTTCCTTTTACATATTATGGTCTGTGCAACAAAAGTTCAGGAGTTCCATTTTTACGTACCTCGTTTTTCTTGTCAGGGGAACTGTGCTGTTAACTTCTGTCCACTGAGGATCACGCAGTGATGCTAGAAATTGCTTCCAATTGATTTTCTTGGTGGCTTTAAGCCCAAATCTGGATTTAAAAAAATGTTCAAACATTATTTCTATAACACTGCATGGATTAGTTGTTCGATATGGAATTTTAAATGGCAGCAATGAGCTTTTCGAAATTTTCAAATCTAAGGTAAACAAAATAATTTAGTAAAATCATACTACAAATTGATTTTTAAAGAGCGAGAAAAAATCAAACTGATTCTACATCTCCATGTCTCTAACTCCCATTAGGTAGAGCATACACTGATGGAGGAAACAGAGGCATTTGATTAAAATTCTGCTGTCCTCGAAACAATTCTTCAAATACACTGTGTGAGGAGCACATTTACCATGTAGGCAGAGGAAAGCCCACTCGGTGTCCACATCCTCACCCCTGGGACTGTGCAGATGGGACTTTGGTGGCAAAAGGACTGCACAGGTGTGATTAAGGATACAGTCCCCAGGATGGGAGGGAGAGCAGCCCCAGGTGTCCAGGTGGGCCCAATCTAGCCCTCCACCAGGAGGGTGCACGGGTGTCCAACCCTTGGCCTGCAGGCCACACGCAGCCCAGGATGGCTATGAATGCAACCCAACAAAAAATTGTAAATTTACTTAAAACCTCGTTTTTGCTCATCAGTTTTCATTAGCGTCTGTGTATTTAACGTGTGGGCCAGCAACGCCAAAAGGTCAGACACCCCTGGATTACAGCTAACAGGTTGAAATGCCCGCCCTGCGGTGCTAGGCCCCCACTGTCCTGTGTCACTGACACACTGAGCACCCCGCACTCGTCCACGGCAGGGTGGCAGAAGAGGTCTGTGCTGAGCTCCCCAGACAACGGGTATGAGACGCCCAAGTGACCACGAGACAAGCAGCCCTGTTTGGGTTGCTGAAAACTCGTGGCTGAGAGGGGACTGGTTTTGTGTGGATCAGACA